>NC_090445.1:1390341799-1391708340 GCF_031143425.1 Pleurodeles waltl
TCAGTACGTATTTGCATAAGGATGGCCAGATGCCTGAGTGGCACAGTAAGTGAAAACAATTGGTTTGTAATGCAGCCATAAGGTATTTAGACCATTTGCAATCATTCCTTTTATCACTCTTGGTGTGTTCTAGGTATGGTGTTGACACAGTAAATTAGGGATGAAGGTAAGGGCATTACAACCTGCATTTTAAGGGTGTTTCAGGAAAGGTGGAGAGGTAATGGGCTTGTGTAGATTCATGTAGTGAGAGCCAAAACTGAGTTGGTGGCTGCCCACATCCAGTTTCACACCAAGATGTTTTTCTTTTTTTAACCTCTGGGACTTGGAGCGATTTGAGCTTCCAAAATGCTTGGCTCCCATGCAGTTGCTTGGGTTCCTACCACGTTATGTTATTTGGGGTTCAGCTTTTGGAATATCTAAACTGATGTTGACAATCTTACTAACAAAAAATACTCTGAAAGAATAGATTAGGTTAGTCTGCAGGACCTTTAGATGCCTAATAAAATATAAAGTAGGCTAGGAGTGACCCCGTTTACCTAGTTTAAACATTGTACCTTTGAACTGTGGGGGGAGCCAGTCAAACAAAACAACATATCCGACTTAAAAAAAGATTTGCCTTATTTTTTCCTCTGACTAGCCTCTGTTGACTCAAAAAAACAAAAAAAAACTCAACAGTGTTAATGGCAGCTGGCAGGATAAACCATTAGTGCCTAGACACTGTGTGCATGTAGTTCATAGTAGCTGTGACAAATGAGTTGGCTTTGTGTGCTCCGACTTTACTATAAAGTAATTTATATTTGTAAAGCCCCATCTGTTGAGTAGTCATTCTCTTTTGTAGGCAGGTACGTTTTCTAGACAGTAGCCTGTAGCTGGAGAAATTATGTGACACATGCTTTTTCCATGTTCTGCAGGCCTCAAAGTGAATAAAAATGTTGTCAGACCTCCAGGTGTAGTGATTTGAATAATCTACTTGGCCTAACTGTAATGCACTTGACCCATAAATTGTGTGATCCTAGTCCAATTTTATTTCACTTAGCCACCTTTTTCTTCATTATCCTATACTAGAGCACCTTTAAATGTGAGTACAACATGCCTGCTGTTAAGCAAACATTTGCTCCATATATAAAAAGAATCTAGCCCATGATCGGCCACAGATGACCCCTGACTCGCCTTATAGTCCACTAATAGCATTGTCCTCAGTAGGGGACAGGAATGTTTCTTAGTTCATGTTTCAATCTCTAATTTCTAATACAGTGGTTACCAACCTGCGTTCCGTGGCCCCCCCCCCCCCCCCAGGAGGTCCATGGCACATTCCCAGGGGGTTCGCAGGCGAGGACTGGCATTAAGGCACTTCTCCAGCTAGGACCCCTGACAGAAACGTGTGATTCTATGATTATTACTTCCTTTGTGCAGCAGTTTTAAAAGCACTCAAAGTTCCTTGTACGTCTAGCAGCTTTAGGACCAAAACAAAAGCGTCAAGATCACTCTGGTGATTGACGTACCTGCTGGAGACTGATTGGAGTTTTGCCTAGTGGCAGTTTTGACTCCTCTGAGGGAGTGCAGATGTTTAATATGCCTGCTGCAAAGAAAGTGTATCATGCAAAGTGCAGTATTTTATGTGCATAGCACAGTGGGTTACTGCTTTTCTCACGGAGGTACTTTTGTTACTGTGCAATTCATAAGTTTCAATCGTAAACTAGCACAGTGAGCTATGAACTGCCATCAAAGAGATGCATGGCACAAATGAGAAGTCCCTCCCCTGTCCTTCATTTTCCTTATGCTGCTAAAAAAAAGGTTTGCTTGAGTAGAAATACAGTCTTTTTATTAGTCGCTAACCACGGTTATGTTCTGAATCCTGAGTTTGTGCTTCTCTAGACCAAGCAATCTTAGAAAATGCCTAACAGTGTGGACGACATGTGAATCCTACACCTTCTAGTTACCTGTAAAGTGCTCCGACACACTACACTGGTATTAGAGGTGCTATAAAACAAATGAATTTCATGTGAGAGGCTATGGAGAGATGAGAAGCCCTTGTGGTTGTACTTCCTGTCCCCACCTCATATTTATGTGAAGAAGCTTTTTCAGATCTTATGTACCTAAAAAATAAAAACAAATTGCTTTTAAAATGTATAATCCTACCTCATGATTCAGCTTTCCTAAATAAACTAAATGTTGAAAAGTTAGTCGCTTAGATGAAGCGCCAACTTTCCCGTTAAGTTTTCGATTTTTGCATATTCTTCAATATAAAATACATCTTTAGTAATTAGAATATTTGGTTGGTGTGTACTTGTTTATGTATTTTTGGTGAATTACTATTTTAATGTTTGAAATCGTACAAATTGCTACCGGGTTCCCCGGCTTCCATGTGTGATTCAGTGGGGGTTTCCCAGAGTCAGGGTTAGGTACCACTGTTTATATTTAGATAAATACCAAAGAATGATTTGGTGGTGCACTGTCACTTACAGATAAAGATGTTCCTTCTAAATGGCCACAGACTTTCCCACAGACATGTAGTTTTACTTACAAAACTATAAAACCTGGCATCCTTCAGTCTTTCATTTCACACTCCCTGTAAAGTTATTAGTCAATTCACTTAAAAATAAGAATAAAACTCTAAATTTGCAGTCTGGGATAAAAGTTCATACCAATCTGTAGGTGAAAACAAACAGCAATTTGTAAGAAGACACAAGCTTAGATTTGACTTGTCTTTGAGCCACAGCACAACCCAGCACAGTGACAAGAAAAAAAAAAATTATTTCTGAAAGAACAGAAGATCTAGTCTTTTCCTGTTTGAGCTTTCTCGACAGACTGGGCTAGTAGGCCTTAAAAATAGCTCGCTATGGTAAAATCTGACTTGCAATGACGAGTGTGCGAGTAGACCTTTAAGGCATGCTCTGTCTTCTTCAGTGAAAGATAAACTAAGTCCATTGTGAGGGACTGATTTCCAAAGCTTTAGTGCTTGCTACAAACAACTTCTTAGGCTTCTACTAATATCTGTTAGTTCTCCACTGATCCATGCTGAAAAACAAATTACCTGGCATGTCAGAGATCCAGGGTGTGAAACTTTATAAAACAACTACTTGTCAAAGGGACAAAATGTCCCCCCAAAAAATCTACACATTTGGGGTTAAAAGCCTAATTTGTCCAATTAGGTGCATTGTAATGAGGAGCTAGATTATGTTAAGATTCTCATTTCAGAGCACTGATAGTAACCTTTCTGATAATGCCCTGACTCATGCTGGATCAGCGTTTTGATCTTGCAATATTCTAATTATGCCTTTTTTCTGTTTTTACAAGACTTTAAATACACCTAGAAATTTCTTTAGGTCGAATATTCGAATGTTAATGCTTACGACTTCTGCATATGCAGAGGGTCCCTTTATGAAAGGGCTTTGTTTAAGCTACCTTTCTAATCATGGTACAGTCCTGAATATGCCAGCACGCTGGCATTAAGTCTGAGGTGTAGTCATAGAAGAGTTCAAGATACAACATTGATGTAATGTTGCTGTTGTTTGAAGAAGCAAATGTACTAAGCTTTTACTCAGTTTCACAAAATGTTACTACAAGTAGTTTGATTCTCTTTGCAGTCCAGTGCCAAGTTTAATAACTGAGGATCGAGGAGATCACCCAAAGACCACATTGAGTAATTTATTTGCCATACCACTTAATCTCACTGTGAGCTATAATTACGTTCATATACCAAGAGTTAATGTTGCACCCAGTGACTATTTATATTTTATTACAAGACACTCGACAAAACCTTGTCAGAGTTAACGTGTGGGTTGTTTTCACATACAAGTTGGGCTTAGGCACCCAAATGTTGGATTTGCAGTTAGAAAAGGATTTACATTATTTGTTTGTATGAGCAAATCTACTTGCATGGTCTGGAATTGGGCCAGAAGAGATGCAGGATTGACCACTTAGGCACCAGGGATTGGTGATTGTGTATGTGTGTGTTTTCTCTAGGGGGGCAGCCCCTTGGGTAAGGGTCGCTCCCCATGGGGGCACATTACTGTTGGCCATATCTGCCCCTCTTGGGGGCAGATTGGCCTATTTTTGGAAGGTCCATCTGTCCCCAAGGGGGAGCAGAAAGTCCACCAGAGACCAGGGAAGGTTTTTATTTTTTATTTTATTTTTTTAGCTTTTTTCCCTTCCCTTCTCAAAATAAGATGGTGGCCAAAGTTGTTCTGCCCACCAGTGGGCAGATGGGGCAATTAACCCTGATCCACACCTGGGGGTGGGGGGGGGTGGGGGTAGAAAGTCTACTGGATGCCAGGGAATTAAAAAATAAATAAAATAAAAAATAGTGGGGGTGTGGTTACCTACCAGTATGGGCCTCGTTATGTCCCCACCCCAGCTGAAGGGGGTAACAGTCTTTCAGCTCTCACCTGCACTCTAAAACATCTTATCCTACAGCAAGCAAGAAGACATTTGATTATCTTGTGTTTTGGTTTTATATTTGGGCCATGAGAGCTTGGCTAACTCTCAAATTCGTCCCACTTGGAATGAAGAGGGCTGCACTTTATGGACTTTGAGATGCTGCCATGTAGAAAAATCCACAAGACCTAGACACATCTGAAAAATAAACATCTGGGCGATTTCAGGGTGGTGTGTTGCACCCCGCACCATTTACTTACCCACAATACTTTGCTGGAAATCACACATTTTTCCCACATTTTTGTGGTGGAACCTTCCGGAATCTGCAGGAATCCACAAAATTAATCTATACCGATAAAAATTCTGCTGCACTTTTTTTCAAACTGCCCTTTTGGACCCGTTTTGGTTCCCCCTCCACTTCGACATGTTTTTGGCCCTGTCACAAGCACTTGGCCCACCTACACAAATTAGGTATTTTTACCGGGAGACTGAGGAAAATGATGGGTGGTATGAAATTTGTCCCGGTTCGGTGATCCCACAGAGGAATGTGGGAAAAATGTTTTTTTTTTTTTTTTAGCTAAATTTGAAGTTTGCTGAGGATTCTGGGTAAGAAAACATTGGGGGACCATGCAAGTCACACCTCCCTGGACTCCCTTGAGTTTTCAGAAATGTCCGTGTTTGGTAGGTTTCCCTAGATGGCTGCTGAGCCCAGGACCAAAAACGCAGGTGCCCCTCCCTGCAAAAACAGGTAGTTTTGTATTTGATAATTTTGATGTGTCCATATAGTGTTTTGGGGCATTTTCTTTCGCGATCAGTAGGCCTACCCACACAAGTGAGGTACCATTTCTATCGGGAGACTTGGGGGAACGCTGGGTGTGGAAGGAAATTTGTGGCTCCTCTCTGATTCCAGAACTTTCTGTCACCGAAATGAGGAAAGTGTTTTTTTTGGTCAAATTTTGCGGTTTGCAAAGGATTCTGGGTAAAAGAACCTGGTCAGAGCCCCACAAGTCACTACATTTTGGATTCCCCTAGGTGTCTAGTTTTAAAAACTGGGCAGGTTTGCTAGGTTTGCCTAGGTGCCAGCTGAGCTAGAGGCCAAAATCCACAGCTAGGCACTTTGCAAAAAACACCTCTGTTTTCTTTTAAAAAATGTGGTGTCCACGTTGTGTTTTGGGGCATTTCCTGTCGCGGGCGCTAGGCCTACCCACACAAGTGAAGTTCCATTTATATCGGGAGACTTGGGGGAACACAGAATAGCATGACAAGTGTTATTGCCCCTTGTCTTTCTCTACATTTTTTCCTTCCAAATGTAAGACAGGGTGTAAAAAAAGACACCTATTTGAGAAATACCCTGTAATTTACATGCTAGAATGGGCACCCCAGAACTCAGATGTGCAAATAACCACAGCTTCTGAACACCTTATCTTGTGGCCATTTTGGGAATACAAAGGTTTTCTTGATACCTATTCTTCAGTTTTTATATTTCAGCAAATGAATTTCTGTATACCCGGTATAGAATGAAAACCCATTGCAAGGTGCAGCTCATTTATTTGCTCTGGGTATCTAGGGTTCTTGCTGAACCTACAAGCCTGATATATCGCCGCAACCAGAAGAGTCCAGCTGACGGAAAGTTATATTGCTTTAAAAAATCTGACATCGCAGGAAAAAGTTAGAGTAAAACGTGAAGAAAAATGGCAGTTTTTTCACCTCAATTTCAATATTCTTTTATTTCAGCTGTTATTTTCTGTAGGAAACACTTGTAGGATCTACACAAATGAATCCTTTCTGAATTCGGAATAGTCTACTTTTTCGGAAATGTTTAGCTTGCTGGAATCCAGCATTGGTTTCTCACCCATTTCTGTCACTAACTGGAAGGAAGCTGAAAGCACAAAAATAGTAAAAATGTGGTATGTCCCAGTAAAATTTCGAAATTATGTTGAAAAGTTGGGTTTTCTAATTCAAGCCTGCCTGTTCCTGAAAGCTGGGAAGATGGTGATCTTACCACCACAAATCCGTTGTTGATACCATTTTGAGGGAAAAAAACCACTAGCCTTCTTCTGCAGCCCTTTTCCCCATTTTTATTTTTGTTGTTGATTAAAACGAATTTAATGCTGTATTTTGGCTAATTTTTGGTCTCCTTCCGGGAAGCCCACAAAGTCTGGGTACCTCTAGAATCCCTAGGATGTTGGGGAAGAAAGGATGCAAATTTGGCTTGGGAGCTTATGTGGACAAAGTTATGAGTGCCTAGGCGCGAACTGCCTCAAATAGCCAAAAAACAGGCTTGGCACCTAAGGGAGGGGAAAAGGCCTGATAGCGAAGGGGTTAAACAATACAACAGTTTTATCTTAAAGTTTCTAGAGCTAAAATAAAGACTTACATCATAATTACATCTGGCCGAATTTCCAGGATAAAAAACAGGTTTACCTGAACCTGAGTTTATTGCTGATGTGCAGAATTGTAAAGTGCTGTACACTGAGAGGATAAAATGCTAGATGTAACGTAGACTGGCTAGAATGAATAGTGAAGTGCAGTGTGCTAAAAATGAAAAACTAAACCTTGTACAAACTTGACCGTACAATTGTGTGTTTTCCTGACTGGACTGGGCAAAAACAATTTAAGGGTATGAGGCAGATATTATGCATAAGAGAAACACGTGGGAGTCCTTTGAGTGTGGTATGTCATAAAGTGAACAGGCTATTCGTATAGAAGGATCCAGATACCTGAGCAAAGGGACAGTGAACGCACATGCCAGACTGCAAGCGTTTGTCTGTGGGAGCCTGATAATACCTGGGAGCTACTACTCACCCAGCTGTGGATGCAGGAGTTGGTCGATGGTGATGTGAAGGTCAGCACTGCAGTCCTGGAGTCTGTGAAGAGTTCCTAAGGGATGCAGGCAACGACCCACACTGGAAGAAGAATTGTAGTTGAGTGTTGGTGCAGGAATTCCACCAAGCAGGTTTAGCAAAGGCAAATGTCACGGTTGGCATAAAGTGGAGCTGCCGGGGCCCAGGAGGGCCCAGGGGACTCAACCCAGGAAAGGGGGCCAGAGAGGACTCTCAGCGACACAACACCCACAGAACAAAGGCAGCACCAACAGACGTCCCACAGGAGTCGCCTAAGAGCCCCCCGCTGCACGACTGGGAAGGGTCCCACGCCGCAGGAGAACCACGCAGAGGGCTGTGCGCCGCGGGAAGGAGTGCTGGGGGCTTAGACTACATTAAGCCTGAATATCCCTTGGATGAGATGCAAACAAGCCTTGGCAGTTGCAAGAGACGCGGTGCAAGGGGGTACTGTCCTGCATGGGAAGGTAAGGGCTTACCTCCACCAAAGTTGGACAGCTGGCAGAGCGGACCAAGAGGACTACTCCGGATCACCACCTATGATGCAGGATCCATGCAGCTTAGGATGAGAGGACATCCATGCAGCCGGTCGTCGTTGCTGTAGCTGCCTGCGGATGGAGTGGAGTGACTTCTTCACTCCAAGGGAGAATCCTTCTTCCTTCTCTTGCAGACAGAAGACTTGCTGCACTCTGGATGCACAGCCGGGGAAACATTCCAAAAGCTGGAAGGAGCCGTGAAAACAATGTTTTCAAGAAGAGTCTGTGGATGCAGATTGTCGGGTCCTGGAAGGTCCAGTTGCAGTTACAGATGCTAAAAGTCAAAGTAAGCAGAGCAGTCCGGATGGAATCTTGCAAGCCGAATCTGAGGACCCACCCAAGAGAAAGACCCTAAATAGCCCTTGTAAAGAAATGGCTCCCTGTTGCAGTTACCCCCCACTTTTTGCCTGATACTGATGCTGACTTGACTGAGAAGTGTGCTGGGACCCTGCTAACCAGGCCCCAGCACCAGTGTTCTTTCACCTAAAATGTACTTTTGATTCCACAATTGGCACACCCTGGCATCCAGGTAAGTCCCTTGTAACTGGTACCCCTGGTACCCCTGGTACCAAGGGCCCTGATGCCAGGGAAGGTCTCTAAGGGCTGCAGCATATCTTATGCCACCCTGGGGACCCCTCACTCAGCACAGACACACTGCTTGCCAGCTCGTGTGTGCTGATGAGAACAAAACGAGTAAGTCGACATGGCACTCCCCTCAGGGTGCCATGCCAACCTCACACTGCCTATGCAGTATAGATAAGTCACCCCTCTAGTAGGCCTTACAGCCCTAAGGCAGGGTGCACTATACCATAGGTGAGGGCACCAGGGCATGAGCACTATGCCCCTACAGTGTCTAAGCAAAACCTTAGACATTGTAAGTGCAGGGTAGCCATAAGAGTATATGGTCTGGGAGTCTGTCATGCACGAACTCCACAGCTCCATAATGGCTACACTGAATACTGGGAAGTTTAGTATCAAACTTCTCAGAATAATAAACCCACACTGATGCCAGTGTTGGATTTATTAAAAAATGCACACAGAGAGCATCTTAGAGATGCCCCCTGTATTTTACCCAAATGTTCAGTGCAGGACTGACTGGTCTGTGCCAGCCTGCTGCTGAGAGACGGGTGACTGACCTCATGCGGTGAGAGCCTTTGTGCTCTCTGAGGACAGAAACAAAGCCTGCTCTGGGTGGAGGTGCTTCACACCTCCCCCCTGCAGGAACTGTAACACCTAGCAGTGAGCTTCAAAGGCTCAAGCTTCGTGTTACAATGCCCCAGGGCACTCCAGCTAGTGGAGATGCCCGCCCCCTGGACCCAGCCCCCACTTTTGGCGGCAAGTCCAGGAGAGATAATGAGAAAAACAAGGAGTCACTGGCCAGTCAGGACAGTCCCTAAGGTGTCCTGAGCTGAGGTGACTCTGACTTTTAGAAATCCTCCATCTTGTAGAAGGAGGATTCCCCCAATAGGGATAGGAATGTGGCCCCCTCCCCTTGGGAGGAGGCACAAAGAGGGTGTACCCACCCTCAGGGCTAGTAGCCATTGGCTACTAACCCCCCAGACCTAAACACGCCCTTAAATTTAGTATTTAAGGGCTTCCCTGAACCTAAGAATTTAGATTCCTGAAACTACGAGAAGAAGAAGACTGCTGAGCTGAAAAACCCCTGCAGAGGAAGAACAGAAGACACCAACTGCTTTGGCCCCAGACTTACCGGCCTGTCTACTGCCTTCCAAAGAAACCTGCTCCAGCGACGCTTTCCAAGGGACCAGCGACCTCTGAATCCTCCGAGGCCTGCCCTGCTTCAAGAAAGACAAGAAACTCCCGAGGACAGCGGCACTGCTCCAAAAGAACTGCAACTTTGTTTCAAGGAGCAGATTTAAAGACCTCTGCAACTCCCCGCAAGAAGCGTGAGACTTGCAACACTGCACCCGGCGACCCCGACTCGACTGGTGGAGAACCAACACCTCAGGGAGGACCCTCCGGCGACTCCGAGACCCTGAGTAACCAAAGTTGTCCCCCCTGAGACCCCACAGCGACGCCTGCAGAGGGAATCCCGAGGCTCCCCCTGACCGCGACTGCCTGAACCTAAAGTCCCGACGGCTGGAAAAGACCCTGCACCCGCAGCCCCCATCACCTGAAGGAACGGAACTTCTGTGCAGGAGTGACCCCCAGGAGGCCCTCTCCCTTGCCCAGGTGGTGGCTACCCCGAGGAGCCCCCCCCCTTGCCTGCCTGCACCGCTGAAGAGACCCCTTGGTCTCCCATTGAAACCTACAGAGAACCTGACGCTTGTTTACACACTGCACCCGGCCGCCCCCGCGCTGCTGAGGGTGTACTTTTTGTGCTGACTTGTGCCCTACAAAACCCCCCTGATCTGCCCTCCGAAGACGCGGGTACTTACCTGCTGGCAGACTGGAACTGGGGCACCCCCTTCTCTCCATTGAAGCCTATGTGTTTTGGGCACCTCTTTGACCTCTGCACCTGACCGGCCCTGAGCTGCTGGTGTGGTAACTTTGGGGTTGCTCTGAACCCCCAACGGTGGGCTACCTTGGACCCAAACCTGAGACTTGTAAGTGATTTACTTACCTGCTAAAACTAACAATAACTTACCTCCCCCAGGAACTGTGAAAATTGCACTGTCCACTTTTAAAACAGCTATTTGTGTTTTATGTGAAAAGTATATATGCTACTGTAATTATTCAAAGTTCCTAAAGTACTTACCTGCAATACCTTAAAAATGAGATATTACATGTAGAATTTGAACCTGTGGTTCTTAAAATAAACTAAGAAAATATATTTTTCTATAACAAAACCTATTGGCCTGGATTTGTCTCTGAGTGTGTTCCTCATTTATTGCCTGTGTGTATGTACAACAAATGCTTAACACTACTCCTTTGATAAGCCTACTGTTCGACCACACTACCACAAAATAGAGTATTAGTATTATCTCTTTTTGCCACTATCTTACCTCTAAGGGGAACCCTTGGACTCTGTGCATACTATTCCTTACTTTGAAATAGTGCATACAGAGCCAACTTCCTACAGCCCTGAAAGGGAGAGAGCGGTTGGTCACCTAGCCAGGTGACCACCTATCAAGAGGGGGCTCGGATGTCACCTGCCTGGCCACTCAGATGCTCCCATATGTCCCTGCCCACCTTGGATTCAAGATGGGAGAACCCAGAGACTCTCTGGAGGAGCTCTGAGCACCGCCCGCTGGGTCGCGATGAACCGGGGAGTTGTCACTTCCCTCTCCATTGTCCAGTTTTGCACCGCACCAGGGCAGGGACTTGAGATCCCTGAACCAGTGACTGGTTTATGCTTGGAGGGCACCAACTGTGCCCTTCAAAGCATACCAGTGGCTTGAGGCGGCTACCCCTCCAAGCCATGTAACACCTATTTCCAAAGGGAGAGGGTGCTATCCCCTCTTCAAAAGGAAACCATTCATTCTGCCTTCCTGGGCCTGAGCTATTCAAGCAGCAGAAAGCAGTCTGATGATGGCAACAGCTGGGGCTGCCTAGCAAACTCTGTAAGACTGGTAGGAGCAATGCTGGGGGTCCACTAAGGATCCCTCAAAGTGCACGGAATCATACTTACAATACTGGCAAAAGTATTGGGATATGATTCCGACATGTTTGATACCAAACATGCCTAGGTTTGGATTTACCATTATGTAGCTGGACTTAGGTAGTGACCTACGTCCAATACACGCTTAAAATGACATCCCTGCACTCACAAAGTCCATAAAGATGTTACTGGAGTTTGTTGTTGCACCTCTGCTAGTGCAGGGGTGCCCCCACACTCTGGTACTTGCACCCTGTTCTCTGAGCTAAGATGGCCTCCCATAGGGGTGACTTATAAGTGACCTGGTGCAGTGACCTATGGTGAAGAAGGGGTGCATGCACCTTTTCATGCAGGCTGCCATCACAGGCCTGCGGAACACTTTGCATGGTCTCCCCATGGGTGGCATAATACATGCTGCAGCCCATGTGGGTCCCCTGTGCCCTAATGCCCTTGGGCACCTGTGTACCATATACTAGGGACGTGCGTAGGGCCACCAGTATGCCAAATGTGGGGGTGTGAAAAACAAGCTAGAAGGGAGAGAACATAATGACTGGGGTCCTGGTTAGCAGGATCCCAGTGAACACAGTCAACCACACTGACAACCAGTAAAAAGACGGGGTAACCATGCTAAGCTGAGGCTACTTTCCTAGAGGCATGGTATGGCTACTTTTTCACAACACCTGCTTGTTGATTGTAACTTATGACACTGGACCGCCATTTGCTGTGGTAGACAGTACATAGAGCTTAGGTTCTTGTGTTCCTCAATTTCGGTTTTAATTCTCAGCAGAGCAATTCCCCTCTGCTTCTTTAGGGTGGAGCCTAGCATATGCTCTGCCATTCTTTCCACAGTGTACATGTATTGATTGAGAAGAGACAGGTTGGTGTGCAATGGGCCTTGTTTCAGAGGTGAAAATCCCAGTGCTTTAGAACTTCCCGATTCCTTACCTCTTTTTCAGGCATTAACGTGCAAAAAGGAAGCATATGCATTGGAACTTACCAGTCCTTACCAATTTGAGTCTGTAATCTGACACTGCTCTCCTTGTTACTGCTCCCGATTGAGGTGTTTGGTTCACTGGAGGTCCAGGACCAGTCATTCATTTCCTCAGAACTCTTATGACTACGTTACCCTCATAGGCAAGAAGCATCTGAGCAAAAGATGCTGTTATCCTAGGACCTAATCAATGCTACCAATAAGATCTTGTAATAGAGGTATTGGCATGATCCATCTGAAATGGCTGAGATCTTTGGACGAGGTGACAGCCCAAGGCTAAAATTGGCAACACATTTTATAACTATTTGTTTTAATAAAGGATTTGACATGTTCCAAATGTATTTCCTAAATTACCAAAACAGTGTTTTATTGATGCCTATCTACATAATTTCACAATTCTAACTGCCTTTGCAAACATATGCTGTATCCTCCAAGTAGCTCCTTAGTTACATTCATTAACTTTTAATCAAAACTCTTAGAGCTCTATGTAGTGCTTCCAGTTATTGCTGTTGTAGGAAGCTGACCTGGTGTGATGGGTACCCGAGGTACTTACACCTTATACCAGGCCCGGGTGTCCCCTCTTAGGGTAGTGTAGGCAGTGTCTAGAAGCCAGGCTCTGTAGAGGTAGCTGTGGATGAGCAGCCATGGCTTTCTAGAGGTAAGTGTGGAGGAGCAGCCAAGGCTTATTTAGGAGACATGCAAAGCTCATGCAAAACCACTGTAGTCACACAGTACTTACACACATGAAAGAAAACACTCAGTTGTACAAAATAAAGGTACTTTATTTTTGGAACACAATACCACAGTGTACTAGAGAGGCAACCCTCCGATAGGAGGCAAGTACTACACTAAAAATATACACTAGTAAACAGTAATAGGCTTAGAAAACAGTGCCAATAGCAATAATTAATAGTGACCCTAGGGGGGAAGCCCAAATCATATGCTAAACAAATGGAATGTGAACACAGCCCCCCCCCCCCCCCCACCTAGGTAAGTGGAATGTGTAGAGAGGAGCTGGGTGTACTAGAAAACCAGAGGTAAATAACACAGTACCCCCAGCGACCAGGAAAGCAGGAGTCAATCACTTGATGTAGGAAGTTGGCTCTGTATGCACTATTTCAAAGTAAGGAATAGTATGCACAGAGTCCAAGGGTTCCCCTTAGAGGTAAGATAGTGGCAAAAAGAGATAATACCAATGCTCTATTTTGTGGTAGTGTGGTCGAGCAGTAGGCTTATCAAAGGAGTAGTGTTAAGCATTTGTTGTACATACACACAGGCAATAAATGAGGAACACACACTCCGACAATTCCAGGCCAATAGGTTTTGTTATAGAAAAATATATTTTCTTAGTTTATTTTAAGAACCACAGGTTCAAATTCTACATGTAATATCTCATTTGAAAGGTATTGCAGGTAAGTACTTTAGGAACTTCAAATCATCAAAATTGCATGTATACTTTTCAAGTTATTCACAAATAGCTGTTTTAAAAGTGGACACTTAGTGCAATTTTGAACTTTGAATAATCACAATAGCATATATACTTTTTACATAAAACACATATAGCTATTTCAAAAGTGGACACTGCAATTTTCAACAGTTCCTGGGGGAGGTAAGTTATTGTTAGTTCTGGCAGGTAAGTAAACCACCTACGGGGTTCAAATTGGGGTCCAAGGTAGCCCACCGTTAGGGGTTCAGAGCAACCCCAAAGTCACCACACCAGCAGCTCAGGGCCGGTCAGGTGCAGAGTTCAAAGTGTTGCCCAAAACACATAGGCTTCAATGGAGAAGGGGGTGCCCCGGTTCCGGTCTGCCAGCAGGTAAGTACCCGCGTCTTCGGAGGGCAGACTAGGGGGGTTTTGTAGGGCACCGGGGGGGGGGGGGGGGGGGGGGGGGTACACAAGTCAGCACAAAAAGTACACCCTCAGCGGCACTGGGGCGGCCGGGTGCAGTGTGCAAACACGCGTCGGGTTTTCAATAGGTTTCAATGAGAGACCAAGGGGTCTCTTCAGCGGTGCAGGCAGGCAAGGGGGGGGGCTCCTCGGGGTAGCCACCACCTGGGCAAGGGAGAGGGCCTCCTGGAGGTCACTCCTGCACTGGAGTTCCGATCCTTCAGGTCCTGGGGGCTGCGGGTGCAGGGTCTTTTCCAGGCGTCGGGATTTCAGAGTCGGGCAGTCGCGGTCAGGGGGAGCCTTGGGATTCCCTCTGGAGGCGTCGCTGTGGGGGCTCAGGGGTGACAACTTTGGTTACTCAGTCTCGGAGTCGCCGGAGGGTCCTCACTGAGGTGTTGGTTCTCCACCAGTCGAGTCGGGGTCGCCGGGTGCAGTGTTGCAACTCTCACGCTTCTTGCGGGGATTGCAGGGGTCTTTAAATCTGCTCCTCTGGATACAAAGTTGCAGTCTTTGTTGAACAGGGCCGCTGTTCTCGGGAGTTTCTTGGTCTTTTGGAAGCAGGGCAGTCCTCGGAGGATTCAGAGGTCGCTGGTCCCGGGGAAAGTGTCGCTGGAGCAGTTTTCTTCTGAAGGAGGGAGACAGGCCGGTAGGGCTGGGGCCAAAGCTGTTGGTGTCTTCTTCTCTGCAGGGTTTTTCAGCTCAGCAGTCCTCTTCTTCTTTAAGTTGCAGGAATCTGAGTTCCTAGGTTCTGGGAAGCCCCTAAATACTGAATTTAGGGGTGTGTTTAGGTATGGGAGGGCAGTAGCCAATGGCTACTGTCCTTGAGGGTGGCTACACCCTCTTTGTGCCTCCTCCCAAGGGGAAGGGGGTCACATTTCTATCCCTATTGGGGGAATCCTCCATCTGCAAGATGGAGGATTTCTAAAAGTCAGTCACCTCAGCTCAGGTTGCCTTAGGGGCTGTCCTGACTGGCCAGTGACTCCTCCTTGTTTTTCTCATTATCTCTCCTGGACTTGCCGCCAAAAGTGGGGGCTGTGTCCAGGGGGCGGGCATCTCCACTAGCTGGAGTGCCCTGGGGCATTGTAACATGAAGCCTGAGCCTTTGAGGCTCACTGCTAGGTGTTACATTTCCTGCAGGGGGGAGGTGTGAAGCACCCGCAGAGGCAGCACCTACAGGATTCCCACAAGATGGTGGACACAAGTTGCAGAAGGAACCCACGCAGCACTACAGAAAAGGGATCCCATGCTGCAGGAGAACCACACAGAGGGCTGTGCGTTGCGGGAAGGAGTGCTGGGGACTGAAGCTACACATCACCTGAAGATCCCTCAGAGGAGGTGCAAACAAGCCTTGGCAGCTGCAAGAGGTGCGGTGCACATGGGGGGTGCTTTAGGGGAGGCACTGTCCTGCGTTGGAAGGCAAAGGCTTTACCTCCACCAAAGTTGGACAGCTGGCAGAGGGGACCAAGAGGACTACTGCAGACCACCACTCTTGATGCAGGATCCACGCAGCTCAAGATGAGTTCCACGCAGCCGGTCGTCGTTTCAGCAGGTGTCTTTAGATGAAGGGGGTGACTGCTTCACTTCAAGGGAGATTCCTTCTTTCTTTTAGTGCAGACTGAAGACATGCCGCCCTCAGTGGATGCACAGTTGGTGGAAATATTGCAGTTTGTCAGGATCCCTGGAAACAATGTTGCAGAAGAGGAGTTCTTCTTGTAAGCAGATTGTCAGGTCCTGGAGGGTCCAGTCGCAGTTCCGGAGGCCAGATGTTGAAGTGAAGGTTGCAGAGGAATCCTGCTGGAATCTTGCAAGCCAAATCTGTGGACCCACCCAAGAGAGACTAATTGCTCACCTAACCAGGTGACCACCTATCAGGAGGGAGGCTCTGACGTCACCTGCCTGGCCACTCAGATGCTCCCAGAGTTCCCTGCCAACCTTGGAAACAAGTTGGCAGAACTCAGGGACCCTCTGGAGGGGCTCTGAGCACCACCCATAGGGTGGTGATGGACATGGGGGTTGTCACTCCCCTTTCCACTGTCCAGTTTTGTGACAGAGCAGGTACTGGAGGGTCCCTGAACCAGTGTGGGCCCTTCCAAGCCTACCAGTGGCATGGGAAGGCTACCCCTCCCAAGCCATGTAATACCTATTTCCAAAGGGAGAGGGTGTTTCTCCCCAGCCTTGAATCCTTTGTTCTGCCTTCCTGAGCTTGAGCTGTTCAAGCAGCAGGAGGGCAGAAACCTGTCTGAGGGGTGGCAGCTGCTTGGAAAACCCTGGAAGACTGGTAGGAGAAATGTTGGGGAGGAGTCCTCAAAGGAGCCCCCAGAGTGCATGGAATCATATTTCCAATACTGGTAACAGTATTGGGGTATGATTCTGACATGTTTGATACCAAACATGCCTAAGTTTGGAGTTACAATTATGTAGCTCGACATAGGTAGTTAGCAATGTCTACTATCCCGCTTTCCATTGTCCAGTTTTGCGCCAGATTGAGGGCTTTGGGATGGGTCAGGGGGTGTCCCTGACCCAGTGTGGACTGGTTTATGCACGGATGACACCAAAGGTGCCCTTCAAAGCATTCCAGTGGCTTGGGGAGGCTACCCCTCCCAAGCTGGTCACACCTGTTTCCAAAGGAAGAGGGTGTTCTCCCTCTCCCACAGGAAATCCTTTGTTCTGCCTTCCTGAGCTTGATCCGATCAAGCAGCAGGAGGGCAGAAACCTGTCTGAGGCTTCCTGGAAAACCCTGTAAGACTTGTGCTAGCGCTGCTGGGTGTCCTCTAAGGAGCCCCCAGAGTGTATGGAATCATACTTCCAATACTTGCAACAGTATTGGGGTATGATGCCTACATGTTTGATACTAAACCTCCCCAGGTTCGGAGTTACCATTATGTAGCTGGACATAGGTAGTGATCTATGTCCAGTACACAGGTAAAATGGCATCCCGCCCTCACAAAGTCCAGAAAATGGGCCTGGAATTTGTGGGGGCATCTCTGCTAGTGCAGGGGTACCCTCACACACAGTTACCTGCACCCTGCTCTGGGCTGAGAGGGCCTACTATAAGAGTGACTTATAGTGACCTGGTGCAGCGACCTTGTAGTGAAAGAGTGCATGCACCCCTTCATGTAGGCTGCAGTGACAGGCCTGCTGAACACTTGGCATAGGCTCCCTATGGGTGGCATAGTACATGCTGCAGCCCATGGTAATCCCCTGGTACCCCAGTGCCCCTGGGTACCTCTGTACCATATACTAGAGACGTAAATGGGGGTACCTGTATGCCAAATGAGGGTTGAAAATGGTACAAGTTACCAAGATTAAAGGAGAGAGCATAATTACTGGGGTCCTGGTTAGCAGGATCCCAGTGAACACAGTCAAACACGCTGACAAACCGGCCAAAAAGTGGAGATAACCATGCAAGAAAGAGGATACTTTCTTACAACTATCTTTTCCCACGAAAAACATTAATGGAATAAGAAAGTTCGGTTTTGAATGTATGGCTTTTGTATACCATTGATAGGCTAACATGTCTAGATCAATAGGATTGCAACGCTTCAGATTTGGAGTCCATCTCATTTATGTACATGTTTCTTTCATTGTCCAGGAACATCCTTATTCAAGTGTTAAAATACTCCACTGCACCTTTGAAGTTCTGCCAGTCAGCCAGAGTACAGTTGTTGTCGTGTTTTTTTTTTTTTTTTTTTTTTTTTTTCTTCAATGGGTGGATACTTTTTAGTTTTACAAGCTCAGAATAGTGTTACATACTCATAGCCTCATTTTGCTGTATGACTCTGCTGCTTCCTAGATTGTCAATAAACTTTTCCGACTCTCTAACCTCTGTCACCAACATTAGTGAGGTAGGCTTTCCCTACTCGCTTCGATATAGCTTCTTCTGCGACTTTATGTTGGAAACTGTCGGAAGTAAGCCTTTTTTATAGGAAGGGTTGAAATTGCTGTGACTTAAGATTGGAATATGCGATCAATGTAAAATGCAACCACGGTTTCTTAATATTGAAAAATGGCAGAGTATCCATGCCATTATTTGTATTTACAGTCTCCAACCGTTCTTTTCAGGCAGAAATTCAATCCTGGCAGCCACTTGTAACACCAAACTGTGTTCACTGGCTAAGCAGAATGTTTACATTTATGTACAGTTAAGTGGGAGTACGTTCACATCTCTGGCAAAAACGAACACTAGCAGATTATGACCCTGCCATTTGACCCAAGTATTTCCCCTGATCCTAAGGTTCCTGTGTCTGCCATTCTCTGCCTAGAGAAGGTCCTCTTCTGTCTTGGCATCTACCGTTGGATCATAAGACCATCATTGAGTGTTTGTAAAGTCTAACCAACTATCTTTGGATGCTACTTAACGTTAGTTTTGTTCTTCTTCCTAGAAGAACACTAGCATAAGCTGCTAGCATTAGCTGCTTGGCATGCAGTTCAAGTCTGTTCCAATTCACCTTTCAGGTTTCAATACTAAAGTAACCTGTTTGAAGAATGCTCCTTAATTCTACTTCATCTACAGTGTACCATCTTAACCAATTCACCAGAGGTTGGTAGGGTGTCCATTGAAGGGATCTTCATTAACAACTTATAGGACCCATTGTATAAATGTTGTTCGTCAACATGTAGTAGCAGGAAGATATCATGTTGGACCTAAAAAGACTTACTTCCAGTGGTAATGATGTCAGTGTCATCTGTGTGGATTTGGACCATTTAGCCAGCAACCCATAGGAATGAGGGTTGTGCGCATTTCACCTCCTGAATATGCAGGTGCCCGGACTCCCAGCTGGGCATCCTAAAGTTTGAATGGGTAGAGAAATAGTCCTATGCCTTTCATCCAACCACACCCCAAAAGTTTGGCCTCACCAGGTCTAGTTCATAATCTAACGTTAACACTTTTGAGAGAGAGCAGTTAAAACTGAGAAGACTATTCATGCTTATGAAGTCTGATTCTCCTAAATAAAAGAAATGCATATATATTTTGGAGTTTTGCATGGAATGCAGTACGGTTTGTTTCAATATTGTGGCTGTATGAGACAAGGGTCTATGATTTAAATGTGTTAAGCAGATCGTAGAACATGGACACCTCCTGAACCGCTCCCAGGTTTCTATTTCAGTTTTGGCTAGAGGACCAAGTGAGTTTACTGATCTTCTGTGTATGTTTAACTATTCCATTACTCATTTCTTAAGCATGGGCATAAGTTCGCATAAACAAAGGAAACATTTCTAATTTCACTCATGAAGTTAAAATGTTATGAGTTTAGCTTTTTTACACTAGCTCGACATCCACCAAGTTAAATTTAAAGGGCTTTTCTGGCCTGGTTTGGAGTTCATCAGATCCTTTTACTTATGGCTTCCTCGTTCTGCCAGGGACGGGTTGTCCACTTTGGATTGGCCCGGGCCCTCCATAGATTTACTTATCTCATTGTTGTCCATTAGGACGGCCATATTTGATTCAATGATAAATATGTCATCCAACCTTTTTCAAAGAGTGGGAGGATGGTGGGTGGACATCGGATGCTGTCTCCAGTGCTGAAGTTAGCATTTGTGCTTAGTCAGCCCTAGGCCTATGAGGCCTAGGCTCAGACTGAGGTAGGGGAAAAAGTCAATTTGTGTAGCAATACAAACATTTTTGTAGACTCTTGAGGAAGAGTGTGAATGACAGTCCTAGACCAATGGATGAAGAAGGCTGTCTGAAAGTCCCTACATGTAAGTTTTATTACATCCAACAACTACTCCACCAGTCTGTTCTTGACAGCAGACACAGGACCTGCTAAACATTCAACAGTAATCAGTGTTGCGTGTAACACAAGAAAAGAGCACACACTCGGAGATGTCCAATCTGTGAATTTTAATAGACTGGCTGGCGCGTTTCAATCAAGCGGTCTTTGGATTGCACATCTTGGAGTGTGGGCTCTTTTCTTGTGTTGCACGCTACGTAGATTACTGTTATAAATTTGTTGCATATATAATTTTAGTAAAATAAGTTTGTGGCTAACCCCAGACCTAATAAAAATGCATTAAAAAAAGTATGACATGGTGATTGACTACCTTTTAATACAGGCTGCCTAGGGTAGCTCTCCTGTTGTTCAGACACATTACCCTGAATACTAGTTTTACTGTAATTTGTGCCTGGCACATGTTTATGTGCATATTTGTCTCTGCATCTGTCACTCTCCATGTATGTTTATAAGCCTTTGGTGGTAGTGGTGCAATAGATTATCTTAGATACAGGTTTAATAAGAATGACACGACTGGCACAAATTAACATTTGTGTTAGAACTTATTTCATTGATGTTTTCAAACATTCCCACTGCAGTGCATATGCCCCACACGTTCAAATTGAGTAAATTAACTTCAATGCTTGGTGCACGTAGTAACAAATTGCCTCTGGAAAAAAACCTGCAAGCTAGTGGGCCTTTAGAGAAATTGCTGCACCAAATGAGTAAATCTTTTCTCTCAAAATTATATACTAAAACTGTAATGACATGCATTGTCCTGAGTAAACCCCATATATTCTGTATGCACGGTTTGCTTAGTCTGTGCTCCTTTAGTTCTTGCCCACTTACTGTACTCTTCTTTTTAATTTTTTTTTTACTAGGTGTGGCACACCAGTGCTATCATGGCTTCATCAAGGCGGTTCAGGAGGGCAATATTCAGTGGGAAAGCCGGACCTATCCATACCCTGGAACACCTATCACTCAGCGATTCTCGCATAGTGAGTATTGTTTCTAAGTTTGCACTGCTGTCTCTTCTCGTTTTTCTGTTGTAGGGCTACATCATGTTATTACCTCGTTGTGCACTGTATGTGATACTTGAATCAGCTTGGCGAACATGACATGCATTTTTCTAGTGTCTAGATGGGGAGGTTAAATAAAATCAGTGGAGTATTCGCTTGAACGCCTCTCCTAGTAGAATCAACCAGTCAGAGCTAGTCAAAATGTTTCACTGCAAGTAAATTGACCGCGTACATGCACCTTAACGTGTTGAGCTGGTACATTTTGAAGATTTGCCGATTTACCATTTTTAATATAGATGGGAGTTTTTCTTCTGAGTGTGTAGAACTGATCTTGGGAGCCACTTCAGAGCAATACTTTGGCGCAGTGATCTGCGGTCCACTGCTAACACTCAATGATTTACCCACTCCAAAGCTTTGAGATGGATCCCACCTTCATTTCTGTGCATCATTAATCAGACCATTTCCATCTTGCTGTTGGAAAATTGATTATTTACTATAATAATTTAATAGTTAAGTTATTGAACGATTTGATATCCTACATCAATCGCTCTTGGGTTTTGTCAGATAGATATGCAGTGCTTTCTAAAACCACAAAATAGATTACCTTACAGCAGTAAGTTTCTATTAAATAAATCGGTTTCCTTTCCCATGCCATTGTGGATGCTCTGAGTAAGAGGCACTGTTCCCAACTACGGAATAAAAATCGAGGGTTGTTTTGTGACTGAAGGGCCTCACAGAATGACATACGCCTTTGATCAAGTACACCTATACTAACTGGGAGCAATTTAGTTTGCTTTAAACAAGGCTAAAGGTCATTAAACAGCACCCTTCCTCAACGGAGAACATTTTGAAGAATATGATCAGAAAAGTGATCGGTGTCCTTAATTCATGCTGCCGATTGCACAAAATACCCTAACTTACCTCTTCTCCATCTGAATTCTGACATCCTTAGTGTTTCTACACTGCTTGATAATGGCAAATGGAGTTCCAGTGACTGAGCAGGTTTCACTCATGTAGAACGTAGGCTGCCCAAGTTGATTCTGGGCATCCTTTGCAATGCACAAAGGAAGGAGGACTCTGCCTCGGTTTTGCTCACTTCACTACTGTAAGTTTGTATGGCCTCCAATATGGGGTGAGGGCCGTCATCAGTGCCCCCCTCACTTGCCTCAAGCCTTTGTGTACCTCTGAGACAAAGTGAACATTTGCGGGTCACCCTGACCATTTTTAAGGAGACTGTGACTTTCATTTTAGGATCAGAATTTAGCCATTGGATTTTAGCAAAATTATATGTATAATAATAAATGTATTTAAAGGGGGCTTTAGCCAACCTTTTCATTGATTGGTCTGTTATCAACACACACGCGCTTACTCACTCACTCACTTACATGCTTTTAGAGACCTAAAACGAGTTTATCTTCGAGAGAGAGATATATGGCCCAGTGGTATTAACAAAACGAAAGGTTAACAAAACAGGCACTGACCGGGCCTAGAGACTAGCTGCCAACTTTTTGACGCTAATACTGCTTGGACTGTGTCACCTTCATTCACTTAAACCGGTGAGATCCTAGGCATCAGTGATTCATGACTCTCTGAACAGCTCTAAAAGGTGCAACAGCAGTGCATCCTTCAGTGGTCTTCAGAACCTACGCTCATGACGCAGGGTATGCATTCCCTGTTATCTATAGTAGTTCCTAGCTCTGTTTGAGGGTTTTAAGGTAAGCTCATTTTCCATGTCTGTTAGCACTGTTATGCTATCACTTTATAAAGGAATGACTGTGAAAGTGATTAATAGCCCATAGTTGCTTGCTAAAAGTTAATTATAACTTCCCTGCCTATTGCCATTGGCCTCTCCGGAGTGAGGAGGATCACTATAAGTGGTGGCACACTTAACCACTCAGACGTTTTAGTATTTGGTCCTATCTTTAAGAGAGATTTTTAGTAATAAGTGGGTTAATTCCTTACTCATTTAGACTATGGCCTCTGATTTCTTTCCTTCTAGTTAAGAAAGTAACTAATACTGAAAACTACGGTCTGGACCTTGCCTTTAATTTTATCTGGGGTTTCGAGCCCAGGAATGATGCGTTTTCCGTTCTTTTCCCAGGTGCGTGTTATTATGATGCCAACCAGTCAATGTATGTGTTTGGGGGCTGCACACAGAGCAGCTGCAATGCTGCCTTCAATGACCTATGGAGACTTGATCTGAACAGCAAAGAGTGGATCCGGCCATTAGCCTCGGGTAAGGGGCATCATGGTATTTGTCTTTTGTCTTATTTATCCTGTCGTACCTTGACTTTATGGTCCCTCCATTGAATTTTTTTTTTTTTTTTTGAAAGCTCAGCTCTACAAAGTGGTATCCATAAAAGCATCTTATTTTTTTTTCGGTCTTGACCAACAGACTGCTTAGTTGTCTGTTGTCACAAGACCTATATTGATTACAATACACAATGCATGCTTTAGATTACACCCTTGCTAATGATATTGGGTTGCATTCTAGTCTGTTGTACTTCTTTGCTCCTTATTTGATGTTTTTCCCCCTCTTCACTGTCCAATCCCTTAATCATAGTTTTTTTTAATATCACTTCTGATGGGAATGACTTGTATGCTTCCACTGGTGATGTGAAGGGACTATTTAGTTGTGTTTCAGCCCTTTATGTGTGCATCACTTCTCACTTCCCGCTATCAAAAATCCTCCACCGCCTTGTCATTCCTTGTGTCCCCTTTGTAATCGTCTCACTGCTTGATTACTTTTTTCAAAAATAGTTTTAAATTTTGTGTGTTTTTTTCCCCCCTTTTTTTTTTGTTTTTTTTTTGTGCCAGACAATTACTGCAGTGCTTCTTAGTTCCTCATTTGCCACTCTGCCCCCTCCCCATCACACAACCACATTTTTAAATTTCCTTTCACTTGTATGAGGCCTGACAGCAGAACTCTTCTGCCAAGCGGATTTTGCCCTCCTCCCCCACCCCCACCATGGTGTAATCTTCCACAGCCACTTCCTAAAATGTCCTTAATTACTAAGAGCCTGGACCGTGCTTTTTTCTCAAAGTGCAGGATTTGCATACTTTAATTCTTTTGATTTATTGTTTCAAGATGGCTGTCCTCTATATTGGAATGGAAAATTAAAAATAATATAAAAAGATGGCTGTTGTATATGCATGTGCACACTGTGGGCATCTTGAACAATTAGATTTTTTGCCTAATCACTCTTATTTCCATGCTTTTGTTTGGTTAACGCATGCTGGTTTTATTTCCTGTGCGCGCTTTTTCCTCCAGTGCTGCATGGCCAAAGTACGGCTTTCCTTCCTACTTAGTGTCCCTTCGCTGCTCGTGCTTTTAAGGTTGCCTCTTTTTGTCTTTTGAAGGAAGCACACTATAAAACTGCATCTGTGAGGAAGCACTCCATAATAGTGCATCATGTTTCCAGGCATTCCCTCTCTGCTTAAAGTACTCTTCATTGTGGCAGAGATTATTTTCAGACTGCACATGTTCATTATATTTTTCTGACCCCCCCACCCCCCAGCCGCCACACCCCACCAAAAAAAAACCCACCTTCTGTCCCTTTGACCCCTCAGCTCAGTCTTTGTTACTGCTTTTAAACATGCTACACTATAGCCAAGAGTTTTTTTCGGAGTGCAGCTGTCACTTAAATGTTTCTGACTTTTTTTGGTTCTAGCTGCATTGCAGACACATTCCTTCGTGTTTCCCTGTCTCCCTCAGTCCATCTGTTTTGCCTTTTCTCCCTCCCTCTCTCCTTCCGTTCCTGTGCCTCCCCTCCCCCCTTTTCATTTCATTAGACATCCCTGTGTCTTTTAGCAGCTATCTCCATTACCATACCATCCCAGGCCATACCATACCATACCATACCATACTATACAATGACAGCCATACCGTACTGTACAATGATAGACATACTGTAAGGAAATGCCTCCTTGGCATGGTTGCCCCCTGACTTTTTGCCTTTGCTGATGCTATGTTTACAATTGAAAGTGTGCTGAGGCCTGCTAACCAGGCCCCAGCACCAGTGTTCTTTCCCTAACCTGTACTTTTGTATCCACAATTGGCAGACCCTGGCATCCAGATAAGTCCCTTGTAACTGGTACTTCTAGTACCAAGGGCCCTGATGCCAAGGAAGGTCTCTAAGGGCTGCAGCATGTCTTATGCCACCCTGGAGACCTCTCACTCAGCACAGACACCCTGCTTGCCAGCTTGTGTGTGCTAGTGAGGACAAAACGAGTAAGTCGACATGGCACTCCCCTCAGGGTGCCATGCCAGCCTCTCACTGCCTATGCAGTATAGGTAAGACACCCCTCTAGCAGGCCTTACAGCCCTAAGGCAGGGTGCACTATACCATAGGTGAGGGTACCAGTGCATGAGCATGGTACCCCTACAGTGTCTAAACAAAACCTTAGACATTGTAAGTGCAGGGTAGCCATAAGAGTATATGGTCTGGGAGTTTGTCAAACACGAACTCCACAGCACCATAATGGCTACACTGAAAACTGGGAAGTTTGGTATCAAACTTCTCAGCACAATAAATGCACACTGATGCCAGTGTACATTTTATTGTAAAATACACCCCAGAGGGCACCTTAGAGGTGCCCCCTGAAACTTAACCGACTATCTGTGTAGGCTGACTAGTTTTAGCAGCCTGCCACAAACCGAGACATGTTGCTGGCCCCATGGGGAGAGTGCCTTTGTCACTCTGAGGCCAGTAACAAAGCCTGCACTGGGTGGAGATGCTAACACCTCCCCCAGGCAGGAATTGTCACACCTGGCGGTGAGCCTCAAAGGCTCACCTCCTTTGTGCCAACCCAGCAGGACACTCCAGCTAGTGGAGTTGCCCGCCCCCTCCGGCCAGGCCCCACTTTTGGCGGCAAGGCCGGAGAAAATAATGAGAAAAACAAGGAGGAGTCACTGGCCAGTCAGGACAGCCCCTAAGGTGTCCTGAGCTGAAGTGACTCTAACTTTTAGAAATCCTCCATCTTGCAGATGGAGGATTCCCCCAATAGGGTTAGGATTGTGACCCCCTCCCCTTGGGAGGAGGCACAAAGAGGGTGTACCCACCCTCAGGGCTAGTAGCCATTGGCTACTAACCCCCCAGACCTAAACACGCCCTTAAATTTAGTATTTAAGGGCTACCCTGAACCCTAGAAAATTAGATTCCTGCAACTACAAGAAGAAGGACTGCCCAGCTGAAAACCCCTGCAGCGGAAGACCAGAAGACGACAACTGCCTTGGCTCCAGAAACTCACCGGCCTGTCTCCTGCCTTCCAAAGATCCTGCTCCAGCGACGCCTTCCAAAGGGACCAGCGACCTCGACATCCTCTGAGGACTGCCCCTGCTTCGAAAAGACAAGAAACTCCCGAGGACAGCGGACCTGCTCCAAGAAAGGCTGCAACTTTGTTTCCAGCAGCTTTGAAAGAACCCTGCAAGCTCCCCGCAAGAAGCGTGAGACTTGCAACACTGCACCCGGCGACCCCGACTCGGCTGGTGGAGATCCAACACCTCAGGAGGGACCCCAGGACTACTCTGATACTGTGAGTACCAAAACCTGTCCCCCCTGAGCCCCCACAGCGCCGCCTGCAGAGGGAATCCCGAGGCTTCCCCTGACCGCGACTCTTTGAATCCAAAGTCCCGACGCCTGGGAGAGACCCTGCACCCGCAGCCCCCAGGACCTGAAGGACCGGACTTTCACTGGAGAAGTGACCCCCAGGAGTCCCTCTCCCTTGCCCAAGTGGAGGTTTCCCCGAGGAATCCCCCCCTTGCCTGCCTGCAGCGCTGAAGAGATCCCGAGATCTCTCATAGACTAACATTGCGAACCCGACGCCTGTTTCTACACTGCACCCGGCCGCCCCCGCGCTGCTGAGGGTGAAATTTCTGTGTGGGCTTGTGTCCCCCCCGGTGCCCTACAAAACCCCCCTGGTCTGCCCTCCGAAGACGCGGGTACTTACCTGCAAGCAGACCGGAACCGGGGCACCCCCTTCTCTCCATTCTAGCCTATGCGTTTTGGGCACCACTTTGAACTCTGCACCTGACCGGCCCTGAGCTGCTGGTGTGGTGACTTTGGGGTTGCTCTGAACCCCCAACGGTGGGCTACCTTGGACCAAGAACTAAGCCCTGTAAGTGCCTTACTTACCTGGTTAACCTAACTAATACTTACCTCCCCTAGGAACTGTGAAAATTGCACTAAGTGTCCACTTTTAAAACAGCTATTTGTGAATAACTTGAAAAGTATACATGCAATTTTGATGATTTGAAGTTCCTAAAGTACTTACCTGCAATACCTTTCGAATGAGATATTACATGTAGAATTTGAACCTGTGGTTCTTAAAATAAACTAAGAAAAGATATTTTTCTATACAAAAACCTATTGGCTGGATTTGTCTCTGAGTGTGTGTACCTCATTTATTGTCTATGTGTATGTACAACAAATGCTTAACACTACTCCTTGGATAAGCCTACTGCTCGACCACACTACCACAAAATAGAGCATTAGTATTATCTCTTTTTGCCACTATCTTACCTCTAAGGGGAACCCTTGGACTCTGTGCATGCTATTCCTTACTTTGAAATAGCACATACAGAGCCAACTTCCTACACATACCATATCATACATACTATGCAGTGACTGACAAAACCTTAGCATACCATAAAATTATAGGTCATTCCATGCCATACCATACCATACGATGACAGACCACACAATACCATACAATACAGTGTTGGGCCATATCATATTCAACAACAGCTTATACCATACCACACAATGACAGGTGAAACAATACTATAGTGTCAAAACCATACTATGCAATTACTTGCTATACAATATCATAACTTGCACTAGAATGACAAACCACTCCACACCATACCAGGCCATACAATAGCAGGCCATACCACACTATACAATGTACTGTAGCTGTGCTGTTGTACAACATGGCTAAAATGAAGTGAAAAAACCAGTAGAGCTTGCATAGGTTAGATTTTCGAATTTGCCAATGCTTGTTTTTTTTGTTTGTTTAAGAAAAATAATTTAAATCAGCATGGACATACATAGTGGCCATCTTGAAATGATTTTTCTAAACCTAAAGCCAAATCCTTAAAAAAAAAAAAATTATAACCGTGTCCATGCAAGTGCAGTGGCCATCTAGAGGAAAATAAGTCTCAAGGCCAAAAGGTCTTGCAGTAGAGACCAATTTGCTATTCCAGTGCTTGATTGGTACTCTGACTGCACTCTATTGTAGCTCTGGTGGACACATTTTGTCAGAAGCCTGGATGTTGGGCCCAGTGTTTGCCCCATCAATCATAGCATTTGTAAAGCGCAGCACTATCACCCCTAAGGGTATCTCGGCGCTGAGGGTGCTGTGTCTCTGTCTAAAAGCCACATCTTGAGTCTCCTTCTGAAGTCCGCCAGGGAGGGAGCTTTTCGTAGGTGGAGGGGCAGGCTGTTCCAGGACTTGCCTGCAATCTCTGCTGGCATGGATGGGGGTGGAGGGAGGGTCTTGAGGTGTAGGGTGATGCTTGAGGAGGTTGACGATTAGTCTGGCTGCGTGCGGTGTTCTGTAGCGTCTGGAGACTTAAGTAGCTGGGAGGACACTCCGGTGTAGAACGTTGCTACAGTCGAGGCTGCTGGTGACAAGGGTTAGTGTGACTGTCTTTCTGGTGTCCGTAGGGATCTGTTTGAAGATACGCTCAAAGAGGATGTAGAAGCTGGAGGAGGCAACTGAGTTTACTTAATTCATGGATTATTGGCAGTCAAAGATGATGCATAGGTTTCCTGCGTGGTCGGTGAGCTATTGGTTGATGGCTTTCTCGAGCACTTTGGCCGGGAAGGGGAGCAGGGAGCTCAGTCTGTACTTTTTTTTCAGGTCTCTTGGGTCGACTGAAGCTTTCTTTAGTAGGGGGTCGGATGTCTGCGTGCTTCCATTCATCTGGGACGGTTGCCATGGAAATGGAGTTGTTGAGGGTGTTGTTTAGTTTCGTGCTAATAGTGTTGAGACGGAGGTTGAAAAGCTAGTGGGAACAGGGGTTGGTGGGTGCCCCGGAGTGGATGGATGGCATTGCTGCTTGGTCTGTATGGTAATTGGGGACCGGGAGGTTATTGTGTGGCTGGTGTTAGATGCTTGAGAGATGTTGTCTAGGCATGAGGGTTAGGGGTCCAAATTGTTGTATATGGTGGTGATCTTTCTGTGGAAGTAGTCTGAGAGGGTGTCGCAGAGTTTCTAGGATAGGTGGATGTATGGAGGTATCTGTGGCTATTGGGTTAGAGAATTCCTTGCTACTCCTGAGAGTTCTTGTGTGTTGTTGGCAGCGGTGTCAATACAGGCAGTGATTGCTGCTATTTTTGCTGTCTTCATGTGGTGGTGGTGGTAGTTGTTGAGGGCTACCTTGAAGGTGGCTTTGTCGGACAGGTCCTTGGTCACTCAACATTGTTTCTCGATTCAGTGGCAGTCGTGTTTGGAGTTTCTGAGCTCTGGAATGTACCATCTCGCTAGAGGTGTTGGTTTTAGCTGGTTTAAGCCTGGATACCGTTAGCGGGTTTTGTGTTCGAGGTGGTAAAGTTTTGGACGACCTGAAGGCGGTGTCGGGCTTTGTGTGTGGATTTGGTGACCAGCTGGATGAGGCCAATGTTGGCGAGGTTCTCTGAGGGAAGTGGAGGTGGTGTCCTTAAAATGAAAATTGAGATTGCCACTAGGACCTAGTGAATGGAGTTGAGGGGGCAATGAGGTTGGCAATGGTGTCGCAGAAGGCTGGGCATGGTCCCAGGGGTCTGTGTGCAAGAGTCCCTTGCATTGTGGTGTGGCAGCGGTCTGGAGTCAGAAGTTGAGGTGCTCCACGATGAGCGTTGGTGTGTCGTCAGTGAAAGTGTATTGGAATATTGTCAGTGATAGTGCATTGATGGTTTTCTTGAAGATGATGGCCATACCCCACCATGTTTGTTGGTGCGGTTTCGATGTATCATCTTGTATTCATTGGGGGGTGTCTGTGGTGATTGTGGAGATTTGAGGAGGGTGTTAGCCATGTTTTGAAGATTAAAGCGGCGTCCGGGTAATGGGTGGTGATGGTGTCCCAGATTTCGGTGGGTGTTTGCATAAGGAGCAGGCGTTTAGCAAGATGCGATGCAGTGGTGCTTGGTTGTGCGTAGTCTTCTGTGTGGGTGCAACGCAGACATGTGTCTACGTTGCAGGAGAAACAGCAATGTAGACAGGTGAAGGGTCCTTCGGTTGAGTGTGCGGAGGCTGTGAAACAGCTGTTAATGGGATGTGATAGGGTATTATTAGCACCTAATTATATGTTGTACACTTTGTGTCAAGCATTATGTTCTTCACTTTCTTTGCTGAAATAGCAACTGAGTTTTTCAAATATTGTATAAAAGGATTTAGCACAAAAAAGTTAGTTTGGAATTTTTTTAATTTGTATTAATGCTTATTAAATATGTATTAAAGCAACACAGCTTGTACGTTGAAGTTCAGTAAACTGGAGTGGAAAGAAGTGTGATAGGTGGAGCCAGTTGTAACAAGCACAGTACAGACATCTTTTGCTTTTTTGTTTTGGCAAGTAAAGGGTTTCTTGCAATTCACTAGAGCATATTTTTTTAGGGCAATAGTTGTATGACACATTCATACGCACACCTACATGTTTCTACTTTCCACACTCCTGGAATAGGATATAACTTTAAAATATATCCAGGAGCTCAACTGTCCCGATATTGTCTGTTTTGCAATGTTCTTAGAAGCTTCCGAATTTTTTTTTTGCTTAATCTTTTTATTAGGTTTCCACAAAAATATACATTGCAATAATAAAACAAACAAGCATTTACAATGCATCGGGTCTCGCATTTGCTCATGTTAGAGCTGATAGGTGAAAAGTCGGGTTAGGAGTTTACAACGCTATCGGCAAAAGTGCATTTATGTACGTAAACCGAAAAAGTGCAATTAACTATGTAAAGTGCTAGACTTCTGGCAAGCGAAATCGCACTAGTAAATTAGAGAACAAGTAGTCCACAAGCCGGACAGAAAACTGCGAGCCTCGCACGTTTTCTGTACTCGGTCGATGCGCTCGAGGAGGGCTAGCCACCGGAAAAGGCATGACTTAGGCATGCCTTCGACTAATGAAAGCAAGCAGATTTTATTAGGCAAGCCCACGAACCAATGAAAAACACTGACGTGATTTCGACAGGGCTCCGAGCCCTTTTCTAAACCCTAAAGCATCTCGCTGCGATACGCATGTGTAGGAAGTTGGCTCTGTATGCACTATTTCAAAGTAAGGAATAGTATGCACAGAGTCCAAGGGTTCCCCTTAGAGGTAAGATAGTGGCAAAAAGAGATAATACTAATGCTCTATTTTGTGGTAGTGTGGTCGAGCAGTAGGCTTATCAAAGGAGTAGTGTTAAGCATTTGTTGTATATACACAGGCAATACATGAGGAAGACACACTCAGAGACCATTCCAGGCCAATAGGTTTTTGTATAGAAAAATATATTTTCTTAGTTTATTTTAAGAACCACAGGTTCAAATTTTACATGTAATACTTCAAATGAAAGGTATTGCAGGTAAGTACTTTAGGAACTTTGAATAATCAAAATAGCATACACAGTTTTCAAGTAAATCACATATAGCTCCTCGGAGTAGCCACCACCTGGGCAAGGGAGAGGGCCTCCTGGGGATCACTCCTGCACTGGAGTTCTGATCTTTCAGGTCCTGGGGGCTGCGGGTGCAGAGTCTTTTCCAGGCATCGGGATCTGGGAGTCAGGCGGTCGCGGTCAGGGGGAGCCTCTGGATTCCCTCTGTAGGCGTCGCTGTAGGGCTCGGGGGGGGGGGGGGGGCAACTCTGGCTACTCAGTCTCGTAGTCGCCGGGGAGTCCTCCCTGAAGTGTTGTTTTTCCACAAGTCGGGCCGTGGGCGTCGGGTGCAGAGTAGCAAGTCTCACGCTTCCGGCGGGAAATGCAGTTGTCTTGAAGTTGCTTCTTTGGAAACAAAGTTGCAGTCTTGGGTGAACAGAGCCGCTGTCCTCTGGAGTTTCTTGGTCCTTCTAGAGCAGGGCAGTCCTCTGAGGATTCAGAGGTCGCTGGTCCAGTGTCTTTTAGAAGTGGGGAGACAGGCCGGTAGAGCTGGGTCTTCTCTGCAGGGTTTTTCAGCTTAGCAGTCCTCTTCTTCTTAGGTTGCAGGAATCTGAGTTCCTAGGTTCAGGGGAGCCCCTAAATACAGAATTTAGGTGGGTGTTTAGGTCAGGGAGGGCAGTAGCCAATGGCTACTAGCCCTGAGGGTGGGTACACCCTCTTTATGCCTTCTCCCAAGGGGAGGGGGTCACATTCCTATCCCTATTGGGAGAATCCTCCATCTGCAAGATGGAGGATTTCTAAAAGTCAGTCACCTCAGCTCAGGTTGCCTTAGGGGCTGTCCTGACTGTCCAGTGACTCCTTGTTTTTCTCATTATCTCCTCCGGCCTTGCCGCCAAAAGTGGGGCCGTGGCCAGAGGGGGCGGGCAACTCCACTAGCTGGAATGCCCTGTGGTGCTGTAACAAAGGGGGTGAGCCTTTGAGGCTCACCGCCAGGTGCTACAGTCCTGCAAGGGGGAGGTGATAAGCATCTCCAACAGGTACAGGCTTTGTTACTAGCCACAGAGTGACAAAGGCACTCTCCCCATGTGGCCAGCAACATGTCTCGAGTGTGGCAGGCTGCTAAAACCAGTCAGCCTACACGGGTAGTTGGTTAAGGTTTCAGGGGGCACCTCTAAGGTGCCCTCTGGGGTGTATGTTACAATAAAATGTACACTGGCATCAGTGTGCATTTATTGTGCTGAGAAGTTTGATACCAAACTTCCCAGTTTTCAGTGTAGCCATTATGGTGCTGTGCAGTTCGTGCATGACAGACTCCCAGACCATATACTCTTATGGCTACCCTGCACTTACAATGTCTAAGGTTTTGCTTAGACACTGTAGGGGCACAGTGCTCATGCACTGGTGCCCTCACCTATGGTATAGTGCACCCTGCCTTAGGGCTGTAAGGCCTGCTAGAGGGGTGACTTATCTATACTGCATAGGCAGGGTGAGGTTGGCATGGCACCCTGAGGGGAGTGCCATGTCGACTTACTCATTTTGTCCTCACCAGCACACACAAGCTGGCAAGCAGTGTGTCTGTGCTGAGTGAGGGGTCCCCAGGGTGGCATAAGACATGCTGCAGCCCTTAGAGACCTTCCCTGGCATCAGGGCCCTTGGTACCAGGGGTACCAGTTACAAGGGACTTACCTGGATGCCAGGGTGTGCCAATTGTGAAAACAAAAGTACAGGTTAGGGAAAGAACACTGGAGCTGGGGCCTGGTTAGCAGGCCTCAGCACACTTTCAAATCAAAACTTAGCATCAGCAAAGGCAAAAAGTCAGGGGGTAACCATGCCAAGGAGGCATTTCCTTACAGCATGCGCAACCCTAAAAAGGTGGGAGGGCACAATACAATGCGTCATTGTTCTGTTGAACAGCGTAAGAAGTCGAGAAAGTCACACAAAAAAAGAAAAAATAAGGGTATCACAAAAGACCAATATAGTGCCAATCCAAGGCAGTAATCTTCAAGTGGGGTTGGTGTCTGCTATGGCAGAAAAGGCCGCAGATACATGCTGAAGTGTGGCTGTATTATAGGGAAAGCTTTCCCAACTCGCACGGGCTGGGATAAAGGAGGAATTATGTCCATCTAGTGAACGGAGACAAGGGGCAGGGGAGAATGGGTGGTGGTGGTAGGGGGAGGGGGGGGCAGTGTGGAGGAGTTTAACTAGGGGTGCATGTCCATAACTGAGGCAGTGGTGCATTGATGTATTAGTTGCAGAATGTTAGCCAGTAGTAGCTGGGAGCATTCATAGCACTGTTGGTAAATCGGCAACTGGGCAAGGTGTCTATAAAAGGTGGGGAAAAGTCCGTCATTGTTCCCTTTGGTCAACTGCCCAGGTGCAGTGCCTGTAGTCGGATTGGTTGAAAACCTATTCCAGCTTAGACTTGTGATCTATGAGGGTGTCAGTCGTGTAAATTTGTTGTCGGAGCCTGAACGTTTGTGAGTTATGTGTTCCATTGCCAGGGTATGTCAGTCTTGTGAACCAAGCTGCCACAGGTGGAGCCTGCTCTTCCATGCAAGAGCTATTAATTGTTTCGCTGCACCTGTTGTGCTCGGTCAGGTACCAATCTGAATAAGTCATTTTATGTAACGTCAGCAGACGTAGTCCCGTGCCACATGGGGATATGGTATCATAGCGTGTCTTTATTCTGGAAAGAAATTCTTAGTCACAACAAAGTGATGGGCGGACACTTTCACCATATGGGGAAAAAGTCTCCCTGCTAATCGCCACATCTCCAGTAGATAGGCGATACTGTTGGGTAGATGGAGCACAAAGAGGTAGGGGCGTAGTAACAGTGTGTCGTAACTTTGTAAGTAGTTTCCTGCTTGGCAACACTGATATATCTTGGGGACATCATGCCTTAGACGTTCCAATTGTTTCCTTGTGATGTCCTGGGTGCTAGCGAGTTCCCATTCTCTGATATGGCTAGGGATTATGCGGAATTGTTGTAGGACTGCATGCTTTGGAAATCAAGACACAGGTTCCTTCGAAATTATGAACCATTGTCTCAAAAAGAGTGAGCGCACGATTGGCTATATCACATTGGGAGGATGTAGAGCCTAGTGGCGCAATTGGCGGTATTGAAGCTGCGCATTGTTTTTATTGTTCAAAAGATTTGATTGTTTCTCCCTGAAAGATCTTGTAGTATTCTTCACTCACCCTTAATCCAGTCCGAGAAAGAATGTTAGGGTAGCGCTGATGTAAAGTCAGGGTTGCACGCAATAGAGTGTTTGGGGAAGGGTAATTTTGTGAGGTCTCTGGTAACTGTTACTTTGCTCCATATCTCTTATACTGTCCATGTTAGAGTTACTGTATTGGTGCTTCCTGGTTACAGGTGCCTTGGGAGCCAGGCTAGGTCCCATAGCGGTAGGCATGTCATAGCCCTATCCATATTGACCCATTGTTTTTGCTCTCTTACTACCCATTCTGAAATAAACCAGAGGTAGGCCCCTCCCTCCCCAGTAATAGTCCTGGAGATTGGGATGTGCCAGACCTCCCCAATTCATGGGTAGGATGAGCAAAGTGTTGGAGATCTGGGCCTTTTTCCTTTCCATATAAAAGCTTGAAGGTCCCCTTGGAGCTTGTGGATGTCATCAGATGAGATGGTCAAGTGGAGTTATTGAAATAAGTAAAGTAGTAGTGGGAGGATGTTCATTTTAATTGTATTGATGCAGCCTAGCCAAGAGCTGTGCAGTGGCCGCCAGCTCTGGAGATCTTTCAGAATGTTCTTCCAGGGAGGGTGGCCAGTTAGATCTCATCCATCTGAAGAGGTCACTAGTAATGGTGAGACCAAGATATTTAATGGAGTGTGGTGTCCATTGGAATGGGGTCAGTGCTAGGAGGTGAAGGAGCCTGGAGGGTGGTATGGTGAGATTGAGCGCCTGGGACCTAGACATATTAACCTTGTAGCTTGAAGCACTTTGACTGCTGTCAGAAGGGAATTAGTAAGGGACAATAGGAGGTAATCTGCGAAAACTAAGACTTTGTGGTCTGGCCTCCAAAAAGGATGCCTGTTCTGTTTGGGCCCGACATAGGTGAATAGCTAAGGGTTCTACCCAGAGCAAATAACGGGGGAGAAAAGGGGCAGCCCTGCCTGGTGTCTCGGGAAATGGGAAACTGGGGGGAGGGTATAAGGACCATTTACCCAGATGGCTGATGTGGGCACGGTATAGGAGGCTATGAGTTTGCTAATTATATTACAGCATTGACCTAGCTTGGTGAGGGCTCTGTGCTAAAACCGCCAGCTTAACCTGTCAAAAGCCCTTTTTTTTGCTTCCAAAGAGAACAGGGCCAGAATGGCAAGTCTGTGGACCTTCTCCATCAAGGGATCTTATCCGGCTTTGTCTGTGCTATATAGACTGCATATGATCTGGTTCTATTAGGCCAGGTAGCAGTGTCCAGAGACAGTTTGGCAGCTTTTTGGTATATAATTTTGCATCTGTATTTAGGAGAACGATTGGCTGGTAAGAGGAACAGAGGGTAGGCTACTTGCCTGGCTTTGAGGTGAGTGCTCTCTCTGCATGGGACATCTTTTGGGTAGTTGCTAAGAAAGAATTGAAGAGCGGGTAAATGATCCCTAGCTGGGGGAAGAAGACAGTAGAATGCCGGTGCAAGGCTGTCTGAGCCAACTGTCTTCTCCTTTGGGAGTGCTTTGAGTATTCGATGTAGCTAGTCCATAGAGAAAGGTTCCTCTAAGTCTTGAGCAAGAGTGGGTGCCAAGGATAGCCATGAGCAGCCCTCAAGATATAGGACTCTATGGCAAGCTGATACACTCCCCCTTCAGCTTATAGGTCTTGGTAAAAAGTCCTTTACTTTTCCCGCTTGTCCTCTTCTTTGGTAGCCCATCCATCGTCCTGTGTTCGAATCTAGCTATGTAAGATCGAGCCTTCTGTTGAGGTCTACAAGCTAACAGTGCGCCCTCTTTGTTGCTGCCCTTGTAGGACTTTTGCTTGAGTGTCAAAAGTGATCTTTCAGCCTTTAGTCTGGAGTGGTCGGAGCTGACCCTGCAGGATAGCCAATTGCTGCTTTTCTCATGCTGCGGGGTGTTCGTCTGTGTGTTCTATGAAGCAAATTTCTTCCGTGAGATTTACCTCGAAGTTGAGACTCCTGGGCCCCCTCAATGGAGATGGTAGACATAAATCCACGGATGGTTGCTTTGAAACAATCCCCTGTACTGCAAAAAGTGAGGGAGGGCGTTGTGTTAAGTAATCTGTGATGGCTTCCTTAATAGCTTTATCTACAGGATCAGAGAATTCAGGGGGATAAAAGCTAGTGGGTCAGGGCACAGGACCTTCCTGGGCTTGGAGTTCAGGTGAGTTCAACACGAGTGTGTTCTGAAATGGAGATGTCAGAAATATGGGCAGAAATTAAATTGCGTTGAAGGAAATTAGATATGAATAGATAATCTAGACATGTGTAGTTGGGAATAGGAGTAATCTTGCTAGTGAGGGCAGAGATAAAGTCAGGCGTCCACTAGCCCTGCGGCAGTGATTTCTTTTTTAAGCGTAGCTGAAATCGCTCCTCTACCTTGAAGATGTGGTGTGTTCCTGTCTAAAGCTAGATCCCAGACAAAGTTAAAATCGCCCCCTCCTGTGAGATCCTCTGTAATGCGTTGGAGCTGATCTGAGTATCTGTCCAATGTAGGCATCTTTGAATTGATTTGGGGCATATAGGTTAAGGAGAGTCAACATGGTTGTGTCTTGCCTTATTGTTAACTTGTGTATCTTCCTTCAGAGTCTTTAGTGGCCTTGATCAATTCATTCGGAGAAGCCCATCTTAAAGAAGATGGCAACTCCCAAATTTGTAGGTGGTGCTTGGGCCCAGTGATGACAGGGGTATTTGGTATGTGCCTTGCGGCAGGAGTCCTCGCGGAGCAGATGAGTCTCCTCTAAAAAGATAACATCTGGTTCCTAATGTAGTAAGTATTATAATACCTGTCACCTTTTATTGAAGTCTCCAAATGTACAGGGATAAGAGCTTAACAGTAGGTGTGTTCCCTATTAAATCCACATTAAATCCTGTAGAAACTGAGTGTAACCCCCTTGAAGATGCAGTAAAATGTGCCAATTTTTTTTTTTTTTCTACAAAGATCTAGTGGCTCAAGGGATATGGAACAGGGGTAGGAATAGTGTGAGGTGAACTTGCAAGAAGTGGAACAGGTAACTAGGGTGTAACCAGGCCAACCGGACCAAAAGTAATGGACCAATCCAACCAAGACCCAGTTGGAGACCCTACCAGGTCCTTCTGCGGTTTCTACTTTCACAGAGGTTAATCCAACCTGTGGGGGCGTGAGCCCAAGAAGACAATATACAATATCAACCTGTGGGAAGGAGCGAGGTGAGATTAGATCAAGTAACATTCAAAGGATGTCAGTCCGGGATGCGGGACCCCACTTTATAAGTAAAAAGCATCTTGGTGGCTCAATCGTCTGCTGCCTGAGGTCACAGAAAGTGGGCGTTGGCCCATATATGATGCACAAGTCATTCAGGTTAAAGGTTTATGGGTTCTTGCATGTGGTGGGCTGTGGAGGTATTAAATGATATCTTTTGCGGAGGAGGATGATTCCATTGCCTTTTTGTGACCCAAAGGGCCCCTATGAACAGTGTGCCAAGTCGGACGCCCGCCATTGGGGCAGGTGACAGAGTTTAGGGTCATTTTCCTGTGAGTAGTCTGGTATGCCGAGTTGGTGTTGCACCTCTGGGTGGGAATGGACCACCCTCCTCTGGCCATTCCATTGGAAAAGCAGTCAGAAAGGGTGTGTCCCTTGGTCTTTGACTCCTTTCCGCAAAGCAGACCTGTAACAGGTTTGAAGTCGCTCTGGTTTTTGAGTGTCTGGAAGGGGAGAGTTCTTGGTAGATTTGTATTGTGTAGCCTCTGAAGACAATGTCTGCCCTACCTTGAGCAGATCGGAGAATGGATTTCTTGGTTCGAAAGAAATGGATGCTTGTGAGAATATCCAAAGGTGTTACAAGGCAGTCACCCCCCCCACCCCCCCCCCCCCCCCCCCGATATGGATGTTTTAATCGTCCCCGTTTTTTTAAATTATTTTTTTTAAGTCCTTCTGCTTCTCCAACTAGTGGATTTGTTGCTCCTCCAAGGCGTTGCCATGTCTCCTTAATGCCTCCTGATACTCAGACCTGGAGGCCACTGTGCGCTCTAGATCATCAATTCTGTTTCCCACTGCGGTGACACCTCAATGTAGTTCTAGGAGGCATGTTTTGGAATCTAATTTGAGCGATTTGATCTCTTGCCCAGTGCCGCTGAGAAACTGCTCCATGTAGTCTTCTGTGAGCTGGCCCAGAGGAAGGCGTAACTGGTGGCATAGGGTACTACAACTTGCCCCCCATGTCTGTTGAAGAATTGTACCAAAGTGATATCAATGAGCTATTGTTGGTGGTTTTGCCATGTGGCATGTCGGTGAGGATGGTGGGTCAAGCTTGCTCGCAGAGGTCTAAATATGACTGTGCTGGTGCTCCAGGCTCTCAGCTGTGCATCTGTGGGGATAAGGCTGGGCCCCTGAGGCAGCGGCATGAGTCCCCCCCCCCCCCCCCCCACCTGATGGGGGCCAGTTAGGGCAGAGCTAGGGGTGCCAAGTTAAGCTTCAGTGGGGTTTTATGCCCCTCACAGTTATGAGGTGGGGATGCAGAACTTCTCCCAGGAGTCCCCTCTTTCAAAGATAACTTGTGTCAGGCTAGACTAGGCCAGGCAAGTTGTGCTCCTTGTCCTGCTGGGCTGCGGCATGCTTCCTCTGCCATCCTCTCAGTAGGACCCCTAGACAGGAATCCTCACAATGCGTGTTGCTTCGCATTATCGGCACACCGTTGACTGAGATCTCGCACCAGCCCCCAAGACTGAGGACAACCGCACGAGGATCCATAGTTGCATCCTGGTGTGGACGTGCTATACAGTCTATCGTTCAAGGCCGTGTCCTTCCAGGGACTCAGTAACAGGCCCACCACCTCTGTGCCGCTGTGCAGTCGGGCCTGTCCCATGTCAGGGTCGGTGTGCAGTTGCTGCTTCTCCCCCACAGGGTTCCAGGCGGGTTGCTGCTGGAGACCACGCACTCAGGCAGGCCAAAGGATCTAGGTGCAGGGCCGCTACTCTGCATCACAGGCCTCAAAATCATCGTGCCTACTCATCATGGCGAGTCATATTTTATCATGTTGAGCAACTTTTAGGACCTACTTGCCCCTTCTGGCGAGTTGACAAAGAGCAATTGTTCTGTGAGTCAGTAAGTTAAGTAACTATAAAGACCCCTTTAAATCTTGTTCTTGTCACGTGCTGTGTGCTTAGAGACCGTGGTCAAAAGTCAGTTTACCTTCTAATTAATTTTCTTTCTGACTGCAGAATTCTAGGATTTTGTCAGGTTTTCCAAACACCCAGCATGTAAATGGCTAAGTCGCTGTACGGGCATTCCTAAATATTTCAGTAGTTGTGAAAGCCCATTTGTGCTTCTGTGTGATGAAAGCATATTTTTAATAGGATGAAAACGAATTGAAACACTTTACTTGGTTAAGTGCAAAGAATAAATATGTTTTCTGAACCCAGCTTTCACAAATTAATACATTATATAGTTTTGCAGTCTGCATGTTAGTGGGAACGTTTTGTGGACATTTCTTGGAAAATTTCTGTCTGTAAATGGCCGTGTGCAACCACATCATGCTTTAGTAATATGTTTAATAAAAGTGACTGTTTAAACATGAACCTAGAAACACTCCTGCCCTGGTAACCATGCTTTTAGTAAACTAACTATACCAGCAAGTTAGCCTAAAAACATCTCCTGAGCACTATCAATTTGATTCTCAAAAACTGCAAAGCCCTTAAATTTTGCTCTGGACACATCGTCCTATTAAAAACATGTCTTCAGACTCATATCCGAGCTTTGTGACAAGCTTGTGGAGTGGTTTTACATGGGTAATTTTCCCACATACTGAAGTCGGTGGAACCAGGTGGCATTATTGGGTCTCCAGAATACTGCCAACAAGGGGCATTTTCAATGTTAGAGATCCTTTTTAGAAGGGAGTTAGATTCAGTTCTGCTTCAGGAGTGTTTGTGAAAGTGCCCTCATTTGTTTGTGTTTTTGGGCACTGGGCTACATGTTTACTGAATCCTGACTGGCTTGCCTCCAGAAAGCATAAATCAAATCCTAGCTGGTTCTCTTCGGATTGCAGTTCAGTGGAGCTGTTCAGACTTGTTCACCATGCTCACTTCTGAAAAGGATGATTGCACTAACAAAAGCAGTTCATCATTTCAGCTCTTCGGCAGTAACCTCTGTCTGGTGGTTCAAAGGACTCTTGCATTTTTTTAGTAAGTTGTCTTATTGCATGCCATAAAATGAGATTTGAACATCTTGTGAACCGTCTTGTGATTGAGCTAGAGAATCTTGATACAAGTAAGGTGCGGTTGGTCAGCAGGGGTCTTCTATTTTGTTGAGATTAGCCTTCTAAAAAAAGTTTCTATAGCTTCTGCTTCTCTAATTGCGGTGGCGAGACCTACCTCAATTAAACACTGAAGCTTCATTGGTGCCTCTGGACAGCAGGGCCTTCATCACAACAAGCATATCCAGTTTGACATTAGTTCATTTCTCCCTCTTCTTAACTATATTACTGTGTTCAGTAAAACTAAAAACACACCATAGGGTCACAGTGCACCTCCCCTTTCCCTTTGACAATACAGCAAATGGGATAGTTGCCTGCAGAACAATTTCCTCCCTGTTTATCACCTGCATTGCAGCAAGCTTAATCGTGGTCTGCCAGAGTGGCAACTGGTTCATTTATTGACTCCCTTCCAAATGTTTTGCTTTCCTCAGGCATTTTCATCTGTAAAATTGTCTCCAGTTACATTTCATCTGGGAGTTGGAAGAGTGTCTCACAGAGAAGGCTTTTTGTCATCTAATCCTATACTCCTGTCCTTCATGTGCTCTAGAAGTGGAAGATGTGAAATGTAGATGATACAAAGAGCCTCGTTTAGATTGTAGTCTGTGTTCTTGTCTCATGATATGTTCTAATTTTACCAAAAGTTCTAATAATTCTACTTACTTCAGGCACTGAACTTTAGAGCTGGCTTATGAGCACATTTCAGGTAACACACAAGCCATTTTGTGTACAAGCTGCATGGACTCTGATAAAAACGATGGTTAAACAAACTGGGCTCTTGAGAAACTGAATTCATTAAGCACATCTAGTCTGACGAATCGGGGAAAGCCAGGTTTACAGTGGTCGCAAGGCTTACTCCTCCTTTGGGGTGGGGATGCCACTTAAGCTTCGTTGTTTTGCATTGTTGTCTCAAGTACTGATTTTTTTATACACGGGCATCGAAGAGGCAAGGAAAAGCAGTCATGGGAGAACCTCTCTGTGGCCTGCAGAACAGAGGCATTGGAGGTGTGCAGTGCTGCTGCCTTGTTGCTGTGAGTGCTGCTGATTATTTCTGCCAAGCTGACCTGGCGTAGTGTGCAGAGTTCCTACCCATTGTTGGTTGGAGGAAGTTCTTTCTTTACAGCACCTTACTTTTGAAAGCCAATCTAGTCTTATTCTTGCTAATCTGTTTCTTTGACCGTAAATATATTTTCCTTAAAGTGATTCCTGGATTCCTGGCAGATGTAAATGGTCTTTTGAATTTTGACTTCTCCAAAATGAATACAGAGAAATATACCCACTTAAATTTTGTCAAGGTGTGGGAATTGGGTGTTCCAAGGCTTGTGTTGCCTTGGAGGTTTGGGAATGCTCACAAACCAAACCCATTTCTGACAGTTTGATGGAACTGTGATGCGATATTACCTTGCCCTCAAGACTTTTCTGCATTCTATCAGGGCCATATCTGTCTATATCCTGATGGACAACACTAATGTCATGTCGTATTGAAAGGCACAGCAATGTGTGAGGTCTAGTGATCTGTCTGGAGACACTCCAGCTGTGGTGGTGGCTGGTCTCTTATGGGACCTCTCTGATGGCCAGACACTGGGCATGCTTCAAAGTTTACTCTTTGAGGTTCCCTCAGAGATTTATTCCACCTCCTGTGGAACTCTGGTCTTCTGTATGCATTCCCACCACCACGGCTGCTGATTCTGCATGTCCCTAATGAGGTCAAGACACCAAACACAGCTCATCCTTTTTGGGAAGACTTGTGGTCCAAGCAGCAAGGCCTAGCCAGTCACTCGAACCACCACAAGATACACCTCCATGTGGGGAGCTTGAGCAGATCCAGCTGTGTGGTTTTGATTTGCAGCTGGATGCAGCGAATGTGATCCTGGCTGCCTGCTGTCCTTTCAGGAATTCATTCACTTTGGCCACTGGGCTAAGTTTGTGGCCTGCTTTGAGGAGAATATATACATATATATTCATATTCTCATCTGCATTTTCTCCATCAAGCCTCTTTATTCAAATCATCTTTTTTGATGAATTTTTTTGAAAGGGTGTACGTATGACTCCATCGGTTACTTTTTATGCCATAGTGGGGCCTTGATTTGGTTCATACTTTATAGGTCTTGCCTTCCAGAAAGCCCAAGCTGTCAGCTTCTAAGACCTATTGTGGACTTTTTGACACCTTTCAGTGGTCTTAAAGCCCATCTGTTGCTTACCATTGGTTGGCATTTTTGTCACTCATTTGCTTACGGCTTCTTAATAAGTGGCTTCCCTTCCTCTTATTGTAACTGTCCCTCTCGTGGAGATAGCCATTTACCATGCTTTGGTTTTGATTAGTTGTATTCTTCCACTGGTCACATTCAGAGAACTTTTTTTTTTCTTTCTCTGTGGGTGATCAGTTGGGACTGCTTGTGTTTTCTAGCTCACTCCTTTCTGCTTCTGCATCCCCATTCCCAATACCCATACACACCACTTTTCCCTCGGTTGCACTTTCAACCCTCTCTTGTGCTTCTCACTCGTGCTGCTGCTGCTGTTCTCGTTGATAACATGTGACCTTTGTCTCATAACCTCCCCCCCTGCTTCTTGGCTTTTTGTTTTTCATTCTTTAATCTGTCCACCCATTATCAATTGCTTCTCAAACTTTTAGGTGGAAGCTTAACACAGTCTGGTATGCTTACGACATCCTTGGAACTTTTGGACCACTTCCCTGGGAATGCATTTCTCCTTTTGCTTACCATTGGCCTAGTGGTTTGTAACTCACATTAGTTTGCTGAGTGTATTTGTTTAAAGGCTATCCAGCTTCAGTTTGTGACTTCCATTGCCGTACTTTATTTACTGTATTCTTCCACCAGTGCTTGATTTCTGTAAACAGGCTTTTATCTTGTCCCTATCTTGTCACATTTGCTGTGCATTCAAACACGAAGGTCTAATGTCAGGGTCTGTCTTCAAGGGAGCTTAGTGTATGTTTTTCTTCCTCTGACTACAAAGTTGGAGGGTTTATGTGAGTCAAGCAGGCTACTGGGGGGGGTACTTGGGGAAGGCTGTACAGTGTTTTTTTCTGTCAAAATGTAAATGCCTAAATGAACTGTGCAGATACTTCAGGATATATCACAATTTTAAAAAGCCCAGATGAAGCACTTTTTGTGTAGTTCTGTAGTGGGCTGGAAACCAGTAGTTTAATACAACCAAAACAAATCAGTACAGTAGGTATGGCATTTCCACATTCTGTCATTTGATCGCTGTATACTTTTATCAGTAAAACTGTATACCTGCAAATGTAATGGTATTTTCAGTTAAGGATGTGTTGTCTGTAATTGCAGTATGCTACCTCACTGTGCATACTTCATTTTACCCAACTCCACACTACTGCAGTGCAGTGTACTATGTGCTACCCCTCTCAACTCTACACCACTCTGTGCCAATGCATCCTAAACCACACTACTCTACTATGCACCACTGCACTCAATTCCAGACCATTACATGCCACTCTACAGCACTATACTCTGCCACTACACTCAACACCAATGCACTTTATGCCACTACTCTGTGCCACTATACTATACTCTACCCTGCACCAGTCCACTCTGCCACTTCACTCTTCTCTGAAACAATTTCCTCTGCGCCACTGGCTGCTCTACTCCACTCTGTGCCGCTCTATGACTCTGCCACTCTATGCCACTGCCACTCTGGTCGCTCTATACTGCTGCCCTCTAACCTTAACCACTCCGCTGTTCACCACTCTGCTCTACTTGGAAATACTCTACTTTACATCACTGCACTCTGCCCTGTGTCAGCTACTCTGCACCATTGCATTTCACGCCACTACACCATTGTACTCTGCTCTACTGCACTTGCTGCCATTGTATTCTACCATGCACCACTGCACTCTACTGTGCACTCTGGGTAACTCAACTGAACTCTTCGCCATTTCATGCTACGCCACTCTACACCATTGCTCTGTCAAAGCACACTATGCCACTCTAAATCATTGCACTCTACATTATTGCGCTCTGCCACTCCACTGTACCCTGCAGCAGTCCACTATACACTACCTCACTGTAAAACAGACTAGTCTACTGCACTTTATGCCGCTGTAATCTATTTTGGACCACTCTACTCTGCACCACTGCACTCCAAGACATTGCAACCTAATTTTCACTAATCTAGTGTACACCAATCTATTCTGCTCCACTGCACTTTATGCCACTTCACTCTAGGCCACTCTATGAAACTCCAGTCTACTATGATACTCTACGATACTCCACTCTGACACTTGACTCCACTCCAAGACGCCCTATGCAACTCTCTGTATGCCACTCTACTCGTCCTTATTCTACCACACTGCTCTACTATGCTCCTCCATTCTGACATTCTATGACACTCTGACTTTCGACTCTAGCCTACATCTCTCGACTCTACAACTCCGTTCCATTCCACAATTCTTCTCTGCTGCATTACTCCTCCCCACTCTACAGCAGTCTACTCTACAGCACTGGACACCACACTACACGACTCCACTCTACACCACCCCACACTCCACTCATGACTTAGCTCCACTCACCTCCACTTCCTCCACAACACTCCACTTCACTTCAATCCACGCCACTCAACTCTACACCACTGCACGCCACTCCTTAATACTCCACTCTAATTTGCATCAGTATACTCAATGCCACTCTCTTTTATCTCCACTAACTTTAACGTAGCTGCTGTTCAGCACAGTTCAGAGTACCATGACTAAAACGTATTGGCAAAGCCAATAGTTATTTTATAGGCGAGACCTATTTACATTGCCAATGCTTGCTTACATTTTTGGAGCTCACATCTTCTGCCAAGCTCCTCTACTTTCAGAAATGTGCTTTTATTTACGTTAAAAAAAAAAAGTTTTTTTTTTTTTTTCTTTTTTTTTTTTTACCGCTTCGAGTGATCCCTACAAATAGTGTTCTCTTAGGGTTTTTATCCATTGACTTGAATGGGGGATACCATATATTTTTGCAGTGAGACTGGGGTCTTCGACTAAGAGTGTCTTCATTGCACAGCTCATTTGTTTTTTTTCAGACTACCCACCAAATGGGAAAATAGTCGATTCTGAAAAAACACATTTGAGTGTTTATTTTAGTGGGGGGAGGGGGTTGGAGGGTTGAACCGCACACAGTATATTCGTAAGTACAGTGACTGTAGAGCGATTCATTTATTTTTTTTAACTCTTTTCACTTGTGTACGCTATTGGTAAATGGCTTTGAGATAAAGCTAAGAATCTCTTTGCTCACCTCCACTTGCAAAATATAATTTGCCACTGCAGCACTGAGAAGGGTCTTCTAAAACCACGTGTTTATTTTATTTTCACTGTCAATTGTAGGGTGGGATGTTTGTGGTATGCGAAAAAAATATTGCTGCTCTGTATTATGTGAATTGTAGCTGTCTCTGTGGGTGTGTGACATAAGGGTGTGAAAGTAGGAGAGCAAGAATAGATTCCGAGAGGGAGTTGGAGGGGTGACACTCCTGAGAGATTTCACAAGCCGAGAATCCCATGGGAAGTTGCCCTGAGGAAATGTTTAGTGTTGTCGCTCACACGCACTCTTTGTAAAGCAGGTCTTGACTCACCTGGCAGTGGCAGCCCGCGCTTTCCTGAATCACATTTGGTGTCTAAGTTTTTTTAACTTGCTGTAATTCACTGTTACCAGCCTTGTTGATCTCATCCCCGCCAGGTCCTTCATGACTGAGGTCAGTCCCCCTACATCTGTCCATGTCCTCCTATGCCTATATTAGCCTACAGAGAGCTGCCAGGCTGTGCCTCTGCGTAGCCTACTACTCTGCCCACCTGTTCTGTTCCTTTGCGTTGCTTGCTGTGAACCTAAGTGCATGACTTTGTCGAAGGCTGCATTAACCTCAAACATTTGCTTCCCAAATGAGGTATTTCAGCTTTTTTGGATTTCGTGCATGATTTCTAAAACAGGGGATTAATTAACCTTGTGCAGCTCGTCCAGCCCTCTGTACTTCTCCATAGTATGATTTAGCGAATGTTTGTGGAGTCCACGGTTAGGAACCAGCCCCTGCAGCACTAAGTGTCACTCATTTCCTGGCTATGGACACATTTCTTTTTTGTTGCCCCAACTCGCAAGTATCCTTGTCCCCTACTTCTTCAGATTATCCAGTCCAGGTTTTTCTTTTGATATTTGAGTGGGATAAACCGGAGTACAAATGCCAAAATTCAAGGAAAAATCTTAACTGTGCTGGATGCTCATGCACACTCCGGGGAAACATGAGAGCTTTGTAGTGTAGACCATGGATTGTGTTAATGATGTAACAAGACTAAGGACGTGTCGAGGACAGCAAGGGGCACATTGAGTCATGTTTGAGGTGCATTGGCAGATGTTCACTCAGGACTAGGGTAAAAGGCGCAACAAAAATTCACACAGCTGTGTTCAGGTATTAGTACTGGAATACATTTGCATAGCGAACATACTGCAACAAAAAAAAATAGAGACACTCGCAAGTTAGGTTTATGGTGCTGGTAGTCCTGTTGGCGGAATAACAGAAGTGCAGGTCATGAGCTGCATTGGCTTTTCTGTAAGGCTATCATTACCAGAATAGTGGGGCCCGGTTTGTCGGAACTGCGGTACGTGGACAGAGCTGTCTATGGAACCAAGTTCTGTAATGGCAGAGGGTTGTGCTTTGGCTAGACTCTAGTATGTGCAGTTCTTAAAATGGGACAGGCATGTCTTTATTTCCTTTTAGGACGGACAAATCCAGCGCCTAATTTTCCTTTTCCCAAGATAAGAAGCTGTTTATCCAGAAGCTGAAATGCGCTGGAAAGCCCGAGGCCCTCCAGTGGGCCTGGGAACCTGCTGCACAGCGCAGATAAAAAGAATGGAAACAAAGACGGAGGGTCAGAGGGCGCCCCGCCGCTCAGCGCACCAACTCCTGGTATGTTCCCAGAGACCGTAGCCCGTGCGCCGCCGTGTCCAGGAAGTTGAGTCCTTTCTGTCCGAGTAGAGGAGAAGATACTTTCTCAGAATTCACACACGCAAATACTTCAACGGTGTGGTTTTATGCTAGTCCAGTTGTATTGCCGACATCTGAGGCTGCCTTCTTAGTAATGTTAGGGCGGGTGGAGGCTAAGATTTACCAACATGCAAATAGCCTTACCCAGCTAATAAGGATAGGGCGGGCTGGGGGGCAATGGACAGGTTTAGGAGTATTAGTTTTAATTTATTTAGAAAAGTAAGGCCAGTCAGCTTGGGGCATCAATGAGTCTTCTGGACTATGATGTCCACTTCAGTACAGTTTAATCTCACTGCTGTGTAGAGTAGAGAGGCCTAGCAGAGTAGGCAAGCCTAAGCCCCTACTTCTCACAAACAAACCAGGCTTAGGATGACCTTCATTAGCCCTGGCCCAGCAGCAGACCATTCATCGAAGGAGAGTGGAATCTGGGAGAGCAGGCTAGTGAAAAAACGGAGAAATGGTATAATATGCTGGATTCACGTGCTGAAGGACATTGTAGTTTGCTTTGTCCTACTGGGATGGACAGTTGCCCATTATTCGACTTCAAATGGTTGTCAAGTTTTGATCTACCTTTCCCAATTATGTGGCTTTGTTGCAATTCTAAGTGAATGTATGTAGGAAGTTGGCTCTGTATGCACTGAGTCCAAGGGTTCCCCTTAGAGGTAAGATAGTGGCAAAAATAGATAATACTAATGCTCTATTTTGTGGTAGTGTGGTCGAGCAGTAGGCTTATCCAAGGAGTAGTGTTAAGCATTTGTTGTACATACACATAGACAATAAATGAGGTACACACACTCAGAGACAAATCCAGCCAATAGGTTTTGTTATAGAAAAATATCTTTTCTTAGTTTATTTTAAGAACCACAGGTTCAAATTTTACATGTAATAGCTCTTTTGAAAGGTATTGCAGGTAAGTACTCTAGGAACTTTGAATCATTACTTTAGCATGTATACTTTTTGCATAAAACACAATAAGCTGTTTTAAAAGTGGACACAGTGCAATTTTCACAGTTCCTGGGGGAGGTAAGTTATTGTTAGTTTTCACAGGTAAGTAAGTCACTTACAGGTTTGAGTTTTTGGTCCAAGGTAGCCCACAGTTGGGGGTTCAGACCAACCCCAAAGTTATCACACCAGCAGCTCAGGGCCGGTCAGGTGCAAAGGTCAAAGAGGTGCCCAAAACACATAGGCTTCAATGGTGAGAAGGGGGTGCCCCGGTTCCAGTCTGCCAGCAGGTAAGTACCCGCGTCTTCGGAGGGCAGACCAGGGGGGTTTTGTAGGGCACCGGGGGGGACACAAGTCAGCACAGAAAGTACACCCTCAGCAGTGCGGGGGCGGCCGGGTGCAGTGTGCAAACACGTGTCGGGTTTTCAATGGAAGTCAATGAGAGATCAAGGGATCTCTTCAGCGTCGCAGGCAGGCAAGGGGGGGGCTCCTCGGGGTAGCCACCACCTAGGCAAGGGAGAGGGCCTCCTGGGGGTCACTCCTGCACAGAAGTTCCGTTTCTTTGGGGGCTGGGGGCTGCGGGTGCAGGGTCTTTTCCAGCCGTCGGGAAATGGAGTTCAGACAGTCGCGGTCAGGGGGAGCCTGGGGATTCCCTCTGCAGGCGTCGCTGTGGGGGCTCAGGGGGGACAACTTTGGTTACTCAGTCGTAGAGTCGCCGGAGGGTCCTCCCTGAGTTGGTTGTTCTCCACCAGTCGAGTCGGGGGTCGCCGGGTGCAGTGTTGCAAGTCTCACGCTTCTTGCGGGGAGTTGCAGGGGTCTTTAAATCTGCTCCTTGTAACAAAGTTGCAGTTCTTTTGGAGCAGTGCCGCTGTCCTCAGGAGTTTCTTGTCTTTTTCGAAGCAGGGCAGTCCTCGGAGGATTCAGAGGTCACTGGTCCCTTGGAAAGCGTCGCTGGAGCAGGGTTCTTTGGAAGGCAGGAGACAGGCCGGTAAGTCTGGGGCCAAGGCAGTTGGTGTCTTCTGGTCTTCCTCTGCAGGGGTCTTTCAGCTCAGCAGTCCTTCTTCTTGTAGTTGCAGGAATCTAATTTCTAGGTTCAGGGAGAGCCCTTAAATACTAAATTTAAGGGCGTGTTTAGGTCTGGGGGGTTAGTAGCCAATGGCTACTAGCCCTGAGGGTGAGTACACCCTCTTTATGCCTCCTCCCAAGGGGAGGGGGGTCACATCCCTAATCCTATTGGGGGGAATCCTCCATCTGCAAGATGGAGGATTTCTAAAAGTTGGAGTCACTTCAGCTCAGGACACCTTAGGGGCTGTCCTGACTGGCCAGTGACTCTTCCTTGTTGCTTTCTTTGTTCCCTCCAGCCTTGCCGCCAAAAGTGGGGGCCGTGGCAACTCCACTAAGCTGGAGTGCCCTGCTGTGCTGTGACAAAGGGGTGAGCCTTTGAGGCTCACCGCCAGGTGTTACAGCTCCTGCCTGGGGGAGGTGTTAGCATCTCCACCCAGTGCAGGCTTTGTTACTGGCCTCAGAGTGACAAAGGCACTCTCCCCATGGGGCCAGCAACATGTCTCTAGTGTGGCAGGCTGCTGGAACCAGTCAGCCTACACAGATAGTCGGTTAGGTTTCAGGGGGCACCTCTAAGGTGCCCTCTGTGGTGTATTTTACAATAAAATGTACACTGGCATCAGTGTGCATTTATTGTGCTGAGAAGTTTGATACCAAACTTCCCAGTTTTCAGTGTAGCCATTATGGTGCTGTGGAGTTCGTGTAAAACAGACTCCCAGACCATATACTCTAATGGCTACCCTGCACTTACAATGTCTAAGGTTTTGCTTAGACACTGTAGGGGCACAGTGCTCATGCACTGGTACCCTCACCTATGGTATAGTGCACCCTGCCTTAGGGCTGTAAGGCCTGCTAGAGGGGTGTCTTACCTATACTGCATAGGCAGTGAGAGGCTGGCATGGCACCCTGAGGGGAGTGCCATGTCGACTTACTCATTTTGTTCTCACTAGCACACACAAGCTGGTAAGCAGTGTGTCTGTGCTGAGTGAGGGGTCTCCAGGGTGGCATAATACATGCTGCAGCCCTTAGAGACCTTCCCTGGCATCAGGGCCCTTGGTACCAGAGGTACCAGTTACAAGGGACTTATCTGGATGCCAGGGTGTGCCAATTGTGGAATCAAAAGTACAGGTTAGGGAAAGAACACTGGTGCTGGGGCCTGGTTAGCAGGCCTCAGCACACTTTCAATTCAAAACATAGCATCAGCAAAGGCAAAAAGTCAGGGGGTAACCATGCCAAGGAGGCATTTCCTTACAATGTAGTACAGTTACTTTAACTATTTTACAATCAGCATATTGATTAAAGCATAATCTTTGCCACTATAACTTGAAAAGATGCGCCACCAAGGGTGCAAACATTTGGACAGCTGTATGACATTGCGCTGCATTTTGCATATGATAAGAATTGTCTAACGTGTACTGTTGTTGGGTGAGTTGTTAACGTGGCTTGCGCTGGATGAACTACTGAGATTTATACAAACTACAATTAAATATCATCTTCTGGTTCTTGCATAACCTCACCATACATAGAAATGTCAAATATTCTTCTGTAAGGAAGGTGACAACCATTTTTACAGATCTTCATTTGATACAGGGAAGCATAGTTAAAAGACACAGGCAGATGCACACAGTGACGACAGGTTCACATCGGTGGGTGTGATTAATGCTTCTGAAACATGGGGGAACAAGCTTCCTTCTCTCACAGAGTACTTAAAGCACAGAATCCGCAGTGCAACAGTCGCTTACATAAGACACAACCTTGCATTAGTAGTGCAGGTTTTCCTCTCACCAATCTGATAGATCAGTTGGCCGGCCTCCCATTATCACAGAAGTACACCACATCATCCTTAACACAAAGTTACAGCTTGGTGTCAGCAGTGTAAGCATTTCACTGAACATAGCCATAAAAGTGCTTTTATTTGGCTGCCAAAAATAACCAAAATGTAGGAAAAATTGAGGTGTTCTGCACTGCAGTTTTTTTCTTTTTATTAGGACAGAAAATTAAAATAAATTAAAAATGCCAGAAGAGCCCATTTTGCAGCCCTTCGAGACATGGTTGTGATGTTAAAAATCACTGCTTAAGGCCATTTACATAATTTTGAGTATGTATAAAACAAGCATGTTGTAGGAAGCTGGCCTGGTGGGTGGTACGTAAGTTACTTACACCTTATACGAGGTCCAGGTATCCCCTATTAGTGTAGACAGTGTCTAGAAGCCGGGCTATCTAGAGGTAGCCGTGGATGAGCAGCCAAGGCTTATATAGGATACATACAAAGCTCATGCAATCCCACTACAGTCACACAGCACTTACACATATGAAAAAAGTCTGTTACAAAATAAAGGTGCTTAATTTTAGTGACACAATACTAAAAAGTATTAGAAAGGCAACCCTCCAATAGAGAAGGTAAGTAACACACTAAGTATATACACTAGTTATCAGCAATAGGCATAGAAAGTGATAGAAAACAGTGCAAATGCAGTTAGACAATAGTTTCCCTAGGTGGAGCCCAAACTATATACTAAAATAAAAATGGATTGCGAACAGTGGACCCCCACCTAGGTAAGTGGAATGTGTAGAGGGGAGCTGGGGGTACTAAGAAACCCTAAAGGTAAGTACCACGGTGCCCCCTAGGGACCAGGGTGAAAGGAATGTTAGTGGATTTTCCCCCAAACCACCCAAAAGAAAGGAAAAGAAGAAAATGCAACACCCACAGAAGACTGCAAGAAACCTGCGGTGGATCCCTGAAGAGGAAGACCTGTGGAAGAAGGGGAACAAGTTCAGAAGTCAGAAGAGTGCAGGAGGAGTAGGAGCTACTACCCATCCAGCTGCGGAAGCAGTAGTTGGTCGACAGTGATGTGAAGGTCAGCACTGCACCTTTGGAGTTGTAGAGTTCCTGAAGGATTCAGACGTCCCACCGTAGAAGAATTGCAGTTGGGTGCTGATGCAGGGATTCCACCAACAAGCCTTTGCAAAAGCAAATGTTGCCGGGGAACAGCGAGGCCCAAGAGGCTCCCCCCTCCCTCCCCCCAGGAGGAGGTGCCAGAGGGGACCCTCAGCGAAACAGAGCCCACAGGAGCAAAGGCAGCACCCACAGGACGGGAAAAAAGGAGTCACAGAAGAGCCCACGCAACACGACTGAAGAAGGGTCCCACGTCGCGGGAGAACCGCGCAGACGTCTGTGCGTTGCAGGAAGAAGTGCTGGGGGCTGGAGCTACATGTAGCCTGAAGATCCCATGGAGGAGATGCAAACAAGCCTTGGCACCTGCAAGAGACACGGTGTATGGGAGTACTGTCTTATATGGGAAGACAAGGGCTTACCGCCTTCAAAATTGGCCAGCTGGCAGAGAGGATCAAGAGGGCTACTCCGGACCACCACCCATAATTTTAGATCCACGCAGCTCTGGATGAGAGGAGATCCACCCAGTTGGTTGTTGCAGTAGGTGCCTGCGGATGCAGGGGAGTGACTCCTAAACTCCACGGGAGATTCCTTCTTCCTTCACTTGCCGACTGAAGACTTGCCTCCCTCAGAGGATGCACAGCCAGGGATATGTTGCAGAAGGTGGAAGGAGCCATGGATGGAAACAATGTTGCAATAAGAGTCTTATTTGTGGATGCAGATTGCAGCTCCTGAGGGGGTCCAGTTGCGGTTCCAATGGATAGAAGTCAAAGTAAGGTTGCAGAGGAGTCCTGCAAGCCTAATCTGAGGACGCACCCAACAGAGAGAGACCCTAAATACCTCTGAAAGGGTATTGGTCACCTAGCCAGGTGACCACCTATCAGGAGGGGACTCTTACGTCACCTGCCTGACCTGGCCACTCAGATGCTCCCAGAGTTTCCTGACAGCCTTGGATTCAAGATTGCAGAACACAGGGACCCTCTGGAGGAGCTCTGAGCACCACCCCTGGGGTGGTAATGTACAGGGCAGTAATCATTCCACTTTCCATTGTCCAGTTTCAAGCCAGAGCAGGTAGTGGAGGTCCCTGAACCGATGTAGACTGGTTTATGCACAGAGAGCCCCAAATGTGCCCTTCAAAGCATACCAGTGGCATGGGGAGGCTACCCATCCCAAGCCATGTAACACCTATGTTCGATGGCATCTGTCGCTGTAGATACGCATGTTCTGCAATAGCTCGCCATCTGGTGTTGGGCCGGAGTGTTACAAGTTGTTTTTCTTCGAAGAAGTCTTTCGAGTCACGGGACCGAGTGACTCCTCCTTTTGTCTCCATTGCGCATGGGCGTCGACTCCATCTTCGATTGTTTTTTTTCCGCCATCGGGTTCGGACGTGTTCCTGTCGCTCCGAGTTTCGGAACGGAAAATTAGCTATTTCGGAAGATTTTCGTCGGTATTGTTGCGTTCGGGATCGGCGTACTTAGATTCCACACCGCATCGAAGATCGAAGAGCTCCGGTGCCCTTCGGGGTAGTTTTTCGATCCTCCGTCGGGGCCTGGTCGGCCCGACCGCGTGCTGAAGAACGCCGATGGAACGGACCCCGTTCCGTTTCTGCCCCAAATGCCACAATAAATACCCCTACACAGACCAACACTTGGTCTGCAACCTGTGCCTGTCACCTGAGCACAGCGAAGACACCTGCGAGGCCTGTCGTGCGTTCCGGTCCCGAAAAACACTCCGAGACCGTCGAGCCAGAAGACTTCAAATGGCGTCCGCACCGACAGCCCAACGGGAGTTCGAGGAACAGGAAGAAGAAGGTACCTTCTCGATCCAAGACTCAGACTCCGAAGGATTCGACGACACACAAACCGTGAGTAAGACGTCGAAAACCACACACAGAAACATTTACAAGGCCCAGGGGACGCCACTGCCACCAGGCCATGGCTCGACCCATAAATTCGGTGACCGACCGTCGGCACTGAAAAAGGCCCAAACAGTGCCGAGATCGTCCGACTCCGGTCGAGACACCGGCACGCAGCCTTCTCGGGACCGAGAAAGTGCTGGAGACAAGCCTCGACACCGAGATGCCGGTGTGGACACGGCTCGACGCCGAGACAGCGGCACCGAAACAGATCGACGCCGAGAGGTTTCGGCCCCGAAAAGGAAAAAAAGTCACCTCGGAGCCGAAAAAACACGCAGACAAAGTTTCGATGCCGAAACAAACTGCAAGCGACCCAGCTTCAGGCTCTTATACAGAAGAGCACTCGCTAACCTCCCAAATGCAAAGGCATAGGTTTGAGGAAGAGCTACAAGCAACTGATGTGGACCATACGCAAAAGCGTATCTTCATTCAGCAGGGGACAGGAAAAATAAGCACCCTTCCCCCCCCATTAGGAGAAAGAGAAGGTTGGAGTTCCAGACGGAACAAGCACCACAACCAAAAGTGGTGAAAAGAGTTACACCACCACCCTCTCCTCCGCCCGTGATTAACGTTTCACCAGCACAAACTCCATCACACTCCCCAGCTCACACCACCATGAGCCAGGGTGACCAAGATCAGGACGCATGGGACCTATACGACGCCCCAGTGTCAGATAACAGCCCGGAGGCATACCCTACAAAGCCATCTCCACCAGAAGACAGCACCGCGTACTCTCAGGTGGTGGCTAGAGCAGCACAATTTCACAACGTAAGCCTCCACTCAGAACAGGTCGAGGATGATTTCTTGTTCAACACACTCTCCTCCACCCACAGCTCATACCAAAGCCTGCCTATGCTCCCTGGTATGCTCCGGCACGCAAAAGACATATTTAAGGAGCCGGTCAAAAGTAGGGCAATCACACCAAGGGTGGAAAAAAAGTATAAGCCGCCTCCTACGGACCCGGTTTTCATCACTACACAGCTGCCACCAGACTCTGTTGTTGTAGGAGCAGCTAGGAAAAGGGCCAACTCTCACACATCTGGAGATGCACCACCCCCAGATAAAGAAAGCCGCAAGTTTGATGCAGCTGGTAAAAGAGTCGCAGCACAAGCTGCAAACCAGTGGCGCATCGCGAACTCCCAGGCACTACTTGCGCGCTATGACAGAGCCCACTGGGACGAGATGCAACATCTCATTGAACATCTGCCCAAGGACTTCAAAAATAGGGCAAAACAAGTGGTTGAGGAGGGACAGACCATCTCCAACAACCAGATACGTTCCTCCATGGACGCTGCAGATACAGCTGCATGGACAATTAATACATCTGTAACTATCAGAAGGCATGCATGGCTCCGAACGTCTGGATTTAAACCAGAGATTCAACAAGCAGTTCTCAATATGCCTTTTAATGAAAAAGAACTGTTCGGTCCAGAAGTGGACACAGCGATTGAGAAACTCAAAAAAGATACGGACACTGCCAAAGCCATGGGCGCACTCTACTCCCCGCAGAGCAGAGGGAATTACAGCACATTCCGTAAAACGCCCTTTCGAGGGGGGTTTCGGGGTCAAAGCACACAAGCCAGCACCTCACAAGCAACACCGTCCGCTTACCAGGGACAGTATAGAGGAGGTTTTCGGGGACAATATAGAGGAGGCCAATTCCCTAGAAATAGAGGGAGATTTCAAAGCCCCAAAACCCCTACTACTAAACAATGACTCACAGGTCACTCACCCCCTCCACACAACACCAGTGGGGGGAAGAATAGGTCATTATTACAAAGCATGGGAGGAAATCACTACAGACACTTGGGTTCTAGCAATTATCCAACATGGTTATTGCATAGAATTTCTACAATTCCCTCCAAACATACCACCAAAAGCACAAAATTTAACAACACACCATTCCAATCTCCTGGAGATAGAAGTGCAGGCACTATTGCAAAAGAATGCAATCGAATTAGTGCCAAACACACAAATAAACACAGGAGTTTACTCACTGTACTTTCTGATACCAAAGAAGGACAAAACGCTGAGACCAATCCTAGACCTCAGAGTAGTGAACACTTTCATCAAATCAGACCACTTCCACATGGTCACACTACAAGAAGTATTGCCATTGCTAAAACTACACGACTACATGGCAACTTTAGACCTCAAGGATGCTTATTTCCATATACCAATACACCCATCGCACAGGAAATACCTAAGGTTTGTATTCAAAGGAATACATTACCAATTCAAGGTACTGCCTTTCGGATTAACAACCGCACCAAGAGTCTTTACCAAATGTCTAGCGGTGGTCGCTGCACACATAAGAAGGCAGCAAATACATGTGTTCCCATATTTGGACGACTGGCTAATCAAGGCCCATTCGTTCATACAGTGCTCAAATCACACAAATCAGATCATACAAACCCTCTTCAAACTCGGGTTCACCGTCAACTTTACAAAATCCAACATTCTGCTGCGCAAGGTACAACAATACCTAGGAGCCATAATAGACACATCAAAGGGAGTAGCCACTCCAAGTCCACAAAGAATTCTAAATTTCAACACCATCATACAACGCATGTATCAAACACAAAAGATACAGGCAAAGATGGTATTACAACTCCTAGGCATGATGTCATCATGCATAGCCATTGTCCCAAACGCAAGACTGCACATGAGGCCCTTACAACAATGCCTAGCATCACAGTGGTCTCAAGCACAGGGTCACCTTCTAGATCTGGTGTTAATAGACCGCCAAACTTACCTCTCGCTTCTGTGGTGGAACAACATAAATTTAAACAAGGGGCGGCCTTTCCAAGACCCAGTGCCACAATACGTAATAACAACAGATGCTTCCATGACAGGGTGGGGAGCACACCTCGATCAACACAGCATACAAGGACAATGGAACGTACATCAAACAAAACTGCATATCAATCACCTAGAACTTCTAGCAGTTTTTCAAGCACTAAAAGCTTTCCAACCAATAATAGTTCACAAATACATTCTCGTCAAAACAGACAACATGACAACAATGTATTATCTAAACAAGCAGGGAGGGACGCACTCCACGCAGTTAAGCCTGCTAGCACAGAAAATTTGGCATTGGGCATTTCACAACCAAATTCGCCTAATTGCACAGTTTATACCAGGGATCCAAAATCAACTCGCAGACAATCTCTCTCGAGATCACCAACAGGTCCACGAATGGGAAATTCACCCCCAAATTCTGAACACTTATTTCAAACTCTGGGGAACACCTCAGATAGACTTGTTTGCGACAAGGGAGAACGCAAAATGCCAAAACTTCGCATCCAGATACCCACACAAACAATCCCAAGGCAATGCCCTATGGATGAACTGGTCAGGGATATTTGCTTACGCTTTTCCTCCTCTCCCTCTCCTTCCTTACCTGGTAAACAAACTCAGTCAAAGCAAACTCAAACTCATATTGATAGCACCAACTTGGGCAAGGCAACCCTGGTACACAACGCTGCTAGACCTATCAGTGGTACCCTGCATCAAATTGCCCAACAGGCCAGATCTGTTGACACAGCACAACCAAAAGATCAGACACCCAGATCCAGCATCGCTGAATCTAGCAATCTGGCTCCTGAAATCCTAGAATTCGGGCACTTACAACTTACCCAAGAATGTATGGAAGTCATAAAACAAGCCAGAAGGCCATCCACCAGGCACTGCTATGCAAGTAAATGGAAGAGGTTTGTTTGCTACTGCCATATTAATCAAATACAACCATTACACACAACTCCAGAACATGTAGTGGGTTACTTGCTTCACTTACAAAAATCTAACCTAGCTTTCTCTTCCATTAAGATTCACCTTGCAGCAATATCTGCATACCTGCAGACTACCTATTCAACTTCCCTATATAAGATACCAGTCATTAAAGCATTCATGGAAGGCCTTAGGAGAATTATACCACCAAGAACACTACCTGTTCCTTCATGGAACCTAAATGTTGTCCTAACTAGACTTATGGGTCCACCTTTTGAACCCATGCACTCCTGCGAAATACAGTTCCTAACCTGGAAGGTGGCATTTCTCATCGCCATTACTTCCCTAAGAAGAGTAAGCGAGATTCAGGCGTTTACAATACAGGAACCTTTTATACAACTACACAAAAATAAAGTCGTCCTAAGGACCAATCCTAAATTTTTGCCAAAGGTTATTTCACCGTTCCATCTAAATCAAACAGTGGAACTTCCAGTGTTCTTTCCACAGCCAGATACCGTAGCTGAAAGGGCACTACATACATTAGATGTCAAAAGAGCATTAATGTATTACATTGACAGAACAAAAAACATCAGAAAGACTAAACAACTCTTTATTGCCTTTCAAAAACCTCACGCAGGAAACCCAATTTCAAAACAAGGTATAGCCAGATGGATAGTTAAATGCATCCAAATCTGCTACCTTAAAGCTAAACGACAGCTGCCCATTACACCAAGGGCACACTCAACCAGAAAGAAAGGTGCTACCATGGCCTTTCTAGGAAACATCCCAATGCAAGAAATATGTAAGGCAGCCACATGGTCTACGCCTCACACATTCACCAAGCACTACTGTGTAGACGTGTTATCCGCACAACAAGCCACAGTAGGTCAAGCCGTATTAAGGACATTATTTCAGACTACTTCCACTCCTACAGGCTGATCCACCGCTTTTGGGGAAATAACTGCTTACTAGTCTATGCAGAACATGCGTATCTACAGCGACAGATGCCATCGAACTGAAAATGTCACTTACCCAGTGTACATCTGTTCGTGGCATCAGTCGCAGTAGATTCGCATGTGCCCACCCGCCTCCCCGGGAGCCTGTAGCAGTTTGGAAGTTACCTCCAATTATTTATATATGTATCATCTCAACCTTAAATAGGTGCATACTTAGTCACTCCATTGCATGGGCACTATTACTACAATTCAACTCCTACCTCACCCTCTGCGGGGAAAAACAATCGAAGATGGAGTCGACGCCCATGCGCAATGGAGACAAAAGGAGGAGTCACTCGGTCCCGTGACTCGAAAGACTTCTTCGAAGAAAAACAACTTGTAACACTCCGGCCCAACACCAGATGGCGAGCTATTGCAGAACATGCGAATCTACTGCGACTGATGCCACGAACAGATGTACACTGGGTAAGTGACATTTTCATTCCAAAGGGAGAGGGTTTTTTTTTCCCCACCCTTGAATCCTTTGTTCTGCCTTCCTGAGCTTGAGCTGTTCAAGCAGCAGGAGGGCAGAAACCTGTCCCACCTGGGGTGGCAGCTGCTTGGGCTGCGTGGAAAACCCTGAAAGACTGGTAGGAGCCGTGTTGAGGAGGGGTCCAGAAAGGAGCCCCCAGAGTCCATGGAATCATATTTCCAATACTGGTAACAGTATTGGGGTATGATTCTGACATGTTTGATACCAAACATGCCTTAGTTTGGAGTTACCATTATGTAGCTGGACATACATAGTTAGCTGTGTCCTGTACACGCATGAAATGGCGTCCCCGCACTCTCCAAGTCCATGGAAATGGCACTGGAGTCTGTGGTGGCACCTCTATTAGTGCAGGGGTGCCCTCACACACCGGTACTTTTGCATCCTGCCCTCTGGGCTTGGATGTCCTGCCATAAGGGTGACTTGCAGTGACTTGTAGTAAACAAGGGTGCATGCACCCTTTCACCCAGGCTACCATGGCAGGCCTGCAGAACACTTTGCATGGGCTCCCCATGAGTGACCTAATGCACGCCGTGGCCCATGGGGAGTGCCTGGTACACGTGTACCAAATACTAGGGACATACATGGGCGTACCAGTATGTCAACAGTGGGGTGAACAAGAGAGCAAGTATAGTCACTGGGGTCCTGGCTAGCAGGATCCCAGTGAACACAGTCATACACACTGACAACAGGCAGAAAATGAGGGTAACCATGCCAAGAAAGAGGGTACTTTCCTACACATGTGCAATAGGTCTTAAATATGCTTGAGTTGGCGGTATTGCCATTGTAATTCATAACTGGACTTGTCTTGCCACATAAATTGGTCAACCCTGCTTCATAATTTCGTCTTTTCTTGCCATGTAATTCCAGTGGCTCTGCATATAACTAAAGCACTTCTGTTAATCTTCTTCCTCTATCTGCAGCAAAAAATAAAAATGTTGCCATTTATCATCCTAATATAAATCTGCCACTCTAATTCCAGGAGAAGAACACTTTAACCAGCCCACCATCATAGTTGCCGGCTAACACAATTACCTCCAAAAAAAACACAAGACAGCCATGGAGGAGAAAAAACTAAAAGGGTCATCCGTACATATCAAGAGTATTCAAACAGTTATAGTGCCATAAGGTTAAGTTGGCCTGAATCATGGCTAATTGTAATAAGGAGAGATTATTAAAACATATGCTTTTATCATATAAACCTTTATCAGAAATAAACGTTTGTCATTAGACTTTAATGCTCAGAATAGCCCTTAGAGGCCACCATAACAAAATATAATTTGTAAGAAACATGGTCATGTAACCATATTGTTAGACCCTAGATGGCATAACCCCATGAAAAACAGCATTGGCATTGCCAATGGGTCTCCCCTTTGGGACCTTATAAGTGTTTTACCATGCAGCACATGGGTGCATGGTTAAACAATTGTAAGTTCCCAAAGCGAGACCTTTTGGCTATGCCAATGCTTTTTTTCATATTACATTTACAAAGTGACACGCACAAACACAATGTCAGTGAAGGGGTATCACTGTGTAGTTTGAGAAGAATTTTTTTTTTTTCTCTCACTTTGTATTTTTTCCGTTTGCTCCTAGAAGCCATTAATAATTCCCTATGTTTGTAGAGAGTACAATTGAGGTTTGTGTTGGTGGGGCGTTTGAGAGGACGGGTTTCTGCGGTGCAAACGAGTGTGTGAAAAGATCAAGGAAATCGCAAACACGGTGAGGGAGCTTGGATGACAGTAGCCCCTTTTCATGCAGGGCATGGGAAGTGCCCATGTTACAACTCGCTGAAAGAAAATTTGTCCCTTTTGAAGGTTCGTGCACGTGCTAGTTTCTTAAATGCCGTAAATACACAACTCCCAACTACCGTTGCTTACAAATGTCTATGCACGTCCAAGCTCTATAAGAAGAATGCAAATTCAATTGAATGCATTTCCAGTTTTCACAGTCGTTACTGCTGCATTCTCGGCATCTCCATAGGAGCCACAAGATAAACTATAGAAAATATGCAGCATACAGTCAACGCTCCCACATTCATTCCTATTTTCAGATATTAGCTTTTCATGAAATATGGCGCCTTTCCACGAGAAGAAAGGATAGAGGTTGGGATGAGAGGCAAAACTGAAACCGGAGAGGGAGGCGGGCCCTCACATGCTTTAACAGGAAGAAGCAGGACGTAGTGTGATGGACAGAATTTTTTTTCTTAGTGAATGCTCTCTGGATGGGATCTTGGCACGCAAAGGAGGGATATTTAGCACAATGCACCAATAAAAGTGAAGCGCTGAAGACCAGTACAACAAAGAATAAATGGCAAGCGTGGGCGTGGTTAAAGCTCTTATACCAAACACAGCTGGTCTTGCAGAGACAACTCATGCGCTGCCTAGGCTCATCCTAAAAACAGGAGAAAGTAATGCAGTGTAACTATATACTTAGCCCTGAGAAGGTGTTTTTGGGGGTAGCCGGTCTATTGCAGTGATGTTACAAAAAAGGCCTTTAAAACTAAACTTCTCCCAGCTGCAAAACAAAAATTCTAGCCAAGAGAAAGGTAAAAAGATACTGAATATTGGTAGTGGTTTTATTGTGGGGTCCCCACTAACCTATTGTGGGGACCCAGAGATGATGTAGATGGAGCGTTTTGAAGGTGATCCTGTTGTCGTAAGATCACCACTGTCCGAGTTATGAGTAGAAATGTTTTGTAAAAGTAATGCCCTGCAAAGCATTATGGCATGAGTTTTTGTGCTACAATTATTATATTATGAGGACTGCAATGCCCAGAACAGCCATTGGAGACCCCATAATAAAAATAGCATTTGGAAGAAACTTGGTCATTTAACTATAGTCAGTCTTAGAGAGCATAACCACATGAAAAATGAATGGGAGAAAGTAGTGTAACTATATATGAAGCTCCTAGATTGTGTAGTTCATTACACATTTTCAAGGCTAGCAGGCCCATTGCAACAATATTACAAACAAGGCCCATAAAACATAACTTCTCCCAGCTTTAAAACAAAAGTTCCAGCCATGAGGGAGCTCAAAAAGACACTGAATGGTGGGAGAGGTTATTATTTTGGAGTCCCCACTAACATAGTGTGGGGACCCAGTGATGATGTAGACAGAATGAGCACATTGTGGTCAATGTTTTGAAGGTGGCCATTGTCCTAGAACCACCACAGGCAAAGGTATGAGCAAAAATGTTTTGTAAAAGAAATGCCCTGCAAAGCATTATGGGGAAAGTTTCCGTGCCACAAATATTTTAGAATGTTGATATGACTGTAATGTTTCTAACATCCACTAGAGGACACCACAATGAAAATAGCATTTGTAAGAAACATGGTCATTTAATTATATAGTTAGCCCCCTGAGGGCATAACAACACAAAACAAATGACAATAAGTAATGTAGTGTAACCATATATTTAGCCTCCACAGGGCGTAGTGAATTAGACATTTTCAGGGGTAGCATACCTATAGCAATGATATTACAAATAAGTCCCATAAAACATAACTTCTCCCAGTTGTAAAACAAAAGTTCCAGCCATGAGAGTGCTTAAAAAGACACTAAATGGTGGGAGGGCTTATTATTTTGGGGTCCCCACTAACCTAGTGTGGGGACCCAGATGTGATGTAGATGGAGCACATTGTTGTGAATGTTTTGGAGGTGGTTGTAGGATCACCACAGGCTGAGTTATGAGCAAAAATGTTTTGTAAACGTAATGACCTGCAAAGCATTATGGGGTTGAGTTTCCCAGAGTACACTGAATATTTAAGTATCTGATGTGCCGCTGTGCTAGGAGAGCAGCTTTCACTTTGAGGATTTTTGTTTTACATGAAGCATTTACCAATTTCAAGTGTTTTAAAGGGAGAGCCACAAGAAATTACTCTGATTAGGTAACTGAACAATGTGATTAGTGCTCTCCAGAACTGCCAGTCAAGCTCACGCTATTGTGCCTGTTCACACTGTGGTGGCCATGGCCGTCATGCAGCACGAATGGGAGAGACTAAAGAAAAAAATAGTTCACGCATGCTGAAGTATATTTGCAAATCGTGCAATAATCCATGTAACTGGGGCGGTCTGTGAGGTGTGACAAACAGCCTCGAGGTGGGACAAACTTAAAGATTTTACCAATGACATCAAGTGATTTTTGAAAGGCAAGCCCAGGAACGAATGAAAGTTATGGGTGTGGTTAAAAGCTCACAATACTTCAAACAGATCCGTTATTGCACGCTCGACCTAAACGGGTTACTCAAAATAGCCAGCTCTCAAAGTAGCTCAGCATGTGCTCTTAACTTAGTTACTGAAGAGCTTGTGCCTTTTCCTTTTTTTATGTCCCTTTCCTATATTTTTCCCTTCCCAAATGCCCATACTCTCCTTCACCCTAATCTTGAGCATTGCAACAGCAACCGTGATTTATATAGGGCCAGCATGTTCTGCAACTGCATATCCAACCTAGTGTGACCACCTTTTGCCAAGTCGAATTCTTGATGGTCACTGAGAAAATTCTTGACTAGGTCAATTTTAAGGTTGGGCATTCTGGACAAAGTACCAGTTTTATGGGCATGATATAAAATGCAACATCTGTGTAAAACTATCAAAATGAACAGAAGGCAGAATGATTTGAGTTTAAAGGATATATTTTACAGTACAATTATCTAAATGTATTAGTTATCCGTCAATAGGTTTTAATGACCGATCTAGGTGGCAACCCTTGTTTTACTGCAATAATTCAGTGCTTCGCACAGCTGAAAATGCAGAAGTGGATGGGTGGAATGCTTGCCCAAGCATTTGGTAATCTCTGAAATCATTTATTATCTTTCCAGCAATCACATTTGTGTGTTCTGGAAGAGCCTCATGCTCACTGTGCTGCAGGACTCAAGCCATTCCTCATTAATGAGCTCAGAACCGTTTTAGGGGCTGTTTGTGGTTCCGTTCAGAGGCAACCTGGCTTCACCCTTTGGGCTGTATTGTTTGGGGAGGGAAGATGTAAATGAATGCAGCTTGTAAGGAAATGCATCTTTTTGTATGGTTGCCACGAAGTTTTTATGCTGCTGCTGCTGCTTGTTTTTCGACTCGGCGCACTGAGGCCTGCTAACCAGACCACAATGTCCTGACCCTAAAAGTGTGTGTCGAATTGGCTGTAGCCATTTGAAAATGTCTAACTTACCTTTAAGTCGCTAATAAATTGGAACCCTGTACCGAGGGCATGTAAGTTAGAGGGTTACCCCAGGGCTTTTAGCACTGATTGTGCCACTGTGGAATCTCCCCTAAGTAAAACGGGTCCCCCAGTCTGGCACTGCAGACTGGTAGAGCAGTTGTGCACTACTAGCTAACTTTGCCATTGCAACCAATGGTAAAGCCACAACTTTCCCAGGATGTGTGTAAAAAAAAAAAAAAAACTCTGGCAGACTTACTGAGCCCTAAAGGTAGGGTGCAACATATGGCACATGAGGACATATAGTTTACATGTCTTGGAAGTGAAACACAAGAAACTACAGTTTTACTGTGGAAAGACTTGGTTGCCCAATTGGTGATTGCAAGATTAACAAGCGGACCCCCTCAATTGTGCTAACTTGGCGATGCGACCAAAGTGGGCATTCCGAGTTATCAAACAACTCCTTACATTAGGGCCGACTTGTATCTCAAGTCGAAAGTAATCTAACTTGCAGTGGTCTACAGCTTTACCAAAGTTGCCTGTTTGTAGCCTTTAAAATGCTTGACCTTCCCTGGCACACATTGGACCTGCTCAAAGAGACTACTTTCTGCCCTGTTTGAGATGTAAACGACTCTTAGGAAGGGGAACAATGAAGGATTGTAGGCCAGGAAAGTGTTGCCTCCCTCCTACAGAAAGCCACTTAGGTGTTAGCCGCAAAAGACAGGCTTCAATGATGAAGCTGCCTGTGAAGAGCAGATGTGATTCACCAGGGTGGAATGCCCTAATTTTGAGATACAGGTTGGCACAGGAAGCAGAGGAGAAACTAGTTGCTAGACCTGTTACCCCAGGGGCAAGCAGCCCTGAGGTATTCACCTCCCGGGGGTGGGCTAGTAAGGTCTGTACATCAGAAGTAGGTCTTGCCATCTTGGGAGTGGGCAGAATGGTGAATTCTGGTATAGCCAGATGCCACACTCCACAGGAAGTGGTCACTATGTGGGAGGGACATGGAAGCCCTTTGGCCAACACTTGCTTTCTGCCCTGAGTGCACTTTCTGGGAATAAAGGGAGAATCCCTGGCACCCAGACCTCAGATCTTGACTAGCTTGGAAGGACTGCCCTGCTGCAACGAGGGACCAGCTAAGAGAGTTTGCACCGATGAGGGCTGCACCTGGTGGCAAGCATAAAGAGGACTGTTAGTTGTGTTCTGCACAAAGAGAAGCAGCCTCCAGAGCCCAGTCAAGCCTAGAACACATCAAGGGCTGGCTGAGTGGTCCCCTGCTTTGCAGCACAGGAACACAGCAGCTAATGAAGCCTACTGGGGCAAGTTGGTGGCCTAAAGTTTTCAAGCCACTACCACCATTGCCGTGCAGCATAGAGGGCCAAGACCCAATGCAGAGTTGCATCCAATTTCATTGAGTCAAGGGAGTGCTTTTGGGGAGCCAGGAAGGATTGAGCTGTGACGGCGACAGTGGGCAACTGGATTTGGCCCCAGACTGGACAGGGCTTTGTGGGACGTGGACCTTGTAACTAAGCCTCCCCCCACCACCATATTCATGCACTGAGGAATCCTTGCTGGAAGACCCACGTTGCTTCTGCAGCATCCTTAGAGAGCACCTTTAGCATCTTTTATCCTTTGCATCAGGACCACTCCATAGTAATCCATTTCAACGTGGATAAAATGCCTGCAAGTGTTGAAGGACTGATTATCCTGTGAAAGTAACTTTGCTGGAGTTGGTAGTCCCAAGTACTTCTAAGCAACCCCATTGACACTTAGGAACGTTCATAGAAACGAAGTAAGTGTCCAGCTGATTGACTTGTACATTGTTTGTTAGCAGTTGAGAAAAACTGCACTGATTATTGCTTGTAAAATATATACATGCAGTGTCCTCCGGTGGATCTTGTTATAGTGCCTAAATTCTTCTAAAATTACAACTGTTTGCTGTAAATCGGTGATGGATTTCTTGAGTGTTGTTAATTTCTTCTTCCATTGTTTTGGGGCTGTTTAAATGCTTTATACTTATTCCTCTGTATAGGCTTTGCTACTCAATGTTACACCTACCCCGTATTGAGCTGAGTGTTTGGCAAAGGTTTCTAAAGGGCATTGTTAAGTGTATTTCACAGTGAGGTTGCTCTACCACACCATATAATACAACCAATTTCCTCACACAGCCTAAGCAGTTGCCAGTGGCTGAGACTTTTTAACTATTCCACTCATCACCTTTGTGTGTTACACCTTAATTTAGGGTCTGAGGAATAATGGTCTCACCTTTTAAGAACCATAAATTCCTGACAGATGAAGTCCTTAATGGACAATTAAATGTTTTAAAGACAGAACTCCTAAATAATGAGCTGTCCTTGTAAAATAAGAAATCAACCTCCTCATATTGAGGGCTGCATTAATGTTTGATATGAACAGTTAGATATGCGTATTGATGCCTGGCTAAATGTGATACCTGCACTTGTGCCTCCTGTTAAGAGTTGAGGCAGATGAATGTGTGTCCTGCGGCGTGCACCCATCCAAATCTAGAGCTCTTCGATGGTTTTCTGAGACCCACGAGTGCTTATCTTCTGGGTCGAAGCTTTGCTGAAGACATCTTGGAGACTTTCTGAGAGCTTCCCTGGGTGTGAATTCCGCCCACTGTTTACCATTGGCCTTGTGGTTTGTAACTCATATTTTCTGGCTTTGTATTTGCTGGCTTTATTTGTTTTTGCTGTCCTGTGTGTTACTCTCCCAAGGAGCAAAGCCTTTTCACACTACCCCTCCTTTTGTTCTTCTATGAGTGCTCATTTTGTAAACAAGCCGGTTCACATTTTCTGTGCATTTAAAGAGAGAGGATAGGTGTCCGTCTGTCTTCTGGGGGAGATTGGTGTTTGTTTCTTTCTCTGACTTCAAAGTGAGATGATTTGTGTGACATCCTTGCTGTATACTGGGGGGTAGCAAAGATTTGTTTTTCTTCTTTTTTTAGCACACATTTAAATGAAATATGCAAGCATTTCAGAGTGTATCAGAAATAAGAAAGCACAAATGAACATTTTTTTTTTTATCATTCTGTTTTTTTAAAGTGCTCTTATGTGCTTTAATGTGTTTAGCTGCAGCAACCCAAGGCTGAAATGATTGTCTACTAAAGATGTTATATAAGTGTGCAGGACTACCACTACCAGGATGCATTTGTGTAACTCACCAGAGCATTTAATCAAGTACTCAGTTGCCTGCAATTATTTGCTCAACCCAAGCATTTGGCCTGTCCAAGGACGAGATGTCTGAAATGCGTAAGACATGGAAAATGTGTAAAGGACTCTTTGAATGTTACTGGCTTTGCTGCTTTCCAAAATAAACTGCAACCTGTTGAGTGTGCGCTTTTGTCCAGAGGATAGCTTTGTTTTGAACATTTAAATGAACTATGCAAGTATTTCAGAACATATCAGAATTAGGAAAGCACAAATAAACTTTTTTTGGTCATTCTGAAGTGTTGGAAACAAATAATTTAATATGATAAAATTAAATCAAATCACAAGGTGATGGCGTTGCTACACACTTGTGTCAGGTGATGGTGGCGTCACACAATTATATGTGCACTGGCTAGCTTTATTAATAAAACTGTGCAAATGTAATGGTCCTCTCAATTGAAAATGTGTTGTCCGTAATGGCAGTGTACTGCCATGCATACTCCACTCTATGCCACTCCAATGTACTCTGCACCATTCCACTCTGTTCTGTACCTCTCCACTTTACTCCACTCTGACCCACTGCACTCTACTTCATTCTGCACCACTCTATGCTTCTCTACTACGCACCACTCTACCATAGGCTAATGCAGCCTACACCTCTCTACTCTACACCACTCCAGTCTAGGCCACTTCTCACTTTGACTTTGTGCCACTCTACTCTGCCACTTGACTCCAAGCCAAGGCACTCTACACAACTCCACTGTACGTCAATACACTCTGCTCTGCACCACTGATCTGTCGATGCACTCCACGCTGCTCTACACCACTAAACTCTACGACATTCTACTCTACACCATTGTATTTTGCACCACTCTTCGGCACTTACTGCCACTCTATGCTGTTCTACTCTATTCTGTGCCACGGCGCCCCTGCGTCCCTCCCGCCCCACGGCGCCCCTGCCTCCCTGCACTCCACTGCTTTCCATTCTACAATGCTTTATTGTATGCTGCTGGACTCTGCTCTTTGCCCCTCGCCACTCTATGCCACTCTGTGACTACAATGCGAGGCACACTGTACCACTCCACTCTGACACTCTTCTCCATTAAACTTCATAACAGGACACACCATCCTCTTCAGCACTGCTAACTTTTAGCCTTGCTGAACAGCAGCTATGATTGTGACCAACATGGCTAAAACCCATTGGCAAAGCCAATTGCAGTTGCATAGGCAAGACTTCTTGGCTTTGCTAAAGCCTGTTTTTTCTACATGTCTTGCAAGGTGCACCAAGAGAACTAATTATAGATCAGTGTACTTTTTTCCCATATTGCACATCTTTGCAGAGCTCTTCCAAAGGGATCAGATCTTGATTTCTTGTGTGTAACAACTTGACATGGCTGTGGTTATTGCTTTGCCCTTCATCAGTGTTATTCCTTGTTTCCAGTCCTGTACCCTACAAACTTGCTTCTCTTTAGAAATAGTGGGGCTACTGTATGCTGAGCCGCCTCGTTTATTTTGTTTGGTAAATTGTGAAAGTTACAGCTATCAATTTCTCTTTGAGCACAGCCAAGGAATTTATTCAAATGGAGCACACTTTTGTTTTTACTGATTGTTCAATCACAATCCACACACATCATGGAAATTGTTCATACACTAATTCTGCTGAACACAGTTGCTACATGAATCACTCATTTATTTATTTTGCATTTGCTATTAGGTTCTTACCCCTCCCCCAAGGCAGGAGCCACATTGGTTGTGTACAAGGAGCTATTGGTGCTATTCGGAGGTTGGACGAGGCCCAGCCCCTATCCACTGCATCAACCTGAAAGGTTCTTTGACGAAATTCATACTTACTCGCCTTCCAAAAACTGGTAAGAGAAACTAGAAATAAACCTTCTGGTATTCCTGAATTTGAATAAGTTGCAGGTGTCTCTGTCTTATCACATGCATCTACTAATTATAGGTCAATTGCTGGGTTTCTGTAGAAGGGCTACTGCGTCTCTGTGTGTTGCTTTTCCTCAAGTTTAAAAAAAATAAAAATTATAGCTGTATTTCATTAGTAATGTTTGATGGAGGACTTCCCCAAAACAGCTGAACACTCTTCCTTGCCCCTAAAAGGAGCACCTCTCTCTCACTTTTGGCTGACTTAAGTAATCTTTCATGCTCCTTCTTAGCATCCTTCCTGCGTATCTCAACTCATCAATTTGTTCATGGATCTTTTATCCTACCTCTGCCTTCCACACAAAGGCTTCACATAATGAGTGAGAATGAATCATGAACCTGTTTAGTGATGTATTTCATGGTTTCCATGTTTTTCTTCACCATTCAAACACCAGTAAGCTCTAGACCTCAAGCAGCCTGTTCTGAAGCGGTCTCTTTCCTCAGTCACTAATTTTCAGTCTTAAGCCAAGCTTAGTATTTTCTGACTTTTTGTTGTCCTTCAATGCCTCATTGCGCTCCCTGGAGGAGTTATATTTATTTTTGCTGTATAAGCTGTTTTCACTTTGGGAATGCTTGACTGTTTACTCATATTGTTCAGTTTGTTTATCATCAAATTCTAAAGTCAAAAAATGGTTATTGATATGGATCTCATCTTTCAGGTGGAACTGCATTGTTACGACCCATGGGCCACCTCCTATGGCAGGGCACTCCTCTTGCGTAATTGGTGACAAAATGATCGTCTTTGGGGGCTCCTTAGGATCAAGACAGATGTAAGTTTGTGGCCTATAATGCTTTTTCTGTGAGGGGTGATCAGCTCTTTGTAGGCAGAAAAACGTTACAAGCAGTCAGTAACACATGTTCTCGGATTTGTTTTCATTTGTTATTCTAAGACTGGTAGTGCTATTGTGCTAATGCATGTGATGTTCCTCTGAAGCCCCTAGCAGCGATCACTGTAGTACAATACCAAATAAGGGGAGAGATTGGCTAGATGCAGCAAGTGTTTAGAATATTCATTCAGTGCTGTAGGGTTGAGCACTGCTACAGCCATTGCATATGTTCTTGTGCTGTAGAATCTGCAAAATTACAGCACTGCCTTTTCCTTAAGGCAAAAAGGTATTGTAGCTAAAAGGACACATTTTGGATTGGATATTTTCCCCCATATCAATAAATGAAAGGAAAAGGAGACAAGGCATGTCTTATAAGTGGTCTTTAAGAGAGAAAGCAACAATTAATCAAGGTAACAAGACCTTTAAAATATGCTTTTTATACAAAGGAGCAGGTGTTGTTTATCTTCCATAAAGCTGTTCTTTGAGGTGCCTTTTAAGGGAGGTTTTTGGGGGTGGGAGGGATGGGGGATGCACAAGTTTGATTCAGGCCAAAGGGGGTTCTGCCAAGGCTTTGGTGACTGATGTAGAGAGTGGTTTGTGTGCAGGTTACACACAAGTTGTGGGTAGATAATTTGGAAACTGGGATGGATAGGAACATGACACAGAAATTGAGATGGCAAGTGAAATGAAAAACTGGGCAGTATGAAGCGGAAACATGGGTGATATAGGGGATTTGGGAAGGAGAGACACGTGGTGGCAGAGAGATGTTGATAATGGACGGTGATCAGCATAAACTCTTGTATACTGCCTAGTGGGCTGAGCGGAAGTACTGGAAGGGCTGTAAAGTAATGGCTAGTGGTACTTGATTTTAGAGAGGTGGCCTATTAGGTTTAATATTAAGTAACACAGATGCCAGTGGAAGTATGAGGATTGTGGACAGTGGATAAAGGATGGCTTTTAGATGGACGTTAGAGTGGGATAGGGAGATGTAGGGGCACAAGTGATGTGGCAGTGAAAAGAGTGTGGGATAGTGCAAGGTGGTGAGCGCATAAGGAGATGCATGCTTAACTGTTTAGTAGGTCAAGTCACTGCACACTGGCACTGGAAGTCAAATGGCATTATTCAGAGGTGCTGAAGATGGGGTTTAGTTGAAGCAAGTGTTCTTTTTTTGAGCTTTGATATTTTGGTGTATTATCAAGGGTTGGCAGGAGATACTAGTGCTTAGATCAGGCCTGGTTGAGCAAATTTGAGGACAGGGTGATACAGTGTTGAACGGTGGGCAATAGTGGGTGCTGTTGGGTGCATAAAAGATGTTGAAACTTTATGGCTGTGGGTGAGGAACAAAAGCTGTGTACTAGGGTGGTACACTAAAATATACAACAAAGTGCTGGATGAAATGCTTGAATTAATCTCATCCAATGGTTTACTCATCTGTATCCCAGTCCCTCGATATTTTGCACACCATGCCACCTCAGCACCAAGCCATATACAAATCAGTATTGATCCTGCTCCAGTGGGGAACAGTCCAGCCAGAACTTCCAGGTCAGATACTCTGTGAACCAGAATATTAGCAAACGAAGATGGCATGGTAGGTGGAAAAACTATGGATTGCCGTTGGCTGAGATTAATTCAAGCATTCCATTCATCACCTTGTTTTTTGATGAAGCTTGAAGTATGAAAGATATTCCCAGACTTGGGTCCCGTTTTTGCTGTGCCACTGGAACCAAGCTATATCTGGCTGATGATCCCTAATAAGGGCAAAACGTGTCATATGTTGCTTGTGTTCCAGTTCAGGAAGGGCCTGGCAGTTTGGCATTTTGTACACTGAGTGCTAGGAAAAAAACAAACTGTTGACAGAGTGAGTTACTTTTCTCTGTTGCAAATTTCTTTCTAGCTATATTTCATTGCTCACTTAAGTGCACTGAAAGTTGGTTATGTATTTGCTCTACACTGTTGTGAAGGGACCTCGTTGCATTAAATGACAATATTCTAATCCGTGTTCTAGGTAGGAATTACATTGAATTGTATCACGCGGGCTGAATATATTTTATAGCTGTAATTGAAACCCTAGCTGTAGGACTCAACATTTATTGGTACCTAGATGAGCAATCATATCCTGAGTGCTGTCGATGGATGCAAGACATTCCGTTTGGCCACTTAAATCGATGTAAAATATTGACATTTAACAGTAATTTTACAAACTATCTTACACTTTACAATGGTATTAATTGCCACTAGGTCTTAATTGTCTCGTTATTGCCTGGTGACAATTAGGAAGAAAACTCTTATGCAATCTAGTTTCTGTGTCGTAAGTGTTTGAAATTTTGGGAATCGTTCAGTCAGATGGTGGCTGTATAAAAATTGATCTACTTGTGTGCCTTGAATATGTCCTCTGTGAGCACGGCATCGGCTGAAGGAGTGATTGATAAATCTGCATGCATCCGTTACAGATAAGGGAGTGAGAGTTGAGTTATGCGGACAAACAGTGGGAAGCCTTTTTTTTTTTTTTTTTTTTTTTTTTTTTTTTTTTACAAGGTTCTCTTTGGCACTAATTTCCTGAAAACAGTGTAAAAAAACCTCAGAAGGGTTCCTACTTGGTAGTCTGGATTTGACCCTTTACTTACTGATATGTTTTTTTTATGCAGGAGTAACGATGTGTGGGTCCTGGATCTGGAGCACTGGGCATGGTCGAAGCCGAACATTTCTGGTTCTGGCCCTCACCCACGTGGAGGACAGTCTCAGGTAAGCAGCATGAATGTATTTGAAGGTACTAGTTTCTAGGTGATGAAAGCTAGGGAGATGGGTAGAGCAGCCTTGTTTGCATGGACAAGAAACAGTGCTCCAGCTCTGCCTAGGAGAGAATATTTTCAGTTTGACTGTCATGCAAGATAGACTTGGACTTAGCTTGTTGAATTTAGTAACTTTCATTTTCATTGTTTTTTTTTCTCCAGTTTGTGGCGTCTGGTGGCGGCAGTGCTCTAAAATGTTGCTCATAATCTCCACAAATTGGAACAGTTACTTTTCAATTCCTTGTTGATGGAAGCGTTTAAAAGGTTAATGGTGCAGATCATTTGCACTAACGAATAGCAAAGCCACTCCATCTTAAACCCTGGCACTATATTTTGGTTCCAGATGCCTTTGAAATGAAGAGTGCTAAGCAACCAATATTTTGTATCTTGTTTTCATATTTCATCAGTTTGGGACTTAACTTTCCCTCAGACCAGTACAATAACCATTAGCGTTTTTGCCACACCTGGCAGAAGATGAAAAGACCAACTGTAATTGAATTAGAAGCAGAGGATATTATTATCCCATGATTAGCACAAGCAAACCAGGGTAAAATATAACTGAAATATGGCAGGACAAGGGCACTGTCCAAAATGGAGTTTTCATCCCAGGTGTAGAGGGTCTTGTGTTTGCCTTTCACAGGACAGGGCAGATGTATATTATTGACCCTTCATTTTTCTTGAACTTGAGCCTACTTGCTTGTCACTTCAACTGTTTCTGAGACTTAATTGAAAAAATCAGTAAGTGGCTATTCAACACTGTGTTAATACGTCCTAAGGTAACTTGAGGGTTTAGGAGATTATTATAGGGCACTTACCAGAAAACTAAATGCAGATAATATCTCAAATATTTGTTACTCACTAGAGTCCCTTCCCCTTGTGAGATTTTCATTAACCTTCACAAACCATCTGTAAAGAAATGGCTCCCTGTTGCAGTTACCCCCCACTTTTTGCCTGATACTGATGCTGACTTGACTGAGAAGTGTGCTGGGACCCTGGCACCCAGGTAAGTCCCTTGTAACTGGTACCCCTGGTACCAAGGGCCCTGAGGCCAGGGAAGGTCTCTAAGGGCTGCAGCATGTCTTATGCCACCCTGGGGACCCCTCACTCAGCACAGACACACTGCTTGCCAGCTTGTGTGTGCTGGTGTTGAGAAAATGACTAAGTTGACATGGCACTCCCCTCAGGGTGCCATGCCAGCCTCACACTGCCTGTGTCATAGGCAAGTCACCCCTCTTGCAGGCCTTACAGCCCTAAGGCAGGGTGCACTATACCACAGGTGAGGGCATAGGTGCATGAGCACTATGCCCCTACAGTGTCTAAGCAAAACCTTAGACATTGTAAGTGCAGGGTAGCCATAAGAGTATATGGTCTGGGAGTCTGTCAAAAACGAACTCCACAGCTCCATAATGGCTACACTGAATACTGGGAAGTTTGGTACCAAACTTCTCAGAATAATAAACCTACACTGATGCCAGTGTTGGATTTATTAATAAATGCACACAGAGGGCACTTAGAGATGCCCCCTGTATTTTACCCAATTGTTCAGTGCAGGTCTGACTGGTCTGTGCCAGCCTGCTGCTGAGAGATGAGTTTCTGACCCCATGCGGTGAGAGCCTTTGTGCTCTCTGAGGACAGAAACACCTCCCCCCTGCAGGAACTGTAACACCTAGCAGTGAGCTTCAAAGGCTCAAGCTTCGTGTTACAATGCCCCAGGGCACTCCAGCTAGTGGAGATGCCCGCCCCCTGGACACAGCCCCCACTTTTGGCGGCAAGTCCAGGAGAGATAATGAGAAAAACAAGGAGTCGTCACTGGCCAGTCAGGACAGCCCCTAAGGTGTCCTGAGCTGAGGTGACTCTGACTTTTAGAAATCCCCCAATAGGATTAGGGATGTGCCCCCCTCCCCTCAGGGAGGAGGCACAAAGAGGGTGTAGCCACCCTCAAGGACAGTAGCCATTGGCTACTGCCCTCCCAGACCTAAACACACCCCTAAATCGAGTATTTAGGGGCTCCCAGAAACCAGCAAGATAGATTGCTGCAACCTAAGAAGAAGAGGACTGCTGAGCTGAAAAGCCCTGCAGAGAAGACGGAGACACCAACTGCCTTGGCCCCTGCTCTACCGGCCTGTCTCCCCCTTTGGAAGAAAACTGCTCCAGCTGCGCTTTCCCCAGGACCAGCGACCTCTGAATCCTCAGAGGACTGCCCTGCTCTAAAAGGACCAAGAAACTCCAGAGAACAGCGGCCCTGTTCAACAAAGACTGCAACTTTGTTTCCAGAGGAGCAACTTTAAAGACCCCTGCAATTCCCGCCAGAAGCGTGAGACTTGCAACACTGCACCCGGTGACCCCGACTCGACTGGTGAAGAAACAGCTCTACAGGGAGGACCCCCAGGCGACTCAAAGACTGTGAGTAACCAAAGTTGTCCCCCCTGAGCCCCCACAGCGACGCCTGCAGAGGTAATCCCGAGGCTCCCCCTGACCGCGACTGCCTGACTCTAAGATCCCGATGCCTGGAAAAGACCCTGCACCCGCAGCCCCCAGGACCTGAAGGATCGGAACTTCAGTGCAGGAGTGACCCCCAGGAGGCCCTCTCCCTTGCCCAGGTGGTGGCTACCCCGAGGAGCCCCCACCCTTGCCTGCCTGCACCGCTGAAGAGACCCCTTGGTCTCCCATTGATTCCTATTACAAACCCGACACTTGTTTGCACACTGCACCGGCCGCCCCCGCGCTGCTGAGGGTGTACTTTCTGTGTGGACTTGTGTCCCCCCCCGGTGCCCTACAAAACCCCCCTGGTCTGCCCTCAGACGCGGGTACTTACCTGCTGGCAGACTGGAACCGGGGCACCCCCTTCTCCATTGAAGCCTATGCGTTTTGGGCACCACTTTGAACTCTGCACCTGACCGGCCCTGAGCTGCTGGTGTGGTGACTTTGGGGTTGCTCTGAACCCCCAACGGTGGGCTACCTTGGACCCCAATTTGAACCCCGCAGGTTGTTTACTTACCTGCAAGAACTAACAATAACTTACCTCCCCTAGGAACTGTGAAAATTGCACTGTCCACTTTTGAAATAGCTATATGTGTTTTATGTAAAAAGTATATATGCTATTGTGATTATTCAAAGTTCCTAAAGTACTTACCTGCAATACCTTTCAAATGAGATATTACATGTAGAATTTGAACCTGTGGTTCTTAAAATACACAAAGAAAATATATTTTTCTATACAAAAACCTATTGGCCTGGAATTGTCTGAGTGTGTGTTCCTCATTTATTGCCTGTGTGTATGTACAACAAATGCTTAACACTACTCCTTTGATAAGCCTACTGCTCGACCACACTACCACAAAATAGAGCATTAGTATTATCTCTTTTTGCCACTATCTTACCTCTAAGGGGAACCCTTGGACTCTGTGCATACTATTCCTTACTTTGAAATAGTGCATACAGAGCCAACTTCCTACACCGTCACTCTGCTGTGTCGAATCCCAGAACTCATAACCGAGATGAAAATACTCTGCAATTAATAAAAAAGCACATTTAAAGGCAGTATTTCCTTTTTGTGCTTTTTTTCCTATACTTTATTCTTTTGCTAGATCACAAACAATTCATCAGAAAATCAAAAGTGCTTAATTCGCGTGGTGACTATACTTAGTCTCCCGCCATTTAAAAATAAACTAGGAAACTGTTTCCTGTATCATATATCCTTGAGTAGAGAGAAACTGCAAACCTTTGTGATACTAGTTTGGCCAGAACATAGGTTGATGATAATTCATTTTGTATTCACCCTTTGCGTGCCCTTTTTTGTTGATGTTTAGATATGTCCTGGCCATCAAGACATGGACATCGAGAGATGCCATGAATTTAAGGTTTTCCTAGACTTTGGGACTCAGTGGATTCAAAAGACATGACATCTAAAGTACATATTGATTTAACTAGATCTTAACTTTGAAACAGCTGCGACCTCGGAGGAATCTTAACACTATGGGCTGTGACATGTCTGCTTAATAATAGTGTGTTCGATGGCATCTGTCGCTGTAGATACACATGGTATGCATGAGCTCGCCATCTGGTGTTGGGTCGGAGTGTTACAAGTTGTTTTTCTTCGAAGAAGTGTTTTCGAGTCACGGGACCGAGTGACTCCTCCTTCTGTGCTCATTGCGCATGGGCGTCGACTCCATCTTCGATTGTTTTCTTTCCGCCATCGGGTTCGGACGTGTTCCTGTCGCTCCGGGTTTCGGAACGGAAAGATAGCTGAAAACGGAAGATTTTCGACGGTATCGTTGCGATCCGGTTCGAGATAGACACATACGACGACGCGTTGAACATCGAAGCGCTTCGGTGCCCTTCGGGGTAGATTTCGGCACCCCGTCGGGGCCTAGTCGGCCCGACCGCGTGGAGGACAACGCCGATGGAACGGACCCCGTTTCGATTCTGCCCCGAATGCCACAACAAATATCCTTATACGGACCTACACTCGGTCTGTAACCTGTGCCTGTCACCCGAGCACAGCGAAGAATCCTGTGAGGCCTGTCGGGCGTTCCGGTCCCGAAAAACTCTGCGCGACCGTCGCGCGAGAAGACTGCAGATGGCGTCCACGCCAAAGGAGCGTCGACAGTTCGAGACAGAAGAGGAACAGGAGGAATTCTTTTCCATCCAGGATTCAGACTCCGACGAGCTAGACTCTACAAAAACTGTGAGTAAGACGTCGAGATCAGAACTTAAAAAAGGAAAGAAGGCCCAGGGGACGCCACTGCCAACCGGCCATGGCTCCACCCAAATGCTCGGTGACCAACAATCGGCACCGAAAAAGGCCCATTCAGTGTCGATCGTCCGACTTCGGTCGAGACACCGGCACGCAGCCTCCTCGGGACCGAGAGAGTGCTAAACAGAAGCATCGACACCGAGAGTTCGGTGTCGACACGGATCGACGCCGAGACAGTGGCGCGGAAGACCATAGAGGCCAAGAATTTTCGGCACAGAAAAAGAGGAAGGTTACCTCGGAGCCGAAAAAACAATCAACAGGGTTTTCGGAGCCGAAAAAAGCGACATCAGACCCTGTTTCAGGCTCCTATACTGAAGAGCATTCTATGTCTTCACAAATGAAGAAACATAGATTTGAACAAGAACTGCAATCCACTGACGTGGATCACACGCAAAAGCGTATCTTTATTCAGCAGGGGACTGGGAAGATCAGTACCCTTCCACCTGTCAAACGAAAGAACGCTTCAGTTTACTCCTCAGCAACAAACAGCACAAAAGGTAACACCTCCTCCCTCGCCTCCACCTGTAACTCCGGCTTCACCAACTTACACCCGTCACATTCGCCAGCTCACACCGCCATGAGCCACGATAACCAAGATCAGGATGCGTGGGACTTGTACGACGCACCAGTGTCTGATAACAGCCCAGACACATACCCAACTAGGCCATCACCACCGGAAGACAGCACAGCCTACTCACAAGTGGTGGCTAGAGCAGCACTATTCCATAATGTGGAACTACACTCGGAACAAGTAGAGGATGATTTTTTATTTAACACCCTCTCTTCAACCCACAGCTCCTACCAAAGCCTGCCGATGCTCCCAGGCATGCTACGCCATGCAAAGGACATTTTCAAGGAGCCAGTTAAAAGTAGGGCAGTGACGCCTAGGGTGGACAAAAAGTATAAGGCGCCTCCTACGGACCCTGTATTCATCACCTCTCAGCTGCAACCAGATTCTGTGGTGGTAGGGGCTGCCAGAAAACGGGCAAATTCACACACTTCTGGGGATGCACCTCCCCCAGATAATGAAAGCAGGAAGTTCGATGCAGCCGGGAAGAGGGTTGCTGTCCAAGCAGCAAACCAGTGGCACATCGCAAATTCACAAGCGCTGCTAGCGCGATACGACAGAGCCCACTGGGATGAGATGCAGCATCTCATTGAACATCTCCCAAAAGATCTGCAAAAAAGAGCAAAACAGGTTGTTGAGGAGGGTCAAAACATTTCCAACAATCAAATACGCTCCTCCATGGATGCAGCAGACACGGCCGCAAGGACCATTAATACGTCGGTTACCATCCGTAGGCACGCATGGCTCAGAACGTCTGGATTCAAGCCAGAAATTCAGCAGGCAGTGCTTAACATGCCAGTAAACGAAAAACTTCTGTTCGGTCCGGAGGTCGACACAGCCATAGGAAAGCTCAAGAAGGACACTGACACTGCCAAGGCCATGGGCGCACTCTACTCCCCGCAGAGCAGAGGATCTTATAACACCTTCCGCAAAACACCTTTTAGAGGAGGGTTTCGGGGTCAGGCCACACAAGCTAGCACCTCACAGTCCGCACCGCCCACCTACCAGGGACAGTACAGGGGAGGTTTTCGGGGCCAGTATAGAGGGGGGCAATTCCCTAGGAATAGGGGAAGATTTCAAAGCCCCAAAACCACTACCAACAAGCAGTGACTCACACGTCACTCACCCCTCCCACACAACACCAGTGGGGGGGAGGATACGTCAATATTACGAAGCATGGGACAAAATAACTACAGACACATGGGTCCTAGCAATTATCCAACATGGTTATTGCATAGAATTCCTGCAATTCACTCCAGACATACCACCAAAATCACAAAATTTATCAAAATACCATTCACAGCTTCTAGAGATAGAATTTCAAGCACTACTGCAAAAAAAATGCAATAGAATTAGTACCAAGCACACAAATAAACACAGGAGTTTATTCACTGTACTTCTTGATACCAAAAAAGGACGAAACACTGAGACCAATTCTAGACCTCAGAGTAGTAAACACATTCATCAAATCAGACCACTTTCACATGGTCACACTACAAGAAGTGTTACCATTGCTCAAAAAACACAACTACATGACAACCCTAGACCTCAAGGACGCATATTTCCATATACCAATACATCAATCACACAGGAAATATCTAAGGTTTGTATTCAAAGGAATACATTACCAATTCAAAGTATTGCCTTTTGGTTTAACAACCGCTCCAAGAGTATTCACAAAATGCCTAGCAGTAGTCGCTGCACACATCAGAAGGCAGCAAATACATGTGTTCCCGTATCTAGACGACTGGCTAATCAAAACCAGTTCGCTCACACAATGCTCAAACCACACAAATCAAGTCATACAAACCCTCTACAAACTAGGGTTCACCGTCAACTTTGCAAAATCAAACATTCTGCCAAGCAAAGTACAGCAATATCTAGGAGCCATAATAGACACGACAAAAGGAGTAGCAACGCCAACTCCACAAAGGATCCACAATTTCAACAGAGTCATTCAACACATGTCTCCAAACCAAACCAAACAATACAAGCAAGAACAATACTACAGCTCCTAGGCATGATGTCCTCATGCATAGCCATTGTCCCAAACGCAAGACTGCACATGAGACCCTTACAACAGTGCCTAGCCTCACAGTGGTCTCAAGCACAGGGTCACTTTCTAGATCTGGTGTTGCTAGACCGCCAAACTTACCTCTCGCTTTTATGGTGGAACAGTATAAATTTAAACATAGGGCGGCCTTTCCAAGACCCAGTGCCACAGTACGTAATAACAACAGATGCTTCCATGACAGGGTGGGGAGCACATCTCAATCAACACAACATAAGAGGACAATGGAACATACATCAAACAAAACTGCATATAAATCATCTAGAATTATTAGCAGTTTTTCAAGCACTAAAAGCTTTCCAACCAATCATAACCCACAAATACATCCTTGTCAAAACAGACAACATGACAACGATGTATTATCTAAACAAACAAGGAGGAACACATTCAACGCAGTTAAGCTTGTTAGCTCAAAAAATATGGAAGTGGGCAATCCACCATCAAATTGGTCTAATAGCACAGTTTATTCCGGGGATCCAGAATCAGCTGGCAGACAATCTCTCTCGAGATCACCAGCAAGTCCACGAATGGGAAATCCACCCACAGATTCTGAACACCTACTTCACACTCTGGGGAACACCACAAATAGACTTATTTGCAACAAAAGAGAACGCAAAATGCCAAAACTTCGCGTCCAGATACCCACACAAGCAATCCCAAGGCAATGCCCTATGGATGAACTGGTCAGGAATATTTGCTTACGCTTTTCCTCCTCTCCCTCTCCTTCCTTACCTAGTAAACAAATTGAGTCAAAACAAACTCAAACTCATTTTAATAGCACCAACTTGGGCAAGACAACCCTGGTACACAACACTGCTAGATCTGTCTGTAGTACCACACATCAAACTGCCCAACAAACCAGATCTGTTAACGCAACACAACCAACAGATCAGACACCCGGACCCAGCATCGCTGAATCTAGCAATCTGGCTCCTGAAATCCTAGAATTCGGACACTTACAACTTAGCCAAGAGTGTATGGAAGTCATAAAGCAGGCCAGAAGGCCATCCACTAGACACTGCTACGCAAGTAAGTGGAAAAGATTTGTTTGGTACTGCCATCATAATCAGATACAACCACTAGACGCAACTCCAAAACATATAGTAAATTACTTGCTCCATTTACAAAAAGCAAAGCTAGCCTTCTCTTCTATTAAAATACACCTTGCAGCAATATCTGCATACCTGCAAACTACCTATTCAACTTCCTTGTATAGGATACCAGTTATCAAAGCATTCATAGAAGGGCTTAAAAGAATTATACCACCAAGAACACCACCTGTTCCTTCATGGAACCTAAACGTGGTTCTAACAAGACTCATGGGCCCACCTTTCGAACCCATGCACTCTTGCGGAATACAATTCCTAACCTGGAAAGTTGCCTTTCTCATCGCCATTACATCTCTAAGAAGAGTAAGTGAAATTCAAGCGTTCACAACACAAGAGCCTTTTATACAAATACATAAAAATAAGGTCGTCCTACGACCTAATCCAAAATTTTTACCAAATGTTATTTCACCATTCCATCTAAATCAAACGGTAGAACTACCAGTTTTTTTCCCACAGCCAGATTCTGTGGCTGAAAGAGCACTACATACATTAGATGTCAAAAGAGCATTAATGTACTACATTGACAGAACAAAAAACATCAGAAAAACTAAACAGCTATTTATTGCATTCCAAAAACCTCATGCAGGTAACCCAATATCAAAACAAGGTATAGCCAGATGGATAGTTAAATGCATCCAAATCTGCTACCTTAAAGCAAAAAGACAACTACCCATTACTCCCAGGGCACATTCAACAAGGAAAAAAGGTGCTTCAATGGCCTTTTTAGGAAACATCCCAATGCAGGAAATATGTAAGGCAGCCACTTGGTCTACGCCTCACACATTCACCAAACACTACTGTATAGATGTGCTATCCGCACAACAAGCTACAGTAGGTCAAGCTGTATTAAGAACTCTATTTCAGACAACTTCTACTCCTACAGGCTAAACCACCGCTTATGGGGAACTAACTGCTTACTAGTCTATGCATACCATGTGTATCTACAGCGACAGATGCCATCGAACTGAAAATGTCACTTACCCAGTGTACATCTGTTCGTGGCATCAGTCGCTGAGATTCACATGGACCCACCCACCTCCCCGGAAGCCTGTAGCAGTTCAGAAGTTACCTTCAATTTTGTACATTTGTATATATATTATTTAATCCTTTAATAGGTACATACTTACATTTTTCATTGCGCGGGCACTATTACTATAGTACAACTCCTACCTCACCCTCTGCGGGGAAAACAATCGAAGATGGAGTCGACGCCCATGCGCAATGAGCACAGAAGGAGGAGTCACTCGGTCCCGTGACTCGAAAACACTTCTTCGAAGAAAAACAACTTGTAACACTCCGACCCAACACCAGATGGCGAGCTCATGCATACCATGTGAATCTCAGCGACTGATGCCACGAACAGATGTACACTGGGTAAGTGACATTTTCATTACAGTAGAGAATGTACATTAGAATGACTTAAAGCGTGAAGATCTCGTGGTGCCTAGGATCCCCGCCTGACACACATTGTTGCCACAGTTGTTCACTGTTTCCCATGTAATCCATCGGGGGGCAAGAAGAGAAAGCTGTAGGTCATGGAGAATAAGAGCCTGGGTAGGTTGCACTTCAGACCTCTGATCTGTTCCCTTTCCAGTTCTGTTCTGCTGCAAGCCATTGTCTTGGGAAGTCAAGACATGTCATCATATTGTAACTGTAAGTGGGTTTTGTGTCCTTTCTGTCACTCCTACTCCAGCAAGAAGTCTGCCGTTAACACCCCAAGGACCATGGTACACTTTAATTGCCTGTATCAGAGTTGGTCCAGATGTGCTCGAGTTTCCCAGGTCGTCATCCCTGCAGCAAGTGGAGGCCTTTAAAAGGGCTGTGAATTAGTTGTTCTGGCCAGTTGCGGGTCCCTTTGAGGTGCCTTCAGACACCAAGGATGCTCTAGGGCCCCTACTTAAATTTCTATCCGCATGACCTGCCCTGGTTGGAGCTGACCCTATTGGAGCCAAGCCTTGTCCTAGCTGACATCAACCATATATCAACACTTATTCAGAAAAGCAGCTCTTCCGGATCTGACTCCAATGCCAGTTTTGCATTCAGGAACTATCTTGCACAGATCTTGGCCAGTGTCTCATTCTCTAGATAAAAGGGCATGCTGTGGTTTACAAGACATCCAAGGCTGTGCCACTGCCTTGACACCAGTACTACTGAAGTGGTGAAGCCTTATTTGAATTGGCTTCTGTTGAGGTTTCCAAAATTTCTGCACCAGAATGACAACAAGGAGGCGGATGTTGAACTCTCCTCATTATACTGGCTTGTATTCTGATTTCTAGAATGCTAGTGGGCTACGTACAACCTCTGAAGACAGAATTGGGCTTGCTACTAGTGGTTCCAAGCAGCAGAGAATACCTCTTCTGTGAAGACAGTCTGCAGAACCACAGAAGTGCTTACCTTCAGTTGCCTACTGTTGAAATCAAAGGTAATCTGCTCACTGACCTATGTTTGCATTCTTTGCTTGCATCTTCATAGCCGTTGTTGCCTCTTAATAATGCTCTGATGGAAGCATTGATGGTGACCAGTTCAAAGCTGTGCTCAGGACTGCTGAGGAGTCGCTCTGTAAGAAGGCATCATAGGTCTGATGTTGGAAACCATACTTTTCTAAAGCAGCACCGACCTCCTGAAAGTATGATGGCTCAGGCCTAAACCAGCAAGATCCTTACACATTTTCTCAAGGCGCCCGAGTAAAAGTGGATTAATGCATTTGGTAAGAGCTTTCTTCTCTGCCAATTTGGCATTGAGGTTCCTTAACTTTTGTATGTTAAATGGGAACTATGTGCATGTTCTCTGGGATATGACGAGCAAGATCTTCCTCGCATTTTAGAAGAATTAAGGAATATTTTTGCCCCGGTAATGTATGATGGTCCAGATGCGGCTGAGTATGTTTTGAGAACCAGTATGGCCGTGACAAGCTAGCATGGTTCTGCCATGGGCACTAGTGTGATCTGAGCTCATGTATGGATGTCACAGGATTTATTTTAATCATCCTGATGATGATCCCAAAAATCAAATAAGGGATCGAAACGTCGTTGACCTATAGTACTTGGACTCTGCACAATAATGTTTAGACATGAGCAAGAGTACTGTAAAATTGTGACTGTGCTTTCGGTCACATGGGGGTATGGCTGAGCAGTTATGACTTATGGTTTCCAATACATGTTTGTTTCCCAACTAAACTGTTTCCTTTACTTTAGTTTGGAATAAATATACTGGTTTATTGTATGTTTTCCATAGACTTCATTGTGATTCTATGTGGTATTTAAATCTATAGTCCTTTTTTCTAAGGGACCCCTGTTCCTTTATTTACTTATTTAAAAAAAGGATTTTCTGGAGCATCCCAACGGATATGCCTTTTGATGGCACCTGGAGTTTTTGAAGGAAAGACATATTCTGCCCTGTACAAATTACAGAAAAATCACTTCACCCTTCGTTTGCTTCAGCCTATAGTCTCAGACTTGTCAATTCCACCACCATTACTGTAAATTTGAAGTTTTCTCGCAAGAACTTGCTTATTGCCAGAGGTAGCCCTCTCAGATTGTGCAGTACCCCAAGCAGCTATTCTTGGATTGTAGAAGGTGTGGTAGTTGTAAACTTAAGGTACAGTGTTCATCATCTTCCTAGTCCCCTGCTGCAACTGTAGCTAAACTACTCTTGGTTGCACTTCTTTGGCTGTTTGCAGCCAGGAAGGAGTAGAATATTTTTTTTTTGTTTTTTTTTTTGTTTCTTTTTTCTGCCCAACTATTTGCAATTACCTCAGACTGGTGGATTTGGCAAAATGTTCAACATAGTTACTCCCTTCAATTCATCTCTTTCTCAACCTCTTTCTCACACTCTATCCCTCATCCTTGCACAGGAAGTGCTCAGCCACTATTTCCCAAGGCAACTGTATCAGAGTGTACCTGCGGAGAAGGGCATGGGTTGCGGCTTTTGCTACTTTATGCTGCCCAAGGACTACAGTATCGGACTGACTCTAAGGCTTAGATTCGTGAACTCTCTTATTCAAAAAGATAAGTTCAGTATGCTGACTATAGCCTGGGTCCCTTTTTCCCTGGAAAATCGGGACGTGGATGGTGTCCTGGTACTTTCATGTGCCTGTCCTGCAGACCCAAAAATGCTTACTTCAGCTTCTGGCTTGAACAAAGCAGGTTCAGTTTGCAGTCCTGCTCTTTGGCCTCACCTTGGTTGCTGAAGCATTCACAAAGTGTGTGACCGTGTTAGCGGCAATGTAATGATGCACAACTTCCCATTTTCAGCGGTTGGCTACTCAAACCGGAATTGCCATTGTCTGTAATGGTCCATGTGCAGACATGTCTCCACCCTTCCAGAGGTTCTCCGTTAACGAGCTGAAAGCCCATTTGCAACCAACACAAAGGATTCCATTCACTGGGACCCTCCTGGAGAGGGCTGGCTTGCAAGGCCTTTCACCCTCCGCAGCAAGTCAGGACATTCAGGTTTAGCAGCATGAGTCTTTTCTGGAATACATGCTGAGCATTATTCCACCTTCTAGTGATTGGATGTGGAACTGTCCACTATTAGTAGTCTTTTTTTTCTCTTTGTTGATGGGAGTCAGCAGAATCTCCATTTGGTGTTCCCTATGATGACTCCCTACAGCTGTCCCTCACCTTTGGTATTCATCTTCAGATATTTTTTTTTCTGCCATTGGGTCTGGATGCTTGCAGAAGGAACTCCAGCACAAAGAAAACTTTGGGAAAACTTAGATTTTTCATTGAGATCATTACCGGAATCGAGGAACATCACAATCAAGGACCTACCAGAGGAGCAATCAGGAGAGGTTGATTTTAGTCTACACCTTTTCAAGAATGCCCTTCCAGGGGGCACCCTGTCCAGACTAATCGAGAGACACCGTTGAAGTTCTACTAAAGGTATCCTCACAAGTTCTCACAGAAGGACAAACAACCGATCTGCAAGCTCTGTTTTCCAATCGACGACCGAAGTGAAGACTGCAACCCTTGCTCTGTCTTTCTGGCGCAGACTTTGAGGGTGAGAATGAAACAGTGGCCCATCATACAGTGCAGGGCCAGAAGACAACTCCATCCTGAGGGATCTAGATCTCTTGAGTGAGGTCAAAGAGGATGTCGCTGAGGAGGCAACATGCAAAACATCTGAGAGGTCTGTGGATCATCAGTGTTGAAGAACAGGCGATGTAGAAGAGCAAAAGGTCCAAGGTAAGATACATCGAGCGCGACAAAACAATCTGAGTCATGGAGATCTGATTAGAGGATGTTGGAGGGAGCTTTGGCATTGAAACTCTTGCCGACTGCAGGCACGCCCCATAAAAAGGAACCCCACAGATACCTTGAGGGGTACTCCAATGAAGCAAAACCTGAACAAAAACTGAAGTTGTTGAAGGCTGTATAGGGAAAAAGACTCAGACGTCAAACATAGGTCAAGAGCCAAACACTGAAGCTTGACGATTGATACATCATTGAAAGAAACTTCTAGGCCAAAAAAGACTGAGTCACAACCCTGAACAGTGGGCTGTCGGAAAAGAAAAGAGACTGGAGGCTGAAATGTCCGCCCTTCAGAAAAAAAAGAAATTTGACAAAAGGCTGGAGGGATTCAGGATCCCATAAAAAAAAAACTTTGACGCCAAAAGAAACAGAAAAATAGTTCAAGAAATTCCAACCTCTGCTCACTCCTTAGCCTCAAGAAGAGGGGAAAGAGCTTTTCTATGACAAGAAAGAACAACAAACATGGATGAATTAGGGTTCAGAGGAATCCGAATAAATTCACAATGGGAACACCTTGAAACACTCACAGGAGGAAGGCGTCCAGTTACCTTTCCAGACTTTTGTCTCTGTATGATATTAAAATATACAATCAAGTGATCAAGCACTCAGCTGACAAATCTGATGTACAACCATGAAAGGACAAACCAGTCATGTTTCCTGTTTGCCGAGTCAGGCAAGGATCCTGTTCCTACCTATGCTCCCTAGTATCTTCTACCAGGTTAAGCAAGCATTCAAAGAGCTAGCCGTTGTAGAGAAGTGACTCCAAGCGCTGCCAAAAATTCAAGTGTTCCTCCAAGAACCCTGCTTACATTAAGGATTCTGCCCCTGTTGACTTTATAATGACGTCTACAGCTAGAGCTAGAAGGAGGGCCAACATCCCCTCTGTCTCGGAGCTGCCTCAGCCAGTGGAAAGAAGACGAGATGCCGAAGTCTGAGCACACTCCAGTTTTTGGATGGAATATGAAGGGGCACATACTCTTCACAAAGGCCTGCTCCAGAGGAAGCTTCCAGGCTGGATATTCACACCAGGTATTTTGGAGCGGCAACCAATCTGCCACGACACCACAAAGCTGGCAGTATCAACAACAGGGACACCAGCTCTTTGGAGGAAGAGCCAAAGGGAAAAGGCAGCCATACATAAAAGATGCAACCCCCACAAATAAGTGACTGGTTAACAACCATTACTCTTTCACAAACTGTCAGTGAAAGTCCGAGACAAACTATCCAAATTTCTACACAGCACACCAGTAGGAGGAAGATTAAAAAATGTTCTCCAGGAGTTGAAAAAGATAACTTCAGAGAAATGGATACTAAACTCAATGCAATTTGGATACTTCATAGTAATAACAAAATTCCTGCCAGCTAGGGAACCAAAAACAAAGGAACAACTAGTCTCCTCAAGGAGGTAAGGGAATTAATGGACAAGCAATACATGACCCAAAACAAGAATTTAACAAAGAAAATTACTCAACATATTTCCTAATCCCAAAGGTAGACTGATCATTACTTCCAATTCTAGATCTTAGGTTCATCAACAGATTTAAAATAAAAAATGACCGCTTTACAAGAAGTAATAACACAGCTGCAGTAAGGAGATTACATTGCAAAAATAGACTTAAAGGATGCCTACTTGCACATTCCAATGAACGCAAGGCATAGAATTACCCAAGGTATGTCGTGAACAAAACCCATTATCAGTTGATTGTGCTGGCATTTGAAATAAAATAATCACCAAGTGTGTTTACCAAGTGTCTGACTTCAACAGCAGCACACCTCAGAAGGATCGTAATAAGTCTCTACCCGTACCTAGACAATTGGTTAGAGAGAGCCAACTCCCACCACAAGTGCAAACAGAACATTCAAAATGAAGAACATTTACACATTAGAGTTCTCCTTGAATATAAAGAAGTTCTATCCGGAGCTGGAACAAGAGAACATTTTCTTGGGAGCAAGAATCAGCTCAATTCAGCAGAAAGTGTTCCCCATCAAAAAGAGGATACAATCCCTAATGGCAGAAACTCAGTGGTACCGCAAGGTGCAAGTTCTGACAGTGAGGACAGTGGGGAAACAATCCGGGAAGATGGCATCATGCATTTCTTTAATCTCGTATGCAAGACTTCACATAAGACCAATTGAGGAATGGTTTCAAAACCTTGTGGTCACAAGCACCTGCATGTTGGGAAGATCTATTGGTTGTCACACAGAAGGTAGTAGAGGAAATTGTTGGTTTGGAACTGAGCACACATTACACAAGGGAGATGATTTTCACGTTCAACTCCACCAGTGCCAGTAACCACAGATGCCTCTAATATGGGGTTGGGAGCACACATGGGCACTCTCAAAGTATGAGTAGTCTGGAAGGAACAGGATGTAGTAGAACACATCAACATCCTGAAACAGAAGACAGTCTTACTGTCCTTTAAAGCTTCCCAAAAACAACTTTTAGGGAAAACAATATTATTGGGAAATACAACAGCGATGTTTTACATCAGCAAACAGGGAGGGTCTCAATCACTGCCCTTATCAAAACTAGCTCAACAACTATGCAAATGGGCAATACAGAAAAACATGGAAATCCATGTGATACATCTACCAGGAACGGACAATGTGGAAGCAGACCGACTGAGCTGGCAGTCCTCATGCTCTCACTAATGGGGTCTGAACCAGAAAGTAGTAGAAAAGATCTTCCAGGATTGGGATATGCCAACAATAGATCTGTTTGCAACACTGATGAATGTGAAATGCCAAAGCTTTGCCTCCAGACAGCAACACCACCTGTCCCTGGGGAATGCACTTTCGATAAACTGGTCAAGGAAATATAAATACGCTTTTCCTCCAGTTCCACTGTCGCACAAAGTGATCACCAAATGCAAGCAGAGTCACATATCCTTACATTTAATTGCACCATAGTGGGGCAAGACAAACCTGGTTCTCAAAGATAATGCAACTACCTCAAGGAAGATTTCAAAGGCTACCAAAACAGGATCTGGAAGAGGGAAGGGTATAACGGCCAGAACCAGAATCTTTGACTCTAACAGCATCCCCCCTGAAGACTTGGAATTCAGCCACAAAGTTCCCAGAATGGAAGTATCCAGTGAAGAAAGAAAACCAATAACAAGAAGATGTTGTATGGCAAAATGGAAGATATTCACTGTGGTGTGTAAAGAAGGGATTAGTGAAAAGAATCACAAAGGAAAAAAGTTTAAAATATATACAAGACGTACTTACATATGCATCCTTAAAGGTTCATCAAGCAGCAGTAGTTGCCTGCCCAAGAATTCATATGGGAAGATGTATTTTCATAGTAAAGGCATTCTTAGAGGGAGGAAAGAGAATAGCAGCACCAAGAAAGATACCAGCACTCACATGGAACTTAAATGTAGTACTCCATGAACTCATGAAAAAAAAAAAAACATTGAGCCTTTACATACAGCTACTTTGCAGATACTGACTTTAAAAACTGCTTTTTTTTTTACTGCCTATTTCTTCCTTCCGCAGACTAAGTGTATTACAAGCACTCACAATACTAGAACTTTCCTTTCAAATTCACAAGGACAGAATTGTCCTGAGAACTGATCCACATTTAATACTAAAGGTTTTTTCACAGTTCTACTTCAATCAAAGTATACAAATATACAGTTTCTTTCAAAATCCAAAGATGCACATTGAAAGAACTTTGCACTCATTGGACGCAAGACGTTCCATCATGTATTACATTGAAAAGGCAAAACTTCCTCATCTTTTCCAAAAAATTACTTGTGAAGTCCAGTAACCAAGAACAGTTGCAGGATAGATTGCACAAACAATTAAATTGGGCCACAGTTATGCCAGGGAAACCTTGACAATAGCACCAAGAGCACATTCCACACACACAAAAGGAGCAACCACTGTTTTTTTTTTTTTTTTTTTACAAATACACCATTACAGGAAATATACATGGCAGCAACATGGTCATCAGTTCACAAGTTTAAAAACACATTGTATTGATATTCAAATGAAGAAAGAAGCTCAAGTAGGACAAAGGATATTCTACAACATCTGTTTACAAATCAGTGCTCATCTTTAAACCAACCACCACAAGACTGAAAATGCTCTAAAATCTTTGGACCGCATGTAAATCCAAAACAGATTCATGCTGCATAATCTATAGATACTTTTGCCTGTAAGTGTGGTTTTGAAGCTCTAAGATTCTTTTTTTTTTTTTTTTTCCCCCCCCCCCCCGGATTCCCAAGCAACCCACCCACCTCCACCAAGACGATGAGAGGATAGACAAAATAAAAAATAAAAATCTGAAGATGACTACCAGTGGTGGGAACATTCAGAGGAAGTACCAGGACGTCACAAGGAGACACCAACAAAAAACAGAGAAGGACTACAAAATAGTGTAGCGTTCTGGGCCCAACCATTGGATGGTGGAATAATGCACAGCATGTGAATCCTGAAAATTCTTGAAGCTGCAAAACTCCACTTACCAGTAAGCTATACGGTATTCAGGTATGGACAATTCTGAGATTATCTTGTCTCCTTGCCTAATGCGTTCTGTTGGTTTCCCGTGCTCCTTGCACTTGTGATCTTTGCAGTGGGCTCACCACCGCGGTTGTCTCTGATAACATTCGTATCTTGCACAACGCAGTCTCGACCTTCAGTGCATACCAAACTGACCTCTCAGCTCTCTCCCATCCTCTACCAGAGCAGACATTAGTGGTGATGCTTTGTTTCTGGACTCCATAGGAGGTCGGCCTTTGCTGCCACCTAGTTTCAGAGCCACCATATCTATCTTCTGGATGTTCGAGCCATCTTTCCATCCTGTATGCACTTTCTCATGTCCCAGGAGGAGCCTGTCCAAAACCTGAAGGACCACACAATCAATCTCCATGTGATACAACAGCAAGCAAAGTGATGTGGGTTTGCATGTTTTTTTTTCTATAAACGCTGCTTATTCTGGCAGTGGCTTGAAGTCCAAGGGATCTCTTTGGCAGCTAGTCCTGCTTGTCGAGCTTACTAACTGCCACGTACGATGAGCTCCACCCGGTTGTGTTTCAAGGTGTATTTGCACAGTGGGGGGCACCCTGGTAAATCTTTTCGCTACTACAGAGAAGCGCACAGTGTCAAGACTACTGTGCACTGGAGTTTCCGTCTCGAGGTTTGCTGGGAGAATCATTCCACCTGTACATCTATCCACCGCTGCCACTCCTGCCCCGAGTTTTGAAGATCAAACATGTTTGGGTCATGTTATCCTGATATCCAAAGATCAGGACAGGAGAGCGAGTGCTCCTACGTACTAAGTTTGATCACTTGTACACCTCACTCTACTTTTTCTGGAGAAACGTGTGTTTGAAGCATGTGTGTCTGTAGATTACAAATTCTTAGCATAATCCTGCCATCTAATGTTGGACTCTAATGTGTGCAAGTTTTTTTTTTTTTAATAACGTATTTAAAGTCTCGATTTAGGATGACTCTGTCCTGCTGGTAATGCGCATGGTCATGGACTCCATTGTTTTTTTCTGCTGAATGTTTCAGACATGTGCTCTTCTGCTCTGGTTTGACATGGGTGTGGTGCACTTTCTCAGTTCATACTTGCTTTGTCAGTATTGTTCTTTACCGTGGTCCTCTCTGTCTCTTCTGTTTGGTTTGGCAACGTCCAACTTCATTGAGGTGACTCATAGACCATGGCCTCTTGTGGGCCTTTGCCCTTTGGGGTGTTGCTTTGACCCTTACACGTTCTCCCCACTTCATGACCACACGGTAATGGAACGGATGCCTTTTCAATTCTGACCTCAGTGTCACACAGAGTACCTGCGCACCATCAGGTCTATAATCTGCACCTCTCCCCTGAACACGATGAGGCGAGCTGCAAGGCTTGCTGCTCCTTCAGATCGAAGATGGCTCTACCTGACCATCTGACTTGGCCTTTTGAAATGTTTCGAAGGAGCACGTATATGCACCAGACCTATTCGGACACAAGGACATCCAGGAAGAGCAACATGCACAGCCATCTGCTGCAGATGAGGGGACCATCTACCGTGACAAAAGTTTCTGCTCTGAAATCGAGATGCAAGATCTACCTGCAGGTCAAACAGCTGTGAGTACTTTGCCGCCACCACCAACTCTACATCGACCACCCCAGCCACCATAAAGTGGCGTCTGCCCTTCCCAGAGAGACCTAAATCCATTGCTAGGACACCACTGCCTTCGGGCTATGGTCTGCACTGACCATCCTCTTTGGACACCCCGGTCCTAGCTCAGCACCAAAGGCAACATTGAAGCAGGATGCTTCAGAGCTATCCACCCCCATCTCTGATTTAAGCCAAACTTCAGAACCAAAATCTACAGCATCAAAACACCAGTCACTGTTGGTGCCGAAACCCTTGGCGTCACAGCAGAAAACTTCGGTGACCAACAAACCAGCCTAAGAATCAGGGTCTGTGCAACCCCTACTTCAGACACTGCAAAAAGAAATTGACACTCTACAAAAGTATGTCATTATCTATCCTGACACAGGCCGGATAATCACTGGATTCATCCCCCCCCCCCCCCCCACTCCCCCACTCCCCCCCAAAAAGCTGCCGCCTTTTGAAGAAGCTTTGGACGTTCCAACTCTTCCCAAACAGAGGAAGAAAATGGGTAAGGACAGAAGTTCTGTGCATCATCCACACCATACAACCTCACCATCTACTTCACCATCTGACCCGCATCATATTCCTCTGAAGGACTACTTCATTCCTACTTAGCGGGTGGAGATGATGGGGACACATTCAATATTCCACCATAGGATGAAACGTGGGACACATACAACACTGACCTCACAGCTGGTACAGACCCTGATTTCTGCCCTGCAAAATCTCCCCCAGATGACAGTACTACTTACCATGACTTAATTGGTAGGGCTGCCACCTTCCATAAGGTGCGACTACATACAGAGCCCCTAGAGGACGATTTTGTATTCAAAGAACACTCCTCCACGCTAGGTTTCACCCAATATTTGCCTATGCTCTGTGTCACCTCTGACATATCTAATGACCCGGTCCAAACTAGGATGATTCCAAGAGTTGATCAAAAGTATAAGGCTCCCCCTAATGAACTCATATACATTAAAAATCAGCTTCCTTTATGCACTTTTGTAGTGGCAACTGCACATAAAAAGAGCAAATTCCCAAGCTGGCAAAAAACGAACTCAGCTGAAAACAGGGTAGCTGCACAAGCCGCAAGACTTGGATCTCAGCCCCTTAAATGTATACACTTTCTCTTGGTCACTCTTCTTCAAGATATCATCCCATTATTACAAAAATGTGAATTTATGGCTGCCGTCTACCTCAAGGATGCCTACTGTCATATTCCTATTCACCCAGCACATCACTGGTATCTGATGTTTGTAATAAACGGTCAGCATTTCTAGTTCATATTGCTACCCTACAAGGTCACTACTGCACCCAGAATCTCCACCAAATGTCTTGCGCTTGTCCAGATGATCAGTGCCTAAAAGTGTATCTGATAGACTTCTAGTTGCAGATTCCTTACCTTAGAATTTCCCCAAGTGTCAGTCTGGCTCAGGGCGATTTTTCTTCAAGAAATGCCTTGCACACAATCAGGTGGCGTTGATCGACTCCGTGTAAGGAAATGCCTCCTTGGCATGGTTACCCCCTGACTTTTTGCCTTTGCTGATACATTGTTTTGATTTGAAAGTGTGCTGAGGCCTGCTAACCAGGCCCCAGCACCAGTGTTCTTTCCCTAACCTGTACTTTTGTTTCACAATTGGCACACCCTGGCATCCAGGTAAGTCCCTTGTAACTGGTACCCCTGGTACCAAGGGCCCTGATGCCAGGGAAGGTCTCTAAGGGCTGCAGCATATCTTATGCCACCCTGGGGACCCCTCACTCAGCACACACACACTGCTTGCCAGCTTGTGTGTGCTGGTGAGGACAAAACGAGTAAGTCGACATGGCACACCCCTCAGGGTGCCATGCCAACCTCACACTGCCTATGCAGTATAGATAAGTCACCCCTCTAGCAGGCCTTACAGCCCTAAGGCAGGGTGCACTATTACATAATTGAGGGCACCGTTGCATGAGCACTGTTCCCCTACAGTGTCTAAGCCAAACCTTAGACATTGTAAGTGCAGGGTAGTCATAAGAGTATATGGTCTGGGAGTCTGTCAAACACAAACTCCACAGCACCATAATGGCTACACTGAAAACTGGGAAGTTTGGTATCAAACTTCTCAGCACAAATATATGCACACTGATGCCAGTGTACAATTTATTGTAACATACACCCCAGAGGGCACCTTCGAGGTGCCCCCTGAAACCTTAACCAACTACCCGTGTAGGCTGACTGGTTTTAGCAGCCTGCCACACTCGAGACATGTTGCTGGCCACATGGGGAGAGTGCCTTTGTCACTCTGTGGCTAGTAACAAAGCCTGCACTGGGTGGAGATGCTATCACCTCCCCCAGGCAGGAGCTGTAACACCTGGCGGTGAGCCTCAAAGGCTCACCCCTTTGTCACAGCACCACAGGGCATTCCAGCTAGTGGAGTTGCCCGCCCCCTCCGGCCACGGCCCCACTTTTGGCGGCAAGGCCGGAGGAAATAATGAGAATAACAAGGAGTCGTCACTGGCCAGTCAGGACAGCCCCTAAGGTGTCCTGAGCTGAGGTGACTCTAACTTTTAGAAATCCTCCATCTTGCAGATGGAGGATTCCCCCAATAGGGATAGGAATGTGACCCCCTCCCCTTGGGAGGAGGCACAAAGAGGGTGTACCCACCCTCAGGGCTAGTAGCCATTGGCTACTAACCCCCCAGACCTAAACACGCCCTTAAATTTAGTATTTAAGGGCTCCCCTGAACCTAGGAACTCGGGTTCCTGCAACCTAAGAAGAAGACTGCTGAGCTGAAAAACCCTGCAGAGAAGACTGAGACACCAACTGCTTTGGCCCCAGCTCTACCAGCCTGTCTCCCTCCTTCGGAAGAAAACTGCTCCAGCGACGCTTTCCCCAGGATCAGCGACCTCTGAATCCTCCGAGGACTGCCCTGCTCTAGAAGGACCAAGAAACTCCAGAGAACAGCGGCCCTGTTCACACAAGACTGCAACTTTGTTTCCAAAGGAGCAACTTTAAAACAACTGCGTTTCCCGCCAGAAGCGTGAGACTTGCAACTCTGCACCCGACGCCCCCGGCTCGACTTGTGGAGAAAAAACACTTCAGGGAGGACTCCCCGGCGACTCCGAGACTGTGAGTAACCAAAGTTGTCCCCCCTGAGCCCCCACAGCGACGCCTGCAGAGGGAATCCCGAGGCTCCCCCTGACCGCTAACTGCCTGACTCTCAGATCCCGATGCCTGGAAAAGACCCTGCACCTGCAGCCCCGAGGACCTGAAGGATCGGAACTCCAGTGCAGGAGTGACCCCCAGGAGGCCCTCTCCCTTGCCCAGTTGGTGGCTACCCTGAGGAGCCCCCCCCTTGCCTGCATCACTGAAGAGACCCCTTGGTCTCCCATTGAAACCTATTACAAACCTGACGCGTGTTTGCACACTGCACCTGGCCGCCCCCGTGCTGCTGAGGGTGTACTTTCTGTGCTAACTTGTGTCCCCCCGGGTGCCCTACAAATCCCCCCTGGTCTGCCCTCCGAAGACGCGGGTACTTACCTGCTGGCAGACTGGAACCGGGGCACCCCCTTCTCCATTGAAGCCTATGCGTTTTGGGCACCACTTTGTACTCTGCACCTGACCGGCCCTGAGCTGCTGGTGTGGTAACTTTGGGGTTACTCTGAACCCCCAACGGTGGGCTACCTTGGACCCAAACTTGAACCCCGTAGGTGGTTTACTTACCTGCAAGAACTAACAATTACTTACCTCCCCTAGGAACTGTGAAAATTGCACTGTCTAGTTTTAAAATAGCTATATGTTTTATTTGAAAAGTATATATGCTATTGTGATTATTCAAAGTTCCTAAAGTACTTACCTGCAATACCTTTCATTTGAGATATTACATGTAAAATTTGAACCTGTGGTTCTTAAAATAAACTAAAAAAATATATTTTTCTATACAAAAACCTATTGGCCTGGAATTCTGAGTGTGTTCCTCATTTATTGCCTGTGTGTGTATGTACAACAAATGCTTAACACTACTCCTTTGATAAGCCTACTGCTCGACCACACTACCACAAAATAGAGCATTAGTATTATCTCTTTTTGCCACTATCTTACCTCTAAGGGGAACCCTTGGACTCTGTGCATACTATTCCTTACTTTGAAATAGTGCATACAGAGCCAACTTCCTACATTGGTGGATCAGCGGTGGGGTACAAGACTTTGCATTTGCTGGACTACTCGGCCAATACCTGATCACACGACTAAATTCCAAAAATTGTCAGTAGAAACTGATTTTTGCAATTTGAACTATTTTTCTAAATTCTTAAAAGTCCTGCTAGGGCCTTGTGTTAGTCCCTGTTAGCATTTCTTTTAGAGTTTAAAAGTTTTGTAAAAGTTTGAATTAGATTCTAGAACTAGTTTTAGATTCTTAAAAAGTATTCCAACTTTTAGAAACATAATGTCTAGTGCAGAGATGAATGTGGAGGAACTCGACGTCACACCTTACCTCCATCTTAAGATCAGAGAGCTAAGGTCACTCTGCAACCTAAAGAAAATCACAATTGGCTCAAGACCCTCCAAACTACAGCTCCAGGAGCTCTTGGCAGAGTTTGAAAAAGCCAACCCCTCTGAGGATGACAACCAAGAAGATGATGTTAGTGAATTGGAGGAGAATTCCCCCCTTCCAGTCCTAACTAGGGAACCCAGGGACCCTCAATCCCTGATTCCAACTGTGATAGCCAGAGATGCTGCTTCCCTCACAGGAGGGACCAGCACCTCTGGAATCACTGAGGATAGCCTCAGTGAAGAGGACCTCCTGCTAGCCAGGATGGCCAAAAGATTGGCTTTGGAAAGACAGATCCTAGCCGTAGAAAGGGAAAGACAAGAGATGGGCCTAGGTCCCATCAATGGTGGCAGCAACATAAATAGGGTCAGAGATTCTCCTGACATGTTGAAAATCCCTAAAGGGATTGTAACTAAATATGAAGATGGTGATGATATCACCAAATGGTTCACAGCTTTTGAGAGGGCTTGTGTAACCAGAAAAGTAAGCAGATCTCACTGGGGTGCTCTCCTTTGGGAAATGTTCACTGGAAAGTGTAGGGATAGACCCCTCACACTCTCTGGAAAAGATGCAGAATCTTATGACCTCATGAAGGGAACCCTGATTGAGGGCTTTGGATTCTCCACTGAGGAGTATAGAATTAGATTCAGGGGGGCTCAAAATTCCTCGAGCCAGACCTGGGTTGATTTTGTGGACTACTCAGTGAAAACACTGGATGGTTGGATTCAAGGCAGTAGTGTTAATGATTATGATGGGCTGTACAATTTATTTGTGAAAGAACACCTATTGAGTAATTGTTCAAATGATAAACTGCAACAGCATCTGGTAGACCTAGGACCAATTTCTCCCCAAGATTTGGGAAAGAAGGCGGACCATTGGGTCAAGACTAGGGTGACCAAGACTTCCACAGGGGGTGACCAAAAGAAAGGGGTCACAAAGCCTCCCCAGGGGAAAGGTGTTGAGACATCCAAAAACAAAAATAGTAAAGAGTCTTCTTCAGGCCCCCAAAAACCTGCACAGGAGGGTGGGCTCAGAGCCTCTTCACAAAACAATTTTGGGTACAAGGGTAAAAACATTGATCCCAAAAAGGCCGGGTGTCGTAGCTGTAATCAGCTTGGACACCAAACTGGAGACAAGGCCTGTCCCAAGAAAAGTACCACTTCTAACTCTACTCCAGCTAACACTGGAATGGCTAGTCTCGAAGTGGGATCAGCAGTGTGCCCAGTTCAAATCAGGTGTCACACTGAAGCTACATTAGTCTCTGAGGGTGGGGTGGATTTAGCCACACTGGCTGCCTGGCCTCCTAATATGCAAAAATACAGGCAGCAGCACTTAATGGGACAAGTGTAGAAGGCCTGAGGGATACAGGTGCCAGTGTCACCATGGTGACAGAGAAACTGGTTTCCCCTGGTCAATACCTGGCTGGACAAACTTATCCAGTCACCAATGCTGACAATCAAACTAAAGTACATCCCATGGCTATGGTAACTTTAGAGTGGGGAGGGGTCAATGGCCTGAAACAGGTGGTGGTCTCCTCAAATATCCCAGTAGACTGTTTGCTTGGAAATGACCTGGAGTCCTCAGCATGGGCTGAGGTAGAACTGAAAACCCATACAGCCATGCTGGGTATCCCTGAACTGGTGTGTGTCAAGACAAGGGCACAGTGCAAGGCTCATGGTGAAAAAGTAGAGCTGGAGTCTGGAAAAAGGGCCCAGCCTACCAAGAGGAAAGGAAAGACAACTGGGAAACCAGCTGCAACACAACAACAAAAAGAGAACCTCTCTTCTCAGGAAGAAGTTCTGCCCTCTGAGGGAACTGAGCCTATGGAGTTAGAACCTTATCAGGTTGAGCTCTTAGGCCCAGGGGGACCCTCAAGGGAGCAGTTGTGTAAGGGGCAAGAAACTTGTCCCTCTCTTGAAGGCCTTAGGCAGCAAGCTGCTGAAGAGTCCAATGGCAAGAAAACTGGAACACATAGGGTCTATTGGGAAGATGGACTCCTGTCCACTGAGGCAAGAGATCCCAAACCTGGTGCCACTAGGAGAGTGGTAGTGCCTCAGGAGTTCAGAGAGTTCATACTGACCTTAGCCCATGATATTCCTCTTGATGGGCATTTGGGACAAACCAAGACGTGGGCAAGACTAGTCAACCACTTCTACTGGCCCAACATGTCCCAGAAAGTTAAGGAGTTTTGTGTCTCCTATACCACCTGTCAAGCCAGTGGTAAGACAGGTGGACATCCAAAGGCCCCCCTCATTCCACTTCCAGTGGTGGGGGTCCCCTTTGAAAGAGTGGGTGTGGACATAGTGGGTCCACTTGAACCTCCCACAGCCTCAGGGAATATGTACATACTAGTAGTAGTGGATCATGCTACTAGATACCCTGAAGCTATTCCCCTTAGGTCGACTACTGCCCCTGCAGTAGCCAAGGCCCTCATTGGTATCTTTACCAGAGTGGGCTTCCCTAGGAGGTGGTGTCTGACAGAGGTACCAACTTCATGTCAGCATACCTGAAACACATGTGGAATGAGTGTGGAGTGACTTATAAATACACTACACCCTATCATCCACAAACTAATGGCCTTGTTGAGAGATTCAACAAGACATTAAAAGGCATGATCATGGGGCTTCTCTGAAAAACTCAAAAGGAGATGGGATGTCCTCCTGCCATGTCTGCTTTTCGCTTACAGAGAGGTGCCTCAGAAGGGAGTAGGGTTCTCACCCTTTGAACTTTTGTTTGGTCACCCTGTAAGGGGACCACTAGCTCTTGTGAAAGAAGGCTGGGAGAGACCTATTCATGAGCCTAAACAAGACATAGTGGACTATGTACTTGGCCTACGTTCAAGGATGGCAGAGTACATGGAAAAGGCAAGTAAAATCCTTGAGGCCAGCCAACAGCTCCAGAAGTTTTGGTATGACCAAAAGGCTGCAATGGTTGAATTTCAACCAGGGCAGAAAGTCTGGGTTTTGGAGCCTGTGTCTCCCAGGGCACTTCAGGACAAATGGAGTGGCCCTTACCCAGTGCTAGAAAAGAAGAGTCCGGTCACCTACCTGGTGGACCTAGGCACTAGCAGGAGCCCCAAGAGGGTGATCCATGTGAACCGTCTTAATCTCTTCCATGATAGGGCTGATGTGAATCTGTTGATGGTGACAGATGAGGACCAGGAAGCTGAGAGTGAACCTCTCCCTGATCTCCTCTCATCAAACCCTAAGGATGGTTCAGTAGATGGAGTGATCTATTCAGACACCCTCTCTGGCCAACAGCAATCTGACTACAGGAAGGTCCTGCAACAGTTTGCTGAGCTCTTTTCCCTAACCCCTGGTCAGACACACCTGTGTACCCATGATGTGGACACAGGAGACAGCATGCCTGTCAAAAACAAAATTTTCAGACAGTCTGACCAAGTTAAGGAAAGCATCAAGGTGGAAGTCCACAAGATGCTGGAATTGGGAGTAATTGAGCACTCTGACAGCCCCTGAGCTAGCCCAGTGGTCTTAGTCCCCAAACCTCACACCAAAGATGGAAAGAGAGAGATGAGGTTTTGTGTGGACTACAGAGGACTTAATTCTGTCACCAAGACAGATGCCCATCCCATTCCAAGGGCCGATGAACTGATTGACAAATTAGGTGTGCCAAATTCTTAAGTACCTTTGACTTAACTGCAGGGTACTGGCAAATCAAAATGGCACCTGGAGCAAAAGAAAAGACAGCACTCTCCACACCTGATGGGCATTATCAGTTTACTGTTATGCCCTTTGGTTTAAAGAATGCCCCTGCCACCTTCCAAAGGTTGGTGAATCAAGTCCTTGCTGGTTTGGAGTCCTTTAGTGCAGCTTATCTTGATGATATTGCTGTCTTTAGCTCCAGCTGGCAGGATCACCTAGTCCACATGAAGAAGGTTTTGAAGGCTCTGCAATCAGCAGGCCTCTCTATCAAGGCATCCAAATGCCAGATAGGGCAGGGAACTGTGGTTTACTTGGGACACCTTGTAGGTGGAGGCCAAGTTCAGCCACTCCAGCCTAAGATCCAGACTATTCTGGACTGGGCAGCTCCAAAAACCCAGACTCAAGTCAGGGCATTCCTTGGCTTGACTGGGTATTACAGGAGGTTTGTGAAGGGATATGGATCCATAGTGACAGCCCTCACAGAACTTACCTCCAAGAAAATGCCCAAGAAGGTAAACTGAACTGTAGAATGCCAACAGGCCTTTGACACCCTGAAACAAGCAATGTGCACAGCACCAGTTCTAAAAGCTCCAGATTACTCCAAGCAGTTCATTGTGCAGACAGATGTCTCTGAACATGGGATAGGGGCAGTTTTGTCCCAAACAAACGAAGATGGCCTTGACCAGCCTGTTGCTTTCATTAGCAGGAGGTTACTCCCCAGGGAGCAGCGTTGGAGTGCCACTGAGAGGGAGGCCTTTGCTGTGGTTTGGTCCCCGAAGAAGCCGAGACCATACCTTTTTGGTACTCACTTCCTAGTTCAAACTGACCACAGACCTCTCAGATGGCTGATGCAAATGAAAGGTGAAAATCCAAAACTGTTGAGGTGGTCCATATCCCTACAGGGAATGGACTTTATAGTGGAACACAGACCTGGGACTGCCCATGCCAATGCAGATGGCCTTTCCAGGTTCTTCCACTTAGAAAATGAAGACTCTCCTGGGAAAGGTTAGTCTCATCCTCTTTCGTTTTGGGGGGGGGGGGGGGGGGGGGGGAGAGGGCTGTGTAAGGAAATGCCTCCTTGGCATGGTTACCCCCTGACGTTTTGCCTTTGCTGATGCTATGTTTTGATTTGAAAGTGTGCCGAGGCCTGCTAACCAGGCCCCAGCATCAGTGTTCTTTCCCTAACCTGTACTTTTGTTTCACAATTGGCACACCCTGGCATCCAGGTAAGTCCCTTGTAACTGGTGCCCCTGGTACCAAGGGCCCTGATGCCAGGGAAGGTCTCTAAGGGCTGCAGCATATCTTGTGCCACCCTGGGGACCCCTCACTCAGCACACACACTGCTTGCCAGCTTGTGTGTGCTGGTGAGGTCAAAACGAGTAAGTCGACATGGCACTCCCCTCAGGGTGCCATGCCAACCTCACACTGCCTATGCAGTATAGATAAGTCACCCCTCTAGCAGGCCTTAAAGCCCTAAGGCAGGGTGCACTATACCATTGGTGAGGGCACCAGTGCATGAGCACTGTACCCTTACAGTGTCTAAGCCAAACCTTAAACATTGTAAGTGCAGGGTAGTCATAAGAGTATATGGTCTGGGAGTCTGTCCAACACAAACTCCACAGCACCATAATGGCTACACTGAAAACTGGGAAGTTTGGTATCAAACTTCTCAGCACAATAAATGCACACTGATGCCAGTGTACAATTTATTGTTACATACACCCCAGAGGGCACCTTAGAGGTGCCCCCTGAAACCTTAACCAACTACCCGTGTAGGCTGACTGGTTTTAGCAGCCTGCCACACTCGAGACATGTTGCTGGCCACATGGGGAGAGTGCCTTTGTCACTCTGTGGCTAGTAACAAAGCCTGCACTGGGTGGAGATGCTATCACCTCCCCCAGGCAGGAGCTGTAACACCTGGTGGTGAGCCTCAAAGGCTCACCCCCTTTGTTCCAGCACCACAGGGCATTCCAGCTAGTGGAGTTGCCCGCCCCCTCCGGCCACGGACCCACTTTTGGCGGCAAGGCCGGAGGAAATAATGAGAATAACAAGGAGGAGTCACTGGCCAGTCAGGACAGCCCCTAAGGTGTCCTGAGCTGAGGTGACTCTAACTTTTAGAAATCCTCCATCTTGCAGATGGAGGATTCCCCCAATAGGGATAGGAATGTGACCCCCTCCCCTTGGGAGGAGGCACAAAGAGGGTGTACCCACCCTCAGGGCTAGTAGCCATTGGCTACTAACCCCCCAGACCTAAACACGCCCTTAAATTTAGTATTTAAGGGCTCCCCTGAACCTAGGAACTCAGGTTCCTGCAACCTAAGAAGAAGACTGCGGAGCTGAAAAACCCTGCAGAGAAGACGGAGACACCAACTGCTTTGGCCCCAGCTCTACCAGCCTGTCTCCCTCCTTCGGAAGAAAACTGCTCCAGCGACGCTTTCCCCAGGACCAGCGACCTCTGAATCCTCAGAGGACTGCCCTGCTCTAGAAGGACCAAGAAACTCCAGAGAACAGCGGCCCTGTTCACACAAGACTGCAACCTTGTTTCCAAAGGATCAACTTTAAAACGACTGCGTTTCCCGCCAGAAGCATGAGACTTGCAACTCTGCACCCGACGCCCCCGGCTCGACTTGTGGAGAAAAAACACTTCAGGGAGGACTCCCCGGCGACTCCGAGACTGTGAGTAACCAAAGTTGTCCCCCCTGAACCCCCACAGCGACTCCTGCAGAGGGAATCCCGAGGCTCCCCCTGACCGCGACTGCCTGACTCTCAGATCCCGATGCCTGGAAAAGACCCTGCACCCGCAGCCCCCAGGACCTGAAGGATCGGAACTCCAGTGCAGGAGTGACCCCCAGGAGGCCCTCTCCCTTGCCCAGGTGGTGGCTACCCCGAGGAGACCCCCCCCCCCCCCCCCCCCTTGCCTGCCTGCATCGCTGAAGAGACCCCTTGGTCTCCCATTGAAACCTATTACAAACTCGACGCATGTTTGCACACTGCACCTGGCCGCCCCCGTGCTGCTGAGGGTGTACTTTCTGTGCTAACTTGTCCCCCCCGGTGCCCTACAAAACCCCCCTGGTCTGCCCTCCGAAGACGCGGGTACTTACCTGCTGGCAGACTGGAACCGGGGCACCCCCTTCTCCATTGAAGCCTATGCGTTTTGGGCACCACTTTGAACTCTGCACCTGACCGGCCCTGAGCTGCTGGTGTGGTAACTTTGGGGTTGCTCTGAACCCCCCAATGGTGGGCTACCTTGGACCCAAACTTGAACCCCGTAGGTGGTTTACGTACCTGCAAGAACTAACAATTACTTACCTCCCCTAGGAACTGTGAAAATTGCACTAAGTGTCTAGTTTTAAAATAGCTATATGTGTTATATTTGAAAAGTATATATGCTATTGTGATTATTCAAAGTTCCTAAAGTACTTACCTGCAATACCTTTCTTTTGAGATATTACATGTAAAATTTGAACCTGTGGTTCTTAAAATAAACTAAGAAAATATATTTTTCTATATAAAAACCTATTGGCCTGGAATTTGTCTTGGAATGTGTGTTCCTCATTTATTGCCTGTGTGTATGTACAACAAATGCTTAACACTACTTCTTTGATAAGCCTACTGCTCGACCACCCTACCACAAAATAGAGCATTAGTATTATCTTTTTGCCACTATCTTACCTCTAAGGGGAACTCTTGGACTCTGTGCATACTATTCCTTACTTTGAAATAGTGCATACAGAGCCAACTTCCTACTCTCCGCATCTATTGTTGGCGTTGTGGTCACTAGATATGATGCAGGTCATATAGAGACACCACCCCAGTGCACTGACGTCCGTTCTTTTTTTTTTCTGCGCCAGCCTACACGCAGATCCAGAAAGAGCTACACCAACAGTCGCATTTTTAACTGGCCCTTCGTTCTGTCTTTTTTTTTCTTTTTTACATTTATTTTTTTACTTCTGGTGCGTTGTCATCAAGGAAGACCGGCTTCAGGCCCTGCTACTCAAGTCAGCACATGATGTTGTGACGGATCTGCACCTGGTGCACTTGGAGCACGACTTCAGGTTGTAGTCACACTCAAAGCACCAACTGCCAGGCATGAGCCCGAAGGCTATGAGAAGCAGTCCTTAAAGCTGCCCGTGGCTCAGTGTCCGCCTCCGCATCTCTCCTGGTTTCAGTCGAGAGGAAGGTCCCGGGACCGCTCGCGGAGCCATCACCACATCTCCTTGTCCCATTTTAAATCGTTGAGACATTCGGGTAAGCACAAGAAGTCTAAGTACAAGCGATTTTTTTACTTTACCCCATTGGTCAGACGCGGGATAAGGAGAGTCATCACTCTAGGCCTCCATCTTCAGAGCCTATTTCCTGGTCAGCTCTGCACCTCCCCGAGTTTCCGAGAGTCCCCCTCCCTCCCCTGCCCAATTAAAGGAATTTTATGAGGCCATGCACCTCATTTTTGGGAGGTTTGGTCCTGTTAGGGAGCCTTCTGACCTCGTAGGGTTGGAAGTGGCCCGTTCGGGTTCCGCACCTGTGGCTTCAGCCTCAGCTCCGATGGACACCCAGGGATCAGCTTCTGGATCTGAACCGGAGTTGGTTGTTCCATTGAGACCTTTCCCGATGACGGTGCTGGCATCTAGACTCTTGATGTCGCCTGGGCCCGCAGGCAGCGTCTATCCTACACTTTTCGCTGACTCAGACATGGAGCCAGACCAGTTTCGCTCGACACAGATTCTGACTTCAGCAGGAGCTTTGGTCCATAGCTCAGATCCAGAACCTTATTCTTATGGGTACGAGTTTGGTGAGTATGGATGTGTCACTGGACCCTTTAGAATTCCAGCTTGAAGACCCTATGGACTGGGCCCGCGAACTGGGTGAAGTCAAAGGTCTGGATATCTCCTCTCAAACTGGTATGCTTTCTCCCCCTACCTTGGTAGTCGAGGAGGGGGGCTTCTTTACTCCATGGGGGTGCGAAGAGCAGCCGAGGTCTTGGGCCTCAAGCTGCCTTCGGTGGCTGTCGGGACCAATCTCCAGCCTTGGGCTTCCACATCAGAACCACCTTTTGCCCTTCAGTGAATCCCTCATGGATGTCCTGCTGGCTTCACCCATACTTTATGGGACACAGCTGCGCAAGTGCTGCCACAGGTCTCGGAGGTGACCTGGGCCATTCTCTCCCAGGCTGTTGCTGTTGGTAGAGACCCAGCCAATTTCACACTCAGATTTTGGCTGGATACGACAGACTCTCAGTTGCTTAGACTGTGGCCTTGAGGTGCCATGCCTGGTTAAGGACATCTGGCTTTTCAGGGGATGTCCTATCTTCTTTGATGGTCATGCCCTTTGATGGCACCTGTCTCTTCAGGGACAAAGTAGGCTATGCTCTTGGGTGCTTTAAGGAGTCCCGGGCTACGGCCGTCTGTTCCCCGTCAGCCACCATGTCACGCATGCTGCTCAGCCTCTGCATGGCCAAGCGCAGATTAGGGAGCCAGCAGTCTAGTCAGTAACACACCCCCCCCCCCCCCCCCCCCCCCCTCAGTAGCAGTCTCCAAACATTCCTAGTCTGGCGCTTACCCACCAGGGACAAGTCTTCAGCAGAATTCACCATCATCTGCCCCATTGGAAAACATCACAAAAGGCAGGTGGGTTTTGTAATTAATCTGAAGGGGCTTCTCCCTCCGCTTCGAGGCCACCCCTCCATCCAGACCACCATCCTACGATTGGATGATGGAGAATCACTTAGTACTTTTCCAGGAGTAAGTTACGGCTCTTGACCAAGGTAGCCATAGAGAGAGACCCTTGCCAGATGACGCAGTGTTATTCCTGCTACTTTCTGGTGCCCAAAAAGGACAAGGGCCTCCGTCCTATCCTTGAGCTCCGGTCCTTCAATCTTTTCCTCAGGAAGGAGACGTTCAAAATGCTCACTCTAGCTCCGGTCCTATCTTCCTTAGACCCAAGAGACTGGATGGTAGCATTGGAGTTGCAGGATGCTTTTTTTCATATTTCCATCCTGCCTGCCCACATACGTTACTTGCGGTAGGTCACAAGCATTTTCAAATCACTGTAATCCTCTTTGGCATTACCAGTTCCCCTTAGGTGTTCACCAAAGTAATGGCAGTGGTCGCAGCTCATCTGCATATGTTAAGGGTTTCAGTTTTTTCCATATGTCAACGACTGGCTTTTGAAGGCAGTCTCACCCCAGGCCTTGTCTCTCACCTCCAGACTATGGCAGAGCTCCTGCATTCGCTGGGGTTCACTGTAAATGTGCTGAAGTCGCACCTGAATCCCTCCTAGACACTCCTTTTCATCGGAGTTGTTCTGGACACAGTGCAGTTTCGGGCCTATCCTCCAGAACTGCAAGTCCAGGATTTTCGGGCTATACCAATGTTTAAGCCTCTATCCTGAAATTCGGTGAGAATTACTGAGGCTGCTGGGCCTCATGGCCTCCTGCATCCTGCTGATGAGTCATGACAGATTGCACATGCGAGCTGTGCAGTGGGACCTGAAGTTCCAGTTGGCGCAGCTTGTGTGTAATCTCTCCGACATGGTCCAAATCTCAGAGAGGGCTGTGCAAAATCTGAAGTGGTGGCTTTTAAACCGTGATTGAGGAGGCAGATCCATCTCCCTATCCCAACCAGGTGCGACTGTAGTGACAGATGTCACTCCTTGGATAGGGAGGCCACATGGGAGAGGTGGAGATCAGAGGCATCTGGTCTCCTGTGGAGTTCAAGCTCCATGGTGCAGGTGTTCACGAACAATACCACCTCCATGTGGTACTGCAACCAGCAGGGCAGTGTGGGGCTGTGGACCCTTTATCAGGAGGTTCTCTTCCTCTGGACATGCCTGGAACATCAGGGCATATCCCTGGTGGTTCAACATCTGGCAGGCTACCTGAACTTTAGAGCAAAACTCAGCCGTTAATGCTTGATTGATCACAAATGACACCTCCTTCCAGAGGTTGCACAAGGTCTCTTGGGGTGGGGACAGACTCTTTCAGCCGTGGGGAGAGCCTTAGTTTGCACGATCTCTGCGGAGGCAAACAGATCTATGTCAGCTGTTTTGCTCATTGGAGTTTCCAAAGCGGCACTCGCTCGGTGACGCTTTGTCTTGATTGAAAATCAGACCACCTTTCCGCCAATACCACTACTGCCCTGATTTCTCAAGAATATCAAGAACAACCTGGACGTAGTTATTCTTGTGGCTCTGGATTGGGCACAAAGAGTATGGTATCTCGAGCTATTGAACATGGCAATCAGTCCTCAGATCAGACTGCCCCTTCGGGAGATTCTTCTGTTGCAACAGCAGGGGACAGTTCTCCAACCGAAATTGCCATGTCTGCCTTCTTGTGTGGAGATTGAGAGGTGACTGTTGATAGATTTCGACCTTCTGCCCGAAGTCTGTAATCTTGTCTTGGCAGCCATGCGACCCTTCACCAAAAGAGTATATGCCTGTTGTTGGAAACAATTTGTGGCATGGTGTACAGACCAGTCGCCCCCCCCTACCCAACAACCCCCTCTCTGCTCCTCTTTCTGAGGTTCTTTTCTTTGTTCTTTATCTGGCTTAGCAGGGCTCCTCTCTGGGCACCCCAGAGGGTTATTTGTCTGCCATGTCAGCTTTCCTCCGATTGCCTGACCAACTTTCCTTGTTTAAATCTCCCATTGTTGGACAATTTCTTAAGGGCCTTGTCTATCTCTTTACTACTTTACCCTTCCCTGTTCATAATGCACCAGTGGGATTTGAACTTAGTTCTTACACATCTGTGCTCCCTTTGAGCCACTTCACAACTGCCCACTTAGCCTGCTTACTCTGAAAACAGTCTTCCTCCATAGATATCACCTCTGCCCGCAGAGTGAGTGAGCGCCAGGCTCTTTCTTCAAAGCAACTTTTCATCTAGATACTCCCTCACTATGTGGTGCTTCGTACTAGAGCTTCTTTTCTGCCTAAAGGTGTCACGCTCTTTCATGTAGGCCAATCAATCTCCTTGCATACTTTTTACATGCCCCACATACTTCTAAGGAAGTGAGACTCCACTACCTGCACCCAGAAAGAGCGTTGGGTTCCAGCTTGATCGTACAAAGAGTTGCTGTTTGTGATGACTGATAATTGACTCACTTTTTATTGAATACTGTAATATACGGTGCCGGTGTGGAACAAAAACTTGGTGGTGGGGAGGAGGGTCCGGTACACAAGACCATTGACAAACACTGAGGCACTTGGCTTCTGATAAATTACAAATACATACAGTTTTACAAACTGTAACATTCCCATTTATAAATATTGCCATGCTGCTCTATCGGATAACCGCTTGGTAAATTTTAGTAGTGCCTGCTTTACTATTTCCCTCCATGGGAGACAACACTGTGGTTGTTTACCATCCCCTTGACAAGGACAAAGCTGTGTTGATTAATTGATAATATTTTTTTAAGGCAAATCTCATGGATGCCTGTGTGTGTGTGTGTATATGTGTGTATATGTGTGTATATGTGTGTATATGTGTGTATATGTGTGTATATGTGTGTATATGTGTGTATATGTGTGTATATGTGTGTATATGTATATATGTTCGATGGCATGTGTAGCTGCAGATACACATGCTGTGCATATCCCGCCATCTAGTGTTGGGCTCAGAGTGTTACAAGTTGTTTTTCTTCGAAGAAGTCTTTTCGAGTCACGAGATCGAGGGACTCCTCCCATTTTGGCTCCATTGCGAATGGGCGTCGACTCCATCTTAGATTGTTTTCTTTCTGCCATCGGGTTTGGACGTGTTCCTCTTCGCTCCGTGTTTCGGTTCGTAAAGTTAGTTAAATCTCGGAAAATTCAACGGTATTGTTTGCGTTCAGTATTGGGTTAGTTAACGCAGATCGACACCGAATCAAAGAAGAGCTCCGGTAGCCCTTCGGGGCTTCTATCCCCCGGCGGGGCCTGGTCGGCCCGACCGCGTGCGTCTTCAAGGCTAATGGAACGGACCCCATTCCGCTTCCTCCCCGAATGCCACAACAAGTATCCTTACACAGATCAACATCTGGTCTGTAATTTGTGTTTGTCCCCCGAACACAGAGGATACCTGCGAGGCCTGTCAGGCATTTCGGTCGAAGAAAACACTGCGGGACCGGAGAGCACGAAGGCTTCAAGTGGCATCGGCGTCGTCAGGACACCACGACGTCGAAGAAGAGGAGACTTTCTTCATTGCTGACTCAGATGAGCCCGATATGGAGCAGACGCCGAAAACCGTGAGTAAACCAGCCCCGGCCAAAACTCACGCCAAAATCATGAAGGCCCAGGGGATGCCACCGCTGGCAGGCCATGGCTTAACCCGTAAAATCGGTGACCATCCATCGGCACCGAAAAAGGGCACACACGTGTCGAAGTCATCTGACTCCGGTCGAGATCCCGGCACAGAGTATACTCGACACCGAGAACCTTGCTCCGACCAGACTCGACACCGAGATACCGGCTCTGAGCTAAGTCGGCACCGAGAGATCGGCACTCCGAAACCAGAAAAAGACTGTAGAAAATATTTCGGTACCGAAACACCCAGCTTCGGAGCCGAAAACAAGCTCCTACTCCGAAGAACAAGGCCTTTCAGCACAACTACAAGGCCATAAATTTGGACTAGAGCTAGAAGCAGGGGAGCCAGATTATACACAAAGAAGGCTCTATATTCAAAAGGAAACCGGGAAAATAAGAACTCTCCCTCCTATAAGGATGAAAAGGAAACTTTCTTTCCAAGACAAAGAAAAACAACCACAAGCAAAAGTGGCAAAAGCAGTAACTCCACTTCGCCACAACCATCACCACACCACTCACTGCAGCTGTCACCAATTGCAACCCCCTCTATGATGCAATCTCCAATGCACACAGGGATGAGCCAGGATGACCCAGATGCATGGGATCTATATGACAATAGTCCAGACTGCTACCCAGCAAGACCATCACCACCTGAAGACAGTACTGCCTAAATGCAAGTGGTGTCCAGAGCAGCGGCTTTTCACAATGTGGCACTGCACGCTGAACCTATTGAAGATGACTTTTTATTTAATACTCTGTCGTCCACACATAGTCAGTACCAGAGTCTTCCAATGTTACCAGGAATGTTGAAACACGCAAAGCAAGTATTTCAAGAGCCCGTGAAAGGCAGGGCCATCACTCCTAGGGTGGAGAAAAAGTACAAGCCTCCCCCAACAGACCCCTGTGTACATCACGCAGCAACTGACACCTGACTCAGTAGTAGCAGGCGCAGCACGTAAAAGGGCGAATTCACACACCTCTGGAGATGCACCACCACCCGACAAGGAAAGTCTCAAGTTCGATGCAGCGGGGAAAAGAGCTGTAGCACAAGCAGCCAATCAATGGCGCATTGCCAATTCACAGGCTTTGCTGTCAAGATATGATAGAGCTCATTGGGACGAAATGCAACACTTCATAGAACATCTGCCCAAAGAGTTCCAAAAGCGTGCACAACAAGTGGTGGAAGAGGGCCAAAGTATCTCGAATAACCAGATACAATCGGCAATGGATGCCGCAGACACAGCTGCAAGAACTGTAAATACAGCGGTCACTATTCGGAGACACGCATGGCTACGCACCTCAGGATTCAAGCCCGAAATCCAACAGGCTGTGCTTAATATGCCTTTTAACGGACAGCAGTTGTTTGGGCCGGAAGTGGACACTGCTATAGAAAACCTAAAAAAGGACACAGATACGGCAAAAGCCATGGGCGCGCTCTACTCCCCACAGAGCAGAGGGGCCAAACCACAGAACCCTCAACCTCACAAACCAGACCCACATACCAGAGCCAGTATCAGAGCGGAGGCTTTCGGGGACAATACAGAGGTGGACAGTTCCCTAAAACTAGAGGAAAGGTCCAAAGTCCCCTCAAAATAAACAGTGACTTCAGTGTCACAAATCCCCAACACATAACACCAGTGGGGGGGGGGGGGAAGACTAACAGATTTTTACCAAAACTGGAAGGAAATAACAGACTCGTGGGTCCTAGCCATTATCCAACATGGTTATTGCATAGAATTCCTACAATTCCCACCAAATGTGCCTCCAAGAACACACAACATGTCCAAACAACACATGGATCGATTACAAATAGAGGTCCAAGTGTTGATGCAAAAAGATGCAATAGAACTAGTACCAAATCATCAGAAAGGGACGGGTGTCTACTCCCTGTACTTTCTCATACCTAAAAAGGACAAAACTCTAAGACCCATATTAGATCTCAGAACACTAAATCTTTACAGCAAATCAGATCACTTTCACATGGTGACACTTCAAGACGTAATCCCCTTACTCAAACAACAAGACTACATGACGACATTAGATCTCAAGGATGCGTATTTCCATATACCCATACATCCTTCGCACAGAAAATACTTAAGATTTGTAATCCAAGGGGTACATTACCAATTCAAAGTGTTGCCATTCGGGATAACAACAGCGCCAAAAGTCTTTACAAAATGCCTTGCAATAGTGGCAGCCCATATCAGAAGACAGCACATACATGTATTCCCGTATCTGGAAGATTGGTTAGTCAAAACCAATACGCAAGAACGGTGTTCTCAACACACAAAATACGTCATAGGAACCCTTCAGAAACTAGGGTTCTCACTGAACTGCCAAAAATCACACTTACAGCCGTGTCAAATACAACAGTACTTGGGGGCGGCCTTTCCAAGACCCAGTGCCTCAATACGTGATCACAACAGATGCTTCCATGGTAGGGTGGGGAGCACACCTCAACCAACACAGCATCCAGGGACAATGGGACACTCAACAGAAACAACTTCATATAAATCAGTTAGAACTACTAGCAGTGTTTCTAGCGTTGAAAGCATTTCAACCACTAATAACCCACAAACACATTCTTGTCAAAACAGACAACATGACAACAATGTATTACCTGAACAAACAGGGAGGGACACACTCCACACAGTTGTCTCTTAGCACAAAAGATTTGGCATTGGGCTATTCACAACCACGTTCGCCTAATAGCGCAATACATACCAGGAATTCAAAACCAGTTAGCCGACAATCTGTCGGAATCACCAACCGATCCACGAATGGGAAATTCATCCCCAAATACTACAAACTTACTTCCAAAGATGGGGAACACCGCAAATAGACCTATTCGCAACAAAAGACAACGCAAAATGCCAAAACCTTGCATCCAGGTACCCACAACCTCACTCCGAAGGCAATGTGTTATGGATGAGTTGGTCAGGGATATTTGCATACGCTTTCCCCCCCCCCTCTCCCACTCCTTCTGTATCTGGTAAACAAATTGAGTCAAAACAAACTCAAACTAATACTAATATCATCAACTTGGGCACGGCAGCCTTGGTACACAACACTACTAGACCTGTCAGTAGTGCCTCATATCAAACTGCCAAACAAACCATACCTGTTAACTCAACACAAACAACAGATCAGACACTCGAATCCAGCATCGCTCAATCCAGCAATTTGGCTCCTGAGATCTTAGAATTCGGGCATCTAGACCTTACACACGAATGCATGGAGGTCATCAAACAGGCTAGGAAACCAACTACAAGGCATTGCTACGCAAATAAGTGGAAAATATTTGTTTATTACTACCATAATAATCAAATCCAACCATTACATGCATCTGCAAAAAACATTGTAAGCTACCTACTACACTTACAGAAGTCAAAGTTAGCTTTTTCATCCATTAAAATACATCTCACAGCAATTTCAGCTTATCTCCAAATTACACATTCTACTTCACTATTCAGAATCCCAGTCATAAAAATATTTATGGAGGGTCTGAAAAGGATTATTCCACCAAGAACACCACCAGTTCCTTTGTGGAACCTCAACATCGTATTAACACGACTCATGGGTCCACCATTTGAACACATGCACTCCTGTGAGATACAGTACTTAACATGGAAAGATGCCTTCCTAATAGCTATCACATCTCTCAGAAGAGTAAGTGAAATACAAGCCTTTACCATACAAGAACCCTTTATACAGATACACAAACATAAAGTAGTTCTACACACAAATCCCAAATTCTTGCCAAAGGTCATATCACCGTTCCACTTAAATCAAACAGTGGAACTCCCAGTGTTCTTCCCAGAACCAGATTATGTAGCTGAGAGAGCATTACATACATTAGATATAAAAAGAGCTCTAATGTACTACATTGATAGAACCAAACAAATTTGCAAAACAAAACAATTGTTTGTAGCTTTCCAAAAACCTCATACAGGGAATCCAATATCCAAACAAGGCATTGCCAGATAGATAGTGAAATGTATTCAAACCTGTTATATAAAAGCAAAAAGAGAACTGCCTATTACAACAAAGGCACACTCCACTAGAAAGAAAGGTGCCACCATGGCCTTTGTAGGAAACATACCAATGACTGAAATCTGTAAGGCAGCCACATGGTCTACACCTCATACATTTACTAAACATTACTGCGTGGATGTGTTAACACAACAAGCCACAGTAGGACAAGCAGTATTAAGGACACTATTTCAAACAACTTCAACTCCTACAGGCTAAACCACCGCTTTTAGGGAGATAACTGCTTACTAGTCTATGCACAGCATGTGTATCTGCAGCTACACATGCCATAGAACGGAAAATGTCACTTACCCAGTGTACATCTGTTCGTGGCATGAGACGCTGCAGATTCACATGCGCCCTCCCACCTCCCCGGGAGCCTGTAGCCGTTATAAGTTTATAAAAAAAATTAAAAAAAAAAAATTGTACATTTATACATTTGTGAATATATCACTTTTAGTCACATTATGTACATACATACTTACTCCATTGCATGGGCACTATTACTATATACACAACTCCTACCGCACCCTCTGCGGGGAAAACAATCTAAGATGGAGTCGACGCCCATGCGCAATGGAGCCGAAAGGGGAGGAGTCCCTCGATCTCGTGACTCGAAAAGACTTCTTCGAAGATAAACAACTTGTAACACTCTGAGCACAACACTAGATGGCGGGATATGCACAGCATGTGAATCTGCAGCGTCTCATGCCACGAACAGATGTTCACTGGGTAAGTGACATTATATATATATATATATATATATATATATATATATATTTTTAAATATTTTTTTTTAATGGAATTGAATAATTTGAGGTGGGAATATGTGGCGATTTGCCTGGTTTCGGAATTACAAATTTAGCCACAAAATAAAAAAAAATTAGGAGTGTGCCTTTTGTAGGAAATCACCCTTTTGTTGGCATGGTTACCCCCCACATTTTGCCTGCTGTCTGTTTTGACTGGTTTCACTCTGATCCTGCTAACCAGGACCCCCGAGATTGTGCCCTCTCCCTCTAAATTCGGTTGCTTAGGACTTTGCACACACCGCAATTGGCATATCGGTGCCTCCATACAAGTCTCTGGTATGTGGTACTTGGGTACCCAGAGGTTCCCCATGGGCTGCAGCATGTATTGTGCCTCCCATGCAAAATGTGTTTGCAGTCCTGCCATTGCAGCTTGCATGAAAAAGTGCATTCACCCTTTCACTACAGTTCACTGCACCAGGTCACTAAGTCACCCCTGTGGTAGGCCCTCCTAGCCCAGAGGGCAGGATGGAGGTACCTGTGTGTGATGGCACCCTTGCATGAGCAGAGGTCAGAGGTGCCCCTATGAACTCCAGCTCCATTACACTGGACTTCGGAATTGCAGGGAAGCTAATTTACCCGTCTACTGGACACAAGGGTGGACGGAGCACCTGTGTCCAGCTACATAATGGGAACTCCGAACCTGTGCATATTTGGTATCAAAGGTGTCGGAATCATACCCCAATATGGTTGCCAGTATTTGTTTTATGAGTCCATGAACTCAGGGGGCTCCTTGGAAGGCCCCCAGCATTGCTCCTGCTAGTCTTCTGCGGTTTTCTGGGCAACCTGCTCTGCTGCCAGCCCTCAGACAGGTTTCTGCCCTCCTGCTGCTTGATCAGCTGAGGCAGAGGAAGGCAGAGCAAAGTATTTCCTCTGGAAGGGGGGGTGTAACACATTCGCCCTTAGAAATAGGTGTTACATGGCTTGGGAGGGGCACTGTAGGAAGTTGGCTCTGTATGTGCTATTTCAAAGTAAGGAATAGCATGCACAGAGTCCAAGGGTTCCCCTTAGAGGTAAGATAATGGCAAAAAGAGATAATACTAATGCTCTATTTTGTGGTAGTGTGGTCGAGCAGTAGGCTTATCAAAGGAGTAGTGTTAAGCATTTGTTGTACATACACACAGGCAATAAATGAGGAACACACACTCCGAGACAAATCCAGCCAATAGGTTTTGTTATAGAAAAATATATTTTCTTAGTTTATTTTAAGAACCACAGGTTCAGATTTTACATGTAATATCTCATTTGAAAGGTATTGCAGGTAAGTACTTTAGGAACTTTGAATCATTTCATTAGCATGTATACTTTTTACATAAAACACAATAAGCTGTTTTAAAAGTGGACACAGTGCAATTTTCACAGTTCCTGGGGGAGGTAAGTTATTGTTAGTTTTAACAGGTAAGCAAGTCACTTACAGGTTTCAGTTTTTGGTCCAAGGTAGCCCACCGTTGGGGGTTCAGAGCAACCCCAAAGTTATCACACCAGCAGCTCAGGGCCGGTCAGGTGCAAAGGTCAAAGAGGTGCCCAAAACACATAGGCTTCAATGGAGAGAAGGGGGTGCCCCGGTTCCAGTCTGCCAGCAGGTAAGTACCCGCGTCTTCGGAGGGCAGACCAGGGGGGTTTTGTAGGGCACCGGGGGGGACACAAGTCAGCACAGAAAGTACACCCTCAGCAGCGCGGGGGCGGCCGGGTGCAGTGTGTAAACATGCGTCGGGTTTACAATGGTTTCTTATGAGAGATCAAGGGATCTCTTCATCGTTGCAGGCAGGCAAGGGGGGGGCTCCTCGGGGTAGCCACCACCTGGGCAAGGGAGAGGACCTCCTGGGGGTCACTCCTGCACAGGAGTTCCGTTCCTTTAGGTGCTGGGGGCTGCGGGTGCAGGGTCTTTTCCAGCCGTCGGGAAATGGAGTTCAGGCAGTCGCGGTCAGGGGGAGCCTGGGGATTCCCTCTGCAGGCGTCGCTGTGGGGGTTCAGGGGGGACAACTTTGGTTACTCAGTCGTAGAGTCGCCGGAGGGTCCTCCCTGAAGCGTTGTTTCTCCACCAGTCGAGTCGGGGTCGCCGGGTGCAGTGTTGCAAGTCTCACGCTTCTTGCGGGGAGTTGCAGGGGTCTTTAAATCTGCTTCTTGAAACAAAGTTGCAGTTCTTTTGGAGCAGTGCCGCTGTCCTCGGGAGTTTCTAGTCTTTCTTGAAGCAGGGCAGTCCTCCGAGGATTCAGAGGTCGCTGGTCCCTTGGAAAGCGTCGCTGGAGCAGGTTTCTTTTGGAAGGCAGGAGACAGGCCGGTAGGACTGGGGCCAAAGCAGTTGGTGTCTTCTGTTCTTCCTCTGCAGGGGTTTTTCAGCTCAGCAGTCTTCTTCTTCAGGTAAGTTGCAGGAATCTAAATTCTTAGGTTCAGGGGAGCCCTTAAATACTAAATTTAAGGGCGTGTTTAGGTCTGGGGGTTTAGTAGCCAATGGCTACTAGCCCTGAGGGTGGGTACACCCTCTTTGTGCCTCCTCCCAAGGGGAGGGGGTCACATCCCTAATCCTATTGGGGGAATCCTCCATCTGCAAGATGGAGGATTTCTAAAAGTTAGTCACTTCAGCTCAGGACACCTTAGGGGCTGTCCTGACTGGCCAGTGAATCCTCCTTGTTGTTTTCTTTGTTTCCTCCGGTCTTGCCGACTAAAGTGGGGGCCGTGGCCGGAGGGGGCGGGCAACTCCACTAGCTGGAGTGTCCTGCGGTGCTGTGACAAAGGGGTGAGCCTTTGAGGCTCACCGCCAGGTGTTACAGCTCCTGCCTGGGGGAGGTGTTAGCATCTCCACCCAGAGCAGGCTTTGTTACTGGCCTCAGAGTGACAAAGGCACTCTCCCCATGGGGCCAGCAACATGTCTCGGTTGTGGCAGGCTGCTGGAACCAGTCAGCCTACACAGATAGTCGGTTAAGGTTTCAGGGGGCACCTCTAAGGTGCCCTCTATGGTGTATTTTACAATAAAATGTACACTGGCATCAGTGTACATTTATTGTGCTGAGAAGTTGGATACCAAACTTCCCAGTTTTCAGTGTAGCCATTATGGTGCTGTGGAGTTCGTGTAAAACAGACTCCCAGACCATATACTCTTATGGCTACCCTGCACTTACAATGTCTAAGGTATTGCTTAGACACTGTAGGGGCACAGTGCTCATGCACTGGTACCGTCACCTATGGTATAGTGCACCCTGCCTTAGGGCTGTAAGCCCTGCATACCTATCTATACCTGCATAGGCAGTGAGAGGCTGGCATGGCACCCTGAGGGGAGTGCCATGTCGACTTACTCGTTTTGTTCTCACCAGCACACACAAGCTGGTAAACAGTGTGTCTGTGCTGAGTGAGGGTTCTCCAGGGTGGCATAAGACATGCTGCAGCCCTTAGAGACCTTCCTTGGCATCAGGGCCCTTGGTACCAGGGGTACCACTTACAAGGGACTTATCTGGATGCCAGGGTGTGCCAATTGTGGAATCAAAAGTACAGGTTAGGGAAAGAACACTGGTGCTGGGGCCTGGTTAGCAGGCCTCAGCACACTTTCAATTCAAAACATAGCATCAGCAAAGGCAAAAAGTCAGGGGGTAACCATGCCAAGGAGGCATTTCCTTACACAACCCCCCCCCCCCCCCCCCCAAACGAAAGAGGATGAGACTAACCTTTCCCAAGAGAGTCTTCATTTTCTAAGTGGAAGAACCTGGAAAGGCCATCTGCATTGGCATGGGCAGTCCCAGGTCTGTGTTCCACTATAAAGTCCATTACCTGTAGGGAGATGGACCACCTCAACAGTTTTGGATTTTCACCTTTCATTTGCATCAGCCATCTGAGAGGTCTGTGGTCAGTTTGAACTAGGAAGTGAGTACCAAAAAGGTATGGTCTCAACTTCTTCAGGGACCAAACCACAGCAAAGGCCTCCCTCTCAATGGCACTCCAACGCTGCTCCCTGGGGAGTAACCTCCTGCTAATGAAAGCAACAGGCTGGTCAAGGCCATCATCATTTGTTTGGGACAAAACTGCCCCTATCCCATGTTCAGAGGCATCTGTTTGCACAATGAATTGCTTGGAGTAATCTGGAGCTTTTAGAACTGGTGCTGTGCACGTAGCTTGCATCAGGGTGTCAAAGGCCTGTTGGCATTCTACAGTCCAGTTTACTTTCTTGGGCATTTTCTTGGAGGTGAGTTCTGTGAGGGCTGTCACAATGGATCCATATCCCTTCACAAACCTCCTATAGTACCCAGTCAAGCCAAGGAATGCCCTGACTTGAGTCTGGGTTTTTGGAACTGCCCAGTCCAGAATAGTCTGGATCTTAGGCTGGAGTGGCTGAACTTGGCCTCCACCTACAAGGTGTCCCAAGTAAACCACAGTTCCCTGCCCTATCTGGCATTTGGATGCCTTGATAGAGAGGCCTTCAGATTGCAGAGCCTTCAAAACCTTCTTCAGGTGGACCAGGTGATCCTGCCAGGTGGAGCTGAAGACAGCAATATCATCAAGATAAGCTGCACTAAAGGATTCCAACACAGCAAGGACTTGATTCACCAACCTTTGGAAGGTGGCAGGGGCATTCTTTAAACCAAAGGGCATAACAGTGAACTGATAATGCCCATCAGGTGTGGAGAATGCTGTCTTTTCTTTTGCTCCAGGGGCCATTTTGATTTGCCAGTACCCAGCTGTTAAGTCAAAGGTACTTAAGAATTTGGCAGCCCCTAATTTGTCTATCAGCTCATCCGCTCTAGGAATGGGGTGGGCATCTGTCTTGGTGACAGAATTGAGACCTCTGTAGTCCACACAAAACCTCATCTCTCTCTTTCCTTCTTTGGTGTGAGGTTTGGGGACTAAGACCACTGGGCTAGCCCAGGGGCTGTCAGAGTACTCAATTACTCCCAATTCCAGCATCTTGTGGACTTCCACCTTGATGCTTTCCTTAACTTGGTCAGACTGTCTGAATATTTTGTTTTTGACAAGCATGCTGTCCCCTGTGTCCACATCATGGGTACACAGGTGTGTCTGACCAGGGGTTAGGGAAAAGAGTTCAGCAAACTGCTGTAGGACCTTCCTACAGTCAGACTGCTGTTGGCTAGAGAGGGTGTCGGAATAGATCACTCCATCCACTGAGCCATCTTTAGGGTCTGATGAGAGGAGATCAGGGAGAGGCTCACTCTCAGCTTCCTGGTCCTCATCTGTTACCATCAACAGATTTACATCAGCCCTGTCATGGAAGAGATTAAGGCGGTTCACATGGATCACCCTCTTGGGGCTCCTGCTTGTGCCCAGGTCCACCAGGTAGGTGACCTGACTCTTCCTCTCTAGTACTGGGTAAGGGCCACTCCATTTGTCCTGAAGTGCCCTGGGAGCCGCAGGCTCCAGAACGCAGACTTTCTGCCCTGGTTGAAATTCAACCAGTGCAGCCTTTTGGTCATACCACAACTTCTGGAGTTGTTGGTTGGCCTCAAGGTTTTTACTTGCCTTTTCCATGTACTCTGCCATCCTTGAGCGAAGGCCCAGTACATAGTCCACTATGTCTTGTTTAGGCTCATGAAGAGGTCTCTCCCAGCCTTCTTTAACAAGAGCAAGTGGTCCCCTTACAGGGTGGCCAAACAGAAGTTCAAAGGGTGAGAATCCTACTCCCTTCTGAGGCACCTCTCTGTAAGCGAAAAGCAGACATGGCAAGAGGACATCCCATCTCCTTTTGAGTTTTTCTGGGAGCCCCATGATCATGCCTTTTAATGTCTTGTTGAATCTCTCAACAAGGCCATTAGTTTGTGGATGATATGGTGTAGTGAATTTATAAGTCACTCCACACTCATTCCACATGTGTTTTAGGTATGCTGACATGAAGTTGGTACCTCTTTCAGACACCACCTCCTTAGGGAAGCCCACTCTGGTAAAGATACCAATGAGGGCCTTGGCTACTGCAGGGGCAGTAGTCGACCTAAGGGGAATAGCTTCAGGATACCTAGTAGCATGATCCACTACTACTAGGATGTACATATTTCCTGAGGCTGTGGGAGGTTCTAGTGGACCAACTATGTCCACACCCACTCTTTCAAAGGGGACCCCCACCACTGGAAGTGGAATGAGGGGGGCCTTTGGATGCCCACCTGTCTTACCACTGGCTTGACAGGTGGGGCAGGAGAGGCAAAACTCCTTAACCTTCTGGGACATATTGGGCCAGTAGAAGTGGTTGACTAACCTCTCCCACGTCTTGTTTTGTCCCAAATGCCCAGCAAGGGGAATATCATGGGCTAAGGTCAGAATAAACTCTCTGAAACCCTGAGGCACTACCACTCTCCTAGTGGCACCAGGTTTGGGATCTCTTGCCTCAGTGTACAGGAGTCCCTCTTCCCAATAGACCCTATGTGTTCCATTTTTCTTGCCTTTGGACTCTTCAGCAGCTTGCTGCCTAAGGCCTTCAAGAGAGGGACAGGTTTCTTGTCCCTTACACAGCTCTTCCCTTGAGGGTCCCCCTGGGCCTAAGAGCTCAACCTGATAAGGTTCCAGCTCCCTAGGCTCAGTTCCCTCAGAGGGCAGAACTTCTTCCTGAGAAGAGAGGTTCTCTTTTTCTTGCTGTGTTGCAGCTGGTTTCCCAGCTGACTTTCCTTTTCTCTTGGTAGGCTGGGCCTTTCTTCCAGACTCCAGCTCTACTTTTTCACCCTGTGCCTTGCACTGTGCCCTTGTCTTGACACACACCAGTTCATGGATACCCAGCATGGCTGCATGGGTTTTCAGTTCTACCTCAGCCCATGCTGAGGACTCCAGGTCATTTCCAAGCAAACAGTCTACTGGGATATTTGAGGAGACCACCACCTGTTTCAGGCCATTGACCCCTCCCCACTCTAAAGTTACCATTGCCATGGGATGTACTTTAGTCTGATTGTCAGCGTTGGTGACTGGATAAGTTTGTCCAGCCAGGTATTGGCCAGGGGAAACCAGTTTCTCTGTCACCATAGTGACACTGGCACCTGTATCCCTCAGGCCCTCTACACTTGTCCTATTACTTAAGAGCTGCTGCCTGTATTTTTGCATGTTAGGGGGCCAGGCAGCCAGTGTGGCTAAATCCACCCCACCCTCAGAGACTAATGTAGCTTCAGTGTGACACCTGATTTGCTCTGGGTACACTGTTGATCCCACTTGGAGACTGGCCATTCCAGTTTTAGCTGGATGGGATTTAGAAGTGGTATCTTTCTTGGGACAGGCCTTGTCTCCAGTTTGGTGTCCAGACTGACTACAGCTACGACACCAGGCCTTTTTGGGATCAAAGTTTTTACCCTTGTACCCAGAATTGTTTTGTGAAGAGGCTCTGGGCCCACCCTCCTGTGCAGGTTTTTGGGGGCCTGTAGAAGACTCTTTACTATTTTTGTTTTTGGCTGTCTCACCACCTTTCCCCTGGGGAGGTTTTTTGACCCCTTTCTTTTGGTCACCCTCTGTGGAAGTTTTGGACACCCTAGTCTTGACCCAATGGTCCGCCTTCTTTCCCAATTCTTGGGGAGAAATTGGTCCTAGGTCTACCAGATGCTGATGCAGTTTGTCATTGAAACAATTACTTAACAGGTGTTCTTTCACATATAAATTGTACAGCCCATCCTAATTACTTACACCACTGCCTTGAATCCAACCATCTAGTGTTTTTACCGATTAGTCTACAAAGTCACCCCAGGTCTGGCTCGAGGATTTTTGAGCCCCCCTGAATCTAATCCTATACTCCTCAGTGGAGAATCAAAAGCCCTCAATCAGAGTACCCTTCATGAGGTCATAAGATTCTGCATCTTTTCCAGAGAGTGTAAGGAGTCTATCCCTACACTTTCCTGTGAACATTTCCCAAAGGAGAGCACCCCAGTGAGATTTGTTCACTTTTCTGGTTACACAAGCCCTCTCAAAAGCTGTGAACCATTTGGTGATGTCATCACCATCTTCATATTTAGTTACAATCCCTTTAGGGATTTTCAACATGTCGGGAGAATCTCTGACCCTATTTATGTTGCTGCCACCATTGATGGGTCCTAGGCCCATCTCTTGTCTTTCCCTTTCTATGGCTAGGATCTGTCTTTCCAAAGCCAATCTTTTGGCCATCCTGGCTAACTGGATGTCCTCTTCACTTGAGTTATCCTCAGTGATTTCAGAGAGGTTGGTCTCTCCTGTGAGGGAACCAGCATCTCTGACTATTATTTGTGGAGTCAGGGCTTGAGAGGCCCTGTTCTCCCTAGATAGGACTGGTGGGGGGGAATCACCCTCCAAGTCACTATCATCATCCTCTGTGTTGCCATCCTCAGAGGGGTTGGCTCTTTCAAACTCTGCCAACAGCTCCTGGAGCTGTAGTTTGGAAGGTCTGGAGCCCATTGCTATTTTCTTTATTTTACAGAGTGACCTTAGCTCCCTCATCTTGAGATGGAGGTAAGGTGTGGTGTCGAGTTCCACCACATTCATATCTGTACTAGACATTATGCTTCTAAAAGTTGGAATACTTTTTAAGAAACTAAAACTGGTTCTAGAATCTAATTCAAACTTTTACCAAACTTTTAAACTCTAAAAGAAATGCTAACAGGGACTAACACAAGGCCCTAGCAGGACTTTAAAGAATTTAGAAAAATTTCAAATTGCAAAAAATCAATTTATAATGACAATTTTTGGAATTTGTCGTGTGATCAGGTATTGGCTGAGTAGTCCAGCAAATGCAAAGTCTTGTACCCCACCGCTGATCCACCAATGTAGGAAGTTGGCTCTGTATGTGCTATTTCAAAGTAAGGAATAGCATGCACAGAGTCCAAGGGTTCCCCTTAGAGGTAAGATACTGGCAAAAAAAGATAATACTAATGCTCTATTTTGTGGTAGTGTGGTCGAGCAGTAGGCTTATCAAAGGAGTAGTGTTAAGCATTTGTTGTACATACACACAGGCAATAAATGAGGAACACACACTCAGAGACAAATCCAGCCAATAGGTTTTGTTATAGAAAAATATCTTTTCTTAGTTTATTTTAAGAACCACCGTTCAAATTTTACATGTAATATCTCATTTGAAAGGTATTGCAGGTAAGTACTTTAGGAACTTTGAATCATTTCATTAGCATGTATACTTTTTACATAAAACACAATAAGCTGTTTTAAAAGTTGACAATTAGTGCAATTTTCACAGTTCCTGGGGGAGGTAAGTTATTGTTAGTTTTAACAGGTAAGCAAGTCACTTACAGGTTTCAGTTTTTGGTCCAAGGTAGCCCACCGTTGGGGGTTCAGAGCAACCCCAAAGTTATCACACCAGCAGCTCAGGGCCGGTCAGGTGCAAAGGTCAAAGAGGTGCCCAAAACACATAGGCTTCAATGGAGAGAAGGGGGTGCCCCGGTTCCAGTCTGCCAGCAGGTAAGTACCCGCGTCTTCGGAGGGCAGACCAGGGGGGTTTTGTAGGGCACCGGGGGGGACACAAGTCAGCACAGAAAGTACACCCTCAGCAGCGCGGGGGCGGCCGGGTGCAGTGTGCAAACACGCGTCGAGTTTACAATGGTTTCTTATGAGAGATCAAGGGATCTCTTCAGCGTTGCAGGCAGGCAAGGGGGGGGGGGGGCTCCTCTGGGTAGCCACCACCTGGGCAAGGGAGAGGACCTCCTGGGGGTCACTCCTGCACAGGAGTTCCGTTCCTTTAGGTGCTGGGGGCTGCGGGTGCAGGGTCTTTTCCAGCCGTCGGGAAATGGAGTTCAGGCAGTCGCGGTCAGGGGGAGCCTGGGGATTCCCTCTGCAGGCGTCGCTGTGGGGGTTCAGGGGGGACAACTTTGGTTACTCAGTCGTAGAGTCGCCGTAGGGTCCTCCCTGAAGCGTTGTTTCTCCACCAGTCGAGTCGGGTCGCCGGGTGCAGTGTTGCAAGTCTCACGCTTCTTGCGGGGAGTTGCAGGGGTCTTTAAATCTGCTCCTTGAAACAAAGTTGCAGTTCTTTTGGAGCAGTGCCGCTGTCTTTGGGAGTTTCTAGTCTTTCTTGAAGCAGGGCAGTCCTCAGAGGATTCAGAGGTCGCTGGTCCCTTGGAAAGCGTCGCTGGAGCAGGTTTCTTTTGGAAGGCAGGAGACAGGCCGGTAGGACTGGGGCCAAAGCAGTTGGTGTCTTCTGTTCTTCCTCTGCAGGGGTTTTTCAGCTCAGCAGTCTTCTTCTTCAGGTAAGTTGCAGGAATCTAAATTCTTAGGTTCAGGGGAGCCCTTAAATACTAAATTTAAGGGCTTGTTTAGGTCTGGGGGGTTAGTAGCCAATGGCTACTAGCCCTGAGGGTGGGTACACCCTCTTTGTGCCTCCTCCCAAGGGGAGGGGGTCACATCCCTAATCCTATTGGGGGAATCCTCCATCTGCAAGATGGAGGATTTCTAAAAGTTAGTCACTTCAGCTCAGGACACCTTAGGGGCTGTCCTGACTGGCCAGTGACTCCTCCTTGTTGTTTTCTTTGTTTCCTCCGGTCTTGCCGCCAAAAGTGGGGGCCGTGGCCGGAGGGGGCGGGCAACTCCACTAGCTGGAGTGTCCTGCGGTGCTGTGACAAAGGGGTGAGCCTTTGAGGCTCACCGCCAGGTGTTACAGCTCCTGTCTGGGGGAGGTGTTAGCATCTCCACCCAGTGCAGGCTTTGTTCTCTTCCAGGGGATCCTCATCAATAGTCATAAACATTGAATATTCCCGCCCTTGTGCGGGGACCCCGGAGCATATATAAAATATATACACATTATACATGTGTAACAAACAGTCATGCAGGCTATCATGTTAAAAACAGGCTAAAATGCTTTATTTCTATGAGGTTTTTTTTTTTTTTTTTTTTTTTTTTTTAAATACTACAATAGAGCATAAATAAGTACCCAAGCTCCTAAAACTAGGCTTGGGGAAGTAAGCAGTAGCAAACTCTAGTGAAAAAATAGAGAAAACTGCATTGAAAAACAATGAAGCATTCTTAGCCAATAGGCTGCATGTAGGTTAACACAGGAGAACCATAAAAACTTTGGCACTGTGCCTTTAAGACCCTGAGCACCTCCAGTATCCCACCATGCCTCAGGGGTGAAGGAAAGGTGACAGTTGGTTCACAGTTAGGCCAGTTCTTTTTTCCGGCTTCTTCTGAGAGGATCCTGGAGCATTGAGCTCTCAGTTTTTCTGAGTTTTCCTCAGAAAAATTCTTTAAAAAAGCGTTTTTTCACTTTTCACTCGACAAGTAACATCTTTGTCTGAGCTAGGAAGGTTTTTTCTGACAGAAAAATGCCTTCTCTTTTTGTCAAATGCCCTGCTTGTGGGAAGAAGAAGGCCCAGTCAGATCCCCACTCTCTGTGCATGGTGTGTCTGCCTCAGAGTCACTGCCCTGACACTTGTAAGTACTGTAAGAACATGTCTAGGAGGACTCTGAAAGACAGAGAGAAGATCCGACTTCATGGGCTTCAGGAGAGGAAAAGAACATCGTCCTCCTCACTCCCCAGGCATCCAGAAGGCCATTCTCAGGAGAGAATGGCCCGGTCGACGTCGACAGGTAGGAAAATACCTGTTTGTTCGCCGTCGACGTCGTCGCTACCACCGTCCCACCGGCATAGATCGCCGTCGACGGCGCCGCACCCGACGTCGAAGGGAACGGCGTCGAGGGAACATCAGAGCAGGGGCAGGTCTCCGTCGACGGCAGCCCGCCGATCGACGTCGAGCCACCGCCGGCATGCCCGGTCGCCGCCAAAGGCTGTGCGCCCCCCCGACGTCAGGACACACGACGTCGAGATCTCCACGACGGCACGAGAAACATCCGCCGTCAACCTCCCATCGCTCCACGTCGAGGCACACGACGGCGAGCAGGTCGAGGTCCAAGGAACGCCGTTCGACGTCAAGGCACTCAACGTCGAGGCAGGACCGACCGACTGGGCGTCCTTCGACGTCGAAACAGCCATCGACGTCGACGCAGGTTTTACCTGTCCAACAGGGAGCAGAACATCGCCCCTCGCCAGACAAGGCTCAGTCTCCAGTGGTCTCCATACCGAGCGACTCTTCTCGGTCAAGAGCATCTCCTGGGCATGTCTCGCCCATCAACCTATCTCCGAGATGGCTGGAGAGCCTCAACAGACCAGCGGCCTCCCCAGATTCGCAAGATTCGCGAATGTATTCACCCACTGCCTCCCCGCCAAGAACGCCATCGCCGACAGCCGGGACAGAACGGGCTCGTTCAGCTCCTCGACAGCCGACCGCGAGGCCTAGGCGCTCGGCTACAGCGTCCCGCAGCAGATCTCGCTCTCAACGGAGATCCAGGTCGCGCTCAAGAAGATCACCCTCTTGGTCTTCATCAGGTTCTTCTGTCGGGCGTTACTCACCTACTCTTACAGATTCACCACCTGCTAGAGTCTCACCAGTGGATGACATAACCACTTTCAACGAGGTGTTGCTAAGAGGAGCGCAGAAACTCAATATAGAGGTTCCAGAACCGTCTACCTCCTCATCAATCATCTTTGAGACGCTACAACAGAGATCAGCGTCGAAAAAGTTGCTGCCTCTAGTGCCTGGTTTGTTGCAGCCGACCATGGACACTTTTCTGGCCCCAGCCTCGCTTAAGTCTGCCTCGGCTCGGATTCTTAAAAAGTACAAGGCTCCAGAGCAAGACCCTTTATTCCTTAGGAAGGATCCGCCGCCAGACTCAGTGATCATAGCTGCCGCCCGAAAGACCCACTCGGTGGCATCTTCATCCACGGTACCCCCGGATAAAGAGAGCAGGCATTTAGACTCTCTGGGAAGAAAGATGTGCGGGACAGCGGCTTCAGCAATGAAGGTCTCTAGTGCGTCTGCGCTCCTGGGCAGGTACGATCGTTCTCTGTGGGATTCCCTCAGTAGATTTACAGAAAAACTGCCCAGAGAAGACAGGCAAGATTTCCAAGAGATTCTACAGGAAGGATGCCTGGTATCTAACCAAGTTATCAGCGCGGCAGCGGATGGGGCGGATTTGGCGGCTCATGGGTACGCACATGGTATCTGTGCGAGGAGATCTTCCTGGCTGAGGCTCACTGGCTTGAAACAGGAGGCACAACAACGTATCCTGAATCTCCCATTTTCCGGGAATTCTCTATTCGGTGCCCATGCAGACGAAGAGATGGCCCGCATGAAGACCGAGGTGGATACCATGAAGGCGGTAGGCCTCGAAAGAAGGAAAGATTTCAGGCGGCGGTACAGACCGTACGATAGACGCCCTTTCCAACAGAGGGTTCAAACCCCTCATTGGTCGCAAAGGTCTCAGCAACGACAGGGACGCCCTCTGTTTCAGCGAAGAAACACAAGGGAGCGAGGGTCAAGTAGACCTCAACAGTCCACTCTAAAAGCACCCACTAAGCAATGAAGTCTCGCTTCCCTCGACACTGTACACCACTCCGGTGGGGGGAAGTATTATTGCTCATCTTCACGAGTGGCACTCTATCACAAGAGACAAATGGGTGCTCAATATTGTCGAACATGGCTATTCTCTCCTTTTCAAGCAGCCTCCACCACACTTGCCACCAACCAAACACAATCCGGCTCATCTCACCTTGCTACGCAAGGAGGCTCTCGCCCTCCTAAGAAAGAATGCCATAGAAAGGGTTCCACCTTCCCACAGAGGAAAGGGGGTCTACTCCCGTTACTTTCTAGTAGCAAAGAAGGGTCAAGAGGGCGTTTTCAGGCCAATCCTGGATCTAAGACTGCTGAACAAATACATAAGAAAGCAGAAGTTCAGAATGCTAGCGCTTCACCAAATTTTCCCTCAACTGCATCAGGGAGACTGGATGTGCTCCATCGACCTGCAGGATGCGTATTTCCACATCCCAATAGCTCCAAAGCATCGAAAATTCCTGCGCTTTCGAGTAGCGTTACAGCATTACCAGTTCAGGGTTCTACCCTTTGGCCTGAAATCTGCTCCAAGAGTTTTCTCGAAATGTATGGCAGTGGTGGCGGCGCATCTACGAAGACAAAGGATATACATATATCCATACCTAGACGACTGGCTACTAAAGGCTTCTTCTCCGGAGCAGGCGAGAAGCCATCGGGACATTGTACTAGGAGTTTGCGAAGCTCTAGGTCTTCAGGTCAATTACCAGAAGTCAACCTTGACTCCAACGCAGAGTCTTCACTACCTAGGAGCTATCATAAACACAGAACTACAAAAAGTGTATCCTTCGGAGGAACGACTGTCCTCAATAAACATGAAGTGCCAGGACCTGTTGAGAGCCAGCGCACCTACGGCATGTCAGGTGACATCACTACTGGGCTCCATGGCATCGTGCATCTTTATTGTCCCAAATGCCAGACTCCACATGAGACCCCTCCAAGAGGCATTGGAGGCCAATTGGAGCCAAAGAACAGGTCGCTGGGAAGACACAATGCGGCTACCGGAGGTAGCACTGCAGTCATTGAGATGGTGGATGCACAGACCTCACCTGTCAGTGGGCGATCCGTTTCACCAGGTACTTCCATCCGACACTCTGGTAACGGATGCGTCTCTTCAGGGATGGGGGGCTCATCTGGGTCCTTTTCAAGCGCAGGGTCTGTGGTCAGACAAGGAGAAGCAGTACCACATCAATCTGCTAGAACTCAGAGCGGTCCATCTGGCTCAAGTCTTTCACACCGCTAATTCAGGGGAAAACTCTATTGATACAGACGGACAATACAACCACGATGTATTACTTGAACAAACAAGGGGGAACGAGATCCCTACCCCTTTCACGAGAGTCCCAAGCGATATGGCATTGGCTCCTGGCCAGAGGAATGTCAATCACAGCAGTTCACCTGCCAGGTCAGCAGAACGTAGAAGCAGACTTTCTAAGCAGACACCTGGAGGACGTTCACGATTGGGTCCTGCACGACGAAGTCGCAGAATACATCTTCGCGCAATGGGGTCGGCCTCAACTGGACCTCTTCGCAGACGATGTAAACAGGAAATGCCCAGACTTCGCATCCAGGTTCTACCGTCCAGGATCTCGAGGGAATGCCCTGTTGATCGACTGGTCAGGGACATTTCTTTACGCTTTTCCTCCGATTCCCCTCATTCCGGCAGTGATCAGCAAACTTTACGGATCCAGGACCAGAATGATTCTTATAGCGCCACAATGGCCTCGACAATTCTGGTACACGGATCTCCTCAACCTGTCGGAAAAACCTCACAGGAGGCTGCCGTGCAGACCGGATCTTCTGAGCAGAATGGAGGGCAGGATTCTGCATCCCAACCTACCCTCTCTGAGCTTAACAGCATGGCTCCTGAATTCCTGCAGTATGGGCACCTAGGACTCTCGCAGGAGTGCATGAACATCTTGAAAGAGTCCAAACGGCCTTCCACGCGGCGTTCCTACGCTTTTAAGTGGAAGAGATTCTACATATGGTGCTGTCCGCAAGGCCATAATCCCATACGGGCGCAGGAGGACGTCATACTGTCCTATTTGCTTCACCTAGCGAAATCCGGTCTGCAGGTATCATCTATTAAGGTACATTTGTCTGCTATTACTGCCTATCGCAAGTCACCTTCTCAGGAATCCTTCTTTACGAAACCTGTAGTCAAGGATTTCTTAGGTTTGAAGAAAGTTTTTCCGCCAATTCGGAGGCCTTCTCCTCCGTGGGAACTGAACATAGTCCTTGCAAAGCTTATGGGCCCTCCTTTCGAGCCTATCCATAAGGCCTCCTTACAACACCTTACGTGGAAAACGGCTTTTCTGGTGGCCATTACTTCAGCGAGGAGGGTCAGTGAGATCCAGGCCTTGTCTGCAAAAGAACCGTACACGGTTTTTCATGACAATAGAGTAGTTCTACGAACTCACCCATCTTTCCTTCCGAAGGTGGTGTCAGAATTCCATATTAATCAGGCCATAACTTTACCGACGTTCTTTCCCAATCCGGAAACTCCGGCTGAGAAAGCATTGCACTCATTAGACTTGAAAAGAGTGCTGAAATTTTATCTGGACAAGACAAAATCGATTAGACACTCTAACCGCTTGTTTGTGAACTATGGTCATTTAAGGACAGGAGAAGCAGCATCTAAGCGAACAATATCAAGATGGATAGTCTCTTGTATTGTTAATACTTACCAGCTAGCTAATAGACAATTGCTAGCGCGGCCTAGAGCGCATTCCACAAGGGGAAAAGCGGCTACTGCTGCTCTCCTTAACAATGTTCCTATATCTGAGATTTGTAAGGCTGCTACATGGAAGTCTGTCCATACTTTTACAAGACATTATTGTTTAGACTCAGATGCAAGAGCGGATGCCCAAGTGGGGCAGGCCTCTCTAAGGAATTTATTTGCGTAAGACATGTCTATTCCTGCACTTCTATCGGACAGTCCGCTGGGTTTAGGGATGGGCTTGCTAATCTATTCAAAGTTTATGACTATTGATGAGGATCCCCTGGAAGAGAAGGATAAGTTACTTACCTGTAAATCCTAGTTCTCTTCCAGGGGTATCCTCATCAAAGTCATAAACAACCCACCCTCCTCCCCGGACACACGTCTACTGGAAGTGCAGGACAGACAGTATTTTGATTCAATTATACAAATTGTCACCGTAAAAAGAACTGACCTAACTGTGAACCAACTGTCACCTTTCCTTCACCCCTGAGGCATGGTGGGATACTGGAGGTGCTCAGGGTCTTAAAGGCACAGTGCCAAAGTTTTTATGGTTCTCCTGTGTTAACCTACATGCAGCCTATTGGCTAAGAATGCTTCATTGTTTTTCAATGCAGTTTTCTCTATTTTTTCACTAGAGTTTGCTACTGCTTACTTCCCCAAGCCTAGTTTTAGGAGCTTGGGTACTTATTTATGCTCTATTGTAGTATTTAAAAAAAAAAAATAAAAAAAAAAAACTTCATAGAAATAAAGCATTTTAGCCTGTTTTTAACATGATAGCCTGCATGACTGTTTGTTACACATGTATAATGTGTATATATTTTATATATGCTCCGGGGTCCCCGCACAAGGGCGGGAATATTCAATGTTTATGACTTTGATGAGGATACCCCTGGAAGAGAACTAGGATTTACAGGTAAGTAACTTATCCTTACTGGCCTCAGAGTGACAAAGGCACTCTCCCCATGGGGCCAGCAACATGTCTCGGTTGTGGCAGGCTGCTGGAACCAGTCAGCCTACACAGATAGTCGGTTAAGGTTTCAGGGGGCACCTCTAAGGTGCCCTCTGTGGTGTATTTTACAATAAAATGTACACTGGCATCAGTGTGCATTTATTGTGCTGAGAAGTTGGATACCAAACTTCCCAGTTTTCAGTGTAGCCATTATGGTGCTGTGGAGTTCGTGTAAAACAGACTCCCAGACCATATACTCTTATGGCTACCCTGCACTTACAATATCTAAGGTATTGCTTAGACACTGTAGGGGCACAGTGCTCATGCACTGGTGCCCTCACCTATGGTATAGTGCACCCTGCCTTAGGGCTGTAAGGCCTACTAGAGGGGTGACTTATCTATACCTGCATAGGCAGTGAGAGGCTGGCATGGCACCCTGAGGGGAGTGCCATGTCGACTTACTCGTTTTGTTCTCACCAGCACACACAAGCTGGTAAACAGTGTGTCTGTGCTGAGTGAGGGGTCTCCAGGGTGGCATAAGACATGCTGCAGTCCTTAGAGACCTTCCTTGGCATTAGGGCCCTTGGTACCAGGGGTACCACTTACAAGGGACTTATCTGGATGCCAGGGTGTGCCAATTGTGGAATCAAAAGTACAGGTTAGGGAAAGAACACTGGTGCTGGGGCCTGGTTAGCAGGCCTCAGCACACTTTCAATTCAAAACATAGCATCAGCAAAGGCAAAAAGTCAGGGGGTAACCATGCCAAGGAGGCATTTCCTTACAGGCACATTTGGTGCCTTCTTTCCATAAACCGGTTTGCACTATTCCAGGGACCCCTGGTCCCTGCTCTGGCGTGAAACTGGACATGGGAAAGGGGAGTGACTACTCCCCTGTCCATCACCACCCCAGTTGTGGTGCCCAGAGCTGCTCCAGGTGGCCACTTGAGTCTGCCTTCTTGAATCCAAGGTGGGCAGAGGCCTCTGGGAGCATCTGAGTTGCCAAGTCAGGTAGGTAACGTTAGTGACCCCTCCTGATAGGTGGTCACCTGCTAGGTGACCAATTCCCCTTCCTAGGTTATTTAGAGTCTCCCTCTTGGGTAAGTCCTCAGATTTGACATGCAAGATTCCAGCGGGACTCCTCTGCATAGTTTACTTCCTCTTCGGGCCACTGGGACTGCAACTGGACCCTCCAGGAACTGACAATCTGCAACTTCAGCGGTGAGTCAGGTCTGCAGCATTGTTTCTCCAGCTCCCTCCAGCAACTGCACCATTTTCCCAGCTGTACATCCTCTGAGGGTGGTGAGTATTGATTCTGCACAAGAAGTTAAAAGGAATCTCCCTTGGAGTGAAGGAGACTCTCCCCTGCATCTGCAGGCACCAACTGTAATGACGACTTGCTGCGTGGATCTTACCTCCGCCGGCGTTTTGTGGCTCCTGCATCACAGGTGGTGGTCTGGAGTGGTCCCCTGGGTCCTCTCTACCATCTGTCCAACCTAAGAGATGGTAATCCCTTGCCTCTCCTTGCAGGATGGTGCCCCCTTGTAGCTACCAAAGCTTGTTTGCTCCTTCTCCAAGTGATCTTCAGGCTTTGTTTAGCCCTGGCCCCTCAGCACTTCTTCCTGCAATGTACAGTCTCCTTACTGCCTGCTGCTCCAGGGACGTGGGACACTTCAGGTGTACTGAGTGGGCCTCACTGTGACTCCTGTGCCTGCTGCCAGTGCTGTTGCCTGTGGGAGCTGCTTCCTCTTCTTGTGATTCCCTAGCTGCTGGGGGTCACCCTGAACTCCCCTCCTTGAGATCCCCTGGACCTTGCTGGTCCTCTTCAGCCTTTCAAAATGTTCTCCGACTCTTTCATTTGCCAAGGCTTGTTGGTGGTTTACCAGCACCACTGACCACTGCATCACAACAGCAGACGTGGGACATCACTTGCATCGCTTCTGGAACTCTTCCTCTGCTCCTGTGCTGCACTGCTGACCACCTTCGTCCACTGTACCTGCAGCCACTGAAGGGTGGGTAGTAGATCCTGCCACAACCTGACACTCCCTCACAAACTGGACTTGGTCCCCTTCCTTTGGAGTTCCTCTTCTGTCAGGATCCACCTTTGGGTTCTTCCAGTCTTGTTTGGGTCTTCCACAATCTTTTTCCAAAGTCCTCTTTTCCGTTTTGGGGATACCCAGATGCCTAACTCTGCTCTGTTGGTTGCTGTGGGCCACTCTGGTACTTACCTTTTGGGGTTCCTAGTTACTCCAGCTCCCTTCTGCTGATTCAACTTCCTTGGGTAGGAGACTGCCTTTCACATTCCACTTTTTTAGTGTATGGTTTGGCCCTCCCCTAGGTCCCTCACCGTTTGCAATTGCTTTTACCAATTCCTATTGCTTTCTATGCTATTTACTGGTTGCTAGTGTGTATATAATAGTGTAATAAAGGACCTTTATTTTTGTAACGCAGTGTGGTTCTTTCATGTGTGAGTGCTGTGACTGTAGAGGTTTTGTATAAGCTTTGCATGACTCCTAAGTAAGTCTTGGCTGCTCATCCACAGCTAAATCTAGAGAGCCCTGGCTTCCTAGACATTTTCTACACTTCACTAATAGGGGATACCTGGATCTGGTATAAGGTGATAAAACCACAGGTGTTCACCATGCCAGCTTCCTACACCTTTCCTTCCATGGCAGTGATCCCCTCTAGATGCTGGACTTAAAATAAATTACCCAAACATGCATTTTTTTCAACTTTGGAAGGCTTCCTATGTCAGTCCTCACAAGGTTATTAGACATTAGCAAGCAGTCTCAGTGGCATGATGAGCAAGGAACCTTTTTTAACATAAGGTTAATATTTTCCAAGTAACTTAGCTATTGGTGTATTCTTTTTAAAGAATTGTATTAATTCTTTGATATTAACTGGTAAATCTTCAGTTAGTCTGTAACTTACATGGATGTCGGCGGTTTGGTAAAGGAGGCGTTGATAATACTGCGTACAGTGTATACTGAAAGGTCAGAAAAATAGGTGTAACCAAACTGGAGCTGATCGTATTTGATATTTGTGCTTTATTTGTGGTTTTAAATGCTTTTTCTAGGTTGCCGTTTCTGACTCTGTTGTACTTCTTTGCCCAGTTTGGTTTATCAACATTTATGTTTTAATGTTGCTAGCTCACATCTACATCTGTAGAGCATTCCAGTTGATCAATACACAGTCTGAAACACCCTGTTATAGCAGATGGATTGTTTGCTTCCTTGTTCAAGGCAATCTTCCATTTTTGCAAAGAGCAGTGCTAAACTCTGAGTTGTAGCGGTTTAATTTAATTTTGGGACCTTATCTCAGCAGACACTTAATGTACATTACTTTCCCTGGTCCCTTTTTCATTTTACAACACACAACCAAATACTCTTCTTCTTTGGTCACTCCCATAACATTTGAAGCAATGTGAGATTTTGATGTGCCTAAGCAAACAATGTTAAGTCATATGAATAAACATGCAAACAGACTGTATATTCACAAGACTCTGGAAATGGATAATTTTACATCTCAGACTATATCCTTAGTTGATTCAATTGAGGAAAGGTCTCAGAACCCATTGCTTCACAATCTTCCCACCACCACCAGTCAGTAGGCCTTCTGTCTTTTTGCCTCACCCACTTTGATGCTGTGTTTCTCATGATGTTTATATTTGTTGCATTTAGTGTCCCTTGTAAATGGCTCTGTATTCGTTCATGTTGCCTACGTATCAATTTGCCCTTTTTATATGCTCCTCACCAAAAAATTAACACTTGTATTAACTACTCTGTGATCAGTCGGGCATATTTTTTTTGAAAACGTGAACAAATATAACCGGTCCTTTTTAAGTAAAAACAATGACTTATAACATGAATATTTAGAGAGTGTACATCTAAAGTACATCTAAAGTTATGGAAAGGAATATTGTTGTAATCAATTGGTGAATATCTAAACTTCACTAGCAGCTGAATTCTCTTGTCTCATGTATGTATACACAGCAGCGTAGTAGCTTGATCTTGCATTTTGAGAAAGGTCTGCCTGACACTTCACTGGAAAGAGAAGGCGACACAGGCTTTAGTATGGGAAGATTTTGATGAGGGGAATGAACTGCATATCCCCTTTCTGCCTACTTGGCTAAATTCTATCATGACGACTAAGTGATTTATTGGTGAGGGATTGGTGTCATTTTGACACCCAGTCAGACACTTTTAGATCTGTTCTTTCCTTACCCAGTTGGGAATATCTGTTCTGGAAATGCATTCTCTACTACTGCTACACTCTTGTGTTTTATCTGAAACAGTTTGTTTCTAGGAGATTTCTATTCACGACCACCGGGCCCAAAAGCACCTCGTTCTAATGTAAGGGACAGGTGTGCCTTCTTGTCAGTGCTTTTGGTCAGATGGGAGTGGGGGTTGAAATGAACCAGAAATATTTAGTAGATTGGTACTATTTATACTTCTCTTTACACGTGGAAACTGATCCCTCAGCTGACTGTGCTACAGTTTTGCAGAGGGTGTCTGTCGGCTTGGTAGATGCTTTGCAGTAAGCAATATGTGCTTTGCTCAGGCTTGAAGAAATGTGTATCCCAACCCTTTATAGGCTTTTCTATATTGCTGTGTGGCTCTCAATTTGAAGCTGTTTAAACAGGTGTTTCTAGCCTTCTTGTGCTCCTTCCAGATATGACGCTAGTGATGTTTATACTCTTTGGCGCTGTTTCCTACGTTACAGAAAAAGGTTGTTACAGCTGAAAGGGTTATATGCAATACCATATCACAGAAACCTACGTCCTGGAACTAGTCTTATGTGCACATTAGCATTTTTGTGTTTTTTGGTTAATATTTGAACTTAAAAGGGCAATCACGTTGAGTTTTTCTAAAAAGTTGGAAGCATCTTTTCACTAATCTACATACTGTTTAGCCATTTGTAACTGTAAAAAAATTGGCACAACGTTATGTGATCTTTGAGGGGCTAGTGGGTGTGTAAAATTATTGTGTAGGTTAGCTTGTGGGTCCATATTTCATGAATGTTCTGTGAACTAGCACACCTTTTTAGGAGTCAGTTGTAAGAATGTTTGGCCTCTGATTTAGCTCATGTTTGATTTAAGATTTTCTGTTACAGATTGTGATTGATGGTGAAACCATTCTAATACTTGGAGGCTGTGGCGGGCCAAATGCAGTAAGTTATTAAATTCACTTGTATCAAATCTATGCCGCTGTAATAAATAATACGACCTGTGTTAGGAATTTGTTACCCCTCTTCCTTTTTCTATTCTTCCTTTCTTAAGAACCATGTTTATATTTAAGGTAAAAGGTTATGCCCTTTTCCCTTCTGCAAAAATTGTCATTTAACTTTTCGCACTTGTCCGTTTTCTTTCCTTGTGTAAATTGTGATACCTCAACCTGAGCATGTGTATTTGAGAGATGTTCACTGCAAGTTCAGAAATTATGGTATGGAACCTGGGTACAATACAGACTGTTTTGGTCTTGCTTCTTTAATCTTAATGCTTGTAACACGAGTTTCAGATAGTTTGGTTTGCATGGTAGCAGACTTATTCCATGGTTGTTTCAAAGGGGTATGCAAGGCAGTGATTTTTTTTTTGTTGATTTTTTTTGTTATTTTTTTGGTCATTAACAGGTATGCATATAAGAAAGAGCAATTGCGTTGCTTTCTGGCAAAGGGGCAGTTAATGAAAGTAGTGTTTTTTTTTTTTGTCTTGATAGAAATGACCCACTGGTTTAGCGATGCGGTTCATGTAGTAAAAACAGATAAATGTACCCGAGATGCTGAACTAGTCCAAATTTCCATCCCTTTTAATCATAAGCCTTACTCTTTCATTTCCTCTTAGTATAACCGTTGATGTGTAAAGTTTACAATCTGTAAAACACATGTTCTAGAGCAAACTCAGCATAAGTAAACCGTGTAACTCTGGATATGTGAATCTGGGTTGTTGGTAAGAATAAGATCACTAATATCTGAGTACATGAAATTTCCTGGTCCATTTTACCTCTGAGAGCCTGAATAATGATATGGTAGAGTTTAAAGTATCTAATTGGGAGGGAGGACGACTGTGAGGAAGGAAGGCCCCCAGTCCAAGGTCTCATGTTGATTGCCATTCTCTGAACTCCGAACTGGGACAGGCTTCAGCTGTAAAAGCAGTTGTTGAGAATTATTTGTGCAGCTGGAGCGGTTGAAAGAAATGTCAAAAGCTTACTGTTTTGGAAGAACGAAACATAGTGGGAAATGAATATTTCAACTAGACTATAGTCAAAAGCCATAGTCACCTGAGTCAACTGGAGAAACCATCCTTTGATGATTGATGTTTCTTTAGTATTTAATTTTGAAATCCTTTGTGTTGGAGTACAAATAGCATGTATTTGATATAGAGTGGTCTTTGAGATGTTTGTTTTTGGGTAGGTAGCTGAATGACTTCAGTTTTTTGGGCCAGGAGTGGGGGGGGGTTATCAGTCTGTTGACCATTTTGCAGTGTGTATATTTTCTTTACACATATCACTATCCAGTTAGATGTATTATGCTGTGATGTAAAGATGTGATTGCAATAGTAATTATATAGTGCTTACTACCCCTAATGAGGCGTTGAATCGCTTTTCGGCGAGTAGCACGCTACTCCGGAACCCAAGAGAAATTAGTGGTGGATTAATATAGGGAAATAATGGTACACTTTCAGTGTTATTATGAGTAAATTTGAGCAGAGGGTATGTGAGTTTGTTGGTTGGATTGACTAGAGTAAGGGAGGGATAGAGGAGGAAAGAATCCATAAGTGTTAATAGGGAGTTTATAGTAATAGGATGAGGCTTGGCTTGAGTAAATGGAAAACAGAGGAGGGAAGAGTCTGTGGAAAGGGTTAGGGAGACCATAGTAGCAAGAGGGATTTTGGATGAGTCAAAGGTGAGATAAATGAGGGAGAATTTCGTAGGGTTGTTTGGGAGATCATGGTAGTCAACTGATGTTTGGGTGAGCTAGATGTGGAAGAGCTTAGGCAAGGTCATTTTGGAGATGAAATTAGTAGAATGGGTTTGGGATAAGTCGGAGTGGGGATGGAGGCTAGATTGATGAGAGACATGACCTATGGTGATTGCTAGACAAAGTAAAGCTTACTTTAATTTCTTTTTAATTTTATATATGTATGTAATTTTTTATCATTTTCCTTCTGTATTCATTTTTTTACTTTTACTTATTTATAATTTGAATTTTATAGATTTTTATTTATTTGTGTTTAATTTTTCTCTAGTACAGTAGGATTAGAGTGATAAATACATAGATATGTAAATACATAGTAAGGGAATATATGTTCAAGGAATATAATGGGTATAATAATATGAGAAGAAAAGTAGTATTGTATAAACAGACTTTCAAGACTTGTAATATTTGAATTTAATAAGTGTACTTTTCTAACATTTATTTCTTTCCTCAATTTTTGAATAGTGAAATGCTTACAATAGCATTTGATCAATGTGATATAAAAATTAGAGCAGGGATTCATAAGTATCTAATATAACAACTTATCTAGGAGCTATGCAATGACCTATGAACTTAAGCATAGAATAACATACACACATACATGTATGTACACATACTAAAATACACACATGCATAAAGACACATATCTATATATATATATGTGTGTGTGTATATGTATGTATGTGTATATATATATATGTTCGATGGCATGTGTAGCTGCAGATACACATGCTTTGCACATCCCGCCATCTAGTGTTGGGCTCGGAGTGTTACAAGTTGTTTTTCTTCGAAGAAGTCTTTTCGAGTCACGAGATCGAGGGACTCCTCCCATTTCGGCTCCATTGCGCATGGGCGTAGACTCCATCTTAGATTGTTTTCTTTCCGCCATCGGGTTCGGACGTGTTCATTTTCGCTCTGCGCTTCGATTCGGAAAGTTAGCAAACTCGTAAAATTGCGTTCGGTATCAGGTTAGCTACAACAGTTCGACACCGAATTCGGAAGAGCTCCGGCGACCCTTTGGGGTTTTCGATTCCCCGCCGGGGCCTGGTCGGCCCGACCGCGTGCGTCTTCAAGGCTAATGGAACGGATCCCATTCCGCTTCTGCCCCGAATGCCACAACAAGTATCCTTACACAGATCAGCATCTAGTCTGTAATTTGTGTTTGTCGCCAGAACACAAAGAGGATACCTGTGAGGCCTGTCGAGCATTTCAGTCCAGAAAGACTTTAAGGGACCGAAGAGCAAGAAGATTACAGATGGCGTCGGTGCCGACAGGACTAAAACACATGGAGGAAGAAGAGGAAGCCTTCTCCATTGAGGATTCGGACTCGGAAGAGGTCGATCCTGAACAGACGCCAAAAACCATGAGTAAGACGTCGATACACAAGACTCGCGTAAAAACCAGTAAAGCCCAGGGGACGACACCGCCAACAGGCCATGGCTTAACCCGAAAAACAGGTGACCGGGCATCGGCACCGAAAAAGGGCATGCATGTGTCGAAGTCATCCGACTCCGGTCGAGACACCGGGTCAGAGCAGACTCGACACCGAGACGCCGGGTCAGAGCAATCTCGGCACCGAGAGAGCGGCACCAAACCTAGTCGAAAAGGTTTAGATACCGAAACATCCAGCCTCGGAACCGAAATCAAGCTCCTACACAGAGAAACAAGGCCTGTCCTCACAAATGCAAACACATAGATTTCGACAGGAACTGGAGACAATGGAGCCAGACTACACCCAAAGAAGGCTCCACATCCAAAAGGAAACGGGGAAGATCAGCACTCTCCCTCCGATTCGAATGAAAAGCAAACTTGCCTTCCAAGAGAAAGACAAGCAGCCACAGGCAAAGGTGGCTAAACAAGTAACCCCGCCACCGTCTCCACAACGCTCTCCGCAACCATCAGTGGTAGCCACTCCACCAATGATGCAATCCCCAACTCATACAGGGATGAGTCAGGATGATCCAGACGCGTGGGATCTTTATGATGCGCCAGTGTCAGATAACAGTCCTGACTGGTATCCAGCTAGACCGTCACCACCAGAAAATAGTACAGCCTACGCACAGGTGGTGTCAAGGGCAGCAGCGTTTCATAATGTCAGCCTGCATGCAGAGCCAATTGAAGACGACTTTCTATTTAATACACTGTCGTCCACACACAGCCAGTACCAGAGTCTCCCCATGCTACCTGGAATGCTAAAACACTCCAAACAAGTGTTTGAGGAGACTGTAAAAGGAAGGGCCATTACTCCCAAGAGTGGAGAAAAAATATAAACCGCCACCAACAGACCCCGTGTACATCACACAACAGTTAACACCGGACTCAGTGGTAGTAGGGGCAGCTCGCAAAAGGGCGAACTCACACACTTCAGGAGATGCACCACCTCCAGATAAAGAAAGTCGTAAGTTCGACGCGGCAGGGAAAAGGGTGGCGGCACAGGCAGCAAACCAGTGGCGTATTGCAAACTCACAGGCTTTGTTGGCCAGATACGATAGGGCTCATTGGGACGAAATGCAACACTTTATAGAACATTTGCCCAAGGAGTTCCAAAAGAGAGCACAGCAAGTGGTGGAAGAAGGACAGAGTATCTCAAACAATCAGATACGGTCAGCAATGGATGCAGCAGACACAGCTGCTAGAACTGTAAACACAGCAGTGACAATAAGGAGACATGCATGGCTGCGTACATCAGGATTCAAGCCGGAAATACAACAATCCGTGCTGAATATGCCATTTAACGGACAGCAGTTGTTTGGGCCGGAGGTGGACACTGCCATCGAAAAGCTTAAAAAGGACACTGATACGGCCAAAGCCATGGGCGCACTCTACTCCCCACAGAGCAGAGGCACATTTCGTGGAACACAGTTTCGAGGGGGTTTTCGAGGACAAAGCACGGAACCCACAACCTCACAAACAAGGCCCACTTATCAGAGCCAATATCAGCAGGGAAGTTTTTGGGGACAATATAGAGGGGGACAGTTCCAAAAAAAGTAGAGGGAAGTTCCAAAGTCCCAAAACTCCACAAAACAAGCAGTGACTTACAAGTCACAATTCCCCAACACATAACACCTGTGGGGGGGGAGGCTAACCAAGTTCTACAAACAATGGGAGGAAATAACAACAGATACTTGGGTCCTAGCAATTATCCAGCATGGTTATTGCATAGAATTTCTCAATTTCCCTCAAAATGTCCTACCGAAAACACACAATATGTCAAAACAACACATGGATCTTCTACAACTGGAGGTCCAAGCATTGTTACAAAAAGAAGCAATAGAATTAGTACCAATTCATCAGAAAGGAACAGGAGTTTACTCTCTGTACTTTCTCATACCCAAAAAGGACAAAACTCTAAGACCTATATTAGATCTCAGAACGTTAAATACCTACATCAAATCAGATCACTTTCACATGGTGACATTACAGGACTTAATCCCATTGCTCAAACAACAAGACTACATGACAACACTAGACCTAAAGGATGCAAACTTCCATATACCGATACATCCTTCACACAGAAAGTACCTAAGGTTTGTATTCCAAGGGGCACATTACCAATTCAAAGTGTTGCCATTCGGGATAACAACAGCGCCAAGAGTCTTTACAAAATGCCTTGCAGTAGTGGCAGCCCATATCAGAAGACAGCAAATACACGTGTTCCCGTACCTAGACGATTGGTTAATCAAAACCAACACGCAAGAACGGTGTTCACAACACAAAGAATGTCATCGAAACCCTCCACAAACTAGGTTTCTCACTCAACTACACAAAGTCACACCTTCAGCCGTGTCAAACACAGCAATACTTAGAGGCGACAATCAACACAACAAAAGGGGTTGCCACTCCAAGTCCACAAAGGGTACAAGCATTTCACAATGTAATACAGGCCATGTATCCAAAACAAAGAATACAAGTCAAGATGGTGATGAAACTACTAGGCATGATGTCGTCATGCATAGCCATTGTCCCAAACGCCAGATTGCACATGCGGCCCTTACAACAGTGCCTAGCATCACAATGGTCACAGGCACAGGGTCAACTTCTAGATCTAGTGTTGATAGACCGCCAAACATACACCTCGCTTCTATGGTGGAACAATATAAATTTAAACCAAGGGCGGCCTTTCCAAGACCCAGTGCCTCAATACGTAATAACTACAGATGCCTCCATGATAGGGTGGGGAGCACACCTCAATCAACACAGCATCCAGGGACAATGGGACACTCAGCAAAGACAGTTTCACATAAATCACTTACAACTACTGGCAGTATTTCTAGCGCTGAAAGCATTTCAACCCATAATAAGCCACAAACACATCCTTGTCAAAACAGACAACATGACAACGATGTATTATCTGAACAAACAGGGAGGAACACACTCAACACAGTTTTGTCTCCTGGCACAGAAAATATGGCATTGGGCGATTCACAACCACATTCGCCTAATAGCACAGTTTATTCCAGGGATTCAGAATCAGTTAGCAGACAATCTTTCTCGGGATCACCAACAGATCCACGAATGGGAGATTCACCCCCAAATACTACAAACTTACTTCCAAAGATGGGGAACACCACAAATAGATCTATTTGCAACAAAAGAAAACTCAAAATGCCAAAACTTCGCATCCAGATACCCACAGGATCAGTCTCAGGGCAAAGCGTTATGGATGAGTTGGTCAGGGATATTTGCATACGCTTTTCCCCCTCTCCCACTCCTTCCATATCTAGTAAACAAATTGAGTCAAAACAAACTCAAACTCATACTAATAGCACCGACTTGGGCAAGACAACCTTGGTACACAACACTACTAGACCTCTCAGTAGTGCCTCATGTCAAACTACCAAACAAACCAGATCTGTTAACTCAACACAAACAGATCAGACACCCAAATCCAGCATCGCTGAATCTAGCAATTTGGCTCCTGAACTCTTAGAATTCGGACACTTAGACCTTACACAGGAATGTATGGAGGTCATAAAACAAGCTAGGAAACCAACCACTAGAGATTGCTATGCAAATAAGTGGAAAAGATTTGTTTATTATTGCCATAATAATCAAATCCAGCCATTACACGCACCTGCTAAACACATTGTAAGCTACTTACTACATTTGCAAAAGTCAAAGTTAGCTTTTTCATCCATTAAAATACATCTTACCGCAATTTCAGCTGATCTGCAATTTACGCACTCAACTTCATTATTTAGGATAACAGTCATAAAAGCGTTTATGGAAGGCCTGAAGAGAATTATACCATCAAGAACACCACCAGTTCCTTCGTGGAACCTCAACATTGTCTTAACTCGACTCATGGGTCCACCTTTCGAACCTATGCACTCATGTGAAATGCAATACTTTCCATGTTAAGTTGCATTTCTAATTGCTATCACATCTCTAAGAAGAGTAAGTGAGATACAAGCATTTAAACATACAAGAACCATTTATTCAGATCCACAAGCATAAAGTAGTCTTACGAACAAATCCTAAATTCTTACCAAAAGTCATATCACCGTTCCACTTGAATCAAACAGTAGAACTACCAGTGTTCTTCCCACAGCCAGATTCGGTAGCTGAAAGAGCACTACATACATTAGACATCAAAAGAGCGTTAATGTACTACATTGACAGAACAAAACTAATTCGGAAAACAAAACAATTATGGATTGTTTTCCAAAAACCTCATACAGGAAATCCAATTTCAAAACAAGGCATTGCTAGATGGATAGTTAAGTGCATTCAAACTTGTTATCTCAAAGCAAAAAGAGAACTGCCTATTACACCAAAGGCACACTCGACTAGAAAGAAAGGTGCTACCATGGCCTTTCTAGGAAATATTCCAATGACTGAAATATGTAAGGCAGCCACGTGGTCTACGCCTCATACGTTTACCAAACACTACTGCGTGGATGTGTTAATGGCACAACAAACCACAGTAGGCCAAGCAGTACTACGAACATTGTTTCAAACAACTTCAACTCCTACAGGCTGAACCACCGCTTTTGGGGAAATAACTGCTTACTAGTCTATGCAAAGCATGTGTATCTGCAGCTACACATGCCATCGAACGGAAAATGTCACTTACCCAGTGTACATCTGTTCGTGGCATTAGTCGCTGCAGATTCACATGCGCCCACCCGCCTCCCCGGGAGCCTGTAGCCGTTTCGAAGTTGATCTTGAACATTTGTAAATATATCACTTTAAACTACATTATGTACATACATATTCACTCCATTGCATGGGCACTATTACTATAATACACAACTCCTACCTCACCCTCTGCGGGGAAAACAATCTAAGATGGAGTCGACGCCCATGCGCAATGGAGCCGAAATGGGAGGAGTCCCTCGATCTCGTGACTCGAAAAGACTTCTTAGAAGAAAAACAACTTGTAACACTCCGAGCCCAACACTAGATGGCGGGATGTGCAAAGCATGTGAATCTGCAGCGACTAATGCCACGAACAGATGTACACTGGGTAAGTGACATTTTCCGTATGTATGTGTATGTATGTATGTGTATGTGTGTGTATGTATGTATGTGTGTATATATATATATATATATATATATATGTGTGTATGTATATATATGTGTATGTATATATATGTGTATGTATATATATATGTGTATGTATATATATATGTGTATGTGTATATATATATATATATATATATATATATATATATATGTGTATACATATTTAACCGTGAGTAAATATACATTTGTTAAACAGGTTTAAAGAATGTGTGTGTAATTTGTTATGACATAGTAGCGATAGATATTTCCTAAAGAAATATACATATCTGGAATATACACATGATCAGATTAAAAATATTTATCAACCGAGGATATGCAGTCCATAGCTGTTTGAATATGGTGGTTATGAAGGAAAGAGCCAACTCTTGAGTAGTCTTAACAAGATGGTTATCCGTGGATCTTATATTTGGGGGTAATGAATAGATAATATTAGTTCTGTTTTGAAGGTAGGATGTAATCCAGTCAAGAGCGCGTTCCTTTCTATGCCGGCTTTGTAGAGTCTTTGAATTAAGGTGTCATGGTCAACCGTACCAAAGGCAGCTGAGAGATCCAACAGAAGTAGTGCAGCAGCTCCATTGAGGTCGACTGTGTTTTTAAGATCATCCCAGCTTGCTATGAATGCCGATTCAGTGCCTCTTCCAGGACAGAATGCAGTTTGGTAATGAAAGTATGGAATAGTCTTCAATGAATTGTGACATCTGGGCGAATGCTGCTTTTTCTATCAGTTTGCCCAGGAAAGGTCCATTTGTGATTGGCCTGTAGTTGTTAGGGTCCTGTGGGTCTTGGTTTGTTTTCTTTAATAATGTTCGTATGTATTCCTTTTTCAGGTCTTCAGGAAAGGTTCCTGTAGTTAAGAGTTGTTGATGATTCTTCTTACAGGTGTGGCAGCAGAAGTAGATTAAAGAATGTTCTTGAAGATGTGTGGTGGACAAGGGTCAGAAGGGCAACTGGAAGGCCTCCCTGCTTTGACCAAATCCATAAATTCACCTTGTGATATTTGTATGAAGGACTGTAGAGACTTGGTTGGTTAATTCCTAGAGGGGATTTTAGGAAAGGGGTTGGTGCTGATGGTTTTCTTTTGTTTTAGATGGGAGTCCAATGTGTCTGCCTTGGTTGTGTAATGAGTTGCCAGTTTGTTTGTGAAATCTTTAGTGGGATGACTTCCTTCCATGCATTTAGGTTTTCAAAATTCATTGAGAATTTTATAAAATTCTTTGGTTGCAGATTTAGCATTTTGAATTCTGTCTGAGTAGTAGATTTTTTTTATAGCTTTTTTGATTGATGATTTGTATATTCTAAGTTTGTGTAGCTGCAGTTTGTCTTGAATGTTGTTTATTTTGAGCCTTGTCCACTGCAACCTTCTGATTTGTTGCTTTCTTTTCAAGTTCTGTTTTTTTCCGAGGTGTTGGTTTTCTTTTGTCCTGTTTAGTTTTTCTGAGTAGTATTAGGATATTAAAAGCTTCCTGTAGCCACTCAGTTTTGGAACAGAATTAATTGTATCTAGATCTGTGTTGGCTGTTGTGTTTCTAAGTCATCAAAATTGAGTTTGCTCCATGGTCAATAGGTGCATGTAAGTAAGTAGTTGTGAGGTGTGTTTTGTGGTGTTTTATGTTGGAAAGGTCTCAAATGGTGGTCTGACCATGTGATTGGTGCGATTCTATGAACGGTAACTAGTTCAGGCTTTGCAAAAATGACATCTAGGATATATCCAACCTTGTGTGTGGGATTGCGTACAATCTGATGTAGGTTCAATGCGACTAGGCCAGTGGTGATAGCTTTTGGATGGGGAATATTGAGTTTGTCAAACCAAATGTTTAGGTCCCCAAGAAACCATAGGTTTGAGTATAAAGTAATTAGGTTTGAGACTGTATCTAGAAAAGCGTCTGGGAATGTTGAGTTACGTGGAGGTCTTTAAAGTAGGAGAAGGTTGGAGTAGGGTGGCATCTGGTGAGGAGGGCTTTGACGACCGTGTATGGAAATGTCTGTTTTAGTGAGAGATTTTGCTTGTTTGAATAGAATACCTACTTCACCTCTTCTCTTGTCTTGTCCATACGGTTTTGTGTGATGGTTTGATAGCCTGGAGGAACGGCTTCATGCAACACTGTGGCCATGTCATCTCCCAACCTTGATTCTGTTATGAATAGTAAGTCAGATTGTGTCTGTGAGCAGGTCGTAGATGTGTTGCTTGTTTTATTAGAGTGATCGAGCATTTGAGCTGGTAGTTTAGAAAAAGTGGGTTAGTGGCAGTGTCCTTTTGTTTAGGAGAAGGATGAGCAGTATATTTTGAGCATGTAGCAAGTGTATTGTTGTGATAACTGTGCGAGGGTCACAAAAGTCCTGTTTTTCAATAGTGTTCCTCTTCCATCAGGCTTAGGAGGCATTTTGTTGGATCTGTGTGTCGGTGGTGGACTTGGTGGCTGAGAGAGACATGAAGAGTGTACTTTTTTTTGGGAGGGTAGCTTTATTATGTAATAGGCAGGGGGATGCAAAGTTAAGTGTGGAATATTGTTTATTTTGCTTGAGTCTGTTTAGTGTGGAAGGAGTATGGGTTGGGGTGCCTGAGGAGTATGTGGATCATAACGTAAGGCTCTAAATTGTGCAATGGATGAGAGGCGGATGAATGCATGTTGCTGTGTTGGGGTGATTGTGGTAGATGTTTGTGAAGAGTGAGAATGTAGGGGTAAACATTGGTCAGGATTTGTATTCTTTGTGTAGTCATGAGGGTGGGTGTGACGGAAAGTATAATGAACGTTTGTGTTTTGATATGCTGATGTGTGTGGTCTGTTTTTTGTGGAGTAGTGAGGGGATAGAGATGTAGTGGTTTTCTGTGAAGAATTTGTGAGTTAGTGGTGGTGAGTGGCATTAGTATTACAAGGGGTGTTGATGTATTTTGGAGGTGTGTATGAGGTGTGTAAGAGGGTATGGATGTGTCGGGGGAGTTTGTTAGTTGTGCTGGCTGGAAGAGGTAATGTGTGGTGGAGTAGTGAGGATTGTATGGTTGTGTGTAGTTGAGAGGGGAAGGGTGTTTGTAGATGTTGTGTTGGAAGGCTGGGTTTAGGTATTGTCATGATACAAGAGGGTCTGTTAGGAGTAAATAGAGGATAGTGCTGTTGGTTTGTATGAACACGGAGTGTATCTGGATGACTGAAAGTAATGTATAATGTGGTTTTGTGTTGGATGGGTGATGGCAGTTCGTGTTAGTGTGAATCAACAGAGTAGTGTTCTGTGAGAATGAGGTGTTTTACTGTTGTAGTGGATATGTGTGGTATATGGGGGTTTTGGGTTGATTGATGAGACCTTGCAATCTGTATGAGGTCAGTTTGTGATGCAAGAGTTGGATGTCTTTGCTGATAATGGGTTTGCATGATGATTGATGTGTAGGGAGTAAGGTCCTTTCTGGCCAATAGAGAATTGGGCAGCATTTCTGGCCCTGGGCCCGACCAGGCCCAAACAGGCAAATGCCCTTGTTCTCTCTTCCCTGGTTCTCTCTGCCCACCTCTAAGACCTGACAGTTCAAGGTCTTTGCTATGCCAGACGCCAGTTGCTACTCATCAACTACTTCAGGCATTATTTCTAGCAGTGAAAGCTTTTGTTCCTCCCTGGTCTCACAAGGTTGTCTTAGTCCGGATGAACAGTATGACAGGCATGTTATTCCGTACAAAAACATGAGGGGGAGGGGACAGTCTTTACAACAATTACACCTGTCTCTGACTTACATGGACGTGTTCTCTTCACTGCAAAATTCACCCAGGAATTCTCCTAGGAATGGACAACGAATTTGCAGACCTGCTCAGTAGGATGCAGTAGCAAATTCACGAATGGGAACTCCACCCACAGGTCCTCCAATCATACTTCAGAAGGTGGGGGTCCTCTCACATAAACCTTTTCACCCCAGCAGAAACCACATAATGCCAAAACGTTGCCTCCAGGTACCCACACCCACTATCCAATGGCAATGCACTGTTTTAGTTGGTCAAGGATATTTGCCTATGCTTTTTCACCTCTGCCTCTTTCCATTTCTGGTTCGTAAGGTCAGACAAACGTTTCACCATGATCCTTGTGGCTGACATGCCAGCCTTGGTTCACCCCACTTCTGGATCTTTCAGTAGTCCCACTTGAGAAGCTCCCCACCAGGCTGAACCTTCTCACCCAGAATCAAGGACAAATCGGGCATCCACACCCCAAGTCGCTCAACCTTGCAATATGGCTCCTGAGGTCATAGTTTGGCTACCTTGGTTTGCCTGCAGAATGTATGGACAATCTCGAGGATGCATGCAAACCAACCACTAAAGTCTATGATACTGCAAAATGGAAAGATTGTTTGTTGCTGCCATCCAAAACTCATTGATCCTATGAAAGCCATGGTACAAGAAACTCTCCTACCTGCTGCATTTGCATAAAGAAAATGCAACTTGCACTTCCATAGGCTTGCATCTTGCAGCAATTGCTGCATGTCTCCAAAGCAGACAACCTATCTTGCTATTCAGAGTGCCAGTAATCAAAGCTTTCATGGAAGACCTCAAGTGAGTCATTTACCCTTGAGTGCCCAGCCCCCTTGTGGAACTTTCACAGTGTACTTACTATACTCATGGGTTCCCCATTTGATCCATGTAAGGAAATGCCTCCTTGGCATGGTTGCCCCCTGACTTTTTGCCTTTGCTGATGCTATGTTTACAATTGAAAGTGTGCTGAGGCCTGCTAACCAGGCCCCAGCACCAGTGTTCTTTCACTAACCTGTACTTTTGTATCCACAATTGGCAGACCCTGGCATCCAGATAAGTCCCTTGTAACTGGTACTTCTAGTACCAAGGGCCCTGATGCCAAGGAAGGTCTCTAAGGGCTGCAGCATGTCTTATGCCACCCTGGAGACCTCTCACTCAGCACAGACACCCTGCTTGCCAGCTTGTGTGTGCTAGTGAGGACAAAATGAGTAAGTCGACATGGCACTCCCCTCAGGGTGCCATGCCAGCCTCTCACTGCCTATGCAGTATAGGTAAGACACCCCTCTAGCAGGCCTTACAGCCCTAAGGCAGGGTGCACTATACCATAGGTGAGGGTACCAGTGCATGAGCATGGTACCCCTACAGTGTCTAAACAAAACCTTAGACATTGTAAGTGCAGGGTAGCCATAAGAGTATATGGTCTGGGAGTTTGTCAAACACGAACTCCACAGCACCATAATGGCTACACTGAAAACTGGGAAGTTTGGTATCAAACTTCTCAGCACAATAAATGCACACTGATGCCAGTGTACATTTTATTGTAAAATACACCCCAGAGGGCACCTTAGAGGTGCCCCCTGAAACTTAACCGACTATCTGTGTAGGCTGACTAGTTTTAGCAGCCTGCCACAAACCGAGACATGTTGCTGGCCCCATGGGGAGAGTGCCTTTGTCACTCTGAGGCCAGTAACAAAGCCTGCACTGGGTGGAGATGCTAACACCTCCCCCAGGCAGGAATTGTCACACCTGGCGGTGAGCCTCAAAGGCTCACCTCCTTTGTGCCAACCCAGCAGGACACTCCAGCTAGTGGAGTTGCCCGCCCCCTCCGGCCAGGCCCCACTTTTGGCGGCAAGGCCGGAGAAAATAATGAGAAAAACAAGGAGGAGTCACTGGCCAGTCAGGACAGCCCCTAAGGTGTCCTGAGCTGAAGTGACTCTAACTTTTAGAAATCCTCCATCTTGCAGATGGAGGATTCCCCCAATAGGGTTAGGATTGTGACCCCCTCCCCTTGGGAGGAGGCACAAAGAGGGTGTACCCACCCTCAGGGCTAGTAGCCATTGGCTACTAACCCCCCAGACCTAAACACGCCCTTAAATTTAGTATTTAAGGGCTACCCTGAACCCTAGAAAATTAGATTCCTGCAACTACAAGAAGAAGGACTGCCTAGCTGAAAACCCCTGCAGCGGAAGACCAGAAGACGACAACTGCCTTGGCTCCAGAAACTCACCGGCCTGTCTCCTGCCTTCCAAAGATCCTGCTCCAGCGACGCCTTCCAAAGGGACCAGCGACCTCAACATCCTCTGAGGACTGCCCCTGCTTCGAAAAGACAAGAAACTCCCGAGGACAGCGGACCTGCTCCAAGAAAAGCTGCAACTTTGTTTCCAGCAGCTTTAAAGATCCCTGCAAGCTCCCCGCAAGAAGCATGAGACTTGCAACACTGCACCCGGCGACCCCGACTCGGCTGGTGGAGATCCGACACCTCAGGAGGGACCCCAGGACTACTCTGATACTGTGAGTACCAAAACCTGTCCCCCCTGAGCCCCCACAGCGCCGCCTGCAGAGGGAATCCCGAGGCTTCCCCTGACCGCGACTCTTTGAACCTAAAGTCCCGACGCCTGGGAGAGACCCTGCACCCGCAGCCCCCAGGACCTGAAGGACCGGACTTTCACTGGAGAAGTGACCCCCAGGAGTCCCTCTCCCTTGTCCAAGTGGAGGTTTCCCCGAGGAATCCCCCCCCTTGCCTGCCTGCAGCGCTGAAGAGATCCCGAGATCTCTCATAGACTAACATTGCGAACCCGACGCTCGTTTCTACACTGCACCCCGGCCGCCCCCGCGCTGCTGAGGGTGAAATTTCTGTGTGGGCTTGTGTCCCCCCCCGGTGCCCTACAAAACCCCCCTGGTCTGCCCTCCGAAGACGCGGGTACTTACCTGCAAGCAGACCGGAACCGGGGCACCCCCTTCTCTCCACTCTAGCCTATGCGTTTTGGGCACCACTTTGAACTCTGCACCTGACCGGCCCTGAGCTGCTGGTGTGGTGACTTTGGGGTTGCTCTGAACCCCCAACGGTGGGCTACCTTGGACCAAGAACTAAGCCCTGTAAGTGTCTTACTTACCTGGTTAATCTAACAAATACTTACCTCCCCTAGGAACTGTGAAAATTGCACTGTGTCCACTTTTAAAACAGCTATTTGTGAATAACTTGAAAAGTATACATGCAATTTTGATGATTTGAAGTTCCTAAAGTACTTACCTGCAATACCTTTCGAATGAGATATTACATGTAGAATTTGAACCTGTGGTTCTTAAAATAAACTAAGAAAAGATATTTTTCTATATAAAAACCTATTGGCTGGATTTGTCTCTGAGTGTGTGTAGCTCATTTATTGTCTATGTGTATGTCCAACAAATGCTTAACACTACTCCTTGGATAAGCCTACTGCTCGACCACACTACCACAAAATAGAGCATTAGTATTATCTACTTTTACCACTATTTTACCTCTAAGGGGAACCCTTGGACTCTGTGCATGCTATTCCTTACTTTGAAATAGCACATACAGAGCCAACTTCCTACAATCCACTTCACTCATGCTCACTTCAGGGTCTCTCATGGAAAGTGACTTTCTTAGTCACCATCACTTCTCTCAGATGTGTTAGTGAGCTCCAGGTTCATAGAGACATATTAGTTCGAAGAACTACTCCAAAATTTCTACCTAAAGTGGCTTCCCATTTTCACCTCAGTCTATTTGAGCTCCCAGTTTTTCCCCACAATCAGATTCTGTTGCAGAAAGAGCCCTTCACACTGTGTCAAAAAAATACTCATGTTCTACATGGACAGAAATTAAACTTTTAGACAACTCTTTGTATGCTTTTCTCCACCTCATAAAGGCAACCCAATGTCCATATCAGGCATAGACAGATAGTCAAATTTTATCAAATGTGATACATTAAGACCAAAAAACCTTTACCTGTTTCTCCCAGAGCAAACTCCACTCATGAAAAGGGAGCTACTATGGCTTTTCTTGGAAACATTCCTATAGCTGACATTGGTAAAGCAGCTACATGGTTTATACCACACACTTTCTCTAAACACTTGTTGCCATGCTAAAGCATTCATGCAGCAGCCAGTGATGGACAGGCAGTGATACGTACCCCCTTTTCAAACTACTGCAACTCCAACTGTCTAGCTACCGCTTTTAAGGAGGGACTGTTGGTCTATGCAGAGCTTGTGTATCTACAGCCAGGCATGCCAGCGAACGGATTATGTTGCTTACCCTGTAAGGATCTGTTTGTGGCACCTAGTGCTGCAGATTAACATGCACCCTCGCTCCTCCCAGGATACCTATGGCTGTTGCAGTTAGGATATATATATATGTGTGTATATGTGTGTATATGTATGTATATGTGTATGTATATGTATGTGTGTATGTGTATGTGTATGTATGTATGTGTATGTATGTATGTGTATGTATGTATGTGTATGTATGTATGTGTATGTATGTATGTGTATATATGTATGTGTATATATGTATGTGTATATATGTATGTGTATATATGTATGTGTATATATGTATGTATATGTGTATGTATATGTGTATGTATGTATATGTGTATGTATGTATATGTGTATGTGTGTGTATGTATGTGTATATATATATATGTTCGATGGCATGTGTAGCTGCAGATACACATGCTATGCACAGGTCCTGCCAGCTAGTGTTGGGCTCGGAGTGTTACAAGTTGTTTTTCTTCGAAGAAGCCTTTTCGAGTCATAGGATCGAGTGACTCCTCCTTTTCGGTTCCATTGCGCATGGACATCGACTCCATCTTAGATTGTTTTCTTTCCGCCATCGGGATCGGACGTGTTTCTTTTCGCTCCGGTAGTTAGTCGGAAAAGTACTACAAACTCTAAATTCGTCGGTATTATTTTCGATCGCGTACCATCTACCATCGACACTGTGGTACCGGCGGATACAGCTCTCCACTTGCCCTTCGGGGGAACCCGTGCCCAACTCGGGCCTGACTGGCCTGACCAAAGCCTCGTCGAAGCCTCATGGACCGGACCCTGTTTCGATTCTGCCCTTGGTGCCACACCAAGTTCCCGTATATGGACCATCATCTAGTTTGTAACCTGTGTCTATCTCCAGACCACCGAGAGGGTACTTGCGAGGCCTGCAGATCCTTCTGCTCGAAGAAGACTCTACGAGACCAAAGAGCGCAAAGGTTGGAAATGGCGTAAAGAAGCACTGAACGCCTTGCCACAGAAGAGGAGGGGATGATGCACACGAAGTCTTCGTTCGGGGGTCAGACTCTGAGCACGACGACAGACCAATCACAGCAGGCCAGCACATGAGTACGCCTGCCTCTACCCCGTCCAAGCCCAAACACAAGGCCTTGGGGGATGCCACTACCGGAAGGCCATGGCTCCACCCGTAAAAAGACTGCAGGTGACCAAGCAACAACTTCGGCACCAAGAAAGGCCACACCACTGAAGCCTTCGTACTCGAGCCGAAGCACAGGCTCCGCAATAGTCAAGCACCGACCCCTCGAGTCAAAGCCTCAAAAATCCCTCTCCGAGCCGAGGCCAACGTCTACTCCAGGCCTTTCGATCCAGAGGAAACCGGCTTTGGAGCCAAAAGACGCATATATACAGAGGAGCATGGACTTTCCAAACAATTGAAGGAAAGCCATAGATTTGCAGGGGAACTTGTGCTAATGGAAGAATTTGATGAAAAACAAGCCAGAATTAAAATTCATAAAGACACTGGCAAGATGCTCACTGCACCTCCTCTAAAAACAGAGGAAGCTGGTCTTTCAAGCACATTTGGACACTGACCAGCCACCGGCTAAAGTGCCAAAAGCCAGACAAAAATCTCCACCTCCTCAGTTCTCACCTCACCAGTCTCCTACCCAGTTCTCCTCAACTAACTGTCTCTCCACCTATTACCCCCACTGCACAGTCTCCAGTACACTCTGCAGAGTCACACCAAGATGTCGACCCATGGGACCTTTATGATGATCCCATTTCAGACAATAGTCCAGAGTGCTATCGGTCAAAGCAATCACCCCCAGAGGATAGCACCTTCTTGCTAGGGCAGCGCCATACCATAACATAGCCATGCACACAGATCCTCTTGAGGATGATTTTCTATTTAATACATTGTCCTCAACTCACACCATGTACCAGAGTCTACCCATGCTTCCTGGCATGCTAAAACATGCACATCAAATCTTTCAGGAACCAGTAAAGGCAAGAGCAATCACTCCTAGGGTAGAAAAGAAATTTAAGCCGCCTCCTTCTGATCCAGTTTTTATTACCCAACAGCCACCCCAGATTCCGTAGTGGTCATCGCAGCAAGGAAAAGGGCTAACTCCACAGGATCGAGTGACTCCTCCTTTTCGGCTCCATTGCTCAAGGGCATCCACCCCATCTTAGATTGTTTTTCGCAGAGGGTAAGGTAGGAGTGATAGAGTGTAAAGAAAGAGATGTCCATGGAATAGAGATATATGTACATATGTACAAATTCAAATGTAACTTAAATGGCTACAGGCTCCCGGGGAGCAGGGAGGGCGCATGTGAATCTGCAGCAGAACATGCCACGAACAGATGTACACTAGGTAAGTGACATTTTCCGTTCAATGGCATGTGTAGCTGCAGATACACATGCTATGTATAGACTACAAAGCAGTTCTCCTCCCATAAGCGGTGGTCAGCCTGTAGGAGTTGAAGCTGTTTGAAACAGAGTTTTGTACAGCCTGTTCTACTGGTGCTTGTTGTGTTGCTAACACATCTACACGGTAATGCTTGGTAAATGTATGGAGTGTTGACCAAGTAGATGCTTTACAGATTTCTGTCATTGGTATATTCCCTAGAAATGTAATTGTTGCTCCATTCTTCCTGGTGGAGTGTGCTTTTGGTGTTACTAACAGCTGTCCTTTAGCTTTTAGGTAACAGGTTTGGATGCACTTTACTATACATCTGGCTAGTCCTTGTTTTGAGATAGGGTTACCAGTATGAGTTTTTTGGAATGCGACAAATAACTGTTTCGTTTTTCTAAATGATTTTGTTCTGTCCATGTAATACATTAAAGCTCTTTTAATGTCTAATGTATGTAGCTCTCTTTCTGATACTGAGTCTGCCTGTAGGAAGAAGACTAGAAGCTCCACTGTTTGATTTATATGAAACGGAGAGATGACTTTAGGTAGGAATTTTGGGTTTGTTCGAAGTACAGCTGTGTTTGTGTACTTGTATAAAGGGTTGTTCAATAGTGAACGCTTGTATCTCACGAACTCTTCGTAATGAAGTGATTGCAACGAGGAATGCTACTTTCCATGTTAGATATTGAATCTGACACGAGTGCATTGGTTTAAACGGTGGACCCATGAGTTGTAAGTACAATATTGAGATTCCATGAAGGCACTGGTGGTGTTCTTGGAGGTATGATACGTTATAGCCCTTCCATGAAGGCTTTGATGACAGGGACTCTAAATAGAAACTTGTTTTGTATATTTTGTAAAAAGGCTGAAGTAACTGGGAGATGTATTTTAATGAATGAAAAAGCAAAATTTGCTTTTTGTAGATGAAGAAGTAACCTACAATGTCTTGTATGGATGCGGAAAGAGGTGTTATGTGTTTGGATTGGCAGTAAAAGACAAACCTTTTCCATTTGTTTGGATAGCACTGCCTGGTAGTGGGTTTTCTTGCTTGTTTAATTACTTCCATACATTCTGGTGGAATATGTAGATATCCAAACTCTAAGACTTCAGGAGCCATATTGCTAGATTGAGTATTGCTGGATTTGGGTGCCTGATCAGTTGTTTATTTTGTGTCAACAGATCCGGCCTGTTTGGTAGCTTGATGTGTGGTACTAGTGATAGGTCTGACAATGTTGTGTACCATGGTTGACGTGACCACGTTGGAGCTATAAGTATGAGTTTGTGTAGATGCAGTTTATTGACCAGAAATGGAATGAGCGGGCGAGGGGGAAAAGCATAAGCAAATATCCCTGACCAGTTGTTCCATAGAGCATTGCCCTTGGATAGAGGGTGTGGGAACCTGGATGCAAAGTTTTGGCTTTTTGCGTTCTGGCTGGTGGCGAATAGATCTATGTCTGGTGTTCCCCATTGGTGAAAGTACTTGTGAAGTACCTGGGGGTGAATTTCCCACTCCCATGTTTGCTAATGATCCCGGCTGAGAACATCTGCTAATTGATTGTTAATCCCTGGAATGTACTGTGCTACAGGGTGAATATTGTTGTGAATTGCCCAATGCCAATTTTTTTGTGCTAGAAGACAAAATTGTGATGAGTGGGTTCCTCCCTGTTTGTTTAGGTAGTACATTGTAGTCATATTGTCTGTTTTGATGAGAATGTGTTTGTGAACGAGAAGAGGTTGAAAGCTTTGAGTGCTAGGAATGCAGCTAGCAATTCTAAGTGGTTTATGTGAAGTTGTTTGTGTTTGTTGTCCCATTGTCCCTGAATGTTGTGATTGTTGAGGTGTGCTCCCTATCCAATCATTGATGCATCTTTTGTAAGTGTGGCTTGAGGCAAAGTCTTGAAATGGCCACCCTTTGTTTAAATTTGTGGAGTTCCACCACTGAAGTGAGATGTGTGTTTGGCAGTCTATCAACACTAGATCTTGAAGTTGACCATGTGCCTGTGACCATTGGTTTGCAAGGCACTGTTGTAAGGGCTGCATGTTTAGTCTTGCATTGGGGACAATGGTGATCATGCCCAATAGTTTCATGACAAATTTGACTCTGTACTGTTGGTTTGGCTGGATTTGTGGTAATATAGTTTGGAATGATTGTCCCCCTTGTGGACTTGGGCTTGCAGGTGCTGTTTGGGTATTTAATGTGGCTCCTAAATACTGTTGAACCTGCACTGGTTATAAGTGAGATTTTTGGTAGTTTATTGAGAACCCTAGTGTGTTTGTGTGTAGGGTCTGTATTACATAACGTGTATGGTGTTGACACTGTGACTGTTGGATTTTATTAGCCCGTCGCCGATATATGGAAAGACATGGATACTTTGTCTTCTTATATAGGCTGAGACTACGGCAAGGCATTTTGTAAATACTCTGGGAGCTGTTGTTATCCTGAAAGTTAACACCTTGAACTGGTAATGTTTTCCTTGTATTACAAACCTGAGAGATTTTCTGTGTGCTGGATGGATGGGTATGTGAAAATACGCATCTTTGAGATCCAGTGTTACCATAAAATCTTGTTGTAACATTGGGACTACATCCTGTAGTGTTAGCATGTGAAAGTGTTCTGATAGGATGTAAAGATTGACAGTTCTGAGATCTAGTATTGGTCTCAATGGCCCGTCTTTTTTGGGAATGAGGAAATACAGGGAGTAAACCCCTGTTCCTTTTTTGATGATGCGGTACAAGCTCTATGGCTTGTTTGAGGAATAATGATTGTACCTCTGCTTGCAACACTGAAATGTGTTGGGAGGAGCGTTTGTGTGTTTTTGGAGGTATATCTGGAGGAATTTGTGCGAATTCTATGCAGTAACCATGTTGGGTAATGGATAAGACCCAATTGTCTGTTGTGATGGGTAACCGGTGTGTGTGGAACTTTTGCAGTCTTCCTCCCACAGGGGAAGTGTGGTGAGGGAAGATGTGGAGCAAGTCACTGCTTGGTGTGTGCGGTTTGCGTTGAGGGCTGATATTTTCCCCTAGTTCTGGGAAACTGTCCCCTGTAGGTTCCTCGAAAGCCCCCCTCTTTGGTACTGTGGCTGAAGGTTTGGATGGTGAGGTAGATGCCTCAGATGTTTGGGATCTAAAACCCCCGCTATATTGAGGCGTTCAAAATGAGCCTCTGTATTGTGTTGAGTAAAGCGCTCCCATAGCTTTAGCAGTGTCGGCATCCTTTTTCATTTTTGCAATGGCTGTATCAACCTGTGTGCCAAACAGCTGTTTTTCATTAAATGGTATGTTAACAGCTTGCTGGATTTCAGGTTCAAAGCCTGACGACTGAAGCCATGTGTGTTGTCTAATGGGGACTGCTGTATTGATAGTTCTTGCGGCTGTGTCTGCAGAGTCTATCGCTGACCTGATTTGATTATCCGTAATGGCCTGCCCTTCCTCGACTATTTGCTGGGCTTTTTTCTGTTGATCCTTGGGGAGATGCTGGATGTCTTTCATCTCGTCCCAGTGGGCCCTATCATGTCTAGCCATTAGCGCTTGGGAATTGGCTATTCGACATTGATTAGCCGCTTGTGATGCTACTCTTTTACAAGCAAAATAAAAAAAATTGCTTTCTTGCTGGGAACATGCCACGAACAGATGTACACTGGGTAAGTGACAGAAGTTGTTTTTCTTCAAAGAAGTCTTTTCGAGTCACTGGGCAGAGTGACTCCTCCCTTTCGGCTCCATTGCGCATGGGCGTCGACTCCATCTTAGATTGTTTTCTTTCCGCCATCAGGTTCGGATGTGTTCCTCTTCGCTTCGTATTTCGAATCGTGAAACTTAGAAAAGAATAGAAAATTCGTTGGTATTGTTTACGTTTGGTACCGGTTTATTTTTATCGTATCGGCACCGACATCAAGACCGCTTTGGCGGCCCTTCGGGGCTTCCACTCTTCATCAAGGCCTGGTCGGCCCGACCACACCCGTCGTCAAACACTAATGGACCGGACTCCTTTCCATTTCTGTCCTAAGTGTCACGCCAAGTATCCTAATACAGACAAGAACCGGGTCTGTAACCTGTGTTTGTCGCCCAAACACAGAGAGGATACTTGTGAAGTTTGCCGAGCGTTTCGATCCAAGAAGACCTTAAGGGATCGATGCGCAAGACTACAGAGGGCGTCAAAGCCGAAACAACATCTCAACGTAGAGGAAGAAGAGAGCAGAATTTCCATCCAAGAATCGGACTCAGATGAATCCGATGGTGATCGACCTTCGGCGCGGCAAACAGTGAGTACACCTGCCCTGTCCCACACCCAGGGTCACACCAAAAAACTCAAGGCCACGGGGACGCCACTGCCAGTAGGCCATGGCTCAACCCACAGAAAAGAAGGTGACCAAGTAACATCGGCACTGAAAATGGCCAAATATTTGCCGAAGACTTCCGACTCCGGTCGAGAATCCAGCACCAAAAAAAGTCTGCATAGAGTCGGGCAAGCCTCGAAAGAGCTTATCGGAACCAAAAAAGACAATTTCAATGGGAATTTTGGTACCGAAAAAAACGGCTTCGGAGCCGAAACGTTCTTCCTACACTGAAGAGCAAGGGCTTTCTCTGCAGCTTAAAGAAAAACACAGATTTGAGCAGGAACTGGATTTAGAAGAACATGACCAAACACAGCAAAGGTTAGAAATCCAGAAGGACACAGGGAAGATACAAACCATCCCTCCACTCAAATCAAAAAGAAAACTGGCTTTTCAAGAGACTGAGATGCAACCGAAAGCCAAAGTGGTTAGAGAAGTCACTACCACCACATTTCTCACCACAAACATCCCCACTGCACTCACCACAATTGTCACTGATGGCGCAGTCACCCACACATACTGGGATGACTCAAATGATGCGGATCCCTGGGATCTATACGGCCCACCTATATCGGACAACAGTCCAGAGTGTTATCCAACCAAGCCTTCACCACCAGAAGACAGTACAGCATACACGCAGGTACTAGCCAGAGCAGCTACGTTCCACAATGTAACAATGCACTCGGAACCGGTGGAGGATGACTTCCTGTTCAACACTCTGGCATCCACGCATGCTTCCTACCAAAGTTTACCTATGTTACCGGGCAGGCTTAAACACGCACAACAGGTCTTCCAAGAACCTGTAAAAGGTAGAGCCATCACGCCAAGGGTCGAAAAGAAATTTAAACCGCCCCCGTCAGACCCAGTGTTCATTACTCAACAGCTCCCTCCAGACTCAGTGGTTGTGGGAGCTGCAAGGAAAAGGGCAAATTCACAATCAGGGGATGCGCCACCCCCTGATAAGGAGAGTCGAAAATTCAACGCGGCGGGGAAAAGAGTGGCATCGCAAGCAGCCAATCAGTGGCAAATTGCCAACTCACAGGCCCTACTTGCCCGCTACGACAGGGCGCACTGGGACAAAATGCAAGACATCATCCAGCATTTGCCCAAAGAACACCAAAAACGTGCCCAACAAGTGGTCGAAGGAGGACAGACCATATCAAATAACCAAATCCCATCTGCCCTAGACTCTGCTGATACAGCAGCACGCACCGTCAACACAGCAGTAACTATTTGAAGGCATGCATGGCTGCAAAGTTATGGATTTAAGCCAGAAATACAACAAAGCGGTATTGAATATGCCATTTAATCAACACCAACTATTTGGGCTGGAAGTGGATACCGCAATCGAGAAAATGTAAAAAGACACGGACACGGCCAAAGCCATGGGCGCGCTCTACTCCTCACAATACAGAGGAACATTTAGGAAACCACAGTTTTGGGGGGGGGGAGGGGGGTGTTTCGACAAGCCATCAGAACCATCCACCTCCCAAACAAAACCCACCTACCAATCTCAGTACCAGAGAGGGGGGTTTCGTGGTTCCTGCAGAGGACAATTCCCAAGAGGAAGAGGGAAATTCCAGCCCGCCAAGCCCCAGCAAACAGTGACTTCAATGTCACACTTCCCCCAACACTTATCGGTGGGGGGGGAAGCTAACCAAATACAACCACAATTGGACACACATTACCACAGACACGTGGGTCCTATCAATTATACAACATGGTTATTGCATATAATTCACAACATTCCTTCCGGATGTTCCACCAAAACCGCTCAAATTGTCTACACAACAATTAGACCTATTACACATAGAGGTCCAAGCACTGCTACAAAAATAAGCCATAGAGCTAGTATCCTATCACCAGAAAGGAACAGACGTTTACTCCCTGTATTTCCTTATCCCAAAAAAAGACAAAACGTTAAGGCCTATTGTAGGAAGTTGGCTCTGTATGTACTATTTCAAAGTAAGAAATAGTATTCACAGAGTCCAAGGGTTCCCCTTAGAGGTAAGAGAGTGGCAGAAAGAAATAATTCTAATGCTCTATTTTGTGGTAGTGTGGTCGAGCAGTAGGCTTATCAGAGGGTAGTGTTAAGCATTTGTTGTACACACACAGGCAATACATGAGGAACACACAATCAAAGACCATTCCAGGCCAATAGGTTTTTTATATAGAAATATATATTTTCTTAGTTTAGGTTCCAGATTTACAATCAATACTTTAAATGAAAGGTATTTCACTCAGGTATCATAGGAACTTTGAATCAGCAAAATAGCATCTACAGTTTTGGCAAAAATGGCAATAAGCTATTTTAAAACTAGACACTTGGTGCAAATTTCAACAGTTCCTGGGGGAGGTAAGTATTTGTTAGTTTTGCAGGTAAGTAAACCACCTACAGGGTTCAAAGTTGGGTCCAAGGTAGCCCACCGTTGGGGGTTCAGGGCAACCCCAAAGTTACCAGACCAGCAGCTCAGGGCTGGTCAGGTGCAGAGTTCAAAGTGGTGCCCAAAACATAGGCTTCAATGGAGAAGGGGGTGCCCCGGTTACAGTCTGCCAGCAGGTAAGTACCCGCGACTTCGAGGGCAGACCAGGGGGGTTTTGTAGGGCACCGGGGGGAAGGACACAAGTCAGCACAAAAAGTACACCCTCGGCGGCACGGGGGCGGCCGGGTGCAGAGTGCAAACAAGCGTCTGGTTTGCTATAGGTTCCAATGGGAGACCCAGGGGTCTCTTCAGCGAAGCAGGCAGGCAAGGGGGGGGCTCCTCGGGTTAGCCACCACATGGGCAAGGGAGAGGGCCACCTGAGGGTCGCTCCTGCACTGGAAGTCGGATCCTTCAGGTCCTGGGGGCTGCGGGTGCAGTGTCTTTACCAGGCGTCGGGTTCTTGGAAGCAGGCAGACGTTGTCAGGAGGAGCCTCTGGATTCCCTCTGCAGGCGTCGCTAGCGGGTCTCAGGGGGTCAACTTTGGCTACTCACAGGGTCGCAGTTGCCGGGGAGTCCTCCCTGTAGTGGTGTTTCTCCGCAGGTCGAGCCGGGGGCGTCGGGTGCAGAGTGGAAAGTCTCACGCTTCCGGCAGGAAACGTGGAGTCCTTTTAAAGTTGTTTCTTTGTTGCAAGTTTTGGTTTCTTTGGAACAGGGCCGCTGTTCTCGGGAGCTTCTTGGTCCTTTTAGATGCAGGGTAGTCCTCTGAGACTTCAGAGCTCGCTGGACCCTGGGGGAACGCGTCACTGTTGCAGTTTCCCTTGAAGTGGGAAGACAGGCCGGAAGGGCTGGGGCCAAAGCAATTGGTGTCTCCGTCTTTTCTGCAGGACTTTCAGGTCAGCAGTCCTTCTTCGTCTTCAGGTTGCAGGAATCTAGTTTCCTAGGTTCTGGGGAGCCCCTAAATACTGAATTTAGGGGTGTGTTTAGGTCTGGGAGGGCAGTAGCCAATGGCTACTGTCCTTGAGGGTGGCTACACCCACTTTGTGCCTCCTCCCTGAGGGGAGGGGGGCACATCCCTATTCTTATTGGGGGAATCCTCCATCTGCAAGATGGAGGATTTCTAAAAGTAAGTCTCCTCAGCTCAGGACACCTTAGGGGTTGTCCTGACTGGCCAGTGAATCCTCCTTGTTTTTCTCATCTCCCCTGGACTTGCTGCCAAAAGTGGGGGCTGTGTCCAGGGGGCGGGCATCTCCACTAGCTGGAGTGCCCTGGGGCATTGTAACAAGAAGCCTGAGCCTTTGAGGCTCACTGCTAGGTGTTACAGTTCCTGCAGGGGGGAGGTGTGAAGCACCTCCACCCAGAGCAGGCTTTTGTTTCTGTCCTCAGAGAGCACAAAGGCCCTCACCACATGGGGTCAGAAACCCGTCTCTCAGCAGCAGGCTGGCACAGACCAGTCAGTCCTGCACTGAACAATTGGGTAAAATACAGGGTGCATCTCTAAGATGCCCTCTGTGTGCATTTTTTAATAAATCCAACTTTGGCATCAGTGTGGGTTTATTATTCTGAGAAGTTTGATACCAAACTTCCCAGTATTCAGTGTAGCCATTATGGAGCTGTGGAGTTCATTTTTGACAAACCCCCAGACCATATACTTAATATGGCCACAACTGTACTTACAATGTCTAAGAATAGACTTGGACACTGTAGGGGCATATTGCTCATGCAGCTATGTCCTCACCTGTGGTATAGTGCACCCTGCCTTAGGGCTGAAAGGCCTGCTAGAGGGGTGACTTACCTATGCCACAGGCAGTATTTTGTGTGCATGGCATCCTGAGAGGGATCCTGATCATACATGCTGCAGCCCTTAAAGACCTTCCCCGGCATCAGGACCCTTGGTACCATGGATACCAGTTACAAGGGACTTACCTGAGTACCAGGGTTGTGCCAATTGTGGAGACAAAGATACAGTTTAGGGAAAGAACACAAGTGCTGGGGCCTGGTTAGCAGGGTCCCAGCACACTTTCAAATAAAGGATAAAGGCACAGGAGGGTGTCGCACACCCAATAATCCCCAAGAAGAACCAGGCAACAGGCCGGTTCCCCTCCTTAACCTCCTTCCATCCACCCCTCCCCCTCCAGGAGTGCTAGCCTGCAGTCCTGGCCTTTGGATAGATATTTGAGTCACAAGGAACCCCACACATGTCAGAGACCCCTATTCTTGTAGTCGAAGAATTCGCAAGAACCTGGGGCATGTCAGTTCCCTAAACTTGCTGGAAAGCAAAGTCAGAAATGGGTGCCATAAGGGAGTATCTTTATCACAGTCTCCATGCTTGTGGTGTGCCCTGTAGTGAATCGCCTCCCACTCCTCCGGCGTCAGGGATCTCCCCAGCTCAGCCAGCCAACAATTCCGGCCCGGAAGGCTAGGAATTCGGACTGCGTGCTGTAGTAGATCATACAGATCCAATATAATGTTTTCCCCACTATGGGCGGCAAGGAGGGATGGGAAGGAGGTCAGGCCGCCTGAGCAATTTGCCTGGTCCCACACCTTCATTGTGACTCTGGTGACAGCCTCTTGCTCCCCACCCCCTTCCCCCCAACCCCCAAATAAAGCGATTAATTTCTCTCTGCAGTGTCTGATGGAGCAGGGCGGAGGCTCAGCCGGCAGTGTCTGAAAAAAGAAGAGGGCCTTTGGGAGGATCGACCTTTTGATGGCTGCTATTCTGCCAGTCCACGAGATGGGGTAGCATTGCCACTCCATGCGGTCGGTTCTGACCCCCCATCCCCCCCCCCGCAAGAGGAGCCGGTAATTGATAAGCAGTCTCCAACACCGTTCGGGCTATCTGGGGAACCAGTAAGGGAGGGAGCTCTCCTCCCATCAAAAGGCATAGCGCTGAGTCAGCTCATTCAGCCGTCTCCCTCGGCAGCGCAATGTCAAGTGCCAGGGACTTCGAGAGATTTACCCAGAAGCCCGACACCACTCCGAAAGCCTCCACCTCAAAGACCGGGAGAGCCCTCACCGGGTCGTTAAGTGTCACCACAATGTCATCCGTGTAAAGCGCAATCGTGTGTGCTTCCCCTCCAAATCTGACCCTGGTAACCTCCGGTCTATCCCTCACTCTATGCACAAAAGGTTCCATATATAGAGCGAAGAGCAGGGGGATAGCGGGCACCCCTGGCGGGGTCATGCGGCCCACCAAGAAGGGGGAGGGTGACACCCCGTTAACCCTGACCGAGGCCCTCGGCTTGCTGTAGGCCCCCTCTATCCAGGCCCGAAATCGAGTCCCCAGGCCAAAGTGTCCAAACGTTGCATGTAGGTGTGACCACTGCACACGGTCGAATGCTTTCTCTGCTTCTATGCTGAGCAACATTGAGTGCCGCCCCGCATGTTGTGCCTTGTCCACCGCGTTTAGAAGACGGTTCATGTTGTCTCCACATTGTTGGCCTGGAATAAAGCCCGCCTGGTCGAGGTCAGCCCGGCCTCAGTGGGTTCAGACGGGACACAAGGGTGCCCATCAGGAGCGTGAAATCAGCATTTAGTAGCGCTATAGGCCGGTAGGAGCCACACTCCTCCGGGTCCTTCCTGGGTTTAGGGATGACCACTATGGTCATGTCCAGCATAGATGGCGGCATGTCCCCTGGCTCCCTGATGTTGTTAAAGAGTCTGGTCAAGATGGGAGACAAGCTCGAACAAAATGCCTTGTAGAAGGCTCCGGCCCATCCATCCGGCCCAAGGGACTTCGAGGCCTCAAGTCGGGCTTTGCCAAAATGACCTCCTCCAGGCGGATGGGGGCCTCGAGGGGCAGCCTCTTCCTGCGTCAGTTTAGCCGTGCAGGCTTGTTCCAGGTAGTGGAGCGAGGGCCCCGGATCAGCCTGCTGTGCAGAGTTCAGGTCCCGGTAAAAGTCACGGAAAGGCCGAGGCGATCTGTGCATCGCTCGTGACCATCTGTCCCCCGGGAGTCTAATTGATGTCACTGTTGCCCTCTGGTGCTGAGCCCTAATTCTATTGGCCAAGAGGTGGCCGCATCTATTGCTTCCCACATAACAGGAGTGTCACAAACGTAGAGCCGTGTATTCCGTCCTGTCCATATTGATCCCCACAAGCTGTAGCCGAGCTGCATTAAGGTGTCTCTGGGCCCCCGTCCTCTTGTGTATTGTTTCGAGCTCCGTCACCTGCTGCTGCAGGTGAGATTTTTTCTAATGTCTGAGTTTATCTTGTACGGATATCCCTATGAACTCTCCTCCAATCATCACCTTCCGTGCATCCCACAGAAGGGGTAGCAGGGTGTTGGCCCTATCATTAAATTCCAAGTAAGTGGAAATAGCTTTTGGCGATCTGGGCGACCATCTCCGGTCTCATCTGGAGTGTGGGTCGCAGGTGCCAAGGGTGAGGCCTGGCACGTCCGAGGCGGGGGACTTAAGTGTGAAGGTAACCGCTTCGTGGTCCGATAGTGCACATGGGGCTATTTCTATGTCCCCGACTGTAAGGAAATGCCTCCTTGGCATGGTTACCCCCTGACTTTTTGCCTTTGCTGATGCTATGTTTTGAATTGAAAGTTTGCTGAGGCCTGCTAACCAGGCCCCAGCACCAGTGTTCTTTCCCTAACCTGTACTTTTGTATCCACAGTTGGCACACCCTGGCATCCAGATAAGTCCCTTGTAAATGGTACCCCTGGTACCAAGGGCCCTGATGCCAAGGAAGGTCTCTAAGGGCTGCAGAATGTCTTATGCCACCCTGGAGACCCCTCACTCAGCACAGACACACTGCTTGCCAGCTTGTGTGTGCTGGTGAGAACAAAACGAGTAAGTCGACATGGCACTCCCCTCAGGGTGCCATGCCAGCCTCTCACTGCCTATGCCAGTATAGATAAGTCACCCCTCTAGCAGGCCTTACAGCCCTAAGGCAGGGTGCACTATACCATAGGTGAGGGCACCAGGGCATGAGCACTGTGCCCCTACAGTGTCTAAGCAATACCTTAGACATTGTAAGTGCAGGGTAGCCATAAGAGTATATGGTCTGGGAGTCTGTTTTACACGAACCCCACAGCACCATAATGGCTACACTGAAAACTGGGAAGTTTGGTATCAAACTTCTCAGCACAATAAATGCACACTGATGCCAGTGTACATTTTATTGTAAAATACACCCCAGAGGGCACCTTAGAGGTGCCCCCTGAACCCTTAACCGACTATCTGTGTAGGCTGACTGGTTCCAGCAGCCTGCCACAACCGAGACATGTTGCTGGCCCCATGGGGAGAGTGCCTTTGTCACTCTGAGGCCAGTAACAAAGCCTGCACTGGGTGGAGATGCTAACACCTCCCCCAGGCAGGAGCTGTAACACCTGGCGGTGAGCCTCAAAGGCTCACCCCCTTTGTTCCAGCACCACAGGGCACTCCAGCTAGTGGAGTTGCCCGCCCCCTCCGGCCACGGCCCCACTTTTGGCGGCAAGGCCGGGGGAAATAATGAGAATAACAAGGAGTCGTCACCGGCCAGTCAGGACAGCCCCTAAGGTGTCCTGAGCTGAAGTGAGTCTAACTTTCAGAAATCCTCCATCTTGTGGCCCCCTCCCCTTGGGAGGAGGCACAGAGGGTGTACCCACCCTCAGGGCTAGTAGCCATTGGCTACTAACCCCCCAGACCTAAACACGCCCTTAAATTTAGTATTTAAGGGCTTCCCTGAACCTAAGATTTTAGATTCCTGAAACTACAAGAAGAGGACTGCTGAGCTGAAAAACCCCTGCAGAGGAAGAACAGAAGACACCAACTGCTTTGGTCCCAGACTCACCGGCCTGTCTCCTGCCTTCCAAAGAAACCTGCTCCAGCGACGCTTTCCAAGGGACCAGCGACCTCTGAATCCTCTGAGGACTGCCCTGCTTCAAGAAAGACAAGAAACTCCTGAGGACAGCGGCCCTGCTCCAAAAGAACTGCAACTTTGTTTCAAGGAGCAGATTTAAAGATCCCTGCAACTCCCTGCAAGAAGCGTGAGACTTGCAACACTGCACCCGGTGACCCCGACTCGACTGGTGGAGAACCAACACCTCAGGGAGGACCCTCCAGCGACTCCAAGACTGTGAGTAACCAAATTTGTCCCCCCCTGAGCCCCCACAGCGACGCCTGCAGAGGGAATCCCGAGGCTCCCCCTGACCGCGACTGCCTGAACTCCATTTCCCGACGGCTGGAAAAGACCCTGCACCCGCAGCCCTCAGCACCTGAAGGAACGGAACTCCGGTGCAGGAGTGACCCCGAGGAGGCCCTCTCCCTTGCCCAGGTGGTGGCTACCCCGAGGAGCCCCCCCCTTGCCTGCCTGCATCGCTGAAGAGACCCCTTGGTCTCCCATAGGAAACTATTGGAAACCCGACGCGTTTTCCCACACTGCACCCGGCCGCCCCCGCGCTGCGGAGGGTGTACTTTTTGTGCTGACTCGTGTCCCCCCCCCCCCCCCCCCCCCCCCCCCCCGGTGCCCTACAAAACCCCCCTGGTCTGCCCTCCGAAGACGCGGGTACTTACCTGCTGGCAGACTGGAACAGGGGCACCCCCTTCTCTCCATTGAAGCCTATGTGGTTTGGGCACCTCTTTGAACTTTGCACCTGACTGGCCCTGAGCTGCTGGTGTGATAACTTTGGGGTTGCTCTGAACCCCCAACGGTGGGCTACCTTGGACCCAAAACTGAAACCTGTAAGTGACTTACTTACCTGTTAAAACTAACATTACTTTACCTCCCCCAGGAACTGTGAAAATTGCACTGTCCACTTTTAAAACAGCTATTTGTGTTTTATGTAAAAAGTATAAATGCTAATGTAATGATTCAAAGTTCCTAAAGTACTTACCTGCAATACCTTTCAAATGAGATATTACATGTAGAATTTGAACCTGTGGTTCTTAAAATAAACTAAGAAAATATATTTTTCTATAACAAAACCTATTGGCTGGATTTGTCTCTGAGTGTGTGTTCCTCATTTATTGCCTGTGTGTATGTACAACAAATGCTTAACACTACTCCTTTGATAAGCCTACTGCTCGACCACACTACCACAAAATAGAGCATTAGTATTATCTCTTTTTGCCCTTATCTTACCTCTAAGGGGAACCCTTGGACTATGTGCATGCTATTCCTTACTTTGAAATAGCACATACAGAGCCAACTTCCTACACCGACCCTCTGTTAGATTTCCCTGGTGCCCAGGAAAAAGTCTATATGTGCATAGGTCTTGTGGGAGTAAAAGGTGTAGTCCCTAGTTTTGGGGTGTCTTTCCCTCCACAGATCTCTAAGCCCCCACCCCTCTAAACCCTCCAGGCCCCTCGCTTGCATGACCCCTGTCCCCATGTATCATGTATCATGACGCGTATCTGTCCCTGTCCTGGTGTAGAACTATGTTGAAGTCGCCCCCAATAAGCACCTGTCTATCTTGGTTAGTCATTATCTCCGCGAGGGCCCTGAGGATAAACTTTTCCTGACCCTCATTGGGAGCGTAGATAAACGCCACCATCTGGGTCCCCCCAACGTGGATCCTGTATGCCAGAAGACTTCCCTGCATCTCAGCAGCCTTGTCACCCACCTTCCCCTTTAATGAACGCGACACCAGGATCGGTACCCCCTGCTACTTTTCTCCCACCGGAGAAGTGTTGTACAGGAAAGGCTCTAGACTCTATCCTGTGTTGGCCTGGAGCAACTAGTTGGGTCTCCTGAAGGTGACATGTGTCTGTGCCTGAGTTCTCATGGTATTAGGTGATCGCTCTGCTCTTGATTGGATTGTTCAACCTCTTGATATTAAGTGGTGTGATTAGTTTCACTGACATGGGGAAGGTATGAGGGAAGCAGTGTCAGGCGGAATGTCCCCGATGTGAGTCCCACTGTGCCCAGTCTGTTGCTGGGTAAACGTAGTCTTTGTATGAGTCCCATTTGTATAGTAGCTACCACTGAACATAAGCTTTGCTCTCCCACCCCCCCTAAGAAAAACAAAACCTAGTGAATCAACATGATCAAACAATCTCAGAAAGGGGAGCCGGATAAACTGCCATAGTCCAGAGGTTGAGCCTCAGTCCAAGGGGCCTGCGCCCTAATCAATTCAGTGTACTTTGGGTGCCACCCCTCACACGCCTGAAACTGACTCCAGCTGGTAGGCCCACGGTTGTCACCCCATGTCTCTAGCAGCCATCCTCCTGTCTCCGCTGAGGGACTCCAGGACTGCTCTCCTTTCAGACTGAATAGTCTCCTTGTCCCGTCTGGATTCGCCATGCGGAACCATCTGCCACCATGCACGCATCTTGCTCCTGGGCTCCGTAGTGGGCGAGCCCCGACCTCCACCCTGGGGGTCACCCAGCTGGAGGATTTTGTATGCTTCTTTCAGTGAGCGCAGTTGGTGCAGTTTACCCTCCCATCGGAATACAAGCCGTAAGGGATGTCCCCAGGAGTAGGTAACTTTATGCTGTTGTAGTTGAGAGGTTATCGGTCAGAAGTCTCTTTGCTTTTGGAGGGTGATAGAGGCCAAATCTTGGTAAAGGAGCAAAGCGTTCCCACGTAACTGCAAAGGGTGTTGCTCCCTTCTGCTCGGTGGATGCTTCCTTCAGAGGGAAGTCGTGGAGACAGCCTCGGCGGCCCCACCCTGTGGACTCTATCGATGCGTACCTCTCTCTCAGCAGACTGCCCCGAATTTGATGGAATAGGGCCGGCACAAATAAAAGTATATCTCAAATCCCCCCCCCCTCCCCCCCCCGGGGTGTGTGCCCCTCGGATGCAAATATTGTTCCTCCTCAAGGTCTTCTGCGTGTGCCTGGAGCTCTATTTGTTGATCCTGAAGCCGGAGAATCTCCTGCTGTAGCTGTTTGACCTCCTCCCCTCTGGCGTTTTCGTGTTCCTCCAGAGACGGCACTCTTTCTCCTACCTCCACGAGCTCCCGGCGTATTACCTTCAAATCCTGCAAAAGGTCCCTCTTTACAGCTTGAATGTTGTCTTGGAGCGATGCAAAGAGGCCTTCCTGAAAGCCCCTAGTAACAGGAGCCCCCTCGGCCTCACCTGCCTCCTTGTCTAAATGCTGGCCAGGTCCAGGGGTCTCATCCTCCAACCTGCCACCTGGTGGCTTGGTTAGCATTTCCATGACGGATCTGTCCTTTTTTCCTCACATTGCCTCGTTTGTCACAGACCCCGCAGGCACGGCTCATCAGGCCTTGCGCAGTTGTCCTCCGGGCAGGGGGCAAGCCTGTCCAGCTGGGCACATCCCTCGCAGCTCCACAGGCCCTGATCCAACCACAGTCGACACCCAGGGCCACTCCGGGTGTGCCTCCTTCATACCCGTTGCGCCCAAGGGGTCCGCCAAGTGGGCTCCTGGCCTCCAATCCTGACTGGTGCTACTCCAGGCCCAGGTCTCCTCCACAGACGCGCAGTCCCCAGCCGGTCTCCTCCAGTGCGTCCAAGGTATCAAACGTCTCGGGCCCCTCGCCTTCACTCTGCAGGGGGCCCTCTTCCGATGCAGCTCCCGGGGCTCCCCTCTCATACCTGGCGCTTGGCTCTGCTGCACAGCAGGCCGGAACAATAACCTGCGCAGGCCCTAGGCCTCCTGCCACTCCAGCTGGGCCCCACAACGACGGTGCTGGGCCCAGGCGACCCCCCCCTCCCAGCCGCCAGGTCCCAGGCCTCACCATCCGCTGCTCCCGCTGTCTGGTCCGTCGGCAGGCCCCACTCCGGCTTCCATCTGTGCCCCCGGCGCTTGCCTTACTTGGCTTTGCGGCTGGGCTGGTGCACCGGTCACGCGGCTTGCTTCCACGGCCTCCCAGGCCGACCTCCAGCAGCCGGCCCTCACTTCCAGGGGCCTCCTCTCTCAGGTCTGCTGCCTTGCTGTCGGGGTGCCGCCACCTTGCCGCAAGGCCACGGCCTTCGCTCTTCACAGGTCTGAGGCAGGCGAGGTGCTCTTCATGCACTCCTGTAGCCGGCGAGGTGTGTCCTGAGCCTCGGGGGACATCATGGGTGTGCTTATGGTGCCACCCAGGGGTGGCAGACCGGGGATGTCCTGGATGGTGGGACGGGGAGGCGCGATTGTGCGACCTATCCGTCCACCATCTTGGCTCCGCCATGCAAGTTAATTCAAACATACCCAATACATGCAATGCTGGATTTCTAGTGGCAAATATCCTCAGTGGCTGAGATAAAGCTGATAAGTACCTGCTTAACTTATTATCATTGAGTTGGATAGCTTGACGTGAGTCAGCCTTGAAGTTCAAGGAGCACACACTTGCATTTGCTAACATGTCACTTTTTGTCACATTGAACAGGAAGATGGGCTGCTGTTTGGGGCCTTCCCTGTAGCCCAGCTGAAACCTGACATCTCTGTTCTGTGCCTGTATGAAAGCAAACAAAAAAACCTAAAAAAACCTTCCCAGTTTCAGATGACTGCAGGTGCTCAATCGGGTGAGATATAAGTGAGGCAAATGGCTGGTAGATGACCCCACTTCAGTTTATGGTAATTTTGACTTTGGTCAATCTGATGGTTTAGCAGGGTGATGGACTCCAGTGTTCCATTTCATTGTACCTCTATGGAAAACAAGCTCTTTATCTGAATGTTTTTTCGAGGCAGTCTTTCCCTAGATTATCCTATGTAAATAGTATCTACAGACATCCTAAGCTCCTCCGTGCAGGTACACACAAGCAGGCAATAAAATAGACCCCTGGATACAAGGTTGGGGCCCCAGCTCGATGTATCACTTCCTGAACCTAAGGATGGCAGGCCCTTTCTGGCCTAGGCAAGTTAACCAAGGGAGGAGTTGCATGGAGGCAAGGCTCAGAGCTACTAATAGGTGAGTGGACTCTGTAGGGAGGGACTGTTGCTGTGTGACCTAACTTCCAAGACCCAGGCCATAAACAAAGGTGGCGGAAATGGGATGAAATTGTGAAGTCTAATTAATGCATTAAACCTTAAGCACACTAGTGTGCCCAATTTCATTAAAATGCCAGAGTACACATTACAGTTCACTTAACGCTGTTATGCAGACTGATTTCAGGCAGATGGCTCTACAAGATTTCTGAGTTTCTTTACATTTGAACAAGGGTCAGGCTATATTTAGTTTGTTTTCCTCTGGCCTTCATCTGTTCCATTGCCTCTAGGACTCCAGGATTAATGGCTTTCTTACTTCATTTTGTGGGTATACTGCTAAGTAATCCCTCTGCATCGCTGGTCTCTGACATGGTTTCAGTAAGTTTCTGGAAAGACCAAATGCTGACCTTTCATGGTTCAGTTTTTCCCTTATTCTGCGGTGAGCCAGATAAGGTTTATTGGGTGTTCTTCAAATGTGTAAATGCCGATGCACTTGATTGACAAGGGTATGTCTGTGGCCTCGAGCACCAGCTTCTCCCACAGCAGAATTAAAGTGTAACAACAACTTTTCCATGACCACGCTTGACAAAACTCACCAGACTTTGCTGCACCAGTAGTCCCTAGACTGACCTGAACTTGAGCATCCTAAAGGATATTCTTTTCGAATCTTGATTGACTATGAAGCATATTTATCAGTCAGTGGCCATGCTATAAATGTCTGCTCCTGAGGACGCATTTTCTAGGAAGGTTGGCACCAGTCCTTTAGCGTCATTTCAGTTATTCCAAATAGCTGTCAGTTGACTTCAGTCTTGATTTTTGACACCTTTTACGTACTACTCCAATACTAGAGCCATCACCTGCAGTGCCTAAGCCCTGATAAGCTGTTCCCATTACTATCTCACTACCTGGGACTTCAGAATCAGCTCTCCCGTTGTACCTCAGACCTGACCTCTCGTCGCTTAGATCTGTTATTCACTATTATAGTAGTCACATGGATATGCCGCATTAAACCAACTTACAAATAGCAGTTATCTAGTATTACACCTCCTTAGTATTTCATTGTGTGGTTCAAAAGAGCTAGTCTCTTTGAGCCAAATGCCCTTGATAATCCCTGCCCCCGGATAACTACGTGAAAAGAAGAAATTGTCCAGAGATTTTCATTTTTGAATTACTTTTGGATCATTAGAAAAGTAATTTCGCTGCATAGACATTGCTGAACCGGGCCAATGTTTTTTTTTCTTTCCTTTTTTTGGACGAAATTTAAAAAAACAAATGGTGGATATGTTGCAATGATGTAATATTTCAGGAACCATGAGACCTGTATTCTTCGTTTTGGTGTCAAAACATAGGTTTAGGGGGTCTAGAAGCCTTATAGAGACAGGAAATATCTCCTTAGATCAACCCTGCTCCTATTTTCCAAAATGGCGGCTGTAATAGATGAAGAAGAGACGTATATAGAAATGAAACACAATAGTTTTTTATCCTTTTTAGGTATACACCAAACAATGTTTATGATCTAAATATGAAAAAAAGTTAATCACTCTTGTTTTAGACACATTTTCATAGTTTCATAGTTTTGTGACACATTTGCAGAATGTTGAACATTTGAGAAGAGCATATCGACAGGGACATCTTTTTGAACCCCAGGTTTTACAAGTACGTTTAAGTTCTGTGGGTAGAACCTTTAGATATTTCATAGGTTTTAGCACTCCAATAGCTTCCCACCCAAATTCACATGGGTCTTTCTCTACATGTGCATGAACCAAAACATTTACACATCTTCTGATCAAGTAGAATTCTCTTTTAATGTCCATGCACAAACTTCAGTGGAAAGCCACTTAGTGGGACTGATCTCTTAAACTCACTTTACCAAAAATCGTCAAATGTGACTGTCAGAGCTCGTTGTCCACACATGCACAAGGTATTTTTGTATGACTTTAAAGTCACCTTCTTCTGTGTCACCAAGTGCTTTTAGAAACTTCACAGGTTCAGCAGTTAAAGCTCCAAGTTTTGTTCCAGTTTTGCTCAGTGTCTTCTCCCGTAGGAATATGTGCCTTGATAAGAGCACTGACAAACATGTGAGGGACGGAATGCTGCACAATACAAACATTCACCCCAGTCACAAAGATTTGGGTTTAAACCATTGTGGTTTGATTTTATTTTTTTATTTTTTTGGCCCACCACACCGCCCAGTTTGGACCCAGCCATATGCAAATCAGTCTGACCCAGGTCCCCATGATAACAGTCGAGCCCGAACTGCCAAACCAGGTCCTCCCTGGACTGAAAACATGCATGCTGGGACTGGTTTTGGAGTATATAGTGGTGTGTAGCATTTTTGTACACACATTAAATTTATGTTCTAGGACTGTGTTAAATACAATAAAGAAAATATCATTATCCTCAATCAAAGGAGGACTGGATTTTTCCAGTGGGTGTTCTACATGACATTATAGCCGATATGCACCATTTTTTAAAATCAATCCTACTCGGCGAGAAGCCAGTGATGTTAAGCGGGTGTAAGGAAATGCCTCCTTGGCATGGTTACCCCATGACTTTTTGTCTTTGCTGATGCCAAGTTAGGATTTGAAAGTGTGCTGGGGCCTGCTAACCAGGCCCCAGGATCAGTGTTCTTTCTAAACTGTACCTTTCTCTCCACAATTGGCACAACCCTGGCATCCAGGTAAGTCCCTTGTAACTGGCACCCCTGGTGCCAAGGGCCCTGATGCCAGGGAAGGTCTCGAAGGGCTGCAGTATGTCTTATACCACCCTGGGGACCCCTCACTCAGCAGTGGCACACTGCTTGCCAGCTTATCTGTGCTGGTGGGGAGAAAACGACTAAGTCGACATGGCACTCCCCTCAGAGTGCCATGCCAACCTCAAACTGCCTATGGCACAGATAAGTCACCCCTCTAGCAGGCCTTACTAAGGCAGGGTGCACTATAACACAGGTGAGGGCATGGGTGCATGAGCACTATGCCCCTGAAGTGTCTAAGCAAAACCTTAGACATTGTAAGTGCAGGGTAGCCATAAAAGTATATAGTCTGGGAGTCTGTCATACACAAACTCCACTGCACCATAATGGCTACACTGAAAACTGGGAAGTTTGGTATCAAACTTCTCAGCACAATACATGCACACTGATGCCAGTGTACATTTTATTGTAAAATACACCCAGAAGGCATCTTAGAGAGGCCCCCTGAAAACATACCCGACTTCCAGTGTGGGCTGACTAGTTTTTGCCAGCCTGCCACACACCAGACATGTTGCTGGCCACACGGGGAGAGTAATTTTGTCACCCTGTGGCCAGGAACAAAGCCTGTACTGGGTGGAGGTGCTTCACACCTCCCCCTGCAGGAACTGTAACACCTGGCGGTGAGCCTCAAAGGCTCACCCCCTTTGTTACACCGCCACAGGGCATCCCAGCTAGTGGAGATGCCCGCCCCTCAGGCCACTGCCCCCACTTTTGGCAGCAAGGCTGGAGGAGATAATGAGGAAAACAAGGAGGAGTCCTCTCCCCAGTCAGGACAGCCCCTAAGGTGTCCTGAGGTGACTCTTACTTTTAGAAATCCTCCATCTTGCATCCCCCCCCCCCTTCCACACAGGGAGGAGGCACAAAGAGGGTGTAGCCACCCTCAGGGCCAGTAGCCATTGGCTACTGCCCTTCCAGACCTAAACACCCCCCCCCCCCCCTAAATTGAGTATTTAGGGGTCTCCAGAACCAAGGAAGATAGATTCCTGCAACCTAAGACGAAGGACTGCTGACCTGAAGCCCTGCAGAGAAGACAGACTACAACTGCTTTGGCCCCAGCCATACCGGCCTGTCTCCCCACTTCGAGAGAAACTGCAACAGTGACGCATCCCCCAGGGTCCAGCGACCTCTGAAGCCTCAGAGGACTACCCTGCATCTAAAAGGACCAAGAAGCTCCCGAGAACAGCGGCCCTGTTCAACAAAACTGCAACTTTGCAACAAAGAAGCAACTTTTAAAGACCACTTGTTTCCCGCTGGAAGCGTGAGACTTTCCACTCTGCACCCGACGCCCCCGGCTTGACCTGTGGAAAACCAACACTACAGGGAGGACTCTCCGGCGACGGCGAGCCCGTGAGTAGCCATAGTTGACCCCCCTGAGCCCCCAAAGCGACGCCTGCAGAGGAAATCCAGAGGCTCCCCCTGAGAGACTGCCTGCTTCAAGGAACCCAAAGCCTGGAAACTACACTACACTGCACCCGCAGCCCCCAGGACCTGAAGGAACCGAACTCCAGTGCGGGAGCGACCCTCTGCCTAGCCCAGGTGGTGGCTACCCCGAGGAGCCCCCCCTGTGCCTGCCTGCATCGTTGAAGAGACCCCTGGCTCTCCCCATTGATTCCTATTGAAAACCAGATGCCTGTTTGCACTCTGCACCCGGCCGCCCCTGTGCTGCTGAGGGTGTACTTTGGGCCTGCTTGTGCCCCCCGGTGCCCTACAAAACCCCCCCTGGTCTGCCCGCCGAAGTTGCGGGTACTTACCTGCTGGCAGACTGGAACCGGGGCACCCTTTTTTCCATTGAAGCCTGTGTTTGGGGCACCACTTTGACCTCTGCAACCTGACCGGCCCTGAGCTGCTGGTGTGAACTTTAGGGTTGCCTTGAACCCCCAACATTGGGCTACCTTGGACCCACCTTTGAACCCTGTAAGTGTTTTACTTACCTGTGAACTTAACATTTACTTACTTCCCCCAGGAACCGTTGATTTGTGCACTGTGTCCACTTTTAAAATAGCTTCTTGCCATTTTTGCCAAAACTGTACATGCTATTGTGATTATTCAAAGTTCCTACGATACCTGAGTGAAATACCTTTCATTTAAAGTATTGTTTGTAAATCTTGAACCTGTGCTTCTTAAAATAAACTAAGAAAATATATTTTTCTATATAAAAACCTATTGGCCTGGAATTGTCTTTAAGTGTGTGTTCCTCATTTATTGCCTGTGTGTGTACAACAAATCCTTAACACTATCCTGTGATAAGCCTACTGCTCAGCCACACTACTACAAAATAGAGCATTAGAAATATCTCTCTTTGCCACTATCTTACCTCTAAGGGGAACCCTTGGACTCTGTTCACACTATTTCTTACTTTGAAATAGTATATACAGAGCCAACTTCCTACAGCGGGGAGTTACAAACAGATGGCATACAAATAAAGAACACCATCCTTGACATTTGTAGAGGTAGGTATGCCCCACAGAATAAGCACGGTGGTGGAAATCATCAAATTGCACCAAGACAAAGTGAAATAGACCACCATTGTGAAAAAAAACTCATCATGTTGCGTCTCAGTGTACAACATCCACGATTGACAAGGAATATAAACCACACAGGCCTGGTCTGGTAAAAACAAATCTTAAGTATTAGACAGTACGATTAAAATACTCGCTCCTAAATAGTTACACTTGAAGAACAAATGTAATACTTTTTGGTAGCTCGGATTTATCCAGCACATGTTGAATGGCAGCATACATAAACATTACATTAAATGCCTTATTCATGTACACCTCCCAGAAATGACCACCTAGTATTGAAGTGGATGACAACTGAAATGCTAAGTACCTGAGCCATGGTGCTATTGAAAGCTGATAATGAAATTGGATCCATTCTGTCACACATCCATGAAAAAAGGAGGCTATGGATGGGAGGACATGGGACGCTAATCCAGGAGCCATGTTGAAATGTGCCTAGTAACATAAGCGCCAGAACAGTATTATATAATTGGATATGGCATCCCGTAATACATAGTCTCAAAACCAGTAGTGTTTGTGGTTTTTATTTTTTTTAATAACCACATTTTATTAGTTTTAACTATTTGTGGCAGCATCCACCAACATTGTATCAGACCATAGCTTGGGACAGTCACATTGGTAAGCAATATCCTAACTGCATGTGAAGTGATAATTAAGAGCCGATTTTGAAATAGATAATTCACAGTGCTAACTTAACTCAAAACTTTACATTTTGCAGGATGAATCTTTTCTGGATTTGCGTGCTGTGCATTATTTGGCCATATAATAGTTGGTTCAAGATTTTTCCAGTATTTTGCTCTCCTTCCTTTTGTTTTTGTTTACGATGTCCCTCTTTCTTGTTTTTTGTTGGTGGGCCACGATACTTCCACGATTTGGTGTTCTTTGTGATATCGTTGTGCTTCCTCTGGGAGCTCACACCTTTGTTCGCCATCTTCAGATTTTTTTTTTTATGCCATTGGGTCTGGAAGTCTGCTGAAGGATCTCCAGCCAAGAGAAGAAAATTGCGAAGAAGTTGAGGAAATCTCCGAAGTAGTAACCGGGTTCAGCCTCATCATTGATGCAGTCACTGCAAAAGAGAAAAATTTGCAAAGTCGGTGAAACGTCAGATAATTCCTGTTCTGGGGGAGGGGGTTGGTTCCCGAAGGGCCTAGGTGGAGAAGACACCATTTCACATCTTTAAGAACTGCCACCGCAAGTTTGCATGGAAAGATACTCGCCCAGTCTGTAACCTCTGCCTCCCGGTTGATCACCTGACTGAAGACTGCAACACGTGCTCTGCGTTCGCACCAAAGACACTAAGGGTAACGGAGAGACAGAGTAAAGCCCACCACAACATGCAGAACCAGCAGGCGATGACCTCTTTGAGAGATCTCGGCCTCTGTAGCGAAGAGGAGGACAGTGTTGCTTAAGAAGCTGGGGGATAGACATCAGACGAGGAAGTGAAGTTTGTCGAGGCTGCGCAGCCTTCGAAGAAGAAAGAGGAGGTAATAGAAATCCTGATGTTGAAAAAAACTCACTCCTGAATATCAAAGGGTGCTGCTGCGTCGAAACACGCACCTCCAACAGGCATTCCCTGAGAGAATGAGTTCCCCAGATTCCTTAAAGGGTAATCCAGTGAAGCGAAGACTCCTGAAAATCCCAAAGCACCGAAGGCCAGAAGGGATAGACACTGGGGCATCGAAAATAAATGGTTTAAGAACAGACCAACAAAGATTGACAACTGCTACGTCATTTAAATACGTTTCTACAGACAAGAGGTGGTCTCCCTCTCTCGACCCGACAGATGGGTCGCCGACAGAGAAGTGGAAGAGGCTGGAGGCCAAAATGTCCATGCTCATACAGAAAAAAGGAATTTGACAGCCTCAGAGGCTTCAGAATTCCATTGTTGGTTTCGATGCATGAGGACCTTGGGGAAGAAGTAACAGGCCCCTTTCCCCCGCAACTTACTCCTGACCCTCTGGGAAAGGAGAAAGAGCACTTTTACGACTAAGAAGAGGAAGAAATCACAAAAAGGTTTCATGGCTTGAAGCTAAATACACACTCCAATAGCAGGAGTTGGAAACGGACTCCCCTGAAGGCCAATATAGGTAACTACAGCCAAGTCATCAAACAGGGCGAAGATAAGTTTGAAGTTCAGCTGGAGGAAGAAACGCCACAATCATGCTTTCTCCTAGAAACACTAATTCCAAGACAGGCAAGACACCAATTCCTACCAATTCTTCCTAGTGGTTTGGATCAAGGGAGGGAAGCCTTCCAGGAGTCTGCCTCTTGCCGCGGGGTAACTCCAAGAGCAGAGAAGAAATATAAAAACGCTACAACGGATCAGCCTGACATTATGGGCTCAGTACCAGCAGACTCAATCGTTTCAAAGGCAAGGAAAAGAGCTAATATACCAGTGACAGTAGGTCCTCTTCCAGAGAAGGAAAGCAAAAAGATGCAGCTCATGGGAACAAAGGTGGAATGTTGTGCGGCTAACCAATGGCAGATTGCCAGCTCCAGTGCACTATTGAACTAACATACACCTCAACAATGGGAAGAAGCTGGAGAACTTATGAAACACCTCCCAGAACAGTATCAAATAGAGCAGCACCCTTGGTGGAAAGTGGCAAAAACATCACAAATAAATGACTTGAGTCTGCTCTGGATGCAGCTGATATATCCACAGCTGATTATGGGAATAACGCTCAGGAGACACTCATGGCTATGAATTTCGGGTTTCAAGCCAGGGGTGAAGGCTAACAGCCTCAAAAGCCCTTTCAACAGAGAACAACTTTTTGGCAGCTCAGTGGACGACAAGCTAAACCAATTAAAAAAGAACAAAGAGACAGCCAAATAAATGGGCACCCTGCAATACAGAGAAGTAACAAGCAGGGAATTGGCACCTCTACACACACCTGTTGGAAGAGACATTTTCCAGATAGGCAGCATACACAAAGGCTTCCAGGGAAGCACTCAAACATTGGGTTCCCAAAAGGATGGCAGACCCAACTACAAAGTAGACAACCCTTTTGATGAAGGGGTCCTCCCCACAAGAGTGGAACAAACTCTTTCCTTAAGTGACTAGGCACATCTGTAAAGCCTCCCACAGACAACATCAAAGAGAGGCAACAGCATTGGCTACAAGGACAATATCGGGCATCAATCTTACCTACACACAACACCAGTAGGAGGCAGATTAAAAGATTTCATTCACGAGTGAAGGAAAATATCCTCAGACAAATAGGTTCTAAACTCTGTCAAATTCGGATATTGCACAGAGTTTCTAAAAACGCCACAAAGGAGGAGTCCAAAGAGGAGAATACACTAAGAAGGAAACATTAAGGCTCCTGAAAGAAGTAGAAGAATTACTAGCAAACAAATACGATAGAAAAGGTTCCAAGGCAAGAAATCGACCAAGGAAACTAATCAACGTATTTCCTTATCCCCAGGGTGGACAGATCACTGTGTCCAACCATATCCTTGAGTTTCTTAAACAAGTTAATAAAATCGCAAATTCAAGATGACAACCCTACAGGAGGTCATTCACCAACTGCAGAAGGGAGACTTCATGGCAGCTATTGACTTACAGATGCTTACACATTCATATGAAAAGATCTCTACGCTTTGTGGTAGACAAAACTCATTATTAGTTTTCAGTATTAGCCTTCGGAATACAATTTGCCCCCCGGGAATTCATAAAGTGTCTGGTAGCAATAGCAGCCCACCTCAGAAGAAGGGATGTTCATGGTTATCCTTACTTGGATGGTTGGTTTGTGAGAGCAAACTCCCATGAAAGATGTAAAGAACACACTCAACAGTAAATAGACACCATTCACCTTGAGATTCTCAATAAACATAGACAAATCACCCAAGTCCCAATGGAGAAAAGGAAAAAATCTTACTGGGGGCAAGAATAAACTTTTGTCTCCTTTGCAGACAACAACATGGGAAAGCCAGTTTCTAAGGGTACAGTGGCTAGATGGATTTCGTAGACAATCCAAATGTGTCACACACATGCGGGTGGAAGATTTGGAGCAAGGCCTAAACCACACTCAACAAGGAAGAAAGGGGCAGCCATTGCAAGAAATTTGAAGGCAGCTACATGGACTTCCACAGACACATTTACAAAAGATTACTGCATAGACATCCAAATGAACAAGGAAGCACAGGTGGGCCAGAATATTCTAAAAACATTTATTTGCAAATTCAAGTCCATCTTCTACCCATCCTCCACAAAGCAGCTATACTGCTGTGCACAGCATGTGAATCCAGAAAAGTTTCACGCTGCAAAACTTGAAGGTTCCTATCTGTAAGTGTAGATTTGCAACTTGAATAATTTACTGCATTCACAAGCTACCCTCCCACCTTCTCCAAGAAGATGGGAAGAGAGGAAAAAAAATTGGAAAATGGTGAACAAAGGTGGGAGCTTCTGGAGGAAGCACCACAATGACCTACAAAGGACACTAAATGGTGGAGGTATTGTCAAATCCCAGCAACTAAAAACAAGAAAGCTAGTAAAGACATTGTAAACAAAAACAAAGGAAGGACCGCAAAATACTGGATAATTTGGGACCCAACCACTAGATGGTGGAATAATGCACAACTTGTGAATCCAGAAAAATCTTCAAGGTGCAAACTACACCTACTGGTAAGAAACTTTATCCCTGTTCAAACATAGCCATAACACTGCATCAAGCAGGTCTGTAACCTTAAACCTAACCCATGTGGTTACACTGAGAGAATGGGTTTCATTTTAAGTCCTGATGAAGGCCTGGGACCTTGTGAGGGCCATATGAAAGAGCTGAAACATGTTGAGTTTTCCATAGAGTATAGGGACAGTAAACCCAACCCACTTGATCCAACTTTTAAATAATTTTAATTATACAAGTGGTACCCAAAATAAAGGGATAGCGGGGTAACCGCTAAGTATTTGTATTTATTCTACCCGTTAGATTTGGAGCTTTATCCAAAGTGCTTCCTGGAAGATGGAGTTCACCATGGTTTATCGGGACCAGTGTGTGACCCAGTGAATTAGTATGACACCAATAGTGTGTGCAAGGGTCCACAATAAAATTCCTTAATATTTTGATTGAAAGAACACAATAAGGCCATAATTTTAGAACTATTGATCTCAGGGTGTTAGGATACTTTTATTTAAAAACGCTGCCGTCACTTCAAGATCTGTACTTCTTGCACAGTCCATTAATGGTTGTCCGCAGCTATAACCAGATCTTAACAATGGAAAACTGTTTTATTGACATGTCTTTCAGGGCTTTCTAAAAGGTTGGAATGGTCACTGGTTTCCTTATTGCAGAGGTCTGTGAGAACCAGGGTGCTGGCACTGCAAACATCCACTGGGATAAAGAATTGCCAGGAGGAAGGATTTTGTTCCAGAACAGTTTAATATGCTCTTTATCGCAGAAAGCTTCTGGCTTGTGCTGCATGATCTTGTTTGCTAATGCGTCACCAACATCAGTATTGGTCTTGGTTAGACAGATAATTGTAAAGCACCTTCTAGTGGCCCCACTGTGATGTAATGTCTGTGCATATGGCTCAGTTTGTACTGCTCATTAATTAGGAGAGAATGCCTACCTTTGTTTTGCAGCAACTAAAATGCTATTTTGCAAAGCATAGGGCATTTCCTTATTCATTATGCAACGTAAGCCTCTGTAAGTTGCTGTCAGTCATCAGTGAGAGGTGGGGGATGATAATTGACAAATGATCTTCATTTTGGCGCGGAGAATATTAGGTGTTGTATTACTTTTGAGCTAAAATTATCCCTGCTTCATCAGTCATTGTACTCCATTGTAGTACTGTAGCTGATTGTTATGAATGTGAGATTCATTGGTAATCTTCATATATTTACTAAAAAAAAAAACGGAGGTTGCTGGAACGTTATAGTAAGTTCACATTTTACACAAACAAAACCAGAGAAATTTAGCAGTTCTAGTTGGAAATCTAAAGTAATTATAACTCATGCCCTAAAGCAACTATGTTGCTCCCCTGCCATGCACAGCTTTCTCATTAATAATTTAACAGCAAATGTTGCAGTGATATTTTCAATGATGTCATTGAAGAGGTCATTAGTCATGTACTATTTGGGGAAAAGGTGCATGGCGAGGGCACCCTGGGACATAGCAGGAGGTTGTTCCTGGGGGATGGAGTCTCCAGGGCTATTAAGGGTTCTGGGAGAGGGAGGTGGGGCATGCGTGGCCCCCTTTTTTTATGGCATTGCTGGACCCCTGGGTTTGGGGGACTCTGGGGCTAAAAACTGCCTGGGGGGGGGGGGGGGGGAGCAAGCAACCACCCTTTTCCCTTATGTCTATGGATGGGCCCTGGAAGGGGTGGTCCTTGGGGCTAAAATCAGCCCAAGAGGGGGTCTGCAGGACCCTACCCCTCTCACCCCCCCTTAGTCAATAGCCTGGCTCCAAGGGGTGGCAGTCCCTGGGGCTGAAGTCGGGGTGGGGGGTGGTTAATGGCAGGGCCCCGGAGGCCACCTCCCATTAAGACCATGGGAGTGGTGGTCCTTGGGGCTGAAATCAGCCTGCTGAAGTTGGGGGGGGGGGGGGGGGGGGGCACGTGCACACCCCCTCCCCCATTATGATTATTAATACCACCTCCCTGCAATTTAGATATTGGGATTGATGCAATGTCTTGTAATAGGTGTCTTCCAGAGAGGAATGTGCTCTGTCCCATTGTTTTGCCCTTCCATGACTGTTGTCGGGATGTTGAAGATCACGCCTCTTGGATAAAGGAAGAGGGCCCAATCTATGTAGGGAACTATAAATGTTTGTGGAGTGGTTTAACATCTCTGTAGAATCTGACTTTGAATTTTGAGAAATTCCCTTTGATATAACTGTTTTTGCTTTCTTGAATCCACAGCTTTTTAAGGATGCTTGGTTATTGCACACAAGTTCAAGACTCCCCTGGACCTGGCAACAGCTAAAAGTGGAGAACGAGGAGCATGGTGCACCAGAACTATGGTGCCATCCAGCCTGCAGGGTAACAAAACAGCAAATTGGTGGTGGGTGGGGAAATAGTTGTGTGGAGAATCAGAGATAAAAAAAATCATATTGTTGTGGATTGGTCAGTTTATTTTGTAATTTGAAACCCGGTGTTTGGTTTCTTAATGACATTGATCATGTCAGTTTGAGGTATAGGTCAGAGGGAATCACAGGTTATCAGGATTTGTATTGACGGGGCTTAAGTGGCAGCATATTTTATTTACCTTTCTCCTGTTTTAGAACAGGTAAAGCAAGAGGTGAGGGTGCTCTGCTTTCCTAAGGTCCGTATTAAGAATAAGTCTCATTTTTAATATCTCGCTTTTTAACTATTGTAGGAAGTTGGCTCTGTATGTGCTATTTCAAAGTAAGGAATAGCATGCACAGAGTCCAAGGGTTCCCCTTAGAGGTAAAATAGTGGTAAAAAGAGATAATACTAATGCTCTATTTTGTGGTAGTGTGGTCGAGCAGTAGGCTTATCCAAGGAGTAGTGTTAAGCACTTGTTGTACATACACATAGACAATAAATGAGGTACACACACTCAGAGACAAATCCAGCCAATAGGTTTTGTATAGAAAAATATCTTTTCTTAGTTTATTTTAAGAACCACAGGTTCAAATTTAACATGTAATATCTTGTTTGAAAGGTATTGCAGGTAAGTACATTAGGAACTTTGAATCATTTCAATTGCATGTATACTTTTCAAGTTATTCACAAATAGCTATTTTAAAAGTGGACACAGTGCAATTTTCACAGTTCCTGGGGGAGGTAAGTTTTTGTTAGTTTTACCAGGTAAGTAAGACACTTACAGGGTTCAGTTCTTGGTCCAAGGTAGCCCACCGTTGGGGGTTCAGAGCAACCCCAAAGTCACCACACCAGCAGCTCAGGGCCGGTCAGGTGCAGAGTTCAAAGTGGTGCCCAAAACGCATAGGCTAGAATGGAGAGAAGGGGGTGCCCCGGTTCCGGTCTGCTTGCAGGTAAGTACCCGCGTCTTCGGAGGGCAGACCAGGGGGGTTTTGTAGGGCACCGGGGGGGACACAAGCCCACACAGAAATTTCACCCTCAGCAGCGCGGGGGCGGCCGGGTGCAGTGCAGAAACAAGCGTCGGGTTTGCAATGTTAGTCTATGAGAGATCAACGGATCTCTTCAGCGCTGCAGGCAGGCAAGGGGGGGCTTCCTCGGGGAAACCTCCACTTGGGCAAGGGAGAGGGACTCCTGGGGGTCACTTCTCCAGTGAAAGTCCGGTCCTTCAGGTCCTGGGGGCTGCGGGTGCAGGGTCTTTTCCAGGCGTCGGGACTTAGGTTTCAGAGAGTCGCGGTCAGGGGAAGCCTCGGGATTCCCTCTGCAGGCGGCGCTGTGGGGGCTCAGGGGGGACAGGTTTTGGTACTCAGTCGGAGAGTAGTCCGGGGGTCCTCCCTGAGGTGTTGGTTCTCCACCAGCCGAGTCGGGGTCGCCGGGTGCAGTGTTGCAAGTCTCACGCTTCTTGCGGGGAGTTGCAGGGGTCTTTAAAGCTGCTCCTTGAAACAAAGTTGCAGTCTTTTTGGAGCAGGTCCGCTGTCCTCGGGAGTTTCTGGTCGTCGTCGAAGCAGGGCAGTCCTCAGAGTATTCAGAGGTCGCTGGTCCCTTTGGAAGGCGTCGCTGGAGCAGAGTTCTTTGGAAGGCAGGAGACAGGCCGGTGAGTTTCTGGAGCCAAGGCAGTTGTTGTCTTCTGGTCTTCCTCTGCAGGGGTTTTCAGCTGGGCAGTCCTTCTTGTTGTCGCAGGAATCTAATTTTCTAGGGTTCAGGGTAGCCCTTAAATACTAAATTTAAGGGCGTGTTTAGGTCTGGGGGGTTAGTAGCCAATGGCTACTAGCCCTGAGGGTGGGTACACCCTCTTTGTGCCTCCTCCCAAGGGGAGGGGGTCACAATCCTAACCCTATTGGGGGAATCCTCCATCTGCAAGATGGAGGATTTCTAAAAGTTAGAGTCACCTCAGCTCAGGACACCTTAGGGGCTGTCCTGACTGGCCAGTGACTCCTCCTTGTTGCTTTCTTTGTTCCCTCCAGCCTTGCCGCCAAAAGTGGGGGCCGTGGCCCTGCTGGGCTGTGACAAAGGGGTGAGCCTTTGAGGCTCACCGCCAGGTGTCACAGCTCCTGCCTGGGGGAGGTGTTAGCATCTCCACCCAGTGCAGGCTTTGTTACTGGCCTCAGAGTGACAAAGGCACTCTCCCCATGGGGCCAGCAACATGTCTCTAGTGTGGCAGGCTGCTGGAACTAGTCAGCCTACACAGACAGTCGGTTAAGTTTCAGGGGGCACCTCTAAGGTGCCCTCTGGGGTGTATTTTGCAATAAAATGTACACTGGCATCAGTGTGCATTTATTGTGCTGAGAAGTTTGATACCAAACTTCCCAGTTTTCAGTGTAGCCATTATGGTGCTGTGGAGTTCGTGTTTGACAGACTCCCAGACCATATACTCTTATGGCTACCCTGCACTTACAATGTCTAAGGTTTTGTTTAGACACTGTAGGGGTACCATGCTCATGCACTGGTACCCTCACCTATGGTATAGTGCACCCTGCCTTAGGGCTGTAAGGCCTGCTAGAGGGGTGTCTTACCTATACTGCATAGGCAGTGAGAGGCTGGCATGGCACCCTGAGGGGAGTGCCATGTCGACTTACTCGTTTTGTCCTCACTAGCACACACAAGCTGGCAAGCAGTGTGTCTGTGCTGAGTGAGAGGTCTCCAGGGTGGCATAAGACATGCTGCAGCCCTTAGAGACCTTCCTTGGCATCAGGGCCCTTGGTACTAGAAGTACCAGTTACAAGGGACTTATCTGGATGCCAGGGTCTGCCAATTGTGGATACAAAAGTACAGGTTAGGGAAAGAACACTGGTGCTGGGGCCTGGTTAGGAGGCCTCAGCACACTTTCAATTGTAAACATAGCATCAGCAAAGGCAAAAAGTCAGGGGGCAACCATGCCAAGGAGGCATTTCCTTACACAACCCCCCCCCAAACGAAAGAGGATGAGACTAACCTTTCCCAAGAGAGTCTTCATTTTCTAAGTGGAAGAACCTGGAAAGGCCATCTGCATTGGCATGGGCAGTCACAGGTCTGTGTTCCACTATAAAGTCCATTCCCTGTAGGGAGATGGACCACCTCAACAGTTTAGGATTTTCACCTTTCATTTGCATCAGCCATTTGAGAGGTCTGTGGTCAGTTTGAACTAGGAAGTGAGTCCCAAAGAGGTATGGTCTCAGCTTCTTCAGGGACCAAACCACAGCAAAGGCCTCCCTCTCAATGGCACTCCAACGCTGCTCCCTGGGGAGTAACCTCCTGCTAATGAAAGCAACAGGCTGGTCAAGGCCATCATCATTTGTTTGGGACAAAACTGCCCCTATCCCATGTTCAGAGGCATCTGTCTGCACAATGAACTGCTTAGAATAATCTGGAGCTTTTAGAACTGGTGCTGAGCACATTGCTTGTTTCAGGGTGTCAAAGGCCTGTTGGCATTCCACAGTCCAGTTCACTTTCTTGGGCATTTTCTTGGAGGTGAGTTCAGTGAGGGCTGTCACAATGGATCCATATTCCTTCACAAACCTCCTGTAATACCCAGTCAAGCCAAGGAATGCCCTGACTTGAGTCTGGGTTTTTGGAGCTACCCAGTCCAGAATAGTCTGGATCTTGGGTTGGAGTGGCTGAACTTGGCCTCCACCTACAAGGTGTCCCAAGTAAACCACAGTTCCCTGCCCTATCTGGCATTTGGATGCCTTGATAGAGAGGCCTGCAGATTGCAGAGCCTTCAAAACCTTCTTCAGGTGGACCAGGTGATCCTGCCAGGTGGAGCTAAAGACAGCAATATCATCAAGATAAGCTGTGCTAAAGGACTCCAAGCCAGCAAGGACTTGATTCACCAACCTTTGGAAGGTGGCAGGGGCATTCTTTAAACCAAAGGGCATAACAGTAAACTGATAATGCCCATCAGGTGTGGAGAATGCTGTTTTCTCTTTTGCTCCAGGTGCCATTTTTATTTGCCAGTACCCTGCTGTCAAGTCAAAGGTACTTAAGAATTTGGCAGCACCTAATTTATCTATGAGCTCATCAGCTCTAGGAATTGGATGAGCATCTGTCTTGGTGACAGAATTGAGCCCTCTGTAGTCCACACAAAACCTCATCTCTTTCTTTCCATCTTTGGTGTGAGGTTTGGGGACTAAGACCACTGGGCTAGCCCAGGGGCTGTCAGAGCGCTCAATTACTCCCAATTCCAGCATCTTGTGGACTTCCACCTTGATGCTTTCCTTAACATGGTCAGACTGTCTAAAGATTTTGTTTTTGACAGGCATGCTGTCTCCTTTGTCCACATCATGGGTACACAGGTGTCTGACCAGGGGTTAAGGAGAAGAGTTCAGGAAACTGTTGTAGGACTCTCCTACAATCAGCTTGCTGTTGGCCAGAGAGGGTGTCTGAGTAGATCACTCCATCTACTGAGCCATCTTTTGGGTCTGATGACAGAAGATCAGGGAGAGGTTCACTCTCTGCCTCCTGATCCTCATCTGTTACCATCAACAGATTCACATCAGCCCTGTCATGGAAGAGCTTAAGGCGGTTCACATGGATCACCCTCTTGGGGCTCCTGCTTGTGCCCAGGTCCACCAGGTAGGTGACCTGACTCTTCCTTTCTAGCACTGGGTAAGGGCCACTCCATTTGTCCTGGAGTGCCCTGGGAGCCACAGGCTCTAGAACCCAGACTTTCTGCCCTGGTTGGAACTCAACCAGTGCAGCCTTTTGGTCATACCAAAACTTCTGGAGCTGTTGGCTGGCCTCAAGGTTTTTGGTTGCCTTTTCCATGTACTCTGCCATTCTAGAGCGAAGGCCAAGTACATAGTCCACTATGTCTTGTTTAGGCTCATGAAGAGGTCTCTCCCAGCCTTCTTTAACAAGAGCAAGTGGTCCCCTTACAGGGTGACCAAACAGAAGTTCAAAGGGTGAGAATCCTACTCCCTTCTGTGGCACCTCTCTGTAAGCAAAAAGCAGACATGGCAAGAGGACATCCCATCTCCTTTTGAGTTTTTCTGGGAGCCCCATGATCATGCCTTTTAATGTCTTGTTGAATCTCTCAACTAAGCCATTAGTTTGTGGATGGTATGGTGTAGTGAATTTGTAAGTCACTCCACACTCATTCCACATGTGTTTTAGGTATGCTGACATGAAGTTGGTACCTCTGTCAGACACCACCTCCTTAGGGAAACCCACTCTGGTAAAGATACCAATGAGGGCCTTGGCTACTGCAGGGGCAGTAGTCGACCTAAGGGGAATAGCTTCAGGATACCTAGTAGCATGATCCACTACTACTAGGATGTACATATTTCCTGAGGCTGTGGGAGGTTCCAGTGGACCAACTATGTCCACACCCACTCTTTCAAAGGGGACCCCCACCACTGGAAGTGGAATGAGGGGGGCCTTTGGGTGTCCACCTGTCTTACCACTGGATTGACAGGTGGGGCAGGAGAGGCAAAACTCCTTAACCTTCTGGGACATATTGGGCCAGTAGAAGTGGTTGACTAACCTCTCCCACGTCTTGGTTTGTCCCAAATGCCCAGCAAGGGGAATGTCATGGGCTAAGGTCAGAATAAACTCTCTGAACGACTGAGGCACTACCACTCTCCTAGTGGCACCAGGTTTGGGGTCTCTGGCCTCAGTGTACAGGAGTCCATCTTCCCAATAGACCCTATGTGTTCCATTTTTCTTGCCCTTGGACTCTTCAGCAGCTTGCTGCCTAAGGCCTTCAAGAGAGGGACAGGTTTCTTGTCCCTTACACAGCTCCTCCCTTGAGGGTCCCCCTGGGCCTAAGAGCTCAACCTGATAAGGTTCAAGCTCCAAAGGCTCAGTTCCCTCAGAGGGCAGAACTTCTTCCTGAGAAGAGAGGTTCTCTTTTTCTGACTGTGTTGCAGTTGGTTTCCCAACTGACTTTCCTTTTCTCTTGGTAGGCTGGGCCATTTTTCCAGACTCCAGCTCTACTTTTTCACCCTGTGCCTTGCATTGTGCTCTTGTTTTTACACACACCAGTTCAGGGATACCCAGCATGGCTGCATGGGTTTTTAGTTCTACCTCAGCCCATGCTGAGGACTCCAGGTCATTTCCAAGCAGACAGTCTACTGGGATGTTTGAGGAGACCACCACCTGTTTCAGGCCATTGACCCCTCCCCATTCTAAAGTTACCATTGCCATGGGATGTGCTTTAGTTTGATTGTCAGCATTGGTGACTGTATAAGTTTTTCCAGTCAGGTATTGGCCAGGGGAAACCAGTTTCTCTGTCACCATGGTGACACTGGCACCTGTATCCCTCAGGCCCTCTACACTTGTCCCATTAATAAAGAGCTGCTGCCTGTATTTTTGCATGTTAGGCGGCCAGGCAGCTAGTGTGGCTAAATCCACCCCACCCTCAGAGACTAGAGTAGCTTCAGTGTGGACCCTGATTTGCTCTGGGCGCACTGTTGATCCCACTTGGAGACTAGCCATTCCAGTGTTACCTGGATTGGAGTTTGGAGTGGGACTTTTCTTGGGACAGGCCTTGTCTCCAGTTTGGTGTCCAGACTGACTACAGTTTCGACACCAGGCCTTTTTGGGATCAAAGTTTTTACCCTTGTACCCAGGATTGTTTTGTGAAGAGGCTCTGGGCCCACCCTCCTGTGCAGGTTTTTGGGGGCCTTTAGAAGACTCTTGACTATTTTTATTTTTGGCTGTCTCACCACCTTTCCCCTGGGGAGGTTTTGTGACCCCTTTCTTTTGGTCACCCCCTGTGGAAGTTTTGGACACCCTAGTCTTGACCCAATGGTCCGCCTTCTTTCCCAATTCTTGGGGAGAAATTGGTCCTAGGTCTACCAGATGCTGATGCAGTTTATCATTGAAACAATTACTTAACAGGTGTTCTTTCACAAATAAATTGTATAGCCCATCATAATTACTTACACCACTGCCTTGAATCCAACCATCTAGTGTTTTTACTGAGTAGTCTACAAAGTCAACCCAGGTCTGGCTCGAGGATTTTTGAGCCCCCCTGAATCTAATCCTATACTCCTCAGTGGAGAATCCAAAGCCCTCAATCAGGGTACCCTTCATGAGGTCATAAGATTCTGCATCTTTTCCGGAGAGTGTGAGGAGTCTATCCCTACACTTTCCTGTGAACATTTCCCAAAGGAGAGCACCCCAGTGAGATCTGTTCACTTTTCTGGTTACACAAGCCCTCTCAAAAGCTGTGAACCATTTGGTGATGTCATCACCATCTTCATATTTAGTTACAATCCCTTTAGGGATTTTCAACATGTCAGGAGAATCTCTGACCCTATTTATGTTGCTGCCACCATTGATGGGTCCTAGGCCCATCTCTTGTCTTTCCCTCTCTATGGCTAGGATCTGTCTTTCCAAAGCCAATCTTTTGGCCATCCTGGCTAACTGGATGTCCTCTTCACTGGAGTTATCCTCAGTGATTTCAGAGGTGTTGGTCTCTCCTGTGAGGGAGCCAGCATCTCTGACTATTATTTTTGGAGTCAGGGTTTGAGAGACCCTGTTCTCCCTAGATAGGACTGGTAGGGGGGAATTTTCCTCCAAGTCACTATCCTCTTCCTCTGAGTTGCCACCCTCAGAGGGGTTGGCCTTTTCAAACTCTGCCAAAAGCTCCTGGAGCTGTATTTTGGTAGGTTTGGGGCCCATTGTTATTTTCTTTATTTTACAGAGTGACCTTAGCTCCCTCATCTTAAGATGGAGGTAAGGTGTGGTGTCGAGTTCCACCACAGTCACATCTGTGCTAGACATTTTGCTTCTAAAAGTTGGAATACTTTTTAAGAATCTACAACTGGTTCTAGAATCTAATTCAAACTTTTACAAACTTTTAAACTCTAAAAGAAATGCTAAACAGGATCTAACACAAGGCCCTAGCAGGTCTTTTAAGAATTTAGAAAACTTTTCAAATTGCAAAAATCAATTTCTAATGACAATTTTGGAATTTGTCGTGTGATCAGGTATTGGCTGAGTAGTCCAGCAAATGCAAAGTCTTGTACCCCACCGCTGATCCACCAATGTAGGAAGTTGGCTCTGTATGTGCTATTTCAAAGTAAGGAATAGCATGCACAGAGTCCAAGGGTTCCCCTTAGAGGTAAAATAGTGGTAAAAAGAGATAATACTAATGCTCTATTTTGTGGTAGTGTGGTCGAGCAGTAGGCTTATCCAAGGAGTAGTGTTAAGCATTTGTTGTACATACACATAGACAATAAATGAGGTACACACACTCAGAGACAAATCCAGCCAATAGGTTTTGTTATAGAAAAATATCTTTTCTTAGTTTATTTTAAGAACCACAGGTTCAAATTCTACATGTAATATCTCATTTGAAAGGTATTGCAGGTAAGTACTTTAGGAACTTTAAATCATAAAAATTGCATGTATACTTTACAAGTTATTGACAAATAGCTGTTTTAAAAGTGGACACAGTGCAATTTTCACAGTTCCTGGGGGAGGTAAGTTTTTGTTAGTTTTACCAGGTAAGTAAGACACTTACAGGGTTCAGTTCTTGGTCCAAGGTAGCCCACCGTTGGAGGTTCAGAGCAACCCCAAAGTCACCACACCAGCAGCTCAGGGCCGGTCAGGTGCAGAGTTCAAAGTGGTGCCCAAAACACATAGGCTAGAATGGAGAGAAGGGGGTGCCCCGGTTCCGGTCTGCTTGCAGGTAAGTACCCGCGTCTTCGGAGGGCAGACCAGGGGGGTTTTGTAGGGCACCGGGGGGGACACAAGCCCACACAGAAATTTCATCCTCAGCAGCGCGGGGGCGGCCGGGTGCAGTGTAGAAACAAGCGTCGGGTTCGCAATGTTAGTCTATGAGAGATCTCGGGATCTCTTCAGCGCTGCAGGCAGGCAAGGGGGGGGTTCCTCGGGGAAACCTCCACTTGGGCAAGGGAGAGGGACTCCTGGGGGTCACTTCTCCAGTGAAAGTTCGGTCCTTCAGGTCCTGGGGGCTGCGGGTGCAGGGTCTCTCCCAGGCGTCGGGACTTAGGGTTCAAAGAGTCGCGGTCAGGGGAAGCCTCGGGATTCCCTCTGCAGGCGGCGCTGTGGGGGCTCAGGGGGGACAGGTTTTTGTACTCACAGTCTTAGAGTAGTCCTGGGGTCCCTCCTGAGGTGTTGGATCGCCACCAGCCGAGTCGGGGTCGCCGGGTGCAGTGTTGCACGTCTCACGCTTCTTGCGGGGAGCTTGCAGGGATCTTTAAAGCTGCTGGAAACAAAGTTGCAGCTTTTCTTGGAGCAGGTCCGCTGTCCTCGGGAGTTTCTTGTCTTTTCGAAGCAGGGGCAGTCCTCAGAGGATGTCGAGGTCGCTGGTCCCTTTGGAAGGCGTCGCTGGAGCAGGATCTTTGGAAGGCAGGAGACAGGCCGGTGAGTTTCTGGAGCCAAGGCAGTTGTCGTCTTCTGGTCTTCCGCTGCAGGGGTTTTCAGCTAGGCAGTCCTTCTTCTTGTAGTTGCAGGAATCTAATTTTCTAGGGTTCAGGGTAGCCCTTAAATACTAAATTTAAGGGCGTGTTTAGGTCTGGGGGGTTAGTAGCCAATGGCTACTAGCCCTGAGGGTGGGTACACCCTCTTTGTGCCTCCTCCCAAGGGGAGGGGGTCACAATCCTAACCCTATTGGGGGAATCCTCCATCTGCAAGATGGAGGATTTCTAAAAGTTAGTCACTTCAGCTCAGGACACCTTAGGGGCTGTCCTGACTGGTCAGTGACTCCTCCTTGTTTTTCTCATTATCTTCTCCGGCCTTGCCGCCAAAAGTGGGGCCTGGCCGGAGGGGGCGGGCAACTCCACTAGCTGGAGTGTCCTGCGGGGTTGGCACAAAGGAGGTGAGCCTTTGAGGCTCACCGCCAGGTGTGACAATTCCTGCCTGGGGGAGGTGTTAGCATCTCCACCCAGTGCAGGCTTTGTTACTGGCCTCAGAGTGACAAAGGCACTCTCCCCATGGGGCCAGCAACATGTCTCGGTTTGTGGCAGGCTGCTAAAACTAGTCAGCCTACACAGATAGTTGGTTAAGTTTCAGGGGGCACCTCTAAGGTGCCCTCTGTGGTGTATTTTACAATAAAATGTACACTGGCATCAGTGTGCATTTATTGTGCTGAGAAGTTTGATACCAAACTTCCCAGTTTTCAGTGTAGCCATTATGGTGCTGTGGAGTTCGTGTTTGACAAACTCCCAGACCATATACTCTTATGGCTACCCTGCACTTACAATGTCTAAGGTTTTGTTTAGACACTGTAGGGGTACCATGCTCATGCACTGGTACCCTCACCTATGGTATAGTGCACCCTGCCTTAGGGCTGTAAGGCCTGCTAGAGGGGTGTCTTACCTATACTGCATAGGCAGTGAGAGGCTGGCATGGCACCCTGAGGGGAGTGCCATGTCGACTTACTCGTTTTGTCCTCACTAGCACACACAAGCTGGCAAGCAGTGTGTCTGTGCTGAGTGAGAGGTCTCCAGGGTGGCATAAGACATGCTGCAGCCCTTAGAGACCTTCCTTGGCATCAGGGCCCTTGGTACTAGAAGTACCAGTTACAAGGGACTTATCTGGATGCCAGGGTCTGCCAATTGTGGATACAAAAGTACAGGTTAGGGAAAGAACACTGGTGCTGGGGCCTGGTTAGCAGGCCTCAGCACACTTTCAATTGTAAACATAGCATCAGCAAAGGCAAAAAGTCAGGGGGCAACCATGCCAAGGAGGCATTTCCTTACAACTAATCATACCAAAGGCTGTTTCAGCATTGAAGCTTATATATACATTTATGCATTTGAGTCATTCTGAATGACAATCTCCTGGAACTTTAAGCACTAATGTAAGTGTTGAAATGGCCATAGGCCCCTACATATATGTTTACTAGCTCCACCTTATTTGAAACAACCTGAATGTAAACCAATTTTGTTGAGGTGTTGAGCTTTTCTCCTCATCCTAGGAGAGGTCTCCATCACTCAGATTTCTACCACAGTTTGTGTGTGAGGGAGTCTCTGAAAAGATTTTCACAACAGGACTGGCCCAGGGTAGACCTCTAAAAGTCAGCTGTTAACACTTTGGGTGAGGTTAAAAACAGTCTCCAAGTCCTGCTCGTATTGCGGTCAAAAGATCTACACTGACGACCTTCATGATCAGTGCATTTATTGAGTTTATCCCACTTAGGAAGCTTATAGTTGTGACACAGGTAAACCTTTCCCTCAAAGACGCCTAATCACCCTGGAAAGAAGGCTGGCCCTTTAATTACTGGAATGGAAGAGAATTCCGCTTCCATACAAGATCCCTTCTTTGGGGATATGACTGAGTGAAAAGTGCCCCACCAAGCACTTCCATGAAGGTGTTGTAGAAAGAAAGCACGTAGAGCTACCTCCTTCAGGCATCAGAAGATGCATTAAAGGCTGAGGAATATCTTGCGAATAATATTGCACAAAAATGCAGGTATTCTGGAATCCAGTTACCTTTACAGCTGAAGAGGTTGGTGACCTCCGCTTCTTAATCATTGGGATACGTCCAACGGACAGTGGCACACCAGTAGACTAGTACTTCACTGTCGTCGTCAAGCAAGAAGCCACTGTCAACAACATGACTCTTGACAATGTCACCGTTGATGGCAGTGACTTCCTCAGTCGGCACACGGTTGTCAGTAGTATCCACCTTGTCAATGGCATTGATGACCCCCTTTGAGAACAAGTATTACTATGCAGTCATTAATTGTCCTGCAGTTATACTCAAGATTTCTGCTCACAGTTCAGTGCAGGTCCTGGATTTTGTACCTGGAAGTGGATCCCAGCGTCCAGGAGCAAGCAATCAGACAGAGTTGAACTCAAAGTAGAACCTTATGAAAAGGAATATCAGCAGGGGTATTAACATCAACTGCAAACCTTTGCAGGGGAGGGTACTCTAACAGCCGTAACCATCCTAGCACATGATGTCAAAATAGTAACCCAACTGTGGTGCATGGGTTGGTGGCATTCATGAACACTTTACAGTAGATGCTAAACACATTCTTCAGGTTACTTACAAAGCGACCGCAACCTCTACCCACACTGCCGCCTCCTACTCCCTACACTGCCAGTTGTTCCCCAACATCTAGGAATATTGGAGAACCGCACACTTCTTACTCTGGTTCGAAGGGGGAAGAAGAGGGAGCACATTTTGGGAATGGAAAGGATGATGATCATGTGCATAGTGAAGAGTGGCAGGATGACTTTATCCATAACGATTGTGATAAATCACCATCACAGCTGTTTGGGCCTCAGATGACACTGCTTGTTTTCACAACTCACTGTAGAGCAGCAGTTTGACCAACCCAGTACTGTTTCTTTTAATAGTGCAAGGATCATCCTTGCCAAACTGCTAAATCCACCCCTGCTCTGCTATACATTTGATCGTAAGATCTTAAGCTGATGCATACTTAAGCCATACTTCAAGCATTTGTGCCTCACCTGAAAAGGAAGTACATACAGAGCGCCAGTCTGCTTTGGAATGCTTGACTGGCTATCCGATCCAGACTTCTTTAACACGGCAATGTAGATTGAAGAATCTGGTCACTTTGGTGCAAGCCCCTCCAGATAGGGATAACACAGTATCAACAACTTGGAGTGCATTGCCTGCCTGATTGCTGCAACCTGTATCAGTACAGTGAATGGCCTACCGTTTCTGGGACAATATGATTGTTAAATGTGGCACATCATTTTGCCCCTGTTTAGTCTCTCCTAGATAATAAAAGAAGTTAAGGCCTTTGACAAGAATATCTAAATACAGCAACCACCCTTATATTTGATGTTTCCAACACCTGCTTCTGTCAGCTCGCAGGTGTGCACAGGCCTGTATAAGCAGGAATAGCTTCAATCAACTACCTTCTTTCCAGAGGTCAATGAATTTTTTTAGCCGTCCTTTTATTGCCCAGGCCTTATCTAGGAAACGTGGCCGATGCCAATAAAAGTGGGGACAGACAATGGTGTGCTCCCAAGGACCGTACCATTACAGATGTCCCATTTCCTGTTGTGGCATATGGATATTTCAAGTCTACCTAGGTGGTTTCTCCCAATACGGAGGTCAAGGAAAACCATGCCATCTTCCAAGACAATCAGGGCGTGATCAAGGGATGACTTTTCAAACAGACCATCGCCGAAACTACTCAAAATACTGGTGAGAAAAAGGAAAGCATTGCAAACACGTTCCAGGAATAATCTAAAGAGACCCTGTCTTTCTACAGCTCCACCCCTTCCAGCCTCAGTACTTCCGTCCAGGGGACAAATATCTGCTTTTGCGCCCGCTTGGGTAAATATTTTCACAGATTTCTGATTGCTTCAGATAACGCAGCCAGCTCACACTTTGAAGTTTATACAGAAACCACCTACACTTATACCAAAAAAATCTGCATTTGACCTGCAGCAAGAGATTCTTCTGATGAATACTTCAAACAGCAGATTTCTCAGCATGTACGTTCTTAAGGTGCCAGATTGGATACAGTCTTTTTTTTGTGCTTTTTTTCGCGCAGTGCTCCTGTGCACCATTTTGCCACCATGCTTCTCCATGGTACACACCGCTTGAAGTCACGCATTGGGGGACACATACGCACCACCCTTGCACTCTAGCTTCATTTTTTTTTACTGTCACAACTTTCGGCATTGATGTGGAGGCCTGTTCCCAAATTGTTGGCATTTCCAGTTATTTGGAAACTTTTCATTGTATTAGGGAATGATGTTGCCTCTGAAAGGAGGAAGTTACCTGAGTTGTGATCGCAAAAAGCAGATGTTGGTCATAGATTTAAATGAGGTTTCTTTGGTACCTGGACACAGGATACAACTGTAGCAGCTCCAGTACACGTTTCTGCTCTAGCCCCATTTTGTATGCTGATTCCTGCCACTGGTGCTGGAAGATGATCCAGTGCGAACACCCATCTCTAATCCTAAATCAATGTCTGGCAGATTTTGATCTGTTCTTCCACAAAATAAAAGTGCAGTTGATTGCTGAACAGCCTAACTCTAACCCTGCCTTTACTGCACTGGGGCTATCATTTTTTTTTTCTCTGGCCCTGTTTAGAGTAAGGTACACATGATTGATAATGATCACCTTCCCCCTCAGTGTGCTGATGAAGCCTTCTACCTTGATTTGCAGAACACCAAAGAGCCTTGAGACCTGGCTTGACGTGCCACCAATCGAATAGACTACCTCATCTGCAGTGGTGAGCCGGGGAGCAGCAGAGGTGCTGGAGTTATAGCTGCCCTCTGTTCAGAACAATATTTTGACATTCTGCAGCTTGGTCTAGGAACATCTAATCCCCTTCTGTTTCATGATAACTTCATAGGGATTCTGATGGCTTCCTGGATGAAACCATGTTCTTGCAAGCCTCTGAACAGACTTATGAGCAGACGTGCTAGACCTACAACTGCTCACCTGAATTTTGTCAACATGCACAACACTCCAGAGAGCTTTATTGTGCAGGCCTCCGCCAGTAAATTGAATCGTAATTAATTTCCCACTGCTCCGCCAGTCTGGTCTGTGAACACAGTCCGTTTGTTGGGCTGATAGACCCTTGCCCTTTGTGACATGGCTAGCAAGATTATGGCAGCCGTATGCAACCAGATGTTATCCCCGGGGGTTTGGACAACACTGACTGCCATCTTGCTACAAATTGGTTTCCACAAGTACTGTAGAAAGGCTACTGGACTGTTTAAAAAAAAAAAAAAAAGTGAGGTCTTTACACTCACTATTTCCTCGTCCTGGAAAAGGGCCTTGAGAGTATCTTGGATCTCATTCCCCTTAACGCCTTACTGGGGAAGAACAGATTCAAAATACTCACATGGACCAGGATCTCATCTGCTCTGGACCAGAGTGACTAAATGATATCATAGGACTTGCAAGAGCCTTATTTTCATATACCTGTCCTGCAGACCCACAGTCGTTACCTGTAGTTCAAGGTGAGCCAGTAGAATCATTAGTTGCATGCACCGTTTCGGCCTCACCAGCACCCCGAGATGTTCATGTGGGTGGTCGCTGCCCATCTTGGGTGATCTGGAGTTGCCACATTCCCGTTCCTTATTGCTGAATTAGTAAGGCAGAGTGACGGATTTAGGCCATGGATAACCTTTGAAAGGCAGCAGAATTTTGGTATCATTGGGTTTCACCTTAAACGAGCCAAAGTCCCCCCCCCTTATTCCCTCTGAGGCTTCTTTTAATTGTCGGGGGGTCCTGGGTTCAGTGGAGGCCAGGGCTTTACTTCCTCAGCAGTGAATGCAGAACATTTGAACTGTGAGCGTGATGTTTTAGCCTCACTCCTGGATCCAGGTGAGGTTTGTTTTTTAGATTTCTTCATTGTCTAGCTCATAAATTCTCCTTGTTGATTTTTGGTGGACACGTTCAAACCCTTAAGTGGATCCTGAAGTTCCCGTTTTCCCGGAATCAAGGCTGGCTTTCCGACACATCAAGATTGTGGAGGAAGCAGTTCTAAGTCTATAGTGGTGGCTGATCAGCTGCATTGTGTCCTGCAGCAGGGCCACTCTGTCTTCCTCACCCAGAACTAACAGTGGTAGCGGATGCTTATTTTGGGGGGTTGGGGGGGGGGGGTTGGGGAAGGTGGAGATCAGATGACTGGTCTGCATTGGAGGGCCTGCCTCCACATCAATCTACTGGAGCTACAGTCCATTAGTCTGGCTTGAAAGACCTTCCTGCCACCAATTTAGGTAAGGCTGGTGCAGGTTTGCATAGACGACACTGCCAACATGGTATTTGCAACAAAAAGGAGTGTGGTCCTGTGCCATGTGGCTTTGCGCCTCTAGACGTGGCTGGTGTCTCCAGGACATCTTTCTGATTGACAGCTATTGTATTGTATTGTTATATTATTTATATGGCGCTTACTACCCCTGACGAGGCGTTGAAGCTCTTTTCGGCGAGTAGCACGCTACTCCGGAACCCAACAAGAATTAATGATGGATTAGTATCGGGAAATATAAGTACAGTTTTAGTATTATGTGTTAATTTGAACCGCGGATATAAGAGTTTGTTAGTTAAATTGACTGGAGTAATGGAGGGGTGGAGTAGGAAAGAAATCCAGAAGTGTTAATTGGGAGTATATGGTAATAGGATTTAGGCTTGGGATGAATAAAGGGGGATGGAGGAGGGAAGAGTCTGTGGAAGGGTTAGGGAGATCATAGTAGCAGGGTGAGATAAATGAGGGTGAATTTAGTAGGGTTGTTTGTGAGGTCATGTAGTAGAGTAAGGTTTGGTGAGTTAGATGTGGAAGCGGAGGGAAGAGCTTAGGCAGTTATTTACCAGATGAAAGTAGTAGAATGGATTTGGGATGAGTCAGAGTGGGAATGGAGGATAGGTTGATAAAGACAGGACATATGATGATGGGTAGATAAGTGTGATAAGATGAGAGCAGGGATTCATAGATATCTAGTATAACATCCCACCCAGGAGCCATGCAATGACCCAAGAACATGCCAAGCACTGAACAACATAAACACATACGTGTGTATGTATGTATATATATATATATATGTGTATGTGTATGTATGTATGTGTGTGTATGTGTATGTATGTATATGTATGTATGTATATGTGTATATGTGTATATGTATGTATATGTATATATATGTGTGTATGTGTGTGTATGTGTGTGTGTATATATATATATATATATATATATATATATGTATATATATATATATGTATGTATGTTTGGTGGCATGTGTAGCTGCAGATACACATGCTGTGCACATCCCGCCATCTAGTGTTGGGCTCGGAGTAATACAAGTTGTTTTTCTTCAAAGAAGTCTTTTCGAGTCACAAGACCGAGGGACTCCTCCCTTTCGGCTCCATTGCGCATGGGCGTCGACGCCATCTTAGATTGTTTTCTTTCCGCCATCGGGTTCGGACGTGTTCCTCTTCGCTCTGTATTTCGAATCTGGAAAGTTGGCTAAATATCGAAAATTCAACGGTATTGTTCTCGCTCGGTACCGGGTTAGTGTTATCGTATAGGCACCGATCGCAGAAGCACTCCGGCGGTCCTTCGGGGCTTCCGCTCTTCAGCGGGGCCTGGTCAGCCCAAACGCATCTGTCGACGAAGATTAATGGATCGGACCCCCTTCCGCTTCTGTCCGAAGTGCCACTCGAAGTATCCTTATATAGACCAACACCTGATCTGTAATCTGTGTTTATCACCAGAACACAGGGAGGATACTTGTGAGGCCTGTTGAGCGCTTCGATCAAAAAAGACCCTTCGTGATCGAGCAAGAAGACAACAAATGGCGTTGACACCAAGAGAACAACTCGACGCCGAGGAGGAGGAAAGAATTTCCATCCAGGGGATGGACTCGGACGGTTCCGAAAGTGAGCGAACCACGACGATGCAGAAAACAGTGAGTAAAACTGCCCCGTCCAAAACTCACACAAAGATCGTTAAGGCCAAGGGGACGCCACCGCCAGCAGGCCATGGCTTAACCCATCGAAAAGAAGGTGACCAAACATCGGCACCGAAAAAGGCCAGAGATTTGTATAAGACTTCCGACTCCGGTCGAGATTCCGGCACCGAACGATCTCTACACCGAGAGTTCGACTCACCCATGATGAGAAAAATAAAGTCGGAACCGAGAGACTTTATCGGAAACATCAGTACCGAAAAAAGCGGTTTCAGAGCCGAAAAGAAGCTCTTACACAGAAGAGCAAGGACTTTCCAGCCAAATGCATGAAAAACACAGATTTGAGCAGGAAATAAGTATGGTTGAGCTAGATCATACGCAAAGGAGGTTGCTTATCCAGAAAGACTGGAAAAATACAAACTCTTACTCCAATTAAAACAAAAAGAAAACAGGCATTTCAAGAGTCAGAAATGCAGCCAAAGGCGAAGGTGGCCATAGAAAAACACCACCACCAAGTTTTTCTCCACAACCTTCCCTGCTACACTCCCCACAGTTGTCTCCAGTGGGAACACCTCCTATGCAGTCACCTACGCATCCAGGGATGACGCAGGATGATCCTGATGCATGGGACTTGTATGATGCACCAGTATCAGACAACAGTCCGGACTGTTACCCAACAAAGCCGTCCCCTCCAGAGGACAGTACTGCATGTACTGTCAAGGGCAGATACGTTCCACAATGTAGCAATGCACTCTGAGACAATAGAGGATGATTTCCCGTTCAACACCTTGGCATCCACCCACACTTCCTACCAGAGTCTGCCAATGCTCCCGGGCATGCTCAAACATGCAAAAAAGGTATTCCAGGAGCCAATGAAAGGGAGGGCTATCACGCCTAGGGTGGAGAAAAAATACAAGCCTCCCCCAACCGATCCTGTGTTTAGAATACAGCAACTTACACCAGACACAGTGGTTGTAGGAGCAGCAAGAAAGAGGACAAACTCTCAATCGTCAAGAGACGCTCCACTGCTGACAAAGAGTAGGAAGTTGACGCAGAGGGCAAACGAGTGGCAGCAGAGGCAGCCAATTAATGGCATATCGCAAACTCACAAGCCCTACTTGCTCGCTACGACAGGGCACACTGGGACGAGATGCAACACATTAAACACTTGCCCAAAGAACACCAGAAACGTGCCCAACAGGTTGTGGAAGAAGGACAAGCAATATCCAACAACCAAATAAGGTCCGCATTAGACTCTGCAGACACAGCAGCACGAACAGTCAACACTGCGGTAACCATTCACAGGCATGCATGGTTACGAAGCTCAGGATTCAAGCCAGAAATCCAACAAGCAGTCTTGAACATGCTTCTTAACCAGGAACAAATGTTTGGGCCGGAAGTGGACACAGCAATTGAAAAATTAAAGAAGGACATGGCCAAAGCCATGGGCGCGCTCTACTTCCCACAGGGCAGAGGCACATTTAGAAAACCACAATTTAGAGGGGGGGTTTCGAATGCACACACCAGAGCCTTCCACCTCGCAAACCAGACCCACCTATCAGGCACAATACCAGAGGGGAGGGTTTTTGTGGATCATATATAGGTGGACAATTCCCAAGAGGATGGGGAAAGTTCCAGACACCTAAAACAAGCCAAACTAAACAGTGACTTCAATGTCACAAAACCCCAACACTTAACACCAGTGGGGGGGGAGACTTACCGCATACTATCAAAACTGGACACACATTACTACGGATGCATGGGTCCTAGCCATTATCCAACATGGTTATTGCATAGAATTCACAAGGTTCCCGCCAGATGTGCCCCCAAGGGCACACAATCTGTCCAAACAACACTTAGACCTATTACAAATAGAGGTCCAAGCACTATTACAAAAACAAGCAATAGTTAGTACCCAACCATCAGAAAGGAACATGAGTCTATTCACTATATTTCCTAATTCCAAAGAAGGACAAAACGTTAAGACCTATTATAGACCTCAGAACACTGAATCTCTTTATCAAGTCAGACCACTTCCACATGGTAACACTTCAAGACGTGGTTCCATTACTAAAAAAGGAGGACTACATGTCAACATTAGATATCAAGGATGCGTACTTTCACATACCCATCCATCCTTCTCACAGAAAATGCTTAAGGTTTGTGATACACGGCGTACACTATCAATTCAAAGTGTTACCGTTCGGGATAACAACAGCCCCAAGGGTATTCACGAAATGCCTTGCAGTAGTAGCTGCTCACATAAGGAGATACATATGCACGTATTCCCATACTTAGATGACTGGCTAATAAAAACCAACTCTCAACAACAGTGTCTTCACACACAATATGTTATAGAAACTCTACCTAGGGTTCTCTATAAATTACCAGAAATCACACCTGCAACCATCCCAAATACAACAATACTTGGGAGCAACACTCAACACACAAAAAGCAATTGCCACTCCAAGTCCACAAAGGGTCCAAGCGTTCTAAAATATAACATCAAGCATACAGTCAAACCAACACTACCCAGTAAGGTTTGTAATGAAACTTCTAGGCATGCTGTCTTCATGCATAGCCATTGTCCCAAACGCAAGATTACACATGCGGCCCTTACAACAGTGCCTAGCAAAACAATGGACACAAGCGCAGGGTCAACTTCAAGATCTAGTGTTGATAGACCGCCAAACACACTTCTCGCTTCAATGGTGGAACCCTATAAATTTAAACCAAGGGCGGCCATTCCAAGACCCAGTGCCTCAAGATGTGATCACAACAGATGCTTCCATGATGGGGTGGGGAGCACACCTGAACAAGCACAGCATACAGGGTCAATGGGACAATCAACAAAAACAATTACACATAAATCATTTGGAACTGCTAGCAGTGTTTCTAGCATTAAAAGCATTTCCACCACTAGTAGCCCACAAACACATTCTTGTCAAAACCGACAACATGACAACAATGTATTAGCTCAACAAAAATGGGGGGGACACACTCGTCACAACTGTCTATCTTATTTCAAAAAATTTGGCATTGGGCAATTGACAATCACATTCGCCTGATAGCACAATACATCCCAGGCATTCAGAACCAGTTAGCCGACAATCTCAGTCGAGATCACCAGCAAACTCACGAATGGATCACTTCCTCCGCTGGGGAACACCAAACATAGACCTATTAGCAACAAAAGAAAATGCAAAATGCCAAAACTTCGCGTCCAGGTACCCACACCCTCAATCCAAGGGCAATGCACTATGGATCATTTGGTCAGGGATATTTGCTTACGCTTTTCCCCCCTCTCCCACTCATTCCTTATCTGGTCAACAAACTAAGTCAAATCAAAATCAAACTAATACTTATAGCACCAACCTGGGCTCGCCAACCGTGGTACACAACCCTGTTTGGACTTATCAGTAGTACCTCACATCAAATTACCAAACATACCAGATCTGTTAACACAACACAAACAGATCAAACACCCGAATCCAGCATCGCTCAATGTAGCAATCTGGCTCCTGAAGTCTTAGAATTTGGACATTTAAACCTTACACAAGAATGAATGGAGGTCATTAAACAAGCTAGAAAGTCGACAACAAGACATTGTTACGCAAACAAATGGAAAAGATTTGTTTACTACTGCCACACTAATCAGAGTCAACCACTACATGCCTCCACAGAGGACATTGTAAGCTACGTATTACACTTACAAAAGTCTAATCTAGCATTCTCTTCCATTAAAATACATCTCACTGCAATATCTGCCTATCTGAAGATTACACATACAACATCGCTTTTTAGAATCCCAGTCATCAAAGTATTTATGGAGGGTCTAAAAAGAATCATACCCCCAAGGACACCACCAGTACCTTCGTGGAACCTTAATTTTGTATTAACACGACTCATGGGACCACCATTCGAACCCATGCGCTCTTGTGAGATGCAATACTTAACTTGGAAAGTAGCCTTCCTAATAGCTATCACATCACTCAGAAGAGTAAGTGAGATACAAGTATTTACTATTCAAGAACCCTTTATACAAATACTTAAACATAAAGTGGTTCTCCGTACAAATCCCAAATTCCTACCAAAGGTCATATCACCATTCCACCTAAACCAAACAGTGGAACTTCCAGTCTTCTTTACACAACCAGACTCAGTAGCAGAAAGAGCGTTACATATTTTAGAAATAAAAGGAGCACTAATGTATTACATTGACAATTTCGTAAAACAAAACAATTGTTCGTAGCCTTCCAAAAACCTCATGCAGGTAATCCTATATCCAAACAAGGCATCGCCAGATGGATAGTTAAATGTATTCAAACTTGCTATATTAAAGCAAAAAGAGATCTAGCTATTACACCAAGAGCACATTCCACTAGGAAAAAAGGCGCCACAATGGATTTTCTGGGGAATATACTGTAGGAAGTTGGCTCTGTTTGCACTATTTCAAAGTAAGGAATAGTATGCACAGAGTCCAAGGGTTCCCCTTAGAGGTAAGATAGTGGCAAAAAGAGATAATACTAATGCTCTATTTTGTGGTAGGGTGGTCGAGCAGTAGGCTTATCAAAGGAGTAGTGTTAAGCATTTGTTGTACATACACAAGCAATAAATGAGGAACACACACTCAGACAATTCCAGGCCAATAGGTTTTTGTATAGAAAAATCTTTTCTTAGTTTATTTTAAGAACCACAGGTTCAAATTTTACATGTAATACTTCAAATGAAAGGTATTGCAGGTAAGTACTTTAGGAACTTTGAATAATCACAATAGCATATACACTTTTCAAATAAATCACATATAGCTATTTTAAAACTAGACAGTGCAATTTTCAACAGTTCCTGGGGGAGGAAAGTATTTGTTAATTTTTGTATGCAAGTAAACCACCTACGGGGTTCAAGTTTGGGTCCAAGGTAGCCCACCGTTGGGGGTTCAGAGCAACCCCAAAGTTACCACACCAGCAGCTCAGGGCCGGTCAGGTGCAGAGGTCAAAGTGGTCGCCAAAACGCATAGGCTTCAATGGAGAAGGGGGTGCCCCGGTTCCAGTCTGCCAGCAGGTAAGTACCCGCGTCTTCGGAGGGCAGACCAGGGGGGTTTTGTAGGGCACCCGGGGACACACAAGTTAGCACAGAAAGTACACCCTCAGCAGCACGGGTGCGGCCGGGTGCAGTGTGCAAACACACGTCGGGTTTCCAATGTAAATCAATGGAAGACCAAGGGGTCTCTTCAGCGATGCAGGCAAGGGGGGGGGGGGCGCTCCTCGGGGTAGCCACCACCTGGGCAAGGGAGAGGGCCTCCTGGGGGTCACTCCTGCACTGGAGTTCCGATCTTTCAGGTCCTGGGGGCTGCGGGTGGAGAGTCTTTACCAGGCGTCGTGATCTGGGAAGCAGGTAGTCGCGGTCAGGGAGAGCCTCGGGATTCACTCTGCAGGCGTCGCTGTGGGGGCTCAGGGGGGGCAACTCTGGCTACTCAGTCTTGTAGTCCCCTGCGAGTCCTCCCTGAAGTGTTTCTCCACAAGTGGAGCCGGGGGCGTTGGGTGCAGAGTAGCAAGTCTCACGCTTCCGGCGGGAAACGCAGTTGTCTTGATGTTGCTCCTTTGGAAACAAGGTTGCAGTCTTGGGTGAACAGAGCCGCTGTCCTCAGGAGTTTCTTGGTCCTTCTAGAGCAGGGCAGTCCTCTGAGGATTCAGAGGTCGCTGGTCCTGGGGAAAGCGTCGCTGGAGCAGTGTCTTTTAGAAGTGGGGAGACAGGCCGGTGGAGCTGGGGCCAAAGCAGTTGGAGTCTCCGTCTTCTCTGCAGGGTTTTTCAGCTTAGCAGTCCTCTTCTTCTTAGGTTGCAGGAATCTGAGTTCCTAAGTTCAGGGGAGCCCCTAAATACAGAATTTAGGGTGGGTTTAGGTCAGGGAGGGTATTAGCCAATGGCTACACCCTCTTTGTGCCTCCTCCCAAGGGGAGGGGGTCACATTCCTATCCCTATTGAGGGAATCCTCCATCTGCAAGATGGAGGATTTCTAAAAATCAGTCACCTCAGCTCAGGTTGCCTTAGGGGCTGTCCTGACTGGCCAGTGACTCCTCCTTGTTTTTCTCATTATCTCCTCCGGCCTTGCCGCCAAAAGTGGGGCTGTGGCCGGAGGGGGCAGGCAACTCCACTAGCTGGAGTCCCCTGGGGTGCTGTAACAAAGGGGGTGAGCCTTTGAGGCACACCCCCAGGTGTTAGTTCCTGCGAGGGGGAGGTGATAAGCATCTCCACCCAGTACAGGCTTTGTTACTAGCCACAGAGTGACAAAGGCACTCTCCCCATGTGGCCAGCAACATGTCTCGAGTGTGGCAGGCTGCTAAAACCAGTCAGCCTACACGGGTAGTTGGTTAAGGTTTCAGGGGGCACCTCTAAGGTGCCCTCTGGGGTGTATGTTGCAATAAAATGTACACTGGCATCAGTGTGCATTTATTGTGCTGAGAAGTTTGATACCAAACTTCGCAGTTTTCAGTGTAGCCATTATGGTGCTGTGCAGTTCGTGCATGACAGACTCCCAGACCATATACTCTTATGGCTACCCTGCACTTACAATGTCTAAGGTTTTGCTTAGACACTGTAGGGGCACAGTGTTCATGCACTGGTGCCCTCACCTATGGTATAGTGCACCCTGCCTTAGGGCTGTAAGGCCTGCTAGAGGGGTGACTTATCTATACTGCATAGGCAGTGTGATGTTGGCATGGCACCCTGAGGGGAGTGCCATGTCTTCTTACTCATTTTGTCCTCCCCAGCACACACAAGCTGGCAAGCGGTGTGTCTGTGCTGATTGAGGGGTCCCCAGGGTGGCATAAGATATGCTGCAGCCCTTAGAGACCTTCCCTGGCATCAGGGCCCTTGGTACCAGGGGTACCAGTTACAAGGGACTTATCTGGATGCCAGGGTGTGCCAATTGTGGAAACAAAAGTACAGGTTAGGGAAAGAACACTGGTGCTGGGGCCTGGTTAGCAGGCCTCAGCACACTTTCAAATCAAAACTTAGCATCAGCAAAGGCAAAAAGTCATGGGGTAACCATGCCAAGGAGGCATTTCCTTACATATACCTATGACGGAAATTTGTAAGGCAGCCACCTGGTCTACACCTCATACAGTCACTAAGCATTACTGTGTAGATGTGTTAGCAACACAACAAGCCACAGTAGGACAAGCTGTATTAAGAACATTATTTCAGACAACTTCAACTCCGACAGGCTAAGCCACCGCATTTTGGGTAGATTACTGCTTATTAGTCTGTGCACAACATGTGTATTTGCAGCAACACATGCCACCGAACGGAAAATGTCACTTACCCAGTGTACATCTGTTCATGGCATGAGACGCTGCAGATTGCTTTTGCCAAGTGCTCTGCCCAAGCAGTCAGAGTCTACTGATCAGCACCCTGGATTGTCTCAACCAGGTCAGTCCGAAATTCATTTAACACTGCTGGCAAGATTTCCCAGCCATTTAGCCTGAACACCACCAAGAGTGGGAATGGGTTCTGCAAGACATTTGGATGAGATCTGTGGATGTCTCGGGTGACAAGCAACCCTCTTTGATGAACATTCTGTTTGATGGCTCGGCCCTGTGTGGCTAGAAGGCTGCTTCAACCTTGGGACTCATCACAGAAAGCCTAGCCACAGTGCATTCCTTAGACCTTCTCAACTCTGAGAGGCAGTAACCTGAACAATTTCACTCGTTTCAAGGCTACATCTCCTGTCTTCTCTAAGATTGTGTTCCTGATTGTGTTGACTTCTATTTGCCACATGAGCCAACTCAAACCTCTCTCGTGCAGCCACTCTGTGGTACTTTCTGTCTGGGTAAGGTGGTGTTAAGGACCTGGGTGGCTTTTTTCCCTAAAGTTATGACTGTTTTTCATGTTGGACTCCGTCAAACTCCTAACGTTCTGACCTTCGTCTTACTCCTCCAAAGAGGAAGAGCAGCTTCATTGCCTAAATGTTTAAGCTTACAGATTTATCGCACCAAAGATTGGGTGGACAGTCAGCTCTTTAGGGGGGTTCTCTGGGCAAAAAAATGGCAGGCAGTGAAGAAAAGGATCTTTGGTGTGGCTACTCTTCGTTAAGATCTGCTCCACGCTGATCAAGAAGCGGCCTCTGGCAAGATTAATATGCCATTCCACCAGGGTTAAAGCAGCTACCTTGGCACTTGTATTTGGAGGGGCCATGACATGGCCATTAGTGTACATGTTCACAAAGCACTACTGCCTTGACGGCCTGCTCCAACAAGACTGGCATTTCTCCCATTCAGTCACAAAGGACTTTTTGATATGATCCATGCTATAGACGCATTACCAAAGATGTTACTGCTTTGGTATCTTTTCTGTGGGTATAGGTATCCGTCAGAAGACATATTACCTTCAGTAACTCTTTCTGATAGAAACTAAACCTAACCATACTTTCTGCACCTCCCTCCTCTTGCACATTATGTGGAATAGTCTAGAATTAGAGATCTGAAGGCTGGTATGTCTGATTATTGTTGGACTCTGCATCCGATGGCCGGTCAGTCAAGCAACAAACTAACATAGGGGGACAGAGGTAGTGCTTATGCAGCTCCATTGTCCCTTCCGAGGCGGAGTGATGTAGAATCTGAGCAGCACAATGTCACTTAAGGGTGCACGGCAACAATGCTGTTAAAATCTTCTGGATCCTGTCTGGCACTTGGGCATATACTAAAGGTGAGGAATATATGGTTAGAGTACCTCCAAGAAAGCATTACCTAAGGTTTGTATGTTGTTCATTAGAAGAACACGTTGCTTACCTTCAGGTGCACTGTTTTTGGTGGATATTCTAACTTCAGATTCCTCGCTGCCCGCCCACTTCACTTTTCTCTGCAGTGGCCTCTTTGTAACACCTGAAGAGGTCCTAATTTAATACTCCGCACACTGTATCCAACAACTGTTCACACTCCACTTCAAAGAGCACAGAAAAGACAAACTGATGGTACGCAGGGTTTGTATATATGTATGTGTGTATACATAAATGTATGTGCGCGCACACACACTTAAATTCCAAAGGTTATAGGGATGTTATAGTTGGGCTCTGAATTTACTCATAAAACCAGAGAAATTTGTGCCCTTGCCATGCACTGCTATTTACGAAAGATCTTACGCTTATGACAACTTCTATAGTGTCATGAAAAATGACACATTAGCAGTCAAATTATTAAAGCAAAAATCTCCATAACAGGGGCGTGAATTATAGTTACCTTAGGCTGTGAGTTATTTACTTACTTTAACTCCAACTAGAACTGCTGAATTTCTCTGGTTATGCGGGAGTAAATTCAGAACATAACTATAACGTCCCTGTAACCTTCGGCTATATATGTGTGTATATATATCTATATAGACATATATGTTCGGTGGCATGTGTAGCTGCAGATACACATGCTGTGCATTATACTTCTACCATCTAGTGTTGGGCTTGGAGTGTTACAAGTTGTTTTTCTTCAAAGAAGTGTTTTTTAGTCATGGGATCGAGTGACCCCCCCCCCCCCCCCTCCCCTCCTCTTCAGTTCCATTGTGCATGGGCATCGACTCCATGTTAGATTTTCTTTCTGCTGTCTGGTTCGGGCGTGTTTCCTTTCGCTCCGAAAGTTTGATTCGGAAAACTTTGAAAATGCTTTATTTTCGTCTGTATTGTATTGATCGGGTTTACATCTTCCATCGACACATCGGTACTGTCGAAGACAACTCTACTTGCCCTTTGGGGTGCGCAAGCCCAACTCGGGACGACTGCGTGGAAGTCTCATTGACCGGACTCCATTCCGGTTCTGTCTTCGGTGCTACACGAAATATCCTTATACAGACCAGCATCTCGTCTGTAATCTTTGCCTTTCCCCAGATCAGGAACAAAATTGTGAGGCTTGTCGATCCTTCCATTCGAAAAAGACTCTTCGAGACAGGAGAGCACAAAGACTCAAGATGGCGTCCAGAAGTTCCAAACATCTTGACATGGAAGAGGAAGAAATCATGCAGACAGCAGTCTCCATTTGAGGTTCCAACTCCGAACAAGAATCTAAGGAAGACAGACTGGTCATGGCAGGACAACATGTGAGTACGCCTTCCCCTGTACCATCACAAAGACAGAGAAAGGCTTTGGGTATGCTGCCAGAAGGCCATGGCTCGGCCCGAAAAAAGACTTCCGGTGACCAAACTGCCAGTTTGGCGCAGAAAAAGGCCACTCCTCCAAAATCATCGGAGGCAATAAAAAGCTCCATGTCTGACTCGAGCAAACACCATTTTTTGGAGTTGGAATTCCCTTTCGGAGCTGAGAACACCCACTACACCATTTTTTTCGATACAGAAAAAAACGGCTTAGGAGCCGAAAAGGGCAGGTTACACAGAGGAGCATGGACTTTCAAAGGAACTCAAAGAAAGCCACAAAACCTCTAAAGATGAGTCTCAAGTACAGCCAATACTTGAAGTAATGGATGAAAGGCAAGCCAGGATTCATATCCACAAAGAAACAGGCAGAATCCTAACAGCACCTCCTCTAAAACCTAAGAGAAAGCTGGCCTTTCAGGAGGAATTGGACACCATGCAGCCTCCAGCTGAAGTGCCAAAGCCGAAGAAGATACCACCACCTCCTCAATTTTCTCCTCCTCACTCTCTACACATTCATACCTCTCCTCTTACCAGTCCTTCACCAGTGCAGTCACCATCACAATCTTTTGACTCACAACAGAACAATGTAGGTCCATGGGATCTTTATGATCCTGATCCCATTCCTAGCAATGACCCAGACAGCTATCCCTCTAAGCCTTCACCACCTGAGGATATCACTGTGTACAATCAAGTTTTAGCTAGGGCTGCAGCATACCATGGGGTCACCATGCACACTGAACCGATAGAAGAGGATTTTTTTGTTTAATACCCACTCCTCCACACATTCAAAATATCAGTGCCTCCCCATGCTCCCAGGAATGTTAAAAAGCGCCAATCAAATATTTATTGAGCCAGTTAAAGCCTGTATAAGTATGCCCAGGATAGAAAAAAAGTACAAACCACCTCCCTCTCATCCTGATTACATAACACAACAAGTTCCTCCAGATTTGGTAGTAGTCAGCGCTGCCAGAAAAAGGGCAAACTCCCAGTCATCAGGAGATGCACCCCCACCAGACAAAGAAAGCAGAAAGTTTGATGCGGCAGGAAAGAGTTGCATCCCAAGCAGCGAATCAATGGAGGATAGCTAACTCACAAGCACTGTTAGCTAGATAAGACAGGGCCCATTGGGATGAGATGCAAGACATAATTCAGCATATCCCCAAAGAATATCGGAAGAGGGCACAGCAAATAGTGGAGGAAAGGCCATCATGAATAATCAAATTCGATCTGCCCAAGACGCAGCAGACACCGCTGTGAGAAGTGTCAACACTGCAGTAACAAGGCATGCATTGCTCAGGTCCTCGGGCTTTAAACCCAAAATACAGCAAGCGGTGTTAAATATGCCACTCAATAAAAAACAATTTTTTGGCCCCGAAGTTGACACAGCCATTGAGAAATTGCGCAAAGATTCAGACCCTGCATAAGCAATGGGTGCACAATACTCCACACCATATAGGGATCCTTTCGGAAACCTCAGTTTAGAGGTGGATTTAGAACACGAACAGCAGAGGCATCCACATCGCAGGCAAAACCAACCTACCAACCACAATACCAATGAGGTGGTTTTAGGGGCACATATAGGGGGCAGTATCCTAGAACTAGAAGGAAGTTTCAGACTTCTAAGCAAACTCCACAGCACCCTAATGTGACTTGTTTCATCCCCTTACACTCCACACCTCTCCTGTGGGGGGGGGGGGGGGAAGACAACAGTTCCACACAAACTGGCAAAACATTACCACAGACAATTGGATACTATCAATTATCCACAATGGTTATTGCCTAGAATTGATACAAACTCCCCCAATCATTCCACCAAAGTCACACAGACTATCCACAGAACACATCAATCTGTTACAGGAAGAAGTCAAATCTCTATTACTCAAACAAGCAATAGAACCCATGCCACAAGCTCAAATAGGAACTGGAGTTTATTCACTGTATTTCCTGATTCCTAAAAAAGATGGCACCCTCAGACCAATATTAAATCTCAGGACCCTCAATCTTTACATCCTGTCAGAACATTTTCATATGGTAACTCTCCAAGATGTTATCCCACTACTCCAAAAACAAGATTTCATGGCAACATTAGACCTCAAGGATGCGTATTTTCATGTTCGATGGCATGTGTAGCTGCAGATACACATGCTGTGCACATCCCGCCATCTGGTGTTGGGCTTGGAGTGTTACAAGTTGTTTTTCTTCGAAGAAGTCTTTTCGAGTCACGAGACCGAGGGACTCCTCCCATTTCGACTCCATTGCGCATGGGCGTCGACTCCAACTTAGATTGTTTTTTTTCCGCCATCGGGTTCGGACGTGTTCCTTTTCGCTCCGTGTTTCGGGTCGTAAAGTAGTTAGAATCTCGGAAAAATCGTCGGTATTGTTTGCGTTCGGTATCGGGTTAGTTACAACAGGTCGACACCGAATTAAGAAGAGCTCCGGCGGCCCTTCGGGGTTTTCTTCCATCCCCGTCGGGGCCTGGTCGGCCCGGCCACGTGTCTCTTCAAGGCTGATGGAACGGACCCCATTCCGCTTCTGTCCAGAATGCCATAACAAGTATCCATATACAGATCAACATCTGATCTGTAACTTGTGTTTGTCACCAGAACACAAGGAGGATACTTGTGAGGCCTGTCGAGCGTTTCGGTCCAGGAAGACACTCAGGGACCGAAGAGCAAGAAGACTGCAAATGGCGTCGGCGCCGACAGGACAAGAGCGTTTCGAGGAGGAGGAAGAAACATTCTCCACCCAGGAGTCGGACTCTGAGGAGATCGATCCCGAGGAAACGCCGAAAACCGTGAGTAAGACGTCGAAAACAAGAACTCGCGAGAAAAGCGCTCAAGCCCAGGGGACGCCACCGCCAACAGGCCATGGCTTAACCCGAAAAGTAGGTGACCGTTCATCGGCACCGAAAAAGGGCGAGCTGGTGTCGAAGTCATCCGACTCCAGTCGAGATACCGGCACACAGCAATCTCGGGCCCGAGATAGTGGCTCAGAGAAGATTCGGCACCGAGACAGCGGCACCGAAACGGGTCGGCACCGAGAGAGCACGACGCCGAAAGTAAAAGGTTTCGTCGGAGCCGAAAAAAGCAGCCGAAAAGGTTTCCGAAATATCCGGCCTCGGAACCGAAAACAAGTTCCTACACTGAGGAACAAGGACTGTCCACACAAATGAAGACACATAGATTTGGACAGGAATTACAGGCAATAGAGCCAGATCACACACACAGACGGCTCTTTATTCAAAAAGATACAGGGAAGATCAGCACTCTTCCTCCAGTCAAAATGAAACGCAAGCTTGCCTTCCAAGACAAAGACAAACAGCCACACGCAAAGGTGGCTAAACAAGTAACACCACCACCATCCCCACATCACTCTCCGCAACCATCACCGGTAGCCACTCCACCAATGATGCAATCCCCAACTCATACAGGAATGAGTCAAGATGACCCTGACGCATGGGACCTTTATGACGCACCAGTGTCAGATAATAGTCCAGAATGCTATCCAGCTAAACCATCGCCACCAGAGGATAGTACAGACTACGCACAGGTGGTGTCAAGAGCAGCTGCATTTCATAATGTCAGCCTTCATTCAGAGCCCATTGAAGACGACTTTCTTTTTAATACACTGTTGTCCACACACAGCCAATATCAGAGTCTTCCTATGCTACCCGGAATGCTAAAACTCTCCAAACAAGTGTTTGAGGACCCTGTTAAAGGGAGAGCCATTACTCCAAGAGTTGATAAAAAATATCAACCGCCACCAACAGACCCAGTGTACATTACACAACAGCTAACACCAGACTCTGTTGTAGTGGGAGCAGCGCGCAAAAGAGCCAACTCTCATACTTCAGGAGATGCACCACCTCCAGATAAAGAAAGTCTAAAATTTGATGCTGCAGGCAAAAGGGTGGCGGCACAGGCAGCAAACCAGTGGCGTATTGCAAATTCGCAAGCTTTGCTAGCCAGATATGATAGGGCCCATTGGGATCAGATGCAACACCTTATTGAACATTTACCCAAGGAGTTCCAAAAAAGAGCGCAGCAAGTAGTAGAAGGAGGACAGGGTATCTCCAATAATCAGATACGGTCAGCAATGGATGCTGCAGACACAGCTGCTAGAACTGTCAACACAGCAGTAACAATGAGACATGCATGGCTGCGTACATCAGAATTTAAACCAGAGATACAGCAAGCTGTGCTGAATATGCCATTCAACGGACAGCAGTTGTTTGGGCCGGAGGTGGACACTGCGATCGAAAAACTTAAAAAAGACACTGACACGGCCAAAGCCATGGGCGCACTCTACTCCCCACAGAGCAGAGGCACATTTCGAAAGACACAATTTCGAGGGGGGTTTCGAGGGCAAACCACAGAAGCCACAACCTCACAAACAAAGCCCACTTACCAGAGCCAGTATCAGCGGGGAGGTTTTCGGGGACAATATAGAGGGGGTCAATTTCAAAGGAACAGAGGAAAGTTCCAAAGTCCCAAAACTCCTCCAAACAAGCAGTGACTTCAAGGTCACAAATCCCAAACACACAACATCTGTGGGGGGGAGACTAACCAAGTTTTACAAACATTGGGAGGAAATAACAACAGACACTTGGGTCTTAGCAATTATCCAGCATGGTTATTGCATAGAATTTATCAAATTCCCTCCAAACATCCCACTGAAAACACACAATATGTCAAAACAACATATAGATCTTCTAGGACTAGAAGTTCAGGCATTGCTACAAAAAGAAGCAATAGAGTTAGTACCAAAACAACAAATAAACACAGGAGTTTACTCCCTGTACTTTCTAATACCCAAAAAAGACAAGAGTCTGAGACCTATACTAGATCTCAGAACATTAAATACCTACATCAAATCAGATCACTTTCACATGGTTACATTACAAGACGTAATCCCACTGCTCAAACAACAAGACTACATGACAGCACTAGACCTAAAGGATGCATATTTCCATATACCAATACATCCTTCACACAGAAAGTACCTAAGGTTTGTATTCCAAGGGATACATTACCAATTCAAAGTGTTGCCATTCGGAATAACAACTGCACCAAGAGTTTTTACAAAATGCCTAGCAGTAGTAGCTGCAGATATCAGAAGGCAGCAAATACATGTGTTCCCGTACCTAGACGATTGGTTAATCAAAACCAACACGCTAAGATGGTGTTCACAACATACAAAATATGTCATAGAAATCCTCCACAAACTAGGTTTCTCAATCAATTACACAAAGTCACACCTTCTGCCGTGTCAAACACAGCAATACTTAGGAGCAACGATCAACACAGCAAAAGGGATTGCCACTCCAAGTCCACATAGAGTTCACACATTTCACAATGTGATACAGACCATGTATCCAAATCAAAAGATACAAGTCAAACTGGTGATGAAACTACTAGGCATGATGTCTTCATGCATAGCCATTGTCCCAAACGCAAGGTTGCACATGCGGCCCTTACAACAGTGCCTAGCATCACAATGGTCACAAGCACAGGGTCAGCTTCTAGATCTGGTGTTGATAGACCGCCAAACATACATCTCGCTTCAATGGTGGAACAGTATAAATTTAAACCAAGGGCGGCCTTTCCAAGACCCAGTGCCAGAATACATGATAACAACAGAGGCTTCCATGATAGGGTGGGGAGCACACCTCAATCAACACAGCATCCAAGGACAATGGGACATACAGCAAAAACATTTTCACATAAATCACTTAGAACTGTTAGCGGTATTTCTAGCGCTCAAAGCATTTCAACCCATAATAAGACACAAACACATTCTTGTCAAAACAGACAACATGACAACAATGTATTACCTAAACAAACAGGGAGGCACACACTCAACACAGTTGTGTCTCCTAACACAGAAAATATGGCATTGGGCGATTCACAACCACATTCGCCTAATAGCACAATTTATTCCAGGAATTCAGAACCAGTTAGCAGACAATCTCTCTCGGGATCACCAACAGATCCACGAATGGGAGATTCACCCCCAAATACTAAACAATTACTTCCAAATGTGGGGAATACCACAAATAGATCTATTTGCAACAAAAGAAAACTCAAAATGCCAAAACTTCGCATCCAGGTACCCACAACATCAGTCTCAGGGCAATGCACTATGGATGAACTGGTCAGGGATATTTGCGTACGCTTTTCCCCCCTCTCCCACTTCTTCCATATCTAGTAAACAAGTTGAGTCAAAACAAACTCAAACTCATACTAATAGCACCAACATGGGCAAGGCAACCTTGGTACACAACACTACTAGACCTTTCAGTAGTACCTCATGTCAAACTGCCAAACAGGCCAGATCTGTTAACACAACACAAACAACAGATCAGACATCCAAATCCAGCATCTTTGAATCTAGCAATTTGGCTCCTGAAATCCTAGAATTCGGGCACTTAGACCTCACACAGGAATGTATGGAGGTCATAAAACAAGCTAGAAAACCTACCACTAGACACTGCTATGCAAATAAGTGGAAAAGATTTGTTTATTACTGCCATAATAATCAAATTCAACCTTTACACGCATCTGCAAAAGAAATAGTAGGATACTTACTACATTTGCAAAAATCTAACCTAGCTTTCTCTTCCATTAAAATACATCTTACGGCAGTTTCTGCTTACCTACAAATTATGCACTCAATTTCATTGTTTAGGATAACAGTCATAAAGGCGTTTATGGAAGGCCTAAAGAGAATTATACCACCAAGAACACCACCAGTTCCTTCATGGAACCTCAACATTGTCCTAACACGACTCATGGGTCCACCTTTTGAGCCCATGCACTCTTGTGAAATGCAATACTTAACGTGGAAAGTTGCATTTTTAATTGCCATCACATCTCTAAGAAGAGTGAGTGAAATTCAAGCATTTACCATTCAAGAACCATTTATTCAAATACACAAAAATAAAGTTGTTCTACGGACCAATCCTAAATTTTTACCAAAAGTAATCTCACCGTTCCACTTAAATCAAACAGTAGAATTACCAGTGTTCTTCCCACAGCCAGATTCTGTAGCTGAAAGAGCACTACATACATTAGACATCAAAAGAGCACTAATGTACTACATTGACAGAACAAAACTAATTCGAAAGACAAAACAACTATTTATCGCCTTTCAAAAACCACATACAGGAAATCCAATTTCAAAACAAGGCATTGCTAGATGGATAGTTAAGTGCATTCAAACCTTCTATCTTAAAGCTAAAAGAGAACTGCCTATTACACCAAAGGCACACTCAACCAGAAAGAAAGGTGCTACCATGGCCTTTCTAGGAAATATTCCAATGAACGACGCCTCATACATTTACCAAGCACTACTGTGTAGATGTGCTAACTGCACAACAAGCAACAGTAGGTCAGGCTGTACTGAGAACATTATTTCAAACTACTTCAACTCCTACAGGCTGAACCACCGCTTTTGGTTAGATAACTGCTTACTAGTCTATGCACAGCATGTGTATCTGCAGCTACACATGCCATCGAACGGAAAATGTCACTTACCCAGTGTACATCTGTTCGTGGCATGAGTCGCTGCAGATTCACATGCGCCCACCCGCCTCCCCAGGAGCCTGTAGCCGTTTAGAAGTAGATCTTGAACATTTGTACATTTATAAATATATTACTTTAACCTTTATGTACATACGTATTCATTCCATTGCATGGGCACTATTACTAACATACACAACTCCTACCTCACCCTCTGCGGGGAAAACAATCTAAGATGGAGTCGACGCCCATGCGCAATGGAATCGAAATGGGAGGAGTCCCTCGGTCTTGTGACTCGAAAAGACTTCTTCGAAGAAAAACAACTTGTAACACTCCGAGCCCAACACCAGACGGCGGACTGTGCACAGCATGTGAATCTGCAGCGACTCATGCCACGAACAGATGTACACTGGGTAAGTGACATTTTCCATATACAGGGAGTGCAGAATTATTAGGCAAGTTGTATTTTTGAGGATTAATTTTATTATTGAACAACAACCATGTTCTCAATGAACCCAAAAAACTCATTAATATCAAAGCTGAATATTTTTGGAAGTAGTTTTTAGTTTGTTTTTAGTTTTAGCTATGTTAGGGGGATATCTGTGTGTGCAGGTGACTATTACTGTGCATAATTATTAGGCAACTTAACAACAAAAAATATATACCCATTTCAATTATTTATTATTACCAGTGAAACCAATATAACATCTCAACATTCACAAATATACATTTCTGACATTCAAAAACAAAAACAAATCAGTGACCAATATAGCCACCTTTCTTTGCAAGGACACTCAAAAGCCTGCCATCCATGGATTCTGTCAGTGTTTTGATCTGTTCACCATCAACATTGCGTGCAGCAGCAACCACAGCCTCCCAGACACTGTTCAGAGAGGTGTACTGGTTCGATGGCATCTGTCGCTGTAGATACGCATGTTCTGCAATAGCTCGCCATCTGGTGTTGGGCCGGAGTGTTACAAGTTGTTTTTCTTCGAAGAAGTCTTTCGAGTCACGGGACCGAGTGACTCCTCCTTTTGTCTCCATTGCGCATGGGCGTCGACTCCATCCTCGATTGTTTTTTTTCCGCCATCGGGTTCGGACGTGTTCCTGTCGCTCCGAGTTTCGGAACAGAAAAAATAGTTAATTTCGGAAGATTTTCGTCGGTATTGTTGCGTTCGGGATCGGCATACTTAGATTCAACACCGCATCGAAGATCGAAGAGCTCCGGTGCCCTTCGGGGTAGTTTTTCGATCCTCCGTCGGGGCCTGGTCGGCCCGACCGCGTGCTGAAGAACGCCGATGGAACGGACCCCGTTCCGTTTCTGCCCCAAATGCCACAATAAATACCCCTACACAGACCAACACTTGGTCTGCAACCTGTGCCTGTCACCTGAGCACAGCGAAGACACCTGCGAGGCCTGTCGTGCGTTCCGGTCCCGAAAAACACTCCGAGACCGTCGAGCCAGAAGACTTCAAATGGCGTCCGCACCGACAGCCCGACGGGAGTTCGAGGAACAGGAAGAGGAAGGTACCTTCTCGATCCAAGACTCAGACTCCGAAGGATTCGACGATACACAAACCGTGAGTAAGACGTCGAAAACCACACAAAGAAACATTTACAAGGCCCAGGGGACGCCACTGCCACCAGGCCATGGCTCAACCCATAAAATCGGTGACCGACCGTCGGCACCGAAAAAGGCCCAAACAGTGCCGAGATCGTCCGACTCCGGTCGAGACACCGGCACGCAGCCTTCTCGGGACCGAGAAAGTGCTGGAGACAAGCCTCGACACCGAGATGCCGGTGTGGACACGGCTCGATGCCGAGACAGCGGCACCGAAACAGATCGACGCCGAGAGGTTTCGGCCCCGAAAAGGAAAAAAGTCACCTCGGAGCCGAAAAAACACGCAGACAAAGTTTCGATGCCGAAACAAACTGCAAGCGACCCAGCTTCAGGCTCTTATACAGAAGAGCACTCGCTAACCTCCCAAATGCAGAAGCATAGGTTTGAGGAAGAGCTACAAGCAACTGATGCGGACCATACGCAAAAACGTATTTTCATTCAGCAGGGGACAGGAAAAATAAGCACCCTTCCCCCCATTAGGAGAAAGAGAAGGTTGGAGTTCCAGACGGAACAAGCACCACAACCAAAAGTGGTGAAAAGAGTTACACCACCACCCTCTCCTCCGCCCGTGATTAACGTTTCACCAGCACAAACGCCATCACACTCCCCAGCTCACACCACCATGAGCCAGGGTGACCAAGACCAGGACGCATGGGACCTATACGACGCCCCAGTGTCAGATAACAGCCCAGAGGCATACCCTACAAAACCATCTCCACCAGAAGACAGCACTGCGTACTCTCAGGTGGTGGCTAGAGCAGCACAATTTCACAACGTAAGCCTCCACTCAGAACAGGTCGAGGATGATTTCTTGTTCAACACACTCTCCTCCACCCACAGCTCCTACCAAAGCCTGCCTATGCTCCCTGGTATGCTCCGGCACGCAAAAGACATATTTAAGGACCCGGTCAAAAGTAGGGCAATCACACCAAGGGTGGAAAAAAAGTACAAGGCGCCTCCTACGGACCCAGCTTTCATCACAACACAGCTGCCACCAGACTCTGTTGTTGTAGGAGCAGCTAGGAAAAGGGCCAACTCTCACACATCTGGAGATGCACCACCCCCAGATAAAGAAAGCCGCAAGTTTGATGCAGCTGGTAAGAGAGTCGCAGCACAAGCTGCAAACCAGTGGCGCATCGCGAACTCCCAGGCACTACTTGCGCGCTATGACAGAGCCCACTGGGACGAGATGCAACATCTCATCGAACATCTGCCCAAAGACTTCCAAAATAGGGCAAAACAAGTGGTTGAGGAGGGACAAGCCATCTCCAACAACCAGATCCGCTCCTCCATGGACGCTGCAGATACAGCTGCACGGACAATTAATACATCTGTAACTATCAGAAGGCATGCATGGCTCCGAACGTCTGGATTTAAACCAGAGATTCAACAAGCAGTTCTCAATATGCCTTTTAATGAAAAAGAACTGTTCGGTCCAGAAGTGGACACAGCGATTGAGAAACTCAAAAAAGATACGGACACTGCCAAAGCCATGGGCGCACTCTACTCCCCGCAGAGCAGAGGGAATTACAGCTCATTCCGTAAAACGCCCTTTCGAGGGGGGTTTCGGGGTCAAAGCACACAAGCCAGCACCTCACAAGCCACACCGTCCAGTTACCAAGGACAGTATAGAGGAGGTTTTCGGGGACAATATAGAGGAGGGCAATTCCCTAGAAATAGAGGAAGATTCCAAAGCCCCAAAACCCCTACTACTAAACAGTGACTCACATGTCACTCACCCCCTCCACACAACACCAGTGGGGGGACGAATAGGTCATTATTACAGAGCATGGGAGAAAATCACTACAGACACTTGGGTTCTAGCAATTATCCAACATGGTTACTGCATAGAATTTCTACAGTTCCCTCCAAACATACCACCAAAAGCACAAAATTTAACAACACACCATTCCAATCTCCTAGAGATAGAAGTGCAGGTACTATTGCAAAAGAATGCAATCGAATTAGTGCCAAACACACAAATAAACACAGGAGTTTACTCACTGTACTTTCTGATACCAAAGAAGGACAAAACACTGAGACCAATCCTAGACCTCAGAGTAGTCAACACTTTCATCAAATCAGACCACTTCCACATGGTCACACTACAAGAAGTATTGCCATTGCTAAAGCTGCACGACTACATGGCAACTTTAGACCTCAAGGATGCTTATTTCCATATACCAATTCACCCATCGCACAGGAAATACCTAAGGTTTGTATTCAAAGGAATACATTACCAATTCAAGGTACTGCCTTTCGGATTAACAACCGCACCAAGAGTCTTTACCAAATGTCTAGCGGTAGTCGCTGCACACATCAGAAGGCAGCAAATACATGTGTTCCCATATCTAGACGACTGGCTAATCAAGGCCCATTCGTTAATAGAGTGCTCAAATCACACAAATCATATCATACAAACCCTCTTCAAACTAGGGTTCACCGTCAATTTCACAAAATCCAAAATTCGGCCACGCAAGGTACAACAATACCTGGGAGCCATAATAGACACATCAAAAGGAGTAGCCACTCCAAGTCCACAAAGAATTCAAAATTTCAACACCATCATACAACGCATGTATCCAACACAAAAGATACAAGCAAAGATGGTATTACAACTCCTAGGCATGATGTCATCATGCATAGCCATTGTCCCAAACGCAAGACTGCACATGAGGCCCTTACAACAATGCCTAGCATCACAGTGGTCTCAAGCACAGGGTCACCTTCTATATCTGGTGTTAATAGACCGCCAAACTTACCTCTCGCTTCTGTGGTGGAACAACATAAATTTAAACAAGGGGCGGCCTTTCCAAGACCCAGTGCCACAATACGTAATAACAACAGATGCTTCCATGACAGGGTGGGGAGCACACCTCGATCAACACAGCATACAAGGACAATGGAACGTACATCAAACAAAACTGCATATCAATCACCTAGAACTTCTTGCAGTTTTTCAAGCACTAAAAGCTTTCCAACCAATAATAGTTCACAAATACATTCTCGTCAAAACAGACAACATGACAACAATGTATTATCTAAACAAGCAGGGAGGGACGCACTCCACGCAGTTAAGCCTATTAGCACAAAAAATTTGGCATTGGGCAATTCACAACCAAATTCGCCTAATTGCACAGTTTATACCAGGGATACAAAATCAACTCGCAGACAATCTCTCTCGAGATCACCAACAGGTCCACGAATGGGAAATTCACCCCCAAATACTGAACACTTATTTCAAACTCTGGGGAACACCTCAGATAGACTTGTTTGCGACAAGGGAGAACGCAAAATGCCAAAACTTCGCATCCAGATACCCACACAAGCAATCCCAAGGCAATGCCCTATGGATGAACTGGTCAGGGATATTTGCTTACGCTTTTCCTCCTCTCCCTCTCCTTCCTTACCTGGTAAACAAACTCAGTCAAAGCAAACTCAAACTCATATTGATAGCACCAACTTGGGCAAGGCAACCCTGGTACACAACGCTGCTAGACCTATCAGTGGTACCCTGCATCAAATTGCCCAACAGGCCAGATCTGTTGACACAGCACAACCAAAAGATCAGACACCCAGATCCAGCATCGCTGAATCTAGCAATCTGGCTCCTGAAATCCTAGAATTCGGGCACTTACAACTTACCCAAGAATGTATGGAAGTCATAAAACAAGCAAGAAGGCCATCCACCAGGCACTGCTATGCAAGTAAATGGAAGAGGTTTGTTTGCTACTGCCATATTAATCAAATACAACCATTACACACAACTCCAGAACATGTAGTGGGTTACTTGCTTCACTTACAAAAATCTAACCTAGCTTTCTCTTCCATTAAGATTCACCTTGCAGCAATATCTGCATACCTGCAGACTACCTATTCAACTTCCCTATATAAAATACCAGTCATTAAAGCATTCATGGAGGGCCTTAGGAGAATTATACCACCAAGAACACTACCTGTTCCTTCATGGAACCTAAATGTTGTCCTAACTAGACTTATGGGTCCACCTTTTGAACCCATGCACTCCTGCGACATACAGTTCCTAACCTGGAAGGTGGCATTTCTCATCGCCATTACTTCCCTGAGAAGAGTAAGCGAGATTCAGGCGTTTACTATACAGGAACCTTTTATACAACTACACAAAAATAAAGTCGTCCTAAGGACCAATCCTAAATTTTTGCCAAAGGTTATTTCACCGTTCCATCTAAATCAAACAGTGGAACTTCCGGTGTTCTTTCCACAGCCAGATACCGTAGCTGAAAGGGCACTACATACATTAGATGTCAAAAGAGCATTAATGTATTACATCGACAGAACAAAGAACATCAGAAAGACTAAACAACTCTTTATTGCATTTCAAAAACCTCATGCAGGAAACCCAATTTCAAAACAAGGTATAGCCAGATGGATAGTTAAATGCATCCAAATCTGCTACCTTAAAGCTAAACGACAGCTGCCCATTACACCAAGGGCACACTCAACCAGAAAGAAAGGTGCTACCATGGCCTTTCTAGGAAACATCCCAATGCAAGAAATATGTAAGGCAGCCACATGGTCTACGCCTCACACATTCACCAAGCACTACTGTGTAGACGTGTTATCCGCACAACAAGCCACAGTAGGTCAAGCTGTATTAAGGACATTATTTCAGACTACTTCCACTCCTACAGGCTGATCCACCGCTTTTGGGGAAATAACTGCTTACTAGTCTATTGCAGAACATGCGTATCTACAGCGACAGATGCCATCGAACTGAAAATGTCACTTACCCAGTGTACATCTGTTCGTGGCATCAGTCGCAGTAGATTCGCATGTGCCCACCCGCCTCCCCGGGAGCCTGTAGCAGTTTGGAAGTTACCTTCAATTATTTATATATGTATCATCTCAACCTTAAATAAGTGCATACTTAGTCACTCCATTGCATGGGCACTATTACTACAATTCAACTCCTACCTCACCCTCTGCGGGGAAAAACAATCGAGGATGGAGTCGACGCCCATGCGCAATGGAGACAAAAGGAGGAGTCACTCGGTCCCGTGACTCGAAAGACTTCTTCGAAGAAAAACAACTTGTAACACTCCGGCCCAACACCAGATGGCGAGCTATTGCAGAACATGCGAATCTACTGCGACTGATGCCACGAACAAATGTACACTGGGTAAGTGACATTTTCATTTTCCCTCCTTGTAAATCTCACATTTGATGATGGACCACAGGTTCTCAATGGGGTTCAGATCAGGTGAACAAGGAGGCCATGTCATTAGATTTCCTTCTTTTATACCCTTTCTTGCCAGCCACGCGGTGGAGTACTTGGACGCGTGTGATGGAGCATTGTCCTGCATGAAAATCATGTTTTTCTTGAAGGATGCAGACTTCTTCCTGTACCACTGCTTGAAGAAGGTGTCTTCCAGGAACTGGCAGTAGGACTGGGAGTTGAGCTTGACTCCATCCTCAACCCGAAAAGGCCCCACAAGCTCATCTTTGATGATACCAGCCCAAACCAGTACTCCACCTCCACCTTGCTGGCGTCTGAGTCGGACTGGAGCTCTCTGCCCTTTACCAATCCAGCCACGGGCCCATCCATCGGGCCCATCAAGACTCACTCATTTCATCAGTCCATAAAACCTTAGAAAAATCAGTCTTGAGATATTTCTTGGCCCAGTCTTGACGTTTCAGCTTGTGTCTTGTTAAGTGGTGGTCGTCTTTCAGCCTTTCTTACCTTGGCCATGTCTCTGAGTATTGCACACCTTGTGCTTTTGGGCACTCCAGTGATGTTGCAGCTCTGAAATATGGCCAAACTGGTGGCAAGTGGCATCGTGGCAGCTGCACGCTTGACTTTTCTCAGTTCATGGGCAGTTATTTTGCGCCTTGGTTTTTCCACACGCTTCTTGCGACCCTGTTGACTATTTTGAATGAAACGCTTGATTGTTCGATGATCACGCTTCAGAAGCTTTGCAATTTTAAGAGTGCTGCATCCCTCTGCAAGATCTCTCACTATTTTTGACTTTTCTGAGCCTGTCAAGTCCTTCTTTTGACCCATTTTGCCAAAGGAAAGGAAGTTGCCTAATAATTATGCACACCTGATATAGGGTGTTGATGTCATTAGACCACACCCCTTCTCATTACAGAGATGCACATCACCTAATATGCTTAATTGGTAGTAGGCTTTCGAGCCTATACATCTTGGAGTAAGACAACATGCATAAAGAGGATGATGTGGTCAAAATACTCATTTGCCTAATAATTCTGCACTCCCTGTATGTCACAGTGTACATCTGTTCGTGGCATGTTCGCTGGAGATTCACATGCTGTGCATTATACTTCTGCCATCTAGTGTTGGGCTCGGAGTGTTACAAATTGTTTTTCTTCTAAGAAGTGTTTTTGAGTCACAGGATCGAGTGACTCCTCCTCTTCGGTTCCATTGCGCATGGGCATCGACTCCATGTTAGATTGTTTTCCCGCAGAGGATAAGGTAGGAGTGATACAGTATATAGGTGAAAAAGAAGAGATGTCCATGCTAATGCAAATCTGTATATATCCTTATCTATATATTCAATGGCATGTGTAGCTGCAGATACACATGCTGTGCATTATCCTGCCATCTAGTGTTGGGCTCAGAGTGATACAAGTTGTTTTTCTTCAAAGAAGTCTTTTCGAGTCACGAGACTGTGGGACTCCTCCCTTTCGGCTCCATTGCGCATGGGCGTCGACTCCATCTTAGATTGTTTTTTTTCTGCCATCGGGTTCCGGCGTCTTCCTCTTCGCTCCGTGTTTCGGTTTGGAAAAGTTAGTTAACAATCGGAAAAATCAACGGTATTGTTTGCGCTCGGTATCGGGTTAGTGATAGCAAATCGACACCGGAGAAAAGAAGAGCTCCGGCAGCCCTTCAGGGCTTCCACTCCTCGGCGGGGCCTGGTCGGCCCAACCGCGTGTGTCTTCAAGGCTCATGGAACGGACCCCATTCCGCTTCTGCCCCAAATGCCACGCTAAGTATCCTTATACAGACCAACATTTGGTCTGTAATTTGTGTTTGTCCCCCGAACACAGAGGATACGTGCGAGGCCTGTCGGGCATTTCGGTCGAAGAAGACTCTGCGGGACCGGAGAGCTCGAAGACTTCAAATGGCGTCGACACCGATCAGACACCCTGACCTCGAAGAGGAGGAGACATTCTCCATCCCAGATTCGGACTCAGACGAGCCAGAGAGTGAGCAACCGACAAGGTAACAAACCGTGAGTAAACCTGCCCCGACAAAAACTCACTCAAAAATCATTAAGGCCCAGGGGATGCCACCGCCGACAGGCCATGGCTTTACCCGAAAGCACGGTGACCAAGCATCGGCACCGAAAAAGGCCTCACAGCAGCCGAAGACATCCGACTCCGGTCGAGATACAGGCACTGAATATACTCGCCACTGAGATACCGGCTCCGACCAGATCCGGCACCGAGAAAGCAGCACCCCGAAATCCAAGAAGGTGTCTTCGTAGCCGATAAAGACTGCTGAAAAGGTTTTGATGCCGAAACACCCAGCCTCTGAGCCGAAACAAGGTTCCTATACGGACGAACAGGGTCTTTCCTCACAATTACAAGGCCACAGGTTTGAACAAGAACTAGGGATGGGAGAGCCAGACCATACCCAGTGGAGGCCCCATATACAGAAGGACACAGGGAAGATGAGTACACTTCCCCCAATTAAGATGAAGCGGAAGCTCGCATTCCATGAAGCGGAAATGCAGCCAAAAGCAAAGGTTGCTAAAGAAAAACCACCACCACATTTTTATCCAAAGCCATCACCACCAGCCTCACCACATCTGTCCCCAAAAGCAACACCCCCAATGGTGCAGTCACCAACGCACACCGGGATGAGCCAAGATGACCCAGATGCATGGGATCTGTACGATGCACCAGTCTCTGATAATAGTCCGGACTGCTACCCGGCAAGACCGTCACCACCAGAAGACAGTACTGCTTACATGCAGGTGGTTTCCAGGGCAGCTACTTTTCATAACGTAGCATTGCATTCTGAACCTATAGAAGATGACTTCTTATTCAATACCCTGTCATCAACACACAACCAATATCAGAGTTTCCAATGTTACCAGGCATGTTAAAACACGCCAAACAGGTGTTTCAAGACCCAGTCAAGAGCAGAGACATCACACCTAGGGTGGAAAAGAAATATAAACCTCCCCCTACGGACCCTGTGTACATTACGCAACAACTGACTCCTGACTCAGTAGTAGTGGGAGCAGCCCGGAAAAGGGCGAACTCACAAACTTCTGGGGACGCACCACCACCGACAAAGAAAGTCGGAAATTTGATGCGGCAGGCAAGAGGGGGGCAGCACAGGCAGCCAATCAATGGCGAATTGCCAATTTGCAGGCTCTATTGGCAAGATACGACAGGGCACATTGGGACGAAATGCAACATTTCATTGAACACCTTCCAAAAGAGTTCCAAAAGCGTGCCCAACAGATTGTAGAGGAGGGCCAAACCATCTCCAACAATCAAATAAGGTTGGCTATGGACTCTGCAGACACGGCGGCCAGAACAATAAACATGGCGGTCACCATTCGGAGACACGTGTGGCTACGTACCTCCGAATTTAAGCCAGAGATCCAGCAGGCTGTGCTGAATATGCCTTTCAACGGACAACAATTGTTTGGGCCGGAGGTGGATACAGCAATAGACAAACTAAAGAAAGACACTGACCTGGCCAAAGCCATGGGCGCGCTCTACTCCCCGCAGAGCAGAGGCACTTTTAGGAAGCCACACTTTAGAGGGGGATTTCGGACCCAAAGCACAGAGCCTTCGACCTCACAGGCCAGACCCACATACCAGGGCCAAAACCAAAGAGGAGGCTTTCGGGGACAATAAAAGGATGGACAGTTCCCTAAAACAAGAGGGAAATTCCAAAGCTCAAAAACCCCACAAACTAAACAGTGACTCCAACATCACAAACCCCCAACACACAACACCAGTGGGGGGGAGACTCACACATTATTACCAGAATTGGAAACACATAACTACAGACTCGTGGGTCCTAGCCATTATCCAACATGGTTATTGCATAGAATTCCTACAAATACCACCAAATGTGCCGCCAAGACCACACAACATGTCCAAACAGCACTTATATCTGTTACAACTAGAAGTCCAAGCGTTGTTACAAAAAGAAGCAATAGAACTAGTACCCAACCATCAAAAAGGAACAGGTGTGTACTCCCTGTATTTCCTAATTCCAAAAAAGGACAAAACACGGAGACCCATATTAGACCTCAGAACACTAAATCTTTACATCAAATCAGATCACTTTCACATGGTGACACTTCAAGACGTGATTCCCTTGCTCAAACAGGACTACATGTCAACATTAGATCTCAAGGATGCTTACTTCCACATACCCATACATCCTTCCCACAGCAAATACTTAAGGTTTGTAATCCAAGGCGTGCATTACCAATTCAAAGTGTTACAGTTCGGAATGACAGCACCAAGAGTATTCACAAAATGCCTTGCGGTAGTAGCTGCTCCTATCAGGAGGCAGCACATGCAATTATTCCCTTACCTAGACGATTGGTTAATAAAAACCAATACTCAGCAAAAATGTCTTCAACACACAAAATACGTCATAGAAAGCCTTCACAAGCTAGGGTTCTCTCTAAACTACCAAAAATCACACCTACAACCGTGTCAAATACAACAATACTTAGGAGCGACAATCCACACACAAAAGGGATTGCCACTCCAAGTCCACAAAGGGTACAAGCATTCCAAAATGTAATACTAAACACGCACCCAAACCAACACTATCAAGTGAGGTTTGTGATGAAGCTTCTAGGCATGATGTCTTCATGCATAGCCATTGTCCCAAACGCAAGACTATACATGCGGCCCTTACAACAGTGCCTAGCAACACAATGGACACAAGCACAGAGTCAACTTCAAGATCTAGTGTTGGTAGACCGCCAAACACACTCCTCGCTTCAATGGTGGACTCCTATAAATTTAAACCAAGGGCGGCCATTCCAAGACCCTGTACCTCAAAACGTGATCACAACCGATGCTTCCATGGTAGGGTGGGGAGCACACCTCAACCAGCACACCATACAGGAACAATGGGACGCTCAACAAAGTCAACTTCATATAAATCATCTGGAACTACTTGCAGTATTTCTAGCATTGAAAGCATTTCAACCGCTAATAGCCCACAAACACATTCTTGTCAAAACAGACAACATGACAACAATGTATTACCTAAACAAACAGGGAGGGACACAATCATCACAGCTGTGTCTCTTAGCACAAAAGATTTGGCATTGGGCGATTCACAATCGCATTGGCCTAATAGCACACTACATCCCAGGAATTCAAAACCAGTTAGCCGACAATCTCAGTCGAGATCATCAACAAACCCACGAATGGGAAATTCATCCCCAGATACTACAAACCTACTTTCAAACCTGGGGAACACCACAAATAGACCTATTTGCAACAAAAGAAACCGCAAAATACCAAAACTTCGCGTCCAGGTACCCACACCCTCACTCAAAGGGCAATGCGTTATGGATGAGTTGGTCATGGATATTTTTTTACGCTTTTCCCCCTCTCCCACTCCTTCCGTATCTAGTAAACAAATTGAGTCAAAACAAACTCAAACTAATACTAGTAGTACCAAATTGGGCTTCTGAACCATGGTACACAACACTACTAGATCTGTCAGTAGTACCTCATATCAAACGACCAACAAACCAGATCTGTTAACTCAACACAAACAACAGATCAGACACCCAAATCCAGCATCGCTCAATCTAGCAATCTGGCTCCTGAAGTCTTAGAATTTGGACATTTAGACCTTACACAAGAATGTATGGCGGTCATTAAACAAGCTAGGAAACCTACTACAAGACATTGTTACGCAAATACATGGAAAAGATTAGTTTATTACTGCCATAATAATCAAATTCAACCACTACATGGGTCCACAAAAAACATTGTAAGCTACTTATTACACTTACAAAAATCAAAGCTAGCTTTTTCCTCCATTAAAATATATCTCACAGCAATATCTGCCTATCTGCAGATTACACATTCAACATCACTCTTTAGAATCCCAGTCATCAAAGCATTTATGGAGGCTCTAAAAAGAATCATACCTCCGAGAACACCACCAGTTCCCTCATGGAACCTCAATATTGTATTAACACGACTCATGGGTCCACCATTTGAACCCATGCACTCTTGTGAGATGCAATACTTAACCTGGAAAGTAGCCTTCCTAATAGCTATCACATCTCTTAGAAGAGTAAGTGAAATACAAGCATTTACTATACAAGAACCCTTTATACAAATACACAAACATAAAGTGGTTCTACGTACAAATCCCAAATTTTTACCAAAAGTTATATCACCGTTCCACCTAAACCAAACAGTGGAACTCCCAGTCTTTTTTCCACAACCAGACTCGGTAGCCGAAAGGGCATTACATACATTAGACATCAAAAGGGCACTAATGTATTACATTCATAGGACAATACAATTTCGCAAGACAAAACAATTGTTTGTAGCCTTCCAAAAACCTCATGCAGGAAACCCAATATCCAAACAAGGCATTGCCAGATGGATAGTGAAATGTATTCAAACTTGCTATGTTAAAGCAAAGAGAGACCTGCCTATTAACCCAAAGGCACACTCCACTAGAAAGAAAGGCGCCACAATGGCCTTTCTAGGAAACATACCTATGACAGAAATCTGTAAGGCAGCTACATGGTCTACGCCTCATACATTCACAAAACACTACTGTGTAGATGTGTTAACAACACAACAAGCCACAGTAGGACAGGCAGTATTACGAACATTATTTCAAACAACTTTCACTCCTACAGGCTAAGCCACCGCTTTTGGGGAGTAACTGCTTACTAGTTTATGCACAGCATGTGTATCTGCAGCTACATATGCCATTGAACGGAAAATGTCACTTACCCAGTGTACATGTGTTCGTGGCATGAGACACTGCAGATTCACATGCGCCCTCCCGCCTACCCGGGAGCCTGGTGCCGTTTAAGTTGATAAACTGTATATGATAAGTTGATGAAACTTGTACATTTGTAAATATATATCACTTTTAATCACATTATGTACATACATACTTAGTCCATTACATGGGCACCTTTACTATATACACAACTCCTACCTCACCCTCTGCGGGGAAAAACAATCTAAGATGGAGTCGACACCCATGCGCAATGGAGCCGAAAGGGAGTAGTCCCTCGGTCTTGTGACTCGAAAAGACTTCTTCGAAGAAAAACAACTTGTAACACTCCGAGCCCAACACTAGATGGCAGGATAATGCACATCATGTGAATCTGCAGCATCTCATGCCACGAACAGATGTACATTGGGTAAGTGACATTTTCCATACATATATCCACGCCAAAAACAAATCAAAATCTGGCACTCCTTGCAAAACAATGGCCTTCATTTATTTCAAAAATCCATAAAACAGAACATAGGGCAACTCGTTTCAACCTTCACGGTCTTCTTCCTTGGCCCTTCTTACAAGACTTACAAGAGCTGCTCCCACCAAGCAAAGAGCTATGTCCCAGGTGTTGGCACCGTGGGACATAGCCAGTCCTGGGCGGGGGGGGGGTTTCTATCCCCACAGCCAACATTGGCTCCTCCAGGGGCCCCTTAATTTTGATTAAAGCCCCGGAGAGGTGGTGGTTCCCGGGGCTGCGGGCGAGTTGCGCCTCCGCATTCGTTTTCATTAAAGCCCGGGGAGGTGGTGGTCCATGGGACTTGAGCAAGCCCATGAGGGGGGTGCTGCGCACTCCCTCCTTATTTTTTAGTTTCCTCCAGGACCTGTGTCTTCATTAAAAGCAAGCACGGGAGCCAGTGCTTGTGGGTTTTATTTTCGTTTTTTGTTCTTAATTTTTTTTGCCGTGATTTCAGTGTCCCAAATTCACAGCTTTTTTTTTTGTTTTTTGTTTTTTTGGTGTGCTTACCCGCCCTACCCCTCCCCCAACACCAGAGCAAAGGGTTCAGGGTGAACCTACCTTGGCCCCTTTTCTTTCCTTTTTTTTTTTTTTTTTTTTTTTTTTAACTTCATTCATATATATTTTTTTGTTTCTGAAAAAATCAAAGGTTACAGGGACATTATAGTTAGGCTTACATTTTAAACGTACAAAACAATAAAAATTCACCTGTTATAGTTAGTTATCTCAAGTAACTATAGCTCATGCCCTAAGGTAACCATGATTCACACCCCCACAATGCAGTTTTTTTTTTTGTTTGTCAAAAATATTGCTGCAAATACATTGATATTATCAATGATGTTATCAAAGATGTCATGAGTGCTGTAATCTGTGGGGTAGTTAGCAGGAAATGACTTTTTTTTTTTAATGTAATGTCATTTTTATTACTATACGTTAATCCAACCACCGCTGCGCACAGCCTTCGGCAGACAAAGCAGACTCTGCGCACGAACGCTTTGAGGTTTCACTGGCTATGGCACGGTCCCTTGGCCTCGCTGTTGCCACTTGCTCCCCCCCCCTCTCCCCCCCCAGTCTTCTTTTCGCCCCTTTTGTGGCTATGGAAGGGGGGGCGGTCTAGCCATGTCCATTCCCTGCCAGCCTCTGTGCCGCGCATGCTGCTCAGCCTCTGCGTGGCCGGGGATGTGGGATCCAGCATCCACGGGGATCAGGGAGCCACCGGTCTAGTCAGTCCACTGACCACCCCCACCCCCCCCCCCCCCCACCCCCCCAAACATTCTCTCATTGTTGGAAGATTTCTTAAGGGTCCTACCCATCTGTTTCCTCCTAACCGTTCATAATGCCCTAATGGGATTTTACCTTAGTTCTTACCCTTCTGATATGTGCTCCCTTTGAGCCTCTTCACAACTGTCCACTTCAACCGCTTACTCTGAAAACTGTCTTTCTTATAGCTGTCACCTCTGCCCGCAGAGTGAGCGAGCTGCAGGCTCTTTCTTTGAACCCACCTTTCATCTCTTTCCATCCTGACAAGGTGGTGCTTCCTACCGGGGCCTCCTTTCTACCATAGGTGTTCAAACCCTTTCATGTAGGCCAATCCTTCACTTTGCCTACTTTTTATGCACCTCTGCATCCTTCCAAGGAAGAGGAGAGACTCCACTGTCTGGACCCAAAAAGAACATTGGCGTTCTATCTTGATCGTACCAAAGAGTTTTGGGATGATTATCAACTTTATGGGTTATGTGGGTGCGACAAAAGGTTGGGCTGTGCAGAAAAGAACCCTTTCTAGATGAGCTGTTCACTGCATTAAAATGTGCTATGCATTGTCTAAAAAGCAACCCCCGGAGGGCTTGCATGGTCACTCTACTACAGCAACAGCTGTATCCACTACGTTAGCACGCATAGTTCCAGTCCTGGGCATCTGCCAGGCAGCTACACAGTTTACCTTGCACACTTTTACCAAACATTACTGCCTGGACAGTCAGGTCTGAAAGGACAGGCACTTTGCCCGTTTGGTCCTGCAGGACATCCTAGTATGATCTTGGTTTGCAGACCCTCCTTTAGGGGTTGGTATTCTTGGGTATCTATTCTTAGTTAAGGAATCTGCAACTAGAAGTCTCTATCAGATAAACAAGTTAGTTATCGTCTGTAACAAATTATCTAGTAGAGATGTATTCTAGTTGCAGATTCCTTACCAACCCACCCATCCTCCCTGCTCTGCGAACTGATTTCTAAGGACAGGGACTTCCCTTTTAGGGCCCTAGCTCTGGCGCACCAGGGTCAGTGTTCTTCATGGCTTTGCACTTCTGGTGTGGAAAGTTGTGAGAAGAAACTGATGTGCGCTGGGGTGACACCAAAATACGACTGCAGCTTCATATCTGGCGACCACAATGCCAACGACTGACAGGCTGCATCAGTTGACTCGAACAGCCCTCGGAGGTACTGCTAGAAGAAAACTCTTCTAGATCCAGACTGAGGCCTGGAGGAAATTCTAAGGTAAGGAACCTGCAACTAGAATGTCTCTACTATTACAATACAATAATTTGTTCCAAAAGGTAAGTATCTTGCTCTGTAATACCATATTTTAATTTTTTTTAAGGCAGGGCAAGCAAATAAAACAGGCTCTGGTATGTACATCATTTTTACGTAAGATGCCTGGTCTCTCCTCCCTTATTACATTTTGGCATGCATCCGTCACCGATTTTAATGGTAAACATTTCAGACTGCATAGTATTGTGCATCTTCTCACTCTTTTCTAAACTCTAGTTCAAATACACTTTATGAATGGCTACCTGGCAAGGTTGAATAATACAAAGGAAAATGTTTTGCTCTACATCTTTATCATTTTCCTTGAAGCAACAATTTTCCATTGTATATTTTAGTTTCTAAGATGAACATAACTCATAATCTGAGTATCTGATCTAGTCAAAGAAAAGTGCGTAAGTGAAGTTAAAAATATTAGCAAAAAACTATCCAGTTAATAGTTGGAGAAAGGTATTCTGCTGCCATAACTCCTCAAAAACTTTTCTTTAGCATGCAGTAGATAATGGAACCATTGTAATATAGCAGCCACTTCTCTTTTGAAAGTGCTGATCAACCCTAATTCCAAACTTAGAGCTTCTATTGACACCATAGATTTTAAAGCACAAATAGTGTGAAGAATCTTCTTCTTCACCTTATGCATAAAGTGCCACTGGTTAATTTTTTTATCATCTCTATGGCATATTAAAATGTTGGTCGGATCTTCATTTTGTATACTTTTAAGATATTTAAAGTGCCTATGACCTTTTGCTCCATAGAGTACCTTTAGTGCATTTCTGTGGGTTAACACCTTATTTGATATATGTGAAATGTGTTCACTATCAGCCAGATTTGCCAATATAATTCTTCAAAGATCAGGAAGAAATCACTCATATTATGTATTTATCTTATTCTCCCCCTCCACCCCCTCCCCCACCAGTGAAACCTCAAGCTTACTTTTATTTATATTTACCTTCATGGAATGAGTATCTGAGCATGATGATAAAGTATCAAGACATGTCTGGAGACCTCTAGGAGTCAGGTTTAACTGGACAATATCGTCCGTATATAGGAGTGTATCTGGAGATTAAGAGCCTAATTTTGGGCCATCACCGACTGTCCTACTTATCACTTCAGGCACATCCGCCATATTTAAAAAAAAAAAAAAAAAAAAAAAAAAAGGTGCCAATAGGCATCCCTGTTTCAAATCATTTCTGGTGGGGGTTTTCAGTCAACCCCACCTACCTCTTAGCATAACATGACAGCACCTAGCGATGTGCAGGGCAATAATGAGTTTCAAAATACACCCTGTGATTTCCATGCCGCTTAATTTCCTACAGAGGATCACATTTTGCTAAAAACCTTTCCTGTGGTGTCCAACAGGGTATTCTGCCCATAATTACTTGGTATGTTTTAAAGAGCCTTTTTTATGAGGTGGTGGGATAATACTACCCCTAAGTGCTAGGGACCTGCCCTGTATAACAGTACTAGAAGAGTGGCACTAAGAAAGAGCCCCAGAGGTCCAGATCCATTTTGATGATGGTAATGGGTAATTGATCTGGACCTCTTGCATCGGTGCTCCTGGCAGCCTTATGACAATGTAACACCTCCTATCTAGATGGCGGGGAAAGAGAAAATCTGCCATCTAATATCTCACCAGGGGAGTCCATATCACTGTTGCTATCTATCTGTTTATTCAAACCATAAAGAGTAGGTGTATATTTCTGCCATTCTGAACTAGTAATAGCATTAGAGAGACACTATTTTCCCCTAAAGTTTTCCAGAAGACTTTTCGATTTTTACATTTCACAGCTACTGTTATTTTTACCCAGATGTTATCTGTTACATCTTTTTGAATTCTTATCTACCTAGCTCTCCATTTTTTTAGTTGAGAAATCCACTTGTTACAATATTTGGAATGAAATGTATATTGCCTTTTTTTTTTTATGATGTTACAAAAAATATGCAATTTATTGAAATCGTTTTGCCTTATGGATTTTTTGCATTGGCTAAGTACCATATTCTGAGTTACCTTCACAAATCTTTCTATCTGCTGCTCAAATGTATCAACTGATATCCAACATAATGAGGAAAGACTTTCAGTAATTTTCTTTAATTCCAGCGATATTGACTGCTTATCTTTCCTAGTCCATAATACCTTTCCATTCGCAGCATTCCGTTTGCAGCACCAAATACCTCATCACTATCCAAAATATGCCTTAAATGTACGGAGTCTGGTTTCCTATTGGTAGTAAGTAGAATATTGTCATTTCAGATGTCATCATCTTTAGTTCAGATAAACGTGTAAGAGCTGATAACAGTCAATTATCGTAGTTGATACAGCAGTAACATGAGTAGGGTGAGCTGGGATGTCACTTTGTAATCTTCCATTGAAGATAAATCATTTTTCTTACATGCCTCAAAGATCTAAGTTTCTCTTATTTGTCCTGGAGCAGACTGGGAACATGGTGGCCCTTATATTAACAGCCTATTCCCGTTCTTTATCTGCATATAGGGGTAGTGTATAATTAGAGACAGTAGCGTTAAGATCCATTAATAGGACCTTTAAAACACCTACTTTTTTGCAGAGTCGTATTTATGTAATGAAACAATTCACTTAAACTAATTGTTTTCTTTACAAGGTAAAATAGAAGATCAACCAAAATAGAATCACATTTGCATTAGGCATGTTTCCCCTCTTTAACAGACCTGCTTGCTAAACCCATTGGGACACATGAATTGTTTGCCCTCTGGCCAGTTTCATAATTGATACCACCCAAGAGCCAACCTTGCAAGAAACTAGTGTTAATGTTACATTAATGGCCATCTCTTTTTGTGAAACACAACACTTCCTCTATTGGGCGTAAAATGTACAAACATTTTTTTTCCACCCACAGGCAAGAGCTTCTTTGAGTGGGGGACACATGAATTGTTTGCCCTCTGGCCAGTTTCATAATTGATACCACCCAAGAGCCAACCTTGCAAGAAACTAGTGTTAATGTTACATTAATGGCCATCTCTTTTTGTGAAACACAACACTTCCTCTATTGGGCGTAAAATGTACAAACATTTTTTTTCCACCCACAGGCAAGAGCTTCTTTGAGTGGGGGAGAACTTAATCAATCACATGAGTCATAACAAACAGTTGTTCAAAATTAAGTTCACAGCAACTGGTGACTTAAATGTAACTCTTGATTGTTTTTTCTACTTGTGTGTCTAGTAGTTCCAGGAATGCCAGATCACTGCGCCTTACCAACTTAAGTTGGTCTACCTTTGCCAGGAATTCAATTTAAAAAGACAGAATCCTCTTTGATTAAAAGTACACAAGAAAGTACAGGGTTCTCTAAAGAGGGCGTCGCGGGTACGAGCGTAGCCCTAGGTTGTGCGTGTTCCTATTTGGAAAGGTAATGTCAGTAAGTAACTGCAGAGTGCATGCGCGGGGAGAGACACCGGGGGGAGTTCCTTTTACGGACTAGGTGGTCTCACACACTATATAGTGTCATGCTTCATCATTTGACCACCTAGACCCACCCAGGTAGGACAGTGCCACCAGGGCGGACTCAACCTCACTGTTAAAGGAACAGGAGGGAGTGCGTAAATAAACTTGTTTCTGGAAAGATCGGGATCCAGCTAATCTAGTGAAAAAATTAAAAACACCTAAGCAGACACCTGTAAGGAGTGACAAATTTAATGGTGGTGTCTGATTGGTGTAGTTAAAACGGGGGTTGGGACACCTCTGTGAGGATAAGGACTCACAGGGTCACCTAACTAATAGCCAACATGTTTCTGCCCTCAGAAGTGAGCCAATAGAGGTCTCGGGGCATTCGTCAGGGCCTAGGATCCCTACGTCTCACGTTGGAGGAAATGTACTCTATGTGAAGGTCAAAGAGTGTGAAGTAAAAGGTCTACCTTACCCAAGGAATTACCTTGAGGCGGCCCTTTCATAGAGGCTTCTAGCCTCTGGTATCCAGGAGGGGGAGTGTCCCCTTATAGTCAAACATACATCAAAGGGGGCGCTCGCCGTGCGCCTATACCGTCCTCTCCTTGGACCGCTTGGAATTAAGACAATAAAGTCCAAAGTTGTAATTTCCTTCTCTCGCATTTGCACTTTTTTCTGGTAAATGTGATAACATCAGGGGCCATTTCCCAGATGGTCTGACAATATATGGCACAAATGCAGATGAGATTAGGTTCAGAACGGAAGATGAGGCTAATAATTCCTTTTTAGAGTCCCAGAATGGGTGAACAATTGGAACAATATTCTTCAGGCCAAAGGACACCTGGTTATCAAACAGTACCTTTTTTTTTTTTTTCCCCACAGTTACCTTATCCTTTGCTATTGACCTACGTAACTCAGAGATTCTCAGTAGCAGCAGCTGACTGCAGATTATTTTTTTAACTTTTTATTAATTTAACGTATCATACGGCATGAATGAATGTTTATTTTGCATCACAGTGCAGTGAAATATCATCACTGGATTTAAAACTTGGACCTTTCTACACCCGTCCCTGTTCATCCTCAAACCCCCTAAATTCTTGCCAGGCCCTCCAAACTTTCCCCCATTTCTTGGGGCAGCCTCTACTCTGGTAGACTACCTGTTCTTCCCTTTGACCCAAATCTAGATCTGATTCCCACACCTCTAGTCTCAGAGGGGCTGCCCTTCCCCATGCTCATGCTATATTTTGTTTAGCTACCCCTGCTGTCATCACCAGCCAAATGTTCTGGTACCTTGACCTGACTTCGTCTCCCTTGATAGCCAGGAGGAGCCACTTAGCATCAACAGGGACAGTCATTGCCAACACCTCTGTTACTTGCTTTCAGTACTCTTGGATCTTGGGCATTCCCAAAGAATATGAAAAACTGCCCTCTTGAGTGCACCTTTGCAGGCATAGCGGTGCATCAGTTTTACTAATCTTGTGCAATACAGCTCTCGAAGTATGATCTGTGTAAAATACCATGTTGGACTAATTGAAATCAGATCTGAATAGCTATCTCTCATAGGCAATGATGATTGGGTAAAAGCCATCTAGAGCCCAAGTCCCATGCCCATGCTTCTCTTAATGCCACCAATGAATTAAGAGTTATTCATTAGCTTCATGTATATGGTGGAGATCCCTTTTTCGGGTATGGGATCTGTGAGCATTCTATCTGCTAAAGGAGATGCCTCTGGCAATTGCTTTCCCTCTGGGACGTATCCTAAGGGCATAACCAAATTGCATGTGCCTATATCCTTCATATTCCACCAGTTCATATTTCTGGCTGAGGTTTGCAAATTGCATCATGGCCTGCCCTCCCCAGATGTCTCCTAGATGTTCTGTTCCTATCAGTTCCCACTTTGAGAAGCCCTTTAGGCCTCCCACTTCACTGTGCAACAATGGGGTCAAGTTTAATTTTCCTTCCCAGCCTAGATAGGTTGTAGCTTCTCTTCAAGCCCTAACTACTGTCTGGGTGTGGGCTGATAGGCTCCTTTTTCTTTGTCTTCAATACAGGATAGCCTCTTAACCTCACGACCCATGGCGTGTCTGTCCACTCAACAGGACAGTTTACCCTGTTTCGAGAAGACCCAGTCATTGAGCACTATTAGTTGCATCGTCCAGTAGTACTTCAGGATGTCTGGGACTGTCAGTTTCCCACCCAATTCCACCAGACAGAGTCTCCGATTAAAACAGGGGCTTCTATGTGGCATGAAACCTGACTGGTCTGAGTGCACAAGGTAAGTGATAACTCCACAAAGCCTGGTCGCTAGCACCCTTGCGTCCACTTTCACTTCTGCATTCAGCAAGGAAAATGAGTCTGTATGTGTTACAACCCACTGGTGGCTTACCTTTTTTGTGGAGAACCAATATAGTGACTACCCTCTTCAACCGGCAGGCAGCCTTCCTCACATGCGAGCTGGAACACTTCAAGCATGGGTTTGGTGACTTTGTTGGCCAAGCTATTATAGAGCTCCACAAGCAGGCCATTTGACCATACTGTCTTCCAACTGTAGGCCCTGTATTGCTACTGTTGTTTCTTCCTCCGTTAGGTGAGCATCCAGGGCTTCCCTGTTCTCCTACGTGAGTACTGGTAGCGTGACATCCCTGAGGAAGCCTACACAGTCGGCAACAGTTGTAATCTTATCCGAAGTATGAACTTTCTCATAGTAGATTGCAAATGCCTCTGCTATGGCTCTGTTGGTCTTCTCTCACACCAGACCTGTCCACTAACTCGACTACCCATGATCTGCTCTGGGCTTAACTCCAGCATTGTGCAGTCGACATTGTGCCACCAAGACGTGACCCTGTGCCCGATGCTCCGCTATGGTGCAGAGATCCTTCTGTCTAAGGTGTAGTTGATGACAAAGGCTCGCCCTCCTCTTTACTGTCCTCTCCTCTAGTGCTACCAACTCAATCTCCTCTGTCTCACATTCTAGATCATAAATTTACGCACCGCACAACTGTCAACAGATTCAGGGGGAAAGGACTATGCGAGAGACATATCTGATCATTACCCAGTGTGTAGCTCTCATTTGAGCATTTCCTTGGTTAGACCCATATTGCATAACCTCACTATTTGGGCCCCTCAGTAGATGCTATACCGTCATGATGTCTCAACTCTACAATAAACAAACTCTTGAACTAAACCCCCTAACTAGTTTCTCCCAACCCCCCTCCAACTGCCCTGCATCGTGAGCCTAAAACCTCCCACCACCACAACTTGGAGATTGTCTGTTGCCCTTTGAATAACGTGGGTGGGATACTCGCACCACTTAAGAATACATGCAGATAAATGATCTCGCCCTATGATTCCTTTCTCTTTGCCTAGTCTGAGACTAATGTCAGTATCTCATAGAGATTGTGCCCTCGCAAACAGCGAGTTTTGCTCCATCGGGCCTTACCTAGGATCCAGTGATTTCTTACTGATGGACAAAGCCCATTTATCCCAGAACCACATAGCTGAATGTCTTAGGGTCTCAGAATCTTTATTGGCTTAAGCTTACATGCCTGTTGGAGGGTCTGGGGAGACCTGCTGTCCAGGGGAGGCTGGGCACCTCGGCTCCTGTTCTAGATGTGGCCAGTTAGTTTTACTGTCTTTTGCCCCTTTGCGGCATGGAGTCCTCCAACCAGCTTCATGCCTCCTCTGGGGAACTACTCAACTTCTTTGAATACATCATCATATGTTTAATAATCTTGTCCCAAGGTGCTCTTTTAACATACTTGAATTTCCTTCTCGGTCTCTACGCTTGTAGAATGAAGTCGGGGAAGAATCTGATGGCCACATTTTTGATGTGTAAATCTCCATGTGTGCTAGCTGCCTGAAGGATCACGTCGCAGTACCTGTATTTAAATATTTTGGCTATTATAGGGTGAAGACAGGCACCTGGCATTGGCTGGCAGGGATCTCAATGCCACGTGTGCCCTCTTGATCAAAAAAAAAGTTGGACAGCCTCTTTGAACAGTGTTCAGAATCAAATCTTCTGGAAAAAGTTCCTTGCTAGGTCCCTCAGCCCCTTGTGTGACCCCACCACTCTATTCTTATTTCGTCTAAGTCATTCTTGGTCCTCCAGTTTGGCAGCAACAATTGCATTCTGCTTTGGGAATGTTTGGACCTGTTCCACCAAACTTAGTCGTAGAGTGTAGATGGTTGATTTCACCTTTTCGGATATGTTGCGGAAGTCCACCTGCAGGAGGTTAACATCTATTGTGACTGCATCTAATTTCGGTTCTATTGTGCCTCTCATGTCCTGGTTTTCAGTCATGATCTCCTGTAAAGAGGGTTCTTCTGTGGGCATAGTGGCTTTTCCCTTGATCCCTTCCATATTACGAGACTTTCTGCCTGAGAGTTGCCATGACTGTGGCATACTTGTCGAGATTGTCCATTGCGTGTGTTTGGTTCACGATTTCTGACCATGTCCAGTCATCGTCCCGTCCCCCCCCCCCCCCCCCCCCCCCCCCATATACGAGCGTCGCATCACTGCTCAATGACAACCGCTATACCATCTGCTTATTTGAATGACTGTGGGCTTCTTGAGACTGGTGTAACTGCCTGCTGGTGAGGCCTGCCGCTCTATGGCCGTTGGAAATATGGATCCTTTGCCATAAAAGAAGTTCCAGTGAGGAAAGATATACCTTTGGAATTACTGGATGTGCTGGCATTTTTTGAATGGGACACCCAAATAATCACTGAGTAAAACTATCTTAGCCTGCTTAAAGACCAGCACATAGACCTCCCCTTAAGATTTCATTGTGTATTTAATCTGATAGAGACTTCTAGTTGCAGATTTCTTACCTTAGAATTTCCCCCCAGGCGTCAGACTGGATCCAGAGATTTTTCTTCGAGCAATACCCTTGCGCATCGGTAGGTGTTGTGAGTAGTAGTATAGACGCCGCCCTCATGCAGTGACGCCAGTTCTTTTCTTTCCACGCCATGCGCTGATCTGGAGAAAAGCTACCCTAGGCTATTTTGTGGCCGAATTCGACCATTTTGTCGAAGTTTTTTGTGTACAACTTTGGTGCGTCGAGATGTCCCCTCAGACCGGGTTCAAGCGTTGTGAGGACTGCCATTGGACGAGGTCAGTGATGGATCCTCTTCGTGTTTGTCTGTGGTGCCTCGAGCGCAACCAAAAGTCGTGCTCAGAGTGTCGGGCCATGCACCCGAAGTCTTTGAGGGAGTGGTCCCTAAAGCTAATGGTGGCCCGGCACTCAACTCCGCGAAGGTCTCGATCAGTTGCGGAGTCATTACCACTCTTCTTAGAAATCCTCAGGTCAAGGTAAGAAGAAGTCCCATCGTTCTCCAACTTCCCCCTGTCACTGGCCGACTCGATGCAGGACGAGCGTCCACGCGCTAGGCCTCTGTCCTCGGAGCCTGCATCTGTTTCGACCCCGCGCTTCCCCGAGTTTGCCGGAGCAACCCCGCCCGACTGAAAGTTTTATGAGGCTATGCGCCTCATCTTTGGGTGGGCCGACCCCAATGCGGTGCCTTCGGGCCCAAGGGGTTGGGCTGATGGGCCTTCGGGTTCCATGCCGGCGGCTTAGGCCCCAGCCACTGAGATCACCACCGGATCCGTGTGCTGATCCGCACCGGTCGCACCTTCGAGACCTTCCCCGGCGCTGGGTCGATTACCGACGCTCCCGATGTCGGTAGTGCCCACTATCCACGTCGACCCAATTCTTAGCCCCAAGTCGGAGCAGCATCGCCCGCCTTCGGTGGGGCCTGTTTGCCCCAGGTCAGATTCCTTTTTCCTATGGGTACGAATATGGGAAGGAATTGGAGGGGTCCCTGGACCCTTTTGAATACCAGGATGACCCTGCTATTGGCTGGGCACAGGATTTGGGCGACGCCAGTGGTCTGGATACTTTTCCTGACGCTGGCATGTGGTCTCCTTTTACCGTGGCTTCAACTTATGGTATGGTGGACAGTAGGGCAGCTGAGGTACCCTTGAGCTACTTACTGTATAGAAGTTGGGTCTAATCGCCTGACGGAGGTGCTTCAGCCTGGTGCTTCTACTTCAGAACCCCTTTTACCATTCAATGAGGCCCTCACCGATGTCCTTTTGGGTACATGGTCCAAACCCAACACAGGGGCTCCTGTGAACAGGACTATCGCTCACCGCCATCGGCCCGCACCGAACGACCCAAAATTCCTGTCCCAACACCCCACGCTTGAGTCTTGCTATCCAGGCTTCCTCTTCATCAGGCACGTTCCCTTCCGCACCCCTGATAGGGAATCCAAAAGGTTGGAACATTTTGGCAAGAAGTTGGTTTCTTCCTCCAGTCTAGCGCTGGGGTCTGTGAACACCGCATGCCTTTTGGGCCGTTATACCCACTCCCTGTGGGTTACGGTTGCGCAAGTCCTGCCGCAGATACCGGAGGAAGCCCGTGCTATTGTCTCCCAAGCAGTGAACGATGGGAGATGTGGCGACGTTCACAATCTGTTGTGGACTGGATACGACCGACCCTCTGGGCAGATCGGTTGCAACGACAGTGGCCTTACGGCGCCGCGCCTAGTTACGCACTTCTGGTTTCTCAGGGGATGACCAACAGTCACTCATGGACATGCCCTTTGATGGCACCCATCTCTTCGGAGACAAGCAGACTCTGCCTTCGAGAGATTCAAGGATTCCCGGGCTACGGCTCGGTCCCTCGGTCTTTCCTCGGCCACTCGCCCACCACAGTCTGCTTTTCGTCCCTTTCGTGGACATGAAAGGGGCACCCTGTCACGTCCTCCACTCAGCCACTGTGCCACGCACGCTGGCCAGCCTATGTGTGGCCAAGGATGCAGAATCCCACGTGGCCTTGGGACAGGGAACCAGAGGTCTGTCCAGTCCACCTCTGCCCCCGCTGCAGCCTCCAAACCCTGCCCCACTGGGAACATATCACACACGGACGGGTGTGTTTTGCAGATCATTCAAAGGGCTACTCCCTACCTTTCGAATCTGCTCCACCACACATGCCACCATCCTCCCATCATCGTCCTATCCTAGATCTTCGGGACCTGAACTACTTCCTAAAGACGGAGAAATTCAAAATGCTCACCCTGGCTCAGGTCCTGTCTGCCTTAGACCCAGGAGACTGGATGGTAGCGTTGGACTTGCAGGATGCTTATTTCCACATCCACATCCCCATCCTGCCTGCTGACAGACGTTACCTACGATTCGTGGTAGGACACGAGCTCTTTGTTTACTGTGCTCACCTTCAGCCTTACCAGCACCCCTCAGGTGTTCACGAAAGTGATGGCGGTGGTTGCAGCTCATTTGCACAGGTTAGGGGTCTCAGTCCTCCCCTACCTTGACGACTGGCTGTTGAAGGCACACTCGCCCCGGACAGTTGTCTCCCACCTTCAGACTACGGCGAACCTCCTGCACATGCTGGGGTTCACTATAAACGTGCCAAAGTCACACCCGACTCCCTCTCAGATGCTCCCTTTCATTGGAGCTGTTCTAGACACAGTGCAGTTTCGGGCTTATCCTCCGGAAAAGCGAGTCCAAGGCATTCAGGCTATGATTCCGATCTTCCAGCCTCGGTCTTGGGTTTCAGTGAGACTGACTCTGAAGCTGCTGGGCTTTATGGCCTCCTGCATCCTGCTAGTAATACATGCCAGATGGCATATGCGGGCTCTGCAGTGGGACCTTAAGTTCCAGTGGGCGCAGTATCAGGGGAATCTCTCTGACATGGTCCAGATCTCGGAGGGGACTGCGAAAGACCTGCAGTGGTGGCTTTCGAATCCAAATTGGTTCAGTGGCAGATCCCTCTCCCTAACCGGATCTCTCTATAGGGACAGATGCGTCACTTCTGGGTTGGGGCAGCCACATGGGAGAGGTGGAGATCAGAGGCCTCTGGTCTCTGGTGGAGTCAGGGCTCCATATAAATCTGCTGGAGCTCTGGGTGTTCAGACTTGCGTTGAAAGCATTCCTTCCCTCTCTCAAAGGGAAAGTGGTGCAGGTGTTCACAGACAATACTACTGCCATGTGGTACTCCAACAAACAGGGTGGGATAGGGTCCTGGACCCTTTGTCAGGAGGCACTACGCCTCTAGACATGGCTGGAACATCAGGGCATTGCCCTGATGGTTCAACATCTGGCAGGCTGTCTACGCCAGAGCGGATGATCTCAGCTGTTGACGCAGTTGATCACGAATGGTTCTCCATCCGGAGGTGGCGCAAGGTCTCTCACAAGTGGGGAGACCCTTGGTTAGATCTGATCACCTCCGCAGAGAACGTGCAATGCCAGCTGTTTTGCACATTGGCGTTTCCAAGGTGGCACTCACTTGCAGACGCTTTTCGTCTCGAGGTGAGCTCCGGCCTCCTTTACGCTTCCCTCCTATCCCAGAGTACTCAAGAAAATCAGGAACGACCGGGCCCAAGTCATCTTGGTGCCTTCGGACTGGGCCCGAAGAGTGTGGTATCCAGAGCTATTGAGCATGTCCATCGATCTTCCACTCAGACTGACTCTTCGGGCGGATCTTCTGTCGCAGCAACAGGGAATGGTTCTTCACCCGAACCTGTCCAACCTCCGCCTTCATGCGTGGAGATTGAGCGGCAACAGTTGCTGGCTTTTACCCTTCCACCCGAAGTCTGCAATGTTATCTTGGCAGCCAGGCATCCATCGACTAAAACTGTATACGCCCGTCGTTGGAATAAAATTGTGGCATGGTGTACCAACAAATCTGTTGATTCCCCTTTCTGCCCCTCTGTCAGAGGTTCTTCTGTTCATTCTTTTAGCCCAGCAGGGCTCTGCTTTGGGCACCCTTAAAGGGTACTTATCCGCCATTTCCACCTTTCTTAGGCTACCTGATCAGCCCTCACGCTTTAAATCTCTTATTGTGAGTAGGTTCCTAAAAGGGCTCACCCACTTATTTCCTCCCACTCCATTTATCATGCCTCAGTGGGATCTTAATCTTGTACTTACTTGGTTGATGTGTACCCCCTTTGAGCCAATGCATAATTGTCCCTTACGGCTCCTCACTTTCAAAACTGTCTTTCTGGTTGCTATCACCTCTGCTCGCAGGGTGAGTGAGCTTCAGGCCCTTTCTTCAAAACCTCCATACTTGTCTGTACACCCTGACAAAGTACTGCTGTGCACTAGAGCTTCCTTCCTTCGTAAGGTGGTTACACCATTTCATTTAGGCCAGTCCATAACTTTGCCTACCTTCTATGAACCCCCACATCCTTACCATGAGGAGGAGTGACTCCAACGTCTGGAGCCAAAAAGAGTGTTGGCGTTCTACCTCAAGCGTACTAAAGATTTCCGGGTGGACAATCAACTCTTTGTTGGCTATGTGGGTGCGAAAAAAGGGAAGGTGGTGCAAAAGCGTACCATCTCTCGATGGGTGCTTCTTTGCATCAAAATGTGCTAGGCTTTGGCTATGAAGCAACCTCCTGAAGGCTTGCGTGCTCATTCCACCAAAGCAACTGATGCTTCCACAGCGTTGGCACGCGGAGTTTCTGTCCTGGGCATACGGAGTTCCTGTCCTGGATATCTGTCCGGCAGCTACGTGGGCATCCCTGCACACGTTGGCTAAGCATTACTGCCTTGATAGTCAGGTCCGTCGAGGCGGCTACTTTGGTCGTTCGGTCCTGCAGGACTTTCTAGTATGATGTTGGTGCGCAGCCCACCTCCAAGGATGGTATTGCTTGGGTATCTATGCTAAGGTAAGGAATCTGCAACTAGAAGTCTCTATCAGATGTACAAGTTACTTACCTTCGGTAGCTAAATATCTGGTAGAGACATATTCTAGTTGCAGATTCTTTATCGCCCACCCTTCCTCCCCGCTTGCTAACTGACCTACCGACGCTCAAGGGTATTGCTCGAAAAAAAAGGCCGGATCCAGTCTGACGCCTGGGGGAAAATTCTAAGGTAAGTGTAAGGAAATGCCTCCTTGGCATGGTTACCCCCTAACTTTTTGCCTTTGCTTATGCTAAGTTTTGATTGAAAGTGTGCTGGGACCCTGATAACCATGCCCCAGCACCAGTGTTCTTTCCCTAAACTGTGCTTTTGCTTCCACAATTGGCACATCCCTGGCACTCACATAAGTCCCTTGTAACTGGTACCCCTAGTACCAAGGGCCCTGATGCCAGGGAAGGTCTCTAAGGGCTGCAGCATGTCTTATGCCACCCTAGGGACCCTTCACTCAGCACATGCACACTGCCTCATAGCTTTTGTGTGCTGGTGGGGAGAAAATGACTAAGTCGACATGGTACTCCCCTCAAAGTGCCATGCCAACCTCACACTGCCTGTTTCATAGGTAAGTCACCCCTCTAGCAGGCCTTACTGCCCTAAGGCAGGGTGCACTATACCACAGGTGAGGGCATATGTGCATGAGCACAATACCAATTCATTGTCTAAGCAAAACCTTAGACATTGTAAGTACAGGGTAGCCATAAGAGTATATGGTCTGGGAGTTTGTCAAACACGAACTCCACAGTTCCATAATGGCTACACTGAAATCTGGTAAGTTTGGTATCAAACGTCTCAGCATAATAAATGCACACTGATGCCAGTGTGCAATTTATTGTAACATGCACCCAGAGGGCATCTTAGAGATGCCTCCTGAATACCAATCCGACTTCCAGTGTGGGGCTGACCAGTTTCTGCCAGCCTGCCACAACCAGACAAGTTGCTAGCCACATGGGGAGAGTGCCTTTGTCACTCTGGCCAGGCACAAAGCCTTTACTGGGTGGAGGTGCTTCACACCCTTTGTTACAGTGCCCCAGGCATCCCAGCTAGTGGGGATGCCCGCCCCTCCGGCCACTGCCCCCACTTTTGGCGCAAGGCTGGAGGAGATAATTAGGAAAACGAGGAGTCACCCACCAGTCAGGACAGCCCCTAAGGTGCCCTGAGCTGAGGTGACCCCGGCCTTTGGAAATCCTCCATCTTTGTTTTGGAGGATTTCCCCAATACAATTAGGGATGTGCCCCCCTGCCCACAGGGAGGAGGCACAAAGAGGGTGTAGCCACCCTCCAAGACAGTAGCCATTGGCTACTGCCCTCCCAGACCAAAACACACCCCTAAATTTAGTATTTAGGGGCACCCCAGAACCCAGGAAATCAGATTCCTGCAACCGGAACTACAAAGGACGACTGCTGACCTACAAGCCTGCAGAGACGACTGACAACCACAACTGCTTTGGCCCCAGCCCTACCGGCCTGTCTCCAGAGTCGTAAACCTGCAACCAGCAACGCATCCAACAGGGACCAGCGACCTCGAAAGCCTCAGAGGACAGCCCTGACCCCCAGGACCAAGAAACTCCAGTGAGAAGCGGCTCTGCTCAACAACAGCTACATCTTTGCAACAAAGAAGCAACTTTAAAAGAACTCCCTCTTCCTGCCGGAAGCGTGAGACTTCACACTCTGCACCCAAAGCCCCCGGCTCGAGATCCAGAGAACCAACACCACAGGGAGGACACCCCGGCGACTGCGACCCCATGAGTAGCCCGAGATGACACCCCCCCCCCCCCCCCCCCCCCCCCCCCCCCCGGACCTCCACAGTGACGCCTGCAGAGAATCCAGAGGCTCCCCCTGACCACGACTGCCTGTAACAAGGGACCTGACGCCTGGATCAAGCACTGCACCTGCAGCCCCCAGAACCTGAAGGAACCGAACCCCAGTGCAGGAGTTACCCCCCGGCAACGCTCTGCCTAGACCAGGTGGTGGCTGTCCCGAGAAGCCCACCCCTGTGCCTACCTGCACCGCTAGTGACCCTCGGGTCCCTCCATTGAAGCCTATTAAAAACCGGACGCCAGCTTTGCACACTGCACCTGTGCCGCTGAGGGTGTGTTTTGTGTGCCTACTCGTGCCCCCCCCCCCTCCCCCCCCTACCCCCACTCTAGTCTGCCTCCTCCGAGGACGTGGGTATAAAGATACCCAAATGCGGTGCCTTATTACTCAGTGGATTTGATTTTGTCTTTTGGCAATACCTGATAAAGATTATTCTCTAGGTTAGCTTTTCCACTGGCGTATATGTAATATATAATGTGTATAAATAAAATGGTAGCACAATTACAATTAAACAATTGACACAGCACTTCCGAGACAGAGGTAGCAGCAAAGAGGTATCTGCAAAGAAAACACCCGGACATAAACCGCACCAAGATATGACCTAGGTGCACTCTTACTCTAGCTCTGCTTAAGCTCAACTCTGCTTAAACATCTCCTCCACCGCCCACATATATATTTACACTCCAACACAGCAGCTACTTGAATGAAATAAAAGATAAGTTGGTTCAGGTCAAACAATCCCTGGATGTTGAAGAAACAAGATGCTTGAAAGGAAGGAGCCAGAGTCCTGCAAGCAGCACCACCCCCTAAGTCAGCCACTTCCGCAAGAGACCCTAATCCATCCTTCTCCTGGTGCACAACAATAAGGTAAAATCCTTCTTCAGCAGCACCAACACAATAATGTAGTGTAATGATCTGTACCTCCAACCACAGAGGAAGATGCCGGGAAGGCAAATGGATTACTAAAACCACTTTGATCCAGTGCTGCAGGTATAATCAGCAGCTGGCAAATCATGCAGGAGATGTGAATGTTAGTGGCTAAGAAAATGCTGCAGCTCACGTAGTGTCAAACTCTGGAATCCAGGCCGAGCCCATACTTTGAATGAACTCACACAGTTCACAGTACCCCTGTTTAGCTTGGACCAGGGCAAAAAGAAAGGTGTGGGGGTCTCAACCACTAGCCACAGCCTAGGCCCACTGCCCCCTGTTATCCAGCAGTGCGGCCTTACTGGGATTGGTGCATCGGCTGGTGCTCACATATGGTGACAGTAAGGCATTGAGGCGCAGCAACTGCTTCCTGCCACCACCAGCCTCGTTGAATAGGACCTTACTGCTTTCGTCTGTCACACCGCACCCACTCTGCCTCACCAAATTGATCCAAGCTACATTGGTGGCCGGCAATGAGGCAGAGCAGAGGGCCACCCTCTGGCAACGGCCAAGTAAACAACTGAATGGAGGCGAGAGGGGGTGATTAATGCTAAAATTATTGGGGGGGGGGGGGGGGGGGGTGCACGGCAAACAAGCTGCATTTGTGTCCGGCATCCAGAAGTAGCGTATCGCCAATTTTTGTGGTAGGCAGCAGTTCCAGTTCAAGGTGCTTCTATTCAGGCTAAAATAAGTTTACCAAATGTTTAAAAAGTGCCTGGTGCTGGTGTCCCCTTCCTTTGATTGGTTTATCAAAGCTTCATCAAAGCATCAGCCTATTTAGAAACTAGGACTCACTCTGAAGGCTGAAAAGTCTTCCTGTAACAAGATTGCAGCTCCTAGGGCAGTCAACCTCATAGTCAACAGGACCTTATTCCGCCTTGTTTTACAATCAGCAGAGGCACTGATGTTGTTGGGCTGGGCTGTTTCCAGTGAATGGAAAATCGCTGTGGACCATCTTCCAGTATGCCAGAATAACCAGGAAGATAGGCACAGCAGCTCCCTCTTCGCTTAACATGAGTGGGAACTCAATTGGAACCAAATAGAGTAATCTTTTAACAGTGGGACCAGCTAGCAACAGGCCCGTTTGCTACCCTGAAGAAAAAGAAATGCTGGTATTAAACCAGCAGGTTCAGTCAATCTGGATCCAAGGGAAATGCTTTCAATAACATGGTCCAGTGTCTTTGCCCACAGCTTTTTGCCATTTCTCTAAGTTGCTGAAGAATGAGGCTGCTGAACACTGTTGTTTTCCTGATCCTCGTTGCCCTGGTTGGGCTTTGCCAGCTTTAGTATAGCCACCTCATGAGACAGTCAGTGTTCCCACTGTTCTGACTGAGGATTTATTGCAAGCTCCTATCAGACATAACAGTGAGGTGCTCCACCACGATCTCCTGTCACAGAGCCAGGCCGCATGGTTCGTGATCACTTGGAGTACAGCATCTGGATATCTCTTGAGATGGGAGAGACATCTTGAAGCAGACAATTGTGCCTTCCACAACTAATGACTACAACAGTGAGTGGAAGAGAATCTGCACATGGTACAAAGAAAAGGGCCTTAACACAATCTCCATGCAACCCTTTTCAGTTGTTACTGTGCTTGCTTGGGCTAGCCAGGCATGCTTTCAAGTATGCTTCGATCATGCCACACTTGGCCACAGATTCCAGAGGACAGAAGCCTCTTCCTAATCCTTATTGTGACAGGATTAAATAGCAATTTATGAAAGGGCTTTTTGGGCCGTTCCTTCATTGAAGTATACTCCTTCAATGGAAGCTGAACACTATTGAACCAACTCGCTCTGCCTCCTGTTCAACCCATTCACAGACTGAATCTGAAATTCATTTAATGAAAAAAGCACTATTAGCTGACATTTCTTTTAGGAGCATTGGAGTTTTGCAGGTGTTCACCATAAAGCAGCAGCATATGTGCCAAGCAAGGCAGTTCTGTGAGCCAGTTCAAGATTTTTGCCAAGTGCCTACCTACAACCTTGCATTTAAATGAACCTGTTATCCCGTGTTTTTCTTCCCTAGTCCATCTTCTGCTACAGATGGATCCTTACACTCAGGAGCTGCTCACGGTACTGAAAAGGGGAGAGGCGGTGCGTGCGGGTTTGAGGGGTGATTAATTAAAAAAAAAAATTAACTTACTTGTGCCACTGCCACCTTTACGACCATGCTGCTCCTCTCTCCCCTGCTGACAGTCTGCAGGCACACAGGCTCCCACCCTGCCCCGCGGCCAATCCTGTCACTGCTCAGAGCAGAGTAAGGATTGGCTGGGGGGCGCACAGCCAGGGCTCTCCCAGGCAGACTGGGAGCTTGTGCAGGCTCTCTTCAGCAGAGACCCTTTTGTGCATGTGTGTTTGGCCGGCCTGAGACAGCCGGCCAAACAAACATGCGCAGTGAGGGGGAGTGCTGTGCACGCCTCCTCAGTGCATATCACAGGCTCTGGCCCGCCCACAGGTTTGCTGCTGCTGGTGGGGGCGACGCTCCTCTGACCTAATGGAGGAGCCGAATCTGAGAGGCTCAGCATTTCAACCTCATTGGCTGTAGTTTGAGTTGCATCAGAAACGCTGGATGTGTCACTAAAACACTGGTGCTGAGGCCTACGGCCTTTTTAACTATTTACTGATATTTAAAGCTTAGCAGTGCAATACTTTTCTGGATTCACATGCTGGTTATTCCGCCCTCTAGTGGTTGGGTCTGGAATTCTCCCCTGTAGTAGTAGTCCCTTTTTTTTTTTTTGTTTGTTTTTTTTGTTTTTTTTTAGTTTTTTTTTTTTATGGTAGTCGATGGTTTCTGTGTTTGGTGTCTTAACTAGCCCCCTCTAATGTCATGCCCCGTTCCAGGAAGCTCTCCCTCATGGTCGCCATCCTCAGATTCATTTTTCCCACCGTTGGATCAGAAAGCGTAGCTGAGGACTCCAAGTAGTTGAAGAATGTGAAGTGTGGATGGATTTCACTTGAAAAATGCTGATCACCGGAGACGGCAGAATAAAGGTACCACAGAGTTTCGAGGTGGTTTAGAGAATGTGTTTAATCAAGGGGCTTACTGTTCCATGTTTGAAAAGACCCTAATTCAGTTATGCTCAAACTGCCATCAATAAAACCTGTGCAGAAGGACCAGCACCAGGTGTGTAACCTCTGTCTACCACTCGGCCATCAAAGCAACGAATGCAAAGCATGTGCGGTGTTTAAGCTGAAGACAATCTAGACAGGCGGGCTCACTATGCCAATGTAAAGTCAGAGACAGATCCCAACCTTGACAGACCTGGGTCTGTTGAGCGACGACGTCGCCAAAGGGGCAGAAGGAAAAAGATGAGATGTGGAGCTGCGAATCGTCAACATTGAGAGAGAACATCAGAAGTAGAGATTAAACACCTCGGGTAACCACGTAAAAACATACAGGGGATGTACTTAAGACTGCAGAGTCTGAAATGCCCAAAGCTTCCTCTGCACCAAGGAAGCCTTCGACCAAAGGCAAGCAGACTAAAAAAGAACCCCTCGGGTCCCATTCCAGGAATACTGCTGGCAATTGTAGACGTCAATAGATGATCGAAGCACAGTTGTTTTTCATCGAAAGAGGTGAAAGGTGACGATAAAGGCATTGAGCAAAGCACCCTTGAATCATTCCTCGACACCAAAGAACTATTCACCGATATTGAATAGACAAAAAAAGTTTTGAAGCAGAAATGGCAGCATTTCTGCTGAAGAAAGCACACTGACACATGAAGACACACTCCCCTGAGGAGGCAGTTGACGCCTTCGCCTCCTGGTGACATTACAATGTATCGCCAGCTTATTACAAGAGCAGCAGTCAAATATGGTGTGCAGTTAGAGGAAGAAAAATCTCAATCTTGCTTCCTCTTGGAAACTCACCTGCCTTCTCAGACCAAAAACAAGTTATTGCCTATGTTAACTAGCATCCTTGATCAGGAGAGAGAAACCTTCAAGGATCCTGCAACATGTAAAGCAGTCACACAGAGGGCAGAGAAGTAATACAAACTCTCATCCAAGGACCCTTTGTACATTAATTAAAAGGTACCAGCTGATTCCATTATCACAGCTGAAGCAAGGAAAAGGGCAAACAGTAACATCCGGACCTCCACTGGATAAGGAGAGCAAGAAGATGGATTTGGTGGGCTGAAAATTCGAGTGTGTGGTGGCGACCCAGTGGAGAATAGCCAATGCTAATGCTCTCCTGAATAGGTACGCTTACCAACACTGGGAAGTGATGAAGGAGCTTATGAAATACCTTCCCAAACAGTACCATAAGGCAGTCTCCTTGGCAGAGGAGAAAAATAAATCACTAACACGTGCCTCAAATCGGCGCTAGAAGCAGCTGACACGGCAAGTCACCAGCTGATGGCAAGAACAAGTCTAATACGAAATGCTTGGTTAACAATGTAATGTACCAAGCCAGAAGTCCAAGCAAATAGTAATGCTCCATTTACGGGGACAGTTGTTTGGTGGTGCAGTTGACGAGACCCTTCAACATTAAGAAAAGGACAATGAAACTGCTAAATCCATGGGAGCATTGCAATTCTGAGGGGACTTACGGATAGGAACACCAATGAAAAGAACACCAGTAAGAAGAGACAGTTTCCTTAACTCAACATCGCACCAGGGCTTTCAGGGCACAAGCCAAACTCTGTCACCTGCACAGCAATCACAATATCATACACTTGCAAACCAGTCGTTTCGGGGACAGGCACTAAGAGCACAGCCCCATGGAGGAGGAGGAGCAATCTCTGCGCAAAGTGACTTAGCACACCTCTCTCACAAAACACCAGTGGGAGGGAGAATAAAATATTTTTTTCAGGAGTGGAGTAAGAGAATGTACGACAATTGGATTTAAACATCATAAAATATGGATGTTGCTTAGAATTGATAAACACCACCAGTAAGGGGACCAAAGAAAAGAGTGCACTCTAAAGAGGAAACATCACACCTGTTCAACGAAGTTTATGAATTACTGGAGAAGGGAGCAATAGAAAGAGTTCCCAAAAAGGAGATCAGTCAGGGAAACAATTCAACATATTTCCCAACCCCAAAACCATATGGAATCCTACGTCCAATGCTAGGATTACGGTTCATAAGCAAATTCATAAAGACAAGTTCAAAATGGCAACTCTGCAAGAAGTCATTTTGCAATTGCAAGGAGATGAAATGGCAACCAAAGACCTAGAGTGCATAGTTGCACATGCCAATGAATCAGATCCAAGAAACACTTGCGCTTTGTAATGAACAAAACGCATTATCAATTCAAGGTGCTGGCCTTCAGCATAAATTCTGCAACAAGGATTTTCACAAAATTCCTAGCAGCAGTAGCAACATACTTGCGAAGACAGGGGATACTTGTGTACCCGTTCCTAGAAGACTGGCTAATAAGAGCACACTCATCAAACAAATGAAATACAGAGATACAAAAGGTGCTAAAAACACTATTCAAACTAGGTTTTTCAATACATACAGACAAATCTTCAACAAAGCCGGAACAGAAAAAGGCCTTTTTAGGAACAAGACTCAACCCAATGCAGGTAAAGGCATATCCGTGCAAGAAAAGGTTAGCATCAACACTGTAGGAAGCTCTCCTGTACCACAAGGGACAGTCTGACTGTGAGGACTGCAAGTCAAATCATTGGGAAAATGGCACCATGCACACCTCTCCTCATATACAAGGCTACATATGAGACCAATCCAGGAATGGCTGCAATCCCAATGGTCACAAACTAGAGGGAGTTGGGAGGATCTAGTGGTTGTCACACAAAAAATGCAAGAGTAGATGGTGTGGTTGAACAGATTACTTTTATCAGCGGGTACACCTTTTACACCGCCAACTCCAACAGTGATCACTATTACAGACTGCGCACATAGGGGTTAGGGAGCTCAAATAGCCTCACTCAAGGTCAGAGGTGTATGGAAGGAACAAGAGGCAGTCCAGTATATCCATGTTCTGGAACTGAGGGAACTAAAAAAAGTGTTCCTTACCTTAAAAGCCCTTCAGAAAGATCTTGGGGGGGAAATCTATATCGAACCAAATAGACAATACAACTTCCACAAGATTAAAGGAGAAAAAAAAATTCCAACAAAATCAATGCACAGCATGTGAATCTAGAAGAGATTCATGATGCAGAACACAATGGTTTCTTACGTGTAGTAGTTTTGCAACTTGAAGAATTTTCTGGATTCAGAAGCGACCCACCCACCATCCTCAAAGATGGAAAACCAAAAAAATCCGAAGAAGCCGACCATGAGGGAGTTTCTGGGGAAAGGTGTATGAAGGAGAAGGCTGGATAGGACACCAGATGGTGGCACTGTTGACGCCCACCAACAAAACAAAATTACTGCTACAGGGGAGAATTCCAGGTCTGACCACTAGATGGCGTAATAATGCATGGCATGTGAATCCAGAAAGTTCTTCAAGCTGCAAAACGAATCCAACAGTTAAGAATCCATTTTGTTACAGGGCGATTCCAATTATTCAAGCAAGTGAATATATGAAAGAGTTCCTCGCTGGAGTTAAAGGTAAGTAACTACTTTTTATCCATGGAAGAAGGTGCACAACCTCCTATTTGTTTAAGTATTTTGAACCCTGACTGTTTGAGCATATTAAAATAAACCTATTGGTATCCACTTTCATTATGGAGGTGGTAAAACTGGTTGGCTCGGGTGTTAAAGCAAATGTTTAGATGCCTTCTGTAATGTATTTCTTTTCCTGGGTAATATTTTAATTGGGAAGAAAGAAATGCATATGAAAGTCTGTGTGTTTGGTTAGATGCAGTTGCAACTTAATTTGTCTGTATCAGATAAAGTACCATACAATAGAAAAGGTCACCCAGGCACGTGATCATAAGTATATGCTATTATACCTGTTTCTGCCAAGTTGACATTAAGCTTTGATAAGCTGTTAAAAGTCTGTTTTCTCTCATGCCCAAGACCATATTACTAGACTTTGTATTTGATGATAACATTTGAACATTGGGCTGCAAAGCACGTGCGTTAGTTAAGTGTTGTTCCCTTATCTGTGCAAGGTCCGTTTTGGTCCTGGTGTGAAATGTTGACAACTCTGCATCATTGTTTTATTTATGTTTTTTTGTTATGCCTCCAGGTGGGACAGTGTGTTGTGGTATTCAGCCAGGCACCCAGCGGCAGAGCACCTCTCAGCCCCAGCTTGAACTCTAGACCTTCGCCCATCAGTGCTACACCGCCATCTTTGGCACCTGAAACACGGGAGTATCGCTCGCAGTCCCCGGTTCGGAGTGCAGATGAGGCCCCCTGTGTAAATGGCCGTTGGGGAACATTGCGGCCACGGGTTCAGCGGCACACATCAGGGTCTCGTGAGGGTAGCCTTTCTCCTGCCCGCGGAGATCGCTCACCTGTGCTGAATGGTGACAGTTTATCGCCCAACCTTGTGGCTGCGGGAGGGGCGTCTTTGGACAGTCCAGTGCAGGCAGTTTCTCCCAGCACACCGATGGCTGCCGATGGTGGCCCTTCTATTTCTACAAGACGTGGATCTTTACCTGATCAGAAGGATCTGCGGTTAGCAGCTGTGGACCTAAACTGGGATCAGAAAGGGGCCTCCAGTCTTTGTGAAACGGATGTTGATGGAAGGACATTTAGCGATGGTGTGAGAAACCCCCCTGAACAGACAAATGGAATACACACACCCCCTCACATTGTTGCCACTCTCCCTGGGGCTGTCTCACCAGGTGCGCTGCGAAGAGGCCTGGAAGCTGTTAAAGCCCTTTCTTCTTCTCAAGGGACATCTGCACCTGCCTCTTTGAGTCCCCCTAAACTGGCATCACCTGGATCTCCTGGAAGCCAGGGTCATGTCAGTGGCAGCGCTGAGCCAGCAGTGCGTGCTGCCACTGCCCAGGGTGATGGACATTCTTTGCCTCCCATTGCACGCCGTCTGGGTCATCATCCACCTCAATCATTGAACGTGGGAAAGCCACTGTATCAGAGCATGAACTGTAAGCCAATGCAGATGTACGTGTTGGACATAAGGGGCACGAAGGAGCTCGGGCGTGTGAAATGGAAAGTGTTTAACAGCAGCTCAGTAGTCGGTCCTCCTGAAACCAGCCTGCATACAGTGGTGCAGGGGAGAGGGGAGTTGATTATATTTGGAGGCCTCATGGACAAGAAACAGAACGTGAAGTACTACCCTAAGACCAACGCCTTGTACTTTGTGCGAGCGAAAAGATAAGGCGGATGCTTTATTTCACTGCACCTCCCGCTTTGTGGCTTTCCTATTTTAATATTGTATTTCTTCTTTTTCTTTTCTTTTTTTTTTCTTTTTTTTACACTACCTGATGCAAGCATTTTAAACTGTGAATCGGGGGAAAAATTAAAGATCAAGAACTTTCCCGCTCAATTTGGTTGATAAAGTAACATTTTGTTCCTATCCGTGTGCTTTTCCATGTGATCAACCTTCTGATTTTTGAGTTATCTTTACATCTATGTTGAAAGATTATCCTGCCACAGGCAGCACAGATAGTAGTTGGTGCCTTTTGGCAAGTATATAGCATCTGTAATCCTAGTTGAATGGAAAGTGTGTAGCAGAAGAACCTTTAGACATAGCATTGTCTGATTTATTTTTTGCCAATCCAGACTTGACACACAAATATAACTCTTCCGCCATTGCCTTTTCTACCATTATCTTTGCACCTTTACCTTGTCTAAACTTTTTTTTTTTAATTACCAGTTTTAGTACCTTGATATCAATGATAGCTATTCATTAATGTTAATATTTAATTTACCCTAACATGTTGATACTCGACTCCTCACCAAACCCATGATAAATGTGTATTCGTATTTATATTATAATGTTTGCATCCTTAAACGTATGCCTTACACACTTTTTTTCTTGGTGATTGAAAGTGTATTATTTTTGATGAAATCAGTCAATTTGCATTGCATTTAGGAGCCCTTATATTAATGCTGACGTAGCTAGCATAATCTTAACCAGTGGTAAACATAAAATATATTTCACGTATTTCCATACATTTTAGGCCTTCAACTAACCGTTATGTTCTTTGATTTAAAAAAAAAAAAAAAAAAATGTTTTACTTGTTTGAAATTTTATTTTTTGAAACAAGGAAACTTTATCCTAACTACTGATCAGACCCAAAACCCATGCCTTGGTCTGAACTAATAGCTTTCAATTGTATTTCATTTTAATTTAAATTGTCACGTTAAAATACATGACAACATATAGCCTAAAACTAACCACCGCTATTTGTTGTAATATATTTTAAGCATACGTGATTGCATTTAATTGAAACTAAATAAATGAACTTCAAATATTACATTACTTTAACCCTTTTACCCTTCGATGAGGTAACAGTACAGTGTAATGGCAAATTAGGTTATGGTACATTTGTATAGCGCAATGTATGTAAATGGTTTGCCACCACGTTGCGTTTCCAACTCTCCCAAAACTGTTTCATCAAAGACCCGGAGTCTGATATAGCCTGTGGAAACATTAAAGCGGTCCCGACTTGCAGTAAATGGTTTTGCGAGAAGTGCTCCAAGATATATTGCACACAGAGTTGGCCCTTGTTTTATGTCTAAAAGCAAGAAGAGTAGATGGACCGGATGCTGAACAATGCAAGCATTCATATCCAGTCACAATGATCTGGGTTTAATTGATCGTTTTTTTTTTGCACACCACGCCACCCCATTTTTGGACCCACCCATACGCAAATCAGTCTTGCCCCGGGAACAGTACAGGCCGAACTGCCAAGCCAGGTCCTCCATGGTCCAGAAACAAGCATCCTGGGACCATTTCATGTCTGCTACATAAATATGTGTAAGACCAATCGTGTTACGATGAATGGGCGGCCACACCTCACTCAACTGGGTGCAAGAAATATGCACTTAGGTCTTGTGTTGTGTGGTGTCAGGATATTCTGTTTACCCAGAAGCCATTGTTCTTATGATACAAATATTAATTTTGGATTTAACCATTTATTTTAATTTACATGTAGTGAAGTGAAGGTTAAACTGTTTTATAAGCTATTAGTAGAAAAACTTTCTATGCCAAAACCATGCTATAGCATTGTACCATTTTATACCTAATTTATTGCAATGTTTAGTTTTTCAGCGGTGGTGTCAACAAAAAATGCAGTACAAAGCATCGTCAACAATCACAGTGCATTTAAACCGCACTCTCAGTTTAAAAATTAAAGCAAATGGTTGTAAAAATTTATGACCCTTGATGCGATGTTTTGTGGATTCTTGAAATGTACCACAATGCCTTCATAAATACATTAGCTTTGTATTGTTCAAAACAGGCTTAAAACAAACCACTTTTTCACAAAATGAAATGCATTGCATATCGTCAATTTGCTAGCAGTTCCCACCAAATCGTACAAATGGTGAATATGCTTTGTCATGCATGGCTTCTTATATTTGTGTCTCTCTGGACACCTTCCGGGGTTACAGGGCAAGCATGGATTTGTGAGTCCTACCCATGGAAATTGGAGCTTTTTGCCTTTGATGTCCTAGGGCCCGGCCCACTGTGAACTCTAGCAGCAACTGTAGGACTTGTCTCAGAGTTGCGATGCAAGCAGTCTTAAGGGAGGTGGTGTGGGGGTGAGACTCTGAACTCAACAACTCCCAAACTAAAAGTCAGTAATTGAACTGTATTCTACCAGAACCATGATACAAAACAAGTTGAAACGGGTAATTACTAATGAGTCCTGAAATTAGACAGAATGCTTCTGTTTGACTTCTGCCTAGGTCTGTGACCATGTGGCCTGTTAAAGCATCTTGTGCTAAATATTGTGCTCCAAAATGTTATTGCAGGTCCGCTATGACCCACGTCTCCCCGTCCCAATGGAATTGTTTCCCTGTGAAAGCTGCAGTGATTTATTCACTTTGTGGAGGCAATGTACAGTTGTGACCATTCAGTTGCAGCCTTCTTGTTTCATGCTGGGGGTTGCTGTCCTTCAAGCCTAGGGTCATAGTCCCAAACAAAAACATCTGTCCAAATAGGATAATAGCCAACCCCAGGAGTGGAGGTGGGGTGGGAAAGCATTATGGGGCAAGAGATATCAGGCAAGCCTCCCACAATCCTCTGGTTACAGCGGTGTTGGGAGGACAAAGGGCCACAGGCTCCCTGGCAAGTATATTCTTTCATCAAAGAGCAGTAAAAACCTGTTGTGATTGTCATTTCAACATGTCACGCCTCAGGGAGCTGTTTACAGGACCGTGTAGATTACGGTGATCGTCCCAGAGGAGAAGAGCTTCCCTCTAGGGCTATTGTGCAGTTAGTCTTCACCAGCAATCTCACTGAACCCTTGCAGGCCACAGAGAAGGGCTTAGATGCTCTTGAAGCCTAGTTATGGACAGTGTGGTATACGTATTGAGGGGGGAGGGCCACAGGGTCTCACTAAAAGTCTGCACCATGACCCTCCCCTTTTTAGGGTCGAGCCTGCGTTGCATGCGCTCACGCATGTGTAAAGCAGGGAGACTCTTTAGTGTTCAGAAAAGGGCTCGGAGCCCTATCAACATGACGTCAGTGTTTTTTATTGGTTCGTGGGCTTGCCTAATAAAATCTGCTTGCTTTAATTAGTCGGAGGCACGCATAGGTCATGCCTTTTCCGGTGGCTAGCCCTCCTCCTGCGCAGCGACCAAGTACAGAACACATGCAAGACTCGCTGTTTTCCATCGGGCTCGTGGACTTCTTTTTCTCTAATTTACGAGAGCGATCTCGCTTGGCAGAAGTCGAGCGCTTTACATAGTTAATTTCACTTTTTCGGGTTATGTACATAAATGCACTTTTGCCCGAAAGGTGAAAAGTCGGGTTAGGAGTTTACAACGCGATCAGCTCTTACATGAGCAAACGCGAGACCCGTTGCATTGCAAATGCTTGTTTATACTGCGAATGTTGCTTGTAATACTTAACCAGTCCTTTTTCTGGGCAGCTTTTGCAGTTGGCTCTGGGCTGTCCTCTGGAAGGTCTCTTAGAGAAGTCATTGGACTCTCGGGTGACGTCCTGTTACCTGTCTGAGAGTCTGCCTTTCAGAAACGCCACTGCTCGATTCCATATGTTTCTCCAGCCCACTGCTGAATCTTGCCTGGGCACTGGACAGTGACCAGTTCTTACAACAGTCTTGGGGTCTCAGTCACCTACTTACACTTTAGTTGCAGACAGTTTGTGGAATCCCCAAGCAGAGCTCTTGGACATGTTCTAAGGTTCTGCTATTTTGTGTATCCCTCTGTAGATAGGCTAGCCACAAATTGTCTTGGAGTGTCATTAGGGAGGACGAGTGGGACGGAGCATCTCCAGCTCACAGACAAATAAAACAAGGTCATGAGAAAAGGATCTTTGCAGTCGAAATCAATCAGCCTAATTGTGGTAACACTTACGAGGGAGTATAGGGCAGGATATGAGCAAAGGCTATCTCAGTTCTTTTGAAGAAACTACTGGCTCGTACTCCACCCCAAAATGGGCTCATAGAGCCTAACTACTAACTGCATTTAAGGAGGCCATGCCATATAATTTGCTTTTTTGATTGACTTCTAAATGCAGAGTCCTCACCTTTAAAACATTCAGCAGGTGCCAAACTGGATCTGCAAAATCTCTAGCAGTACTGCGTGCGGGTGGGTGATGTTAGACAGCTCTGCATCATTGTTTTTGGCATCTGAATTGACATGCGCAGGGTCTATATAAGCAACACCCGGAGCGCTGACAGTTCCTTTTCTTTCTTGTAACAGCGTGGTTTCAAGGAACTACCTTGCATTGTTTGACCACTTTTTAATTTTTTTGTGAACTTTAGTTCCGGTGTGCTAGGGACACGTTTAAAACGTGAAAAATATATATTTCGGTCTCTGACCCACACTTGGTTTGCCTGTGGTGCTTGGGAGTCTGGTCACAATCACAAGGCCTGCGCCAATTGCAAGTCCATGCATCGGTAGGCAGTTCGCGAGCGGACGATGAAACTTCTGGTGGTGCTGCAGAAGAAAGCTCTGCGCTGATCCTTGTCCCAAAGGAAATACTGGGCCTGTTCTTAGTCTATCTCGAGGATGATTGTCATCCTGCTCCAATTCGTGGTCATCAGCCAGATAATAAAACAGAAGAAGTTTAAACATTCATTCTCTTAGCAAGTGCCATGCTTCTAGGACCTGCTACTGTGCTCCACCCACAGCACTTGTGGCAGTTTCCGCACCACGCTTCCTAAGTTCCCATAATAGGCGCAACCCTGCCCAACTCAAGGAGTTCTACAGTGTCACCCACTCCTTCTTTGGGCCAACACCTCCCTGTGGAGCATCTAATTTAGGCACTCGGAGATGAGAGGTGCCCCTACTGGATTACCATAAACAGACTTGTCCTAGATGCCCTGCTCTCTGGATTCCTCCCCAATCAGGGATGATTCTGACACCGATGCCCCCACCCTTTCTGGTCCCAGTCCATCTGATATTATCCTGAGTGCCACTGGCACAGATTGAATAGGAGCCTATTCTCTCTGACTCAGACGGCGCCCCCTCAATGCTATTTAACGTAAATTCCATTGCTGTCCAGACCATGTCAATCCCAGGACTTTTCACCCCCTGAACAAACCCTCTTCCTAGGAAGGTGGGGATGATGAAGAAGGTTACGACCTCCTGGAGGACGACTCCTACTAGGAGGAAAACTTGTAAAAGGAGCTGAGTGACGTCAGTTGCCTGGACCTCTCTCCATCCTCTGGTTTTATTTATTTATTTGTTGTCTTCCTCTTTCCCTCTACTCCCAGCCACAGAGGAAGGCTCATCTTATGCTTAGTGAGGCATAAGGCAGTGAACGTCCAACTACCCTCCGTTGAGGTCACAACCAGTGACGTAAGAGTTGCTTCGACCAGGGCTAAACTCTGCAGACCGCTTACTCCCCTTTAATGAGATCCTAAACAACGTTTGTCTGGGTCCTGAACCAAACCATACATGTGGGCTCCTGCGCACAGTGATAGTCTGCCAACATCAGCCCACACCTGGAGAACCCAGCTTACCTTTCTCTGCATCCCTTCTGAGAGCTTGTTGGTGCAGGCCTTGACAGCCAAGGTAACCCAAGCACATAAACTACTACCCCACCAGATGGGGAATTCAGGAGGTTAGATCCTTTTGGGAACCAGATCTTCTCTTTCACCAGCTTGCAATTGCGGTCGGTGAACATCATGTCTCCTAGGCAGATATACTTGCACATTGTAAAATTCTGTTGCACAGCTCCTGCCCAGGGTCCTGGAGGAGGACAAGTCATTCTGCACCAGGCATTAGTTGATGGCTGAGGTGCAGCGAAATTTGCCATTTGGTGTGGACTGGCCACCACTGGCACACTAAGCAGGGCTAAGGCTCTACGGTGGGCCTCCGCTGCCACTTCTGGTTGAGGTCCACGGGGTATTCAGGAGATGTCCATAGTCTCCCGTAGGCTTGGCCTTTGATGGCTTTCGCCTGTCTGGCAACAAGGCCTACAAAGGCTTATGCTCTCTTAAAGGAGACCTGGGTTTCTGCCAGATCCCCAGCAACGGTTATTTTGCTCCTTGGCTTTCATTGACGTCCACAATACCCACCAGACCAACAAGCTTCTCTGTCATTTTGTGATTGGGAATGCGGATCCCACAGAGGATTCAGGGCCCACACAATGTACTGGCCAGTCCGCCAGCATCTGACCTCCAACCCCCCCCCCCCCCCCCCCCCCCCCCCCAACCCCCTGCTGCAGCCTCCAAATTTCTTTAATGGGTCCTCGACACAGCACATTGATCTTACTTCCCTTGGCGGCCCGATCATGCCCCACCTGTCACAGTGGCATTCAATAACCTCTGATAAGTGGCTGCTCCAAATTGTGCAGAGTGGTTATGCCTTTCCATTCCTGGAAACCTTGCCACCATCCCTAGAATGGGTGACTGAGGACCAGCTCACCTTGCTCTGTGAGGAAGTATTGACTCTCCTGGGCAAAGGGGTTATTGGAAGAGTGCCAGCATCAGAAGTAGGGTTGGGTTATTCCAACTACTTTCTGGTGCTGAAAAAAAGATAGAGGCCTCCATCCTTATTCTAGATTCTCGCACTCTCAAATAATTTCTACTGAAGAGAAATTCAGGATACTCACTTTGACTTCGGTCCTGTATGCCTTGGACCCCGGAAACTGAATGGCGGCATTGGACCGCCAGGATGTGTATTTCCACATCCTAGTCATGCAGACCCACAGACGTTACCTGTGGTTTACGATAGGCCAAGAGTATTTCCAGGTTGCTATTTCCCTCTGGCCTCACCAGTTTCTTGTTGCAGACCATCTGCGGATGTCAAAGATTCCAGTCTTGCCCTACCTTGACGATAGGATAGGCTGTTGAAGGTGGACATACACCCTCTATCCCCCCCCCCCCCCTCTCTGGCAGTTGTGGACCACCTCTAGGCTACAGTGAACTTCTGCATTCACTGGGGTTCACTATCAACATGCCAAAGTCTCACCTAACTACTCCTCAGGCTCTCCCTTTCATGGGAGGATTCTGGACACGGTGCAGTTTCACACCTATACTCCAGAGTGGAGAGTCCAGGATGTCAGTGAGTTGTGGTGGTTGTTGAACCATGATTTGGTTAACAGCAGACCCTTCCCCACCCAGAACTAATGGTGGAGACCGATGCATCAGTGCTGCCCTTGGGTAGGTGGAGATCAGAGGCCTCAGGCAGAGATGATACTCCACATACACCTACTGCAGCTATGAGTTGCTTGGTGTGAAAGGCATGCCTGCCTTCCATCCATCAAGGGAAGGCTGATTTGAGTATTCACATGTGGTACTGCAACTGGCAAGGCAGGCTGGGGTTATGGAGCCAGTGTCTTCGGCTTGGCTGGAGCACCAAGATGTCATCTTAGGCGTGAAGTATCGGGCGGGATCTCAGAATGCCAGGGCAGAAGAACTCAGCAGTCACACCTCATGGATCATGAGTGGCATCTACATGTAGAGATGGTGCAGGGTCTCTTCCGCATATGGGGAAAACCTTGGCTTAATCTATTTGTCGTCGCTGAGAACCTGCATCTGCATGTTGGAGTTTCCAAAATGGCTTTCACTCTGAGACCCGTTCCAATCATACGGGCCCCTGGGACTAATGTGCGACTTTCCACCGGTCCTGCTCCTGCCATGGGTTCTCAAAAAGTTCTGGGCTTACCAGACACAAGTCATCTTGGTGGCTTAGGACCGAGCAAGGAGTATTTGGTATCCCAAACTTGTGAGCAGAAGCATCTGTTCTCCAGTCTGGCTGCCCTTTCAGGGTTCCCTCCTGTCGCAACAACAGGGCAGGTATCTGAACATGCTCTACCTTAATACGTGGGGGTTGAGCTGTGATATTTTTATGCTTCTGACCTTCCTTCTGATGTCTTTCTGGCAACAGGTGTACCTCAACAAAAACAAACCTGTATAAGCCAGTCTTAGGGACACATTTGTGGCTTCGAGCTCCTCTTCCTGCCTTCATCTCAGAAGTGCTGTAGTCTATGCAGTCATTTGCCCAGCAAGGCCTTGCCTTGGGCACCATTACGGGTTGCCTTTTTGCCATCTCGTCTATTTTAAGGCTACCAGATCAACCTTCACTGTTCAAGCCACCTGTTGACACTTTTCCATAAGGGCTTGCAACATTTCTTTCCTCCTACCATCTTTTGTCATCCTTGAGTTAGACTTCATGCTGGTTCAGACATTCTGTATTAGTTTCCCATTCCAGCGCCTACACAGCTACCATCTGCAGTTACTGACACTTAGGACCATATTCTTGGTGGCCAACTTCTACCCAGGCAAACTGGTTCTTCGGACTAGTGTCTCCTTTCTAACCAAAGTTGTGATTCTTTCCAAGTCTGCCAAAGCATCTCACTACTGACATTTGTTACCTCACCTCATCATTCTAAGGAAGAGGATAGGGTCCATTGTGTGGGCCCAAAAAGAGCCCTCTATTTACATCAGTTGCACTTAAGAACACTGATAGATGATCAGCTCTTCATTGATTTTCAGGAGAAAAGAGTGGCAAAGCGGTGCAGAAACAGACCATCTCTTGCTGCATTCTACTCTGTATTGATCTACTTTGCACTAGCTAAGAAGTAACCTCCTAAGGTCTTGAGTGCTGAGTCCACCAGGTCCAAAACTGCAACTGCAACTGCTGTTAGCTTGGAAGATGTCCATGACTGGTATCCTACATGATGCCACATGGGCGTCACTCTGTGTGTTCACAAATCACTACTGCTTGGACAGTCAGGTCTTATGAGATGGCCATTTTGCCCATTCGGTACTCCATGGCTTCCTGGTTTGTCTGTTCACTGACCCACCTCTGAAGCTATTGCTTGGGTATCTATTATAAGGTGAGGAGGCAGTGGTTAGAAGTCTCTATTAGAGGAAAGTTACTTACCTTCTGTAATTCCTTTTCTGGTAGAGATTATCCAACTGCAGATTCCTCACGACCCTCCGATCCTCCCCGCTCTGCAATATCTGCTCTTCATCATTAAGCCTGTTATGTGTCTGCTCGCTGATCACACCTTTTTCAGTCGCGGCTCTACATTTTTGCCGTGGGAATAGTCCAGAAAGAAACCGTTGTGAGCGGAGATGCGCTACTGGCGCACAGTGATACTGCTCAAGATTTTCCAGGTCCAGTCTGACATATGGGGAATATTCTAAGGTGAAGAGTCTGTCAGGAAAAAGCTTTACAGAAGGTAAGTAGCTTGTTAATCTTGAAGATGACCTTCACCCTCCATTTTGTATATTTTCACAGTTGAAATCTAACATTTATTATCGCTGTACCCACACTCAACCTTGACACATACCGGGTTCATCCTGTCGTGCACACGCACTGCATCCATGCACACTTTAATGTAGCAAAGTACTTGGCTGACGAGGACTGACAGACTATTTAAAGTTGAGAAGTCAGCATGTGACTTTCCCATCATGAGTAAAAAAAAAAAAAAAGAATTTGCTCTCCTCGCCATCTGTATGGTGCAGTCCTGTGAGTTAAACCCTCTGAGCCAACAGTAATCGCGCCTATTGAAAGTAGAGGGCACTCCAAACCATAGAACCCAATTCTGAGTGACAAACTATTCAGCCCTCCAAACGCAAAAATAACGCTTGTATATGCAGAGGCCAAAATACAGTAGAACGCATCATAAAAGCTCTCTAGTGACAGGGTAGGAGAGTCACAAGAGGGACTATTTAATTTGAACACACTTCACAACACAAACGTCTGTGTGCTGTTTAAAGCCCCATGCAGCACTTTTAAGCATGCTTTCAAACCTCATGCAGAGCAACCATTTCTTTTTAACCATTTTATTTTTTACCTTTTTTTTTTTTTTTTTTTTTAAACCTAGGGAGGTGGGGTTCTTGCCTTTAAGAACATGGGGTGTACACCTCAACATTGTTTTATTTCAGAATGTGAAAAGATATGGATAGTGCACCACTGCGCAAAGTCAGTAAAGTCCAGTAACACAACATTGTCTTTTAAAAATCTTCATTTTTTTATTATTGCTTTTTCTTGAACAAACGAGCAATCAGCCAACGCGTTTCGTCCTACACAAAAGGACTTCTTCGGCAATTATATTTGCATGGTCTTTAAATTGATTGTCTTCCCATATTATTGGAATTAAATGTCCAACCTATTATTACCCATAACATAAGTGATCAGCCGTGTCCATCCCTGTTGGCAAAGAATGTGTTTCTTTTATTTCAGAATGTGAGCACGGTGTTCCCAATTCAGGCTTCCACTCATTGTGCTGTGAGATCAGTATCTAGATGTAGAATAAACCCAGACACAGAAGCAGGACACTGCTCTTGCACTGTATGGGAGCAAAGAGACACTTTCATTTAATAAAACCACTGATTGCAAACTGAATCAGTATCTTGATTTGTCCTGTGCATCTGTTATAGGTGAGAAGCACAGTTTAAAAAAAAAAAAAAAAAAAAAAAAACTATTAACTTTGTGCACAAATCACTGGTATGGAGGAATACTTGTTCACACTGGAGGTCAATTTTGCACTCATATTTTAGTAAAACATTGAGATTCTGACTCATTTGCCAATTTTATTCACAATAGGAGGCACTCTGAAGTTGAAAAGATGAAATGACATTCACGTATCATTTGTTCAAAACAGTTTAACTCACTAAACATTCTATTGAATCCATGTAGAGTAGCAGTGTGAGAATGAATAAAAAAATAAAATAAAAAAAGCATAGATAACGTACTGTGTACCCTGATGCACTGTGAGATGTTTGGTTAAAAAATAAATAAAAAAAATCAAAGGATTTTTCATTTTAATGGCTTTTGGGACTACTCAAAATCATTTTAACCTAATCAAAATAGGTCAGCTTTGCCTCATCAAAACTATGTATGTATTGCAGTGCCCATTAATTGGGCAGTGCATGTTCAATCACCTGCCAAGATGTTTCGTCAACCATGTGTCCCTTCTGTCTCAACATTGGTACATCAGTCCTTGCAGTTTTAAGAGCTGACTATGCTTGACTTCTTATTTCCATGACATCTGAGAGAGAAACCTAGCTGCAGTTTCCTTATATAAGAATCTTCCAGACTGGACCCGAAAACTCCCCTCTGCCTCCCAGCACGTCTGCGTGTTGTAAGAGGGCGTCATGTGACTGTTTTGACATCGTCCACCAGATGTGAAGTCAACGGAGTCCAAATAACCTCATCTACGACTTCAGTTCCTTCTTTTCTGCACGTGCAATGCGGATCGGGTAACAGTTTGTTAGGCTGTTTTTTATCCTACTTTGACCTCTTCATTGACAAAACTGTGTGCTTTTCCCCTGTCTGTCTTCGGGGTTTAAACCCTGTGGGTCCTGTGAATAACAAATGTTGGCCACGGACCCCACTCAATTTGTATGTGTTGCTTGGATGAGCACAACTACTCTGTAGAGTGACTTCTGTCATCAACTTCGACTGAAGGCGCTGTTTGAGCGTGGTATGAAGCTTATGGCGGTGCAGCTGTCTGAGGCGTCTCAGACTTCCTATCAACCTTTGTCTCCATGAAAGGAGTCGTTCTCGTTGATGATATCAACTTCATGTGGTAAGTCATGATGCAAGCGAGGAACTCACTGCAGTTGTCCACTTGACTACGTACGCCTCCCACCATCCCTCAGATGGGGAGTAAAGGCCTGAGTCCACTTAGTGTTTCCCTCTTTATCCCGAGGTGACTCAGACGCATGAATTTTATGAATCACTTCTTTCTATCTTTGGAAAATCACCTTCCCCTGGAGAGCCTGTGGGCCCTACGGATGGGCAAGATTCCTTGGTGGTCCTCCCTCTGGCTGGTTCGCTCTCCGCTTCAGTTAGGCCTTCAGTTTCTGAAGCCTTTGCAGTGCCTCTGCACAGCCATTTGGGGTTCCCACCTTTGGCATCGATGCCGCTGACGTTGCTGACTGAAATCTTTACCTTCTCGTCTTCCGACATCAAGACTGAGTCATTTCAGCACCGGTCGACGTCTGGTATGGTACCGATCATGCCAGTCATGCTCCCTCTGTTTTCTGGAGGGTCTAATCAGTTTTGCCCTTCAGAGGGGCATGATATGTAAGATGCTGAGGAAGCGTTGAGGTTTTTGCACAATGTTCAGCCTCTTATGGAGGACTATTGGTTTGCTGATCTAGGGGCAGCTAATGGCTTGGACACTTCTTCAGCCTCTGGCCTCCCTGCCCCACCTGGCTTTGCTACAGACGTGAGTTCCTCTCTAGCTGACATGCCAAGGAGAGTTGATGAAGTTCTGGATCTGACACTTCCCCCTGTGGATTTGGCTACTGATCCTCAGATTGGTCTTCTCCATTACTGCCAGTATTGCCTTTGAGTGAAGCCCTACAGAATATTTTGTTAGGGGCTTGGAATAGGCCTGAAACAGAGGCCCCTATTGATCAGGCTATATTTCATAGGCACCAACCAGCCGCTGGTGATCCGTCCTGCCTTCTATGACATCCTACGTCTCGCAGTTTGATGGTGCAGACTGTTCCCGCATCATGGGATATTGACTCCCTCATGTTCCATCTGATAGAGATTGCAGAAAATGTGATACTTGTGGCAGGTGGATTTTCTCATCCACTAGTTCTGCTCTGTGCTCTCCTAATACGTCTTGCATGCTTGGACTTTTTTTCCACTCGTTATGGGACTCATTGGAACGCATCTTGCCATTATTGCCCGATCATACCTGGAATTATCTTGCCTCTTTGATCCGAGAGGGCCAGCAGGCAGCTAAGTTAATCATTTGTGTTCTGTGGGTCGAGTCATGACCTCTTCAGCAGCACTAAATCACTGTGCCTGGTTACGTATTTCTGGATTTTACAGAGGCTGTTCAAGCCACTTTGACATGCCTTTTGATGGTGCCCATTTATTCGGTGCACATGCTTACTCTGCTGTAAGATGTTTTCAAGACAGAATGCAACAGCAAACAGCAATGTTCTTCAATACACTCTGCCTAGCCAGTCCCCCCCCATACTAGATTATATGGGGGGTGGGAGGGCATTTGTGTTGCCTTTTTTTAAATCACAAATCAGCCATGCTTGAGCAGTGCTGAGGTTTTTTCTTTCCTGTGCTTCTTCCACCTCATCATAGCACCCAGTGGAGTGTTCCTGCTTTCTGCAAAACGTATTCGTTCTAACACTGTCAATGCCATGTTTTTGAGGTTTTCTTTGTCATCCCTGGGATATATATCACCCTATAACCCTCTGGGGGTTTTCCTGCCTGCCGCTTTTAGGCAACTTTCATTTGTGGGGTTTAGATAGCATTGTGTGGATGCTATTTTTTCTTTGTTCCCTGTTCTACAATAGGTGGCGCAGAAGTGGTAGATTTCCACTTGAGGCTTACTGATGACTGTTCTTCAGCTATTTATCCTTATTGTTTATTAAATGATACCTGATATACAGGTCTTACAGTTTTCTTTACTCTGAAGAAGTTCGGCTCGAGTTGATACCTTCATGGCATGTACCTTACGGTAGGTGAAGTATATTTTTGTATGCTTGGTGAGCATATTTGTGTGTGTGTGGCTATATGTATGTATGTGTGTATATATATATATATATATATATATATATATATATGTGTTCGATGGCATGTGTAGATGCAGATACACATGCTGTGCATATCCCGCCATCTAGTGTTGGGCTCGGAGTGTTACAAGTTGTTTTTCTTCGAAGAAGTCTTTTCGAGTCACAAATTTGAGGAACTCCTCCCATTTCGGCTCCATTGCGCATGGGCGTCGACTCCATCTTAGATTGTTTTCTTTCCGCCATCGGGTTCGGACGTGTTCCACTACGCTCCGTGTTTCGGTTCGGAAAATTAGTTAGATATCGGAAAAATTTGACAGTATTGTTTGCGTTCGGTATCGGGTTAGTTAACACAGATCGACGCCGAATTTTGAAGAGCTCCGGTGGCCCTTCGGGGTTTCGGTTCCTCGGCGGGGCCTGGTCGGCCCGACCACGTGCGTCGACAAGACTAATGGAACGGACCCCATTCCGCTTCTGCCCCGAATGCCACAACAAGTATCCTTACACAGATCAACATTTGGTCTGTAATTTGTGTTTTTTTCCCGAACACAAAGAGGATAACTGAGGCCTGTCGAGCGTTTCGATCGAGGAAAACGCTAAGGGACCGGAGAGCGAGAAGACTTCAAATGGCGTCTGCGCCGTCAGGACACCAAGAATTGGAGGAAGAAGAAACCTTCTCCATTGCTGACTCGGACGAGGCCGAAACAGAACAGATGCCGAAAACCGTGAGTAAAACCGCCCCAGCCAAAACTCATGGTAAATTCATCAGAGCCCAGGGGACGCCACCGCCGGCAGGCCATGGCTTAACCCAAAAAATTGGTGACCGTCCAATGGCACCGAAAAAGGGCACGCATGTGTCGAAGTCATCCGACTCCGGTCGAGATACCGGCACAGAAAAGACTCGACCCCGAGACACTGGGTCAGAACAATCTCGACATCGAGATACCGGCACCGAGACGACTCGGCACCGAGAGATCGGAACACTGAAACACAAAAAAGTGGCTTCGGAGCCAAAAAAGATGGTGGAAAAGGTTTTGATCCCGAAACATCCGGCTTCGGAGCCGAAAACAAGTTCCTACATCGAGGAGCAAGGGCTTTCCACACAAATGAAAAGCCATAAATTTAGACAGGAACTAGAGGCAGGGGAGCCAGATTATACACAGAGAAGGCTCCATATCCAAAAGGATACAGGGAAGATAAGAACTCTCCCTCCTATAAGGATGAAAAGGAAACTGGCTTTCCAAGAGCAGGATAAACCACCACAAGCAAAGGTGTTAAAACAAGTAACTCTGCCACCATCCCCTCAACGCAATCACCAATCGCTAGCCCACCGATGGTGCAGTCTCCAACACACACAAGCATGAGCCAAGATGACCCAGATGCATGGGATCCTTATGATGCGACTGTCAGATAACAGTCCTGACTGTTACCCAGCAAGACCATCACCACCTGAAGACAGAACTGCTTACACGCAGGTGGTGTCTAGAGCAGCTGCTTTTCACAACGTGACACTGCACGCTGAACCTATCGAAGATGACTTTTTATTTAATACTCTGTCATCCACACATAGTCAGTACCAGAGTCTTCCAATGCTACCGGGAATGTTGAAACACGTAAAGGAAATACTTCAAGAACCCGTGAAAGACACGGCTATTACTCCTAGGGTGGAGAAAAAGTACAAGCCTCCACCAACAGACCCTATGTACATTACGCAGCAACTGACACTGGACTCAGTAGTAGTTGGCGCAGCACGTAAAAGGGCGAATTCACACACCTCCGGAGATGCACCACCACCCGACAAAGAAAGTCGCAAGTTCGACTCAGCGAGAAAAAGAGTGGCAGCACAAGCAGCCAATCAATGGCGCATTGCGAATTCACAGGCTTTGCTGTCAAGATATGACAGAGCCCACTGGGATGAAATGCAACACTTTATTGAACATCTGCCCAAAGAATTCCAAAAACGTGCACAACAGGTGGTAGAAGAAGGCCAAAGTATCTCAAATAACCAGATACGTTCAGCAATGGACGCAGCAGACACAGCTGCAAGAACTGTAAATACAGCGGTGACAATTCGGAGACATGCATGGCTGTGCACCTCAGGATTCAAGCCCGAAATCCAACAGGCTGTGCTTAATATGCCTTTTAATGGACAGCAGTTGTTTGGGCCGGAAGTGGACACTGCTATCGAAGTTGAAAAAAGATACAGAAATGGCCAAGGCCATGGGCGCGCTCTACTCCCCACAGAGCAGAGGCACTTTTAAGAAGACACAATTTAGAGGGGGGTTTCAGGCTCAAACAACAGAACCCTCCACTTCACAAACCAGGTCCACATACCAGAGCCAGTATCGGAGAGGAGGCTTTTGGGGACAATACAGAGGGGGACAGTTCCCTAAGACTAGAGGGAAGTTCCAAAGTCCCAAGACCCCTCAAAACAAGCAGTGACTTAAGTGTCACAAATCCCCAACACATAACACCAGTGGGGGTGGGGGGGGGGGAGAGGAGAGAACTAACAGATTTTTACCAAAATTGGGAAGAAATAACAACGGACTCGTGGGTCCTAGCCATCATCCAACATGGCTATTGCATAGAATTCCTACAATTACCACCAAATGCCGCCAAAAACACACAACATGTCCAAACAACACATGGATCTATTACAGATAGAAGTCCAAACGTTGTTACAAAAGAGGCAACAGAACTAGTACCCAGTCATCAAAAAGGGACAGGGGTTTACTCCCTGTACTTTCTCATACCCAAAAAGGACAAAACTCCAAGACCTATATTAGATCTGAGAACACTAAATCTTTACATCAAATCAGATCACTTTCACATGGTAACACTTCAAGACGTAATCCCCTTGGTCAGACAACAAGACTACATTAGATCTCAAAGAGGGGTACTTCCATATACCCATACATCCTTCACACAGGAAATACTTAAGGTTCGTATTCCAAGGAGTACATTACCAGTTCAAAGTGTTACCATTCGGAATAACAACAGCACCAAGGGTATTTACAAAATGCCTTGCAGTAGTAGCGGCACATATCAGAAGACAGCACATACACTCATTTCTGTATCTAGACGATTGGTTAATCAAAACCAACACACAGAAACAGTGTCTTCAACGCACTAAATACGTCATAGAAACCCTTCACAAACTAGGGTTCTCACTAAACTACCAAAAATCACACTTACAGCCGTGTCAAATACAACAATACTTAGGAGCAACAATCAACACAAAAAAAGGGATTGCCACTCCAAGTCCACAAAGGGTACAAGCATTCCAAAACGTAATACAAAGCATGCACCCAAACCAAAAGTATCAGGTAAAATTAGTGATGAAACTACTAGGCATGATGTCCTCATGCATAGCCATTGTCCCAAACGCAAGATTACACATGCGGCCCTTACAACAGTGCCTAGCAACACAATGGACACAAGCACAGGGTCAACTTCAGGATCTAGTGTTGATAGACCGCCAAACACACACCTCGCTTCAATGGTGGAATCCTGTAAATTTAAACCAAGGGCGTCCTTTCCAAGACCCAGTGCCTCAATATGTAATCACAACAGATGCTTCCATGGTAGGGTGGGGAGCACATCTCAACCAACACAGCATCCAGGGACAATGGGACACTCAGCAGAAACAACTTCACATAAGTCACCTAGAACTACTAGCAGTGTTTCTAGTGTTGAAAGCATTTCAACCGCTAATAACCCGCAAACACATTCTTGTCAAAACAGACAACATGACAACAATGTATTACTTAAACAAACGGAGGCACACACTCATCACAACTGTGTCTCTTAGCACAGAAGATTTGGCATTGGGCGATTCACAATCACATTTGCCTAATAGCTCAATACATCCCAGGAATTCAAAACCAATTGGCAGACAATCTCAGTCGAGATCACCAACAGATCCAAGAATGGGAGATTCATCCACAGAAACTGCAAACCTACTTCCAAAAGTGGGGAACACCGCAAATAGACCTATTCGCAACAAAAGAAAACGCAAAATGCCAAAACTTCGCATCCAGGTACCCACAGCCTCACTCCAAAGGCAATGCGTTATGGATGAGTTGGTCAGGGATATTTGCTTACGCTTTTCCCCCTCTCCCACTCCTTCCGTATCTTGTAAACAAATTGAGTCAAAAGAAACTCAAACTAATACTAATAGCACCAACTTGGGCATGACAACCTTGGTACACAACATTGCTAGACCTGTCAGTAGTGCCTCATATCAAACTACCAAACAGACCAGATCTGTTAACTCAACACAAACAGCAGATCAGACACCCGAGTCCAGCATCGCTCAATCTAGCGATCTGGCTCCTGAAGTCTTAGAATTCGGACACCTAGACCTTACACAAGAATGTATGGAGGTCATCAAACAGGCTAGAAAACCTACTACAAGACATTGCTACGCAAATAAATGGAAACGATTTGTTTATTACTGTCAAAATAATCAAATTCAACCATTACACGCGTCCGCAAGAGACATTGTAAGCTACTTACTACACTTACAAAAATCTAACTTAGCTTTTTCGTCCATTAAAATACATCTCACAGCAATTTCAACATATCTGCAAATTACACATTCAACTTCACTATTTAGAATCCCAGTCATAAAAGCATTTATGGAGGGTCTAAAAAGGATCATTCCACCAAGAACACCACCAGTTCCTAAGTGGAACCTCAGTATTGTATTAACATGACTCATGGGTCCACCATTTGAACCCATGCACTCCTGTGAAATGCAATACTTAACCTGGAAAGTAGCCTTTCTAATAGCTCTCACATCCCTCAGAAGAGTGAGTGAAATACAAGCCTTTACCATACAAGAACCCTTTATACAAATACACAAACATAAAGTGGTTCTACACACAAATCCCACATTTTTGCCAAAAGTTATATCACCGTTCCACTTAAACCAAACTGTGGAACTCCCAGTGTTTTTTCCACAACCAGACTCTGTAGCTGAAAGAGCATTACATACATTAGACATAAAAAGAGCTCTAATGTACTACATTGATAGAACTAAACAGTTTCGCAAAACAAAACAATTGTTTGTAGCTTACCAAAAACCTCATACAGGGAATCCAATATCCAAACAAGGCATTGCCATGGATAGGTAAATGCATTCAAACCTGTTATGTTAAAGCTAAAAGAGAACTGCCTATTACACCGAAGGCACACTCCACTAGAAAGAAAGGCGCCACAATGGCCTTTCTAGGAAATATACCAATGACAGAAATATGTAAGGCAGCCACATGGTCTACGCCGCATACATTTACTAAACATTACTGTGTGGACGTGTTAACAACACAACAAGCCACAGTAGGACAAGCAGTACTAAGAACATTATTTCAGACAACTTCAACTCCTACAGGCTAAACCACCGCTTTGGGGGAGATAACTGCTTACTAGTCTATGCACAGCATGTGTATCTGCAGCTACACATGCCATAGAACGGAAAATGTCACTTACCCAGTGTACATCTGTTTGTGACATGAGACGCTGCAGATTCACATGCGCCCTCCCACCTCCCGGGAGCCGTTATAAGTTGACTGAAATTAAACTTGTACATTTGAAAATGTGTAAATATAACACTTAGTCACATTATGTACATACATACTTACTCCATTGCATGGGCATTATTACTATATGCACAACTCCTACCTCACCCTCTGCGGGGAAAACAATCTTAGATGGAGTCGACTCCCATGCGCAATGGAGCCGAAATGGGAGGAGTCCCTCGATCTCGTGACTCGAATAGACTTCTTCGAAGAAAAACAACTTGTAACACTCCGAGCCCAACACTAGATGGCGGGATATGCACAGCATGTGAATCTGCAGCGTCTCATGCCACGAACAGATGTACACTGGGTAAGTGACATTTTCCATATATATATATATATATATATGTACATACATACATACATACCGGGACGGGATAGCTCACTTTGTGAACTATTTTGTCCCTTGTTTGAGGGTACAGAGTTCTTCCCTATGTACGATGATATTTCTTTCTAACTTAGTAACCCTTATAGGGAAGTGTTGATATTAGCCTCTCTGGAAGAGTTTCGGAATATTATTTACCTTCTGATAAGGGAATGTATTTAAATGCAATTCTTATTAATCATGGTTATTATGTTGAAGTGTCTCTTTTACTTCTGTGCAGTATTTGTGGGACATTCACCAGCAGAAAGATATTCCATTGATGGGATTATATCCCATTGAGGTTTTCTGTTTCAAAATTCCTTCTTGTGCTTTTAAAGAAGGTCAATTTTGACTCATTTGTTTAAATAGGTTCTGTTTTATCCTGGGTACATGCATTATGTTGAGTGATGCATGACATTACTTATCATTCAGAGTAGAAGTTATCTAATTTTGCTAGATTTGGTACATTGTACATCAACAGGTTATTGTTTTGTGAGCCATTAGACACTTTCTGTTCTGTCATATAGCCATTACAGTTTTTGGGGCTATACTATACATTCGTGTAGACACTGTTGGTTTATACGTGTACTTCAAACATTGCTTCTTTTTCCTAGAAATGCTTTTATAGGTCTCCAAGATGGCGTCATCTCTTGATCGATTTCATTCACTCATTGTGAGAAGTGCTTAATATTCTTGACTCTTTAGAGGTCGTTATGATGCTTTTGCGTGCTACTGAAGATATCCTGCTTTTCTGAAGAAACTTTCCCTCTAATGTTGTACATTTTCTTCTAAATGTAAATGTTCATATATGTACGTGAGGAGTAGGTGTTTGCCTCAGAACTTCTACTTTCTGTAGAAGGCATTTATTACTAAATTGACGAATCATTGCTCTTCTAAGTTACACATGAGTAAATCCAGTATTTAAGTGCAGCAAATCACTGGTGAGGCTCTCAAGGCGCTGAATTTTGTCAAATATTGGCATGATTCATTTGAACTTGGTTGTTTGGATTTACACTTTAAGGAGTGTTGTCCAAAGCTGGAATTTACAAGATCAGTGGGATACTTTGTTATTGAAACCTTTAAATTTTCAGGTGTATGTATGGGAGACCTTTTCTAGATCATCTGTAGATGGGTGTCTCTATTCATATAGTAGGGGTCAGGTCCTAATCTTGGTTTCCACTAAGTTACCAAAGTTTCTTCAAACTTATCTTATTCAACCTTAAACTACTATGAAGGTAGGGGTGTGTCACAAAAGACATACATGAAAGACTAGAGACATTACTCTCACTTTTATATCTGGCCTGTCCCATTATTTTGCGTACACACACAGACACACACACACGTACACACACATACACACACACACACACACGTACACACACGTACACACACGTACACACACACACACACACACACACACACACACACACACTCTCTCTCTTTCTCTCTCTTTCTCTCTCTCTATCCCCTACATATATAAAATTAGTTATGGCTAGACCCTGCACCCTCAACCACTCCGTCTCTGCTGGGAGCAGACAGGGGGCTGTGTTGCCTGACAGTAACAGATAAAATACTTTATTTCATACTTTGTAGGCCTCTTTAACTTATGCTTCCCTAGATGATCTGACCTTTGTCTCAAGAACCGGGACATTTATTTAAAATTAGGAGAAGCGTCGGGACAGTCCTCTAAAAACTGGGACTGCCTGGAGAAATCCGGGATGTCTGGTCACCCTATATATGTTTGACATGTGTAGCGCAGATACACGTGCTGTGCATATATCGCCCATCTAATATTGTGCTCTGAGTGTTACAAGTTGTTTTTCTTCGAAGAAGCTTTTTACGAGAGCAAGTGACACCTCCTCTCTGCGATAGTGCGCATGGGCATAGAGTCCTTTGTTAGATTGATTTCTTTCCACCGGCGGGTTCGGACATGTTCCCCCTCGCTCAGGTAGATTTTGGTTTGGTAATATCTGAACTTCTCTTTTTCTTCGACATCTGCATCATTTTCTAAAGTGTTTGACTGCACTTGATCCAATTAAACGCCCTTTTGGGTGCCCGCACCCTTTTCGGGCCTTCTCGGGCCTACTGCATCACAGGCTCATACATCGGACTCCATTTTGATTCTGTCCTTGCTGCCACGCCAAGTTCCCTTACACCGACCAGCATTCTGTGTGTAACCTCTGCATCTTTCTCTGGACCACAAGGAAGAGACCTGCGATGTGTGTCGATCCTTCAGATCCAAGAAAACCTTACGGGATTGAAGAGCAAGACGGTTAGAGATGGCGTCAAAGTCCATAAAACAAACGCCCAACATCTTTGGTGAGGAGCAGGCACAGACTGCAGTCTCCATCCGAGACTCCGATTCAGACCGTGATTCAGATGGGGACAGCCAGATATTTCCTTCAGCCCAGTACGTGAGTACATCAGCTCCTTCCCATCAGAAACAAATTTAAAAATCACAGAAGGCCTTGGGTCTACCACTGCTTGCTGGCCCTGGTTCGACCCAAAAACAACATATCATCGACTGACCCTTGGGTTTGGCACCAAAAGAGGCCAAGACTCACTCCAACGATCAGACTGCCACGCCTGTTTCAGCTTTGAGTCGAAAGATGGAGGCTTCAACGTTAGAACCGAGACGGCTACACACCACATCGGAGCTGAAACATTCATGCTCCTCTTTGGAGCCGAAACATCGAAGCTCCTCTTTGGAGTCGAAAAAAAACTTTCGCCTATTTAACAGATCCCTTTCTTGGCCCAAATAAATGTTTCATCTTTAAAACAGATGAAACAGACATTGGACCAATTCTTGAGGTCATGGACCAAAAGCAAAGGAGAATTCCAATTCAGAAAGATACAGGGAAGATTATTGCTGCTCCTCCTCCTATAACAAAGAGGAAACTAGCATTCCAGCAAGGCTTAGAAACTGGCCCTTTACCAGTGAAGATTTATAAACACAATTAGAAGCCAAAGACTGTATAACAGCCTTCTCCACCACATTCACCTTATCCTCCCTCTTTTCCACTACTTCATATTCCACCACCACCTTCACTCACAATTTTCCACACATTCTCCAGTTTCTTCAAATGGGGATTATATGGTGAGAATATTTACAACATGGATTCATGGGATATATCTGATTCTGACCCAATTCCATCCAATGACCCTGATTTGTATCCCACCAGGCCGTCCCCACCTGAGGATACAACAGCCTATAATCAGGTCATTTACAGAGCAGCCACTTATCAGAACGTACAAATGCACCCTTAGCCTATTGAAGAGTATGTCCTATTTAACACTCATATCAATGTTTGCCTATGTTACCAGGTATGTTAAAACATGGGGGCATATTTATACTCCGTTTGCGCCGGAATTGTGTCGTTTTTTTTTATGCAATTTTGACGCAAAACTAACTCCATATTTATACTTTGGCGTTAGACGGGTCTAGCGCCAAAGTCCATGGAGTTAGCGTCATTTTTTAGCGTGGACACCTACTTTGCGTTAATGAGATGCAAGGTAGGCGTTCCCGTCTAAAAAATCGACTCCGAGGCATGTGCGTCGGATTTATACTCCCGGGCAAAAATCACGCCCGGGAGTGGGCGGGTCAAAAAAAATGACGTACGGCCGCTTTTGCGCCGTTTTTTAGCGCCTGCAAAAGGCAGGCGTTAAGGGACCTGTGGGCTCTGAAGGAGCCCAGAGGTGCCCTCCCATGCCCCCAGGGACCCCCCCCGTCACCCTTGCCCACCCCAGGAGGACACCCAAGGCTGGAGGGACCCATCCCAGGGACATTAAGGTAAGTTCAGGTAAGTATTTTTTTTATTTTTTTTTGTGGCATAGGGGGGCCTGATTTGTGCCCCCCTACATGCCACTATGCCCAATGACCATGCCCAGGGGACAGAAGTCCCCTGGGCATGGCCATTGGGCAAGGGGGCATGACTCCTGTCTTTGCTAAGACAGGAGTCATTTCTATGGGGGTTGGGAGTGAAAAAAAATGGCGCAAATCGGGTTGAGGCGCAAAAATTGCCTCAACCGGACTTGCCCCATTTCTTGACGCCCAAGCTCCATTTTCCCCTACGCCGGCGCTGCCTGGTGTACGTCGTTTTTTTTAACGCACACCAGACGGCGCCGGCGGCTAACGCCGGCTAACGTCATTCAATAAATACGGCGCCCGCATGGCGCTTCAGAATGGCGTTAGCAGGCGCTAATTTTTTTTTCCGCAAAACTGCGTTAGCGCAGTTTTGCGTCAAAAAGTATAAATATGGGCCATGGTGATTACATTTTTTAAGAACCAGTGAAGGCTAGGGTGTAAACACCTAGGGTAGATTAAAGAAAATGTATAAAGCTGCACCAACTGATCCAGTGTTTAGATCACAGCAATCGCCACCTGATTTGATTGTGGACAGTGCAGCCAGGAAAAGGGCGCAAATAGCCAGTCCACAGGGGATGCTCCTCCCCCTGATAAAGAGAGCTGCAAATTCAATTCAGCAGGCAAAAGAGTGGCAACTCAAGCTGCAAATCAGTGGAGAATTGCCAACTCCAAAGCTCTTTTCGCAAGGTATGATAGGGCACATTGGTACGAGAAGCAGGAGTTCCTTCAGTACCTCCCAAAGGAAGACCAAAAAAGAGCACATCAAGTAGTGGCAGAAGGACAAGCCATTGCCAATAATCAGATTAAATCAGTACTAGACGCAGCTGACACAGCAGCTAGGGGAATTAACACTCATGTCATGATTAGAAGTCATGCATGGTTGTGATCCTCCGGTTTTAAACCAGAAATACAACAAGTGGGCCTTAATATGCCTTTTAATAAACAGCAGCTTTTTGGACTTGAGGTGGATACAACCATTCACAAATTGAAAAAGAACTCTTAAACAGCAAAGGCCATGGGAACCCTTTACACAACACCTTTTTGGGGCTCATTTCGTAAACCTCAATGTAGAGGAGGTTTTAAGCTGCCACAAACATCAGAGGCCTCTACGTCCCAACAAAAACAGGGACAACATTATCATCCCAGGGGATCTTATAGAGGACACACTTTCAGATCTAGAGGCAAATCTGTGCCTGCAAGAGGTGCCTCTACCACATCAAAGCAGTTACTTTTCCTGCACCCCCACACAGCATACATCTCCTGTGGGAGGAATACTGCAATATTTCCATCCTCACTGGCAACAAATTACAACAAATCAATGGGTACTGTCAATTATCTGCAATGGTTATTGCCTAGAACTTATTTCCGCTCCACCAAACATTCCTCCCTGTTGACACAGGTGTTCTCTCGAACACATTGGTCTGTTAAAACAGGATCTGTTCTATTCAAGGGCAGGGGTATATTCTCTATACTTTCTCATACCAGAAAAGGATGGCACTCTCAGACCAATTCTCGATCTCAGACTTGTAAATCAATATATTCTGTCAGCATTTCCACATGGTCACTCTACAGGATGTCATTCCCTTGTTAAAAAAACAAGACTACATGACAGCATTAGATCTAAAAGATGCTTACTTTCACATTCCTATACATCCAGCACACCACAAGTACTTAAGGTTTGTGATAGCGGGCAGGCTCTATCAATGCCAAGTACTACCCTTTGAGGGTAACAACTCAATCCTTTGGGTTGAGTAAATGAGGGCTATACTCCCAATTATCACTTCTGGATTTCTTTCCTCCTCCACCCATCCATTACTCCAGTCAATCTAACTAACAAACTCTCATATCCGCGGCTCAAATGAACTCGTAATAATACTAAAACTGTACTCATATTTCCCGATACTAATCCATCACTAATTCTTGTTGGGTTCCAGAGTAGCGTGCTACTTGCTGAAAAGCGCTTTGACGCCTCGTCAGGGGTAGTAAGCGCTATATAAATACTATTCAATACAATACAACAATACCAAGGGTATTCAAAAAATGCCTAGCAGTAGTTGCAGCATACCTCAGAAGACAGTACATATAGGTCTTCCCATATCTGGATGACCATTATCACCTGTCAACACACTCAATACACAATAGATAACTTACACAGACTAGAGTTCAGAATCAATTATCAGAAGAAGTCTCACCTTTAGCCAGCACAATTTCAGCCATATCTAGGGGCAAGTCTAAACACTCAGCATTAGCCTACCCAACTCCACAACAAATTCAGTTGTATCACACACTCATATCCCAATCAAACCTACACAGTAAAGTTTATCATGAGGCTTTTGGGAATGATGGCATCATGCATAGCAATAGTGCCCCATGCATGTCTAAACATGAAACCACTGCAACAGTGCCTCTCACAGCAATGGTCTCAGGCACAGGGTCAACTGCACTACAGGATCTAGTATTGTTGGAACGCCAGACTTACAACTCTCCACAATGGTGGAATCAAACCAACTTATCTAAAGGATGGCCATTTCAGGACCCTGTGCTACAGACCATAATGACAACAGATGCATCAGTGACAAGTTGGGGAGCCCATCTCAACAGTCTTACTATACAGGGAGAATGGGACTCAATACAACGCACTTTACACATAAACCACTTGGAATTGCTAGCAGTGTTTTTAGCAATGAAAGCATTCCAGACACAGATCACCCACAAGACAGTGTTAATAAGAACAGACAACATGACAACAATGTATTATCTGCAACAACAAAAAAGGGGGAAGTGGCGGGTGGAGGGGGGGGGGGCCCTCATCCCAATTGTCCTTTCTAGCACAGACAATTTGGAAGTGGGCAATTCACATTCACATTCGCATTCAAATAATAGCAGAGTATATCCCAGGAATACACAATCAACTTGTGGACCTCTTAAGCAGGACGCAGCAACAAATACATGAATGGGAGATTCACCCACCAGTAATTCAACAGTACTTTCACATGTGGGGAACACCAGACCTAGACCTGTTTGCAACAAGCGAAAACGCGAAATGCCCAAGCTTCGCATCCAGGTTCCCACACCTGCGATCCAAGGGCAATGCCCTGTGGATCAATTGGTCAGCGATATTTGCTTACGCTTTTCCCCCCTCTCCCACCAATTCCATTTCTGGTCAACAAAATCCATCACACCTCTCTCACAATGATACTCCTTGCTCCCACACGGCAACGTCAACACTGGTACACAACATTGTTATATCTGTCTGTAGTACCACATCACAAGCTCCCAAACAGACCAGACCTATAGACTCAAAACAAGGGTCAGATCAGTCATCCCAACCCCAGTATGCTCAACCTGGTGATTTGGTTCCTGAGGTAATAGAATTTGGATATCTACAGCTTACATCAGAATGTATGGACATTCTAAAACAAGCATGTAAACCTACAACCAGGCAGTGCTATGCAAATAAATGGAAACCTTTTGCATATTACTGCCAACCTAAAAACATTGATCCACTTAAAGCATCAGTACAGGACATTGTATATTTGCTTCATTTACAAAAAGCAAATAATGCATATTCATCTTTTAAAAATTCATTTGTCAGCAATATCAGCATACCTCCAAAACAAACAGCATACCTCTCTGTTTATAATTCCTGTCATAAAAGTTTTTATGGAAGGCCTTAAAAGAGTTATTCCACCTAGAGCTCCTCCAGCTCCTGCATGGAGTCTTAACATTGTGCTCACAAGGCTTATGGGCCCACCATTTGAACCCATGCATTCTTGTGCTCTTCAATTTCTCTCATGGAAGGTTGCTTTCCTGGTAGCAATTACTTCCTTAAGAGTAAGTGAAATTCAATCATTCACTTTAGAAGAACCCTCCTAAGTTCACAAACACAAAATAGTAGTTAGAACAAATCAAAAATTTCTTCCCAAAGTGGTTTCTGTCAGTCACCAGATCCTCGGGGTCTGCGCACGTTCCCAACACGTCCACCACTTAACAGCTCCAAGACTCTGATAGATAAATCACAGAGGCTAAGAAAGTTCAAGAGGGGATTAGGAAGGGAACAGCTGGGAAGGAGACCTGTAGTAAGAACAAAGGTTAAAACACACAATATCAAAATTACATCTCATGAAATCAATACTAGACTATGGCTCTAAGCTTTGTCATTCTGAAAACATGAACGACCTAAGAAGTAGGCTTAAAATGACTAAGTTTCAAGATGGTCGGATACCTGTAAGGGAATCAAGATGGATTAAATGAAACTTTCAAATTCAAGTACTTTCCTTTACATGAGAATCAGGAAAACATTCTGAATAAGTTCTAAACCAGTCATATGAATCCTTTTTTGAGAATGCATATTAGGACCATACAATATTGCATCTAGAAACTCTGGCCTTTTGTGTTCTCTTGAAATGTTTCAACACGAATTGCGCACATTGCAGATTTACATATACATATATATATATATTTATATATATATATTTTAAACACCATGGAAGGATTGTGCACCTTGAATAACACAATATGGATTCAAGTAATAAATCACACAACTTGTCAAGTCCAATACGTCCAAATAAATGTCTTAAAATGGTGGCATACAATGAACAACATGAATTAAGCTCGGGGAGAGAATTGTGCGTTTTTGTAGATTTGTAAGCCACCATGTAAATGTCAAGAAATGTTAGCGCGCAAAGCATAGCAGGGTTAAATCAACATGAAACGAATCGCGCGTCTTGCCGATTCGGAAACCACAGTGTAAATGTCAAGAAATGGTAACGTGCAATAATTAGCAGGGTTAAAACCAAATGAAACGAATCGCGCGTCTTGCCGATTCGGAAACCACAATTTAAATGTCAAGAAATGGTAGCGCGCAATAATTAACAGGGTTAAAACCACATGAAACGAATCGCGCGTCTTGCCGATTCAGAAACCACAATGTGAATGTCACAAACACTCAAGCGCACATTTCACATGCCCAAAAGTAATCTGTTAATCATAAAGACTTAGGCCCAAGAATATGAATTTCTCAATAACGGCGTCTGGGGGTTCAGCCCAACCACCGTCTTACCGCCCAGAACAAGGATCACCAATTAAGGATGAAGGGCAGAGGCCTGGAAAATCAAATAGGCCACCGGGACAGGAGCTCAGGAAGTAGCTGCTGCTCTGCACCGGGACCTCTGAATAGTGAGCACTTGGAGTTGGGCTGGCTCCCTTTTTATAGAGTCTTGGCCCAGCCCACAACCACACCCAGGCATGCTGCAGGGAAAGTCTCTGGAAGGCCCTGGAAAGGGGCCACACCCTAACACACTCTGAAAGCCTGCAGCAATACATTGTAAAGGAACAGTATTTGTAAGCACATTAAAAATAACTCTTCAGGATTGAACTCTGCAATGCAAAAGGTTAAACCACAACATATCAGCACAATGCATAAATTGTGTTGTTTTGAGAGTGCTGGGTTTTTGCATTCTAGTTGCCAATAGAGCACTCATTGCCCTGGTGTTGACAGTTTCACCATTTCACATTAATCAGTCAGAGGAATTACCAGTTTTTTTTTTTCCACAGCCAGATTCAGTTGCTGAAAGAGCTCTCCACACCCCTGATCTCAAAAGACCTCCCATGTATTACATAGACAGAAAAAAATATTTTAGAAAATCCTAACTTTTTGGGGCTTTTCAACAGCCTCATAAAGGTAATCCTATTTCCAAACAAGGATTGGCCAGATGGAGAGTAAAGTGTATTCAAACGTGCTATCCTAGAGCTAAAAGGCAGCTATTAGTAACCCCTAAAGCACATTCTACTAGAAAGAAAGGAGGTTCAGTGGTATTCTTAGGAAATATACCAATCACAGACATTAGCAAAGCAGCCACATGGTTCACACCTCACACATTTACTAAACACTACCTTGTAGATGTGCTTAGTCGCCAGCAAGCAAAAGTTGTTCAAGCCATGCTTAAAACACTATTTCAAACTACTCCAACCCCTATAGACTAGCCACTGCTTACTTGAGAGGGACTGCTTTTCAGTCTATGCACAGCATGTGTATCTGCAGTTACACATGCTGTAGGAAGTTGGCTCTGTGTATATACTATTTCAAAGTAAGAAATAGTGTGCACAGAGTCCAAGGGTTTTCCCCTTAGAGGTAACATAGTGTCAAAAATAGATAATACTAATGATCTACTTTGTGGTTGTGTGGTCGAGCAGTAGGCTTATCAGAGGGTAGTGTTAAGCATTTGTTGTACACATACAAGCAATAAATGAGGAACACACACTCAAAGACTTACTCCAGGCCAATAGGTTGTTATATAGAAAAATATATTTTCTTAGTTTATCTTAAGAACCACAGGTTCAAGATTTTACAAGTAATACTTCAATGAAAGGTATTTCACTCAGGTATTCTAGGAACTTTGAATAAACACAATAGCATGTACAGTTTTGACAAAAATGGCAATAAGCTATTTTAAAAGTGGACACAGTGCAAAAATCAACAGTTCCTGGGGGAGGTAAGTATTTGTTAAGTTCACATGTAAGTAAAACACTTACAGGGTTCAAAGTTGGTTCCAAGGTAGCCCACCGTTGAGGGTAAAGGCAACTCCAAAGTTACCACACCAGCAGCTCAGGTGCAGAGGTCAAAGAGGTGCCCAAAACACATAGGCACCCCGGTTCCAGTCTGCCAGCATGTAAGTACCCGTGTCCTCGGAGGGCAGACCAGGGGGGTTTTGTAGGGCACCGGGGGGGGACACAAGCAGGCACAGAAAGTACACCCTCAGCGGCACAGGGGCGGCCGGGTGCAGAGTGCAAACAGGCTTCGGGTTTTCTGTAGACAGCGATGGGGAGACCCGGGGGTCTCTTTAACGATGCTGGCACAGGGGGGGCTCTTCGGGGTAGCCACCACCTGGGCTAGGCAGAGGGTCGCCTGGGGGTCGCTCCTGCACTGGAGTTCGGTTCCTTCAGGTCCTGTGGGCTGCGGGTGCAGTGTTGGTTCCAGGTGTCGGGTCCCTTGTTACAGGCAGTCGCGGTCAGGGGGAGCCTCTGGATTTCCTCTGCAGGCGTCGCTGTGGGAGCTCAGGGGGGGTCAACTCTGGCTACTCACGGGCTCGCAGTCGCTGGGGAGTCCTCCCTGTAGTGTTAGTTTTCCGCAGGTCGAGCCAGAGGCGTCGGGTGCAGAGTGGAAAGTCTCACGCTTCCAGCGGGAAACGTGGGGTCTTTAAAGTTGCTTCTTCGTTGCAGGAAGTTGCAGTTTGTTGAACAGGGCCGCTGTTCTCGGGAACTTCTTGGTCCTTTAGATGCAGGGCAGTCCTCTGAGGCTTGAGAGGTCGCTGGTCGCTGTTGGATGCATCCCTGTTGCAGTTTTCAACAAAGTAGGGATACAGGCCGGTGGGGCTGGGGCCAAATCAGTTGTCATCTCCGTCTTCCCTGCAGGGCTTCAGGTCAGCAGTCCTTCTTCTTCTTTAGGTTGCAGGAATCTATATTCCTCGGTTCTGGGAGCCCCTAAATACTGAATTTAGGGGTGTGTTTAGGTCTGCGGATTCACATGCGCCCTCCCTCCTCCCCGGAAGCCTGTAGCCGCTGTAGTACTCTGTTATGTAGATATGTATATACATTGCATGGGCATCTTCTTTACTTACTAAATATTTGTAAATATACTATCATTCACTCCTCACTTTACCCTTCTGCGGGAAAGCAATCTAACAAAGGACTCAATGCCCATGTGCACTGTCACCGAGAGGATCTTGTGACTCGAAAAAGCTTCTAAGAAAAACAACTTGTAACACTCAGAGCCCAACACTAGATGGCGATATATGCACAGCATGCGAATCTGCAGCACTACATGCCACGAACAGATGTACACTGGGTAAGTGACATTTTCCATATATATATATATGTGTGTGTGTTCGGTGGCATGTGTAGCTGCAGATACACATGCTGTGCATTATCCTGCCATCTAGTGTTGGGCTCGGAGTGTTAAAAGTTGTTTTTCTTCAAAGAAGTGTTTTCGAGTCACGGGACCGAGTGACTCCTCCCTTTTGGCTACATTGCGCATGGGCATCGAATCCATCTTAGATTGTTTTCTTTCCGCCATCGGGTTCGGACGTGTTGCTGTTCGCTCCATGATTCGGTTCGGGAAAGTATTAGAATCATCAAAAAAACGTCAGTATTGTTGCATTCGCAAAAGATCTTCTATTGATACATCAGCACCGACGAGACAACCGCTTTGGTGGCCCTTCGGGCTTCCGTGCCCAGCCGAGGCCTGGTCGGCCCGACCACGCCAGTCGTCGAAGCCTCATGGACCGGACCCCCTTCTGTTTCTGTCCGACATGCCACGCAAAGTATCCATACACAGACCAGCATCGGGTCTGTAATCTGTGTCTGTCACCGGAGCACAGAGAGGATACACGCGAGGGCTGCAAGGCCTTTTGGTCGAAAAAGACCTTAAGAGATCGGAGGGCGAGACGCTTGCAGATGGCCTCGAAATCGTCGCAACACCTCGACGTCGAAGAGGAGGAGATGGCTATCTCCATCCAGGGATCGGAATCGTACGACTCCGACGGAGGCCGACAGCGGGCCAAAAAGTGAGTACGCCTGCCCCGACCCAACCCCAAAGTCAGCCAAAAAAAAACAATAGGCCTCGGGATGCCACTGCCTGAAGGCCATGGCTCGACCCATAAAAAAAGCGGTGATTAAGCAACACCTTTGGCACCGAAGAAGCCAAAATCGTGCAGAAGTCTTCCGACTCGAGTCGAGAAACCGGTGTCGAAAAAAGTCGACATCGCCTGGTCGAAGCCACTAAGCCTCGAAAGTGCCTTTCGGAGCCGAGGCCAACCATCACCATGGGCATTTCGGTGCCGAGAAAACCGGCTTTGGCGCTGAAAAAGACCTCTTATACAGAGGAACATGGGCACTCCAAACAACTGAAGGAGAGGCACAGGTTTGAAGAGGAGTTGGATATTGAAGAGTTTGATCAAAATCAAGCAAGAATACAGATCCATAAGGATACTGGAAGGATTCAAACTGCCCCTCCTCTCAAATGTAAGAGAAAGTTGGCTTTTCAACCACGGACAGAGACTGAAACTGATCAGCCAAGAGCTAAAGCGGCTAGAGAGAAATCACCAACTCGCCATTTCTCTCCAGAAATATTGCCACCACATTCACCACAAAGGACAGGGTCACCAGTTGGCACGCCACCTGCACGGTCATCCACACATACTGTGCAAACTCAGGATGATGTAGATCCCTGGGACCTCTACGATCCCCCTGTATCGGGCAATAGACCTGAGTGCTTCCCCTCAAAACCATTTCCACCAGAGGATAGCACCACTTATACCCAAGTCTAGAACAGGGCTGCGACATTCCATAATGTCAGTATGCATTCAGAACCATTGGAGGATGACTTCCTTTCAATACTCTGGCTTCCACGCATGCGTCATACCAAAGCCTGCGTATGCTACCAGGCATGCTTAAGCATGCAAAGCAAGTGTTTCAAGAGCTGGTTAAGGGAAGAGCCATCACTCCGAGGGTGGAAAAAAAGTACAAACCACCTCCGTCGGACCCAGTTTTCATTACGCAGCAGCTCCAACCGGCCTCTGTAGTGGTTGGTGCCGCAAGGAAACGTGCAAACTCGCAATCATCAGAAGATGCACCACCCCCTGATAAAGAAAGTCGCAAGTTTGACGCAGAGGGGAAAAGAGTGGCGTCGCAAGCGGCCAAACAGTGGCGTATTGCAAATTTGCAGGCTCTCCTTGCTCTTTACGACCGAGCTCACTGGGATGAAATGAGTGACATCATTCAGCATCTACCTAGAGTATTAGAAACGGGCTCAACAAGTGGTAGAGGAAGGGCAAGCTATCTCTAACAACCAGATTCGTTCGGCACTGGACTCCGCTGACACCGCTGCAAGAACTGTAAATACGGCTGTCACAATCGGGAGAAATGCTTGGTTACGAAGCTCAGGATTCAAACCTGAGATACAGCAGGCAGTGTTAAATATGCTGTTTAATCAGCAGCAACTGTTTGGGCCGGAAGTGGACACAGCCATCGAACAGATGAAGAAGGACTCTGACGCGGTCAAAGCCATGGGCGCGCTCTACTCTTCCCAGTATAGAGGGACATTTCGAAAACCACAATTTAGGGGAGAATTTAGACAGCCAACTTCAGAGGCATCGACTTCTCAGGCAAAACCCACCTACCAGTCCCAATACTAGACAGGGGGGTTTCTTGGATCATTCAGGGGACAATTCCCAAGATCAAGGGGAAAGTTTCAGCCTACCAAGCAGGCCCCCAGTAACAAACAGTGACTCCAATGTCACACTTCCCCAACACACATCACCAGTAGGGGGACAATTAACACTCTACCACAAACATTGGTCAGACATAACCACGGACACGTGTTCTATCAATTATCCAACATAGTTACTGCATAGAGTTCACACATTTCCCTACAGATGTTCCCCCAAGAGCGCACAAACTGTCGGCACAACATCTAGACCTGTTACAAATAGAGGTACAAGCACTATTTAAAAAAAACAGCTAACTAGTACCTCACCACCAAAAAGAAACGGGTTTACTCCCTATATTTCCTTATTCCCAAAAAAGAGAAAACACTAAGACCAATTTTAGATCTCAGGACATTAAACCTCTTCGTCAAATCAGAACATCTCCACATGGTCACACTACAAGATGTAGTTCCCTTACTAAAACATGGAGATTATATGACAACACTGGATCTAAAAGATGCATATTTCATATACCCATCCATCCATCTCACAGAAAATACCTCAGATTTGTCATACACGGCAAACATTACCAATTCAAGGTACTTCCCTTCGGGATAACAGCGCCCAGAGTAGTTACAAAATGCCTTGCTGTAGTAGCAGCTCATATAAGGAGACATCACATGCATGCATTCCCATATCTCGACGATTGGCTAATAAAAGCCAACACTCAACACCGGTGTCAAAATCACACGCAATATGTAATAAATACCCTAGACAAACTAGGCTTTTCTATAAATTACCAAAAATCTCACCTGCAGCCATCCCAACTACAACAATACTTGGGAGCAACACAACACACAAAGAGCAATTGCCACTCCAAGCCCACAGAGGGTTCAATCTTTTCAATCTATGGTGTCAAACATACAACCAAATCACCAGTACACAGTCAGATTTGTCATGAAACCACTAGGCATGATGGCCTCATGCATTGCTATTGTCCCAAACGCACGTCTACACATGCGGCCCTTACAGCAGTATCGACAAGTAGAGGGACAGGGAGAATTGAAGGTCCAGTGTAGGATCTCCCAAAGTAACTATAGACAAAATAAATACACTGTTCCTGGCAGAAAGGAAGGGAAACCCTAAGGTTTAGGAGCAAGAGCCCTCACACATCCAATTGGATGTCATGCTTCATCATTGGGGTGCTCCTCGTCAAACAGGCGCTGCAATGTCTGACGGGCTCCCCTTAAGGGGGCTCTTTGACGGAGATCTTTTTTTTTGTAACTGCTGTGAAAAACTACAAGCAGGTCGTGTTTCAAGAGCAGGAGAAAGTTTAAAATTGGTTCTATATCCCAATAGAAAAAAAAATCACATTTAATGGGTTGTAAAGGGATAAGACCAAGGTTAAAAACACAGTGAAAGTGATAAAATGAGGTGATGCTCAAACACTTTCCAAAACTCATAGGCGTAAGCAATTATCTTAAAGCCACCTGTACATAGGTCTACATGTTTCGCGTCTCACGGTCTAAAAGATCCACTGACGCTTCTTCAGGACCATACATCATAGATAGATACTTCTCCTGTATTATAAAAATCAAAACATTGTAGAGTAGTTTATCCAGAATCGAATAAATCAAACCAAACGTCGCAGTCACTTACAGTAAAGCGTACTATCCGTCTAGTCAACTAAACACATTAAGGTCATCCTGGGAAAAGTAAGACATCATAAGTAATAATAATAACAGTGACCAGTGCTCGATTAGTGTACACACTATGTGACAAACCGAATAGCACGGTGTAAAAATAAAGAAATGAAAAAAGAGCTTACCATCCCCCATTGTAGGAAGGGCTCCATAGGAGGCACATGCATCAGGTTGTCCCTACTAGATAGAAAAAGGGAAAATACCACAGTTGCATACACTCCTGAAAATTTAGAAATTATGAATCCATACCTAATGACAAACTATGTCAGGAAAACAATCTTTAAAGAGCAGTTTATCGTAATGTGTAGGTAATGCCATCAACCCGGCTAAAGCATTTGTACCCTCAATATGGCAATATAGATAATAAACGTAGGTACTAGGATCAGGTAATGTCGATAAACTTCTAAACATTCAGATGAAAAACCGGCGCTGCAAATCTTAGCGTGGCAGGAGTGCGGATAACAAAATCAGCCTGTTAGGTGGGGGGCGGTAGGACTGTAAATAGAAGTAAACAGTCGAGTGCACACAAGGATTCACTGACGCGATAGCGTCAAAAAACACACTCGAGTTCAGCTTGAAAAAAGACCACTCGAGTAAAACTAGAAAAAAGGCCAACAGGGAGAGAGGGGCAATTGTACTCACGTATTTGAAGAGGCAAGCCCGTCTTCTGCACCTACCCCGGCGTGTCCTCCTAAATCTGTACGCGCTCAGGGTAGGGACGATTTTTTTAAGGTCAGGAAACACGGAAGTGCAGCGTTTCACCGATGGAAACAGTAGGAATAGAAAAAGGACTGTCAGTACAACTCATTCTTTGACACTAAAAAAGGACTATAAACTCCTGTTTTGGGGGCCATCTTTAAGAAAGACCATCAGGCTTAGGAAAAAGACATTGCTAATGAAAAATTAAATGCTGGCTAATTCAGTAAGAATAAATTCAATAACAAAGATTGGACAACGCAAAATATGTAAAAATACAAATGAACAATCCGTAAACCCGGGTCAAAGAACAATGAAAAACAGCCAGCTCAAGTCAGCTCAATAGAGGGGATGTAGCATGGGGCAAGATTCAATCTCTGGGAGAGAACATATCAACTAAAGATATAATTGTCAATCTCACAGCCATATAATAAATGAAAAGCAAAGGTCTTGAAGGCAAAGAGGACACTGATGGTCCTTCTGAGAAAAGATAATCCAGGGTATGTCATCATTAAGGCCTATGACATGTGTCCGGAGTCTATATACCCAAGGTTGTTCAAGCCTAAACAGTGAACTAGTCAGTCGATTGGGAGCGTCAAGGACCACCCATTTCAAATCATCTGGATCATGGCGGGCTTCCAGGAAATGAGTACAAAGTTTCGTAGTAGCACGCCTACACCTGATATTACTACGGTGCTCATTTATTCTTAACTTCACTGATCTAGTTGTCATGCCCTGCAGTTACGTCATAATCTGAGGAATTGCCCAAAGGGTAGATTATCATGTAAGGCTTTTGGGTTGTGGCTGTCATATGTCAGTAAACTGTTGCGATCATTGGATTTATGGTAGTTACATGTAAACAGTTTGCCGTTATGAATACTGATTGACAGGTCAAGGAAAGCCACCTGGATGGTAGATACAGTAGATGTGAATTTGAGATAAGGGTCTAGTGAATTAATCCAATCGTTAAAAGGATTGACTTCGGTCAGTGGGCCCTGCCATACAATCAAGATATCATCAATATAACGTGGCCATAACTTGATGTAGTCATGGAAAGGATTAGTATCAGTGAGGATAAAATGTTTCTCGAATTTGTACATATATAAGCAAGCCAGACTCGGGGCGAAGGTACTACCCATTGAAGTACCCCTAATCTGTTGGAAAACCTGCTCCTCAAACTGAAAAAAAAAATGTCATTGCTAAAGATGCACATTGCATGATGAAAGAAATAGGGGAGGACAAATTCCACGGATAATCACGCAATAAAGCTTTCACTGCCTGTAGTGTTGCTTCTTGGGGTATATTTGTGTACAGGGCTTCGACATCGAGGGTGATCAATCCATGGGCCTCTACTGTAGTGTTTATCATCTCTATTAGATTCAACATATCTTTTGTGTCTTGTAGATAAGTGGAAGTTCCCTTAACCAATGGTTGGAAAAAATTATCACAAAAGGTGGACAAGGGTTCCAGCACAGAGCCTATCCCAGATAATAAAAGTAAGGGGTCTGAGGATTCGGAGTGTCTAAGAATGCCGTCTCCTTTGGAGATATCCAAGAATTATTTAGAGCTTCTTCTGTCATTGACCTAATCTGGGACTGAAGTGCAGGGGTAGGATCCCTAACTATCGGGACATAGTAGGTCAAATCACTAAGGAGGCGTAAGCATTCTTGTCTGTAGTCACCACTATTCATAATAACAATAGCCCCTCCTTGTCAGCTTGTTTGCTAACAATGCTTGGGTCATCGGATAGTCTTGCTAAAGCTTCTCTTTCGACCGTGGAGATATTCTGGAAGGGTTGTTTAGGTCGCAACAAAGAAAGGTCCGATAATACTGCTTTTTCAAATGCAAGGACCTCGCAAGGAACCGTAGAAGATGGAGGGACAAAGGTCGAGGGAGGTTGTAGCCCAGAGGCAAAGGTATTTCTGGTTTGTTCTGAAAAAAGAGTAACCGGATTTTGCGGAACAATTGAGAGAATTCACAATTCAATCTAAATAAGTCTTCTCCCGGAGTAGGGACGAACCCTAAACCCCTATTGAGGACGCGTGCCTCGTCCACTGACAAAAGTTTATAAGATAGATTTAGCCTAGGTTTTCGGAGTTGGGGTCTTGCCCTGGCTCCTGGTGACCATTTGCAGTTCTTCCCGTACCCATTGTACGTGTCTGCCTCTTCCTCTCCTTCTGCCTCTTCCTCTGCCCCGACCGCAGCCTAAAAAAGGCATGTATGGCATCATGGGGCGTGGTTGGAAGAAGGGAAATGGTGACTGCCAGGGCATGGGGTGGTTCACAGGATAAGGAGAGTAGTTATAAAAAGACTGTGGGAGATGGTCATCTGTGCTCCATCCATCCGAGGAAGGTTTTCTCGAGGATGTTTGTGACTCATCTGATGATCTGGATTGGGTGTCCGCTTCAAAGTCGTCCTTAGTATAAGGATAGACTTTCTCCCTACTAAATCTTGTAATATCCTTCTGGAGTTTAGAAATGTTCTGGTGTGTTAGAAATTCCTTGGTTTCATTAAGTTCCGCGTTTACCGCTGATAAACGGCTTTTGAAGGTGGTCAGAGTGATTGTGGTTTTAAGAGTGCTCTCTAAGAGATTGATCTGAATCATTATAGAGTTAGAAAGACGCTTAGAAGTGTTGATAATCAAAACTAGCCAGTCCCTTGTGCATTTCCAGGCTATCTGGGCCCAATCTTTCCTGAACACTAGGTCCTGCAAAAAGATTCTGGGCAGGTTGGACACGAGTAAGCCTGTGAATCTGCAGCGGAACATGCCACAAACCGATGTACACTGGGTAAGTGACATTTTATATATATATATATATATATATATATATATATACATACATATGTGTGTGTGTGTGTGTTCGGTGGCATGTGTACTGGTAACCCTTTATCCAAACAAGGCATAGCCAGATGGATAGTGAAATGTATACAAACTTGTTACCTGAAAGCTAAAAGACAGCTACTCATTACACCAAAGGCACACTCCACTAGAAAGAAAGGAGCAACAATGGACTTTCTAGGAAACATACCAATGACAGAAATTTGTAAGGCAGCCACTTGGTCCACACCTTATACTTTTACCAAACATTACTGTGTAGATGTGTTAGCAACACAACAAGCCACAGTAGGACAGGCTGTACTAAGAACAGTATTTCAAACAACTTCAACTCCTACTGGCTGACCACCGCTTTGGGGGAGGGTTATGCACAGCATGTGTATCTGCAGCTACACATGCCACCGAACAGAAAATGTCACTTACCCAGTGTACATCTGTTCGTGGCATGTTCAGCTGCAGATTCACATGTACCCTCCCACCTCCCCGGGAGCCTGTAGCCGTTTAAGTTGCAATTAGAAATTGTACATATGTAAATAAACATTCCTTTACATCAACTTTGTACGTACATCTCTATCCCACTGCATGGACATCTTTACTATTCTCACTCTATCACTCCTACCTTACCCTCTGCGGGAAAACAATCTAAGATGGAGTGGATGCCCATGCGCAATGAAGCCAAAAGGGAGGAGTCACTCGGTCCCGTGACTCGAAAAGACTTCTTCGAAGAAAAACAACTTGTAACACTCCGAACCCAACACTAGATGGCAGGAACAGTGCACAGCATGTGTGCCATGAACAGATGTACACTGGGTAAGTGACTTTTTCCATATGTATTACGCTGTTGGTTTGGATGGCTGTTGCTTTCCTAATTGGTAAGGTATCTAGGATAGGTTTCATGCTGCTGTGTAAGGTCTGACAGATTACTCAGCTTTATTTGTATATCAATAAGTAATCATTTTACTCTTATTAGTACATAGGTGTTTTATTATTGCACTCCCATGTTAGTGTGTGTGTGTGTGTGTGTATATATATATATATATATATATATATTATATATAAAGACATATCCTAGAGGTATTTGTATTATCTCTAGTTAAGTTTGCTAGGGAAAATCGAATTATATGCCAATAGTTGCTATTGTTGTATGCAGCTTCTTTTAATGGAGCATTTTTTTATGCTTTATTCATGGGAGATGGACCATTCTGTTGTCTTTTTTAAACAGAACAGGTCTGGCTAAGGTAGACCTTTAATATGACGTAGAGGTATCGCTCAGTGGCATGGCCTGCTGATCTATATTTCACAAGTATCGAACATGCAATTTGGGTCTGGGTATACAAGCAAATAAATGTATATTCATAATGTAATTTGGCAAAATTGTCCTGTCGTGATACGTAATGTTTTCCCCATGCTGCCTGTCTTTGTGACTTTATTACTGTCGTCATTTCACCAGTTCTTATGGAGTGAGCATGCTTGGATTTGGACCTCACTAAGAGTGCAAGTAGTACAACAACTGTGTGTCAGACATGATATGATTAAAAACATGGGACTAAAATTATCCATGTTAGTTTTATAGTGTCTTATTTCTTTATTTACCAGTGGTTCCATCCACAGGTTTTAATGTTGTAGAGTATTATTGCTCTCCTAAATTATTATGAAGGTTTTGTCTTTTTCTCTTTTTCTAGACCGATTTTGTTCTACTTAGAGACTTTTAATGGTCTCAGTTTGCAGACCCTCCTCCAGAGAGAGTATAACTTTGATATATGATTCTAAAGTAAGGAATCTGTGGCTACATGTCTGTATGAGGTGAACAAGGTACATAATCTGATAGACAGGATCCAGCTTCAGATTCCTTACCGACCCTTCCATCCTCCCCGCTCTGCAAACTGAGTGACCTTTTGTCTCACAGAAATTCATATCCGGAAGTGAGAATTCAGTGGCTATTAGGCACAAGGGTGTTTTTTTATTTTTATTTAAATTTTAGCATACTGTTTCGATAGCCTTTTTCTCTATGTGGCTCCACATTTTGAACGTAGAAAAAATATTCACTGAAGAAACTGATGTCAGAGAGGAGGTTATATGGACTCCGTTGATGTCACATTCAGTCAATGCCATCTGTACAGAGTCACGCAGACATGCTGGTGGGGTGGGGTGGCGGGTGGAGTTTGTGAATCCAGTCTCGTGCCTGGGGAAGGTTCTAGGGTGAGGACTCTGCGGCTCGATGCTGTCTCTAGCAGACAGTGTGTTAAGTAACTTCTTCTTTTCTTGTAAAATTCTAATAACCTAGTAGACCACAAGGTCTTTATATGAAATGACTCTTCTGTGCTATCTTAGATTTGGTGTCCTGTGAAATACAGTGTCATGTTTGTTTGAAAATCTTTGTCAGCATAGCCAGGTCTTCACATGTAAGCCATCCGTTATGGGAACGTTTTTCGATTAGGCCATATTCTTATTTTCTTCTAGCTTAAAAATATGAGCCACAATATACATCAGATTTTGTTTTACTTTGTCTTTTTACTCTTTGCAAAATCATTTAAACTGTTTTTTCTAGATTTTTTATTTATCCGCCACCAGACTTTGTTAGTAGTCCTATTTCCAAATGGGAGTGTAAGAGAAGTAGTCTATTTTTTGTAGTAGTTATAACCATTCAGCAGCTTTGTTTCTTGTGTAAGGTAACCCCAAAACATCTTGTGATACGTTAGTCTGTCTGTTTGCATACACAGACTGGGTGCTGTAGTCTATAGCTAAATGAGACGTACTGGATTATTTTGTAAGAAAAGTCTTTTTGTCCGGAGTATGCTGCCTGGACTGACATACATTCCAGAGGAAAGAAGCCTGATATTAATAGAAAAAAATTAAGTAAACTCTCTAAGAATTGTTAAATGCACAATTTGGATAATTCACAGAGACTGAACTGCAGCTTAACTATTATAGACCTAAGAGACTGAGGGGCATATTTATACTCTGTTTGCGCCGGAATTGCGTTTTTTTTTTTAATGCAAATCCGACGCAAAACTAACTCCATATTTATACTTTGGCGTTAGACCCGTCTAGCGCCAAAGATCTTGGAGTTTGCGTAATTTTTTAGCGTGGACACCTACCTTGCGTTAATGATATGCAAGGTAGGCGTTCCCGTCTAAAAAATGACTCCGAGGCATGTGCGCCGTATTTACACTCCCGGGCGTCATTTTGTGGGCGGGTCAAAAAAAATGACATCCAGCCGTTTTAGTGTCATTTTTTAACGCCTGGTCAGGGCAGGCGTTAAGGGACCTGTGGGCTCGGAAGGAGCCCAGAGGTGCCCTCCCATGCCCCCACGGACACCCCCTGCCACCCTTGCCAACCCCAGGAGGACACCCAAGGATGGAGGAACCCATCCCAGGGAACTTAAGGTAAGTTCAGGTAAGTATATATTTTTTTTTTTTTGGGTGGCATAGGGGGGCCTGATTTGTGCCCCCCTACATGCCACTATGCCCAATGACCATGCCCAGGGGACAGAAGTCCCCTGGGCATGGACATTGGGTAATGGGGCATGACTCCTGTCTTTGCTAAGACAGGAGTCATTTAAATGGGGGTTGGGAGTAAAAAAATGGCGCAAATCGGGTTGAGGCGAAAATTTTGCCTTAGCCTGACTTGCCCCATTTTTTTGACGCCCAAGCTCCATTTTCCCCTATGCCGGCGCTGCCTGGTGTAAGTCATTTTTTTTTACGCACACCAGGCAGCTCCGCCGGCTAACGTCATTCCATAAATAAGGCGCCCGCATGGCGCTTTGGAATGGCGTTAGCCGGCGTTAAATTTTTTGACGCACAACTGCGTTGGCGCAGTTGTGCGCCAAAAAGTATAAATACGGCCCTAAGAACGCCACAGAAAGTGTTTTGGTATAGGCTGGTCTAGGAGATATGATCCATTCTATTCCCCTGTTGTGGGCTAACAGCAAAAGCGCAGCTTTAATGGAGAAATTTGAACACCTTAAACTTAGCTACAGCTCATGTGTTTTCCCCAGTAAAAAGTGGTTAACGTTCAGTAAAAAGTGAGCTGCAAAAGCATTTTCTAATCTTCCATACGCGTTTTCTTTTCATTGGAACACTTTGGTTTCACTGATAAAAAATTTGGGCTGCCACTCCTGAATATTATTTTCTCTACTTTCAAATCTTAATTATTTTGTGCCAATTCAATGTCGCAATAGTAATGTTTCTTTAAAATTCTCGGTGGAAATGGTAAGGTGCAGATCTCCATATTCTAAAAATAGTGTTCTGTGAAAAGAAGATAATCGACAAACAGCTATAAGGTAAAGGTGAATTAAAAAAATGCACACTGAACCACCTGAGAAGGAATTGAAACACCTATGTCATGGACCTAATTTTAGAAAGGCCTGTTATGGGTCAGAGCGAACCCTGGCTAACTGGATGTACTAGACAATAAAAAATTGGCACCAGTATGTCTATTAAAATAAAGTGAAATATTTGGCCATTGTTTGATCATGCGAGACCAACCACGCTCCTTGATGTTCAGCACAACCTATTGGTGAGCCGACAAGAGACCAGATTTAAAAGGAGCTTGATTGATGTTAGGGGAGAAAAGTAACCAAGTTAAGGGTTGTTTAGCTTCGAATAAAACATGCAGGGGCATATTTATACTCCGTTTGTGCCGGAATTGCGTCGTTTTTTTTTACGCAATTTCGCCGCTAAACTAACTCAATATTTATACTTTGGCGTTAGACGCGTCTAGCGCCAAAGTCCATGGAGTTAGCGTCATTTTTTAGCGTGGACACCTACTTTGCATTAATTATATGCAAGGTAGGCGTTCCCGTCGAAAAAATCGACTCCGAGGCATGTGCGTGGGATTTATACTCCCGGCCAAAATTCACGCCCGGGAGTGGGCAGGTCAAAAAAAATGACGTACGGCCGCTTTTGCGCCGTTTTTTAGCGCCTGCAAAAGGCAGGCGTTAAGGGACCTGTGGGCTCTGAAGGAGCCCAGAGGTGCCCTCCCATGCCCCCAGGGACCCCCCCTGTCACCCTTGCCCACCCCAGGAGGACACCCAAGGCTGGAGGGACCCATCCCAGGGACATTAAGGTAAGTTCAGGTAATTTTTTTTGTAAATTTTTTTTGTGGCATAGGGGGGCCTGATTTGTGCCCCCCTACATGCCACTATGCCCAATGACCATGCCCAGGGGACAGAAGTCCCCTGGGCATGGGCATTGGGCAAGGGGGCATGACTCCTGTCTTTGCTAAGACAGGAGTCATTTCTATGGGGGTTGGGAGTGAAAAAAAATGGCGCAAATCGGGTTGAGGCGAAAAAATTGCCTCAACCTGACTTGGCCCATTTCTTGACACCCAAGCCCCATATCCCCCTACGCCGGCGCTGCCTGGTGTACGTCGTTTTTTTTAACGCACACCAGACGGCGCCGCCGGCTAACGCCGGCTAACGTCATTCAATAAATACGGCGCCCGCATGGTGCTTCAGAATGGCGTTAGCCGGCGCTAATTTTTTTGACGCAAAACTGCGTTAGCGCAGTTTTGCGGCAAAAAGTATAAATATGGGCCGCAGTATCTGTTTAGGTCACGTTCCCAGTAGAAGGTCCAGGCCACTACCGCGTGGTACTCCAAAAGAACTCGGGAGATACTATAGGAGAAAGGGGAATGCACCAAGGCTCATAACGAGGTGCTCTGTGAAAAAGTTAGTGAGCCTAAGAGGTATTTCAAATGATTTTATTAGGTATATCCTACAAAGTGTATGCATAAACAATTAAGATTTCTAGAACATCATTAAAAAGAGAGTAAGAGGAAATAAAATGGGATAGGAAAAGGCAGAAAAGGGATAAATCAAAATCATCATTAATACTAGCTTAAAACTTTGGCTGGATAAGCAAGAAATAGAGGCATATAATAATGAATTGAGCAAAGCTGCTGCATATGTGTACATACACTGCATCAGAGGAGCAGTAGCTACCCAGACTGGCTGCATGATTTACGATGGTGTAATTTTTGTTGCGGTAAGGGTGCAGCTAATTTCAAATGGGAAGCGTGGCAGTTCTCTTTGGAGATTGTAGGAGAGAAAGATTATCTGCACTCATCATAAAAGTTAACCATTCTTTCCAAACCTGAAAAGAAATGCAGATTTCCAATTACTTAACACAATTTTACCACCAAGTATTAGAAATAAATCCAGAAGCTAGCTGTCATTTTTTATTATTATTAGTAGTGAAGAGTCCTTGGTCCAGTTAGAAAGTAAGATAAACAGAAAGTGGTATTAGTATGTGCAGTTGGCTCTATAAAGGTCAATACATTTGTCCAAAATCTCTTTAAAACTGCACAACATACGTTTGAGATCCACTATTGCGAGACCACAATTCGAGCATAATTGAGAATCCTGACGGTTCATCTTATGTAGTCTGTGGGGTCCAGTACTTTCCATGAAGTAGGTGAAATTTCTGTTTGAGCTAAATAGGCCTTATATATATATATATATATATATATATATATATTTATATATATATATTTATTTTTTTAGGATAATCAGTCAAGGGCAAAGGATTATGTTATGAATCCATTTCTGATTCACATTTTAATTGCATGGGTAAAGTTAATTTTTTAGATTTAGGCAAAAGTAAAGAGTAGTCTTGGGGGTGAAGCTAGCCGCCATGGCCTGAAGATGTGGACGCCATGAGCTCCTCGTTGCCTGCTGTCTCCAGCCCTTTGAAGCTCTTGTTGCATTGCTCAGTTCAGCATTGAGTAACTGGGGTGAGCCCGTGCACCCGATCTGGATTTTGGCTGGTGGCCAGGGCATGTTCCTGCAGTCCTGGACCGTGATCATCTTGCTGTGCCAGAGCCCCAGGAAGAACCATAATGGCGGTCCTGCTCAGATAGCTGTCATGGTGCCACGCTTCCTGGCGAACTTGCAGACGCTGCTGGCCCATGGTGACTACGGGGCTCCTTGTGAGTTTGTTTAACCTAGGGGTGTCTGAGGGGGGCGGGGAAGGGATGATGGTGGGTCCTCAAGAGGTTTGCCTTTGCCTGGCGTAGTACCGCCTGTGTGTTTACATCCCTTGACACACACTCTGCTCCCTGGGAGCATTTTTGGTTTGGGGTCAGTGACTGCTGCGGTGGTGGCATTTGTAGCTCCCAGAGGAGCCACTCTACTGTATGTCCGCCTGGCCACTGGCATTGTGGCCTTCCACATGGAGTCTGTGCTGCACTTGAATCCTGAAACTCACCAAAATGGTGTCCCCACCTTAGCGGTTGTAACTGCTCCACTCCTGCTTCCTGCCTGCATCGGCCCATTACCCACTCCCACCCCACCCCTTGACTTTGGGAACGCACACCTGAGGGCTGACAGTCGATTGGGGCATGTGAGAGCGTTTGGGAGAAGGTCACCCCTGCTGCGAATGGAAACTCCTGTCCTTGAGAGTGTAGTGGGGGCATCTAACCTCTGTACGGGACTCCTGATTGGCTTCTCATGGTGTAGTTGGCTGCGGCAGGTCGCGGGGTACAGCTGTCTGCCTGTTGATTGTGTATGGTGCTGGGAGTGGGCTGTCCTTCATGCCTTCCTCTTCACTGGGCGGCTGTTGAGGATTCAGCCTTGTGTTTAGCTTCGGGGGTGCCTGTCTGCCTTCTTACTTCCTGACTGTTTACCTCGGCCCGGTAATCTGGTGCAGCCTCCACCCCATCACTCTACTTTAGACCTCCCACGCCTGGACTGCGCTATCCTTACTCAGTGTCCCTGGTCTGGCTTGTGGGCTGGGAGGTCCTTGGCAGACCATTCTGGTTAGTCCCTTCTTGTCTTAACTAATCGTAATGGGACACACACAGCAGAGCCAGGAAGATAGACTTTCAGCCTGTCCCAATAAGGTGTGTGACGTATATTATTGATTTGCTTTTCTTTGTGTTGGCTTGGTGATTCTATATCTGCTGGGGTGGAGGGGGGTTGCTTGTGGGTGGAGTCCTTTGTAGTTTGCCTGTTTTGTTTGGTGTGTACCCCCTTGTTGGCAGGCTGTTCTACCCCCCCTCTCCACCCTCCTCTAATACCTTTCCGCTATGGAACTGGTTTGGCCCTCAGGCCTTTGTTGGCCTGTACACGGACCCAGTAGGCTGTATTGTTTGGACAGGATAGTTACGTGTCTCAGTCCTTGGGGGTGTTGGGTGTTTTATTTTTGGGTTTAGGCCTTTAGTACTGTTACAGCTTTGCAGTGGTAGGCATGTGGTTAGATTCTCTCTGTGGCTGATGAGGTAGGATGGGTCCAGTCTGGTTAAAGGAAGATCGGGACGGGGTCGTCCTCTCTCCATTTTCTCTATCCTCTGCTTATGGCAGCTCAAATTAAATTGATTATTTGGAATGTACGGAGCCTTTCCTCTCCCTCTAGGAGGTGTAACGTGCTCTACTATCTGAAGCACAGGGGGGGTCTATATTGCGTACTTGCAGGAAACGCATCTGAAACTGAAAGTTGGGGCACTTCGGAGACGCTGGGGGGGAGCGACTTTATGGTACTTCGTATTTGGCGTTCTCAAGGGGTGCTTTTTAAAAAAAAATGCAATTTGGTGTCCTCTTTTGACTCAGAGGGGAGGTATGTTATGGTGCTGGGCTGCTTAGATGTCAGGGATGTGGCACTAATGAACATTTATGACCCAAATGTGGATCAATCGTCATTCCAGACTAGTTTGGCCCTTCTTTTATCTCTTATGGTCCCCTACCTTTAGGTAGTAAGGGGTGATTCAAACTGGGTGGTGGACTTGGGATTTGGACAGATCTCATCCACCTCTGCACACCGTGCTGATGGGTCAATTGGCAGAGGTGGCACGTTCCTGGGCAACGCATGGGATCTTCTTGACTATTTGAAGGTGAGGATCTCTGCAGCCAGAGTGTACTCCCATTCTTCATTACCTTGTAGTCCACCTCGATAGATTCTACACCTCCAGAGACCTTTATGGCAGTGCTTAACAAAAACATACTACCACCATTTGCCTGTGAGAGCCTCTGTTGGGTGGACCCCCGCCGCCCCAGAGTCCCTTACTGGCATTTGAATCCTAGGCTCCTTAAGATCAGGCTTTTCATTCTCAATTGGGGGAACAACTTAAGAATTACTGGCTTGATAGTGCAGGGACAGCCACATTGGTGAAAGTGGCATGGGAAGTCATGAAAGTAGTGGTCAGGGGTTGCTGCATTGCTAACGGGGTGGGAATACAGTTGAGATTACACAGTGATATACTGGGGCAAAAGAGGGTACTGGATGGTTCGCCATGTGGACTTGAGGCGCAACCCCTGGAGGCAGGCAGAGGTTGGCAGAAGTGCAAGAGAAACTATTTCCCCTTGTACAACTTTTACAACACTTAATTACAGGGCAAATGTGGTCAGGGCATATGCAGAGCGTGAAAAATCGGGCAAAATGATGGCATGACTCTTCCGGAATGAAAACTGAGAACACACCATGCTCCAGGTGCAGGATCTTGTGGGACAAGGCACTTTCACGCAGGAGAGAATACATTTGGCATTTCACTGTAATCATAACCTGTACTCTGGTGTGGGTGCTGGTAGAGAGTAGGGTATGTTTGATTATATATTGCCTCCTCCGTGGTGCCCATTGATGCTATGGTGGCAGAGCCTGTAGGCACAGGAAATTTGTGGCATGATGAAGTACATGTCGAAAGGGCGGGTTCCCAGCCTGCATAGGCTGCTTATTGAATTCCGGCGCAGTATTTGTCTCGGTTCTTGCCTCTAAGTTAATCTTTCTCTACAGTGTTTCCTGGAAGAGTAGATTGGCTCTGGACCAGAGTGGACGGTTGCTGACTTTGGTCATAGCTGTTGACATTCCTAAGGCCTTTAACTCACTCCTGTGGGACTTCTCTTTGCAAACCTATTCAGCATGGGTTTCGGCCTTCCGTTTGTTCATTGGACAAAGCTGCTTTATTCTGATCCATTGGCCAGGATCTGGACAGGCCTGTTAGTTTTGCAGGCATTTTCGATGGGTATGTGCATCACACAAGATTGCCCCTTGTCACCTAATTTATTTGTGTTGATCTTTTAACCCTTCGTACGGCTTGGGCCGTCATTATCGTGTTTTGCCTCTTACCTCTGCAGTTTATATGCTATTGTGTTTGAGAGGTGAAGACACCGATGTTGTGGGAGTGAATTCTGCGCTGATGGACTTTGGTCAACATTCGAGACTGGCGATCCTCTCTGATACGTCCTGTATTTACCTCCTCCGGAAAGTTCCTGAGGGTTGCTGTAGTCCTCCTGCGACCTTGTTGTTGCATTGGTAACTAACTACATGCCATTAGATACCTAGAGGTAACCCTCAGAGGTACCAAGGTGATGTGAATACCATCAATGGTCCCTATTACATGTGGCACATGAGAAATGCTGTAAAAGGCAACCTTAACAGTGTTCAGTTCTGGCCGTTGTGGGAACCTTAGATACCTGTCAATATGCTTTAGTAGGGCATCCAGCACATCCTGTAACACTACACTGAACATCGACTGTGACATCCCTGTAGCCAGTTCCACAGTCACCTGAAACAAGCCACTACCCACAAAATGCAGGACAGACAACACCTGTACTGTTGGAGAGATGGTATGGGGATTCCTTAAGGCTGGCAGAAGGTCTGACTGCAGATGGGCAACCAGTTCCCTGATGGTCAGACGGTTCAGTCGATAGGTCATCTTAATGTGCCTCTTTTCCATGGTTTCCAGGTCTACTAGGGGCCGGTAGACTGATGCATTTCTCATCGCTCCGACTTGGCGGTATCTAGGCAGTGGGACAATTCATGACATTTCTTACAGTGTCGTGACTGATAAATATCATAGGACAATCAGAAAGGATTGGCCTGGTAAATCGTCAGAGATGTTGCAGATGGAAACATTTATCCACATGCTATCCCTACAAAGATACCTCATATTGCCATACTTGTGACAGAGGGACGTGTAGAGGAAATCAAGTCATGAACAAACAATAGCTTCTCATATGTTACAGTACGGAATGTTCGGAAAAGAGTGATCTTATCACTAGTCGGACAGACCTTCACAGTTGGTTCACTAAGATCCATCCCATACCCCTTGTGTACATGGTTCTTGTTTTAGGGAGGTAGTATGGGGGCTTGTACCTCCCCTGGCTCTCTCTATGTGTAACCGTGTTAAGGGCAGCAGCTAGCTGTGAGAGCAAGTCTTTGAGACTCCCGGGATTTCTGGTCTACTTTGATTTCATTGGGATCAAGAACCAGAGTCGAGAGATCTTGATCTGAATCATGGCAGATGGGATATCATATGATGATGAGGAGGTCCTGGCCATATTGTCAGCACCTTCTCTTTTAGGAGACACCACATTATCCAAAACCATGGCCCAATTAGGAGATTGGGATACCTTGGTTGAACTAAAACGCGTTCACGTCAAAACCACCTTCCACGGGGCTGTATTGACTGAATACTTATGTAACAACGTAGCTCCAAATGGACTCATCATCACAAATGAACCTTGCATCTTTTTGGAAGATCTAGAATTCAGAAAAGATTGGTCCATGATAGCATGGAAGTGCACACAAGATTGGTTAGCCTTGATTATAAAAACATCAACAAGGTTTTCTGAGGCCTTATTGGTTCAGATAAAGACTAGTGAAAACAATTTAAAATCAGGACTAACCACATTATCCTACAAAAAGAAGTTAGAAGAAACCAATGACACTATTAATGAGTTTAAGTGCTATCTAACCCAACAAAAAATCTCGAAGTTTCAAAAAGATTTACACAAATTCTCACATGAGAAATTTATCCTTACACTAAAGATTATGTCCCAAAATCTAATAACTCCTCTGACATCATCGGGGAGAAATACGAGCTTTGACTCTGACAGTGACTCTTTCCAAGTCACCCAACAAAGACGAGGACGTCGGGTTTCCGAACGGAGACGCTGGAACCAATGGTGTCCTCCTTTCCCCCAATGAACAACCAGAATTGGGGGTGGACTCCACATTTTGGACCACCCACTCACTTCCAGCACCTATGTACCCCGACCCCCTGGTCTTACAATAACATCCCTTTTTTAAATGGGGAAGAGGGAGAAAGAAGGGGGTCAACTGGAAATTAAGAGAAGAGACCCCAGAATTGGACCTACTAAAAGACAATGCACCCAGCACCAGCAAGATATGACCAGTAAGGGTAGTATTGTCCCCAAACCTGAGTGACAGAAGCCTAGATGAGGTGGAAACTAGAGTGCTAGACAAGGGTCTAGGTTTCGTCCCAACCCCCAAAATAGACATCGTTAAATTAAGAACTGAACTCTCTAATTTCTTTTGTAAAGTTTGACTAAGAACCTTCTTTTAGGAACATCTCACTCCCAACACTGAGGTTGACAGAAATACAGGCCTACGCCGAAATCAAAATTCTTTCCCTCAACTAGTCAAATGCCACCAGAGGTTTTGGCCTTTGAGAAATCAGTCAGTTGAAAGATTGACAATTTGCAACGGATACAAACTCACATATTCCATCACACCAGCACCCAAGAGTTGGCAGCCTTACAGCGCCTGACATCAGACCCAACCATTGTTGTTAAACCAGCAGACAAGGGTGGCGCTACTGTGATTATGCCACAAACAATGTACAAGGATGAATGCCTTTGTTTGCTGGGCAACACACAGCGCTACAGAAAACTATCCAAAGACCCAACTCCCGAGATCCAAGAAGAGATGTCCTTCTTGGTTTCCAAAGGTCTGGAAAATGAGTGGCTTACTAAACATGAGGCATCTTTCCTGATTCGAACCAATCCTAAAATACCTTACTTTTACATTCTTTCCAAGATACACAAAAAGAAGAACCCTCCCCCCGGAGACCTATTATCTCAGCGATTGGGTCCTCTATCACAATTTTGTGACACTTTTCTACAACCCATTGTGAAGAAAATACCTACGTATTTGCAATACACCAAAATCGTCCTGAACTTGCTCGATGAGATGCATTTTGATAAGAACACTGAACTCCTAATCACATTGGATGTAGAATCTTTGTACACCAACATACCCCAAGAAGCAATCCTAGAGGTAATTGGGGGAATTCCTTGACAACACCAAAGGGAAACCAATAACCCCCCTGAGTTATTTTTATATCTAGCCCATTTAGCACTAACCAGGAATTACTTTGAATTTGAAAACACTTTTTACCTGCAGGTGCATGGGACATCAATGGGCAGTACATTTGCCCTGAGTCTAGCCTGTCTCTATGTCAACTTTTTTGAAAGACAATACGTGTTTCAACGCGATAACTCATTTCAGAAACAGATCACATTACGGAAACGTTACATTGATGACGTCCTTCTAATCTGGACAGGTACCACTAAAGAAGCCTTGAAATTTGCAGACTGGCTTAATGCTTAGAACCCCTACTTAAGATTTACTTTGAGTGTAGGAGGCACAGAATTACCTTACCTGCTGTAGATGCGATGCAACCAAACTTATGAGCCATTACGTCAGGAACAATCATTCGCCTGATGACGTGGAGTGGGTCGTTATTGATAAATTGAATCAAACCATGACCAAAATGAACCAACAACTCCTACGATATGAACAGAGTTGGGTCTGGCATTTACGAACAGACATTAATGGGCTCAATGACGAAATACAGTGGTCACTGTTAAGTAACTAGTGTGAAGACTGGTGATGATCACTCCATACTTAACTCCCTTCACACCTCTAGTTTATTACACACCCTCTCATGTACTAGTCTCCTTTGTTCCTTTCATCTCCTTTCTCCACCACTACTACTTTTGGCTTTTGGTTCCCTCTCCTTTTGTTTTCTCGCACCCTTTTTTTTTTACCCCCTCTCTCTTTCTCCTTTTTTCTACATTTTCCCCTCTTCTACCCCACGCCCCCCTCCTTCACAACCCCCCTTTTTCTTTTTCTCTTTTTACTTCTGTCTTCTATTTTCTTCCTTTTCTTTCTTTTTTTCTTATTTCATTTTCTTTTTTGCCTTTCTTTTTCCGTTTCTTTTCCAATACTCCTTCACTTTCTCCTTTCCCTTGTTTCCCTCCCTCACCCTCAGGCCCACCCATTTTTTTATTTTCCCTCCTTTCTCCCCTCTTTTCCCCCTTCATATCTCCTTTTCTCTTCCCTCGCTTTTCTTCCCCCTCTTCCCAAGACCCTCCCGCTTTCTCTTTTTTTCTTCCTTTCGTTTTTTGCCATTCTGTCTCTTCCTAGCACTTACGGCTTTCGGCTCATGGGACTACACCTCCCATGAGCCCTCGACTCAGGGAAACACGTGTATACTGCATCTTCCGCTGCAGCCTTCGTACACTGGTCATACCCGGACCGCCTTCTTTAATGACCGCTCCTCTCTGGCCTGGACACAAGCGGCTGGGAGAGGAGCCAGAATAAGTGATATTATAGATCGCCTCTGTGATGTAGTAAGTTCTTCGATCCTTTTTGGAAATGCAGGTTGGAAACGCTTGTGAGCGAGCACCACGCCACCATCTGCTCATTACAGATGAGTGCATACGCTGACTCAGCTCGTTCATTCCTCGTGTTTGTCATTTGTCTGTCACTGTAAGTTTGTCATAATTTATGTCATGTTGTGTTATAAATGGGCCAGTGTGAGTGGGTTAATAGACAGTGGTATTACTTCTCTGATCTGTTAGGTAATTTCATTCACATAACTGGATCCCCAAATTATCCAGAGAAATTTCATTCCAGCACTCCCTCGAGGTTCTTTTAACCACAAGGTTGAGTCAGCCGAGGTGGTACTATCCTACCTGGGTGGGGATGAAGCATGACACTATAATGTATGTGAGACCACCTATTACGTAAGGAGAACCCCCCCCAAACAGGTCTTCAAGATACGGTTATCACAACCATACAGTATCTTGAGCTAGTTCACGGAAAAGAGTGATCTTATCACTAGTCGGACAGACCTTGACGGTTGGTTCACTGAGATCCCCCATACCCCTTGGGTTCATGGTTCTTACATGGATGTAAACATACAACTGAAGTATTTCCAGCTGACACCCACTTCATATGTGAGTGTCAATGAGTTGACACCTTACATTAAGTATATTGTGCAAATAATCAAGTAATTACGCAGTGTGATCACATAAAATTGATATAAACATGTAAAATGGCGGCAGCCACCTGTCCTGCAAGCAGAGGACAGATGGAAGTGACCTCATTCCACCTGCGGGAGTCATCATGGCAGAAGGCGGTCGGAACCGATGTGCAACTCCCCATCGGTTAACATTGATGGCTATAGGAAACTGGGGCCAATGATGATCACCGCTGGCAGTGACGGCCGTGCCCGCCATTTTGTATAGCCCAGTTCACTTGACTCCTGACACTCAAGCAAGCAAGACCTCCACTGCGTGAGCTGCGTTCTGTATCTGGAAGCTACAATGTCACGTACTTCAGGGGATAGGGCCCCAGCATTCACTCCAGATGAACTGGAAAAACTGGTGGAAACAGTCCTACCCCTGTATGAACAGTTGTATGGGGCGCCAGATAAACAGGGTCAGTACAACATTTGATTACTTACATCTCAGGTGGTGTTTGACGGCGAAAGTATGTGCACACATCGAAATGGGATGTCTGAAAGGTGGAATAGAATGCTAATCATGTATGTGGCGTACAGTGATACTGGGTATGTGCATGTGAGGTGTATGTCGGAAAATACTGATGATGTATTGTATCATCTACGTGATGTTCTCCTTTATCCTATGTCTCCCATGCAGGTCAGCGCCCATCAGAAGAAAGAGTTATGGAGAGCCATCGCCAAACAAAAGTGGACCCTGGGTGTCCATAGCCGGCAGGACACCCACTTCAGGAAGTGGTAGGAGAACCTGAGACGGTGGGCCCAGAATACCGCAGAGGCACAATTGGGGTGGGCCTCCCAATGAGAAAGGGTGCCCGTTGGACCCTGACCTCCTAATGGCCCGCATAGTGGTGGTGGCCTACCCTGAGTTGGATGGGTGCTTGAGGGCAGCACAGCAGCCACAGTGGGGGTAAGTGTAGACTGTTAGGTGACATTTGTATGGTTTCCTACTGTGTCCCTTACTGGATTTCAGTATTGATGAGGTCTAATGGAATTACAGGAGTATACAGTTGTGGTTGTCACTCCAAATGTGTTGCAGTGATATGCGTTAGCTTTGTATAGCCATGCATGCATTGATGTGGTGGAGCTGTACCAAATTGTTAGCTGCACGTAAGACAAACTTCAATGCTGAGGCATTCTGTAACCATTATTCTCTATCCCTGAATCTACTTTACTCAGCCAAAGTGATCTTGTTAGGTCTATATTTGGGTTATGACAAGTGTGTGCAGTGCACATTGAAAGAGGATTCATTGCAATACAAAAGGGAATCTGTACAAAATGTATTCCACACGTACTTGTCATATCATCTGTGTACACAGTACCTCTGAGGTTTATTTTTGTTGCACTGTGTCATGACTGACATGTAGGTAAGTATTTTCATGGAGTAAATTAATAGACATGTGAGTACGACAGATGACAGGCATGTAGGATGTTCAATATTGTCTCTTGGGTGAGGAGGTGAGTTAATAGGTTACATAGTTGGTTATGGTTACCCAAACTATGCTTATAGCATTTGTATTACAGCCAATATTTGTCACGGGATGAGTAGATATCTTGTAGATGTACAAGATGGGTAGGTATGTGTATAAGACGGGTAGGTATTGACCCTTTCTTTCTATACCAACTTCCTTCTCTTTTCACCTCTGCCTATGTGTCCATAGCATCATCTGGTGAAGGAGAAGGATTACTGGCGAGTGGGGAAGCTGTATCCCACAGGTCCCAGGAGGAAGAGTCCACCGAGGCAAAGGTGACCAAAGGACGGAGAGCAAGGGGAGCACCACGGGGGAGACTGTAACAGCTACAATATCATCTTCAGATTCTCCCTCCGATGGTGGCTCCCTGGTGGTGACTGGCCCATCTAGGACCAGCCCATCATCGTCCTTGTCCACCACCCCCCTTAGCAGCACCGCCCTCCCTGTAGCTCCCCACCCAGTTGCCCATGCCTGCCCCAACCAGCCCTGCTGCACTCAATGAGGAGGCTACTGACCTCCTGATGTCCATCTCTGTGGGGCAGTCAACCATCGTGGACGCCATCCAGAGAGTGGTATCCCAGATGCAGCAGAGCAATCCATACCTGAAAGGCATTCATGGTGCCTTGGCTGGCCTATAGAGATTGTTTCAGGCTCTGGCCTCCCCTTTGACGGCAGCCAGTGTCCCTTCATCTTCCATCCCTTCTCCAGCTACCTGTTCCCAATTCAAGACCCCTCTCCCTTCACCCATCCAGAGCACACCTACAGACCAGCATTCACCCACTATAACAGACAAGTTGGCGCAAACACAGACACCACAAGCGACACCATAAACATGCACACACACAGCACACATCAGCAAACACGACAAGAGACACTTCCTACACTGTCTACCCTACCACCTCCTCCCTTACAGTCACATCACCACTCACACCTGCTGTCACTGGATCACCACAGCCTGATCCTGCCACCAGTCCTTTCATACCCTCACACACAAGAGCAGACACACTCAGCACACACCACATCTGCACTCACCACGACCACCTTCACTACCACATGCAGCACATCCACCTCACTTGCAGCCACCACCCCAAAATGTGCTCTCATATCTTCCATTCCCTCATCCTGCATCTCTTCCCCCTTCCTTCCAAGAAACACAAACGCCCTCACTCACCCACCCAGCATACACCCACCACACAAAAGCACACATATGCATCCACATCCAGCACACCAACACGTCAAACAGCCACTCCCTCTACTTCCACTCCTAAACCTTTTTCATATGACTGCCCTGTGTCCCTAAGAAAGTCTTACTTGCCTCCCATGACCTGTTCCCTACTCCTGTCCCACCCCATGTTGCCCCTAAACACCTTGGGGGTCATTTTGACCCTGGCGGTATGGGACCGCCAGGGATAAAATGATGGAAGCACCGGCAACAGGCTGGCGGTGCTTCCAGGCGTATTACGACCGCGGCTTGCAGCGCTGCCCAGGGGATTACGAGTCCCCGACCGCCAGCCTTTTTCTGGCGGTTTGCACCGCCAGGAAAAGGCTGGCGGTACGGGTAGTCATGGGGCCCCATGCAGGTTTTCACTGTCTGCTATGCAGACAGTGAAAAGTGTGACGGTGCAACTGCACCCGTCGCACGGCCGCAACACCGCCGGCTCCCTTTGGAGCCGGCTCTTATGTTGCGGCCGTGATCCCTGCTGGGCCGGCGGGCGGAAACCAGGTTTCCGCCTGCCGGCCCAGCGGGGATCTCCAAATGGCCGCGGCGGGGGTGCGCCCGCAATGGCGGTCAGATTTGGTGGGCGGCTGATGCCGCCCGCCATGGTCGTAATGACCCCCCATGTCCCCTAGCCCCTACCCAGCTCTTCTACCTCCCAGTCCGCCCATGCTCCTCCCCCTACAAAACACCCACCCCTACCACATCTAAGACCCCTACTCCTACCCCAATGTCCAAACACCCTCCCCATCATCCAGACCGAAGTGTAAAGCCCCACCCCCTTCCAAACCCAGGCCCCCCCCACCCCTGAGGTGCCTGCCTGCCCCAGTGATGCCCCTTTCACATAGAGGCCTATTTGCAATCAAGAGTCAAGTTGGGTCTATGGGATGTGCCCTATGTGCCTTGGGCACATTTGGACAGTGGACTGGCCAGTAGGCCCATTTTGTGAATAGTGATTTTTTTTTTTATTGAATACATCTGCACACAGAAATGTGGTAGTTGAGGTGTAGTACTTGTCCTGTTTCCTTCTACATGGTGGTGTGGTATCTGTGTACTACGGTGTGGTGTGTATGTTGTTTGTGTATGGGTTGTGTCTGTGTTGTTGCATTCGCTGGTTAGATGACTTGTGTCATATGCATGTTGTGATGTGTTTGTATGCTGGCTTGTGGCATTGTATGGTAGTGGTGTGTGAGTCCGTGTGTATGATGCTACATCTGTGAATTCCTTTGTATGTTGGTTGTACATGGTGTATCATCTGTGTCATTGTCTGGATGTCTGTTTGGTAATATTGATTGTCTGTTCTTGCTGCATACAGTTTTTGTTTGTGTGGTATTTCTTGACGTGCCTGTCTGTGACTGTGTTTGTGATGTTCTTGTAGGTGTGTGATTGTTGGGTGTTGTGTATTGATGAGTATGACTGTGTTGGTGTGTGTGTGTGCTGGTGTGTTGTGCTCTGTGTATGGCACATGTCTGTTTGCCGTGGAGTGTGTATTTGGCGTGTGTGTAGATGTGTGTGCTGGTAGGGTATGTTTGTTTGCGTGTGTGTGTGGCCTTTGCTGTCCGTGCCGGGTGAGTGTATTGTATGGATGTATGTGGGTGTGCAATGCTGGCTTTCCCTCCAGTGTGTGCTAAGTGGGGCTACTTATGGTTGTCGTCTTAGTCGTCGCAGCTAGTCCCGAAGGTGTATGGCGAGATACAACATTGGGAAGACTTGCAGTTCATTTGCCATGGAGGTTGCAGACTCATCTGTGTACCTAGAGGTGAGTGTCTCCTTTTATACTTTTGGTTTCTGCCAGGCTTTTCGTGGCGGTGATACTGCCCCAGAAATCCTGGAGGTCTGCTAACTCGTCATGTGGTGGGCGGTGAATTGGTCCCGGACGGCCTGGAGATGGCTACTGCCGTCGGTCCAACCGCACTGGTGGTACGGGCAGTGTCTTGGCTGTTCTGCGGTTGGATCACTGCATGGTTGTAATATGGCCTGTAATATGCCACTGGTGGCATGGCAATCCAGTGACCGTCAAACTCGTAATGAGGGCCTGATTGTCTGATTGGGCCTATCCTTCTATAAGTAGGAATGGGAGTTGCAGTATGGGTGGGAATCTGCATATATAACAAGGTATAGTGGTCTGTCACTGCACATTAAAATCACTGAAACTCTGTAGGACATGTCTCACCATTTAATCTCATAGAACCATGGTCCATGGACTACTGAAAGCCTGGGTGAGGGGTGACTTTTCGCCTTAAGAGGTCAGTTTAAAACATGGCAAGCAAGCTTTCTAGTGTGAAGTTGAACTCACTTTTAAAACTACACACTCTGGCTCAGCAATAGTAGGCCCAACCCATATTTAAAGCTCTATGTATCTGAATGGGAGAGTAGGCCGTGCCAGCAGTTGCCTACATATGTGAGTGAGTGTATCACTTAGTAACTGCTTCTAATACTGCAGTATGCACAGCTACTGTACATCAGTTTCAGAATGGGTGAGACTCTGTATATATAACTGGGAATAGCAGTCTGCTAGTGCACATCTAAGTCAGTGAAACTCTGAAAGACATTTCTTACCTTTTAATCAGAAAGGACTAAGCTTCGTGGCCTACCTACAGCCTAGCTGAATGGTCTGTTTTCTATAGTAAAAGGACAGTTTAACACTTGTCAAGCAGGTTTTCTAGTGCCACATCAAGCTGGCATTTCAAACACACACACTCAGGGTCAGCATGTCTAGGTTTAAGCCATTGTGAAAGGTTTACTTCTCTGGATCGAAGAACAGGTTGTACCAGTACTTCACTACATATCTGAGTGACTATATCAGTTAGCAAATGGTACTTCTACTGCAGTATGCACAGCTGATTTTTGGATGCTTCCATGAGTGGCTCTATCAGTATCTGGCTACATGTCTGAGTGTTTGTATCCTCCTATAGGTAGGTACATCAATTGCAGTATGAGTGGGACACCGCATATGTAACTGGACATAAGGGTCTGCCAGTGCACATTTGAGTCAGTTGAACTGTCAAAGACATTTCACACCTTTTAATCAGAAAAGGCCAAGCATCATGCCCTACCCACAACCTAGATGAGGGGTCTGTTTTCTATAGTAAAAGGACAGTTTAATACTTGTCAAGCAGGTTTTCTAGTGCTAACTTGAGCTGACGTTTAAAACGAACACACTTTGGGTCAGCAGTACTAGGCCTGAACAATGGTTAAAGGTCTACTTCTCTGGATGGGAGACTAGGTTGTGGCAGTACTTTGCTACATATCTGAGTGACTATGTCAGTTAGCAACTGGTTGTGATATTGCAGTATGCACAGCTACTCTTGGGATACGTACATGAATGTATGAGTGCCCCTTTCAGTGTCTGGGTGTCTGAGTGCTTCTATTCTTTTATAAGTATTTACGTGAGTTTCAGTAAGGATGAGACTGTATATATGTAACTGGGTATAGTGGTCTGCCTGTGTACAATAAAGTGAGTGAATCTCTCAGACATTTCTCACCTTTTAATCAGCAAAGATCAAACTTCATGGCCTACTTTCAGTTTAACTGAGGGATGGGATTAATTTTCTGTAGTAAAAAGACAGTTTAACATTTGTCAAGCAAGCTGACACCTAAAAGGAACACACTCAAAGGTCAGCAGTACTAGGCATGAGCTATGGTAAAAGGTCTACTTGTCTGGATTGGAGACTAGGTTGTGCCAGTACTTCATTACATATCTGAGTGGCTTTATCAGTTAGCAACTGGCTCTGATAATTCAGTATCCACAGCTGCTGCTGGCTGGGATACGTGCACAAATGTATGGGTGTCCCTTTCAGTGTCCAACTGAGTCTGACTGCTTCTATCCTTATATAAGTCGGTATGTGAGTTTAATATAGGTGAGACTCTGTGTATATAACTTGGAATAGTGGTCTGGCAGTGCACATCTAAGTCAGGGTATCTCTGAAAGGCATTTCTCAGCTTTTATTCAGAAAAGACTAAGCTTCTTGGCCTATCTATAGTCTAGCTGAGGGATCAGTTTTCTGTGCTAAAAGGACAGTTTAACACTTGTCAAGCATTTTTTCTAGTGCCAAGTTGACCTGATGTTTAAAAGGAACACTCTCTCGGTCAGCAGTAGTAGGCCCGAGCCATTGTGACCATCTGGGAGAGTAGGTTGTGCCAGTACTTAACTACATATCTGAGTGACTGTATCAGTTAGCAACTGGTTCTGTTACTTCAGTATGCACAGGTGCTTTTTGGGTGTGTGCATAATGTATGAGTGGCTCTTTCACTGTCTGGCTACATATCTGAGTGCTTCTATCCACTTATAGGTAGGTACATTAGTTGCAGTATGAGTGATATCCCGCCTATATATCTGGGAATTTAGGTCTGCCAGTGCAGACCTAAGTCAGTGAAACTCTCAAGGATATGTTTAATCACACAGCAGCATCAGTCATGGGCTAACTAGAGCTTATGTGAGGGGTGAGGTTTCTTTAGTAAAAGGACAGTTGAACAGGTTTTTTTTAGTGCCAAGTCCATCAACGTTCAAAACTACACACTTAGGCTCAGAAGTAGTAGGCCACATCCATATTTAAAGCACTACTTCTCTAATATAACTACACTGTGACTAAATCCAGTACACATCTGAGAACTTTTACAAGTATGTGAGAAAGTATTGCAGTCTAATATTTTTACTATAAATAAATTCTGAGAGTTACAGTATTAATTTACAATGGAAGTTCGTACTCTACAAGTGCCAGCATTTAACAACCCTGTGAAATATAAAATAAGAGTCACAAATCCATAAAATACTTTTTCACTCTGATTTTGCTACTATGAATTCTGGGAATTTTAGTGTTGATTTACAATGGTATAAAGGAGTCTACAATTGGCAAGTACATATGCACATTAAAAATATATTTGTCAAATTTATGACAAGAGTCACAACTACTCACCGATCCCTCTATTTTACAGAAATTGCTGTAAACGTAAAATATACACACACATTTTAAAGTAATTAAAAAAAATAATTTAATCTAATTTAAATACCTGCAAATTAAGTTTGTTCGTTAAATTCTTTCTTTTTTTGCTCTTATTAGGTAGTCTCAAATGTTGCAGAAAAATGCCAAAACTCAGCATAAATATGGTATACCACTCACATGGAACAACCACTGCTAAAGGAATCAAATCAGCTTGTCTGGGCTTGTTTGGGCTTCTTGGCTTCTCCTCTCCCGGAAGGTTCGCGCTGCTGCTTCCCCGCAGCCCCGCCCCCCTCCCTCCTCCTCGGAGCTCCTCCCGCTCCTGACTCCTGCTGCCCCCGCACCCCCCGCACTCCCATTGGAGGTTTCCCTCCGTCCTCCCAGCTGCCACTCCCTCCCACCTCCCCTCTTATGTTGTCCGCAGCACGGATGCGCCAGTGGGGCGCCAAAGGCAAGCTCGTATGCGCCCGTCCACGCCAAGACTGCGCCCAGCGCCAGACCCCCTGGCCAACACACCTCCCGCGCCACCGAACACCTTTACACTGCCAACAAACTCCACGCCCTTAATCCAGGACGCTCCTCCATCTGCTTCCAGTCCACACCAACACGCACCAAAGGACCCTTCTCCTGCAAAGCCTGCAATTTCACCTGCAACCTAACCTCCAAACTCCAAATCAAAACAGACAACCGCCTAAGATGTATCCTACTTAACACCCGCTCTGTCAACAAACATGCAATTCAACTCTGAGACCTCCAGACCACAAACTCGCCCAACGTCACATTCCTCGCCGAAACCTGGATAAATTCGGCCTCAGAACCAGCCGTAGCCATAGCGATACCAGAAAACTACAAGATCACCAGAAGAGACCGAATCAACAAACCAGGAGGAGGAATCGGCATAGTCCACAAAAACACCATAAGTCTCTCCACCAACTCCCACAACACCATCAACTCCGCCGAGCACCTCCACTTAAAAATCCACATCAACGCCAACAACAAACTCAGAGGAACACTGGTCTACAGACCCCCTGGACCCAGACCGCAGTTCTGCGACCTCATCGCCGACGCCATCAACTCCCAAGCCCTCACCTCAACAGACTACATCCTCTATGGTGACCTAAACTTCCACCTAGAAAATAACAACGATATCAACACCACCAACCTAATCGACAACCTCGCCAACTTCGGCCTCAAGCAACTCGTCACTTCACCCACCCACTCCGCAGGCCACACACTCGACCCCATCTTCTCAGCCAGCAACCATGTCTCTTTCAGCCACACCACCAAACTCAGCTGGACAAACCACTGCTGCATCCACTTCTCCTACCAGAAACCAGTCACTCACCACCACCGCATACAACCCCCCCGACGCAACTGGAGCTAAATATCAACGGATCAACTGATCTCCACTCTCGCCCGGGCCCCACCCCCTGGGACCCCAGACCCCAACAGAGCCACCACCAACCTGCATCGCTGGATAGAAGATTGCGTCAACACCCTCGCACCGCTCAAAAAAAAACCAAACACCTCCCACAGAATCAAGGCCAGCTGGTTCACCCCAGAACTACAGGAATCCAAACGGCTATGTCGCAGAATGGAAAAAACTTGGCACCTTGACCCTACCAACTCCAACCACATCGCTTTCAAGGATCCCATACGCAAACATCACCAACTGATCCGCACCAACAAAAGGACCCACTTCAAAAACCGCATCGACGCCAACGCTCACAACAATACAGGGAGTGCAGAATTATTAGGCAAGTTGTATTTTTGAGGATTAATTTTATTATTGAACAACAACCATGTTCTCAATGAACCCAAAAAACTCATTAATATCAAAGCTGAATATTTTTGGAAGTAGTTTTTAGTTTGTTTTTAGTTTTAGCTATGTTAGGGGGATATCTGTGTGTGCAGGTGACTATTACTGTGCATAATTATTAGGCAACTTAACAAAAAAAAATATATACCCATTTCAATTATTTATTATTACCAGTGAAACCAATATAACATCTCAACATTCACAAATATACATTTCTGACATTCAAAAACAAAACAAAAACAAATCAGTGACCAATATAGCCACCTTTCTTTGCAAGGACACTCAAAAGCCTGCCATCCATGGATTCTGTCAGTGTTTTGATCTGTTCACCATCAACATTGCGTGCAGCAGCAACCACAGCCTCCCAGACACTGTTCAGAGAGGTGTACTGTTTTCCCTCCTTGTAAATCTCACATTTGATGATGGACCACAGGTTCTCAATGGGTTTCAGATCAGGTGAACAAGGAGGCCATGTCATTAGATTTCCTTCTTTTATACCCTTTCTTGCCAGCCACGCTGTGGAGTACTTGGACGCGTCTGATGGAGCATTGTCCTGCATGAAAATCATGTTTTTCTTGAAGGATGCAGACTTCTTCCTGTACCACTGCTTGAAGAAGGTGTCTTCCAGGAACTGGCAGTAGGACTGGGAGTTGAGCTTGACTCCATCCTCAACCCGAAAAGGCCCCACAAGCTCATCTTTGATGATACCAGCCCAAACCAGTACTCCACCTCCACCTTGCTGGCGTCTGAGTCGGACTGGAGCTCTCTGCCCTTTACCAATCCAGCCACGGGCCCATCCATCTGGCCCATCAAGACTCACTATCATTTCATCAGTCCATAAAACCTTAGAAAAATCAGTCTTGAGATATTTCTTGGCCCAGTCTTGACGTTTCAGCTTGTGTGTCTTGTTCAGTGGTGGTCGTCTTTCAGCCTTTCTTACCTTGGCCATGTCTCTGAGTATTGCACACCTTGTGCTTTTGGGCACTCCAGTGATGTTGCAGCTCTGAAATATGGCCAAACTGGTGGCAAGTGGCATCGTGGCAGCTGCACGCTTGACTTTTCTCAGTTCATGGGTAGTTATTTTGCGCCTTGGTTTTTCCACACGCTTCTTGCGACCCTGTTGACTATTTTGAATGAAACGCTTGATTGTTCGATGATCACGCTTCAGAAGCTTTGCAATTTTAAGAGTGCTGCATCCCTCTGCAAGATATCTCACTATTTTTGACTTTTCTGAGCCTGTTAAGTCCTTCTTTTGACCCATTTTGCCAAAGGAAAGGAAGTTGCCTAATAATTATGCACACCTGATATAGGGTGTTGATGTCATTAGACCACACCCCTTCTCATTACAGAGATGCACATCACCTAATATGCTTAATTGGTAGTAGGCTTTCGAGCCTATACAGCTTGGAGTAAGACAACATGCATAAAGAGGATGATGTGGTCAAAATACTCATTTGCCTAATAATTCTGCACTCCCTGTAAAGAGCTCTTCGGCAACTCACTGGCAAACCCACTTCCGTCGAAAGATAAAAGAAATTCACAATAGCTTCAAACTCCAGACCCACCAGCTGACTACAAACACCTAAGAACCCAACGCTCCAAGCAACACCCACCTCCTCCACACCTGCACCCCCGTCAACATAGAGGACACCGCCACCACCATGGCCTCCATCCACTCCGGATCACCATCGGACCCCTGCCCATACCATATCTTCAATAAGGCAAACATCATCATCACCCCCCACCTCTGCAAAATAAATCAACAGCTCCTTCGAGTCAGCCACCTTCCCAGAAAGAAGGAAGCACGCAGAAATCAACGCCCTGCTGAAGAAACCAAAGGCAGACCCAGACGACCCCAAGAACTACCGGCCGATCTCCCTCCTCCCCTTCCCAGCCAAGGTCATTGAAAAAATCGTAAACAGCAAACTATCCCGGTTCCTGGAAGACAGCAAGGTACTCGACAACTCCCAATCCGGATTCCGCAGAAACCACAGCACCGAGACTGCACTCATTGCTGCCACAGACGACATTAGGACCATGCTCGACGAAGGAGAAACAGCAGCACTCATCCTCCTGGACCTCTCTGCAGCTTTCGTCGCGGTATGTCATCACACTCTCCGCGCACGCTTCCACAAAGCTGGAATCCGCGACAAGGCACTCGACTGGATCTCGTCATTTCTCTCAGGCAGAACCCAGAGAGTCCGCCTCCCACCGTTCCTGTCAGAAGCCTCCAGAATCATCTGTGGCATTCCCCAAGGATCATCGCTCAGCCCCATGCTCTTCAGCGTTTACATGGCCCCCCTCGCCAACATCGCACAAACCCACCACATCAACATAGTTTCCTCCTCCTGCTACAACACTCTCCGCATGCTCCGCAAAATCTTCAAGTGGATTCCTGCCGAAACCAGGAAAACTGTCACCCACGCCCTGGTCAGCAGCCGATTGGACTACGGAAACACCCTATATGCAGGAATAACAACCAAACTCATAACAAAGGTGCAAAGAATCCAGAACGCATCCGCCTGCCTCATTCTGGACATCCCACGCCACGACCACATTTCCCCCCACCTCAGGGACCTTCACTGGCTACCAGTATCAAAGAGGATCACCTTCAAACTCCTCATCCACGCACACAAGGCCCTCCACGACACAGGCCCAGCCTACCTTAATGACAGACTCACCTTCCACACCCCCACCCGCAATCTTTGCTCCGCCAGCCTCGCCCTCGCCTCCATCCCCCTCATCCGCCGCACCACCACCGGAGGAAGATCCTTCTCTCACATAGCCGCCAAGACCTGGAACTCCCTACCGCTCCACCTTCGCCAGACCCAAGACCTCTTGACATTCAGGAAACGCCTCAAGACATGGCTCTACGACCAGTAGCTCCCCACCCAGCGCCATGAGACCCTAACGGGTGATTAGTGTGCTCTATAAATCCTTGATTGATTGATTGAACATGCCGTCCATTTCTATCTTTCTTTACAGCACTTGTGAATGGCTGTTGTTTCTTAACTCTTTCTTCAGTTCTGTGAAGAGTTTAAAATTAAAGTCTATTTCTCATTATTCATGAATTCATTGCAACCTTCAGTGAAGCCCCATGTAACTTTGCAACAAATTCACTCCTATTTATGGGAGTCCTGACACACACCTAACATTTGTTTTAGACTTTACAGCTATATTTCACTTCAAAAACAACTTCTCCATAGAAAAACACTTTGTCATTGCTGCAAAAAACGATAAAGACCTCTAATGTCAGTTAAATATACTGCTATTTCTTTAAGAACCTTCTCCCAACACTCATTAAGCAGTTTCCACAGCAACACACTAAACCAGTAGGCCAAAAGTTCAGCTTGTTTTACAAAGTGGACATTACTGGGCAATCAAAATGCAGCAAGTGTTGTTGACTCTTTCCAAATGTAACCATATACAGCAGTACATTAAACTTCTTCATTTTAAGCAGATCCAATCACAGACGTACTTACTTACTCTGAAAAATCACAACCTAATTAAAGTATCGGGATATTAAAATCATCCAATGAAATGTAAAAAAAAAATTCAAACAACTAAGGCACTCATTACAACCCTGGCGGTCGGTGATAAAGCGGCGGTAATACCGCCAACAGGCCGGCGGTAAACAAAATGGAATTATGACCACAGCGGAACCCACCCACACAGACAGCCACTTTAACACACCGACCGTCACGGTGGTAGCAACAAGCACCACGGCAGTAACCACCAACAGCCAGGCGGAAGACAATGTACCGCCCACAATATTACAAAAGGCCTATCTGCCACCTTTTCCGGGGCATTACCAATGACATCAAAAGCACGACAGAAACAGTACACAGAACACAAGGGACTCACCTCTGGAGACTCAAGGAATAACCATTACACCATGGAGCCTGAGTTGCACATCTTCCCCATGCTTGTATACCTCTTCATGCATTACGAACAGCAACGCCGGCAAAGACAACCACGTGAGTACTTCCGCCTAGCACATAAGGGAGGGGGGGGGGAAGAGTGACACACACACGCAACACCCCCACCCCCGACACCATACACACAAACAGATGCAATAACATCACATATCTACCCCGTACACTCAGGAATAATGGAAGGACAAAAGGAATTGATTAAAGTGAGTGTAACAAGATAAAATTGTAGAAATTCGTGCTTCAAAATCAAAACAGTATATACACATATATAAATGGAGGGACATTGCCCAGTCCTCAATGATGTTGTGGGCCACAGGGCCAGATCACGTAGGCCAAGGCCCTACCTGACTCCTGCAACAACACGGAGAGAACACTGCAGGGGCATCAGGTCAAAAATACACAGGCACCTCAGGGGGAAGGGAGGGGACGGAGGGCACCTTAGCTGGAAGATAGTATAACACCACTGGTCCTGGAGGGGGCTACATGCCCTGTGCTTGATCCTGGGGAGTGCAAATCCACAGTCTCTAATGGGTGGTTTGCCCACTGCTTGGTCCTAGGGAGTGCAAAGCCACAGTCTGTCTAGTGAGTGGTTTGCCCACTGCTTGGTCCTGGGGAGTACAAAGCCACAGTCTCTCTAGTGGGTGGTTTGCCACATGGTTCTGAAGGGGGCCTTGTGCCCAGTGTGCTTCATCCTGGTGAGGAGGGGGTGAGTGGATGGCTTCTTCCACTGGTTTTGGAGGGGGCCTTGTGCCCAGTGTGCTTCATCCTGGCAAGGATGTGGTGAGTGGATGGCTTCTTCCACTGGTTCAGGAGGGGGCCTTGTTTCCAGTGTGCTTCATCCTGGCAAGGATGCGGTGAGTGGATGGCTTCTTCCACTGGTTCAGGAGGGGGCCTTGTTTCCAGTGTGCTTCATCCTGGCAAGGATGCGGTGAGTGGATGGCTTCTTCCACTCGTTCTGGAGGGGGCCTTGTGCCCAGTGTGCTTCATCCTGGCAAGGATGCGGTGAGTGGATGGCTTCTTCCACTGGTTCTGGAGGGGGTCTTGTGCCCTGTGATGCAGCACTTGGGGAGTGCAAGGTCACAGTCTCTCACCTGGGTGTAACACCAACAGGATTTGCAGGGTCCAGGACGCACTACAGCCCATGGAGGCAGGACTACACGCAGCCCGCTGTGAAGGACGGGGTAGGGGTAGGGGTAGGGAAGAGATCAACAGTGGAGAGGAAAAGCTTCTTAGGGACACTGGGGTGGGAAGAGGGTGAAGGTTTGGGAGTGGAGGAAGGAGGAGTGGCTGTAGGAGGTGTCTGTCTGCTGTGTTTGGGAGCAGGTGCATGGGCTGGGTGCTGTTGTGAAGGGCATGGCTGTACCTGTAGTTGGGCTGGGCACAGAGGTGTCTACCACCAGCAGGGAGCTTTCATCAGCGGAGGTGTCACTGTCCGAACTGGCCCTTCCTGTCTCCGCCATGGTGCTCCCCTCGCCCTCCGTCCCACTTGTGCCCTCACCGTCAGTGGATTCGGCCTCCTGGGTCCTGTCGGATGCAGCTCCCTCCGTCGCCGGTGCTTCTGCTCCTCCGCCAAATGATGCTAATACACATAAGGACAGGGTGACAAAACAAAAAGGGGTTGGGGAAGGAAAGACAAAGGATATTCTTGATCAATGGCAGCAACAACAACACCCTTGGAGTACAGGACACACACACACACACACACACACACACACACACAGAACAGCCCTACGCACTAGGCAAAGCACCACCAGTCACAATGCTAGTCACCAGGCCATGGACAGGAATACTTAATGCCAATAGCAGTATACCTGATACCCACAGACCCCTGCCTAGTAGTGGATGTCGACTAGCTTTGTAGGAGGTGGTGTTCATCAGCCCCCCCACATGGGCCCTGCCCTGCAAAGTCCGGCCTGGCCTAGGGGCACCCACAGGTCCACATCCCCCACCTGGAGACCAACCCACTACACGCAAGTAGTATATTGGGAAACTGTACTCACCCCCTTGTGGCTGCTGTGATGCCCTCAAGCTCCCAGGGTTCGACTGGCACCCCTTCCTCGTTGGGAGGCCATCCCCAGCTGGGCCTCCGCCGTCTTTCTTACCCAGCATCTAAGGTCCTCCCACAGTTTGCAACAGTGGGTGCTCCGCCTGCCGTAGCCCCCCCCCCCACCCCCAGGGTCCCCACGTCCTTGGTGATGGCACGCCTTATACCCTTTTTATGATGGGCGCAGAAAAAGAAACATAGAAAAAGGGATCAGCCATACCGTCCGGCCTGTTACACTCATGGCCCACAATAGCCCTCACATCCCCTTACGCACAGACACTGCCCTCCATTCATGCATCACGCTGCCCAGAACCCTTCCTCCACCCCCCCACACGAGGCCCTCACACTCAGCACTCCATGCCCTTTGCATCGTGCTCACAGTGTACTCACCATTTGATCTGGAGGCCCATACAGCATTCAGTACTGGGGTAGGACCCTATCCACCAGTCTCTCCAACTCTGCAGCAGTGAAGGCAGGGGCCCTTTCCCCAGTGACACGAGCCATGGTCGGTTCCAGACACAGGTCACAGCAGCACTTGCAGAGTAGGTCCTCTCCTGTTGAAGGTCAAGTAGCAAGTGACTGAACAGATAAAAAATGGCGGTCATGTCTGCGGCCACTGTAACCCATAGGTCCCAATGACAACCAATGTGGAATTGCACAGAGGTACTTGGCCGCCTCTCGGTACAGCGCACAACGTCAACGGCATTACCTCATTTCCACATGTCCATCCACACAGAACAGGCAGACGCCATTTCAAGGGGTGGGTAAGGCCTAACACCTAACTGTGTCACAGTAAACATAGGCACCATTTGGGCCTATCCAACAACATAGTGTTACAATCACAACATGCAATGCAGTGTAGTGTTTGGAAATGTGGAATACTGACCAGCTGCTTACCCTTTTGCCCCCTAGATTACAACCGCTGCGGATGAATAGGAGATGGAAACATCCCCCTGTGCACAGACCTCTGGTGGTCTTGGCAACAATGGAGGACAAGCACATTATCCTCACCTATAGACAGGGCAGGGACAGGGCCACAATCAGAGCTGTGTGCCCAATTGGGGCCTGACCTGACATCTGCTATCCGTCAGCCCACTGGTATTCCCCCTCTTGTGCAAGTCCTATCTGTGCTCCATTTCTTGGCAACTGGCTCCTTCCAAGTGACATTGGGCTTGGCAGCAGGAATGTCTCAGCTAATGTTCTCAATAGTGCTGACCAGAGTGTTGTCTGCCCTGATTAAATACATGCCCAGCTACATTGTTTTTAGCCAGGTGGAGAATGTGGCCACAGTGAAAGCTGACTTCTATGCAACGGGACATATCCCCAACATTATTGGGGCTATTGATGGTACATATATTGCATTTGCCCCCCCACGGAGAAATGAACAGGTCTTCAGAAATCGAAAGAGCTTTCACTCAATTAATGTGCAGATAGTGTGCCTAGCAGACCAGTACATCTTAGTGTTTGGATAACAGGTACCCCTCGATATTTGCAGGTGACTCTGGTTACCCCAACCTCTCAGGGCTACTGATACCTACTGATACCTGTGAGTAATCCCAGGAAAAGGGCAGAGGTACATTACAATGAGGCACATGGGCGCACAGGAAGAATTTTAGAACGTACTTTGGCCTCCTGAAGGTCAGGTTTCGTTGCCTCCATCTAACAGGTGGATCCCTTTACTACTCACCCAAGAAGGTCTGCCAGATAATCGTGGCATGCTGCATGACTTTGCCTTGAGACGCCAGGTGCCTTTTCTACAAGAGGATGAGGCTGAAGATGAGTGTGTGGCAGTAGTTCACTGTCTTCTGCCTGCATCGCAGGGACCATTTGCGGGGTGGTTCTCCTTCTGCAGGGTGTGGGGTGCTGGTGGCCTGTTGTTCCTGTGGCGGGGCCTCCAGTCTACTAGCAGCAGCAGAGGTGGAGGGCTGTTGATTGCTGTGGCTAGTGGCAGGGGCCCGGTGGTGTGCCACTGCCTTCCTCGTGGTGTTGGCCATGTCTGCCAGCACCCCTGCAATGGGGACCAGGGTGGTGTGGATGTCCTTCAGGTCCCCCCTGATCACCACGTACTGTCCCTCCTGCAGCCGCTGGGTCTCCTGCAACTTGTCCAGTATCTGGCCCACTGTCTCCTGGAAAGGGTGGTATCCTCCCAGGATGTTGGTGAGTGCCTCGTGGAGAGTCGGTTCCCTGGGCCTGTCCTCCCCCTGTCGCACAGCAGTCCTCCCAGCTTCCCTGTTGTCCTGTGCCTCTGTCCCCTGAACTGTGTGCCCTCTGCCACTGACCCCAGGTCCCTGATCGTCCTGTGTTTGTGGGGTTGCCTGGGGTCCCTGTAGTGGACACACTGCTGATTGACATGTCCTGGGGACAGAGGTATGGGTGCTGTGCTGCTGTTTCCTGAGGAGGGAGGCTCTGTGGTGGTATGGGACTGTGCCTGGGTAACCGACTGTCCAGAGATCCCTGATGGGCCAGGTTGGTCATCCAGATCCAGGTGACCAGAGGTGCTGTCATCACTGTGGTCCTCTTCTCTGGGGGGGACTGAATGTTGCTGGCACTTCCTCTCTGGTGACGTTGTGTGGGGGACCTATTGGGATGTAAATGCAGTGTTATTGTTTCTGCCTGTGACATCTTGTGCATGGGTGTGTTGCCCTGTATGGTTGTGACTGCCCTGCCAGCTTTGCTTTATGTGAGTAGTGATTTTGTGGGCTAGGTGATTGTCTCTAATGTGCATGCTTTAGTGATGGGTGTCCATGCAGGACTGCGAGTGATGTCCATGCATTGATGGTGCATGCAGGGCTTGGTATCGGGATGGGTGGGTTGTGATGGTGGGGTGTATGTGAGGTGGTGGGGTGATGGGGGTGAGGGTAGGGGTGGGGGTATGTGATGGCATGCAGGTAGGGGTGGGTGATAGTAATAGAGATTTGACTTACAGAGTCCAGTCCTCCTGCTACTTCTGCCAGGCCCTCTGGATGCAGTATTGCCAAGACTTGCTCCTCCCATGTTGTTAGTTGTGGGGGAGGGGTGGGGGTCCACCGCCAGTCCTCTGTACAGCTATCTGGTGTCGTGCAACCACGGAACGCACCTTCCCCCGTAGGTCGTTCCACCTCTTCTAGATGTCATCCCTTGTTCTGGGGTGCTGTCCCACAGCGTTGACCCTGTCCACGATTCTCCACCATAGCTCCATGTTCCTAGCAATGGACATCTGTTGCACCTGTGCTCCGAATAGCTGTGGCTCTACCCGGATGATTTCCTCCACCATGACCCTTAGCTCCTCCTCGGAGAATCTGGGGTGTCTTTGTGTGGCATGGGCTTAGTGTATGTGGTGTATGTGAGGGTGTGTGGGGTGTATGCTGTGAGGTGTGTGGATGGTGTATGTGTGATGTGTTCTGTGGCGCTCTTGGTGTCTCTATCTGTTGTCGATTTTTTTTGAGTCGTCAGGGGTTGTGGGTAAAGTGGGTGCGGTGTGTGTATGTGTGTCAGGTGTGTGTAGTTTGAATTGTCCAATATATTGTTTTGTATGTATGTGTGTGTGTGTGTATATTTTGAGTGTGACGGTATGTACCACCAATAGTTTACCACGGTTGAATGTCTGCCGCAACAATAGCCACATTTGCGGTCTTGTTTTATTTCTCTCTATCTAGCTGTTCTTTGCCTAGTTCGGCACTGTGTTCTTAAACAAGATATTTCTTTCACTCTGTGCTTCTCTCAAGGCTGCAGCAAGATAGGTTGCCGGTAAACATGGTAACGTTTTGTCTCTGGTATTCATAGAAACATGCACATGCTTACGTAAGGACATTTTCTCAGAACATCAGCTTTTTTATTATAAAAACACTTACCTGTCCCATACACGTTAGAGAGAGATTCCAGCCAGATGACCACGACTGTATGCTGAACGCTTTGCTACAGCTGCTTATGCAGCCTTCAGGATGATGTCTTCCCAGGGGAACTTGAAGGGCAGAACTAGAGCTCAACATGCTGTGCTCTAATATAACCTAGGTAGGAATTAGTCTATAGACTCTAGTGACAATATGGTAGCGTTATTTCTATGTTTTACTCTCCTTGTCACAATCTTAATCGTGTCAAGCTTTACCGTCCTGGTTATTGCAGTACATGCTTTATTATCTAAAATGCAGTTGCTTCATTAAAACCTTATCGAAACATATACTGCCTCTGCTTGTCCTTGTATATGTGAGACTAATGTAACTGAGAGAAACGGATGATTCCCTGAGGAGTCAATTGTGTCATGTACTCGGCTGCCCAATCATCCCTGCTCTTGGGTAGAGATGAGGCACTGCTAGTTAGCCGGAGCAAAACCCGGATTCGGGCGACAGGTCTCACCTGTAGTGGTTTAAGACTCAGTCTCCCACACCGCAGGTGATACTGCCACTCAAATCCAGTAGTCTCATTAGAATAATGACAGCCTACGCGACAAGTCCTTCCCTCCATTTTAACTGCTTTTAATTTTTAAACAGCTAATTCTCTTCCACCCTACTCCTGTGAGGTATTTCTGCTTGCCTTCACCATGCTCAGAGTGTGGATTGTAGGTCACAACTTTGTGTTTTGAGCTACGGAGCATGCTAGAAAAAGTGGCATTGACAGGGACCTGGGTTTGCCAAATGTGGAAATTACTTGGATTTGCCAGCGAGGATTTAAGTGGCATCAGCTGCTGCCTTTGATAAAAATCACTGGGGATAGCCAATCCCCTCACTTCATGATTGTGCTTTGTGGTGGTAATGACTTGGGCACATTTACTGGGGTAGGACTAGAAATCCTAATGAAGGATACCTTTTTCTCACACTGCCTTAGTATTCTCCAACATATGCCAAAGGCAGAAATGGAAATGGTGAACCAAATTCTGTCCATAGACAAAGCTTGGAACATGTCAATAAAACTGCTTCAGTATTCCTTAGAGACCATAACACAGGCTCTATCTACTATAACAACCTGTGCTTTGACATGGATGGAATCTGTAAAAGTGATAGAGTGCACTTCACAGACAAAGGCAACTTGGTGTTTCTCACCAACTACAAACATTGCATTTTATATTACATGTAGTTATCATCCACTACACAATAAACACAAACGCTCTTGTTAGAGCCACCCTATATCCCAAACAATAGGTTATTTTATTTTAACATGTCTTTTTTAAAGCCTTAAAGAATTTGCGCACACTCAAACCAAAAACAGACATTCAATGCATGCCACCACTTTTAAAATTCACAACTGCATCAGTGAATATGGGAGTGCGTGCATGACTCTGTTAGTCTATCAGTGCATGCCTCAGTGGGTCTATGGATGAGCACATGAGTAACTGAGTGGGTCTATCAGTGGGTGCATGAGTGTCTGGGTCTATGAGTGGGTGCATGAGTGTCTGAGTGGATCTGTAAGTGGGTGCATGAGTATCTGAGTGGATCTGTGAGTGGGTGTATGAGTGCCTGAGGAGGTCTGTGAGTGGACGCATTCATCTCCGAGTGGGTCTTTGAATGGACGCATGAGTCTCTGAATGGGTCTATGAGAAAGTGCATGAGTGGGTCTGGCAGTGGGAGTATGAGTGTCTGAGTATGTCTATGAGTAAGCACATGAGTGCCTGAGTGGGTCTATAACTGAGTGCATGAGTGACCGAGTAGGTCTGTCAGTGGGTGAATGAGTGTCTGAGTGGGTCTGTGAGTGAGTGCATGAGCGGGTATGTGAGTAGATGCATGAGTCTCTGAGTGGATCTGTGAATGGGTGCATGAGTGTCTGAGTGGGTCTATGAATGAGTGCATGAGTGACTGGGTGGGTCTGTCCATGGGCGCATGAGTGTCTTAGTGAGTTTGTGAGTGGCTGCATGATTGTCCTAGTCTGTCAGTGGGTGCATGAGTGCCTGAGTGGATCTCTGGGTGGGTGCATGACTGTCTGAGTGGATCAGTGAGTCGGTGCCAGTGTCTTAGAGTGTCTGTGAGTGAGTGCATGAGTGCCTGAGAGGGTCTATGAGTAGACAAATGATTCTCTGAGTTGGTCTGTGAATGGGTGCATGAGTGTCTGAATGGGTCTATGAGTGAGTACATGAATGGGTCTGTGGGTTGGTGCATGAGTTTCTGAGTAGGTCTATTAGTAAGTGCACGAGTGCCTGTGTGGGTGTATGTGTGGGTGCATGAGTGCCTGAGTGTATCTGTGGGTGGGTGCATGAATGTCTGAGTGGATCTGTGAGTGGGTGCATGAATGGGTTCTGTGAGTGGGTGCATGAGTGGCTGAGAGAGTCTGTGCATGGGTGCATGAGTGAGTGGGTCTGTGAATGGGTGCATGAGTGTCTTAGAGTGCTTGTGAGTTGGGTGCATGAGTGTGTGGGAGAGCCTGTGAGTGGGTACATGAATGCCTTAGTGGGTCTATAAGTAAGTGCATGAGTGTCTTAGTGGGTCTGTGAGTGGATGCATAACACTGAGTGGGTCGGTGAGTGGGTGCATGAGTGTTGGAGTGGGTTTATGAGTGAGTGCATGAGTGACTGAGTGGGTCTATGAGTGAGTACATCAGTTCCTGGGTGGGTCTGTCAGTGGGTGCATACATGTCTGAGGGGGTCTGTGAGAGGTGCATGAGTGCCCGAGTAGGTCTGTGAGTGGGTGCATGGGTGCCATAGTGGGTCTGTGAGAGGATGAATGAGTCTCTGAGTAGGTCTGTGTTTGGGTGCATGGGTGCCTTAGTGGGTATGTGAGTGGGTGCATGAGTGTCTCTATGGCTCTCTGGGTGGGTGCACGAGTGTCTGGGTGCATGAGTGGGTGTGAGTATGTGAATTTTTGTGTTTTTGTGTGATATTTATGAATTTGTCACAACCTTACACATTGTCCACGCTGAGTGTTGCAACAAATTTGTGAATATGGCAAGTGGTATGAAAAACACTTCTTCTGTGACATTTTATCCACATATTGTGCCAAATAAACACCCCTATAGCCAAACCTTGGGGTCAGGTTACACCAAACCTGACACCTTATTCACTTTTCCACATTTTGTTTTCCAACCCCTGGGAACCATGCCTATAATTTAAAATGACACCCGCAACTTTCTGTTCAGCTTGCAGCCAAACCAATCACTATGCTTCTATTTGCATGGGCATTCTTGACCAGTCACAAACCCTATATATACAAATTTGGATTTCCTTTCATTTCTCCTAAATTACTCAATGGATTTACACCAAATAACAGAAAGGCTCATCTGCATACCAACAGCTACCTTTCTGCTAAATTTTGTGTAATTCCGTCCAGCAGTTTGGACAGCAAGCATGTCTAAAGAGTCGATGGGAATTAACATAGGAATGCACTTATTTTTTACCCCGTCTTTTTTCTCAGTGCCCGCTTGACCGATCCCCTCAAAACTTTCCATGCACAACAAGACCCTCGATGGCTCTTTTTTGTGGAAACTTTTGTTAAGATTCTTCAAATGGTGCCAAAGATATAGGCAAGTCAAAAAATGCTTTTTCTGTGTAAACTAGGTCCTAAATATATATATATATATATATATATATATATATATATATATATATATATATATATATATGAAAAATGTCACTTATCCAGTGTACATCTGTTCGTTGCATGTTCTGCTGCAGATTCACATGCTATGCATACCGTCTGCCATCTAGTGTTGGGCTCGGAGTGTTACAAGTTGTTTTTCTTCAAAGAAGTGTTTTCGAGTTACGGGATCGAGTGACTCCTCCTCTTTGGCTCCATTGCGCATGGGCATCGACTTCATGTTAGATTGTTTTCCCGCAGAGGGTAAGGTAGGAGTGATAGAGTACAAAGAAAAGAGATGCCCATGCAAACGGAATATATATATATATATATATATATATGAAAGAAAAGATGTCCTGATCTGCGTGTTACGGCGCACTTAATTCTCCGGTGGTGCTGGTTTGAGGCAGGACAACCATATTTTCAAAAAACAAGATTCTCTTTCTGTTTTAGCAAGAGAAAACCGCACTCTGTCGTTGTGCCAAAAATACCTTAACTTTTAATACATTAGTGAGATCATAAACAAACAAACAGGAATCCCCTGACGCGTTTCGGTCTCACCAGACCTTGTTCACAGGTGTTTCCTGTGTGCTAATTTCGGCGCTTAAAATAAAGTACTCCAAAGTAACAGAAAAAATACTCAAGTTACACCACTTATCAAGAGTTACTCCATAACATCACTAAATATATATACTTTAACAAAGAAAAATTAAATGTTTTTCTATATACATATTTACCAAATTGTAACAGTGTTTTGACTACAATCCAAGGTGTTTTTCACTGAGTTCCACATTGCATTCTGGTATATGTAGTTTATAGCATTTCATTAAATCAAATTATTTTTAAATATATGTCATAAAATCTTGTTTCAGCGACTAATGGAGACTTCAAAACAATTTCTGAGGTGTGTTAACAAAATATAGGGGCCCTCATTAGTTTTTTATTTATATTCACATTGGATTCATATTCATGTATTGCATGTTACCTACAATAGCACAATCCCCAAAGTTTCTTTTAAACAAGGCCCTCGCTAAATCCTGCACTTCTGATGGAAGAAAATTAATGTTTGGGTATTATTCCTTCAGTCAATTTATATTGATAGCACCAAAATTGTATGTCTATCTGACAAATGACAACGGGAAAGAAAGCATCTTATCAATTGGTGGAAATAACATAAAATAAATGAATGGCAACATCTTATGAGCTATGACAACTCTTATAGGTGTACAAATAACTCCTCATCCTGGTTTAAACCTAGCGGGGTGAGGGATCGGATATCAAGTATATGTCTGGATTCTAGTTGACGCAATTTCTTTTCTCTGTCACCACCGCGTTCTGATTTTAGTACCTGATCAATTACATAGAATGTCATGAGTTCCCACTTGCTATCATGTTTCTGTTCCATATGTCTCGCTGTTGCATAGCTCCTATCTATATTGATAGTTGCTCGAATATGTTCTAAAATTCGCTTTTTAGTCTCACATATGGTACTGCCAACATATTTCAACCCACAAGGACATTCAATCACATATACTGTGAATCGACTTTTACAGTTCAAGTGCTTACGTATCACTCTCTCCATGCCAGTATTTGTTGAGTACTCTTTCTTATTCACCCCAATTTTACATGCCTTACAACTGCTGCACTTCGAAAAGCCAGTTTTCTGTAACCAGTTTGCTTTTGTAGTTTGGAAATGGCTGTGCGATAATTTATCCCTTAAGTTTGCTGTTCTTCTGAAAGTCATTAATGGGTATTGTCCCATGATTTCCCCCACTATTGGGTCCATTTGTAAAATTGCCCAATGGTTTTCCAAGATTTTACGAACTTGTGTAGCACTCTGTGAGTATGTTGTTATGAACCTCAGCTGTTGTTGTTTGGCATGTTTAATGGCTTGGTTTCCTCCATGAATTAGTTGTTCTCTTGATGATTGTTTCACACGTTTCTGTGCCAGAGCTAAACACTTTTTCGGATATTGTCTTGCCAGGAATCTCTCCTCCGCTAATTTCAAGTGCTTCTCACACTCTTCCGGCTCTGAGCAGATTTTCTTTATTCGTAGAAATTCACCATAGGGAATGTTCCACTTTGTTCGTGGTGGGTGAAAACTGTTAGCATGTAATATGGAGTTCGTAGCTGTTATTTTCCTGTGCAATGAAGTCTGAATTGTCCCCTCTTTAACATAAATTTCTGTATCTAGAAATGTCACACGTGTTGCACTGATGTCGTAGGTGAAATTAAGTTTGGCTACATTAGAGTTCAAGATCTTAAAGTATTCATCAAATTCTGACTCAGTACCATCCCAGATAAGAAAAAGGTCATCAATAAACCTCAACCAAGTCACTACTTTTTGTTGGTAAATCTCGTTTTCTTCTGCCCAAGCTATTCGTTGTTCAAACCATCCCATCGTCAGATTCGCAAAATTGGGAGAAAAAGAAAAACCCATTGCCGTGCCCTTAATTTGCAGATACAGTTGTTGGTTAAACAAAAAATAATTATTTGTTAGACAAATGTTAATCATTTCCAGAAGCATCTCATTGTGTTGATAAAAACGTATATTCCTTTGGTTGAGAAAGAATTTGCATGCCTGGATTCCTATTTGATGTTCAATGTTCGTGTACAGCGAAACTACATCCATTGTTACTAATTTATAGGTGTCCTGCCAAGGTATCCCTTCCAATTGTAACAGTAAGTCTCCTGTATCACGTAAATAGGAGTTCAAATTTCTTGCCAAGGGTGCTAGAAAGAAATCTATGTATTCTGACATAGGTTCTAATAGAGATGCTTTGGCTGATATTATAGGTCTACCTGGTGGATGTTGCAAATTTTTATGAATTTTAGGGAGGAAGTATATTGTTGGAGTTACAGGATGTTCCACTAACAAATATTTTGCCTCTACTTGATCAATGAGGCCTTGATCTTCCCACCTTAAGATACACAAATTTATCTCCTCCTTCAGTTTTATTACTGGGTTCCCAGTAGCAAGTGCATAACAGGTTTTATCCGACAATTGCCGCATCGCTTCTTTCACATAATCCTGTTTATTTTGTATTACAATGTTTCCACCTTTGTCCGCAGGTTTGATTTCAACCATTGTTTCCATCTGAAGTCTGTGCAACGCCTGTTTCTCTGGTATAGTTAAGTTCTCCTCTTTCTTATTCCAATTCTTTTTATAAAGATCATGAATGACCATCTCCGCAAATAAATCTATTTTATTCCCTGCTGGTAGTGCTGGGTAAAACTTGGAAGGTGGTCTTTTATCTGTCAGGCCCGCCCCAAGGGGTTTAACTATTTCAGTAACTTCCAATGGTTTGTTTCCCAGATCTAAATTCACCAGAGTCATCAACGTCTCTTTATCTCCCACAGTAAGGTCATACTCCTGTGTTGGTGGATCATTTTTCTCTTTCATTTTAGTTTCCGCAAAGGTTTTGGCAAGTTTGATTTTGCGTATATACTTATAAAAGTCTATGCGTGTTTGTACTAAATCCAAATCTGTAGAGGGACAGAATTGTAGCCCCTTTTTTAGGACAGATTCCTCCGATTGGGACATTTCTCTGGTGGAAAGATTAATAATATTTAGCTCTTGAAAGTTGCCGCTGTTTGAGCCCTGGTTTTTCTTTGTCTTCCCTCTTTGTCCCCTTCGTGTGGGTTTATTCCTTTTGCGCCTCGTCCTCTTCCTCTCCCTCTTGTTTTGACTTGCTGATCTTTGGATTGTTGTTGGAGGGCGAGGCGCATCTCGTTTAACAAAGTTAATTTTACTCCCTGTGTATTTATTGAGGTTGATTCTCCTTCACTGGATTCATTATCAGTTGACCTTGATTCATTACTTGATTTATCCGATTTTTCAAATTGGGATACTGTAGGAAGTTGGCTCTGTATGTGCTATTTCAAAGTGAGGAATAGCATGCACAGAGTCCAAGGGTTCCCCTTAGAGGTAAAATAGTGGTAAAAATAGATAATACTAATGCTCTATTTTGTGGTAGTGTGGTCGAGCAGTAGGCTTATCCAAGGAGTAGTGTTAAGCATTTGTTGTACATACACATAGACAATAAATGAGGTACACACACTCAGAGACAAATCCAGCCAATAGGTTTTTATATAGAAAAATATCTTTTCTTAGTTTATTTTAAGAACCACAGGTTCAAATTCTACATGTAATATCTCATTCGAAAGGTATTGCAGGTAAGTACTTTAGGAACTTCAAATCATCAAAATTGCATGTATACTTTTCAAGTTATTGACAAATAGCTGTTTTAAAAGTGGACACTTAGTGCAATTTTCACAGTTCCTAGGGGAGGTAAGTATTTGTTAGGTTAACCAGGTAAGTAAGGCACTTACAGGGCTTAGTTCTTGGTCCAAGGTAGCCCACCGTTGGGGGTTCAGAGCAACCCCAAAGTCACCACACCAGCAGCTCAGGGCCGGTCAGGTGCAGAGTTCAAAGTGGTGCCCAAAACGCATAGGCTAGAATGGAGAGAAGGGGGTGCCCCGGTTCCGGTCTGCTTGCAGGTAAGTACCCGCGTCTTCGGAGGGCAGACCAGGGGGGTTTTGTAGGGCACCGGGGGGGACACAAGTCCACACAGAAATTTCACCCTCAGCAGCGCGGGGGCGGCCGGGTGCAGTGTAGGAACAGGCGTCGGGTTCGCAATGTTAGTCTATGAGAGATCTCGGGATCTCTTCAGCGCTGCAGGCAGGCAAGGGGGGGATTCCTCGGGGAAACCTCCACTTGGGCAAGGGAGAGGGACTCCTGGGGGTCACTTCTCCAGTGAAAGTCCGGTCCTTCAGGTCCTGGGGGCTGCGGGTGCAGGGTCTCTCCCAGGCGTCGGGACTTTAGGTTCAAAGAGTCGCGGTCAGGGGAAGCCTCGGGATTCCCTCTGCAGGCGGCGCTGTGGGGGCTCAGGGGGGACAGGTTTTGGTACTCACAGTATCAGAGTAGTCCTGGGGTCCCTCCTGAGGTGTCGGATCTCCACCAGCCGAGTCGGGGTCGCCGGGTGCAGTGTTGCAAGTCTCACGCTTCTTGCGGGGAGCTTGCAGGGTTCTTTAAAGCTGCTGGAAACAAAGTTGCAGCTTTTCTTGGAGCAGGTCCGCTGTCCTCGGGAGTTTCTTGTCTTTTCGAAGCAGGGGCAGTCCTCAGAGGATGTCGAGGTCGCTGGTCCCTTTGGAAGGCGTCGCTGGAGCAGGATCTTTGGAAGGCAGGAGACAGGCCGGTGAGTTTCTGGAGCCAAGGCAGTTGTCGTCTTCTGGTCTTCCGCTGCAGGGGTTTTTCAGCTAGGCAGTCCTTCTTCTTGTAGTTGCAGGAATCTAATTTTCTAGGGTTCAGGGTAGCCCTTAAATACTAAATTTAAGGGCGTGTTTAGGTCTGGGGGGTTAGTAGCCAATGGCTACTAGCCCTGAGGGTGGGTACACCCTCTTTGTGCCTCCTCCCAAGGGGAGGGGGTCACAATCCTAACCCTATTGGGGGAATCCTCCATCTGCAAGATGGAGGATTTCTAAAAGTCAGAGTCACCTCAGCTCAGGACACCTTAGGGGCTGTCCTGACTGGCCAGTGACTCCTCCTTGTTGCTTTCTTTGTTCCCTCCAGCCTTGCCGCCAAAAGTGGGGGCCGTGGCCGGAGGGGGCGGGCAACTCCACTAAGCTGGAGTGCCCTGCTGGGCTGTGACAAAGGGGTGAGCCTTTGAGGCTCACCGCCAGGTGTTACAGCTCCTGCCTGGGGGAGGTGTTAGCATCTCCACCCAGTGCAGGCTTTGTTACTGGCCTCAGAGTGACAAAGGCACTCTCCCCATGGGGCCAGCAACATGTCTCTGGGGTGGCAGGCTGCTGGAACTAGTCAGCCTACACAGACAGTCGGTTAAGTTTCAGGGGGCACCTCTAAGGTGCCCTCTGTGGTGTATTTTACAATAAAATGTACACTGGCATCAGTGTGCATTTATTGTGCTGAGAAGTTTGATACCAAACTTCCCAGTTTTCAGTGTAGCCATTATGGTGCTGTGGAGTTCGTGTAAAACAGACTCCCAGACCATATACTCTTATGGCTACCCTGCACTTACAATGTCTAAGGTTTTGCTTAGACACTGTAGGGGCACAGTGCTCATGCACTGGTACCCTCACCTATGGTATAGTGCACCCTGCCTTAGGGCTGTAAGGCCTGCTAGAGGGGTGTCTTACCTATACTGCATAGGCAGTGAGAGGCTGGCATGGCACCCTGAGGGGAGTGCCATGTCGACTTACTCATTTTGTTCTCACCAGCACACACAGGCTTGTAAGCAGTGTGTCTGTGCTGAGTGAGGGGTCTCTAGGGTGGCATAATACATGCTACAGCCCTTAGAGACCTTCCCTGGCATCAGGGCCCTTGGTACCAGAGGTACCAGTTACAAGGGACTTATCTGGATGCCAGGGTGTGCCAATTGTGGAAACAATGGTACATTTTAGGTGAAAGAACACTGGTGCTGGGGCCTGGTTAGCAGGGTCCCAGCACACTTCTCAGTCAAGTCAGCATCAGTATCAGGCAAAAAGTGGGGGGTAACTGCAACAGGGAGCCATTTCTTTACACAAGCCCCCCCCAGCCCACAGGCCAGGAGACTCAGCCAACGCTGGAAGAGTCTTCCTAGTCTGTCAGGCGAGGAAGAGTAGAGGAAATGGCTGGTTTGTTGCAGGGCCTACTCTGCCTTACATCCTCCTGTTCAGGTCAGTCCCTCTGGGGAACTGACCCACTTCCACAGTGATAGGACCTAGTCTGAACTGCCTCTTGTCTGTGCTTTTTATGTCTTCACCCATTCTCTCTATTTTGAGGTCAGAGGTATCCACCTCGGCTAATCTTATCTTAGCCAGGGTCACCCCTAGCTTACCCAAAGAGGTTACCCAGAGCTGGAGTAACCCCACCATGACCAACAGGGTCAGGGGGCCTAACTTGTTATTTGGCATGGGGTCAGACCACCAGGCCAAGGATAGTGCAGCCATAAAGGCTAACACCCAGCAGAGGCCACTGACAGCTGTCAGTGCCCAGAACCACACCTTTAGCTCTTCACCTACAAGGGAAGGGGCTAAGTTACAGGCTTCTTCGGGTTCAGGGTGCCTGTCTGCTGTATTAGAGTGGGGGGTCACCACATCTTGTAGTAAACACCCTTCTTCCACTCTTTCTTCTGTTAGCTGAGGAGCCACCCACTCAGGCTTAACAGTTGCCTGACTAGCCAGGACTTCTTGTGGGTCAGGTTGGACTGTATCAGAGCCATTTTTGGAGTTCTCCCCTACTGGAGCAGAATCTCCTTGGCTTACTGGAACCTTGGCTAAAGGTTGTCCACCTTTCCTACTCTGTTTCCTTTTCTTTTTCTTCTGGGGCCTACTTGCTTTTACTGCAGAGGCAGGACTTCCAGAATCCTTGGGAGAGGACTGGCACTGGACCAGTCCCTCTCTTGGGCTCTGACTAACCTCTGGGTAGTCATTTCCAAGGAGACAATCAAGGGGGAGGTCTGTACTGACTACTACCCTTCTCCAGCTAAGAGTGCCACCCACTTCTATGGGTACTAAAGCCACAGGCCTCTTAGTGACCCTGTCTAGGCTAACTCTTACCCTGGCAGTCTCACCTGGGATGTACTGGTTTGAGAGCACCAGCCTGTCATGCACAATAGTGTGACTGGCACAAGTGTCTCTCAGGGCAGTGGTTGGGATTCCATTCACCAGTAGGTGGTGGAAGTGTCTACTTCCCTCTGGAATCTCCAACTCACCTGTTGGGCCCTGTTTCCAGTGGAAGGCTATGAAGACCTCCTCATCTGAGGAGTCATCTCCCATGGCTACACTGGTTACCCCTGGAATCTTGTTCTGGGGTTTGTTTTTGGGACAAGAAGTGTCCTTGGTGTGGTGCCCAGACTGTTTACAGTTGTGGCACCATGCCTTAGTGGCATCCCAGTTCTTACCCTGGTACCCACCTTTGTTTTGGGTTGTGTCTTGGGGCCCACCCACCTGTTCTGGTTTTTGGGGGCCTACAGAGGACTCTTTTTCTTTGTTTCTAGTGTCACCCACTTTCTCCTGGGGAGTTTTTGTAACCCCTTTCTTTTGGTCACCCCCAGTGGAAGTTTTGGTTACCCTAGTCTTGACCCAGTGGTCTGCCTTCTTTCCCAATTCTTGGGGAGAAATTGGACCTAGGTCTACCAGATACTGATGCAACTTTTCATTGAAGCAGTTACTTAAAATGTGTTCTTTCATAAACAAATTATAAAGCCCAACATAGTCACACACTTCATTTCCAGTTAACCAACCATCTAGTGTTTTTACTGAGTAGTCTACAAAGTCAACCCAGGTCTGGCTCGAGGATTTTTGAGCCCCCCTGAATCTAATTCTATACTCCTCAGTGGAGAATCCAAAGCCCTCAATCAGGGTACCCTTCATGAGGTCATAAGATTCTGCATCTTTTCCAGAGAGTGTGAGGAGTCTATCCCTACACTTTCCAGTGAACATTTCCCAAAGGAGAGCACCCCAGTGAGATCTGTTTACTTTTCTGGTTACACAAGCCCTCTCAAAAGCTGTGAACCATTTGGTGATGTCATCACCATCTTCATATTTTGTTACAATCCCTTTGGGGATTTTTAGGATGTCAGGAGAATCTCTGACCCTATTTAAGTTGCTGCCACCATCGATGGGACCTAGGCCCATCTCTTTTCTTTCCCTTTCTATGGCTAGGAGCTGCTTTTCCAAAGCCAATCTTTTGACCATCCTGGCTAACAGGGGGTCATCTTCACTGGAGTTATCCTCAGTGATTTCAGAGGTGTTGGTCTCTCCTGTGAGGGAACCAGCATCTCTGACTATTATTTTTGGAGTTAGGGTTTGAGGGACCCTGTTCTCCCTAGATAGGACTGGTAGGGGGGAATTGTCCTCCAAGTCACTATCCTCTTCCTCTGAGTTGCCACCCTCAGAGGGGTTGGCCTTTTCAAACTCTGCCAAAAGCTCCTGGAGCTGTATTTTGGTAGGTTTGGGGCCCATTGTTATTTTCTTTATTTTACAGAGTGACCTTAGCTCCCTCATCTTAAGATGGAGGTAAGGTGTGGTGTCGAGTTCCACCACAGTCACATCTGTGCTAGACATTTTGCTTCTAAAAGTTGGAATACTTTTTAAGAATCTACAACTGGTTCTAGAATCTAATTCAAACTTTTACAAACTTTTAAACTCTCAAAGAAATGCTAAACAGGATCTAACACAAGGCCCTAGCAGGTCTTTTAAGAATTTAGAAAACTTTTCAAATTGCAAAAATCAATTTCTAATGACAATTTTGGAATTTGTCGTGTGATCAGGTATTGGCTGAGTAGTCCAGCAAATGCAAAGTCTTGTACCCCACCGCTGATCCACCAATGTAGGAAGTTGGCTCTGTATGTGCTATTTCAAAGTGAGGAATAGCATGCACAGAGTCCAAGGGTTCCCCTTAGAGGTAAAATAGTGGTAAAAATAGATAATACTAATGCTCTATTTTGTGGTAGTGTGGTCGAGCAGTAGGCTTATCCAAGGAGTAGTGTTAAGCATTTGTTGTACATACACATAGACAATAAATGAGGTACACACACTCAGAGACAAATCCAGCCAATAGGTTTTTATATAGAAAAATATCTTTTCTTAGTTTATTTTAAGAACCACAGGTTCAAATTCTACATGTAATATCTCATTCGAAAGGTATTGCAGGTAAGTACTTTAGGAACTTCAAATCATCAAAATTGCATGTATACTTTTCAAGTTATTGACAAATAGCTGTTTTAAAAGTGGACACAGTGCAATTTTCACAGTTCCTAGGGGAGGTAAGTATTTGTTAGGTTAACCAGGTAAGTAAGGCACTTACAGGGCTTAGTTCTTGGTCCAAGGTAGCCCACCGTTGGGGGTTCAGAGCAACCCCAAAGTCACCACACCAGCAGCTCAGGGCCGGTCAGGTGCAGAGTTCAAAGTGGTGCCCAAAACGCATAGGCTAGAATGGAGAGAAGGGGGTGCCCCGGTTCCGGTCTGCTTGCAGGTAAGTACCCGCGTCTTCGGAGGGCAGACCAGGGGGGTTTTGTAGGGCACCGGGGGGGACACAAGTCCACACAGAAATTTCACCCTCAGCAGCGCGGGGGCGGCCGGGTGCAGTGTAGGAACAGGCGTCGGGTTCGCAATGTTAGTCTATGAGAGATCTCGGGATCTCTTCAGCGCTGCAGGCAGGCAAGGGGGGGATTCCTCGGGGAAACCTCCACTTGGGCAAGGGAGAGGGACTCCTGGGGGTCACTTCTCCAGTGAAAGTCCGGTCCTTCAGGTCCTGGGGGCTGCGGGTGCAGGGTCTCTCCCAGGCGTCGGGACTTTAGGTTCAAAGAGTCGCGGTCAGGGGAAGCCTCGGGATTCCCTCTGCAGGCGGCGCTGTGGGGGCTCAGGGGGGACAGGTTTTGGTACTCACAGTATCAGAGTAGTCCTGGGGTCCCTCCTGAGGTGTCGGATCTCCACCAGCCGAGTCGGGGTCGCCGGGTGCAGTGTTGCAAGTCTCACGCTTCTTGCGGGGAGCTTGCAGGGTTCTTTAAAGCTGCTGGAAACAAAGTTGCAGCTTTTCTTGGAGCAGGTCCGCTGTCCTCGGGAGTTTCTTGTCTTTTCGAAGCAGGGGCAGTCCTCAGAGGATGTCGAGGTCGCTGGTCCCTTTGGAAGGCGTCGCTGGAGCAGGATCTTTGGAAGGCAGGAGACAGGCCGGTGAGTTTCTGGAGCCAAGGCAGTTGTCGTCTTCTGGTCTTCCGCTGCAGGGGTTTTTCAGCTAGGCAGTCCTTCTTCTTGTAGTTGCAGGAATCTAATTTTCTAGGGTTCAGGGTAGCCCTTAAATACTAAATTTAAGGGCGTGTTTAGGTCTGGGGGGTTAGTAGCCAATGGCTACTAGCCCTGAGGGTGGGTACACCCTCTTTGTGCCTCCTCCCAAGGGGAGGGGGTCACAATCCTAACCCTATTGGGGGAATCCTCCATCTGCAAGATGGAGGATTTCTAAAAGTCAGAGTCACCTCAGCTCAGGACACCTTAGGGGCTGTCCTGACTGGCCAGTGACTCCTCCTTGTTGCTTTCTTTGTTCCCTCCAGCCTTGCCGCCAAAAGTGGGGGCCGTGGCCGGAGGGGGCGGGCAACTCCACTAAGCTGGAGTGCCCTGCTGGGCTGTGACAAAGGGGTGAGCCTTTGAGGCTCACCGCCAGGTGTTACAGCTCCTGCCTGGGGGAGGTGTTAGCATCTCCACCCAGTGCAGGCTTTGTTACTGGCCTCAGAGTGACAAAGGCACTCTCCCCATGGGGCCAGCAACATGTCTCTGGGGTGGCAGGCTGCTGGAACTAGTCAGCCTACACAGACAGTCGGTTAAGTTTCAGGGGGCACCTCTAAGGTGCCCTCTATGGTGTATTTTACAATAAAATGTACACTGGCATCAGTGTGCATTTATTGTGCTGAGAAGTTTGATACCAAACTTCCCAGTTTTCAGTGTAGCCATTATGGTGCTGTGGAGTTCGTGTAAAACAGACTCCCAGACCATATACTCTTATGGCTACCCTGCACTTACAATGTCTAAGGTTTTGCTTAGACACTGTAGGGGCACAGTGCTCATGCACTGGTACCCTCACCTATGGTATAGTGCACCCTGCCTTAGGGCTGTAAGGCCTGCTAGAGGGGTGTCTTACCTATACTGCATAGGCAGTGAGAGGCTGGCATGGCACCCTGAGGGGAGTGCCATGTCGACTTACTCATTTTGTTCTCACCAGCACACACAGGCTTGTAAGCAGTGTGTCTGTGCTGAGTGAGGGGTCTCTAGGGTGGCATAATACATGCTACAGCCCTTAGAGACCTTCCCTGGCATCAGGGCCCTTGGTACCAGAGGTACCAGTTACAAGGGACTTATCTGGATGCCAGGGTGTGCCAATTGTGGAAACAATGGTACATTTTAGGTGAAAGAACACTGGTGCTGGGGCCTGGTTAGCAGGGTCCCAGCACACTTCTCAGTCAAGTCAGCATCAGTATCAGGCAAAAAGTGGGGGGTAACTGCAACAGGGAGCCATTTCTTTACAGATACATCTATTTGTTCCTTCAACTTTGCATATTGAAATCTCCTTGCAAAGGTGAAAATTCTCCCCTCTTCATAGTCACTTTTGTCCCTTTGAAATTTAGTTTGTTTGCGTGTTTTCACAGTCTCCTCATGTTGTTGAATTTTTGAAGCCATTTCACTCCTGATTTTACTTTCTTCTTCAGTTAATTTTATTTTTATGCCCGCAATTTCTTGTTCTAAAGCCTTCAATTCAATCTGAATTTTATTCAATGCTATTTCCACATGTTTGATTAATATCAAAACTAATCTCTTTGATGAATCCAAGATATGTGCACCCCATTCTTCCAACAGTGCACTGCTTGCATCTTGGTGACTGGGCATGATACCAATTCGCAGGCCTCTTGGGATTCTGTTCACTTCAACATATTTCTTCAGGGTAAAAAGTTCCCACCATTTATTAATCTCTTTGCGTGATAGTTTCTCCCATTCACGTAATTTCATCTTCACACCACCATGATTCTGCGCCACTCCACTACTTTTGCCATTCAAGTTTGAGCTACTTGTCGCCTCATTAAAAATCTCTGCAGCTGTTGCAGTTCGTATAGCTTCTCTTTCCTCCATTGTGCATAAAACAACTCTATTTTGCTTGTAGATCCCACTAATGTACTTCACTTTTCAATTTAAATCCTGTGCACACACGACCACCCCTTTGGACAACAGCAAAGGATTCTCATTACCATGTGTGTTTGTCGGGGTTCCCTTTTAAACCATCAAAGAATAGAGAAAAGCTGAAGCCGCTTTTGCACCTACGTGTCTGTTGTTTTAACTGTTGAACTTGCACAGATACCAATCTCTCCTTTCTGTAACTTAAGACGGCAATTAAAGTTTCAACAATTTGCTTAGTTTCGATATGCTCAGAATTCCCTCAGGACTTCTCACACTGCAAACAACACTTCGCATTCATATATTTTCTTCGGTTTTCACAAAAGACAAGCCCTTGAATAGACACGAGTGCATTTTGTTTAAATTAGCAGCATTTCTGTTCTCTCCGCTTACCGTTTTGCTCTTATTCCTTCGGTTTCTGAGACAAAAGGCTTAGCAGATGGTGGCTGCCCACGCAATTTGAAAGGTATGAAAGAAAAGATGTCCTGATCTGCGTGTTACGGCGCACTTAATTCTCCGGTGGTGCTGGTTTGAGGCAGGACAACCATATTTTCAAAAAACAAGATTCTCTTTCTGTTTTAGCAAGAGAAAACCGCACTCTGTCGTTGTGCCAAAAATACCTTAACTTTTAATACATTAGTGAGATCATAAACAAACAAACAGGAATCCCCTTTAGCGAGGGCCTTGTTTAAAAGAAACTTTGGGGATTGTGCTATTGTATTGTATTGTAGGTAACATGCAATACATGAATATGAATCCAATGTGAATATAAATAAAAAACTAATGAGGGCCCCTATATTTTGTTAACACACCTCAGAAATTGTTTTGAAGTCTCCATTAGTCGCTGAAACAAGATTTTATGACATATATTTAAAAATAATTTGATTTAATGAAATGCTATAAACTACATATACCAGAATGCAATGTGGAACTCAGTGAAAAACACCTTGGATTGTAGTCAAAACACTGTTACAATTTGGTAAATATGTATATAGAAAAACATTTAATTTTTCTTTGTTAAAGTATATATATTTAGTGATGTTATGGAGTAACTCTTGATAAGTGGTGTAACTTGAGTATTTTTTCTGTTACTTTGGAGTACTTTATTTTAAGCGCCGAAATTAGCACACAGGAAACACCTGTGAACAAGGTCTGGTGAGACCGAAACGCGTCAGGGGATTCCTGTTTGTTTGTTTATGATCTCACTAATGTATTAAAAGTTAAGGTATTTTTGGCACAACGACAGAGTGCGGTTTTCTCATATATATATATATATATATATATATATATATATATATAAAATCCTCAACAGATGGAACGATTACCATCCGACGGCTGCACCAATCCCTTGGTTAAATCCCGACCATTAAAGCAAAGTCAGATTCAACAATGCTAAATTGAATTTCTAATTTATTCCTTGAAATGGTTACACAGAGTCCTGCATTGAAATGTCGACGCGTTTCGGCAAAGCGCCTTTTACTGGACAAATCCGGCCAAGAAACCGGCACCATATATACACAAGATAAAATCCATCATTTGTTTTCATTGCATTGTAGTGTGATCTACTGCAGCGGCCATCTTGGAACATGCAACAACATAAATACAATCAATATATCTGTGCCCAATTTTGACACAGCAATGTTAGCATAAACTACTTTTGATGGTCTAAACATTTAAACATTGTATATTCCACACATATTTCATGATTATATGAAGCATATCCATAATTTAGTATAAGGGAGACTTGACAAAAAATTGATTAAGAGTTCAAAATTAAAAACTTAAGAATGATAATAATTGACAATCAATTGTATGTCTTATTGGTATATTTGCCTAATGTATGGCTATGTCCTTGCAAGTAATTCTATCATCATTATCGTTATATCATGCCAAAATTGGTATTAGGAGGAACTTGCATTATTATACTTATTTAGCCAGTGTCATCAATTTCTTCTGGTCACCAATTTTCAATCTAATTTATCAAATATTTGTAAAATGTATTCTCCGATATTGGTTTTTGTATATAAATATTTTAAATACTTCAGACAATTTGAGTATAAATATCTCAAATATTTTAAATATTATAACTAGTGTAAAATATTATAAATTATTCATACATACAGACCAATCAGCAAAATAACTATTATTATATAATTCAGTGTCGAAGAAAGACAACCATCATATTTACAATTCTCGCAATAAATAAGATCTTAATCATTATTGAATTCAAAATCTAAAACCAATTGTAAAGTGATAAATGCAATAAATATACACTACCGATTGCAATATCTAGCTAAACCATCTTGGAATTTTTGTCTTCTGTATAGTCTATATATTTAATGTCGACCTATGACATAGCCCCATATGTAATCATCTAGTTCACTGAACCATAGATTTACCTTATTCTTTCATAATGTCATACATAGACAACATGGAAGAGATACATTTATTGCGTGAAGTTAATCTATTCTATTTTAATCTATATTGTAGAAATGTAATTAATGCATGTATATAAGATGGAAATGGAAAAAGGCCACAGGCTAAAGTGCAAAGTGCTAATTAGAAAAAACTACTTCTATATTAAATTATGTGTCTATACATGGTGAAAAACAGTGATATATATACACATATGTACAAGTAAATGTTGAACTTAAACGGCTACAGGCTCCCGGGGAGGAGGGAGGGTGCATGTGAATCTGCAGCGGAACATGCCACAAACAGATGTACACTTGGTGAGTGACATTTTCCGTTCAATGGCATGTGTAGCTGCAGATACACATGGTATGCATAGACTACAAAGCAGTTTTTCCTCCCATAAAAGCGGTGGTTAGCCTTTAGGAGTTGAAGTTGTTTGAAATAATATTCTTGGTACAGCTTGGCCTACTGTGGCTTGCTGCGTTGCTAACACATCTACACAGTTATGCTTGGTAAATGTATGTGGTGTTGACCAAGTAGCTGCTTTACAAATTTCAGCCATTGGTATATTTCCTAAGAAAGCCATTGTAGCCCCTTGTTTCCTTGTGGAACGTGCTTTAGGTGCAACTAAGGGCTGCCTTTTAGCTTTAAGGTAACATGTTTGGATGCATTTTACTATCCACCTTGCTAAACATTGTTTTGAAATGGGGTTACCAGAATGTGGTTTTTGGAAAGCCACAAATAACCGTCTAGTCTTTCTGAATGATTTTGTTCTATCTATGTAATACATCAGGGCTCTTTTAATATCTAATGTATGCAGGGCTCTTTCTGCCACAGAATCTGGCTGTGGGAAGAAGACTGGTAGTTCCACTGTTTGTTTGATATGAAAAGGTGATACAACTTTTGGAAGAAATTTAGGGTTAGTTCGTACTACAACTTTATGTTTGTGTACTTGTATGAACGGTTCTTGAATTGTGGAGGCTTGAATTTCACTAACTCTTCGCAATGAAGTAATTGCGACTAAGAAGGCAATTTTCCATGTTAGGTATTGAATCTGACATGAGTGCGTAGGTTCAAATGGTGGGCCCATAAGTTGTGTGAGCACTATGTTTAAATTCAATGAAGGCACTGGAGGCGTTCTAGGTGGGATAATGCATTTTAACCTTTCCATGAAGGCTTTGCTAACAGGAACTGTAAATAAAGAACTGCGCTGTATATTTTGCAAGTACGTTGAAATTTCACTGACATGTATTTTTATGGATGAAAAAGTTAAGTTTGCTTTTTGCAAATGAAGCAAGTAACATACAATGTCTTGTATTGATGCTGAAAGAGGGGTAATTTGTTTAGATGGACAGTAATGCACAAATCTTTTCCATTTGTTGGCATAGCACTGCCTGGTAGTGGGTTTTCTTGCTTGTTTAATTACTTCCATACATTCAGTTGGTAGTTGTAGATACCCAAATTCTATGACCTCAGGAGCCAAATTGCAAGATTGAGTATGTTGGGATTTGGATGCCTGATCTGCTGTTTGTTTTGTGTTAACAGATCTGGTCTGTTTGGGAGTTTGATATGTGGTACTACGGACAGGTCTAATAGTGTTGTGCACCAGGGTTGACGTGCCCACGTTGGCGCTATGAGTATCAGTTTGAGCGTGTTTTGACGCAGTTTGTTGATCCCTGCTGAGAACATCTGCCAACTGGTTGTGTATCCCTGGAATGTATTGTGCTACCAGGTGAATTTTGTTGTGGATTGCCCATTGCCAAATTTTTTGTGCTAGGAGGGAGAGTTGGGATGAATGGGTCCCTCCTTGTTTGTTTAGGTAATACATTGTTGTCATGTTGTATGTTTTGACAAGGATATTCTTGTGAGTGAGGAGAGACTGAAAAGCTTTGAGTGCTAGGAATACAGCTAGCAACTCTAAGTGATTTATGTGTAACTGTTTGTGTTTGGCGTCCCATTGTCCTTGGATGTTGTGATTGTTGAGGTGAAACCCCCAGCCAGTCATTGATGCATCTGTTGTAAGTATGGTCTGAGGCACGGGGTCTTGAAATGGCCACCCTTTGTTTAGGTTTGTGGAATTCCACCACTGAAGGGACATGTATGTTTGGCGGTCTATCAACACTAGATCTTGAAGTTGACACTGTGCTTGTGACCATTGCTGTGCAAGGCAATGTTGTAAAGGCCGCATGTTTAGTCTTGCATGTGGGACAATGGCAATACAGGATGCCATCATGCCCAATAGTTTCATGACGAATTTGACAGTGTACTGTTGGGCTGGCCGTATTTGTGGCAATATATTGCGAAATACTTGTATTCATTGTGGGCTTGGGCTTGCGAGCGCTATTTGAGTTCTTAGTGCTGCTCCTAAATACTGTTGAATTTGGGCAGGTTGTAGGTGTGATTTTTGGTAGTTTATGGAGAACCCCAGGGTGTGTAGTGTTTGTATTACATATTGCGTATGGCTTTGACACTGTGTTTGACTGTTGGATTTTATTAGCCAATCGTCCGGATATGGACAGATATAAGACATGAATGTGTTGCCTTCTTAGGTAAGCTGCAACTACCGCCAGGCATTTTGTGAATACTCTGGGAGCTGTTGTTATGCTGAAGGGTAACACTTTGAACTGATAATACTTTCCTTGAATGACAAACCTGAGATACTTTCTGTGCGCTAGATCGATGTGTGCATGAAAGTACACATCTTTGAGGTCTAGTGTTGCCATAAAATGGTGTTGTTGAAGTAGTGGGACAACATCCTGTAGTGTTACCATGTGAAAATGTTCTGAAAGGATGTAAATATTGAGGGTTCTGAGATCTAATATTGGCCTTAAGGTTCCATCCTTTTTGGGAATGAGGAAATACAGTGAGTAAACTCCTATTCTTATTTGATTTTGTGGCAATGCCTCTATTGCTTGTTTGAGTAAGAGTTTTTACTTCCTCTTGCAACAGGGTGATATGTTGTGTGGAGAGGTTGTGTGGTTTTGGTGGAATATTTGGTGGAGTTTGTGTCAATTCTATGCAATAGCCATTGCGGATAATTGATAATACCCAGCTGTCTGTGGTAATGGGTAGGCAATTGTTGTGGAACCTTTGCAGTCTTACCCCCCCCACAGGTGAGGTGTGAATTGGGAAGGGATGGCTCAAGTCACTGCTTTGCTTGTTGTGAGGCTTGTTTTGCTGTTATTTTCCCCTGCCTCTGGGGTACTGGCCTCTGTAAGTACTTTTGAAACCACCTCGTTGATATTGAGGTTGGTAGGCCAGCGTTGTTTGTGAGGTGGACGCCTTGCCTGTTTGGGCTTTAAATCCACCTCTGTATTGGGGCTTACGAAAGGATCCCCTGTATTGCGTAGTATACAAAGCACCAATGGCTTTTGCTGTGTCAGAATCTTTTTTCATTTTTTCAATCGCTGTGTCCACCTCTGGGCCAAAAAGCTGTTTTTGGTTAAATGGCATATTGAGGACAGCCTGTTGTATTTCAGGCTTAAATCCTGAAGACCTAAGCCATGCGTGTCTTCTTATTGTGACAGCAGTGTTGATGGTCCTAGCTGCCGTGTCTGCAGAGTCTAGGGCTGACCTTATCTGGTTATTGGTGATGTCTTGCACTTCATCTACTATTTGTTGTGCCCTCTTTTGTTGTTCTTTGCCGAGTGTCACAGTGTCCTTTCCTCGGGATCTGCACGTTGCTGAACAAAAGGCTCACCTTCCAGCGTCACCAACTCAGAAAGCTATTATAGCACAGAGTTATGATGAAGCCAGTCAGTGGGTAGGGAATTGGGGCAGGGAACAGCAGGGAGAGAGATCTTAAAACAAAAGGTTAGAACAAATATGCACTTACTCATTCATATAAATGTAACTCATCAATAGACTCTTGACTAAATGCTTCTCCGATATCAGATGGAGACCCCTTTTGAAATGAGGGCAAAGCCCCTTCTTTGAATCATGGAACAAGTATAAACTACGACCTCTGGAACAAGAGATGGCAAGAGCTTTGGACTATGGTCATCATGGAACAAGAATAAACTACGACCTCTGAACCAAGAGATGGCAAGAGCTTTGGACTATGATCATACTCAGAATATCAATCCTGTAACATCTATGCATTCATAACATAAACCTTTGATCATGACCTAGAAGATCTCATAGAATTAAATATGCTTTTTACATAATATGCTTTCCAAAAAACAATGAAAACTATCAGTTGCTTATCTCCAAAAAATACTTTCACATTCACAACTATAAAGGCCGAAAAGTTTTTACTCATTGAACTTGAAGCGCTTTATTTATAATACCAGGAAGCGCTTTTACTTGTATTGCCTGAAGAGCTACGCTTGTTATGCTAAGGGGGTGCTTTATTCATGTGGCCTGAATCACTTTGATTGTTGTGCCAAGAACCTTTTACTCCTGTGGACTGAAGCACTTGAATTGCCGTGCCAAGAGCGCTTTACACCTGTGGACAGAAGCGCTAGAATTGCCGTGCCGAGCGCTTTACACCTGTGGACTGAAGCGCTTGAATTGCCGTCCCAAGAGCGCTTTACACCTGTGGACTGAAGCGCTTGATTTGCTGTGCCAAGAGTGTTTTACATCTGTGGACTGAAGTGCTTGAATTGCCATGCCAAGAGCGCTTTACACCTGTGCTCTGAAACGCCTTTGATCGTCGTGCCAAGGCCGATATACTATGGAAACTGAAAACGCTTTGCTCGTTGTGCTAAGGGGCGCTTTACTTCTGGAAGTAATAACTTCCTCCAAAATTGGATTCATCAAGGACTTACCGCTACGGGTACGACCTAGTCGTTTTCGAATTCACCATGGAAACACGGATACTTTGATTGGAGGTCACTCTGCCATGCAGAAACTCTGCTCTTCTTCAGAGAACCTTCCACGAGGTCTGACTGCATCGGAGTCTTCAAAATAGTGAGCAACGTGCTTGGGTGTGGCTGGGCTTTATAGGCCTGCCGCACCCCATGTTGAGTGCTGCCTCTAAAAAACATGGGAATTGTAGTCCCTTCCTGGAATAGCACTGATAAGTGCATCTTGTTCTACCAATGTCCTGAACCTGCAACTCTATGAGCTTTGCCACAGGGCAGACAACGCTGATGACAACCTTTAGAACAAGAGGGGATGACAAGAAGGTGCGCAGCGGAGTTTCGGGCGGGACCTGGACCGCGCATGGCCTTATTCCTGACAGGGAGATTTTGTATGATTTCTTTCATCTCATCCCAGTGGGCCCTGTCGAATCTAGCCAACAATGCCTGAGAGTTGGCTTTCCTCCACTGGTTGGCTGCATGGAGATGCCACCTTTTTTCCCGCAGCATCAAACTTTCTACTCTCCTTGTCTGGTGGGGGTGCATCCCCTGATGACTGCGAGTTTGCTCTTTTTCTGGCTGCACCTACCACTACTGAGTCTGGAGTCAACTGTTGTGTGATAAAGACAGGATCAGAGGGAGGTGGCTTATATTTTTTTCTCCACCCTAGGAGTAATTATTCTAGTTTTAACTGGCTCCTTGAATATTTGTTCAGCATGCTTTAACATGCCGGGGAGCATGGGAAGTGATTGATAAGTTGCATGTGTAAAGTGTATTAAAAAGGAAGTCATCTTCTAATGGCTCAGTGTGCATGGCGACATTGTGATAGGATGCCGCCCTAGCTATGACCTGAGTGTTGCCTGTACTATCCTCTGGTGGTGATGGCTTAGAGGGATAGCAGTCTGGGTTGTTGTCTGGAATGGGGCCTGGATCATTGATCCCATGGATCCACATTGTCCTGCTGCGAATCGAATGAGTGTTCTGGTGATTGCACAGGTGTAGGACTAGTGGGGGGCGGGGAGAGTTAAGTAAATGAGGAGACTGAGGAGGAGAAAATTGAGGAGGAGAAAATTGAGGAGGTGGAGTTTTCTCTTTGGGTCTTGGCACTTTAGCTTGAGTCTGAGCAGTGTCCAATTCTTCCTGAAAGGCTAATTTCCTGTTTGGCTTTAGAGGAGGTGCTGTAAAAATTCTGCCAGTCTCTTTGTGGATGTGAATCCTGGCTTGCCTTTCATCCATTGCCTCAATTTGTGTCTGTTCCTCAGTGAGTCTATGGCTTTCTTTGAGCGCCTGTGAAAGTCCATGTTCCCCTGTGTAAATTGGCTTTTTCGGCTCCGAAGCTGTTTTTTCGGTATCGAAAAAGTCAAGGATGGTCTCGGATCCGAAAACGATTTTCGAGGTTTCGACTCGAAGGATCGATGTTTGGTGGGCTCGGAGACAGAGCCTCGGCTCGAGTCCAATGGCTTGGGTGGGGTGGCCTTTTTCGGTGCAGAAGTTGAGGGTTGGTCACCGAAGGTCTTTTTCCAGGTTGAGCCATGACCTTCCAGCAGTGGCATTCCCAAGGCCTTATGTTTGGGCTTGGCTGGGACAGGGGCAGGCGTCTTCACGTGCTCACCTGGCGTGACCGGTCAGTCCTCCTCAGACTCCTGCTTGGAGTCGGATCCTCGAACGGAGACAGCCGTCTGCATGATCTCCTCCTCTTCGACGTCGAGACGTTCGGTGCTCTTGGATGCCATCTCGAGTCTCAGTGCTCTTCTGTCTCGGAGCGTTTTCTTGGAGCAGAAGGATCTGCAGGCCTCGCAATTTTCTTCCCGGTGGTCCGGGGAAAGGCAGAGATTATAGACAAGATGTTGTTCGGTGTAGGGAATGGGGTCCGGTCCATGAGGCTTCCACGCGGTCGGCCCGACCAGGCCGGATTTGGGCGCAGGCGCCCTGAAGGGCGAATAAAGATGTTTGACCCGACGGTACCGAAGTGTTGATCGAAGATGGAACGCAATCGAAACAATACCGACGAGAATTAGAGAGTTATGTAACTTTTCCGACTCAAACTATCAGAGCGAAAGGAAACACGTCCAAACCCGATGGCAGAAAGAAAACAATCTAACATGGAGTCGATGCCCAGGCGCAATGGAGCCGAAGAGGAGGAGTCACTCGATCCTGTGACTCGAAAACACTTCTTCGGAGAAAAACTACTTGTTACACTCCGAGCCCAACACTAGATGGCAGACAGTATGCATAGCATGTGTATCTGCAGCTACACATGCCATCGATCATATATATGTATAAACAGTCACTTTCCCAATCTTGGATTGATCCTGTAACATTGGCAGCACAGCAGCACAGACGTATGAGATTGTTGGTGAAACCAAAATCAAGACTTATCTAATTTAGGGGAAAGAATAAATAGAGCATGGGTTTGGGGATGGTCTGAAAAGGTAGGATATAAATTGTTCTTGGGATTTAAGAAATAACTAAAATAGAGGCTGAGTCTTACAGGGTGGGCAACGGGAAAAACACTCTGTAAACCTCATGGGAAAAGTATATACACACACCATCTGATGGGGAAAATAAAGCAAATATAGGAAAATGTCCAAATGGAAAGTCTTAAAAAATGTCCACAAAGCCCAAAGTAGACAACAAGTGGCAAAAGAATATCCAAATAAATTAAAATATTAGCCACCCTCAAATATTCAGTAATGTCTCCTCATTGCTGCGAGAACTTCTGGACAAAACGTGGGCATCCTCAATATCTAATATTTGAACCACATGCTTTGCCTCCACTAAAATAAGCATTGTGGCATGCAGGACAGGACTAGATACCTTCTGAGAATTAACATATACTGGGGAAGTTTGCGTGGAAGGGATGTAAGACTTAGTAGGCCTCACAAAGACAGCAGGCAAGGAGGGTGGGTTTGGCAATGAGAAGATAAGGCTGATTTCCAGGAGGATAGGCGGTCCCAGACTTACTGATGTTGGAATGTGTGTACTTTTTGTAGACCATGACTGCTATCAATACCTCTGCAAGGCGTTCTGAGCAGCTACCTCATGGCTTCCAGCAACTCAGCCATGATAATGTGCTGAAGGTGTGGTGGTGTGACATGAGTGGGCTCACGTGTCTGGGATGAATCTTAACTTTGGCCACTTTTCTTTCATGCGGTCTCTATCACTAGGAGGTGATAGCAGGAGGGGTAGCTGTAGACACCATTGTGTTTTGGGGACTGGTCACTGGTGGTAGATGCAGCTTCAGACCTCAATAACAGAGGAGGCTGTTTCTGAGACATCACAGTAGATGTTTCCAAGAGGGTTTCAATTGTCTGACTACTGCTGGCATGAGATAGTCACATCTACCACCCCTTCAGTTACTTTCTCAGTTTTCACCAGGAGTCTCTTGGTCTCTGAGAGTGCCATTCTCTGGGCAGGTGAACTCAAATTGTCACTGTTTGTGCCCCCCTCCTAAGTGATGGTTGTGGAGTATGGTGCCCGCTAAGAAGCAGAGGAGAGGTGTTGACTTTACCTATGGTCTTAATGATACTGGTCTTCTTCATGGCTCCCACAAAAAAGTGATAGTGAGAGAACAGAGGACTAATGAATGTGTATATCTGTTACTTCATGTACATAACAGGATGTCATTATTGCAATTCTGAATGTAACAAAGCCTCATACTGTCACATACTCCACTCCTCTGTTCCATCAAAGGTTGTTATTCCCACAAGGCCCTTTGTCAAGTGCCTAACTATGTGCCACAAAAGAGCAGCTGTAGCTGTACATCCCCCACCAACATTACACCTTTGTCAGGGACCTAGTTAAACATCACCTTTGCACATGGGATGAATTAACTTAGTCAAGCAATGTCACCCTCACTTTCACTCATGATAACATTTAGGTATTAAGCATTGATTCAGAGGGTAACAGGTGATGCATGATAGGAGTGGTGTGCATGGCTGGATATGTGATGGCCACCACTTGCAAGTGTACACAGTTTGTGCATGACTTAACATTAACATGTTTGCTCATGCTGGCTATGATGTTTACCTGACAAAAGTCAGATAGGCATAAGCTTATAGCCCATTTTGATTTAGCAAAACAAAGTGGCACAGGCTAAGCATTTGGATATATGTGCATAGTGACATGGACAGTCTCTTGATACCCAATCTTTTGCATGAAAATATGATACAACAGCATGTAATACAAGTGCTTTGGTGAATGTGACCAATACCGAAAATAGTTACATTGACCATGTTTAAACAATTACACTTTATGCAAGACACCATAGAAGGCAGACAAAAAGGGCATGGCAAGACCCAGTAAATAGCAGATACGCTCACCTCCCCCCAAATTTGCAATCCACCAATGAAGGTGCAGACTATCTACAATCGTTAATTTACCACAGCGCCGCTGCTGAGTCTCCAGCTAAATATGGGGGTATGGCCAAGTTTTTTTCAGGATCCTCCTGTGCAGTGGACTGAGATGGGGATAATGAGTATGTGGCTGGAAGGCAGCCATCGTAGATTGTGTGCTGCCCAGAGCTGGAGGTTTTCCTAGATGGATAGTGAGAACACACACTGTACAGCAATGCCTAATCATGTTTGCCCTGCTTGCCAGGTGTGCTGCATTGCTCAGATGGGTGTCTGGATCCCCATACATCTGAGGGCAGTTATGGAAAAGCCCCTCACCTATGATCTCCACTTCCTCGAGAGAAAAATTAGAGGTCTTCTCATCATATCATATTCCTTAACCATTTCAGGGTTATCTAGGCCATATCAGGGATCCAGCAGCATGATAGCGAAAGACCGCACTCAGGTGCAAGATTGCTAAGGTATGGCCTTACCTCACAATTTAATTTCTCACTTTTGCGATAGGAGGAAAACTGCACCTATGTTATGTAGTTATGCCTCATAAGCACAGAAACTACTGAAAAGGAGACAGGGTGAATGAGGCAACATGCATAGAGGTACCATACCAAACTTTTCAGGGAAACTACATGCTAAAATGTATGCAAAGTGTAAAACTAAGGTATATCGCTGTCCACCTACATGTGGTAGGTTTGTTCATAGAGATGTCGGGTGCCTTGATTTGAGGATAGATTACAAGTGTGGGTGTATGATGTATGTATGTGTAAGGAAAAAGTTTCTTTTCTGGAACTGTGATTCTCCATGGTGGGTATCTTTCACATATTCACATGCTTGAATCATCTCCCAGCTGCCCGAGCTGGGAGTCTGACTCTAATCATATAAAGCAATGTAATGTTAAAATTATTTGGGAAGGCTCTAAACATGGCCACATTAATCATCCTATACATAGCTTCCTAAAATAACCAATGTTCAACCAATCAGATAAAGGCATAGTGAACACTGCTCCCTTCCAGAGATGACCATACCTCAGACTTCAGAACGTTAGTGTGAAAGGATTGCATTAGAAAGATGAGCCTGAAAAAGGCAGAAGAGTGGGCTTCAGATTAATCTATGAAACACTGGAGAACTACAGTTACAGTTATATAGATTCACATTCTCCAATTAGAATAGCAATAAGTTAACAAAAAATATACAAGCATACAGTGGATGGTGGGTAGCAAAAACAAGTTTGGCTTACTGAAAAGATGATGAACTACCTGCCCAGTGCTGAATCCCTCTGTGTTGCTGCTGTAAGACAGCAACGTGTAAATATATGCCTGTTTTTCAAGGTTACTGTTAGTGGTACTCCAGCAAATAAAGCTGTGGGCATTTTTAACTGAGCTACCACCGGATCTTGGAGAGGACTATCTGCTTTGGCGCAGAAGACGACTATGGCTGCAGACTTCCAAAATGCTATTCCGTGTTTTGAAAGAGTTGTCCTTTCCTGGGAGGACCATATGCTACTAATAATTAGACAGTCTTATGAAAATGTTTGGCTCTATCAATTTACAACTTCAAACATCTCCGGATATCTAATAGTATGTAGTGACATTTCAGCTACATCCGTGTGATGTTGGAAAAAATTATTTAATGCCACATATGGAAATCAGATGGTACTTTAAGAGGAAAATATTAATTCAATCTCAGAATGGCTTTTTCTTTACAGAACTAATGATACTGCTCTTTGATTGAAAAGACATGAATTTCACTTACCTATTTCAAAGAAGTTAATGGTAAGAGGAGAACCGCCTTCCAATAAATGTATTTGAATTGAACGGGCTCCTCATTTTGTAAAAGCAACATATTTAATTGACATGGAACTGGTGCGTTTCTCACTCCTTTATGAAATCTTGGTAGTGGTAGTGGTTACAATTAGTTTGGTTTACACTAAAGGAAATAGATTTGTTCAGCTGACTTGGATTCAGCTCCCAATGGTGACACTATCCTAAAGTTCAGCTGAGGACATCGGGCCAATTGTTATTTATCTAGGTCACAGCTTCTTCTGACCAAGGGCGAGATTTTGTTACACCTTGCTTGTTGATATGATACACGGATGACAAGTGAGAGCAATTATTAAGTTTGCTCCAAGCGGGCGGGAGCAGGAAAACTGCTCCTGCTGGCAATGAAGGAGAGGGGCAGGCAGGGGGCTTTGAGGCTCCCCCCATGTTCCTAAAAAATGCACACTGGGAGCCCCGGATTAGGCAAGCGCACCTAGCAATGAGTGGCCAGGCCCTGAGGGATGGGGTCGTTGAGGCTGAAATCAGCCCTAGAAGGGGGGGGGGTTCTGCACCCCTTTCCCTTCAAATAATAGGCCAGGCCCGGGGGATGGGGTTCCTGAGGCCAAAATCGGCCCAGGGAGAGAGGGCACACGGCTCCTCCCCTTACACTAATTGACCAGGTCCTGGAGGATGAGGACCCTGGGGACAAAATCAGACCAGGGAGGGAGGCCACGATGTTTCTCTCCCATTTTACTAATTGGCCTGGCCCTGAGGATGTGGTTAAAAACTGCCTGAATTTAGGGGACTGCTTGGAACCCTCCCCTTTTAGTTATTGGGTGGTCCTGGAGGATGGGGTCACCAGGGCCATAATAGGCCCAGGGAGGGGAGCTGCCTGCGTGGGGTGGGTGCCTGTGGCCAACACCTGCTGTGCACAGCTGAAAGTTGTGTGAGGCGCAGGGAGGGTGCCTGCCTGGCAGGGTTGCTGTAGGCCAGGCCCTGCAGCCAACTCCCACCACGCACAAAGGTTGGCACTGGTTGGATGTGTATGAGGGTTTAGCCCGGTAGTAGGCACCATAGCATTGTAACTGGCCTTTGGAAGTGATAATTAATCGAATCCGATCTGATTTGAGCAGCTCAAAAAGGACTTCGGGCCTCAGAGGTGGCATGCCTGAACTAAACACAAATCAGACACTGGAGTTCAACAAAGCGATAAAAGCAATGGCCAATAGACTGCTCACAAAATTTGAGAAGCTATTTTCCAAAAATAATAAGCACCTACTTCCTCTTGCAGATGGTCATCCCACGATCTAAATCTTCAAGTCAGGGGACGTGAAAAGAAGAATTGGGTCGCATTTGCACTGAAAAGGAGTGAGAATACATGTTCCACAGAGCATGTAAAATAGCATGCTTCCCTGCTGGCAGGGAAACCATGACAAAGCTAAGAACACTGGCATTACAACCCTACGTACACAAGTTGTGCCCCCAGAGACCAGAAAGTTGATGGATTGGATGTGGGCTTTCAAATACGGCATTCATCCCTTCTGGCACTGCACCAAACTGACATCCTACAGGTATGAGATGTTAGATGATTTAGACAAAATTACAGGCATTGTGGTCCCACACTTTCTGTCATACACAACATAGGCCTCCCTAACAAACAGCCTTACCCACTACCCTCCATCAGGAGTAGACAAATGGCACTGACACACAGTCAATCAAACAATCATATCTCATTAGGGAACCTATAAAATCCTAGAGCATTAAAACAGGCTTTACCAGACCTGGGAGCTGGCCATGCCTTAGACCCCAAGCATAAACATTTTTTGGAGGTGGGGGCCTGTTCCTCTCCTATATCCCCACAAGATTTAGGGAGTTGTCATGTCCTAAATATCTAAAAGTGTTACATGTCCTCCCAGCACCCCTAAATTACAACATTTAGTATAATGAATCCCTCCTGCTTGCGACAGAGTGGCCTCCAACAGTTACAAAACTGATATGTGTGCACTGAACACCTCTGATGTTTTTCTTATATTTTGTGGTTTCTCTCCTGTTTCTTCTTGCACATATAGGTTGATGATGGAAGTGGGTGCAGGGTGGAGTTTACAGTTCACCAATATATGATACCACTTGACAGCCTCCAGGTTGTAGCAGCCACATCATTGTAACTGGTCTTTGGAAGTGATAATTAATAAAATCAGTCCATTAAAGCACTACATATTTAATTATAAAATATGTTAATAACCTATTTTGAACAATATTTTTTACTAAAATGTACCGAAATTAATTTGAATTATTTCTATATGTCACTTGTAATAATTACTAATGCATATTACAAAATATGTATTTCTTTAGGTAGAAATGTATTTTTTTCATTTAAACTTCAGATTTTTTTTTACTTATTCCATTTATTAAAGTTGTAACCAAAATTTCAGTTAATAGTTGTGTAGCATTTTGATCTACATTAAAATATATATACATATGAAATGAAATAACAATAATACTTAACATAAAAATATTTTTACTATTTATTTTTGAGTTAATTAAAACATTTGTATTTTTCCATATACTTTACCATGCAGAGTTCTCCATTGTGGATTCTCCGGGAGTAAAGTATAGGAAGAATAAAAAAATTAAATTAACTAGAAAATACATCTTAAAAAAACATAAAGGCATCTTCTATGGGTTTGATCAGCTTGAGACCTGGAAGGCCTAAAACGTGTTCAGGTCGGACTCTTTCGTGGGTGTACTTAACATTCTTAATGAACAAGCTTTTAGACTTAGTACAATGGTCGCTTTTTCTCATGAGGTGATCAAGGGGAACAGCAAGAACATGTGCAAACGGCTGGGCTGGATTCCTGCCAGGGGTTTGTTTTGGTGAATCCTTAACCTTGCGCCCTTCAACAAAGCGACCCTCAAAGTCAGCCTTTAAGGCTTACTATTAGTGCATCATAGCTGCATTTGTATAGCGCAGACTTCCTTGGATAGGTGCCAAACTGCATTTGAAGTCAAGTACCTAACTCTGTGGGAGTTACTTGATTTGAAGAGTATGGTTCTGCAATACGGCCCATACGGGTAGTTTCCATATTGTGCTTAGGATCACCGTTCTACACAGTGTTTTTGTCACTGCCCATTTGTGTGTACTAAAGCAAAAAAGGAGCAAGAGGTAAGACACGTATGCATTAGGCTCTATCCAGCTCACCTGATAGAAAGGGGGTGAGCCCAGTGTTGTCCATTGTGGAAATCATTTTGGTGTTATGCGTTTATGGCAGTGAATGGCCATAAGGTGTTGCAGCAATTCTGTGACTTCGTATAAGAATTGTTTGTATGCAAAGAGAGTAAATTACACACCTTTAACCACTCTGATGAGCTTTCTGCTGAAAACTCATTATGTAATTTTGAAAACAGTAAAAACCAAAGGAGCTGCATCGGTAAGGTGCAAAAAAACAGAAACCAACACCAATAGGTGCGATATATGGATTGCTGTAGTCACTTATTTGGAAGACAGAGCTTCATCTGAAGTTGCATGATGCTGGAAACCTGCTAGGAGAAAAAAAAACTTTCCGGATCCACTCTGGCACCTAGGGATGGTCATTAGAAGAGTAGTATGCAGGAAGATGCATCCATCAGAAATTATTACTAAGTTTAAATTGCACAGACTCTAGAACAAAGGACAACCACTCATGGGTCAAAGGTGTTAGCCTTGGGAGATGCTATGTTATGTCCGTCCGTCCGTGTGCCTATGTTTGTGTTTGTGTCTGTCTGTCTGTGTCTCTCTCTTTGATACTATTGTAATGATGTGTGAGTTTTGACCACTGACTCCACGTTGCACTTAGCCTAGCACTACACTGTCACCTTAATGATCACCAGCTTCATTCGCCTATTGACTTTATCTTGGCATTAGACACTGCTACGTTAAAAGCTGCAAGTAGTTTTCCACAATTTGCACATGTTTTTATTCTTCATGATTTTCCCCACCAAGGGAATAGGCTGATAAGAATGTACTCAGACGGCAGGGAATGGGCTGTTTTGGATGATCACCTTGGGATTGTGGCCACGTCTCGACATGCTATTTTCAAAGCAGGCCTAAAGCAATCAGCATTTTTTTTTATAAATAAACTTCTGCAGGGAGAGGGAAAGTTCTAGACTTTTCCTTTCTTATTTGTTCAAAGTATAAGAAGCCGAGACCAGATGGACCAGGGACAGAGAGCGTTTGCAGATCACGGGCACATCCAGGACGCTGGAGTGTGCCATCCTTCCCGTGAGGATAATTGATCTCTCTCTCCTCGATCGATTCTGGGATCGGACGATCTGATGTTGAATAGGAGGGAGATTAAGCAGTGATGCCCTTTTCTCATGGTCATGCATATTTTTTTATTCATTATTTGCTTTGCATTATAATATAGATATATATTTGCTATGTATATTGCAGTGGAGAATCATTTGTACATTATTTTATTTAATTGCTGTGACCATTTTTAAACGTGTGCTTTCAGCAAGCTAATTTCCTTTTAGGAACCTTGCGTAGTGAAATAATGTCTGCTTTTGACTAAGAAGCCATGCCAATGATTTTTTGTCAGTGCATGAGTGCTTCAGCTCGGTCACTAGTGAAGAAAAACAACTATGAAACACAGTAGGCACAAACAGTAGGGCGCCCTTAAAAATGTTAAGGCCTAGAACCTGCTCACATAAGATATGCTTATGAAGCAGACAGTCAAGTTTGACATATCACGGTAGAGCAATCTAGAAAACTGCAATGCTCAGGTGAGAGTTCAATACAAAGCGCTGACCCTAAACAACAGCGGCCATCTTTGTGTAAACAACTTACAAAAAGGACAAATAACCAATTCCGGTATCATAATCTCCAACATTTGAAAGACTAACAGGTAGTTTCCTAAAAACAAAATGCATCAATTTTACAACAAAAACAATTGGCCCTGGTGAGAAGGGATGGGAATGCAGCCCCTGTTAAGAAATAAAAAAGAACATGTGTATTTATCCATAGACAGCAACAAGAGATAAAAGGCAGGAAATTAAAAATAAGCAGCAATGATGGCTATGTCACTGGTGAGACCCTCAACATCAAGACCTTTGCTAAAACTATACCCTAGTCAGGCAATGTTACATACAGTCAGAGTGAGGACAAACAACTTCAAGGGTAGGAGCAGAACCCGACATGTCCTTGTGCTGGGCAGAGAACCTGAGCCAGACAGAAGATACCTTTATTTTGATAACAATTTAGAACATTTTCTCTGGACGCACAATGTTGGCCTGCACTCACTTTCCATCTCTTTTCATCATTCTACCGACAGTATGAATTGCATTTCTAGAAACATTGGGAAAGTAATCAAAGGTGACACTGTTAGGTAGACAAGGTATGCAGCGTTCTTATTAATCTTTCCTTTACTTTTTGCAGCCACAGTATGACTATTATTTGAAAAGTTCCAGAATAGTCACTAAGAAAGCAGACATGATACTATGTATGATGTGAAAGGTCAATAAAAATAAATAATACTCCCGAAAATATGGCTGGAAAGCCGAGACAACACCAAAAGGTCCAGATATAAGCACAAAAAAAGATCTGCTTCAAAAATCATTTTTCTTAACTCAATATCACTAAATTAAAGGTGCAGTATTTACATATTCCTGCTCAACACAACAGAAATATAAGATGAAGGCAGTAAAATTATCAGAGTGCTGGGGTGGGGAATCTCATCTCTGCATAGACCACGGGGCTACTGGTTTTTGATTTACCCACAGAAAAGTCACACGACCCTACATGAGAACAGTAACCCCCCAAGCTAAGGGGCCATGCAAAAAACCTGAGCCATGTGCAACGCCCATTACAAGACAAAAAAGCATGTATACGTCATAACTGTACAACACTTCACAACATGATGACATATGAGCTTGCATGAGTCATGTCTTGACTTGTTGGCCATTTCGTTTTTTAATTCACCATTCCAAGATGGCAAATGCCCTTCTTGGAAAGCTAATTAAAAATAAGATGTGCAAACAAGCATTTAATGAAAGAAACGGCTCGGCAGCAGCCGGGCCCTCCTAAAAACAAAAAGGAAAAAAACACTGGATGCAAGTGGAATGGAAGCAACAGAGGAGTGGGTGGGGGTTAGGCTAGCAAGGCAATGTGTTCAATGAGCAGCAGAGATGGACGACAGGGCAACAGATGAACCATGGCAGAGAATTCATTAAAACAAGCTGAATGGGACAAGGAGAGGTGGGAGAAAAGCCACAGAGTGTGATAGCAATACAGCAATTGTGAGGGTGGGGGGCAGGAATGTGAAGGGGGAAGCAGAACACAATGGAGAGAAAGCAAGTAAACCTAGGCACTTCCTTGCGATGCTGAAAGCAAAGAAAAACTAGCATTTGCGATGCAATGGGTTTCACGTTTGCTCGGGTTAGAGCTGTTAACGTTGTAAATTCCTAACAGGCCTTTTTGTTGCCACTTGAATTGAAAATGAAAAGTAAAACAGTTGACAGAAGGGACCCAATTCAAAGTGCCATGGCCAGCATGAGCAAGAAGGAAAGACACAAAAAGGAAAAGAAGTTCGCTCGCAGTCAAACATATCGGCAATCTTGCAATTATCCATGTGACAGGGTCGATGTTCAAGGCGGTAATTAAACCGCCCCAACAAGGGACAAATGTAAAGCATTTACCAATGATAACAAAGGATTTTTGAAAGGCAAGCCCATGAACGAGTGATAGTGATGGGCATACGGTGGGAGTGGTTAAAAGCCCACAGACAGATTACAACAGGTCAGAGCACATGCACACTCGACCTAAAAAGGTATCTGAATTTTAGCTGTGGAGGACACTAATCAACCTATCAGAACAATGTAAGGACAAAATCTCCACAGGCAGGACAAAGAACAGAGTTAAAAGCTGTTGAATAGGAAGCATTGAAAAGTATGGTTTAATGTTTACTTCTCAAAACTCAAAGTTTTGATAATTAAAAAAAAGAAGCATGGCAATGAAACAAATGAGAAAGCCATTCAACCAAGAGCGAGGACTATCCAAAGCCATTACTAGTTATATTTTAATGTAGTGATGACAATAAATTCTTGACAACACTCAGTTAAAGCTGTGTTCATGCAAGATCTAAAAACGACTTCTCGAGTTCGTAATTCATTGCAAGTCAAGCCAAAGCCACCAAATGTCCCACTGTGTTACAATAGACCTCATTACACCGCAAAAAGGCAAAATTAAATGCCAGATTATCCTCAATGTCATAGTTCAATCACCAATCCGGGGTTCTGGTTATGCAGCTTCTGTGGCCTAAAAACAACACAAAATGAACAGGTTATACTCCGGATGTGAAACTGCTTGACAAGAGACCGATTTTTCAGGACTCTGTAGACAGTGCTCATATTTAAACATTGCCATGTTTATAAAATAATTGTGAAAAATTCTGAGGGGGGCCCAATGATTTTTATTTTTCAACTGGGGGGAGGGGGGAGGGGGGGGGGGTCACGGCATTAAAAAGTTTGGAGACCTCTACTCTAGGTAATGCCGGGAGGATTTTGTGCAAAATTCAGAATGTCAAATCGGACACAAACACCATTCACAGCAGATATGACATTAACCAACCCATTCGGAATGAGGGCTTACTGTCTATACCGCAGTTAAAATTCCAGTTAACTATATGCACAAACCAGGGTCACGCAATATGACTATGGAAACCCACATGTAAACATGGTGTAGGCAGGCGGTAGTGTAGTCAAACCTTCTTGGACTTTGGATAGGATTCAATAATTTGCAAGGAGAGCAAAAACAGTCTGATACCTTGCCTTATTAATAAGAGCTATTTAGACTTAAAATGTTTAATAACTGGAAGGCAAATGGCTGGAGAAAGATTTTACTTTTATTTTCTTGTTTAGTCCACTACTCTGAAAACTGCTTACGAAGCTTCAAAGGAAGCCGTGAACACACACCTGCACATGTACAAATGCTAAAGATAGGCCTCTGACTCATCTGTGAATAAATATTGCTAACTTTTGTCTGACTCCACTGATCTGGGGGAACTAACTGAGCTGTTCAACCCAGGTCATAAGAATAAGGGGGCAGTGAAACCCCAATAGTTAATGTACAAAAGGTGGTTGCTCCAAATAATTTACATTCAAGACAAAGGTTGATAAAACAAATTAACGAACGGATTGATTGTAAATTTGCCATAATGTTATGAGCCAAACTCTTAAGTGCAAAACTCAAGGATAAACTATGGGGTGCAGGGCAAGCCAAAGATGGAATACACAAATAATAAAAGAAAGCTAAGTAAATAACATTCCAACTCGATAAGGTTTCATCACGCCATAAATACCTCCCTGCAGTTTCACAGATTTCTTCAACATAGTGCAAAAATAAATACACTAAACCTTAAGCACTGTAGCACAGTAGGTAGCCTACCCCAACCTATCAAGTATACAAACAGATTTCTAGAACTATTGTCAGTTTGTATTTTAGTCATAGGTACTCCAGTCACAAACCTTGACGTTCATGGGGCTAAATGCAATTTTATTTTACCAATGGCTACATTCTGACGTCATTCTGCGAAGGTCAGGTTTACTCGCAAGTGCCTTGTAGAGAATATGATCGGGAAGGTGTTCGGAGAGTAATCCAATGTAGAATACGGATTTTCTTCAGATTTTTATGTAATTTGTGCCGTTTTATGCCTTTGGTACCATGTCCAATTTAGAAAATGTGGAACCCGCAAAACCTGTACTTGTAAACCATACTTTAATTAACAATTAAAAGTGTAAATAACAGAATTAGATTATATTAAAACATTATAAACACCCATTTTTCTGAACATGCGCCAAGCTGACCTCAAAACGATGAAAGGTCAATGGTTTGTCAGCGGTAGCGTCCCTCGGACGAGCAATGTTCATCTATCTGAACCTTTTTCGTTTTCCTGGGAACTTGATATTCGGAAGTGACACAATCGGAAACCTGAACCTATTATCAGCATGGCAATGGAAATGTACTTCAGTGAAATAGTGCCACTCGAGTGCATTAGCAGTGTTGAGTAACAGCAGTTTTAAATGAGGTAAGCAGTCATCGGCTGGGGTGGCCCCAAATGTCTTTAGATAAACCAGAACACCAGTTAGCTGACTTTATACAGCTGCTATTCATGGGCATGGTTGCAAACACTTGATGTGATTTTTAGGACTATTAAGAGTACAAGGGCTGCACTGATACTTGTAAATGCCTGAATATAGGATTATTATTGGTCACTGCTTGAGGTTGTATAGCATCAGTTCAAGCAGTGAAGTTTGAAAGTTTGATGGTTTGAAATAATTTATGGGCACTTTCTCACATTTAAGATGTTTCAAACAAGTTAACCCCTGACTAAGTTATCTTTCACCTTAAAACAATGCTCCCTCAGAGCCAGACCGTCTTTCTCCCAAAAAGAAAAAAACAGAAAGAAAAAAAAAACATTTCTCAGGGCAACATCCACATCCCAAATGTGAGCCACATGAAAGTAGAACATGCCGGATACCAACTCTGTCTCATAAGTGCCACAATGGAGAAATATGCTTTGAGGGATAGCGCTAGTGTTGGGAAACTTTTCAAGATGTCAAAATACACTAGCACCACAAGAAGAATCACACATCTGCTATGATCAATGAGAAGCGCATAATGTGGTAAGGAGAGACTACCTCCTAAAGCTGTATCCATGAGGGGCTTTTCTTGAACTTACTGCCCTTCCAAAGTGCTGTGACCACCAAATACAATGCCATTTGATCCTGCCCATTGGCTTCAGCTACTTCATACTTTGCTAGTATATACTGACATCCAAGAGCCCTCTTTATATTGGAATATCTACTTTCACAATGTTCCTATAGGTATAAGGAATCCTCTTTAGGTGCCTGGATTGCTGGTACTACCAGCCCTGCCATCAGCTGGTCTTGGTGCCAAAGATGCTCCGCCAGTCCATTCAGCACATGTGAAACATCAGCCAGTCCTGCCCTGCCATCCAGAGTCTGTCCATCTGAAAGTCGGGGCCCATTGACACTCTTCATCCTCAGCAGGGGGAGACGCCAGGTGCGCTGGAATTCAGCTAGGTCACGCTCTGTCACATCAGCATGCATGTACTGATCAAATCTGAGATCTCAGTTAAGGACTTTCGATTTGTTCATTCTGCCAATACTGATGTCCTTCGCAGATCATAGTACCCACCAATGACAAACAACTATATACATTGGCCTTCCTTCTGTGTACTGGCTCCCTAATACGAAGCAGTTGTCCACAAACTCCAGTACTCGCCAACTTTTGTTCATGGCACTTAATCTGTCTGCAATCTGTATTCTGTCAGTGTAGCCTATATTCTAGTATCCAGGCCCTCCACCATCACCTCCACTCCGCAGCTCTCTCAAGATTTTCTGTGCCATTTCGATTTATGCTTATTCCAATATGATTGCCCATTTGCTCTGGTGTGACAGCTCAGCTAGTGAAGTGATCTAATGCAGAATAGCAGATCTACTATTTCTCTATGCTGCACTATTTGCAAAGTTTTACTGCTTTTCAGCACCCACGATCTCTTCCTTAGTACCTTCCACTTCCAACAGGGAATATTTCTAATTCTTCACTCCATTGCTACATGCTGCCCTTCACCACGACACTGTACCACCCTTGCTGCCTCTAACAGAACACTTATCTCCAGCACTTATAATTCTCTTCCCATCTCACCCATTTCCACACCCCAAAGAACTCCTACCCCAACCAGTATCATATACCTTCAGTCATATATATATATATATATATATATATATATATATATATATATATATATATATATATATATATATATATATATCTATCTCAGTGATGTTATCTGAGATATCATCAGTGATGTAATTTAAAATGTAAAGAGGGATGCAATGTGAGGTCATAAGTAGTGCATGGTAGGTGCACAAATTATAATTAGCTCAATAAAATATAACTGGCAAATTTCTGTGTTTTTTTGTTTTTAAACATTAGTTTTAGCCCATTTCAACACCTAACTAAAACATCACTTAAATGTTTCCTTTTCTCAGTAGATTTCTAGGATTTTTTACGCAACCCGATATCTTATTACAATACCAAACTAAAATATCTATCTAACCTGTGTTTTTCTGTGAATTTCTGGGGGTTTTGATCATACTAAGCTATAATCTCAGTTTCGGACATGTACACGGGGTATGGCGCTGGCCCTGGCTCACCATCCATGGGAGGCCAACCCCCGCACTGGCAAGTGCCAATCCCCACTGCTCACAGCTTATGTCTTGCGCAATGTCAGCTGGAAACAGGGGCTGTTGCTGAACAGCCTCCTGTCTGTCCCCCGTTCCATGTGCTTTTCCTGTCCCTCCTTCCTACTCACCATGGACTATCATGCTGCTCAGCTTGCTGGCTCTAACCACCCCACCTGCACTCCTGCTTTCCCCAGCCCCTCCTGCCCTCCTTTGTCAGCTTGCGGCCCCTGCCCTCTCATATCTGCTCTCCGTTGTCTTTGTGCTGCCATTGCTATTTGCTCCTGCCCTACGTGGTCTGTTGTGCTGCCTTGCTCCTCCTGCCTGCCCTTGTTGTCAGCTTGCTGCCCCGGCACTTCACTCCCGTCCTTAATGGTCAGCCTGTTGCCCGGGCCCTTCCTTCCCGCCCACGGAAATAGATTGTGCTACCCCTGCCCCCTCCCACCTGCCCTCAGTGGTCAGTTTGCCATCCTCTGCCCGTGCTACTGCCCTCTGTGGTCTGCTGTGCTGGTCCTGCCCCCTCTGTGGTCTGCTGCGCTGCCCCTGGCTCTCCTACCTGCTCAGTGGTCTATTGTGCTGCCCCTCTGTGGTCCTTGGTGCTGCCCCTGTCACTCTGGCCGGTACTGCATTCTCCTGTGCTGTGCTCAGCCATATCTCGCCTGGCTGGCTGTTTTGTTTTAAGGATTTCACTGGTATCACGGTTCCAAAGAAATCATCAAAAGAAAGTCACATTAGGTATGCAGTACCGGGAGGTGGTACTGAGGTACCTGCAACCAGAATTAAAATTGTTTATTTTAATTATAAAGCGGAGGAAGCTTTTGAAGCCTTCCTCCCCCGACCGTGGGGGTCATAGCGTGCCCACCCTGCTCCCTTAAAGCCAATTCACAATTCTATTTCATAACTCAGGCCTCAAGTCTCCAAGTCCTGTAATGGCTGCCGAAACATTTTGTTTCTTGTTGCAGCCAGACAATCAAATCCCTCAACACTGGCATAGGGACTATGTTTCTGAAAAGGCCCAATTGAGGAAATGTTCTCTGGGGCAATTTGAAGGCCTCTTTTTCAAAATGATGGTGCGGCGGGGACTTCCTTGGCCCCAACCCTCGAGTTATACATAAACGTCTTGAAGTCCATCCCGACAACCTCTATACACGCACATTTCTATTTCCCCCTGCCCTTGAGGTCTGAGGAAGCTCTTCCGTGAAGGTTCTCTTTTAGGCAATCATCCCCTAGGACTAGATAAACAGATTTGTGAGACCAACTGCCATTAATGCTTCATAATCAAAAGTTCTTTTTAGGAACAAATATATTCTTCTCTGTAGCCGAGTGGAAAAAAGAAACACAAAGTTGCAAGAAAGGAGTGCCCTGCAAAGCTCACCACCCAGGACTGAAAACATGTCTCCCCTGCTACCTGCTCATGGATGTGAACTCATATCACCTATTAACCTAAAAGTAGCAAACTGAAATCCCGGTGTTCCTACGCTCCCTGCTGTGGGCTCGAAGCTCCCCGCTTGACGTATGACATGGTCTTAAGCTACTCACTGAAGGAAAGGATACTTGGTACCAATTACTATTTTCACGATGTGTTCAGATTCCTCTGCCACCCGGGAGATCTGATTAGGTAAATCATCAAAGGATGATCGATCCGTGAACGAGAAGAGGAAGAGGATGGCATCTGCCTTCTCCTTACAGGCCTAGAAAAGAGATGGGGTGAGAGTAAGATGGAAGATAAATTTAGGGAGGGACAAAACTGTGTAATGACAAAGAGACAGTGAAAAATGTGCCTTCACACTGAACACTTCTCTACATGCCACCAGTTACGCACACACCACTTTATCAGGATATTACTTCAAGCCCCCAATGGGCACTACCCCTGGCATGCCAGAATTAGACTTACTGTTTAGAACAGGGGTGCACTACTCTAAGAATCCCCAAACCAACAGTAGCACTTATACAGCCTCTTCCCCCTGAAGGATGTGGCTTGAGAAGTCCGCTGCTATCCTCCCCAATAGGCGCACCCTATCAGTAGGACTACTTTCATAACTGGCCACAGGCTGCTCTCTTTTCTCAATAGAGTATGATTGAATGTTCTGAGCAGGATCCCAACTGTTGCCTGCAACTGTACAGGGGCCCAACTGTTACCCACAGCCACACACACCAACAGAAAACGCATGATTTTCCTGAATAGGCCATCTCGTCTGAACTGCTCACAACAGCCACAAAAATGTTGGGAAAATGATACCGAATTAATTTCGTGAATAGCATCCACTCCCTTCTACTCCATCTGTCCCATTTTCTGAAGTGTGCACACTCACCAAAACGAAGTGAGTGAGCTTCATGAAGGATCGAGTCTCCTCCGACCACTCACATCTGAGCGAACGAACGAACACACACACCGCCCCCTCCCATCCCCCCCTTAAAGGACACTTACTGGCAAGATATGATCAAACTTCTTAAGCGTGGCTTCCCCGCAGTCCCAGAACTGTAGCTTGAAGATAACTGCCCTCTCAGTGTCCCTCAGCTTCACCGGCCAGTACACTGTTGTGGTCTGAATCCCTGGAAGTGCAATTAAATGTGTTTTCAATGACAGTCAAAATCCTCAGAGGAGTTGGTTTACCTTAGAGATGTCCGGTAGATATTACGGGGCAATTATAAATCACTTTTCCACACTATGCCACTCAAAATATTTATCATTATGGGTTGTCGGTAGTCACGAAGTGCCATATGTATCTAATGAAGGCTGACTTTAAAATGTTAAAACTCAAGGAAAAAACTGTAATAGCCCATTTAATGTGTTTCCAAACATAAAAAAATGAAACAGAATGAAGCGTAACAAATATGCTCTAGACTTGTAATGAACATACAAAAATGTTTGAAGTTAACTATATATGTGGCAGGCGTTTCACATCTGAAACAGACTATCAGCCACTGCTGACCAAGTATAAGTAAACAAGCAGTGGTATATCCAATAGGTCTTGCCTTTGGGACCTTATAAGTATTTAGCCATGCAGCACATTAAACATTCCCTAGAGTGCACCACAATAAAAATAGCTTTCGGAAGAAATACGGTCATGTAACCATATAGTGATTCCCTAGAAGGCATAACCACATGAAAGTAGAGGGGCAGAGAGAACTGCAGTGTAAGTATAGATTCAGCCCCCGGAGGGCATAGTGCATTACACATTTTCAGGCCTAGCAGGCCTGCAAGAATATTGTTACAAACAAGGCCGTTAGAACACAAACTACTCCCAGCTGTAAAGCAAAAGCTCCAGCCATGAGAGAGCTTAAAAAGACATTGAATGGTGGGAGAGGTTATGATTTTGGGGTCCCCCAATCTATTGTGGGGACCCAGAAGATTAAATGAACAGAAAGCACATGTTGTGCTGAACGTTTTGGTGGTGGTCCCATTGTCCTAGGACCACCACAGGCTGAGTTATGGGCAAAAATGTTTTGTAAATGGAATGCCCGTAAAGCAGTATAGGGTGAGTTTCCCGAGGGAAGTGAATATTGTAGTATTGGTTCTACCACTATGCTAAGAGAGCTGCATTGAGGGTTTCCTTTGTGTTTTTTTCTATTTAAAAGGTACCAGCTTGTATATTTTTCACCTGCTAAACTAGGGAAGAATTTAGGAATGGGGCTGCAAATTTAAACAGTGCTCATTTAAAGTGCTCCAATCTTCCGGTCGAGTTTGCGCTATATAATTAAAAAAGAATCCTCATCCAGCTTCAGCCTTTGTCGGGTGCAGACACTGCAAAGAAACAGCAAGATGCCAGAGGAGGGAACAACATACTACCACCAGTGCGAAGCAGAGAGGCAGAAGGAAAAAGTAGTGCGCGCCTACACAATCCATGGAACAGGGTCAGTCTCCAAGGTGATAACGAAACAGCCGCAAGGAGGGACAATCCGAAAGCATTTACCTAACAAACTAAATGAAATTTGAAAGGCAGGCAAAAAACGAATGAAAGTGATGGGCATGGTGAAAGCCCACAGAAGTAGATTACACCATGTCAGGAGAGAGCACATCTGCGCTGCCCAGGCACGGCCTAAAAATTATTTCAAAGGCAAACGATCACAAGAACTTACCTTTTGGTCACACTACGCAAGGAAATCTAATAATTCTAAATTCACAATATCCACTACTGATGCAATTGCACAATTAACAATGGTACGGGCACTGAATATAGAAACGACACCAAAATTGGACTCAGGCAACCATATCATAAAAGTCTTATGTGAAAGAGACTGCAACAAGTGATAACAATGTGACAGGCAGCTAAGGATGAAGAACAATCTGGTGTCACAGCAGTCTGAAGGAAGCACCTATGTGGATGTTACCATGCTAAGAGACCGAATCAATAAAAGTCAGTACTATGAGTAGAGTTACAGCAACCACTGTCACTGTAGTGTTTGTATACCAAAAGGCCTCCCTTTCAGCCTTTTTCCATTGCCAACACCTTAGAGATAAATTGCAAGTAAAGATCTCATCTGTTCTTCCCACAAACACCGAATATGATGCTCCAGATCAAAGAAAAAATATATCAAAGACTATAAGATAATGGGGCAAGAGCCTGCAAAGACGACAGATCACGGAAAGCAGGGGACTTGCTAAGAGACTTGTTAAGAGAATGTGTGAAGTGCACCCAAACACTAGAGTAATGGAGGAGAGCTGGATGAATTAACAAAACATTCTACAAAAAGACTAAGCTTGGTAAAACAGAGAACAGGAGGAGAACGCAGTGACTACATAGGACAAAATGTGTATACACAAAATGTTCATTACGAGAAAACAAAGACAATCTGTAACGCAAACATGATATTTAGCAAGTGTCTTCTCAAACAATGGGCTTTTAAAACTAAAGGAGAACTGCAAGCATAAAAATATTAAGCTAATCCGATGGATATGGATAATAATTACTATAATTAAATGTCAACTCATAATCATAATATTTTGGTACTTAAACCAAGATAAAAAGAGGGGTGTGTCATGACACACTTTGGATAACATTGCATGTCTCATTTCCAATTGTGGATCTTACATTTACACTCCAGTAAAACTAATCACAGCACAAGAAGCGAATGAAGCAGCAACACACTACGTTGCTCTTTATGACCAATACTTTTATCAAGGCAAGATACAGACTTACCTCTGATAGCCTTTGTACCTAGGTACCAATGGCAGTAAGAAAATACAGTATTCCCCTACCTCCCACTTCATAGGTTCCTTTCTTGTTGCAATCAGTGTCTCACTGACCTTAAAAAAGCCAACTTCACTGTTGCAGGCCACGGATCCAATGCCACAAACCTGCATCGATTACTTTCACTACTTTACAAGTGCCTTAAAATTTGACCTCTGCTACCAAGAGCATCTGTAATCTCTCAGTCAAGCAATATTGCCTGCCTCAACAATTTGACTGTTTACTTTATTGCAGTGTTTATAAAGCACTTACTACTGCAGTACTTGCCTAGATGGGTAGCACGCTACACCATGCAGGGTGTGTGGCTGGAAGGATGTTGTCTTTGTTTTCATTCTATGTGGGAAGTGTTTCCATGTCGTGCTTGATGACTACTGAGGTGCAGTTATCGTATTATGGGTTGAAGAGTTTAGCAGTGTGGTGGATAAGTGTGAAAGACGGAAGCGCAGTTCTATGGTTATTAGTATGCCTGTGGCTTTGACCAGCTCTGCAGGCCCCTTTATGGTATTTCTTATGATGTAATCTGCTTAGCTGGTTAGTGTACGGAGTTATCCAATCTGAGAGTTTGTATAATTCTGGCACTGAGCTGGCATGGTTGGAGGGAGACTGAAATGGGGAGATCTATTGGGACAGGCATTTCTATTCTCATCCCACCTCTGAGTGTCTGTGGGATGTAAAGAAGCAGTCAGATTTTATAGATATTTTGGACCTGCAGTGGTGGACTACATTAAAACCTTCTGAATTGTCCAGCAATGTGTAACAGATCTCCTCAATTATTTCATGCCCGTTCATTTGGTAATGTTTGGATTTTGGCTGTACAGTGCTGGTGATGAATAGTCCTCAGAACAGATTTGTCTTGTGTGAATTTAAAAGGTATACATTACAATTTGATGCTGACTGCTGCATGCTATGCTGTTAGTACCTTTGTGGGCAATAACTGTTTGAAAGACATAATTTTATAATGGCACGGTGAACCACACTTCAGTCCTTCCTAGCTTACCTGCATTTCAAAAGCAGTTTGCTGGTTGAGATGTTTCTAATTCCTGGATTGTGAGCGGAGGCTTGTGCTTAAGGGTGTAACTGTTTTCTGGGCTTTGTAACCAGGGTGTGGATCATGAAGTTATCTACGAATAGCCATGATTTCAACTGTCTTCTGAAGTGTATTTGCTCCTGTATGTTTCGAATAGTGGCTGGTAGTGCGTGTCAGAGATTGGAGGCATGTACTGAGAAAGTAGTGCCTCCTACGGATTTCTTATAGTAAGTTGGTATGATTGTAAGTGGTGGAAGGCTGGAACTCAGTGTTGTATTTAGTTTCCATTGCTTGAATTTAACTTGTAGCTATAGCTGTCCTTTTCCTTGGGAGGCTCTGTGGATAATGCAGAGTGCTTTGACCATTGCTTTTCAAACTATGCATAACAAGCAGAGCGACTGCAGGACCAGAGTCATGCGTGCTCTTGGGTAAAGGCGGACAAGAAGTCTTGCAGCAGAATTAGGATTATGCTTTAGTTTTGTGAATGATAAATGTGGGTGTACCAAGGTATAGGCTGTTGGCATAGTCAAGCTTGGAGATTTCGAGTTTGAGGATGGCTTGCAGTTCATGTTCGCATGCAAGGTATGGAAAGATGCAATCTACTGTTTTTATTAGGAAGAAAGCACTGTTTGTGAAGTTAACATGCAGCATAAGGATAGATCTGAATACATGACTACTCCCACTTCTATTTATGTTGGAAAAGCTTCATGTTCCTTAGGGCATATGGTGGTAGGCTGTTACTTTTGTGATTGCCCACAGGTGTTAATCTCTGCATCAGTGGTATTGACCTTTAGATGGTTATTCATCTATGTGTTTATGGCATGGAGGCAGTCATCAAGTTGCGAATTGTAGAGGTCTTGGGGCTATCCATTTTAAAATTATCTCGGTGTCATCTGCATTGTTGTAACAGGAGATGTTGTATTATTTTATCAGATTTGGTAAGGTTCTTAGGTAGATGTTGAGTAATATATAGGATATGATGGACCCCAGAAGAAGCCCATAGTGTTGTGTGTGAGTAGGTGTTGTGATAATAGGTAGGTAGACAAAACTATGTCTGTGAGATTGAAAGCAATTTTATATAGCACCTGCACTGCAAGGAGCACTGGGGCAATTACAAGACAAGTAAATATAGTATAACACAACAAAATATCAAGAAGCTTAACAATATCCAGAGCAACAGTTGCATTTGGAGCATATTAATCAATGTGCAAGTCATGTTAATCAGCAGTGTGCTAACTAGGAACAATTGTGATGGATGAGTGTCACAGAAAATAAGTCACCTGTGGTCTCATGATGCACAACAGGCACCTCCAAGCCAGCAAGCTTGGCTACCATGGCGGTCTTTCCGACGCTGCTTTTCCCAGAGACAAAAATCTTATAGCAAGCAGTGTCAGCAGCTACCTGTGGTGGAAGAACTGGCCTCTCAATCAGCCCTGCATGAAGAAGACAGCAGAGAAATAAGAAACAACGACACAAGAGCAGTTGACACAACACACAAAAATCAAGTAGCACATGCACTGCAGAAAATCAGAGAAGTGGATGATGGCACTGAGCAGGGCTTAATGGGGCAAATGCAGGGGGGTGGAATTTAATATAATATCTACTTGTGCATGGGGTAGGCTGCTTCTAAAATCAACTTGTAATGTAAAAAAAAAACTACTTGTCCCTGTGGTACTATGTAGTACAGCGGCAAATTATGGCCGCAATCTCATTATGTAAGAGCTCTGATAATAGCCTCACTCATTATGCCAGGGTTACTACTATAGTAGGGCTTGAATACTTGCAACTTCAATCCCTGTTATAGCAATTTCCTTATTTTGAAACCTTTGCGCAGATCTACATACTGGGGCTGGAGGAAGCAGTAAGCACTAGTTCAAGGGCTGGAATGCTTTTGAGTCTGCCTTACACTAACTTGCATGTTTTAAGGATTTTCACTAGCTCTTCCCCCTTCCCATAATGAGAAAGGTTGGAAATGTACTCCTAAAAATGGCAGAAGTAGAAGTTCTTCCAGGGTTGGGAAGTGAGTGGTTGGAGTGAAAGTGAACTTGTATATAGATTTTCACATGAGCAAATCTACACATGCATATTTGCTTGTGCTAAAATACAGTTCACAAATATTTTCGAGGAGTATGATTTCCTGATCTACTTCTGTAAGTGCTTGTGAATTCATGAAAGTCACTAAATCAACGACATACGCCATGAATGCACGTTTGTGGCTTTCTAAAAGAATTGGGTCCTTAATTAGGTCTGGTGTTAAAGACATTTCGTTTTTCTTAGGCTTTACTGTGAGTGATCACTTTCTGCTCTTCCACAAGGAGCATATTGGCACACCAAGTAGTTTTGTTCAGTGCCAGGAACTACTGTGGCAATTAGTGGCATAATGAGACTAGAGGCCCCCCTGCAAAGAACACGGAGGGCCCCACTTCCAGACTCATTCAGGGCAGGTGCTGTGCTGGAAGGGGCTCCCCCTGTGTGGGGGCTGCTGGACCTTTGTTACGACACTGGTGGCAAAGTGTGCTTTTTGAAACCAAAAACTTTTTTTTTCTTTTCACCAATGTTTGTTACAATGGTGGGGGCGTGGTAGCTCCCACAACAATAAAGTGTTATAAAAGCCATGTCAAAACAAGATATGCATTGACGAAACCAAAAGACTCACAAAAAATGTTGGATCGTTAGCTTTGCCAGTGCTTGTTTATTTTTCATGCTTCCCATAATCTTGTTGAAAATGGTTACACTGACTTTCCATTAGGAATATTTTTGGGAAATAGTAGCATGCATGACCACATTTTACTAAATGACGCTTCAAAGAAATAGCACCTAACATTTCATAGCGAAACGTTTTTTTCCTACTTGCATTTTTTTCTGAACATTTTATTTTGAAAGCAAGTAATCATTGCTCTTGCTCACATGTTTCTGCAAACATTTGCATCTAATCAGAAAGCATTCTGGGAGCATTATACTTAACCTCATATTTTTTAACTTTTCAAACGTGTGCACACTTTTTATTTTTTTTTATACTGGAGCCAATGTCTGTAGTGCAGTGTGACCTCAAAAAGTTTATTTACAGCACTCACCCTAATAATGACGGATTATCATTAATGAACCATAAATACAAGTTCGAACAGCATTCACATATGGACACACATTACCCCAACTACAGACAGTTCCCTTCTCTGTAAACTGGCAGTTAAAGGGTTTGTGCTTCAGGGTGTTGGGCCTACTTGTCCAAAGGACAAAACAAACAAGAAAATATGTTGCGCTTGACCCCTCAAAATATGTCCCGTCAGGCGATATGAATTCCAGACCCCGAAAAATGCAATTACCACTAACTAATATGCTACTCTTTAGAGTTCTTTACTTACTTACACATCAATGTCATTAAACTTCAACAGCCCCATAATTTGCTGGCCTACTGCTCTGAAAGTAGTCTGAAACATTCTTTCACCATTGGTTCCAGACACTCCTGTATTTCAGTCAGTCATCAATCTTTATTCCGTTTCACATGGAACCATAAAATAACATTACAAAATCAATTAAAAACAATCATTAAGGAAAAATGTACAACACAGGAATAAAAACAGCAATGATACAGCCCACGAGGATACACAAACAACAAATAAGGTGTTCCTCAAACAAACTGCGGCAGATAAAAAGTAAGCTAAATTAGAACAAGTAAATAAAAAAAAGCAGGTCAGACTTGTGCAAACTGTTTATCATCGAGCAATGGAATAAAAAAGTTTCATTAATAAAAAGTGCAAAATATAGTAAAGTCCTGGGCCAATTTGTTACAGCAACAAGGGATAAAAGTACCACCATATGAACTTCCACATGGAACTGCAAGTAGATGGTGTATTAAATTTAATGTAAAATGCGTTAAAAAAAGAACCAGTAGTAATCAGACATGTTGTATAAGATAAATGGTTCAATTAAAAGGGTAGTTTGTAGTAGTAAATATGCTCTAACAGATTACTTATCCTTGACCAATAATGACCGCTCTCTATCCCTCCAAGTCACAAAAGTTATTTTGGTTCAAGAGTAATCCTCCGTGACAAGGGACTATGGATGATTAAAAAATTCAGGACGACCGAACTTGATAAAGCAATCCTTTACATAGCTAATCCAATGAATGCTCAAGACTCGATCAAAAGCCAAGCAATCTTTTATTAACAATCGATTTAACTGTTTAGCTGGGCAAACTCAAACCGAGACCCATAGGAATAAGGGCTGCAACATCAACCTGTTCTCTAAAAAGTCAAACCCTAATTCATCACGCTTGATAAAGGAGGATACTCTCTTTGGGAGGGAGAGGAGCTTTCTTAGAATCTTTCTCTCAAACACTTGCAGGGAAGACACACTGGTATATCCCCAAAAGTTTGTTACATCAGGCAGCTACAGAAATACACTTTGCTCTATAAATATAAGTATGATTTTAACATGCTTACGGCCTAGCATAGATGCAAAAGTAAACACACAAACTGTCCTTCTAGTAAACATGGGCCTTCTAGCCAATAGAAGAGGGGACCTAGGCAGTAAAGAACCAAATAGGACACCCATGTAGGAAAAAACAAATACAACAAAGTATAACGCGGTAAGTCCTTGTCTTGGTGGGCTGTGGACCTATAACCATGCCATGAGACTTGGAAAAATGTGTACCTAAGTCAAGACTTCCCATGAATACTATAAACCGGTGTAATGCTATCTGTATTTAACCACCGGCTCCATCTTGAACACCGACTCCATTTTGTGCTGTGCTTTGCTGCAAACGCTGTCACATTAGTGGTGCAGGTGTTTTTCTGCACACAGCTCGTGCAACGTGTTTTCACTGTTTTTCACAAGGACGGGCACATATCATGGGGGAGTAGTAACGATAAGATGTACCAGGCTGAGAATGTTTATGGTAAAGCAGGGAATAGATCAGTCTTGGAAGTGCACTGTGGGATTTGGCCGGTCTCTAATGTGCTCTTTCAACACGGACCTGGTACGGCCAGCGTTTGAACAATAACTTATTTCATGGGAGGGGAGGTTTCTAGAATCCTCCTCTCCAGTTTGTTTAAAGTATATAAGGGGAGGAAGCTTTACAACCAGAATTAGAAAAGACTCGTCTGAGGAGGGACGCCATGCTCAGAAAATAATCCCATTGTGGGTAGTCTCCCTCTGTTTTCAGGGTTCCACAACCTAAGGTTGGCAGACAAAGGGATGATGTTGGTGTCAAGCCCCATGGTGATGCATTTTTCATTCTTATTTTTAGGGTTGTGGTGTGCACGCATGAATACATAGTCTTGTTGAAGTTTTGCATTCTCTTTGTTCCAGTAATCATTATTATTCTACTGCTGTGATTAGGTTAAGAATTACACTGTGTTGCTGCATTTGAAATAAAAGCTCACGTTATTCTTTCCGTACATGAAACTTGGGAAGTGTTTTAATAAATGAATTACTCAGACTAAGAGTAGTGCATTCTTTGCATTCCATTCACTTTGTTTTCCTCTTAGCCTGAAGTAGAGCAGAACAGCCGGTTAAGCAAAACCTTAAGACCCAGAGCAGTACACGAGCAGCAGAACAGGGGCTGAACCAGAACCGATTTTGGGCATGTCCAGATCAACTTCTAACAGTGACTTTTCCAAGCAATTGACATATAATGTAAACAGAAACAGGGCCGGATCACAACCTTGGCGAACACCCCATTTATGTTTAAAGTACTTTGTGCATTCACCCCCTCTTGAAAATATGCCCTATCTCCAAATAATAGCCAAAGGTTTCCCTCTTTTCAACTTTTTTCCCCTGATTGTGTACTCCGCACCTATCAAATACAAATTAAGGCGATAGTCAATAGTGCCTAGGCCTGGACAAACAAAATACGGAATATCAGTTATAACATTCTGCTCCAATGCCCTTTCAACTATCCTATTCAGCAAAATAGGACCAACTATCTTAACCGAGTAGCCAATCAACAAAATGGGCCTATACTACTTGGGGCCGAGCAGCTGCCTTTCTTAAAAGCAGGGACGGTAACAAAGGTAGACCTAGCTTCAAGAATACGCACTTTCACTACTGTGTTCAAGTTCAAAGTTAAAACAGGAATCCAAAAATCTATGTTGGACTTATAGGTCTAATCGGACCCCATCAGGACCAGGAGCCCTGTTAGCAAGGCGCACACATATAGCGTTTTGTACCTCATCTAATGTAAAATTAATAGGGGCTAAGGCTTCACTTTGTATCCCAGCAGTGAGGAATTGGGAAAGCATGCTGTATATAGATTGTAAGTGCTCAACCCATACACCGGACAGAATAGTACACTGCAGGACAGGTCCAACGAAGTCCTAAAGAGTGGGTAGTTAATCTTCCAGAAATTGCACTGTCCCTAAGGTGACTCCCAGCCAGCAACTGCAGCCAGGCTTCATCGGTCAACACCCTCTTTTGCTCTTCTAAGGTACTCTCGTAGAAGGCTCGACATTTGGCAACCCAATTATGGTCTCTAGTTACAGCCTTGACTGCCTTTAAGAGGACTTTAGGTGCCATATAGCAATTAGAGTCAAACCATTTAAAGGGCTTTGGAATTTTGTCATTATTCTTACTCGTCAGATTGGAAGATATGCTATCCCTGATAACATTAAAAGAGTTCGCAATTAGTGTCAGCGCACGTATCATTTAAACAAGAGTCAATCTCGAAATGACAAATCCTGAGTAAATCTATAAAAAAGAGACATCAGGAATTATGACACTCCATTTCAAGTGCTGACCGTAAGAAGAAAGGCTCCCAGTAAGCATAGCTAGGTGGATGGGGTGCTTTTGACTATGGCCCCAGTGAAAGGTAACTGAAAGGGGACTATGATCACTCAAACTCCAGATAACCTCAGATTTCACTAAGAATTCATTCAAAGTGGGAGATATAAAGAAATAATCGATTTCCCTGTTAGCGCCTCTATCAGTAAAAGTAGGAACATACCCTTCTGAGGAGGTGCCAAAGTCGGAGATTAAGGCAAAGACCACACTGTATTCAGCTAGATATGCATCATATAATCTCCCTTGAGTGTGTGCAAAAAGTGCACAGATTCACTAGTTATTTTATCAGGTTGACTACAAAACCGGCTTGGGCAAGGGTGCAAATTGAAAACCCTAGCAGGATAGCATAACTATTCTCCAGGCTAACTTTGGACAGTGAATCAAAAAAAAAAAACCTTGAGAGATGTTACACTACTAGAGATACCTGCCAAAGTACAAGCATTGTAAAGGTTTACTACCACTTAACGAAATAAATTGTTAAATTTTAACAAAACTGCAGCCAAATTAGGAGACCTAGTTTGAATTGGGGACACAGTACTCTTAACTGTTAAAGAAATAAGGATAACCAGACCACCTTTGGCCCTGCCCACGATTGGAGGGAACAGCAGGTGCTGAAGAGAAGAAAAAAAATCCACAAAAGAATTAGAAGATGCATCTCATGTCTCCTGTAAACAACCAACTTAAAATGTTGCCACAAAGTCACACAAGTCGCCACTATCGTTTATGCTAACAACAACTGCAACATTCCATCTAAAGAAGGAAACACCACCAAGGTCCACCTTTTTAAACATGGAGTCGCTCGCACCAACAGACAGAGAACTGGCATTAGTACTTGGGAGTCATTGATTCTCACTTAGTAAACTTAATGGAGCAAAGCGGTTAGAAATAGAGATATGGACCTTGGGTAGAAAAGATGGAACAGTGGTTTAAGAGGGCACTAGAATACGGTTGGGACGGCAAATACAATAGATACATTATTACATAGAAAGAGTGGCTTGTAAAACAAACCCAGAGCGAACACTGTAACACCAGTAGATGGATTCTTTCTAGTTGACAACATCGATAAGAGGAAACCAGCCAAGTGCAGGTTGTTGAAATTAACCACTATACAATCGCCATCCAAAGACTTAGACTGCGGACGGACCCAAGAAACTCTCTTTGTGAACAAAGGCAAGGTACAACCTAAGCTTTTATGCAGAGCTAGTGGACCACTTTGTTTTTGAGCCGCCGATAAGTCTCAACAAAGTTAGATGCCAGCACTGGGATATTATCCAAAATAATAATATAAGGTGTTGCGGCAAGAGGTAGCTCATGATGGGAAGTTTCAACAGTACCACCAGATGAATAGGCTGGTATACAGGTAAGTGGGCTCAGATGAGATGCAGTCACAGATGACCCTGATCAATTGGAGCTTCAGACATGCAGCTCTCAGGTCAATGTCGAATGCCTGGGGTCAGTGATGACTGGAGGTTGAGGATGGCCCTGCTGTGGTGTAATACAAACTCCAGCTTCTGGGATGGGATAGTCTAGAGTCTAGTCTAGTCTAAAGTTTCACCCAGTCTAGAAATTCCAGCAACAGGGATGCCACACCTATCTTTGATACAGTGAGTTAGCACCTCTATGGTAGCCTTCAAGTCAGCAACAGCTTCTCCAATCTTTGAGTCTGCGTTAACAAGCAGAAATTATGGAGTTGAACTGGGATTCCAGTTTCAAAGTTAAGAGTCACCAACTTGTCAACTATATAGTTACATGATTCACTGGGCAGTGGACAGGGCAAATTATCACAAGGTAAAGAGTGAAAACCGGGCTTTGACGCAGGCCTCCTACTCGTTTTTTTTCATTTTTGACCTACACAGTGCAATTGATCTTGACCCAACGTCATGAGTTTCATCACCAACTCCTTTGAGAACGCTTGTGCCACCTGCATGACTGACAGCCATGTAATTTAGGGAAGCCATGGAATAACTATCATTAAGAGTCACTGCAGCAGCCTGAGCGCCAATTCCTAATTTCGCTCCATCGTCCACCTCCTCTTCGTGCAAGACTGTGGGCTGGCCAGGGACCTGTGGAACAATCCCAAGTTCAACTTCCACTGCATTGATTTCTTCTGACAAAGTCCCAACTGCAGAAGTGATCAGCAAAATGATATCAGCCCCGGTGCGTAGGCGTTTTGCAGCACCAACCACTATAGGTAATATGCATTTGCCCACAGTCACTAGTAAGGGTGACCCACATCATAGATAGAATAACCTCCTAAAATTAGTTGACCACAGCACAGATAAATATGAAATGTCCAAATCTTGTCAATCAGAACTGACTGCTTCCACTGTCCTCAACATACACTTCTAGTCCCAGATGCTAGTCTAAATTTTGATAACTACAGGGAAAGAGGAGGGCTTACTATATTCCATCCAATTCACTACATTTAGGAAGACTTGGGATCAAGACAGGTAGCCCAGCCCTGGGCTTGATCAGGTGCAGATGGGCCAGGTCTACACCCTGGCATGGACCCAAGTGCATCCCGTACAGCAGGGCCACCTTTCTCCTCAAATACAGACGACTGGTGCAGCACAGTGGCAGTATTCCCTCCTCCCCCGCCTCATGGGAAATTGGGAGCCAAGGTCCTAGCCCCTTTGTAGCGCTGTTGAATCCTAAGCAATAATCCTGCCTTTCTCCTCAAATATGCCCAACTGGCACAGTACAGTCACTGTATTTCACCCACAGCCTCAGGGGAAGGTGAGAGTCAAATCCTGGCCCATTTGCAGCACCGTTAAACCCCGTGCAGCAGGGCCACTTTTCTCCTCAATTACGCCCGACTGATGCCGCAGTCATGGTATTCCCACCCCCTGCACCCCTCTTGAGTGGTAAAGTTGGGAGCCAAAGTTCTGGCACCTTTGTAGTGCAGCTGAAACCCTCCTAGATCTGTTTCCCAACGCTGCCCTTCTGCACTTCAATATAGTCTCATAAAATCCTTCATTACTGGTTTCATAATACCCAATGGGGTCACAATAATTCCTATTAGTATAAGTTTCACACAGTTCGACCTTAGGTTCTCAATGCCACAAATAATTCTCTGCATGTCAACAGTGCGTGTTAGACAATAAGCATCACTTACCATTTCTCTTGAACCAAATTTTAAAATAAGAGCTTCCGAATGGGAATAACAGAAACACTACGACAAACAGTCCATGTTGCTATCTCAAAGCACCAAGCCTTCCCAAATCAGATAAAATTGAACTTTAAATTGATACTCAATCCTTGATACTAAGAAAGATATAGCAGGAGTAGTTATTAAAGAATACATCCTTTATTTACACTAGCATAGCTATTAGTATTCTGACTATAAAGATCAAAACAATCGAACAAACCAAAACAGTCAAACATAACCGAAATACTTATGAAGTTTCTCCTGACACCACGGATTCACTTCCCACTCACTTGCAGATGTGAAGGATCAGACCTTGTTGCCTATTTCCACAGGATGAACAAGAAACAATATGGTCTTACTGTCTTTATTCCTTCTACTGGGAATTTAAACTTAAACATCTAACTTGATGGTGGAAACATCCTGATGAACGTAAGTGGATTTGGCATACATCAGATTTGGCTAGGGGCAGGTGATTACCAACTCCAGATGGTAGGAATCTAACAGTGAATCTCTGCAGCCTATAATGAGGACATGCCTATCCGGTGGCCAGTAGGCACACAACTCCCTTGCAAAGGTTCACCTCCTCCAGGCTAATTTTCTACAGAGGTCTTGTCTGGTTAATGTATGTAACGTAATGAAAGAGATACGCTCATAGGACATCTTCCGGTAACCTACGTTGTGATGCTTGAAGACTATACTTCTTAGTCTATAACTTAAAGGTACTAAATGTCTAGAGCAATCAATTTTAAACCAGGAAATCACTTTTGTCAAAGACAAACCACTTGCAATGCTCAATGTCATCCCATTTTATAATGAAAAAATAAGACAAGCATTGGCATAGGTCACACCTATAAGATCTACTGACTTTACTAAGTTTTTAGCTATGATATACTGCATCACAGTTACTGTGCAGCATGGCTTAAAAAAAGAAAAGAAAGGACTGTTGCATTGTGTAGGCATGCACAGGCATTCAACACCCACTGAGTGACACGAAAGTGTTGTTATTATATATAACGTAGTATGAAAGCAAATGTTTTACAAAATAATGGGAGAGCGAGTGGGGGGGAGTGAGTTGGGAAGCCGGGGTGAAGTACTGCGGGGACAGGAGAAGCAACATGGCAGGGGGAGGACAATCAACAAGACAGGAGGGGAGAAGCAGAAATAGTTAACGAACACGGGTGAAAAAGAGCAAGGGTGGATTACAGGGGGCGTCTTTTGGGGGCAGGGGCAGAAGCACATGGGCAAGGGAGAGGGGAAACAGCATATGGATGAGACACCTGGAACACACATCCACTCACATGGAATTCTTAAACAAAAGGAAAAAAGTAGTTTCATAAGGGATGAGAGCACAGAAGCTACAAGATCAAACAGATGGTAAATAGGTTATTTGGCATAGGAGGGACAAACACAAGATGGACAAGTTGAAATAAGAAAAAAGCCATCGAACAGAAAGCAAGCAATAGGAATGCCACTAATAACACCCAAAATTAAGCAATGGACAAGCTGAAAGTCCTTGTATGTTCTCGGGAAGCCCACAATAGGTCTTTTGCAATAAGGCAGCTTACATTGTCTGGTAGGCTCGACCAAAAAGGAGCTAGTCCCTTACTGCAATGGCACTGGATGCAAAAGAACAAGGCTAGAGCATGGCTCTCATATGCAGTCCACAAAGCATATTACAAAACATTATAATGTTTCTAGAAATATGGTGCATGAATCGCATAAGGATCCCAATCTATTACACTTGGTTGTACTGAAAATATTGTAGATATGCCTTCATTAAATTACAAAAGGGCAAACAGTGTACACGGGAGAGTGTGTTCAAGTTCTTTTTGGAACAGAACTGTTTTAAGGGCCAAACATAATGGAAACAGGGAAATATTTCCTTAAAAAAAAAAAAAAAGTGTTGCGGACGAGGGTAGGACATATCTTTTATGTGGCTAATAAAAGTAGATAGATTGTAGATAAAATAGTCTAGACAGTCATTATCCATTGGAAGACAGCCTGTACACCTTTTCTGCAGCTGAATTTACTCTTCGAAATAAACTCATAGAGACCATCTTCCATTGCAATAGTCACTTGACACCCACTTGAAGTAAAGTGACAGCAGAAAAGATGAAATTAGGGAAAAGGCTTCCTTCAGTTGTTGGCATACAATGTGCTATTGTGCACCATAAGCCAACTTTGTGCTCTGCCATGCTTAATTGCCAAATGGCTTTTAGCCAAATCTTATCACAAGTCCTGGATTACTACATATTTCAGAAGGGGCAAATCACATAACCCTCAAAAGGTGAACCAGGAAATGCTGATATAGATATCAGTCAATGGATCCTGAACAATCTGACACTCCTCCTGAGTTTTCATTCCTCACCTTTTAGACGTTTAAAAATGTTATCAGTTCCACATGCCAGGCCTCATGCTCCTCATTGCAGTCTCACTTACCCTTCACATTACTCCCATTGATTCTGATAATATCACAACACTCTTGGAGCCTTCAGTGAACCCCTAACCGGTGTGTCTCTCTACTCTCACATTGTGCAATGGATTCTCGGCTTGACTTCCTATCGCTGGTTTAGAAACATCAACGGGCAGACTCACCACACATACTTCATGGGTGCTCTTTTATTTGTCAAATGAGTTGCTTCATTCAGCTTACTACAATCTAAATCCTTACTGGTGCATGACTTAACAATTCATTGATTTCACACTCCCCACATCAATGGCCCTGTGTACTACAATAGATTTCATTGTAAGATCGGGGGCTACCATTATGCACCATCCTTTTAATTGTCACTCCTGCAGCACCTTTAAAGATCATTCATAACAAAGAAAACGTACAGAATTGGAATTTCAACAAATTATAAGTCCCTCAGCATTAGAACACCCTTCCTCTTCTAAATGCTGCTCCTGTTCAGATAAGTGCCTTCCAGACTACTAGACATGTAAATGATAACTGTTGATATTTTATTTGAAAGAGTTAAGCTTCTAATTTTAAGAAGTGGGGTGTGAAACTGTGAACACACAAATATTTAAGTATAAATATATCTTTTTGAAATAATGAATATGTTAGGTTATATTTCAAGATTATTACAGATTTATTATTAGGGAAGTGACTGAAACAGCAACATGTTTAAACTGGAGAAATTTGAAGTTGAGTGCAGGATTTATTTTAATACAAAAGTGGTAAACGGGATTTGAACTCTAAATTACTGATCTGTAATTAGCATGAGGTCATTTCTACATTTTAACATTAAGCGCAAGGATGTCTAGGTATGCATTTGTGTTTCGCAGAAATGTGAACAAGAGCAAACTAATTACAGAGTGCCTGCTGAGGAGTACGGGAAGCGCGAGGTATGTCATGTAGATGCAAGTACCTTAAAGAAGTGGCTGCTAGCATATAGGAGAATGAAGCTTTTTTTTCAAACTAGTGAGTTTAAAAATTCAAAGAGGAAACAAGGGGAGAATTATAATTAAGAGAACTTACTGAAATAAAATGTTGATGAGGGCAGATGTGATAAAGTTTAATGCACAAGAATACTCCCAAACGCGATAATGCGGAGGGAGTATTTACCGTGAGAAGCTATGGCCATTTTGAATGGGGCAGTAAACAAATGAAAAAGACTAAGTCTGTGAATGTGTGTGCTTCAAAACGATTGGTTGACTAGCAACAGTCAGGTCTCATTGGGGTAAACGTTGAGAGGAGCTCTTGTGATTCAAAGGAGATTTAGGGAAGTTTAGTAAATTGATACTATGGCATCAGAAGGAGACAGTGTTGAATTGAATACAACTGAGAGGGGAATAAGTGAGGAAAGTACTAGAAGGCTGATACAAAATGCAGTTAAGCTTCTGTTGGAGGGGTTGTGAATATTGTTATGGAGAAAAAAAGAAAGGACATTGGGTTAGGAGAACTGTGGTCATTAGCCGATGATGAGGGTATAAAGAACAAAATTACAAAAGGAAAGAACTTGAAACAAAACATTTGGAAAAAGAAAAGAAAGATTGATTGAATTCCATTAAAAAAAGAGGGTGTCCATCGCAGAAAACATGGCAAAGGTGCCCTCAGCGGCATGCAAAGTGAAGGTGTTCTTAGCGGCACACAAGATCTATCCGATGATGAGTTGATAAAGTATAATGAGAAAAATGGTCAAAGAAATACTTGATGAATATTTTAGGACGGCCCCAGCACACCTTAAAAAGTGGTACTCAAAGACCCATTTAGGAGAGGAAATGTTTAGACCAGGTAGTATTCGCCATCCATGAAGTGCTGACTGGTGGCCTCTAGATCATGTTGGGAAATATATTAAGTAATATATTAGGAAGCCTCTAGATAGAGAGGTTAGAAATGTTTTTCTAGAGTGTGCTAGACCTCAAATTGAAGAAAGATGTGTTTAACTTCTAACATGAATCTGGAAATGATTACTTTTCTATTTGGGTTGGGAAGAGACCCCCACCAGGGTCTAGAAAGATCTGTAAAACAATGTCAAGATTGGCTTCTTGACATACTTGTCCCATTAGCAAAAATAATGAACATGGCAAAGGAGACATGCATAAATGGTGAACAAGTGGATGTAGAATTATTAAGAGTCTGGAGTTAAGGAGCCATGGTGTTTTTCGGAAATGCCAATGCCGGCCTGTTGGCAGAGCGTAGAAAGACTATTTTGAAGAGAATTAGCCCAAAATTGGAGGATTTGGGAAATAAGGTAGCATCAGAAAATGCTAAAGGTTTGCTCTTTGGTGGGTGCATCGTGAGCAGTTTAGGTTTATACGTGTCATCTTTCATTGCATTAGATAAAGCACAGATTAATTTAAGAAAGATATTCTGGGTTGTTTTTGGGAGGTCTAACAGACGAGGAGCTTATGCTGGCCGTTGATTGCATAGGTCCCAATACAATTACAGTTACTGAGGAGCTGGAAGAGGGTCCCTAGGTTCAGCATGGTTTTTCCCACAATAAGGTTGATCAGGTCAAGCCAGATGCAACAGAGGAAGAGGTCAATTTACAACAGGATCACAAGGAGATTTATATTGATTCTTTCCAAATGAAGGCAGGTGGTTGTTTGAAGAACTTTGTGGAGAGGTTGGAAAAAATAACAAAGGATCCCTAGGTTTTGAAAACAGTTGGATGTTTTGAAATAGAGTTTGTGCTGGTACCAGTTCATAAGAAAGAACCAAAAGAATTATATTTAACACAAGAACAGAAGGTAATGGCAGATAGAGAGATAAAGGCAATGTTGGAAAAGGGTGCAATATGACATGTAGAGGGACATACAAAAGGGTTTCTAAACATGCTATGTTTAGTGGAAAAAAAGAGAAAGGATGGTGGCTAGTAATAAACCTAAGAGAGTTAAATCAATTCTTGGTTTATAGACATTTCAAAATGGAGGGAATCCATCTGTTAAGGGACATGTTGATGCAAGGAGATTGGCTAGTAAAATGGGGTTTGAAGGACGCATACAGCAGTGTTCCCCAACCCCCGGGCCGCGGACCGGTGCCGGTCCGTGGATCAATCGGCAACGGGCCGCCCCACTGTGGCGGGCGGTAAATGTTTGATAATTTTTCCGTGGCCCGCTTGTCACACAATGGGACAAGCGGGCCACGGAAAAATTATCAAACATTTACCGGTCCGCGGCGATAAAAAGGTTGGACAACACTGGTTTACAGTGTCCATTGAAGAGTAAAGTCAGAGATTTTTAAAGTCCAGATGGAGGAATCAGTTATATCAGTTTCTCTGTTTACCTTTTGGCCTATCAACAGCACCATGGTGCTTTACAAAAGTGATGTGTGCGGTGGTAGCTAAACTGAGAGAGGATTGCACAGGATAATATACTTGGACAACATTCTAATTATGCCACAAAATAAAGAGGAGTTGATAGATCAGCTGAAAGCAATGCAAGATCTTTTAGAGTATTTGGGTTTTATAATAAACAAAGAGAAATCAGTTATAACTGTAACTCAGAAGTTACAGATTTTTGGTTACCAGATAGTCACTGTTGGAATGCAGTTGTTGGTACCAGAGAGGAAAACGAAGCTGAGAAGGAAGGAGGTGTCATAGGTGTTGAAGAGAGAGAGTTTAACGTTGAGATTTGGCAATATTAGTAATCTTATTTTCATACACATTACAAGCTATTTTCCCTCCCTGATCCTTTGCATTACTGGGGGTAACAGAGAGTGAAGGAAGATGCTTTAAGGAAGAGATTATGGTATGGAGACAAGGCGATACTGTACCAGGAAACGAGAGAAGAGTTACACTGGTGGATACACAATCCTAAGGCCTGGAACGGCAGAGCGATTTTAGGATGTGTACCGGATTAATTACTAGACAGATGCAAGCCTTTTCAGTTGGGGAGCTTGAATGGAACAGCAGGAGACAGGAGGTGTTTGGTCTACTGAAGTGAAAGGACATCGCATAAATTGCTTAGAGATGATGGGTAGCCTGCATGCTTTAAGGAGTTTCAGGACTGTTAGGAATATGGGTGTTTGGGCATGTTGGTGTGTGGAAAGGAATTTGGATCCCGTGAGGCTAATGTGGTAGAGGTAGTGAATTTTTTAGCAGAACAGTTGGAGAGGGGTCTAAGTTACAGGACATGAAATTGTTATAGATCAGAACTTCTGTAGGGCATGTTATGATAGGAGGAAAAACGGTAGAAAGTAGTATTTTAGTTTGTAGAGTAATGAAAAGCATGCAACTTAAAAGACCACCTAGGACCATATTTGACATGTTATGGGATGTGCATTTTGTTCTGAAATTATTTTTTATTTGGCCAATGAAAGAATAATTAACTCTAGAAAAAATCTAACCATCGAAATGGCAAGTCTCTTGTGTTTGATTTCCTGGAGTATTCTTTGAGATATGGAAAAGGCCTAAAACTATGTGAAAGTCAATATTTTATCCAAAGTTTGAAGAATGCAAAAAATTGTGTGTGGTACAATGTTTGGAAGATTATGAGGGTAGAGTTTTGGACAACAGAGGGGATGGCGAGTTTCAATTGTTAGTTTATTATTTGAAGCCATTTAAAGCAGTAAGTGCATCTACAATTTGCAGGATGGATTCAAGATGAAACAAGTGGGTGTGAATATAGAAATATTCAAAGCACATTCTGTGAGGGGAGCAATGGCAAGCAAAGTAACTTGGCTGTGAAGAAGATTACAGGATATTTTGAAAGTGGCTGATTGGTCAAATGAGGGTACAATTGTGAAACATTATTTTAGGCCAATAGAACATATGTCTGAAGAGGTGTTGAAGCGCTTTCAACATGCATAATGGTAGCTTCCGGTCTTGTAATGAAATAGCAATTCAGGATTGCAGTAAAGACATGGAGACTAACATTATCCCACCCACCTCACCCTAAGTCGGTGGTCTTCAAACTTTTTAATGCCACGCAGCCCCAGCTGAAAAATAAAAATCACTGGGCCCCCCCCTTCAGAATTTTTTCACAAATTATTTTATAAAGATGGCAATGTTTAAATATGTCTAGATGTATTTAAACATTGCAGTTAAGTACTGTTACTTTATTAAAATTGCAATAACATGTTTTTGCTTAAAACAAAACACTTATTTGTGTAATTACTATTTTGACCAGAGCCTGGCGCCCCACCCCCCACCCCCGAGGTCACTTGAGGCCCCCTAGGGGGGGCACACCCCCAATTTGAAGACCACTGCCCTAAGTTAAAAAGAAGAAAAAAAACAAGCATTTACAATGCAACGGGTCTCGCGTTTGCTCATGTTAAAGCTGATCGCGTTGTAAACTCCTAACCCACTTTTCACCTATCGGGCAAAAGTGCATTTGTGTACACAACCCGAAAAAGTGAAATTAACTATGTAAAGCGCTCGACTTCTGCCAAGCGAGATTGCGCTCGTAAATTAGAGAAAAAGTAGTCCACGAGCCCGATGGAAAAAAGTGAGCCTCGCATGTTTTCTGTACTTGGTCGCTGCGCTCGAGGAGGACTAGCCACTGGAAAAGGCATGACGTATGCTTGCCTTCGACTAATGAAAGCAAGCAGATTTTATTAGGCAAGCCCACAAACCAATAAAAAACACTGACGTGAAGTTGACAGGGCTCCGAGCCCTTTTCTAAATACAAAAGCGTCTTGCTGTGATACGCATGCGCATGCAACGCAGGCTCGACCCTAAAAAGGGGGGGTAAAGTTAAATTATATTAGACAAATGTAAGTAATTTAACCCTGAGTACAGGATTAACTGTAGATATGGCACTTGATTTTCTACAGGAATTGTAACAGAAAGGGTATAAATTATGTTGTTAACGTTTATTTTTTCTTTGCAGACATGCAATCTTAAGAAGAAAGGAGGATGAAAGAAAGGGTTCGTTTCTTCGCAGTCTAATATTTAAAACAGGAAGAGTGTTCTAATGCTGAGGGGCTTATACTTTGTTGAAATTCCAATTCTGGAAGTTTTCTTTGTCATGAATGTTCTTTAAATGTGCTGCAGGAGTGGCATTTGAAAAGTTGATGCATAATGTTAGTATATGGGTTTTTATGAAATCCTGATCCCCTTTAATGTTATTCTGTGACTCGCTATTCCCACTGACTCCGCACAGCAGCCCTCACATACTGCAACAGGCTCTGATACATTCTCATGTAAATGGTCACATATGCTAAAACACATTGTCACTCATTTCTCGCAATATTGGCCTCTTTCACTTCAACAGCAAAGGATGAGGATATCAGTCTGTGCTGTAGCAGCTCGGTTCCTGCAAGGTTACCAAAGAATTTCCTTTTGTTTTTGCGCACTATGCTGCTCAGGAACTCTTTGCCTTCACTGGACCTATGCCAGTCAGTGATGATCACAGAGCCTGGCATCAGAAATGCAGCCATCACTCCACTGCCACGTCTTTCGGCTACGCATAGTCTTCCCAAGTTCAGACAGTCACTGTAGTAAGACAAAAACAAGACAAGTAGTAATATGTAAAGCGACTGTCCACATTTACCTTAAGAAAGACACTGGCATTTTGAAGAACCCCCTCACCCCCCTTCCTACATGACACATTTTGCTACCATAGCTGGCTGCATTGGGAGACCCACCAACTTTTTTTCTGCATTAAACAATATAGTAGTCACCAGAGAGCACAGTTTAATCATCCCATTTTGTGACGGGCATCAGCCTAAAATCAGCAGCATTCTCTTCCCAGCTACAATTTGAATTGACAACTTCTCTGGAGTACAGTTACATGATGACTAAGCACACGAAGGAACCAGATGCAGCAAAATAGATGACATGTCTCAGCTGAGGACGGAATGAACAACCTCAAAACAAGGTGCTTACAAGACAAAGAAGGGCAAAGCTGCGGCAACACAAGAAGGCAACAACTACCATACCGCGGACAAGAGCAAGCTCTCTTTAAAGGAAGCGGTAAAAAGAATCTTCAAACTTCTACAAAGACCATTATCATCAGAAACACGACAACAGGCGCATGGATGAATCATACCTAGATCTAGTCCAGGTTCTGAAACCACTGCCCAATACAAATGCAGCTTTTCAATGATGTTAATAAGCTCATAACACTGAAAGCCCTTACACTAAAGGACAGTACACTAAATGTATTTGTATTACAAAGCCTGCATGTGCAAAATCTGTATGAAAATTTATTTGTGCGAATTCCTAATTTTTAGGCAATATGTAGTCGTATTTGATGAAATGATAATATTCTGCATCGCATGACAGATACCAGTAGTTTTGAATTTAAAACCTAATTTAGTCAGGTCATATTTTGGAATGAGACATCATTTTATTAGAAATGGGAGCTGTTTGCTGGTTTTTTGTTTACCCCACTCCTGCTAACTCCCACTCTAATCAGAGACCCGCTGCAAACTTTCTCTCTTCACAGTTTTCTGTGGACGTTGCAGGTGTGACGTCAATATAACCACTGGTTAGAAAGCATGAATTGTGAATTAAACCTTTTTGTGTTCCCATGTACCATTTTGAGGACTTCCACTGGACGTTCCGGTGTAGACCTGCTGAATGCATTATTATGAATGGGCGCTGTCTGGAAACATTTTGCACTGTATTACTGCATCTCCAGACTATTATTGCTGAGGGGACGAGGGGAAAATGTAACTTACCTTAAGAAATGGGTTAGTGCTAAATTTATTTTCTGTGACACTGTTTATTCTGATTTGCCCAAAGTGATCTGGCCATGATCGTGCATGCTGAATTTGCAGTTTTACTAATTCAGTACACATAAAATGTGTATAAAGCCCCCCCCCCCCCCGGTTTATGGATGGGGCGGTATCTCATTTTACTTCCAAAACTGTCCGATTTTATTGGAATATCTCTAACTGCTAAATGAACTGGAGTGAAAACACAGCTGCCAATGTAAAATTTGCGGTGTCTGAGAATATTGGGGTTCATTGACCACAAGGCTACTTTCAAAACATAAGAGTGCAGTAAACAAACATTCAGATTTCAAATGAGTCCTTACCAAAAACAATACCATAAAGGAGACAAAAGCAACCATAATCAAATTCTTGCATGTCATTGCCCAACAAATAATCTCTCTCAGGAATGCACTGCCCAGCTGTGGTTTCTGTTCCAACAGCTATAAATGGGTTATAAAACACCCCGTATTGAAGAAAGCCATGGTGGACCCAGGGACACTAGCAAAATAAGACTAATCTCAAACTCGGCCTGTACTGCCAAAGCTCTTAGCACTTGGATGAAAAACTGCCTCCTAGGAAGCAGCTACAAAGATGGCAATAAACAAACACTCATGAACACAAGAGAATTACTCCTCAAAAACAGCTAACACCGCAAAGTGGCATGCTCTTACACCTATACCGCTCACTCTCAACTGTCAACACAAATCTCAGAATTTGCATGAGGACATCCATGAGGGTCTGGGAGACATGAGCCCAGTGCTGAACAAATTCTTGCTCTTCTTATCCTATAGCACTCACCACGTAAGATTAGCTGCTTTTCTATTCAAATCCAACACTTGCTGATCACCCCAAACCGTTAGTCGCTGACAATTTCATAGGCTAAATTCCTCCTAGTCACAAAACGGACTTTCACCTGTATAAAAAACAAGCATTTGCAATGCAACGGGTCTCGCATTTGCTCATTTTAGAGCTGATAGCGTTGAAACTCCTAACCCGACTTTTCACCTATCGGGCAAAAGTGCATTTATATACGTAACCGAAAAAGTGCAATTAACTATGTAAAGCGCTCGACTTCTGCCAAGCGAGATCGCGCTCGTAAATTAGAGAAAAAGAAGTCCACGAGCCTGATGGAAAACAGCGAGCCGCGCATGTTTTCTGTACTGGGTCACTGCGCTCGAGGAGGGCTAGCCACCGGAAAAGGCATGCGGTATGTGTGCCTTCGACTAATGAAAGCAAGCAGATTTTATTAGGCAAGCCCACGAACCAATAAAAAACACTGACATGATGTTGACAGGGCTCCGAGCCCTTTTCTAAACACTAAAGAGTCTCGCTGCGATACGCATGCGTGAGCGCATGCAACGCAGGCTCGACCCTAAAAAGACACCCAGATTGGCAGAGCATTCAAGTTATCGAGTTACTTACATGAGTAGCTCATCCAGTCCAGGTTTTTTAGCTGTTTGCTGATTTTTGCAGTCCTTTTAACCCATTGTAAAACCAGGACTGCAAGGACCAAAATTCAAAGAAGTTTGGAACTTGAGACGTTCAGAGCTTTAAGCTTCAGAAGTGAACTGAATTTCATCAGGAGATCGCTGCATCCCTGTCTCACATTTAGATACGGTGTTATCATGATTCAAGGGCTCACGTTGCCTTCTGGTATGCTGCATTCAGGAGCAGTATTAAGTATGATGGTGTATGATGGGGCAACTGACATACTAGCACAGTGGGATCTCAGACTCAACCTACAAGGGAATGGCAGATGTGACATTCAAGACAATTCTGGTGCCACAGACTGGCAATTCTAGATTGTTTTCCTCAGTATACATCACCAAGGAGACGATGACCTGCTCCTTGCCTTTCAACAAAACATTGTCTTCAGATGTGTTATTTCAACAGGATCAGACAAGAGGTAGTGCTACCTCCACCACAATACATTACACTATTTAAAATACCTAGAAGGACCACACTGCACCCTTGGCGATTAAGTAATCTAGTAACTTTAGTAATTACAGACCTAGACCGATATATCTTACATACTTCTCATACACGCTAATCTCCATAAAAAAAAAATCATTTTTAACCAGTGGACCTACTTATCAATAGTGTAGCAGGTGCAGTGGCACCTAGACCCAGAGGTTTTTTTTGGGGGGGGTGGGGAAGGGGGGAACGAGGACGACTCTGCACCCAGCATTTACTGTTTTTTCCTTTTTTTTTTTTTACCGAACCTCGACAAGGATGTCCATATTCCTTTCTTTCATTAGGGCAGTTGGCATAATTCCTATGCATCTGCCCGTATCTCATGTTACTTCTTGGCTAACTTGTAAAGTGACAAATTGTATTTTTGTTTCCCCTGCCTGGCCGTGGAGTGTTGAGACAATGTATGGTAGTTTGCTACCTCTTTTTGACTTTTTATATAGCACAAATACAAACATTTTAGAACAAGAAAGTGAGAGATTTTGGAGAGAAAAAAAATGGGGGAATGGATTTTCCCCATTGATTTTTATTGAAGCAGAAGCGTTTTCGGGTGATATCCTGCTAAAATAACTCCAGTTTTTGCTTAAAAAATTGGGAGTCTCCTGTCTGAATCCAATATATTGGCTTGTATGATAATGGTAATATAAAACACTGGAGATAGATCCCTCACTCCTAGGGGAAAGGGTCCTACTACAGTGTGTTAGACTTCACACAAACACTGAGGACCTCATTAGGAGTTCGGTAGATGATTGGCACCAACTGCCGAACTTCCAACGGGGAGGTTGACCCCACACTGGCTGCCTCCCCACAGGACCCATTAAGAGTTTCCTGCTAGGCTGGTGGGCGGAAAACTTGGTTCACGCCCACCGGCCTAGAGGGGAACAGGCTACAGCATTGACTCCGGCTCGTAATCGAGCAGCAGCAATGCCGTAGCCAGCAGGGTGCTCCAAGCACCCTCACAATGTTCACTGTCTGCAAAGTAGACAGTGAACAGTGCAGGGACTCCCCTGTGGCCCCCTGCACCTGTTCTCCACCAGCCTTTTCATGGCAGTAACACCGCCATGAAAAGGCTGGCAGAAAACAAGGTTGTAATGCACAGGGTAGCCCTGCCCTGGTGGTTTAGGATCTCTGCCTCCGCCAGACCCCCGGATTCAAAGATCCTGGCAGAGCTGGCGGTACCCTGTAGTCGGAGCACCAGGGTTATGTGGCAGTCGGACAACCGAATAGGCGGCGGTCCAGACCCCCACCGCAAGTGTGGCGGTCATAAGACCGCCACACTCGTAATGAGGCCCTCAGACTTCTCTCTACATTAAGTGAAATTCTACCAAAGTATTATTGTATTGTGTTAGTATTTATATAGCGCTTACTAGCCCTGATGAGACATCGAAGCGCTTTTTGGAGAGTATCGCGCTACTCCAGAACCCAAGAGGAATTATAGATCGATTAGTATAGGGAAATATGGGTTCAGTTTTAGTATTTTTTTAGTTAATTTGAGCAGAGGATATGTGAGTTTATTAGTTGGATTGACTAGAGAAATGAAGGGATGGGGGGGAATCCAGACGTGTTAATTAGAAGTTTAAAGTAATAGGATGAGGCTTGGGATGAGTACAGGAGAGATGAAGGAGAGAAGAGTCTGTGGAAAGGGTTAGGGAGATTTTAGTAGCAAGAAGGGTTTTGGATGAGTCAAGGTGAGATAAATGAGGGAGAATTTATTAGAGTTGTTTGGGAGATCATGGTAGTAAAGTGAGGTTTGGGTGAGCTAGATGTGAAAGAGGAGGGAAGAGCTTAGGCAGGGTTATTTTGGAGATGGAAGTAGTAGAAGGGTTTGGGATGAGTCAGAGTGGGAATGGAGGATAGATTGATAGAGACATGACATATGGTGATGGGTAGACACAGAAAAGCTTTCAAGAGAGTACATTTATATTATGTGTATTTATAATTTAATTTATATATATATATATATATATATATATATATATACACACACACACTTTTTTAATCATTTTTTTATTTATTTATATTTTGAGTTTTATTTATAGATTTTAGTTTATTATTATTTATACACACGTATATATATGTATGTATATATTCATATTCATATACATAATCAGCAGTAAATATACATTTGTTAAATAGGTTTAAAGAGTAGGCGTGTTATTTATTGCTTTGACATATTAGCAATACACATTTCCTAAAGAACTATACATATCTAGAATCTACACATTACAAATATTTACAAACACAGGCATATGCAGTCCATTGCTGTTTGAATATGGTGGTTATGAAGGAAAGAGCCAACTCTTGAATAGTCTTCTGAAGACAAGAGTTCTCTGTGGGTCTTATATTTTGGGGTAATGAATTCCATAGTTTGGCTGCTTGAACGGAGAATTATGTACCACCTATAGTCTTTCTCTTGTATGGTGGTGTTCTAAGGCGGGGTGCCAATCTTGAGTGGAGGTTTCGTTGTTGAATGTATTTGGTTATTTTGTTTCTGATAAAAAGCAGTCCTGTTCCATGTATAGCTTTGTGGGTGATACAGAGCAGCTTGAAGGTGGATCTTATGGCAACAGGTAACCAGTGTAGTGCTCTCAAGGCAGGGGAGATGTGGGCCTGTGGCTTTATATGTAATAGTAGCGTGGCAGCAGAGTTTTGAATATGTTTTAATTTTTTCATAATAGAGATGATCCATGGTAGAGGCCATTGGCATAAGTCGGTTTGGATAGTACAAGAGAGCTAGTAGTCTGCACCTTGTGTGGAAATCTGAGGTGGGGGAAGATGCATCGCAGAGTCTTCAAGGTGATGAAGCTTGTTCCTGCTAATTTGTCCACTTGGGCATTCATAGATAACTTGGAGTCCATTGTAATTCTGAGATTTTAACTTCCTTGGATAATTGAGGAGTTGGTCCGAGATCGTCAGGCCAGGCGCACAGTGGGTCATACATTTTCCAATCACCACATATGAGTATTTCCATTTTGGAGGCATTTAGTTTGAGATGGCTCCAAGTCATCCACAGATCAACAGCTCTGAGGCAACTGAAGATTTGCAAGTTTTTAATGTCTTTGGAAAATTCCAATTTAAGTAGTATGTGTGTGTCAACTGCATAGTTGTAGCATGCAAGTTGAAAATCATTGATGAGTTCTGGTAATGATATCATGTATATGCTGAAAAGCAAAGGTGAGATGACTGATCCATGGGGGACCCCTGCTTTTGTGAGATAGGGTTTGGATGAGAAGGGGGAAGAATAGATCATATTAGTTGTGTTTTGAAGGTAGGATGTAATCCAGTCAAGAGCTGTCCCTTCTAAGCCGGGTTCGAAGAGTCCTTGAAGTAGGGTGTCATGGTCAACCATATCAAAGGCAGCCAAGAGGTCCAACAGAAGTAGTGCAGCAACTCCATTGTGGTCGACTGTTTTTTTTTTTAAAGATCATCCCAGCATGCTATGAGCGCAGATTCAGTGCCTCATCCTGGGCGGAATCTAGTTTGGTAGTCTGAAAGTATGGAATTGTCTTCAATGAACTGTGACATCTGGGCGAATGCTGCTCTTTCTATCAGTTTGCCCAGGAAAGGTCCATTTGTGATTGGCCTGTAGTTGTTGGGGTCCTGTGGGTCTAGGGTTGTTTTCTTTAATAACAGACTTATGTATGCCTTTCTCAGGTCTTCAGGAAAAGTTCCTGTAGTTAAAGAGTTGTTGATGATTCTTCTTACAGGAGTGGCAGCAGAAGTAGATAAAAGAATGTTCTTGAAGATGTGTGGTGGACAAGGGTCAGAAGGGCAACCGGAAGACCTGCTTGCTTTGACCACATCCATAAACTCACCTTGTGCTATTTGTTTGAAGGACTGTAGGAGTTGGGTTGGTTTATTCTTAGAGGGGATTTTAGGTAAACGGTTGGCGCTGATGGTTTTCTTCTGTTTTATATAGGAGTCCAACGTGTCTGCCTTGGTTGTATAATAAGTTGCCAGTTTGTTTGTGAAATCTTGAGCAGTGGGATGACTTCCTTCCATGCATTTAGACCAAACAGCCACGGAAGTTGAAAAATATATATGGCTTTAATCCTACTTTCTAAAATAATATCACATTATAATTGATATAAAATCACACATTTATACTTATACCCATAGTCAATTCCTCATAACCAACACAAATTAAAAGGCTGATACTCAAGAATAACATTTTCTTTTTATTTAAGAACGAGTTGTTTTTTACAACGGAATGGGACTCGTATGGGAGCTTCATGAGCTCCTAGTCTAACCTGCCTTTATGTGGAAGCAATTGAAAAGAAAGATGGTTACAAGGAGCTGGTCCCTTTTTCTTAAAATGTGAAATATTAGCCCTGCTTCGTGGTTGATTTTTTTTTGTTTGGTGGGAATCCAAAGATCAGCTGGACGACTTTATATTTGGTTGAGTTTAGGTGACAGTAACCTTGAAATTACAGACACCAAAAGCAATCGTAAATGTTACTTTCTGGATATAACTATCAAGCAAGATTCGGGCCACTTAGAACTTGAATTGGAATTGTTTAGCAATCTCACTGACAATGTAGAGTGAAGTCTCAGTGTTTTGCTTGTATGCATGATAAAGGTCCAGCTGAAGGCTACAACACGTTCAAACTGTAAGGTGACCAGGTCTCCCAGATTTCCCCGGACAGTCCTGGTTTTTAGAGGACTGTACTGGTGTCCCGATGCTTCTCTTAAAAGTATGAAATAATTAAAGTAATTTATCTGTTACTGTCAGGCAACACAGTCCACTGTCTGCTCACAGCAGAGAGACGGAGTGGGGAGCAGAGAGAGGGCGGGTTGTTGGGGGGGATGGGGTTTGCCAGGGTGGGAGGTCAAGCCATAGCTAATTTTACACATGTAGCCTTGTAAATGTGTGTGTTTATATATAAACACACACATGTATTAGCACACATTCACAAAGCTACGCAAAAAGAATCATGACAGGCCAGATATAAAAGTGAGAGTAAAGTATTTAGTCCTTCTTTTATGTCTGACCTGTCCCGGTTTTTGCTGCTCAAAATCTGGTCACCCTACCCAAGGTAATTTCTTAACTGAACCACTTAGACCCGAGTGCGCTAACCAGAAGGTGACCCTTTAATAGCTCCTGCCCTATAGTAGGATCAAACAGCTCAACAAAGCAGAATCTGCGCAGACAGAGCTTGGCAGTGCATCCCGGTCCCAATACTTGAACAGCTCCAAGTAATATGCAGGTCCTTCCTCCCTCCCTCAAGATACTTCCGTTATGCAAACAGATTCGTTCAGAAGTTAAGGATTTCACTCACTTCCGCATTCCTCTTAGGCATTATGCCGCGGCTGCGCAGCAAAGGTCGTAGAATCCAGAGTCATTGAAACAGAAGACGGACTGGTGCCGTCCTAGTCCCGCCTTTCGTTCACTTAACCTATTCATCATCTCAGACTGTTACCACGACAACTGAGTTTTTCCTGTACCTTACCAGATCGTCTTTTGTATTTGTCTTCTCTGGAGATTTTTGTGTACCCGGGCACAGTGTGGTGCCACCGCGCAATTACAACGTAGCAGTTATTGGGTGTTCATTTCAGCCAATGTTTTTCTTTTTTTTAGGGAATAGAAGGTTGCATTACAGGCCTTGTAGTTTTTCATTCTTAAGATCTTTCGCTATAAAGTAAGTACTCATTGAGTGTGTTACAGGCATACAGCCTTATTGCACCAAAGACTCATTGAGGGTGAGCTCCAAGAAGTTATGTTTATATTCTCAAAAAAAGATCATGGCTTCACATACCACCAATGACAGTTCTACAGATGCTCTATAAAACAAAGGGTGGATTCCTTGTTCAAACCCATAAAAACTGCTTGCAAAACGTCCCTTGAAGGCAGGGACTGCCCATTGGTTTTCTGAATGTTTTTTTAGTAGTCAAAAACAAGTGGCTGACCACAGAGACCCATTCTGATTGGTTGATGGCAGGCAATCACAGGTTAGACCAGTCTTATTAGCTTCTGGGAAGCCATTCACTGTAGTTCTGTTCCCTGCACATAAAGTCAAATAACATATGTGACTACATGGATGGGCAGGTAATCTGATAGCAGTTCATAGATCACTGAAGGACACTTTTGGCCGTTCCCTTTATATGTTTGTGATAAATTGAACAGCTGTTACCAGCTCCATCATTATTATACATTATTTTCTTTCACACTGAGGTTTCAAATGCTTAAATTAGGTGAACTATTTACATGTGTGGGAAGATGAGGAATTATCAGATAAACAGGAATAAGTTGTTGTGGAGAGTGGTCAAGTCATAGAGTAGTAAACTGACATAAGGGAGAGGCTGACAATGAAGTGTGTAGTGAAAGAGGTCCTCTGTATGGCCAAGTGATACAAGTGAAGAAGTAACAGTGTGATCGATTAAGTCATTGATGGTGATAAAGTAAGTGGTCATACTTTGTTGTGCTTGTGAAACAGTGTGACATATCAGTGCTGAAAGTAAGTGCTATTTTAACAGTCTGAGGGTAAGCAAATGGGCAAGCAATTGGTGCTGCAAGTGAATTCAGAGTGGATGACTAGTGTTGCCTGCAGCTGAATGTGTGTTGTTTCTAAGTGGTTACGGGCAAACGACCTATGGCGAGGTGAATGACACTACACAGGTTATGTATGTTTGGTGTAATGAGTGGTGTAACATGATGATGGAGAGTCCATGGAATAAACTAGATTTCTTGTGTGGTCTGTTTGTGGTGATGTTACTGTGTAGTATTACCAGTGGCTGATAAGTATTATTTGAGGACAAGTTGTGTGTTTTGAATGAGTTATGCCAGTAGTGTTGTCAGTGGATGGATTATGCTGCAAGCATGAGAGGCTGAGCTGTGTTCTATGTAGGTGAGTGCATAGAGTGGTGTGGGGGAAATGGCATAAGAAGAACAGGTGTGGGTGACATTGTGTGAGGTAAGAGGCTGGTTTCCCAAACGACGGATATAATAAAGCAACCAAGCAAATCATGTAGGAAAGTGATTTTGTTTGAGGTAAATGCTGTCATGTGTGTGTTGTTAAGTGGCAGTGCTGTGCTATGTGAAGACGATTTGTGATACGAGTGGCTCTTCGTGAAGAAGTGGACCATCAAGTAAGTGGTGAATACAAATCAAAAGGGGAGAGTGGAATTATGAGTGGATGATAACTATATGTAGAAGGCCCAGTGGTATGACTAACTGGTGAGAAAGAACAGTGCCAAAAGTGGACAAATAATGAGGTGGTGACTGTGGGACTGTTTTTCATCATGGGAGATGTGAGGTGAATTAGGTGGGTGGTGTTGTAAGGTCTGTGTGACTAATGTGTTGAAAGGGTGGTGCTGATTGAGTCTATTAGTAGCTTGAAAATGGGTGAATGATACTAGTGAGTAGTAAGTGGTGTCAAGTAGTTCAGTGGTATGCACCAGTGGCTGTAACAGAGTAATAACAAGTAAAGTAGTAAGTGGTATAACTGCCTGAAGGCAAAAGGTGAAATCTTGGGAGTCACTTCCCAAACGTGTGCTAAGAGACTGCAGAAGATCAGGGAATATATTGAGTGGATATTGGTGTAAGTGATGTAACAACTTAACTGAGAATCATTGTACGGGGTACACACGGAAGGCAAGAATGCATGGTGAGTCTGTAGTGTGAAAGGTTGTATCTGAGGGAGTAGAGGGTGATTACTTCTGTGAATATCTGTAGTTGGTCGGTATAACAAGTAAGAGACTATGGGGGTCATTCTGACTCCCGCCGGCCGCGGTAACTGCGGTGCCGGCGGGAGCCGCCAAAATACTGCTGCGCGGTCAGAAGACCGCCGCGGTTATTCTGTGTTTCCCGCTGGGCTGGACTTGTGCATATGAGTGATGTGAGAGAGGGATATCATAACTGACTGTGGAGCATGTTGATGGCGAGCAGGAACTGTGCTGGGGATTACATTGCTTCCAGTACTAGATTTTAACTTTAAAATCTGGCATTTTGGGAATAACCCTGGTTTGGTCAAATTGAAAAAGTTGAACATACATACCTAAACACAATGATTTGTAAAAGAAAGTATAGGACACTGAGCACACAATAAAATGCTTGGCTGCATGGATGTGTCCCAAAAAAAAAACCACAAACAATGCATGAATACGGTTAAATTCTACTGGTTTGCAATTCAATTAGCTACACATGAGAAATGAATAATGAAGTATGTGCTTGCTTGAAACTGTTGTTTACAAAAATTGTTCTAGTTTGAGAACATTGTAAGTATACCAGTATCACAATAGTCCCCATTTTAAAATGACTCCCCTTTTTAGTTTGCAAAACATCAAGACCAGCAGATGCAAGTTCTGTTCAATAAAATGTACTATTTCTATTCTAAGCGTGTTTGTTCTAACACATACATTCCCGTAGCAACATGCATGAAGACAGCAGGAAAACCAGAGATAAAGTACTAGCAAATTCAAGAGATGAATACAGTTCTTGATTAGAACTCCGTGGTGGTCACCATTGTTTTCACACAAAAGCATTCTGCTGGTGCACTGTCAGTGAAGCAAGTGAGAGAAAACTGTTGAGCATTGGTGTCTCCTGATGCAGTGCTGACTGCAGACATCAGTGTTTTAGCAGTGGGTGGCAGAGGGCTGTAAGTGTCAACAATGTGTGATTAATTTTGTTACACTTGGCATCAACTACTCCTTTACCAAAGCACAACGCTATCGTCCTGTTGAATGCATAGCAACGGTACAAATTTCAATGGTAGGCTACCCATTTCTCCTGCAGCACTCTTCTTTTCATATTTAACCCCTAAACACTTTTTTATGAGGCTAGAACACACCTTGGCAATTCCTGCCTTGGTGTAGAAAAAAAAGTATGTCTTGCTTTTTGGCCTATTGGCTTTGCCCTGCTCACAGCACCCTAACCATGGCTAGTAAACAGGAATAAAAAGCCTAAACGGCTTGCTGTATCATGTTGCAGGTTCATGCACCAAGCAATGCCCAAAATGGATGTATAAACAAAATAGGAAACGGGGTGTAAGTAACGCAAAGGGCATAGGGGGAAGCAACTCTGAGGCCACAGTGAAGGAAACAACGCAGAGAATGAGCAATGGGAAGGGGTGTAAGCAAACAAGAGAATGCAAAAAGAGCACAGGAGCTTGAAGGAGGAAGTTATATAAAAAATGAACATGCATGCAAGAGCTGCTCGAAGAACAAAACTGTGGATTTTTTTTTTTTAAATAATGAAAATAAATCCAGGGCTCGAAAAATCATAAAAATGTTACTAGACCTGCAGGTCGAGTAACTTAAATAATACACTTGACCTAACTGTAATGTACTTGACCCGTAAACTGGTCTCAAATTGTGAGATCCTGTACAATTAGTTTACAGTGTCGCCTTTTTCTTAATTCTCACATATGACTGCACCTTCAAATATGTGAGCTCAGCATTTCTGCAGTACAAAAAAACTTTTGTTTGATTTAAGTAAAGTTTGCTCCGTGCATCATAAGAATCTAGCCCACGTAACCTAAGACTTCTTTTAGTTTACTAACAACATTGCCATCAGGGCAGGAGTGTTTCTCAGTTTGTTTGAACACTCAATTTCAATAAATATATTACAAAACCATTGTATGGTAACATATTGTCATCTACACACACCAACTTTCCAAGAAATGTCCAAAAACCTCTCCACTAACTTGCAGCTTTACTGATAAAACTATATAATGTATTAACAATCTATCAAAATTGGGTTTCAGAAAGTACATGCTTTGCACATCAACATGTAAAGTATTCTGATTTGTTTACATCCTATTAAAATATTTTTTCATCACACAGAAATATAAAAAAGGGCTTTCACAACTACTGAAATATATTTTGAAATGTTTGCACAGTTCACGTTGTCATTTAAATGTTGTGTGATAGGAAAAACCTGACACCCTATATCCTTTTTTTTTTTTTTACATTCCAAGCAGCAGGCACCACAGTTTACCTTACAAAGTCCCGGAACTTTGCAGTCAGAAGGAAAATTAATTGTAAGAAAAATTGACTTTTGACCTCTGTCTGTGAACACAATGCAAATGTGACATAAGAACAAGATTAAAATAAATCTTTTATTGCCCCTCCACTTTTCAACTGAACAGAACACATGTTCAGGGTCAACTCGCCAAAAGGGACGAGTAGATATTTAAAAAAATAGCTCGACCTGATCAAATAAGACTCGCCAATGCGAGTGGATTTTTCTAGCCCTGAGGTGGGGTGACAGGAGTACAGAGGGAACTAGAGGGCAAAGTACTCCAGGTGGCACATTAAGAGGGAGTGGAATACAGGTGTGTGACAGGAAGAGTACATTTTGGAGGGGGGGCAGGCACAGGGCGTGTACCACAGATGATACTACGAGGGCACTGCTCACAGGAAGAGGCAGGAATGAAGTACAGAAAGCAGCCATTTTTTAGTGTCTGGGGGCCTGGTGCCATAAAAAGAGGGGGCAAGATTATGGAAACAGTGAGGATAAAAGGCAGAGAGAGCGATCTGACCCGGGCACCATTAATTTCAGCAGTTGGCAGGGGATTGATGATGAGGGTAGGTGGTCAAAGAGGCTGGGAGACAATAGAAAGATGTGGATGGGTAAAAGATGGATGTAAGGGATGTGTGACTGTAAGATTTAAGTAATAGGTGAATATATTGTGACCATATTAGGAGGGCCTCGTATGTTTTGCATGTAAAAACACCTGGTTTCCTGTTGTAACCATCGAAAATATTTTCATCTTCTACCATATTTGAACAGAGTCCTTGAGTATCATTTCAAAATTATAGACAGTTCACATTGCAACATAGACTGATAAAGGAACTGAGTGATTGGAGAGAGCAGATGCCAGTGACCTTTGAACAGGTCAGATAAACAGGTTGTTACCTGCCTCCCGCCTTTAACACAGACTATCCTCAGGTATGTACTACTCAACTGGTCCTTGTATGTGGAAGAGCAATATGGAATCCTTTTGTACCTTGATCCGTAATCTTTACACATACAAATTTGATAATCATTTATTTGCGTTGTTCTCTCACGTTTTCCATTACACATGAATGAACTTCTGCCCAAGGTATTCCCATGCTGATTCACCAACACAAGCAGCCAGATGATATGGCTCTTGTATCTAGTGACAGTGCTTTGTAGCTCATAGAAGCAGTGACAGCTTCTTGTGCCTACCAAAATAACAACTGATTTGCTGTGGAACAGTTGTCAGCAGCTCCCCCCAATGCAGTTTCTTCTTGTCTTTTGCCACTCTTTATTTTTTTGCTTTGTATTTGAAGGTTTTACTTGTTTCAGCCTGTCCATCTCGTCTTGGTCTTTACTGTGGAGCACAGCTGTTTAAGAACTTTGATTGGTTCCTTTTCTCCTTCCTCAAGTATCTGCTTTTTTTTTTATTTATTTTCTTTTTGTAAAAGACCTCCATGAGAGTGTCTGTGTTTCCCAGCTATGTGCTTTCCCGCTTCTCCCATTTCAGGGCTCGAAAAATCCACTTGACTCAAAACTATTTGCCTAAGATCACACAATTTGAGACCCGTTTATGGCTCAAGTACATTACAGTTAGGTCGAGCGGAATATTTATGTTACTTGAGCTGCAGATCTAGTAAAAATGTTATGATTGCTTGAGCCCTATCTGTTTCCTCGCTGCCCTGCCTTCGTTAATTAGATGACAGCCCATTCCTGTCTTGTGCAAATTTTCTCTATTTGTTTAGGGATTGGCTGCTCAACTCCGTCACTCATTTGCTACCTTGTCACCCCATTACAGCTACATTCTGTTAACCCATCTCACATCATCTACTTTCTGGCCACTTTTTAAATGTTCACTCTGTCAGGGCAAATATGTCACCTCATTAATGCCGTTCAACACCCTAATACAACAATAACCAAACTCTGCACACTTTGCTTCATTTTTATTAACTTGATTAATTTGAGCTAGACATATTTTTGTTAAAACCTGCAGATTATGTGGCAAATGCAGCAAATCCATAACTACGCGGAACACGCCAAGGTCTGAAAAATTGATTTATTTCGGTGACCCTCTCCACAGTACACAATACGTCACAACTGGTGTTCACGCACAGAACTATCAAGTCACTGTCTTCTCTCCTGCTTTTATGGGGGATAGTTAGTTGCACAATACTAAAACAAAATCCATTCAAAAACTTCGCTGAGTTTCCAGAGCTGGAGTGTGTAGTACAGAATAGTTTTCAATGTCTTCCTGTTTTCCCAGTCTGAAATGCAGTCACATTTTGGAACGGGCACTGAAAGTATGAGGTCCAGTCCTGACAGAAATTAAAACTACACACTAATGAATTAGGCCACTGGAGAGTGGGTAGCACGGCCGTGAAGCTGAAAACGTTACCTCTGCAACAGATGCAAGAGATTAAAAGATTTACAACTGCGTGTTCGATGCTTTTGAACCTGGTCGAATCGGCTGTCGCAATGAACAGCAGAACGCCGAGCCAATGTGTACTAAAGTACTGGTCGGTAAAAGGTGTACATGAAATAGTTTGACCTCAAACTCAGATTATAGGAAATACAACATCGAGCGCAAAGTTTCCGTTTGAATAAAAAGCACCATCGCCACAAAGTAAACAGCTAGATCTACAAAATATGGACATGAACTGGAGGCAAAAATACCATACTCACACCCGGTATTTACTAGCTAGACGTTCTTCTAAAAAACGAGAAGGTATATGTAAATCAATTGGATAGCAAGTGACCCATAGCAAGAGAAGTACTCTTTAAGAAAACACACCGAACAAAACCCACAAGACTCACCGCGCCGTATAGAGTTTGTAGGATAGACAGAATCCCACCTCTCCCAAGTAAAGTGCCAAAATCAAGACGCTGTGAGAAAAAAAACGAAAAAGGGTACAGTGCTTCCTGCAGCCACCTAGAATGTGTGAAGCTGCCTATCTCAAACTAAACACCTCCATTCCAATCCTTCCTCCCTCACTCTCGCTCTCTCCTGGTTCGATCGTCAACAGACCCTCCGGGGCATACACTCTTCCGGACTATGCCGAAAGACCGGAAGCTGGCACACAGGAGACCAGGCTCAGAAAAATGTAGAAATAGAAAGAGGATCAGCGAGCAAACCCCTGTAATGCTGTGCAATGGGAACATTAGCCAGCTAACCACCACAAACTAGAGCGCTAACCTACTCACATGAATGTTCCCTCAATGGCGCCTGTGCTGTTGGACAAACCACATTTGGAATCTTTGGTTATGTATTGTGTCTGCGGTAACAATTGCATGAGTTATGAGAGGCCCTAATTAACAATTTAGTTGTGACTGGCTTGAAAGTTTATTCTTGTACGTAAAATTCCTGTCAAGTATTGCAATTATGAGAGTTTTTTTTTAATGCAAACATTACTTGATATTATTCATTACCTATTTTAATAAACGTAATTTCCCTCTACTGAATGCTTCAGCATAAAAGTGGGGTGAGCCAACAAATTGACATGTTTAGTCAAGTCAGAGCGAAGCCAAGGGTCTGTCTTGAATCTAAGAACCAGTGCAGAAACTGAGCCATAAATATGTTTGGCATGTAAACCTGGCTCCAAACGTCATGTAAAAAGATGATAAAGATTCTTCAAATTTGAAAAAGTGTATTTCCTAAAATAGAAGTTTTAAAGCTTGGAAAAAGGATTACTTCACCAGGTCGAAATGCCAGTTTTGAATTGTTCACAAAGGGCGCAAGGGCAGGCTTGTAGACATGTTTGCAATGCTATTTGAGTGGGTGTCATAAATAAGTGCTGCAACCCACTTCATTTGTATTTAATTTACAGGCCTTTCGGCATACACAGTATCATATCCTAGGCACCTATAAGTAAATTAAACTAGCTAATTAGTTGTATGCCAGTTTTTCAATGTTTGGAAGGGAGAGCTCGGAGTAGCATGCCACTGGTTAGCAGGAGTAAAGTGTGCAGAGTCCTAAAGCCAACAAAAATGGTTTCAGCAAAAATAGGGGTTTGACAGCACAAATCTAGGTGAATACCACACAAAAGATAGTCATTTCCAACACTTCCAATCCTGGTAGGGGATTTACGTCTCCAGCCCTTGGCTGGAGATTGCATGAGTATTTGCAGGGTACAAAAGGTAAGATTGAAGCTTTGGACTATCCACAAACATACCTGTTTTCGATCATTCCCAAATTTGCAAGGCTAGCCAATCCTTGTTAAACCAACTTCCCACACGTTGAGTGGCATTGACAGCTTTCTATTTCCACACACTTGTGATATCTTCCGTAGTAAATCAATTTACTCCTTTCAGGAATCCTTCTGTGAATTCCTGGTAGGTGTCAATGGAGGTATCTTACAGGTATTTGTGAATTAGGCCCATTTTTTATATCAATAAATATCATCTACTCCTCTTATTAAGAAACTTCAATGCATTATAATGGAAGTGTGACAAGAACGTGACTAACAGTGCCTCTGCCGGGGTTTGTCAGGTGATTGTAGCCGTTTTTTCAGAAGGCATGTAAACATCAGGAGTCAGGACAAATGTGACACAGGGTGTAAAGTCAGGCCTGCCTGCGGCAGGGTATCTCATTTGCCACTGCAATATCATGCAAAAATGCAGAATCCTGTAATCAGAAGGGGAAATGCCAGGTTAGTGCAGAGGGAGGTGCACGCTACGAAAAGCATTTAGTCTCAAAAGTATTGCTCACAATAAGGACCATCAGAACAACAGAGAGCTGTGGAGGAAGGAAGCAGGACCAGGGATGGTGAGGCCCTAAAACCAGAGACCCAACGGTGTCAGACCGAATTGCATCCAGATAATATCCTGCCAACCCGTAAAACAGACTCAGACACTGAAGAGAGATCCACAAAGTATAAAATGATATTTATTACTACTGTGGTGTGCTAGGAGGTTCCTCTACTCAGGAGAGATGACGCCTCGAATAGTTTATAATGCTCACTGTCTGCCTAAACAGCAGTAACACATAGCACATTTTTCTCAGAGATCCTGCATTTATGCTTTATGCCATACTCAGGACACAAGGAATTAAATTCATGAACCTTGATAAGATTCATTGAGTAGGCTTTATGAGTGTAGGCAATTTGTTTACATTTGTAAAATGCCTGTAAAATTGAAACTGTGAAGCAATAAGCAGTCCTTTCACAAGTTATTTTGCCTGTGATATGGCAGTGACAATCGATTAATTAGTCTTGAAAGTATGAAAAGTGGATCATATCCAGATAGTTTGAACCAGTGACCAACTTGTGGCACACAGATATATGCTGCAAACACTTAGCTCATTGAGCTCTTTAACATTTTTAAAGATCCTTTTCTAAGCACCTTTTACATCTTCATTTCAAAATCAGTTTTAGTCATATACTACACTAATTAAGCAGCTTAGGCTGTCCTATACTTGACGATAACCAACAGAAGGAGCATGTTGTGGGCAGAGTCCAGAAGTATTCAGGGACTGCAGACAATATCAACCGCCATCATTCAATAATCTTGCCAGTGATCCAGCCTAGAATAACATAGTTGATTTCCTCTTCATCACATGTCTTTGGTTGGTTGCTTCTGCCTGTACAGCAGGAGGTCCCAGTCTCCTTGATAGTCCATTTAATCTGATATCTTGACCATGATTCTGAATTTCTGGTACTCCTAGGGCGATGCTGTTGGGATTGAAAAAAGAACGGGGCCTAGAAAAGGGATAGCAAAGTGACTTATGAGACCAGTGGCAATTTTTAAATACAGGGTGGGATCCCTGCTATAGTTTGAGTAGTAGGCTTTTTAGACATATAGAATTAGGACTGGTTCACTGTTAAATTACCCACCAGGGCTTACATTCACTGAGTAACCAAGGTCTGCATCTCTCTAACTCTTGTGTCTGCCCCAGTGATAGCAGTTTGTAAACATGAACAGTGGTAAGACTTTGAGGAATGTTTGAATCATCAGGCTAGGGAATACCGTTCACCCCTCAGAACACAATTGCCGTGCAACCGCATGTTTTTTGTGTTTGTAACATGTGCATTTTGTAATAGAGTTTGGACTCATAACTCTGGAAAATAAAGTGCTCGGATATTCTGGATTTTGTGTGTATATCCGAATTGTAACTGCCTTATTTTACATAACTGCACGTAAACACCAGTTTGGTACTCCTGTGTTTTATTTAGGTTATCATGCAGTACTTGAGTTTCTAACCTAGCACTACCTCCAAAAGCAATCCTTGATGGTCTACTTCAATACTGCTGGAAAGTAAATTGCCCAGAGAGGTTACTAGTTCATGCAATTGGAGTGCACCAGTGGTAAAGGTCAATGCCCATAGACAGTCTGATGTACTACTGACTGCCCCAGCACAAAAAGGCATTACAAAAGAATGCACATGTAAGGTTATCTGTTGAGTGTACTTTTGTGTATGTGGGCAAATTATTTCTACCTAGGAGGTGGAAGGGGCAGTATTCATTTAAATTCCGCTCCTGTTCATCTATGCAAAACAAATCATTGTATGTTGGGGAATAAGAATTTAAATGGGATCTATTGATTTTGTACATATTTTTTAAAGAATTGTGATACATTGTGCAGCCCTACATGTGGCAAAATAGGGACAAGTGAAGATTCTGCCATTTTCTGCAAAGTTGTACAAAGTCGTGAAACGTCCTCCTCCGAACAGATGGCTGAAGCTTCTCAACTTTGCAGAAAGTTGTTGATGCTAAAATGAACTCCCCTGACATCTGCATACTGGGCTGTTTACCCTGCCTGTGCTCTACATTGTATTTTCTGCCATTCGGCATCCCAAGTTATGGTGGAGAGTGGGCAGTGCAAGGGGTGGGGGCATGAGGAGGATCTAGCTGGGGATTGTGTAAAGGGGCTAAGAGAAAGCTAGCTTATCAAGAAGGAAGTGGGAGAAGGGGTCTGTGCAGGATGTGGATTTTGAGTGCTAAACAGGGGATGTGCAGCAGAATGGGTCTCCAGCAAGGGACAGCTCCCAGCGATAGAAGCTCACATGCAGACCCTCACAGTAACAGGAATCGCTACTCTCTACTGTGAAGGCTGATAATGCGGCCCCTTTTTTAGATTCATGCTTTGCAGAGCATCGGACGCTTTAAAAAAAGATGCACAGTTACTAATTACCCGAATTTGCAAATTTACATTTGCTTAAATAAAATGTGAAGTACATTTGATAACACAAACATGTTGAATAGTTTGCCTTTCTTCTTTTAAAATGCACACACGCCTTCACACCTAATTTAGTAAACTTGCCCTCTAATTGCATAGTTCTTTGCCATTTAATTTTGGTAGCTATGCCCCCTATTTTAATCATTAATATAAGGCATTGATCTCGTTGAACTCAATGCTTGCTTTTACCCATTAATCTCAATACAAATGATTTAAAAGTAAAGAAAGACCCAAAAAAGTAACTACAGGTGTAAAAAATTTATGTAAATGCTTTCACCTAATTACACAAAATTTCAGCAAAATTACACAAAATTAGACCTAATTGCGCAAAGTGCATGGTAGAAATGGGATCTCTAGTTGGAGTAGATTTGCACCCTGTCCAAGTAGGGACTCTCTCTAGTCAGGATAAGGGAGATACCCGCTCAAATAACCCCTGCTCACCCCTTGGTAGCTTGGCACGAGCGGTCAGGCTTATCATAGACGCAGTGTGTAAAGCATTTGCACATAACACACTGTAATAAATGAAAACACTACAAACAGACACCACACCAGTTTTAGAAAAATAGGCAATATTTATCTATATAAGACAAGACCAAATACGATAAAAATCCAACATGCAGTAATAAAAATATGAATTCTGTAAGATTTACACCAAACTACAGTTCCTTGAAGCCGATAGCTCCACCTGGGGCTATCACGGCGTTGTGATCAACAAAACCAACAGTTCACGCCGGCCGCGGAGTTGCGGGCCAGCTACGTTGTCGGGAAGACCCACAAACAGTACCTTGGATTTGCAGGGCGTCATGATCCTCGCGGTAAGCTCCGGAGAGCGGCGTCGCTGACGTCGCAGTGTCAGTTCCGGAGTCGGTGCAGGAGTCGTCGGGCCCTTGAGGTCATACGCCTTGCGGATCAAACTCCAGGCTGATGAAGTCAGGTGCGCCGGCGTGGATGTCGTCAGGGCTGCGGTGAGAAGCGGGACTATGTGACATGCAGTGCCCACAGGTCACGTGCAGGCAGCGGCTCAGTAACGCTGTCCAGCGACGTCGGTGAAACCAGGACTGCGATGTGAAGCGGGGTGCTGCGACGTGCGGTGTCCACAGGTCAAGGTGCAGGCAGCGACGTCATCGTTGCTGAAGCAATGTCGTCGGTAGGCCCAGGTCAGCGGTGTGGGACGGGACGGTGCTTCGCGACCCTCACGAGTGGTGTCCCCAGGCCACGGTGCAGGCAGGATGCCTGGTGACGACACAGGAGTCGATGATGCTGGCGCCGTTGGACCAGGGCTGCGGTGTGGGACAGGACGGTGCTTCGTGTACCTCACGCGCAGTGTCCACAGGCCACGGTGCAGGCAGCGGCACCGGTGTCAGCAGGAGCGGCGTCTTCAGGATGCCCAGGCTGCTGTGTGAGCAGACGATGCCGGAGTGCGGGGCGCACAGGTCGCGGTGCGAGCAGCGGCTGGGTGAAGTCGTCCGATGGCGGCGAGACCAGGATTGCGGTGCAAAGCTGGGCAATGCGACTCCGTGCGGTGTCAGCAGGTCACGGTGCAGGCCAGCGACATCATTGGTGGCATTGCAGTGGTTTCTCCTCTTAAGCAGCACAAAACACACAGTTCCCAGTGCTGCAGGTCGAGGAAACTGAAGTCTTTGGTGTCCCTGAGACTTCCAACATGAGGCAAGCTCTACTCCAAGCCTTTGGAGAACTTTCTCAAGCAGGACACACAGCAAAGTTCACCCTTTGCACTCTTTTCAGGCAGAAGCAGGAATTGCAGGCCAGTCCAGCAAAGCAACACAGCAAAGGGACAGTACTCCTCCTTCAGCTCTTCTCCAGGGCAGAGGTTCCTCTTGTTTCCAGAAAAAATCTAATAGTCTGGGGTTTTGGGTCTTCTTCTTATACCCAGTTCTGCCTTTGAAGTTGGCAAACTTCAAAGCAAAGTCTCAAGTGTTTGTAAGATCCTTCCTTGTCCAGGCCAGGCCCCAGACGCACACCAGGGGGTCGGAGACTGCATTGTGTGAGGGCAGGCACAATCCTTTCAGGTGTGAACGACCAATCCTCCCTCCTCTCTAGCTCAGATTGCTCACGCACACCCTCTTTTGTGTCACTGTCTAGAGAGGTGCAAAACAGCCCAACTGTCAAACTGACCCAGACAGACAATCCACAGACAGGCAGAGTCACAGAATGGTATAAGCAAGAAAATGGCTACTTTCTAAAAGTGACATTTTCGAACAGACAATTTAAAAACGAACTTCACTAAAAGATGTATTTTAAAATTGTGAGTTCTGAAACCCTAAATTCCACATTTTTATCTGCTCTTAAAGGGAATCTGCGCTTTAAGGATATTTAAAGGCAGCCCCCATGTTAACCTATGAGAGAGATAGGCCTTACACAGTGAAAACCGAATTTGGCAGTATTTCACCGTTAGGACATATAAAACACACTAGTAAATGTCCTACCTTAAACATACACTGCACTCTGCCCAGGGGGCTACCTAGGGCCTACCTTAGGGGTGCCTTACAAGTAGTTAAAGGGAAGGTTTAGGCCTGGCAAGTGGGTACAGATGCCAAGTCGAATTGGCAGTTTGAAACTGCACATACAGACACTGCAGTGGCAGGTCTGAGCCATGTTTACAGGGCTACTAATGTGGGTGGCACAACCAGTGCTGCAGGCCCACTAGTAGCATTTGATTTACAAGCCCTGGGCACCTCTAGTGCACTTTACTAGGGACTTACTAGTAAATCAAATATGCCAATCATGGATAAACCAATCAACAGTACACTTTACACAAAGAGCATATGCACTTTAGCACTGGTTAGCAGTGGTTAAGTGCCGAGAGTCCCAAAGCCAACAAAAACAGGTCAGAAAAAATATGAGGAATGAGGCAAAAAGACTGGGGATGACCCTGAAAAAAGAGCCATTTCCAACAGTGCACATCTGTTTTTCATGCTATATTTTATCGCAAAATGCATTCCTGTGTCAATTTAGGGTATTTTGGCACAAGGATGCATTTAAACAAAAGCACAGTGAACAACAGGCACTCGCATTATTGCTAGTCCTGTGAGTTAGTGGTAAATGTTAACCACAAACGGCAGAGTTTGCAGTTAGTTTTACCATAAATGGCACATAATAATGCACAATGGTGAAACAGCATAATTTGGGGAACTTCACATAACACAATATTCCTGACATTACCAAAAATACGCTGACCTAATGAAAATTTCACCCAGGCCTAACATTAAGCAGTGACTGACTCTACGCAGTCTTCTAAAGCAGAATTTATGCATATTTGCAGACCAATAAAAATTCATGTAAATATCTAAATGGAGTTCATTGTCCAGTAATCAGTAAACAATTGGAAAATAATCCAACTAGTCATCATGGTAAACAGAAAATGGAGCAAATATAGGCCCTCATTACAACATTGGTGGTAAAAGCCGCTTACCGCCATGCAGAAGACCGCCAATACACCGCCGCGGCCGTAGAATTCCGCCACAGCTATTATGACCCACTGCTCGGAATCCGCCGAAATTCAGACACCCACACAAGTCCGCCACACCAAAGGTCAGTGATAAACTGGCGAAAACAAAACCTCCACCGTCACGCCAACAGAAACACGCCCATGCTATTACAACCCACGAATCCACGCAGCGGTCTTTCAACTGCGGTATTCCATTGGCGGTACACACCGCCGCGCTCAAAGTACACACACATCTCCAAAACACCGCCACATTGGACAATTCGAAATACACACACCTGATACACATACAAACACCACTCCCACACACCCAATTCAATATAAAACACACACCCACATCACCCACAAACCCCTACGACCAAAAATTAGAGACGAAGGCGACAGAGAGAGAGCACAGCAATAGACAACCCCACCACACAGAGGCACACAACACCATCACCCACACAACATCCACGCACAAAACACCCCACACCACTACACATCACCACACTCATCACCACATACACCATCCCACACATCACCTACACCACCCCATGGCACGCCAAAGACAACCCAGGTTTTCGGAGGAGGAGCTCAGGGTTATGGTGGAGGAAATCGTATGGGTAGAGCCACAGCTATTTGGATCACAGGTGCAGCACACCTCTATAGCTAGGAAGATGGAGCTATGGCGAAGAATCGTGGACAGGGTCAACGCAGTGGGACAGCACCCAAGAAATCGGGAGGACATCAGGAAGAGGTGGAACGACCTACGGGGGAAGGTGCGTTCAGTGGTCTCCAGGCACAACATTGCGATTCAGCGGACTGGCGGCGGACCCCCACCTTCTCCCCCACAACTAACAACATGGGAGGAGCAGGTCTTGACCATTATGCATCCAGAGGGCCTCGGAGGAGTCGGTGGAGGAATGGACACTGGTAAGTCAAATCTTAACTATCATATCCCCCACCCTACCTGCATGCTATCACACGCCCCCACCTTCACCCCCTCCCCTATCACTCCAACTCCTCACTAATGTACTAATAACACAAACCACCCATCCCAACACCAAGCCCTGCATGACATAACAAAGCATGGACACCCATCACTAAAGCATGCCCACTGCACATACCCATAACACCCCGAACCATCATCACACAAGCCCCCACACAGGAATGCTTGCACTGGGGTACACGCACACCCACCCATTGCACACCATGACACACACAGATGCAATAATCATGCTTTTATACCCCTCCAGGACCACTACTTAACGTCACCAGACAGGAGGGTCCAGACATCTCTACCCCACCCACAGAAGAGGCCCACAGTGATGACAGCAGCTCTGGCCAACTGGATCCAGATGACCAGCCCGGACCATCGTGGGCCTCGGGACAGTCGGTTCCCCTCGCACAGGCACAGCCCAACACTGACCTTCCACCCTCTGGTAACACCAGCACAGCACCCACCCAGCGGGCCCATACCTCCGTCCCCAGGACACATCAATCAGCTGTGTGTCCACCACTACAGGGAACCCAGGATAACCCACCACCCCAACAACAACAGGGACCTGGGGGCAGTGGTAGTGGGCACACGGTCCAGGGGACGGAGGCACAGGAACACAGGGGAACTGGGAGGGCTGCTGTGCGACAGGGGGCGGACAGGCCAAGGGAACCCACTCTCCACAAGTCCCTCTCCTCCATCATGGGAGCATACCACCACTCCCAGGAGACGATGGCTACAGTCCTGGCCAAGTTTCAGGAGACCCAGCGCATGCAGGAGGAACAGTATTTGGGGTTCAGCGAGGAGCTCAGAACCATCAGCTCCGCCCTGGGCACCATCATAGGGGTGCTGAAGGACATACAAAAGACCATGAGGGACACCGTGGCACTCCAAGGGGCCCCTGACACTAGCCTGGACGATAACTGCCCACCACCTCCGCCGGCGCTAGTGGACAGGACGCCCCGCCACAGGACCACCACCCCAGCACCCCACCCCCTGCAGATGGAGAACCACCCCGCAAGCGGTCCCTGAGATCCAGGAACAGGACAGAGCAAGATGGCAAGACCCCCGCCAGGAAATGAGACCACCCTGATTGTCCTCCCACTGTCCCACTTTGTTAACCTGTCCAGATTGGAACTGCCCCAGCTCCACTTCCTATGCCCATATGGGCAATGCACCTGTGAGACTAATAGACTGGACTCTGCCATGGACATTCCTCCACCATCACCCATCACCATTTTGCCACCCCCTCCAATAATTAGCACTTCAATAAACACCTTTGAACCAAAAAAACAATCTGGAGTCAGTCAGTGATTTTGAAAATTTGTATTATCTACGACAATGACAAAAACCGTTCGAAAATGTAATGTCAACATACCTATGTTACACATCACAAGCCCATGAAGGATGCAAGCAGATGACACACGTTGGTAACCACACCGTTGAAACCGTAATGGAAATGTATCACTCAGTTAGCAAATACTACTTCAAATTGACAGACAGGATAGAGGTAGAAGTGTGAAAGTAAATGTAATAGTAAAAAAATTGTTCTCACTTGTGTGTCACTGGAAATATTGCTGTATGACAGAGTCCCTGTTGTCAATGTCTTCTTCCTCTGCTTCCTCCTCCGCACTGTCCACAGGCTCCACAGCTGCCACAACACCGTCATCTGGACAATCATCCTGCAGAAAAGGCACCTGTCGTTGCAAAGCCAAGTTGTGAAGCATACAGCAGGCGATGATGATCTGGCACACCTTCCTTGGTGAGTAGAATAGGGAACTACCTGTCATATGGAGGCACCTGAACCTAGCCTTCAGGAGGCTGAAGGTGCGTTCGATCACCCTCCTAGTCCGCCTATGTGCCTCATTGTAGCGTTCCTCTGCCCTGGTCCTGGGATTCCTCACTGGGGTCAATAGCCATGACAGATTGGGGTAACCAGAGTCCCCTAATAGCCACACACAGTGAATCTGGAGTTGACCCATCACATACGGGATGCTGCTATTCCTCAGGATGTAGGCGTCATGCACTGAGCCAGGGAACATAGCATTTACCTGCGAGATGTACTGGTCTGCCAAACATACCGTCTGTACATTCATCGAATGATAACTCTTCCGGTTCCTGTACACCTGTTCACTCCTGTGGGGGGGACCAAAGCCACATGTGCCCCATCAATGGCACCTATGATGTTAGGGATATGTCCCAGGGCATAGAAGTCACCTTTAACTGTAGCCAAATCCTCCACCTGAAGGAAAACGATGTAGCTCCTCATGTGTTTCAGCAGGGCAGAAAACACTCTGGACAACACGTTGGAAAACATAGGCTGGGACATCCCTGATGCCATGGCCACTGTTGTTTGAAATGACCCACTTGCTAGGAAATGGAGCACTGATAGAACCTGCACTTGAGGGGTGATTCCTGTGGGATGGTGGATTGGTGACATCAGGTCTGGCTCCAACTGGGTACACAGTTCCTGGATTGTGGCACAGTCAAACCTGTAAGTGATGATTAAATGTCGCTCCTCCATTGTTAACAGATCCACCAGCGGTCGGTACACCGGAGGATTCCGCCATCTCCTTCCATGTCCTAGCTGACGGTGCCTAAGAAGGACAACAGCGACCACAGAGTCAACCATTTCTGAGGTATGTACCCACAGCTACACAGAACACGACACTAAATACAAAATTCTTCCTGTATGTGTATTGAGTCTAGGCCTAGGTATGTGTGACGTAGTTGTAAATGAAGCCATGTGGGCCCCTGAAATGGCGGCTGCCTGACCTCTAAACTGGGACAATAGGATGTGAGGTAACTGCGCTGGCGTTGTACACTGTCGCGGTAGGCGGTCGTAGACCGCGGCGCAATGCTGCATTGGTTAACATTGGACCCTATGGGTCCCAGGAGCCAATGAGGAAGTGCGCCGGCGGTGATGATATGCACCGCCGCGGACGTCACCGCCATTTTCTGTCTGTTCAATCACTCAATACCTGATCTTCGACAGGAGAGGACCTACACTGCAAGTGCTGCTGTGACCTCGGTCTGGAAGAAACAATGGCTGGTGCGTCTGGGGAAAGGGCCCCTTCCTTCACTGCACAGGAGTTGGAGAAGCTCGTGGACGGGGTCCTCCCCCAGTACACGCTACTCTACGGTCCTCCAGACCAACAGGTAAGTACACAGGGAGCACGTTGTATGGGCTATGCCTGGGTGGAGAGGGCTGGATGTCAGTAGGAAGGGGGCAGAGTTCTGCGAGCATGAAGAAGTGTGATTGCATGTGCCACATGGCAAGGGCAGGGATGTGGGCCACTCACTTCGACTGTGCTGTTGCTAATGACTTCTCTTCTTCCCCTGTACATGTCATGTAGGTCAGCGCCCACCAGAAGAAGGATATTTGGCGTGCCATCGCCAAGGACGTCCGGACCCTGGGGGTCCACCAGAGACGGAGCACCCACTGCCGGAAAAGATGGGAGGACATTCACCGCTGGAGCAAGAAGATGGCGGAGGCTCAGCTGGGGATGGCCTCCCAATGTGGGAGGGGTGCCTGTCGCACCATGACCCCCCCTGATGTTCCGGATCCTGGAGGTGGCCTACCCTGAGTTGAATGGGCGCATGAGGGCATCACAGCAGACACAAGGGGGTGAGTACACTCACATTCTCATGACTGTGTGCGCAGTGGAGGGGTCTGGGTGGGGGAGGAGGGCTGTGGGTTTCCCTAGGCCAGGGCGAGTTCCATAGCCTAGGCCCCTCCGGAATGCAGGTCATGTGCCACTCCACCCCACCTCTGTAGAGTGCCAAGTACAGGTATACATGCCCTTGTGTCATCTATGTGGGCAGATGACACTCATAGCCATGTAGGCCATATCCCAGGAACTGCATCTGTAGAGGCCAAGAGCACGGCGTAGTGCAGTGGGCTGCTGTATCTGTATTGTCCGCCAACAGTAGCGGTAAGCTATGCACTCAACCTATCTTTCTTCTGTTTCCCCACCCCTTTTTGTGCTCTCCTTGTTCTTTTGTGCATCAGCATCATCAGGCGCAGGTACAGTGGCAATGGAGCACGAGGGGGCTGCATCCCACATGGCCATGGAGGGCCACACCACGGACTCAGAATACACCAGTGGGACGGAGGGCGAGGGGAGCTTCACGTCGCTCACCGGACCAGCAACCAGCGACATGGACTCGTCCTCCGATGGGAGCTCCCTTATGGTGGCGGCACCATCTGTGCCCCCCACTTCTACAGGTACAGCTGCCACTCCCCCTACCAGCACCGCCCTCCCAACAGCCCCTCAGCCTTCGCTCCGTGCCCGCTCATCCAGGAGGGTGGGGATTACCTTCGCACCAGGCACCTCAGCCCCTGCCCCTGTCACACCTGCTGCCCTCAGTGAGGAGGCCATTGACCTCCTCAGGTCACTCACTGTTGGGCAGTCTACCATTATGAATGCCATCCAGGGTGTAGAAAGGGAGTTGCAACACACTAATGCATTCCTGGAGGGCATTCATTCTGGTCAGGCTGCCCATCATCGAACCCTGCAATCTCTGGACTCAGCACTGATGGCAGCCATTGTCCCTGTCTCTAGCCTCCCCCCCTCCAACTTCCTCCACCCAGACCCAATCCCCTGTACCCCAGCCTATCCCAAGCACACCATCAGACCAGCCTGCACACACCTCAACACACAAGGGCAGCTCAGGCAAACATAGGCACCACACATCCCACAGGCACTCACACAAGCAGCACCCACATACAGACACAGCAACATCCACTGCCTCCACTGTGTCCCCCTCCTCGTCGTCTCCCTCCTCCCTCCCAGTGTCGTCTACACTCTCACCTGCATGCACTACCACTACAGCCACTAGGACTCGCACCAGAACACCCAGCACCACACCCCGCTCATCTGCACTCACCACCCCCACTACCATTTACACGTCCCCTGTGTCCTCTCCCAGTGTGTCTGTGACACCCCCTCCCAAAGTACACGTACGCGGACACCCACACACCCAACATCCATCCACCTCATGACAGCCTCCAGAACCTGCACCCAAATCATCTAATGTTACACCTTCTACAACCACCTCCTCTTCCTCCACTACCAGACCCCATCCAGCTACCCGTCCCAGTGTTTGTCAGAAACGTTTCCTGCGCAAACCTTGACCTCTGTCCCACCACCCCCCCTCCAATTCATAGGTCCCGTACTAGCACCTCAGCCCAAAAAAGTCCGGTACCAGTGGTGCGTGTTAGAGGTATGTGGAGTGCACCGGGCACCAGGGCAGCCAGTGTGACATGGAGCCAAAGCACTGCCAGTCCACCCCCTGTAAAGCACCAGAAGTTGGACAGTGCCCGACGGGAGAGGGGGAAGACTCCTGCCGGCAAAGCCGCTCACAAGGGTCCCAGGGGGAGTGTCGAGTCAGCTATGACTCCTCCCAAGGTGGTGAAGGGGCAGAAGAAGTCTCCAAAGTCTGGTAAGAGCAGCACGGCGGAGAGGGCCGCCATCCTCCCCGCTGGCCAGGACGCCACCGCCAGCCCCATCGTCACTGGTCCGGAGACCACTGCCAGAGCCAGTGCCCTGGAGGGCAGCACTATCGTCACTGGTCTGGAGACCACCGCCAGAGTCAGTGCCCTGGAGGGCAGCACTATCGTCACTGGCCCGGAGACCACCGCCAGAGTCAGTGCCCTGGAGGGCAGCACTATCGTCACTGGTCCGGAGACCACCGCCAGCGTCAGTGCCCTGGAGGGCCCCGGCAGCCACAGCCCCACTGGGCACTGAGGGACCGTCATGCCACACACCACTGCACAGGTCAGAGACAGCAAAGTCAAGCCCCGCTGTACAGGGCAAGCACCGTAGAACAGGGCAAAGACCGCCATGGCAAGCACCGCTGAACAGGGCATAGACCGCCATGGCAAGCACAGCTGAACAGGGCAAGCACCGCTGAACAGGGCAAAGATCGCCATGACAAGCACCGCTGAACAGGGCAAGCACCGCTGAACAGGGCAAGTACTGCCAACTCAAGCATCGTTAGCCCATGTACGGCTGGGACAGTGACGGAACAGGGATCGTCACGGGGAGGGGATGCACTCTGGGCACCAGTCCCCCTCCAGAACCAGTGGAGAACTGCATCCACTACCTGAATCCTTCACAGGATGAAGCACTCTGGGCACCAGTCCCCCTCCAGAACCAGTGGAGAACTGCATCCACTACCTGAATCCTTCACAGGATGAAGCACTCTGGGCACCAGTCCCCCTCCAGAACCAGTGGAGACTGTTATCCACTTGAGAGTCTGTGGCTTTGCACTCTCCAGGATGGTACAGTGGGCAAACCACCCACTGGAGAGACTTGAGAGACTGTGGCTTTGCACTCCCCAGGATAAAGCAGCGGGCAACCCACCCACTGTAGAGACTTGAGAGACTGTGGCTTTGCACTCCCCAGGATAAAGCAGTGGGCAAACCACCCACTGGAGAGACTTGAGAGACTGTGGCTTTGCACTCCCCAGGATAAAGCAGTGGGCTAACCACCCACTGGAGAGACTTGAGAGACTGTGGCTTTGCACTCCCCAGGATAAAGCAGTGGGCAAACCACCCACTGGAGAGACTTGAGAGACTGTGGCTTTGCACTCCCCAGGATACATCAATGGGCATGGAGCCCCCTCGTGGATCTGGCGTGGTGCTGTCATCCGGCTGAGCTGCCCCCCCTTCCCTTCCCCCTGAGGTGCCTGTTGTATTTCTATCTGATGCCCCTGCAGTGTTCTCTACGTTTCTGGACAGGTATCGTGTGTGGGCCTTGCCCATGCATTGTGGGCCCAGTGGTCCACGGACATTGAATTGTGCATAACTGCACTACTAATCGTGATGTATATATTTAGAATGTGTATATATTTCTGTATATATGAGCAAACTGTATTTTGATACATTACAATGGTTTTACTGATTTCCTTTTGTCTTTGCATTCTTCCGGGGGGTTTGGGGGTTGTTCCTGTGATGTTTGGAAATGCATTGGTGTGTGTGTTGTAGTGTGCGAGGGTCGGGTTGGGGTGTTGCGTGTGTGTGTCCCTGACTTTTGCCTCCCCCTCTCCCCTATGTCGTAGGTGCAGTACTCACCGTTGTCTTCGGCGCCGCCGTTGCTGATGTTCGTAGAGGAGCAGGAAGACAATCGCAGGGAGAATTTGGAGTTCCGGCTCCATGGTGCCCTCCTTCCTCGTGGAGTGTGTTAAGATGAGCGTTTTCCCATTGCAAAAGCTGTTTCCGCCGTGTTTTTATCCACGGTGAATCCCTCCCGGAAAAGGTGGCGGATTGGCCTGTTGTAATACTGTGGGCTGTACATTGTGTTCCGCCTGTCTGTTGGCGGTGACCGCCGCGCTGCTTGTCTGTACCGCTGTGGCGGTCAGAGTGTTAAAGTGGCTGTCTATGTTGGCGGTTTCCGCCTTGGTCATAATTCCCTTTTTGTTTCCGCCGGCCTGTTTACGGTATTACCGCAGCTTTAACACCGTCCGCCAGGGTTGTAATGACCCCCATAGTGACTAAACACTTTAAGTATTCAGCAAATCATCCTTGAATGACAACAAATTATACTGTTAGTGCTTGTGAAATAATCAGAAACCCATTTTCTAGTTATCCTCAGAACATGAGGAACAATGTCTGCTTTTCAAGTGATCAGATACTCATCCTCAAATCATCAGGAGTAATCACATCTTGTGAAGTCATCAGATACTAATTTTCAAGTCATCCTCGGATCACCAGAAACAATTACATCTTGAGAAGTCATCAGATACTCATTTTTAAGTCATCCTCAAATCATCAGGCTCAAGTTTCTCAACTCTGCTCATGACTTCAAGGGCTTGAGGATGTGTAATGATGTGAAAATTACGTCTAAAGTGATTGGATGATCATCCAATTACTCTCGGATGGTTTCTAAAGTAATCCTCTTTGACCTGGGTACTGGAATACCACTGATTTAAAACTTGCTCTTGATGTGAATGTGAGGATAAATCGTTCACGAGCTGATTTTTCAGTACTTGAAAATATTGGAAAGCTTGGAATCTCTCAAGAGTGTTAGAAAAAGGTTTGTTTTGTAGTTGTGCACACATAGACGTAGAAGAGGAATGTCTAGCAATTCAGAATAGTCTTTGTCCCTCACTCTGCAGCTGAAACATCATAAGTTTTGGGTTGTTAGTTTAATAGTTTATCAGGCTCTCTATGTGAAAAATGTGATCTCCAAAAATAAGGCCCATTTCGATAAGTTGTGGTGGTTTGGCTCACCTCCTGCACATAGTATATTTAGCCTCACACAGTTGACTAGGCTGCCTGACGTCCTACAATAACTGTTATTGCAGTCTTACCTAAAGTAAATGGAAACTCAGAAACGTTGCATCAAGCAGCAATCCTCTACATAGGCGTCACCGTTCAGCATACGTTGTTGGAGGAAATCTGCCTTTTTCTATTTTGTGCTTTATTTTTAAACTTTTGCTAGACCCTTTATCACTGGCATTAGAACACTGTGCACTTTACCCCTACTAACGATTAGTAAAGTGCCTGTGCTTACCCCCTTTTTTTATTTTTTTAAATAGATTTATTTATTCATTTATTGTAACAACAGTGCCAAATGTTTCTAAGCATCCATGAGGTTCTAGCAGGCAAAGTCCAGCAGCGATATCAAACATCCATGTATATACAGCCTACATCCGAACTAGGCTCAGCAGACCGCCAAGCCCAAGGGGCAAACCCAGAAAAACAATCAACAGAAAGAAAAAAGAAAAAACAAACAAGGAGGAGGACGGGAGGAACCAGTCAGCACCATCAGCAAGCATCTCACTCAGCAGCAACGCACAGGAGCGTGGACCTAACCAACGTATCAGGATATCCAGTCAGCAGAAAAGCTCCTCATTTAGACACAGACGCAAGATAGGAACGGAGGGGCGCCCAAATGTCTCGTGGTCTAGAGCCCTCCGGCGCCAGTTCCCAATAAATTGTCAATTGCTCCTGGCAAAACTCAGAATCCCGCAGCCAGTCTGAAATTCGAGGAGGTCGACCCCGGCCCCAGGAAATTGCCACCCTGCGCTTCGCCAACAGTGACAGCATACCGACTACTCGCCGCACCGTCAGCGGCACCCCACTCACCTTACCCAGCAACGCCACAACAGGAGACAGAGTTAGCTCCAGTCCCGTCATCTCGGCTAGCACACGAAAAACCTCCCTTCAGAAGTCATATACTTCTGCACAGTGCCACGCTAAATGGGGAAAATCAGCGTCCGGAGCCCGGCACCTTACGCAGGCGTCCTCCGCTCGCAGCCCATAATGCAGAGGCTTATAGGGGTATAATACAAGCGGTGCAGAAACTTAAAATGAAGAAGGCGCAACCTATAGTTGGGCGATAGCTCCTTCGTATGCGCACAGCACGCCCTCCAGATATCCCCTGAAATATCCTCCCGCACATCAGCTGCCCACTTCACCCTAGCAGCCAGCCCCAGCCCCCCCCTGCTCCTGTATACAGCCATACAATTTAGTAATAAGCTTCTTCGGCGACTGCACACTCCACAGCACCTCTAACGTGCGGCAAGTCGGCGGAATCTCAGGAAGACTAGGATACTGCACGTATCCACAGCACAAACAAGTGATGCAGCACGTTAGCAGGCCCATCCCCCAGTAGTTCCCCCGGGGATCTCAACCTCCCATCGGAAAACCAGTCCTCCAAAGATACCAAGTCAGAAGTACAGAGAAAATTCTGCAGCTGCGTATCATGGAACATCGCCTCATCTGCCACAGCCATCACAGACACAGACGGCGCAAAAGTCACACACACCCCAGATCGCTTCAGCAGGACCATCCAAGCCCTAATGGTACATGTCACCGTATCCACAACCCGGGAGCGAGCCTTCGATAGATTCCCAAACATTCGCTCAAGCCCGTCCGGCCACACCGCATCACTCTCCGGGGCAATGTGCGGCAAATAACGAATCGGCCGAATCCAATAATATGCAAAGTGAGCATGCGCACAATGATAATAGAGCTCCAGATCAGGGGCTGCAAGTCCACCCAACCCAAACGTTAGCAGCAATTTTTCCCCATGCGATGCGAGGCTGGCCCCCAGACCAGGCAGACCATCGCAGAACGGAGCGGCTGCAGAAAAACAGCCGTTAGCACCAGTGGAAGATTAATAAACAAGTATACAAATTTGGGCAATACCAGCACCTTTGCCACCGCAATCCGTCCAGTTAAAGACAAAGGCAAAGAACGCCACACCACAGTTCTATCCTCCAGCCAAGACATGGCTTTACCATAATTGGCCAGCCAGAGCATCTCAACATCGCAACTTAACCAAAGTCCCAAATACCTAACCGGACCATCCGCCCAAACGAGAGGATAGCAAGACCGACAAGCCACCGTTCCAGACGAAAGAGGCAACACCACAGACTTAGATCAGTTTATCATTATTCCAGAGATCATCCTGAACCGGACAATCTCATCTAACAGCACGTCCAAGTTTTGCGCAGGCTCCCGCACATACAGCGCGACGCCATCCGCATACATAGATATTAGAATTGATCTCTGACGAAACGGCAACCCTCTAGCGCCATGGTGCTGTTGCAGAAAGGCCGCCAGAGGCTCCAATGCTATTTCAAAAAGGAACGGAGACAGAGGACACCCCTGTCTGGTTCCACGTTCCACCACGAAGGGCTCCGACACACATTCGTGCTTCCCCCTTTTTCATGGTTAAATTGGCATATTACTACTTTGTATATTGAACTTGCCTATAAGTCCCTAATCTGAGATACAAATCGTACTCAGGGCCTGGAAGTTAAATGCCACTAGTGGACTGCAGCACCTAATGCACCATCTACCATAGTGGCAGTGCAAACATGACTTCAGGCCTACCATTGATGCCTGACTGTAACAGTGCAAAACATGCTCTGAGACCTGTGAAAGTCAACCCATTTTGACCTGTTAGACTTTCCTTTTAAATATTAGTAAACCACCCCAATGTAGGTCTTGTAGTCCACAAGGCAGGCTGCATTGTATTTAAAAGTAAGGCATGTCAAAATTTAAAGTTAGCATGTCAGAGTATCCAAGAAAGTACCCAGGAATGACCACAGTAAGGGTTGGTGAGGTTCCTTTACACAGAGAGAAAGGGAAGAGCAGGGCAATCCAGAAAAGTTCCCTAACGTGCCCCCAAAGAGTTTCGAGGGAGAATATTCCAAGACCAGTTCTGAGAAAAAGAATGGTCATTTTGGTGGGAAGGAGCATATGGTGCTCTATCGCCAAGCCCCTTGATGTAACTATTTACGAACAGGGCAATTGAGAGGGACTCTGAATGTAACCAACCCTGTCTGTGCTCTGCAGGATACCTGTGCTAGCCAAACTATGTTGATAGCAAGGCTGATTTCCCCAGATCACTATCTGCTAAGAAAGGTAACTAAGGTAATGCTGGCACATAAGCAAGATTATATATACCCCTATGGCCATAGCATCTTTAGGATGGGAGGAAGTACTTACCCTGAAGAGGTTCGCTGGCAGACCCCCAAATACCCATTGATTGTATCCTTGTCAATGAGCACCCACTGGAAAGAAAAGAGCAGGGAGTTATGGACCCCCGGGTGTTCCAAGAGCATAGATTTCTGTAGATGCTGTCCCTAAACCAAGGGTACTGAGGCCTAGATAAAGAGTAATGGGTAGGAGGTGGATGCCATCCACAGTGGGAGGACCAAAGGGTCAGGGGTTACCTGCTCTGAGAGAAGAGCACCACATGACTGACCTTGGAGAGATCATTTCTGACATGGAGGTGTTCAAGGCACTGTCTCATAGATGGAAGACTGTAGACTTTGTGTGTTTGACAGTAGACTTGCATCAGGCAGACCCCTGCATGGCACAGGATGTGTTACCCTGGTGGGAACTGTGTGCTTCTAGAAATCCTGGAATGCCAGGCACTTGTGCATAGTCAGGAAACAGACCCTGAGCTGAGAGGTCATTGTCAGGGTGTCCTGCTTGAGATGTCAAAAGAAAGAGTGGAAGGAGGGTGTCTATCATAAGGAGTGCAGCCCATACTCTGAGAAACCTAGGAGACCGAAGAGACCTCAGGGCCAAGTGCGGTACTTCCTCCCATCCCCATGGTTGGAAGTGAGGCCGACTTAAGGCCCAGGATTGGAGCCTCCACCTGGCAGTGGATGGCCAGGAGCCTTGTTCCTGATTGACAGGTATCATTGTCTTCTGTTGCTTGTTAGCCTTTTGAACCAAGCTTGCCCTGGGTTAGGGACAAAGATCTGACCTAGGGGGCAGAATGGGCCACATTACCTTCTTGGCAAAGCTGGTACTGTCCGCCTTCTGGGATGTATCTGTGAGCAAGCTGTGGTTATTCACCTCACAGTTGGGGTCTGCAGGTGAAGAGAAGTTCCCTGTTGAAGGAATTAATAGCTAAGAAAGTTGTTGACAGAAGGGTAAAGGTAGGTTCAGAGGGGCACAGAACAGACAAGTGCTACTTTAGAAGTGGCAAATTTTCCACTTCCTATCAGCTGAGCAGGGAAGCCCATCAAGGGATTGATTAGTCCACCCTAACTAATATTTTGTTACCATACTTGTTGCCAGGCATTGTGTTCAACCTTGTGTGGACGGCCAACCACCCGTCTTTGGCTCTGCTCGGCGTCGGGCTGGCTGCAGGACCTGGCCTGTGGTGAGGCCTTGTGTCCAGCACCTCTCAGGCATCCAACCCCGCATTGTGTGTGAATGGCAGCAGGGCCTGGCATGAGAAATCATGACAGCAGAAGTTCTGCTGCAAGAAGAAAAAGGTGCCAAACCCTGCCTGTTGCTCCCAGGACTTGACAATTGCCGCTGAGGTGTCACCTGGACACTGAAGGAATCTAAGAAACCCCATGACCTCCAGCCTTCTGAAGATTGCCCAGAACCTCCTTCTGAGTGAAGACATCACTCCCTGCTCCTAGCAGGCATGAAACCAGTGAAGTCCAGTTCACTGACTGGCCGCTAACCAATGAACCGGACACAGTAGCCGAACCTAACTCCACCCGATGGACCCGAAGGACAAAGCCAGTGTGCCACGTTTGGTGGCACTGCGACTTTCAAGGCCAGAAGCAAAGTTCACTCTGAAAGGACCAGAAGCAAGCACCAGTTAAGGGACTTCAGGACACGCAAGAACCACCCTCCAAAGTGGCCCTGCTGACCTGCAATCTACCCTCCAAGTGACGTGCACCTTGCTCCAGGAACTCTCTGACACAACTTTTGGCTGACTTATCTGCACTGCAACTAGCCTCCCTGGCCCCTGCATTGGAAAACTAGCTGTGCTCTGAGGGTCCCTAACCCTCTGCAACTTCAACACTCCAAGGGGACCCACCGGACTTACCTTTCATTTAAGTCCATCTGTGCAGTGTGTTTCTGTTAGACTTTTCATCCTTGGCGTGGTCTCCCTTAACTTTTTGCCTCTGTTCCCCAGGTTGTTGATGTGTGCGGGACTCTGATTTTGCTATTTGTTTTACTCTGGGCACTTTACCGCTGCTAACCAGTGCTAAAGTGCAAGTGCTCCTTTACAAAATCTGTATGTGATTGGATTCTCCATGATTGGCATATTTGATTTACTAGTAAGTCCCTAGTAAAGTGCACTAGAGGTGCCAGGGCCTGTAAATCAAATGCTCCTAGTGGGCCTGCAGCACTGGTTGTGCCACCCACATAAGTAGCTCTGTAATCATGACTCAGACCTGCCATTGCAGTGTCTGTGTGTGCAGTTTTACCTGTAAATTAGAATTGGCAAGTGTACCCACTTGCCAGGCCTAAACCTTCCCTATTCTTACATGTCAGACACCCCTATGATAGGCCCTAGGTAGCCCCAAGGGCGGGGTGCAGTGTATGGTTAAGGTAGGACATACAGGGAGTGCAGAATTATTAGGCAAATGAGTATTTTGACCACATCATCCTCTTTATGCATGTTGTCTTACTCCAAGCTGTATAGGCTCGAAAGCCTACTACCAATTAAGCATATTAGGTGATGTGCATCTCTGTAATGAGAAGGGGTGTGGTCTAATGACATCAACACCCTATATCAGGTGTGCATAATTATTAGGCAAATTCCTTTCCTTTGGCAAAATGGGTCAAAAGAAGGACTTGACAGGCTCAGAAAAGTCAAAAATAGTGAGATATCTTGCAGAGGGATGCAGCACTCTTAAAATTGCAAAGCTTCTGAAGCGTGATCATCGAACAATCAAGCGTTTCATTCAAAATAGTCAACAGGGTCGCAAGAAGCGTGTGGAAAAACCAAGGCGCAAAATAACTGCCCATGAACTGAGAAAAGTCAAGCGTGCAGCTGCCACGATGCCACTTGTCACCAGTTTGGCCATATTTCAGAGCTGCAACATCACTGGAGTGCCCAAAAGCACAAGGTGTGCAATACTCAGAGACATGGCCAAGGTAAGAAAGGCTGAAAGACGACCACCACTGAACAAGACACACAAGCTGAAACGCCAAGAAATATCTCAAGACTGATTTTTCTAAGGTTTTATGGACTGATGAAATGAGAGTGAGTCTTGATGGGCCAGATGGATGGGCCCGTGGCTGGATTGGTAAAGGGCAGAGAGCTCCAGTCCGACTCAGACGCCAGCAAGGTGGAGGTGGAGTACTGGTTTGGGCTGGTATCATCAAAGATGAGCTTGTGGGGCCTTTTCGGGTTGAGGATGGAGTCAAGCTCAACTCCCAGTCCTACTGCCAGTTCCTGGAAGACACCTTCTTCAAACAGTGGTACAGGAAGAAGTCTGCATCCTTCAAGAAAAACATGGTTTTCATGCAGGACAATGCTCCATCACACGCGTCCAAGTACTCCACAGCGTGGCTTGCAAGAAAGGGTATAAAAGAAGGAAATCTAATGACATGGCCTCCTTGTTCACCTGATCTGAACCCCATTGAGAACCTGTGGTCCATCATCAAATGTGAGATTTACAAGGAGGGAAAACAGTACACCTCTCTGAACAGTGTCTGGGAGGCTGTGGTTGCTGCTGCACGCAATGTTGATGGTGAACAGATCAAAACACTGACAGAATCCATGGATGGCAGGCTTTTGAGTGTCCTTGCAAAGAAAGGTGGCTATATTGGTCACTGATTTGTTTTTGTTTTGTTTTTGAATGTCAGAAATGTATATTTGTGAATGTTGAGATGTTATATTTGTTTCACCGGTAATAATAAATAATTGAAATGGGTATATATTTTTTTTTGTTAAGTTGCCTAATAATTATGCACAATAATAGTCACCTGCACACACAGATATCCCCCTAACATAGCTAAAACTAAAAACAAACTAAAAACTACTTCCAAAAATATTCAGCTTTGATATTAATGAGTTTTTTGGGTTCATTGAGAACATGGTTGTTGTTCAATAATAAAATTAATCCTCAAAAATACAACTTGCCTAATAATTCTGCACTCCCTGTATAGTAATGTGTTTTATATGTCCTGACAGTGAAATACTGCTAAATTCGTTTTTCACTGTTGCAAGGCCAGTCCCTCTCATAGGTTAACATGGGGGCTACCTTTAAATCTGTTTAAAGTGTAGATTCCCTTATGGAGCGGATGGACATGTGGAGTTTGGGGTCTCTGAGCTCACAATTTAAAAATACATCTTTTAGTAAAGTGATTTTAAGATTGTGCGCTTGAAAATGCCAGTTTTAGAAAGTGAGCATTTTCTTGCTTGTACCATTTCTGTGACTCTGCCTGTTTGTGGACTCCCTGTCTGGGTCAGTTTGACAGTTGGGCTGGTTGCACCTCACACTAGACAGTGACACAAAGGGAGCTGGGGTGTAGCCTGCATATCCTGATGAGCCATCTGTGCTAGGAGGGAGGGGAGGAGTGGTCACTCGCACCTGAAAGGGCGGTGCCTGCCCTCACACAATGCAGTCTCCAACCCCCTGGTGAGTGTCTGGGGCCTGGCCTGGGCAAGGCAGGATTTCACATTCCAAAGAGACTTTACTTTGAAGTAGGCCTACGTCAAAGGAGAAACTGGGTATCAGAAGGGCACCCAAAACCACAGACTTTAGAACAGTTCTGGAAACAAGAAGGAACCTCTGCCTGGAGAAGAGCTGAAGAGCTGAGGAGAAGTGCTGCCCTGCCTGTGACTGTGCTTTGTGGAGCTACCCTGCAATTGCTGCTTCTGCCAGAGTAAGAGGGCAAAGACTAGACTTTGTGTGCCTTCCATCTTGTGAAGAAATCTCCAAGGGCTTGATTTAGTGCTTGCCTCCTGTTGTTTGAAGTCTCAGGGACAGTAAAGACTTCTCTCTGCCAGCACCTGGAGTCTCTGGAGAGACTCCTGCTCTGACAAGTGGTGCCCTATCCAGTCCCTGGGCCCTTGAAAGGAAAGCTGGTTTGAAATCCAAGGAAATCGACTTTGGACGACTCTGGACCGACGCCGCTGCTGAATCCGGGGACACCGCCTGCACCTGACGCCGTGACCTTCGCTGGAACGCAACGCTCTTCGCATGCCCGACTCCGCTGCAGCCCCGCTGAAGTCCGCGACTCCGTGGAAGTCACCGCACCACGTCGTGACCGACGCCGCTCGAAGTGCACGGATTCAAAGTTTCGCACAGACGCAGCGATCCTCTACTTCGTGCATCGGCTTGTTTTCACTCTTCACCAAAGGTACTGTACTTGGGGGTCTACGCGACTCCGTGTCCGGTGCCGCTGGTGTCGGCTTATTGGGAACGACTCCGTCACGACGCCATGTGAACACCTCATCGAAGCATTTTTGTTTCTAAGCGCCATTTTTTCGTTTAATCTTTAAAAATCCATAACTTGACTTGTGTATGTTGGAGTTTTGTCGTTCTGGTCTTGTTTTGTTTAGATAAATATTTCCTATTTTTCTAAACCTGTGTTGTGTCATTTTGTAGTGTTTTTATTAAGTTACTGTGTGTGTTGGTACAAATACTTTACACCTAGCACTCTGAAGTTAAGCCTACTGCTCTGCCAAGCTACCATGGGGGTAAGCAGGGGTTAGCTGAGGGTGATTCTCTTTTACCCTGACTTGAGTGAGGGTCCTTGCTTGAACAGGGGGTAACCTGACTGTCAACCAAAGACCCAATTTCTAACATTGGTGATCAGCGGTTGGGATTTGGACTTGTATTTGTACTTGACATACAGTGATTAAGTGTACACTACTGTTTGAGTTCAGACAACTACGTGACCACATACTACTTGTTTGGTCATCTTTTGATTTTTTCTCTCTTTGGGAATGTTTTTGTTCTACTTCCATTTTTTCCCCCGCTGATTCCTTGATTGACTTTTGTTGTAATCTGTCTTGAGGATCCTTCGTGATGCAGGCCTCGAGACAACAGAATAGAACGTTAAATAAGTATGTGCTTTGCGGCGTTCTCTCCCAAGGCAGTTACTTGCTGACCTTGGGAGATAGAGCACCACGTCGGAGTTGTACTGCGATAAAGCTTCCTTTCTGTTTCTGTGGTAATACGGAGCTTTATTTACTTCATTTTGGCGACGAGTGGGCCAGCAAGATTACTCACCTGTCTACAACCCGTCGTGGATGCTCAGGACTCACGCATCACGGAGTCGCGACTTCCAAGTCCAGATCGGAGGTGCGTCCGACTTCATTTCGACGACTCCGGTGGCATGCAAGCATTCCCGTATGCTCTCCGGTATTGAGATTATATATTTTATATCTTCTTCGATTTCTCTGAGGCTGTTTGCGTCCCATGCGTGCTAGCTATGTTGCCTAGCAACGTGAGAACACTGTGAACATTTTTTTTCAAACGCTGCGCGTGCTCTACTCCTCACAACAAGCGTAGTTTACTTACGCGCTGGTTACGTTGCCACCTCAGTATACTGCACGCATTTCATCAACGTCCCTGCGTGGTGGCCATCTTTGGTGATGCAAGGCCAGTGAAGTCAATACCAGCTCTACTACATTATACCCCTGTTGGTAATACTGGATATATATTGTACACAGATTGACTCGTTCATTTGAACAATGGGAATTTCGTGCAGTTTCACATATTGAGTCTGGACTTCAACGGTGATTGACGTACTTTATATTTACTTATACTCTGACATGGAGAATTCAGCTGCAGCAATCAACTCTCCTCCACTATTTTTGATGCATCCTGGTGCTCCACCAATCGAATGGAAGGAGTGGGTGGAAATATTTGACAATTATCTGGAAGCGCTGGATGGGTCGGGGTTTTCTCCGAACAGAAAAAAAGCGATTTTGCTCAGTTTTTTGGGCAATGAAGGTCACCGAGTGTTTAAATATTTACCCAAGGCATATGATCAATCTGGGCAACCTATAGATGATGTGTTTGTTGAGGCAAGACATAGATTGGAACTGAGATTTGCCAAGGCTGAAAATGTGGTTATGGGTAGATTTAAATTCTACACGCAGTCTCAAAAAGAGGGAGAATCTGTAGACGAGTTTGTTACTCGTTTGAGGGAGTTGTCCATTAAGTGCAAGTTTGGGCCCATGACGGAAGAGTTAATTAGGGACCAACTTATAGTGCAATGTAGAAGTAGGAAAATGCTAGAAAGGTTGTGGTCTGCAAGGGATCCTAAGCTGAAAGATGCTATTGAGATCGCTAAAGTGGTTGAAGCGTCTGAGTCATTTATGAAATTGATGGATAAAAGGGAAGTTAAATATTCTGATGATGTGACATGTGTGGAGAGTGAGATTGCGGTTACCTCCAGAATGTGGGGAGGAAAGTCGGGTAAAGGGACTCCAGGCGGTAGTGCAGGCGGTAGTGCTTTTGGTAATAAATTGTGCTCTAAATGTGGTAGTAGATACCACTCTTCGGATTTTAAGAATTGTTTCGCCATTCGGAAGGAGTGTATTTTGCCAGAGTATGCAAGGGAAAGGACGTATCCAAAGGGAAAGTAGCTGTGGTGGTTGACGAGGGAGAAAACTCGTACGCGTGTGATGTGGTTGACAGGATACTATGCGTATCTGGGTTTGACACTAGTCTAGTAGGGGTAAGGAAAATGCAAAGACCCAAAGCTACGTTCATTATTAGGAATTTGCCTGTCGAATTAATGGTGGACTCTGGCTCTTTATACACCATTATTCCAAAAGAATTGTTCCTTCTCAAGCGGCCGTCGACTAGATTATTACCCAAGGACATTAACCCGGGGGGGTACCAAGGAGAACAAATTGATATTATAGGCTACATGCTTACAGAAATAGCCTTTAAAGGGAGGACGGTCACGGGCAAAGTGTATATATCGGAGTCAGGTCCTCCTATTTTGGATTGGCAACATCAATTTGATCTGTGCATTACGATTAATCCGTGTGCTCCCAGTCAGGTTATGGTTATTGGTGACACTACACTGGACAATATTTTGTCTGGTGCAAAGAATGTGTTCAAAGAAGAAATGGGAGTACTAAAGGGTTATGTTCATGAGATCAAATTAAAGCAGGGAGCTGTCCCTGTGCAGTACAAAGTCAGGAAGGTGCCAGTATCAGTCAGAGGTGAAGTCAAAGCACTTTTAAATGAAATGCTGGACAGTGGGGTCATAGAACCTGTGGAGGCCTCTGAATGGTTGTCGCCTATTGTTATTTTGAAAAAAAAGGATGGAAAGTTAAGATTTTGCGTGGACTTGAGGGGTTTGAATCAAAATATTGTGACAGATAACTTTCCTTTGCCCAATATTAGTGAATTGGTTTTACTATGCAAAGGAGCTAGGTACTTTTCTAAGTTAGATCTTAAACATGCTTATCATCAGATAAAACTTCATCCAGCATCCAAAGCTCTCACAGCCTTTGTTACCATGGAGGGGACATTTCAGTTTACCCGGATGCCTTTTGGTCTGGCGTCCACTGCAAGTGTTTTTCAAAGGATGATGAGCAATGTTTTCAAGGGATTGCAAAATCTTTTATTCTTCCAAGATGATATACTTGTTTTTGGGGATTCCATTGCTAACCATAATGTCACTCTGAAAATGTTGTTGGACAGACTGTCGGAGTGTGGCTTGACATTGCGGAAAGAGAAGTGTCAATTTCTTGTGAAGGAAGTTGAGTACTTGGGCCACACTCCATCCGAACATGGTGTCAAGCCCAAGAAAGATCTCTTGGAGGCCATTAGATCTACACCTGCACGTAAGGATAAAGATCAGCTGAGATCTTTTTTATGCTTTGTGGAATACTATTCTAAATTTGTGAAAAACTTTGCAAGCAAAACTGAAAATCTGAAGACTTTACTACGCAAAGAAGTGAGTTTTGTGTGGGACAAGGCGCAACAACAATCTTTTCTTTCTATAAAACAAGCTGTGTGTGGTGCTGGTATTTTGGTATACCGTTCGATACTAAGAAAGATACCATCATTACTGTTGATGCCAGTGCCACGGGAATAGGCGCCGTCATGTCTCAAATGCATGATTCTATAGAAAAGACAATTGCTTTTGCTTCACGGACTTTGACGACCACGGAAAGGCATAATGCGGTTATTGAACGTGAGGCATTGGCTGCAGCGTGGGGTGTGGAGTACTTTTGCACGTACATTTGGGGTAGTAGGATCACTCTACGCACAGATCACAAACCTCTGCTGAAGATTTTGTTGCCTGGCGGTACTGGCAAAGGTTCAGCGAGATTAGCCAGACTGGCTTCACGTCTGCAAGAATATAACTATAAAACTGAGTATATTCCTGGTTGGAGAAATGCTGAGGCTGATTGTTTGTCACGTCTGGCACTTGAATGGCGTATAGTTGATGAGCATGAGGTTTTGAAGAGTGAGCGTGAAGGTGCAATTGCTTCCGTATGTGAAGTTACTCATTGGAGTGGCGGAATCGTGAGTGAGCAAGAGTGGCATTCAGCAATGGACGAGGACAACATGCTGATGTGTGTAATTGACCTTATTAGAAAAGGTGGTAGAAGAGAGAGTACTCTTCCTCCGTTGGTGCGACCGTAGGGCAAAGTGTTAGACGAACTTTCAGAGGTGAATGGTAAAATGGTTTTACGTGGAGATAAGATAGTTCCACCCATGGGTCAGGATTTTTTTTTTATATAGCTCATGAAGGGCATCTAGGGCAGACATTTACAAAAAAAAGACTCAGGATGGAGTTTTGGTGGCCAGGCATGGACAGTGATGTGGTAAGCTGGGTAGAAAGGTGTAGCGAGTGTATTCAGAGTGAGAAACGCCTTAAAGTTGGGGCACAGTCGCAGGGTGGTAGTATAAGTGATCCAGGAAGGCCATGGCACAGTGTGTGTTTCGACTTTATCGGACCATTGTCAGGGGTTGGTAGGAACAAAAGTTTTGCGCTGGTTTTGGTTGATGTTTATTCGAAATGGTTGATTGTCAAATTCATGGCTGAAGTTACCACCTTAGCTACTATTAGTGTATTGCGTGACATTTTCACAGAGAAAGGTTTTCCGGAGGTGTTAATCACAGACAATGGTACTCAATTGACTTCCAGAGAAATGAGAAAATACTTGGAATCATGTGGGATCAAACACGCGCGCACTGCTTTGTACAATCCTCGTGCTAATGGTATTGTGGAGCATGCTAATCGTATAATTAAAGGAGGGTTACAGTTAGCAAAAGTTAACAGTTTGGATGTAGGGCATGTCATTTCTGAACTGGTTTGGGCGTATCGTACCACTGAACATGTGAGTACTAGAAGGATTCCCTTTGAGGTCATGAGGGGCAGGAAACCGGTGGGTAGGATTAAGCCATCGTGGATGCAAGAGTTTATTTTGAGGTGTCAATGTCATAATGGAAAGCTTTTAACACGTTTGATTGTAAAGACAATTCTGAGCGAGTTGATGTCAGAATCAAGCCAGGTGATTGGGTAAAGGTTAAATCAGGAAGAGAAAGGGGAGGTATGTCCATATTTTTAGGGCCATTCAAGCTTCTTGAAGTGCAGAAATGGCATGTTGTTCTCTCTAATGGCCAACAATGGAATAAGAGGAGGGTGGCTAAGTTTGCATCGAATTGGGGCGATGGAGAGAATGGAGAAAGTTGTACTGGTTACATGTTGATGGGGGATGGCGAGGTTGTGAAAGATCAGTTTGAAGAACAAGTGTTGGATGCTGGTGGTGGTGATGGTGTTTCTGTGCCTGATAGTGGTGTTACGAACGAGGATACTAGGAATGCACACTCCAGGGGTGTGAGTACAAGGCCGGTCAGTCTTAGGTCTACTCGGTCTAGGAGACCACCTGTTTTTCTTAATGATTTTGTGTCTTGAGTTTCTTTTTCTTGTGTTCACTACAATTATAATTGTAGTTGGTTTGTTGGTTTCATTTTTAAATGCTTATGTTTTTGCATGTTTTATTCCTCTTTGTAACATTAACGGGAAGAGACGTGTTGTAATCTGTCTCGAGGATCCTTTGTGATGCAGGCCTCGAGACAACAGAATAGAACGTTAAATAAGTATGTGCTTTGCGGCGTTCTCTCCCGAGGCAGTTACTTGCTGACCTTGGGAGAGAGAGCACCGCGTCGGAGTTGTACTGCAATAAAGCTTCCTTTCCGTTTCTGTGGTAAAACGGAGCTTTATTTACTTCAACTTTCTTTGGAACTTCATTTGGGAACTTGTTTTTCTGCCTTTGGAACTTTGCACTTGTTTTTTAATCTTCATCATGTCCCATGCTGGAGATGCATCAGTTGGAGCTGACTTTGACCTTGAGAAATTGGAGAGTTATACCAAAGCTCAGTTGAAGCAGTTCTGTAAAAGTTTTGACTGTCCCATTAAAAGCTCATCCAGGAAGGAGGAGCTGCAAAAGGCGCTGAGGGCCTGGGTGACAGCCAGGAGCACTGAAGGGCACAGAGGATGAGGGGGATGAGGAGGATGAGGAAGAGTGTTCAGTACACAATGGTATTGTGGGTGGACCTGTTATGTCCAGGGAGAAGGTTTCCAGGGCAGGTAGCAGTGTCTCATCCAAGGGTCTGACACCTGAGGAGTTACAGGACAGACAGGCAGAAGGGGAGTACCAATTGGAGCAGAGGAGGTTAGCCCTTGAGGAGAGGAAGTTAGCGATGGCTCATGAGCTTAGCTTGAAAGAGATGGATCATAGAAGCCAGTCCAGTAGAGATGGTGGCAGCAACCCTATAGTGCAGCCTGAGAGGAGGGTGCACATTCCTAAAGACCTTGTGAAAGATTACAAGAGGGAGGATGACATATACTTGTGGTTCAAAGAGTATGAGTCTGCTCTCCACATGAATCTGGTCCCTGAAGCTCTTTGGGGGGAGGGTCTGTGGAAGCACTTTGAGGTAGAGGGGAGGTATGCACTGACAGCCTAAGGGGATGCTCAGAATCTCACCTACTCTAACATGAAGGGTGCCTTGCTTACAAGGTATGGTCTTACCCCTGAGCAGTACAAGGATAAGTTTAGGTCCTACAAGAAGAAGGAATCCCAAACATGGTTGGAATGTGTTGATTCTTATTGCATGTCACTGGATGGTTGGGTAAAGGGCAGTAAGGTAACCACGTATGAGGGGCTTTACAATCTGATTGCTTGGGAGCACTTGTACAGTTTATGTTTTCCAGAGCTTCGCCAACACCTGATTGACAGCACGCTGACTGACCCCAGGAAGCTTGCGCAGGAAGCGGACCGCTGGGAGAGCACCAGGGTCCAAAAGAGGTATGGGGGAGACCACACCAAGGGTGGGTAGGGTCCCTCTAAGAAGAAAGGGGGGTTAAGGGCAAACAGGGGGAGTTCTCTAAAGGGCCCCAAACTGATTCCCAGGGTAAGGATTCCCAACCCCACAGTGAAAAGAAGCCATGGTTCACCAAAGGGAAGCCAGTGGCAGGTGGTCCCCCACGTAAGTGTTATGCAGGTGACCAGGTGGGTCATGTGAAGGGGGACCCCAAATGCCCCAGAAGTACACCGGCAACCAGTAGTACGCCGTCCCAGGGTTTGGCCAGTGTAGCGCTTGGGGAGGAGTTGGTTTCAGGTGGGTGGGAATCAGCTGAGATGACCCATGTCTCACTAGGGGGCAGTGAGATGGTCCAGAGAACCCTAGTGCCTGAAAACACTAAGAAGTACAGGCAGTGGGTGACCATTAATGGACAGAGGGTGGAGGCTCTGAGAGACACAGGAGCCAGTGTGACTACGGTGAGGAGTCAGCTTGTGTTTGAAGAGCAGATTGATCCCCGGGTACTTCACCAAGTAGTTGCAGTGGATAACTCAGAGCGCTTTGTGCAGAGTGGCGCAGGTTCCCTTTGAATGGGGGGGTCTCAGTTTCCTTGAAGGTAGCTGTGAGTCCACCATGCCTGTTGATTGTTTGCTAGGCAATGACCTGGAGGATTTCCCTTGGAAGGAGGTGGAACACAGGTCTCACTTGGAGATGTTGGGTCTGCCTGGGTGGGTATGCGTATGCACCCGGTCAAGGGCAGCCCGTCAGGTTAATCAAGAGCCCCTGGAGCCTGAAACAGTGGCCCAGGGGACCGCCAAGAAGAGGAAGGGCAGGGGGCGTGGGAAACCGGCCCCAGAAGTTCACACGGGCCGGGAGGAGGCGGAGCCTGAGGGATGTCGCCCCGGAGCCTACAGGGGAACAGGTGGCTGAACTGGGGGAGGTCCCTGAGCTGTCGCAGTGGCAGCAGGAAGGGGGGCCCACCAGGGAAGCATTCTGTGCAGCACAGAAGACATGCCCTACTTTGGACGGTTTGCAGCAGCAGGCTGCAGACCAGGCGGCTGGCAAGGAGCCAGGATCACACCTGATTTATTGGGAGGATGACCTCCTGTATAGCGAGCCTAAGGTTCCTGAGCCTGGGTCAGCCCGTGTTCTGGTGGTACCCCAGTGCTTCAGGGCTTTCCTACTGGGGTTGGCTCATGATGTGCCTTTAGCTGAACATTTGGGGCAGGACAAGACCTTTGAGAGGCTTGTCACCCACTTTTACTGGCCCCTAATGCGCAGGCACTCAGATGCACATTGCAAGTCTTGTCAGACTTGTCAGGCAAGTGGCAAGAGTGGGAGGAAATGTAAAGCTCCCCTCCAGCCTTTGCTTGTTGTCAGTACTCCCTTTGAGAGGGTAAGCATTGACATTGTGGGGCCTCTGGATCCCAAGACAGCCATGGGCAACAGGTTTATCCTGGTCTTGGTGGACCACACCACCTGGTACCCAGAAGCCATTCCTTTGAGATCAATCACTTCCCCTGTGGTGGGCTATGCATTGATGGGGGGGGGGGGTTTACCCGCATGGGGTTCCCCAAGGAAGTGGTATCTGATAGGGGTACCAACTTCACATCCATGTATATGAAGTCTCTGTGGAAGGAGTGTGGGGTAACCCACAAGTTCACTACCACTTACCAACCCCAAAGTAATGGTCTGGTTGAGAGATTCAACCGCACCTTAAAAGGCATGATCATGGGCCTGTCAGAGCCCTAGAGGCAGAAGTGGGATGTCCTCTTACCATGCCTTCTGTTCGCCTACAGGGAGGTGCCTCAAAAGGGACTTGGGTTTAGCCCCTTTGAGCTGATTTATGGCCACCCTGTGAGGGGACCTTTGAGTCTGGTTAAGGAAGCTTTGGAGAAAGCTCCTAGTAAACCCCACCAGGATGTATTCAGTTACATGCTGGCTTTGAGAAACCAGACTGCCCGCTTCAGGAGTCTCGCTCAGGGTAACCTGAAAGCAAGTCAGGAGGATATGAAACGGTGGTATGACCAGAATGCCACTCTGGTCCAGTTTCAACCTGGTCAGAAAGTGTGGATGATGGCGCCAGTGGAGCCTAGGGCTCTCCAGGATAAGTAGACTGGGCTATTTGAGGTGGTGGAGCGCAAGAGCGAAGTCACATACCTGGTGGACTTGCGGTCTCCAAGGAACCCATTAAGGGTCCTGCATGTCAACCGCCTCAAACCTCACTTTGAGCGGACTAAACTATCCATGCTCCTTGTGACAGATGATGGGGTAGAGGAGGAGAGTGAGCCTCTTCCTGACCTCCTGTCTGCAGGAGAGAAAGATGGGTCAGTGGAGGGAGTGATCCTCTCCCCCTCCCTGACTGAGGAGCAGCAAGGTGACTGTCTCCACGTGTTGGGACAGTTTTCCTCACTGTTTTCCCTGATCCCAGGAGTCACACACTTGTGCACACATGATGTGGACACTGGGGACAGTACACCTATTAAACAGAAGGTTTACAGGGTGACTGACAGGGTCAGGGCATGCATTAAGGATGAGGTATCCAAAATGCTTACCCTAGGGGTTATTGAGCACTCCAGCAGTCCTTGGGCCAGCCCAGTGGTATTGGTCCCAAAGGCTGCTGCACCTGGTGCCACTCCAGAACTCAGGTTCTGTGTGGACTACCGGGGACTCAATGCGGTCAGCAAGACTGACGCACACCCCATCCCCCGAGCTGATGAGCTCATTGACCGGTTGGGACCTGCCAAGTACCTCAGTACGTTTGATTTAACATCTGGGTACTGGCAGATTGCCTTAACTGAGGGGGCCAAGGAGAGGTCAGCATTCTCTACACCAGATGGACACTTTCAATTTAAAGTGATGCCATTTGGGATGAAGAGTGCCCCTGCCACCTTTCAGAGGTTGGTCAACCAGGTGTTGGCAGGACTGGATGAGTTCAGGGCCGCCTACCTGGATGACATTGCTGTGTTTAGTTCCACATGGGAGGAACACCTGCAACACCTCTGGCGAGTGTTCGAGGCCCTGCAGAAGGCAGGCCTCACTATTAAGGCGAGCAAGTGCCAAACAGGGCAGGGTTCTGTGGTGTACTTAGGACACCAGGTGGGGAGTGGCCAGGTGGCACTTCTACAGCCTAAGATTGACGCGATTCTGGCTTGGGAGCCTCCCAAGACCCAGACTAAAGTGAGAGCCTTTTTAGGTCTCACAGGATATTACAGGAGGTTTGTTAAGGGATATGGTACCATTGTTACCCCCTTAACTGAGTTGACTTCTAAGAAGCAACCCAGGAAAGTGATCTGGACAGAGGCTTGCCAGAACGCTTTTGATGCCCTGAAGGCTGCCATGTGCACAGCACCTGTGCTGACGGCACCTGACTACTCCAAGGAGTTTGTTGTGCAAACAGACGCCTCAGAGCATGGTATTGGAGCAGTACACTCATAGCTTAATGAAGAGGGCCTAGATCAACCCGTAGCCTTCCTTAGCAGGAGGTTACTACCCGGGGAACGTAGGTGGAGTGCCATAGAACGTGAAGCGTTTGATGTGGTCTGGGCACTGAAGAAGCTAAGACCCTACTTGTTTGGGACTCACTTCCGAGTTCAGACCGACCACAGGCCCCTCAGATGGTTAATGCAGATGAGGGGTGAGAATCCAAAACTGTTGAGGTGGTCCATTCCCCTACAGGGGATGGACTTTATGGTGGAACACCGTCCTGGTACAGAACACGCCAATGCTGATGGTCTGTCCAGGTTCTTCCGCCTTAGTGATGAGAACTCCCATGAGGTTGGGTAGTTGCTCCCCACTTTCAGCTGGGGGGGACACGTGTTCATCCTTGGCGTGGTCTGCCTTAACTTTTTGCCTCTGTTCCCCAGGTTGTTGATGCGTGCTGGACTCTAATTTTGCTATTTGTTTTACTCTGGCCACTTTACCACTGCTAACCAGTGCTAAAGTGCAAGTTCTCATTTACAAAATGTGTATGTGATTGGTTTATCCATGATTGGCATATTTGATTTACTAGTAAGTCCCTAGTAAAGTGCACTAGAGGTGCCAGGGCCTGTAAATCAAATGCTACTAGTGGGCCTGCAGCAATGGTTGTGCCACCCACATAAGTAGCTCTGTAATCATGTCTCAGACTTGCCATTGCAGTGTCTGTGTGTGCAGTTTTACCTGTAAATTCGACTTGGCAAGTGCACACACTTGCCAGGCCTAAACCCTCCCTTTTCTTACATGTGAGACACCCCTAAGGTAGGCCCTAGATAGCCCCAAGGGCAGGGTGCAGTGTATGGTGTAGGTAGGACATATAGGGGGTTATTACAACTTTGGAGGAGGTGTTAATCTGTCCCAAAAGTGACGGTAAAGTGACGGAAATACCACCAGCCGTATTACGAGTTCCATAGGATATAATGGACTAATAATACGGCTGGTGGTATATCCGTCACTTTACCATCACTTTTGGGACGGATTAACACCTCCTCCAAAGTTGTAATAACCCCCCATAGTAATGTGTTTTATATGTCCTGACAGTGAAATACTGCTAAATGTGTTTTTCACCGTTGCAAGGCCTGTCCCTCTCATAGGTTAACATCGGGGCTACCTTTAAATCTGATTAAAGTGTATATTCCCTTTGGGAGCGGATGGACATGTGAAGTTAGGGGACTCTGAGCTCACAATTTAAAAATACATCTTTTAATAAAGTTAATTTTAAGATTGTGCGCTTGAAAATGCCACTTTTAGAAAGTGAGCATTTTCTTGCTTATACCATTTCTGTGACTCTGCCTGTTTGTGGATTCCCTGTCTGGGTCAGTTTGACAGTTGGGCTGGTTGCACCTCACACTAGACAGTGACACAAAGGGAGCTGGGGTGTAGCCTGCATATCCTGATGAGCCATCTGTGCTAGGAGGGAGGGGAGGAGTGGTCACTGGCACCTGTGCCTGCCCTCACACAATGCAGTCTCCAACCCCCTGGTGAGTGTCTGGGGCCTGGCCTGGGCAAGGCAGGATTTCACATTCCAAAGAGACTTTACTTTGAAGTAGGCCTACTTCAAAGGTGAAACTGGGTATAAGAAGGGCACCCAAAACCACAGACTTTAGAACACTTCTGGAAACAAGAAGGAACCTCTGCCTGCAGAAGAGCTGAAGAGCTGAGGAGAAGTGCTGCCCTGCCTGTGACCTTGCTTTGTGGAGATACCCTGCAGTTGCTGCTTCTGCCAGAGTAAGAGGGCAAAGACTGGGCTTTGTGTGCCTTCCATCTTGTGAAGAAATCTCCAAGGGCTTGATTTAGAGCTTGCCTCCTGTTGTTTGAAGTCTCAAGGACAGCAAAGACTTCTTTCTCCCAGCACCTGGAGTCTCTGGAGAGACTCCTGCTCTGACAAGTGGTGCCCTATCCAGTCCCTGGGCCCTTGAAAGGAAAGCTGGTGGAAATGCAAGGAAATCGACTTCGGACGACTCTGGACCAATGCCGCTGCTGAATGCTGGGACGCCGCCTGCACCCGACGCCGTGACCTTCGCTGGAACGCGACGCTCTTCGCAGGCCCGACACCGCTGCAGCCCCGCTGAAGTCCGTGACTCCGTGGAAGTCGCCGCACCACGTCGTGACCAATGCCGCTCGAAGTGCGCAGATTCAATGTTTCGCACAGACACCGCGATCCCCGACTTTGCGCATCGGCTTGTTTTCACTCTTCACCAAAGGTACTGTACTTGGGGGTCTACGCGACTCCGTGTCCGGCGCGCTGGTGTCGGCTTGTTGGGAACGACTCCGTCACGACGCTGTGTTAACACCTCATCGAAGCATTTTTGTTTCTAAGCGCTATTTTTTAGTTTAATATTTTAAAATTCATAACTTGACCTGTGTATGTTGGATTTTTGTCATTTTGGTCTTGTTTTGTTTAGATAAATATTTCCTATTATTCTAAACCTGTGTTGTGTCATTTTGTAGTGTTTTTATTAAGTTACTGTGTGTGTTGGTACAAATACTTTACACCTAGCACTCTGAAGTTAAGCCTACTGCTCTGCCAAGCTACCAAGGGGGTAAGCAAGGGTTAGCTGAGGGTGATTCTCTTTTACCCTGACTGGAGTGAGGGTCCTTGCTTGAACAGGGGCTAACCTGACTCTCAACCAAAGACCCCATTTCTAACAGTTTCCAAGTGGTCCCCTTCTGTGTTGTACACCAGCTCCAAGAATTTAATCTGCTGCTCCCACCAAAACCGGGAACTGCCTGAACTTTTCCGGCTGACCCAGAGGACATCTCAATGACCTTGACCTAGAAATAGAACCTGACACTTGTAAGATCATTGCCTGATTTTATATGCATTTTAAAAGCTTTTCCCATTGATTCCTTTGGTGCGTAATTATGCCCAAAAACAGAACATTTTATAACCTTTGAAAAATCATACCTAATAAAGCACTTACCCAATTTTGATCAATTCACGATCTTTAATTAAATTGCACAGCCACCAACGCGTTTCAACCCATCTAGGTGGGTTGAAATGCATTGGTGGCTGTGCAATTTAATTAAAGATCGTGAATTTGGATCTTATGGGAATCCTTTTATTGAACTTTTTATTTACGAGGATGGTCTCCTTCATCACAAGCGCCGGCAGATGAGTGCGCCACTCGAGCAACTGAATGTCTTGTTTTTGAATATATATATGTATATATATCTTTCTATCTATCTATATACCTATATATATATAAATATGTATATATACATATATATAGGGACCTAGTTTTCATAGGAAAATAATTTTTTGACTTGGCTATATCTTTGGCGCTGTTTGACAAATCTTCATTAAATTTTCCCAAAAAGTGTCAAGTTGTGGGAGCCGAGAAAAAGGGCAGGTCAAAAAAAAAAGTGCATTTCCCATGTTAATTCCCATAAAGATTTTTGTAGGAGGCTGTCTCTCTACAAAGTATAAAAAATGATGTACACTGTGCAGAGAATCCAAGCAACCCCAGAGGTGGAAAAACTGACCACCTAAGTCTCTGTTTTGTGGTAGTGTGGGCGGGCAGTTAGGCTTAGCTTGGAGATGAGCTAAGCATTTGTTGTACTCACAGTATCAATAAAGGTGGACACACACTCGGAAGAATAACTCAAACTAATTTACAAAAATACTACAGATTTTTATAATATTTTTAAGACAAAGGCCAAGATCATCAAAATTGACCAGTCCTTCTAAAGTAAATAAAATAAATGCTATCAGCTTGATTCACAAAGGTTGCTTACACTTTTCAGTAATTTACACTTTTGAGTAGGTTTATTACTTTTTGACTGTACACAACATATGAGTGTCAATTTACTCCAGGGACATGGCCAACAAGATGGCTGACTGGCAGCACTAAATGCAGGCTCCCGGACCAATTTTTCTAATCTTCCATAATCCAGCTGCCCGGCATCCTGCGGACACAGAAACCTCCTCCTCTATGAGGGGGAATGCTCGTGGAGGGCTGGGTGGGGCGCACATACCTCCGCTGCTCCCTGGGGAACTTAATGCGGCCCGCGGCCCTGAAGTCGTATATAACAAAATGGCAGGCGCTAACCGTGGTGTCCACTAAATTGGTGAGGGCTGAGGAGATGGGCAAGCCTGAGATAGGACATACCCACTGGAATTGCTGACGTGGAAAGAAGCAGCTGAGGGATGCCGCCTTCAGTGCCCAGTGCTATTCTTCAGCCTCTGTGGTGAAGCGGACCTTGGCCTGAGGGGGCGGGGAGCGGAGCGAGGGCCGATCTGAAGCAGTGAAAGTGGAGGCTGCTCGAGGACTGCCTGCACCCGACCTCACTTTGCTGTGGATGTCGACTGTGGCAGGACAGGGCAGCAGCTACCACCACGCATCGCCTTTACTGCGGACCAGACCTGCAGCACCTTTCGTCTGCCTGGGTGGCGGACCTCGCCCACTGCTGCACCAACTCTGGAGTCAAGGCCAAGAGGTGAGCCTACGCTGGAGGGGACGCAGCCCTCTGAAATAGAACATTTTTGGCCCGGAGACTCATGCTGTCCTGAGCCACGGCCAGCAGTGATCCCCCCCTCGCAACTGGACCTTGCCTGGCCTGCAACCTGAGGGGGTTAGAAGCGGGGTGAGGTTGGACCTGATGTTCTTGGGGTGGGGGCTGCCCCGGGTCTGCATGTCCCCGACTTCACTGTGGGTGTTGGCTGGCCTGAAACAGAGCGGCACTGTCATTGTGCACTGCCTGACCTGCAAGCCGGCCCTGTAGCATCTTTTGCCCGGCTGGGCTGCTGACTTTGCCCCCACTGCACCAACACCGGAAACTGGAACCAAGAGGTGAACCTATTGAACATTACTGACTAGGATGCCCTAAACTGCACCTAACGGTGATTCTTCCTCACGATTGGGGGAAGTGAGATGGTGCCAGAGCAGGGTTGCAGCAGTTGGATCTTTTCCACTGCTTTTGAAGGGGGCCCTCTTGATCGGGGTGTGACGCTGATTGTCGTGGCCTGACCATGAGACAGCACTTGAGGAAGGATAGAAAAGCATTTAAGATGACCTCCCCCCCCCGCCATCGTCCCTGGGCCCCCGATGCTCCCAAGTGTGTGGACCTGTCCTGGAGACACCTTATGGGGACCCATCAGACTCCTAGACACCGCTTCACAAAAGGGAGGGAAAAATCAAGAAGCCAATACAGCAGTGCTACACTGGCTTTCTTACTCATGCTGACAGTAAGCGGCAATCACGTTTACTCCACAGAAACCACCGGCAAACTTTCCTGACATTGAAGGCGAGGACTTGTTCCGCAGTCATCTAGCTCAGACGCCTAGCCAGCTGCATGTGAGCGGTGAGATACCGCCTCACTCCCACCGGGAAACAGAGCTCTCTGGCACGAATCTGCAGTGCACACCCCACGTTGAGGCGCTGCGGTGCCATGACCTCGCCTCCCAGCTGCCCCTTCCCGTGCCATGCAAATTGAATACTAACCATTCCATACGTGCCCAGCTGCACCATGATCAAGGACAAGCCGACCAGGGGCACGCAATAAACAAAAATGGATCAGTTTACAGAGCTTGGTTCGGGGGAGCCTCACAGATTGAGCAGACTGAAAAACCCCTGTAGTGTAGCCATTTTTAATATAGCTTTATGCACGTTAGGTTAACATATTAGGCCTCTGTGCACTTTGCCCTAGATACATTTTATTTAGCCTTGCACTGTTATTTTACAATAACCAGTTTTACGGTCTTGTTTTATTCTTTCTATCTCACTGTTTAGCTTAGTTCAGCACTGTGTTCTCAAAATCCGCATTCTTACTCACCCTGTGCTTCAGTCAAGGCTACAGTCTGGTACATTGCCGGTACACGTGGTAGAGGTTTAATCTCTAGTGTTCTTAGACGATACACATCCTTACGTAGGGACATTTTCTTAGAACATCTGCGTGTTAGCTATAAAATCACTTTCTAGTCCTAGTAAAGGTCAGAGGGAGATTCCGACCAGGAACCTACAACTAGATGCTGACTGCCCCGTTGCAGATGCTGATGGAGATTACAGGCCTTTGCTCAGGTATGAGGGACAGATGTCAAACTTTTGAGAACAGGTCCCTTGCAGCGAAACAGCAAGTGAGCACAATTCAAAAAGAACTGGATGCACTAAAGGCAACAGTGGCTACTCTGGAGACCCGGTCACACAGACGAGAGGCCAGAGCGGAGGAAGCAGAAGGTAGATCACGCAGATGCAATCTGTGATTTATAGGATTCCTGAAGGAGCGAAGGGGAACTGTCCAGAACTATTCTTGGAGAATTTAATTAAATAGTCACTTCCCTCTGTGCAGTTGTCCCTGGTCTTTGTGGTAGAGGGGCACATTGGGCCCTGACCCTGGGGCTGCCCCTAGGACAGTTATAGCTGAAATCCTCAATTACAGGGACCAGGACACTATCTTATGGGAAGTGCATAAACAAGGCGACCCATCCTTCGAAATCCACACTATACGCATCTTCCCAGACTACACCAGGTCCGTCCAACTCCAAAGACAGTTCTTCAGTGGCATTAACAAAAACTAAAATCATTGGGACTTACCTATGTGCTGCTATTCCTGGCCAAACTGAAAGTCCTACATGCTGGACGTTCGCACTACTTTTACACACCAGAAGATGTGTTAGACTGGTTGGAACTCCGAAGAGATGAACGAGTCCCAGAGACCACCTCAGAACACCTCCTGTAGAAGAAGCAGACGTAGACGATGATCCAGCTCAAGTGCAAAGGTGGTGGCATGCCTGGACGGCACCCTGAGCCTGGAACAACGGCGGCAGGAGAAAAAGCAGGCCAGAGCACTAGTAGAGACTGTGATATCTGCCGAAACCTTTCGATATGGCTCTGTGCAGGATGACGACGCCCCACTCTCGGAACAAGACAGCACTCAGCCATGAAGCAAAACATGCAACAGCCACTCTTGACTATGACAGCCGGAATAGCATACAACATTGTGTGTGACGCCGCCAAACACAAGACTGCAGCAGGAGCTGACATGGATTTGGTTCTGGGTCTGCTGGGCTCCAAGACCCACAATCGACAGGGCCGAGGTTTGCCATTGCACCCCCCCCTCTTCTTCTTCTTCTACTTCCTTTTTTTTCTTCCTTCTCTTCTTCTCCCTTGTCACCACTCTTCCTTTCCCTCCCCTTCCCCCCATTCACCTTTTCACACCCCCTTTTTTTATTTTCTGTTTTCTATTTGTTTGGGTTAGGGTTGTCAGGGAAGGTCGTGAAGTGTACTAAGTACTCACAGTGAGTGACTGTAGGATGGCACACTGTTCCAGAAGCTGGATGTGCACTACCCGAGGAGTCATTATTATCAGTGGAACTTGCAAGACCACATCCACACTGATCTCCTTCCTGTAGTTCTTAATGGGGGTAGGGGAGACACAAGTTCAGTTCCTAGATGTTCACCTGGGGAGGGAAGTGGGAGGATGGGTACAGTTTAGTGGGTCGTTTAGAGTACAGCAGTTACACAATATATACTTGCAGTAATTGAGACGAGGACAGTAATTTGTAAACTTACAGTGGGAGATATACTCTGTGCTGTGGTGAGTGGGGTGCGGGGTGGGTATTGTTGGGGGGACGATGTTGCTACCCACAAAGCTTGGAGATGGATGACCCGATACATTTACTCACATGGAATGTGAGTGGACTGAATTCCTTTGTGAAGCGCTACAGAACACACTCATACCTTAGACGCATGGGGGTACATACAGCGCTGCTGCAGGAGACACACCAGCTGGATGCTGAAGCTAAAAAATTACATAAGAAATGGTGGGGGCAGCTCTACTCATCCACTTATTCCTCCGCTGCTCCGGGAGTGTTTGTATGGGTTGCTTCGAGTGCCTTGGCAATTGAGGGGCAGGTGGCAGACGTGGCCAGATGCTATGTCCTTCTTCACGGTATCCTAGACGGCCGCAAAATCTGTATACTAAATGTCAATGCACCCAAATCTGAAAATGAGGGATTCTTCAAAGACTTGGAACTAGAGCTCCTGCCTTACGTCGGGGCTCCCATCATGTGGGCCAGGGACTTAAACTGCATCCTAGATGACTTCCTAGATAGACACCACCCCTAGACAGGGCACTGAGCCTCACATGGTCGTGAGACTGCGCAAGACTATGGGGGTGATTCCGAGTTTGGCTGGCGGCGGGTGCCGCCAGCCAAACGGGAACCGCCAGAAGACCGTACCGCGGTCAGAAGACCGTACCGCAGTCAGAAGACTGCGGCGGTCATTCTGAGTTTCCCGCTGGGCTGGCGGGCGACCGCCAGAAGGCCGCCCGCCAGCCCAGCGGGAAACCTCCTTCCATGAGGATGCCGGCTCCGAATGGAGCCGGCGGAGTGGAAGGGGTGCGACGGGTGCAGTTGCACCCGTCGCGATTTTCAGTGTCTACGTGGCAGACACTGAAAATCTTGGTGGGGCCCTGTTAGGGGGCCCGACGACACCCGTTACCGCCAGCCAGGTTCTGGCGGTCAAAACCGCCAGAACCAGGCTGGCGGTAAGGGGGTCGGAATCCCCATAGCGGCGCTGCCTGCAGTGCCGCCATGGAGGATTCCCCAGGGCAGCGGGAAACCGGTGGTACACCGCCGGTTTTCCATTTCTGACCGCGGCTGTACCGCCGCGGTCAGAATGCCCATGGGAGCACCGCCAGCCTGTTGGCGGTGCTCCCGCAGTCGTTGGCCCTGGCGGTAGTCTACCGCCAGGGTCAGAATGACCCCCTATGTCTTGCAGATCGTGGATGTTTGGAAGGACCTCCACCCCACAGCAAAGGAATTTTCGTTCTATACTCCTACACATTAAGCGTACATCTGCCTGGACCATTTTCTGGTGGCAAATGACGGCACCTTAAATGTTCAGATGGCCGCCTACCAGGATCGATTTCTGTCTGATCATGCCCCTCTACTGTTGGAATGTGGGCTGCGTGCCCACCGGCGGGCGATTCCCTTGTGGTGGCTTCGGCCTGAGACATTCGGGGACCCAGAATACAAAGCAGATATGCTGCACAATCTGCAAGGTTTTTTAATATAAATTGGGGCACAGCTTGCACACAGGGGAACAGAATGGGGAACCCGTACGATAGTCATTCGAGGCGAGAGCCTCATTATGAACTATGGTGTATGACAGATATTGGGAAGGGAGTTGACACAGCAGGAGAATGCCCTTGCCAGACTGCAGAGACAGGGGCCGAATAGGCCACTGGAGATGCAGACCTCCTAGAGGCACACTGACAAGTTGAGGCCACATGGAATAGACTGGACTGCCACACACGGAAGGACTATATCTAGCGACTGCATAGCGAGGCTGATTTGTGGGGACGGATGCTAGCATGGCTACTTAAATGTGAGAGGCCCCACCACTGATTCTTTTGCTCCACGGCCCAGACGGAACAATGGTGATGGAACAAAATGCCCATAAACACACTGCTACAAACTCGCTTAAAGGGAGTATACGCACCCCCAGTGTGCGGGTACTCCTGACGTGGATGGATTTCTTTGAGGATGTCCAATCCTCTAGCTATCTGAGGAGCAGGTGGAGAGCCTGGATGGCGATATATACTGGAGGAACTACAGGAGGCCCTTCAGGACATGCCCTACGGAAAACGCCCATGCCCAGATTTGTTACCGGCCGAGTTTTTCCAGGCATACTCAGTCTCTCTACTTTTGAGCTTACTTGAAAAACTCAGGGAGGTGCACTACCAATACACATGTGAAGCTCTCATAACAATGATACTGAAACAGGGCAGAGATCCTGCGGACTCCGGTTGTTATTGTCCGCTTTCAATGCTTAACGTGGAAGCCAAACTACTCACTAAAGTGTTGGCGCTGCGTATGTGCGTGATCAATCACCTCATCCATGAGGATCAATGTGGCTTCTTCCTCTGGAGAGGCACTTCATGAATTTGCAATGACTTTCCCACGAACTCCACAAAACTCAGAACATGGAAATACGGGCAGCATTAATCGCATTGGATATTGAAAAAGCATTTGATACCCTATCCTGGGAATTTGTGGGAGGTGATGGGCTGAATGGGAATTGGGCCAAGCTTCCTCTCCTGGGTACGCTTACTCTGCACAGTGCAAAAAGTCAGAGTTTGCACGGGGCAAGTTGTGTCCACCTCCTCCAGAATAGAACTCCTGTTTGTGCTTGCTATGGGGACACTGGCAGTTGACCTCAGGATGGATCTTCAGGACTCGGGCACACGGGTGAGCACTACAATGCACATCGTGTCAATGTATGCTGATGACACTTTAGTGTATGTATCAGTCCCGGAACGTTCGGCGTCTCTTCTCCTACACCATATAGCCAGGTTTAGGGAGGTTTCTGGACTTCAGGTGAATCATTGCAAGACGATCCTCTTCCTCTTGGCTTCCCTGGTTGGCCTTGCAGCTTCCACTCTCCCTAAGGTTGAATTCACATGGGAGACCCATGTTTTGAGATAACTGGGAATACAGGTGGGACACTCACCCTGCCTACAATACAACTTAAAAATGAGCAGGGTCTTTGAAGGCCTCTGTCCAATTTTTTTGACTACGCTGCCACTTTCAGTTATGGGCCTGAGGAAGATGATCCTGCTTCTCCACTGCCTCTATATAATACGGAATTCATTTTGCGCGCTACTGCTGTCCTTCTTCTGCTGACTGTACCATATGTTGGTGACTCTAGTCTAGGCAGGTAAACGTTGCAGAGTTCGCCTGGCAGTCTTGAAGCTAGATCTGGCCGAGGGTGGGCTAAGACTCTCAGACCTCCAATTATACTATATGGCAGGTCTGGCCCAATAAGCAGCACTGTGGTGGGAGGACGTGCCCAATTGGGAGAAAAGACTTCTGGCAGATTCAGTAGGATTAGCTGAGCTTCCAAAACTGCTTATGTGTGGCTCCCGTCTGCTCACAGGCATTCCCACTGTTGTCTCACTGATGGCTCAGACGTGGGAACAAGCGGTCATAATGGTACTGCAACGAGCACCTTATTTCAGACTTCTCCCTATCTGGTGGCTACACCGCTTTGCAAATATTGGAAACTCAATGGAAGTCTCAAGCTGGTGGGCGGTAGACTCTCAACACTGAGGCCATTTATACCTGAATGGCACTTTTGTGTCCATGCACACTGCTGAGACCCACTTTGGAATTGCTTAAGGGCAATTTCTACAACACATTGCAAATGGCCGGGGAGATCTGAAAGTACTTCCCAGAGGAACCCGTCAAATCCACTCTGTTGTGGACACTACTGGACTTCGGCTCAACCAAGGGCATCATATTCTGTTTATACCCAGCCCTAAAAAGGAACAGGCAAACAAATGTCTCTCTGTGCACAGCATGGGACTCAAGTCTCGACCCCCACTTACTGACAAGGAGTGGACTACACCTAGAGCTTTAGTGCAGGATGTGTCTAGTAATATCAGGCTTAAAGTGACCCACTTTTACTACTCACATAGAGTATACCTGATACCGCAACATCGTCACAGAATTTACCCGACACACCCCAATACATGCATGCGCTCCGGCTTCTCCCCTGCCTCTCTTGCCAATGTTACTTGAGAATGAGAGATCCTCCGGCCCTTTTGAGATGCGGTCGTACGAATGGTAAACAGAATGACTGCGACAGGGGTGGAACCCTTAGTGCGACATTGCCTACTGGGACTCCTGCCACTCCCTAAGAAGGGCAAAAAGATGTCATATTGCTTCGCCCACCTGGGTCTGGTACTTCTGAGATGTTGCATTGCCATTCACTGGACTGGCTGGTCGCCCCCTCGACCCTGGCCAGCTGGCGGGCTGATCTATTGGAATGGACAGCTGCAGAGGAGAGCTGACTGTGAAGGGTCTGCATGGTCGAACATACGGAACAAGATCTGGAACTCTGGGGCACCATGCTGGACAAACTGGGTGATGATGACGCCAACACAGAAGTTGCTGCTGGACAAAGCCCTAGCCTACTCAGGCCATATGGACTATCCCTCCGTGACTGACACCTATGCTACCTTGCCCAGGTGACTTTAGCTTAGAGTCCACGATGGCAGACTGTTCCCCCCCAGTGATAAGACGGGGTCTGCAGAGACATAGCCTATTGGAAGCGACAGGGGGTGATTCTGCACTCTGTACCAGGTTCCCATGCCTGGTGGACACCTTCGCCTCATAGTCACTAACAACAGCACTTGCTCATTGAGCTGACGCAGGTGGCCCCCTTTTCTCCAGCCCCTTGCTGGTCTTGAGTTGTCCCACCCTCTCCCCAACTCCCCCTCCCAAGAGTAGATTGCCGGGAAAATTGTGGCCTTGTGCATGCTCCCCCTTTCTCCACCTTCCAAATAGTCAACCAGGATGGGAAAGTTCTGCTCTACCTGTCTTAAATCTGCGAAGCTGATGTGGAAAAACTGCTGTACTGTTTCACATTGTTCTAGCCTCAGTTGAGGCCTGCTTTGTTTGTATTTCTTATTAAGAAATTGAAAAATATATATTTTTAAAAAATTACAAAGTTTAGCTTGCAGCTCTCCATCAGACTGAAGGGCGTGATGGCTCTATACTTTTGAGTAATTTACATATTTGAGTAAGATTACTACTTTTTGGCTGTTCAAAAAATCAGAGTGTACTATTACAATTATGGAGTAAATTTACACTTGAATTTTGTGAATAGCCAAAAATAATCTGAAAAGTATAAATTAATCAAAAGTGTAAGCTACGTCCGTGAATCATGCCCTGAGGGTGTAAGCTCACTCTACAAATGCATCAGTTATGTAATCAGTATAGCAAAGAAGCTCTATTAAAATTGCATATAATGTAACATTGAATGCTTGTAGGTGAGTTGTAGTGTGCTTGTACTACAGTAGGGGGGTAACAGAGAATTGATTGGCTCCTGAAGAATATGTTACAGCAGCTGCCTATTAGCTTCCTGTTATGATGACTCAATGGCATGCTAGAACAATGATACATTTTAATTATTAGTTTACTAATCCTCTGTCCTGAAAAAACCCCAAATATTAGAATGTTTTGTGTGACTGCAGGATCAAATTGAATGGATTACAAAAGCAATTAAAGGTAGTTGTCTCAATAGATCGGTAAGTGTCGCAATGATACTCGCACTATGATGAAAAGTCGTAATCCTGTATTCAACCCTGGCAGTTACATGAAACCATAGGTAGTGTAACACCTCATTCTGCCTCCACACCGCCAGTTCGTATCATAACATTCCCCCTTACATTCCATTCTCCCTGTTCTGTAATGGAACATGAAACGCTACGTTTCATATTCCATTACCACAGTAAGTTAATGCAATCTCTGATTATGGTAAAGTGAAAGATCTGATACACCTTAAGGAGAACTTCATCTGCAGTGCACTCAAGGAAGTGTGTGCATTATAGGAAGTGGGGCTAGACTCCTGGATATTGAAATATCTCCCCAGGTGAGCCATGATAATATGGGCGAAAGACATTGGAAACTCTTGTATGTATTCCAAAGCTTTGTCTCACACATCTTTATCTTTCATGATTCCATCAGGGCCTGAAAGCATTTCATGCTTTATGTGGCCTAGATACTGTTATTTGTATTGTTTATTCAATTATATGTTAGACACAGTTTTGGTTTGTCTTGTTAAATTTAAAAACATCTTGGCATACAGCAATGATTAAAAATTCACATATATTGGTAATATGAATTCCAAAATTTTCAGAACTTGCTCATATATAAAGAACGCCTGAACATATGCACTAGTTATGCTGGTCAGTGAGCTGTAATTTAATATAACCATCTTTGGAAAGTGATGGTTGCACCTAAGCAACTGAAATCTATGCTCCTGGCATATTTTGCCAAACCAGTTAAAACACAAATGGTAATTAAAGAATTAAAGCATATATTTACTTGAGTTTTAAACTGCACAGTTCTTAGCTTCATTGATATCACTTCCTGTTATGATTTCAGGGGCACAGTTAATATGATATCACTTCCTTGAGTAGCATCAGGACCAATACCATAGCATGTCCCTTCCGGTGATTTCACTGATGGCTTGAAGATTATACAATGTAACTTATACTACCTGTGAGATTTTGATACAAAGATGTCCATTCTGGTATTATGACAAAATATTTTGTAAAAAATATTGTGAGACAAAAATATTTTGTAAAAAATATTTTGATGACAAGAATATAGAAGGTAAGAATGTTGTTGTTTAGAACTTTTGTATTGTTTTTAAAGTGTAGCTGTGCATAAAACCTCTTTAAATAATTTAGTTATTTTATTAGTTTGTGTGTTATAAGTTGCTAGTATTTTAACGTCAAGTATATTTACTACTTTTCAGTGATCTGTCGTTTTTTTCATTTTGGTAATAAATGTCAAGGTTTTGTAACTTTGTCATTTTTGGCAGGTATTTGAATTTGTGAGAGAATAGGGTGGGAAGTATTTAAAATACTTATTTTTTAAAAATAATTACGTGTTGTATAAGTTTTATTTTATTAATTAGATAATTATGTATATATTTTTTAGTTATTTATTGGATCATTTTAACAATGCTGTAATGAATGTTTACATGTCAATAAGTTACGTGGATGGTTTTGGTAATTATTTGGTTTCAATAATTTGGGTAATATTATATATTGTGTTTGTTTTTTGTTTAATAACTAATGTCATAGTTTTATTATGATTTTAAATAATGTGCATTGTTATTTTTTCTGTTTTTTTTTTGTTTGATGTTATTGAATTTGCAATGCAACAAATAAAGTAACATGAAAATCACAACATTCACACACCCCGTTTTGTCCCAAGATTCAGGCATCGTCTAACTGGAACTTGATCCAAACTATGTGTCTGGTGTAATTCAGCTTCTACCCTACCCAGTCACATGGGGTCATTTTGAAGGGCCATCTAATCAACTGCTGTGCCTTCCCTCTGTCCGTGATAAACTGCCACCTCCTTCATTCCCCCTTACAACTCACAGTCATGTCCCATCCTCCCCATATTTTATCAAATGTCCTCATGCACCCTCTTCCCCTATAAATATTTTTTTCATTATTATTATTATTAATTTACTTTTTGTGTTTGCTGAATTTTTGGGTAGTAGGGTGGGAAGTGTTTTCAATGTATTTTTGAAAATATTCATTTATTTAAATTTAGAATATTATTTTATGTGTAATTGTATATGTTCCGTTTATACTTTCACTTTTTAATAATTTATGTAAATTATACAATATTAAAAATATTTTTTAATTTGTTTATGGAAAACTATTTTGTGTTTTTGTAAAATTTTGTATATATTGTAATTTTTTTATGTTAAGGGTAGGGAAAATTAAATCTGAGCTTTCTAAAGTTTAATAGTTGTCCCTACTTTTGTATATGCTGGATTGCGAACAGTAGCTCTCACTCCTTCAAAATTCAACACTTTTCCTAGTGTTGCTTCCGTTGAGTGTGGATTGTAAATGTGAACCCTCCAAAGTCCAACACTTTCCTTACTGTTGCTCAGGTTGGAGAGGGAATAGTAAATCTGACACCTCTGAATTCCAAAACCTTCTCTACTTTTTCTCAGGTTAGAGTGGGAATACTACGTTTGCTCCCCTCGAAAGTCCAACACTTTCCTTACTGTTGCTCAGGTTGGAGAGGGAATAGTAAACCTGACACCTCTGAAGTCCAACACCTTCTCTACTTTTTCTAAGGTTAGAGTGGGAATACTACATTTGCTCCCCTCGAAAGTCAACACTTTCCCTACTGTTGTTTATGTTGGAGTGGATATTATAAATATGAACCCTTCAAAGTCCAACACTTTTCTTACTGTTGCCCAGGTTGGAGTGTGAAGTGCCAAAGCGGAAGGGTGCCTGCGTTAAGGTTAGGACAGTTTTCGTGCGGGAAGGAGTACCTTCCTGCACATTAGATATCCTTGGAGTGTTTTTCATCTTTGTATGTGTGGTGCAGAATGTAACACACGCGAAGAGGAAATAAATTGAAAAAAATAAATGTATTTCTCTTTGTTACGTGAGCCTTGGATACGCACACTGCTTTGGCTCTAACTCATATTTGCAAGTCTTTATGAATATGGAGTTGCATCAAAATACAAGTGTGGATCAGCGGAAGCTCCCCTGCTCCACCCATGCAACACCTACCTGATGCAATGTAATGCAAAGCAGCTGTTACTTTTTTGGTACAAATCCACTCAAAGCCATGAAAATTGGGTTTTGTGTGGCTATGTAAATCCCCAAATAGATTTTGCTTCAGGGCTGCCACAAAATAGTGAAGCAACCACAATGCAAAATCCTAGTAAATCTGGGCAAAACTTCCATGTGCGTCAATTACATTCAGAGGTCTGAGCACGAGGGTCCACGCATCTAGGTATAACCCATAGAGATGAGAGCTTCTGTGGCAGGGTTTTCGGATTCATAACACCCTAGAGCTAGATAAGCCTAACTCATTGAGAAAAGGGACAGACACTTGTCTGCTATAAGCACGATTCCTTTGGGGCCACGTAAATCTTTCTGGGTATGCCCTTTCATATGAGGGGGGTGAGGACTGCTTGTCTGACTTTATCTCTGTGTATAGTTGTTATATTAATCACCTACACTGTACACTGCAAGCAGATTTTTTTTCTGTGAAATATTTGTTTTTCATAGCTATCGAACTCTATATACTTATTTTATCAATTTTGGAGGATGAGAATCTGAGCCTGGCTAGCTGGTATTATACTCCTGTCATACTTTGTGATTGAACGCTACACTCCGATCTCTGCAATAGGAGCAGAAGCCATAAACTGTGTTTCCTGTTAATCATGCTGATAATGAGCTACTGAAATGGTTTCTGGGCGAGCGAGGTACCGGAAGCCTGAGATGCTTCTTGGCAGTGGTGTGTGCAGCGCCTTTAACTATCGCAAGCTTAAATGCTGCAGAGCTGCTTGCACGAGCCATTATGGTCCAACCCTGCTTCCTGCATCCCCCTGAGACGGAAGATGCTGCAGCAGTAACAAGAGGCTATGATCTCGGGCAGTGAGCGCCTGACAGTTTAGCTCTACGATCTGCATCTTCACGTCGTACCCAGAATTCCCTCAGTGTTTTCTGACGTGGTCTCGAGTACTCCGGCCACAGATGCTCTGTCGGTGTTCCTCTCCCCTCAGCTGTGGTACCCAGGATCCTTTCAGTGCTCCCTGACGTGGTCTCGAGCATCCCGGACACGGAGGCAGCCCTCCCTTCCCTTCCGCTTCCCCCGTGGTTCCCGGGATTCCAGCGGGCTCTGTCCTGACAGCGTCCCTCGGCCCCCGTTATCCCCTAGTAGCCAGTATCCGACCAGTTACGCCAATAACCCCCTATTCTCTGTGATAGTCTGACCATTGATACTGTCACTGCAGCCCTTCGCACCAGCCTGCCCTCTCCCCGCCCCATCCCCTACAATTCCCCTCAAAACTAGCATTCCGGCTAGTGACGACCTGACAGCTGCGCGCTACATCCTCCTGTGGTACCCAGGCAGCGGCGCTCCCCTCGTCATCCTACCGACTCCTTCAGCGACACGATGGACGGTCTGAACATCTGCGTCTGAGAGGGAGCGTAAACATGATCCGCAAACAGGTTTGCGCGTCTTCGGACACCAGCGCCCTACTGGACCTCTCTACCGCGCCGCGCCCCCTCCTCGGGGAGTCCCCAGGAACCGTGCCCAACGGGGACTCCTACGCCGATCACCTTGTGAGTCTGCCGTTCACTCTATTATTTACGCGTTGGTTTATATTTTAATGTGTCAGGGCTTCCTAGACTAGGCTTGTTTTGGGAAGACGGAGACAGGTAATGACCCGGAGCTGTTTTCAGATACACTGGGAGCTAAACTCTGCAGACAGATGGATGGGTGTTGACATAGCAGCAACATGCATGTAGCGCGCAGAGGCGGCGGCGTAACGCTGAGGTTGTTAGGCTGAGCTGCGTGTGAGATCTTGTCCCGGAATAGCAAAGGGTGCTGAAGGTAGAGTGACCACCCGTCAGTAAATTTCACAGACTGCCCCTAATTTTGCCCTGCCATCCGTTGTCCGTGATGGAAGGCTAAACTGACGGCATTTGTCCGTAATTTTAGCCTTTCACCTAAAAGACAACGGAGGCAGGGCGAAATTACAGGCAGATGAGTTTCCCCAGCTGGATTGAAAGGCAGGGGGTCTCCTGTGTTTCGAGGAAGGGGAGTAGACAGATAAGAAAGATACATTCTTGCCAGGGGGTCTCCTTCCCTAAAGAAATGCAAATGTGGGCAACTGGTGAATCTGCAAATGCAAAGGGGCTTGAAAACCTGCATTGACTTGACTTTAATCAAAGGAGTCACTTGAAGCTTTCTGATGAAAAAGATATTTTATTTTAGAGAGGTACTATAATTGTGTTCCAACGTGCGCTATGGAGTGTGTGGTTTTAATGGACTGTTATAATTTTTTTTTAGTACTAGGTATAAACTGTATACTATTCAAATCTGTATTTTAGAAAGACTTTTTTTTATTTAACCAAAATGTATTTGCGCATTTTGTAGCAGCCTATATTATGATGTAATTGTATTTATATAGCGCTTTCTACCACTAACAAGGCGTCAAATTCATGTTTAAAATAAGGACTTACACATTCACAGTTCTTTCAGGGACCTCGGTACCTCAAAGTACTAACAAGCATTGGCAAAGCCAATAGGTCTTGTCTAGCCAAGAGTTATTGGCTTTGCCAATGCATTTTAGCCATGTTTTACACCAGGGTGGCTGCTGTTCAGCATGGCTAAAGTTAGTGGCATAGTGGTGTAGAGTTGCGTAGGAGCAGTGGCGTATCGCCCAGTGGTGCAGAGTACAGTGCAGTTGTTTAGAGTGCATTGGCGTAGAGTGCAGTGATTTAGAGTGCAGTGGCAAAGAGTGGCGTTGGGCAGAGTAGAGTGGCAGAGAGTGCTGTAGTGTAGAGTGGTGCAGTAGCATTGAGTGCAGAGTAGGCTCGCATGGCATAGAGTGCAGTGGCATAGAGTGGTGCAGAGTGTAAAAATGTAGAGTGGTGCAGTGCAGAGTAGAGTATAGTGGCGTAGAGTGCATTGGCATAGAGTGCAGTGGCATGGATTGGCATTGGGCAGAGTAGAGTGGCATAGACTGCAGTGGAGTAAAGTGGCATACAATAGAGTGCAGTAGTGTAGGGTGGTGCAGTGGCAAAGAGTGCAGAGTAGACTTGCGGGGCAGAGAGTGGTGTGGAGTAGTGCAGAGTAGAGTATAGTACTGTAGAGTGCAGTTGCAGAGAGTGGAGTGATGCACAGTGCAGTGGCATAGAGTGCAGTGGCATTTGAATGCAGTGGCACAGAATGCAGTGGCGTAAAGTAGATCGTTTCACAGTAGAGTGAAGTGGCTTAGAGTGGTGAGGTGCAGGGTAGAGTGGAGTTGCGTAGAGTGGCATAGAGTAAAGTTGTGTAGAGTGCCGTGGCATAGAGTGCAGAGGTGCAGAGTAGATTAGAGTGATGTACGTATGTTAAAGAAACCCTAAATAACTTTTTTACATTTTGTTTGTGCAATTTACATCTTAAATATTTTGAAGATTCTATATGTACTTGACAATTAGGGATAACCCAAATCACTAGTTTGGCTTTTGCTCAATTTCAAAACCATTTAAAGACATGGACAAAGCAGGCAATTGCCTTGCATAACCTTGCAAGGGGTCTGGCCCCTTCTCACTCCTCACAAGCACGAACGGCAGACCATTGCACCAGAAGAGGTTGCCAAGGTGGATGGGTGTTGCTTGTTCCACCACTTGACAGTGCCTCTTCTGTTTCTCTCCTGTGTGCAGAGACAACTCCCCAGGTACCCAATACCTTCCGATAGTCTTGGCGGACCCATCTTGCCTGATTTTAGGAATTGTCCCACATTGTTCTTCTCTTCCTTATTTATCCGGTTCTTAGCAACAACCCTTTGAATCACTTGCAGTGGATCTCCCATTTGATCTCAATTTCATCTTCCTCTTTTATTATCTTTGATTGGTAGTCTGGGCTCCCATTTCTGAGATAAATGTAGAGTCCCAGACATACACTCTAGTGCTGTGAGACTGCATGCAAGTTGTGGGTACCTCACATCCTGACATTAGGTGTGAGACTGTCGCTCACACCATCTGCCCTGCCTCATTAAAATTTTTTTAGGTTGAAAGTCCACGGGCGGTTGGGGTGAGCCAGATGATTTTGTTCAATTTGTTTAAACTAGCATAAGGTTAGTTACCTTAATGTTTCCCATACTGTTTGCCAGGGGTTTTAAAATGTACAGAAACATAATCAAAAGTTTGTTGTTACTTTCTCTTCAAGAAAAATTGGGTAGATTTTGGTACCGGCGATGGCCTTGACACAGTGCTGAAGGGCGGTAATTTACTACTAAACAAGGACGTACTCCGAGACCTGAATGTGGCATACCAGGAGGCAATCACAAAAAGACCACAGTGAATAAATAGTGCTATGTTAAAAAAGAGTAAATAAATGCACTGACAACACAGTGAGGCATGTTCTCTCTTGGGTGTGTCTGTAAAACTGACGTTTGATCTTTAATTTTTGCCCTGAATTTTGAGCCTTTGTCCTGAATTTTTGTCCTGAATTTTCACCCTTTGTCCTGAATTTTTTACAGTCATGTCCAGAATTTGCCTCAATGCCAGGTGGTCACCCTAGCTGAAGGCCAGGAATGAGGTGCCTTGTTAGGGAGGTTTGTGTTCGCTCCACTACTGAGGTAGCAGGAGCTGCTTCACGACACCATTTCTATGCATTTGTAGAGTTAAGTATAAGTCAAATACTTGCATAACAGTGAACGCTGAGGTGCACTGGTGGAGCTACACGTAGGCCTCAATGATGGGAGAGCAGAGGAGCCTGCAAACCAGAACTGAGGTGCACTGCAAGAGCAACATGTTGGCCTCACTAGGTCGTTGTCAGTGCTGGGATAGGAGGGAGAACTCTATATAAGAAATTAAGTGCATTGGTAGAGCTTAAAATGGAGCCCAGTACTAGAGTTGCGGTAGATCTGAATTAAGGCATTGGCAGAGCTCTGCTTGGACCCAGTCCTTGCACACAGGAACTGCAGGCCAGGACAGAGAGGGCCTGCAGATCCATACCAAAGTCAGTGCTTAATTTGTGCTTGTTGTTTCCGGTGCTGAGCACCAGCACTTATTTGTGAAGGCCGGGGCTTATTCTTATGCCTCTAGCATTTGCTGCAAGCAAAAGACACATATGGGAAAGGCGAAGGAAGGGAAAAACGAAAAAGCGTCGTAAAGGGAGAAAATAGATAGCTGCAGGATGAGCTGAAGGAGCAGAGGGTGGCCGTAAATCGATTGAAGAGGCCCGAGATGGCTTCAGGATTACGCTGCCTCAGTATTCAGTGCTGGCAGATTTAATTACAGCAGTCTCGTGTTTAAGAGGAGGGCTTTGAGCACCGGCACCTTTTTATTTACAAACTAAGCACTGACCGAAGTGAATTGGCAGAGCTCTGTGTGGACCCAGTTCTTGCATAGAGGGGCTGCAGGCCAGGACAGTGGAGCTTTGGCAGAGCTGTGTGTGGTCCCAGCCCCAGAATAGAAGAGGGTGCAAGCAGGGACTGTGGTGCGTTGGCAGAGCTCTGCGTGGACCCAGTACCTGAATAGAAGAGGCTGCAGGCCAGGACCGTGATGCATTGGCAGAGCTGTGTGTGAGCCCGGTACTTGAATAGAAGAGGCTGCAGGCCAGGACAGTGATGCATTGGCAGAGCTGTGTGTGAGCCCAGTACCTGAATGGAAGAGGCTGCAGGCCAGGGCCGTGGTGCATTGGCAGAGCTTTGCATGGACCCAGTACTTGAATAGAAGAGGCTGCAGGCCAGGACCGTGGTGCATTGGCAGAGCTGTGTGTCAGCCCAGTACTTGAATAGAAGAGGCTGCAGGCCAGGACCATGATGCATTGGCAGCGCTGTGTGTAAGCTCAGTACCTGAATAGAAGAGGCTGCAGGCCAGGACCGTGATGCATTGGCAGAGCTGTGCGTGGACCCAGTACCTGAATAGAAGAGGCTGCAGGCCAGGGCCGTGGTGCATTGGCAGAGCTATGCATGGGCACAGTATCTTAATAGAAGAGGCTGCAGGCCAGGACCTTGGTGCATTGGCAGAGCTGTGTGTGAGCCCGGTACTTGAATAGAAGAGGCTGCAGGCCAGGACAGTGATGCATTGGCAGAGATATGCGTGGACCCAGTACCTGACTAGAAGACGCTGCAGGCTATGGCCGTGGTGCATTGGCAGAGCTGTGTGTGAGCCCAGTACCTGAATAGAAGAGGTTGCAGGCCAGGGCCGTGGTGCATTGGCAGAGCTGTGCGTGGACCCAGTACCTGAATAGAAGAGGCTCCAGGCCAGGGCCGTGGTGCATTGGCAGAGCTGTGCGTGGACCTAGTACCTGAATAGAAGAGGCTGCAGGCCAGGGCCGTGGTGCATTGGCAGAGCTGTGTGTGAGCACAGTACCTGAATAGAAGAGGCTGCAGGCCAGGGCCGTGGTGCATTGGCAGAGCTGTGTGTGTGAGCCCAGTACTTGAATAGAAGAGGCTGCAGGCCAGGGCCGAGGTGCACTGGCCTAGCTATGTGTGAGCCCAGTACCTGAATAGAAGAGGTTGTAGGCCAGGACCTTGGTGCATTGGCAGAGCTATGCATGGGGCCAGTACCTGAACAGGGGAGGGTGCAGGTTAAAAATAATGTGCACTAAGAGCTGTGCGTGGACCCACTACCTGAATAGAAGAGGCTGCAGGCCATAACCGTGGTGCATTGGCAGAGCTATATTTGGGGCACAGTAAAACAGCAGAGGGAGCTCAGGTGACTATTGATGTGCATCAGAAGAGCTGCACTTGGCTGCAGTACGAGAATAACTTTGGGTAGTTGGCAGCAGATCAAATTGGAAGGGAACTGTAGTATGTGCACGTGGTTCCAAGTAACGAAGGTGTACTGGGGCTGCGGCTCAGGGGGTGAGCTGCTTCGGATGCGCACAGTGCAGCTGTCAAAGGTTCCACACGTTGGCTGCTGCAGCACAAGTTTGGTATGCACTGGGAGATCGGTTTGTGGCCCTAACAAGTGAACTAGAATGGGCATCGGAGGCCAAGACTGAAAAATATTGGTGTTTGTCAGGATTGACCTTGGTACTGCAGTGAGAAATGTTTCATGTCAGATTGAGAAGCAATGGCATAGACGCACAATAAATCACAAAGTACTGTCAGAGCAATGCTGGAAGAGATCTGGAATGGGGTGCATCGAAAGGCCTCTGTGTGAGTGCTTGTGGGCCATGTCCTCTGCTGCAGCGGCAAATGTCTTCGCAGTCCTACAGCGCTCTTCTCTGGGGGTTAGCGGCACCTGTTTCAGCACTTATTAGAAAAACAAAACAGTCACGGGAGGGATGCATGGAATCACCTACCTCAGCCACTTATAAATATTTTGGGCCGCATTCGAAGCCAGCAATTATTTTATTTTTTAGCTCCCAATGCTGCTACAGGCAGGGAGCGACCATATATAAACCAATGTTTGTTCTGCTTCAGGAGAGACGAACTAATCAGAGGGACTGGACGGCTCCTCTGCAAGGGGACACAAGCAACCCTTGACATGCTTCAACTTAGTTAGGCCTCATCAATGAAATGCATTACTACTCATATGGCACAAAACCCCATGCCTGAGCATGTGCATCTTGACATACAATAGAGAATAAAAGTTTGAGCTGAACTGGGTTTTTAGTGCAAATACAAGATTGAGTTGCATTTGAGTTCCTCCTCTCTGAACTAGCACAGACCAGCTTAAACGAAGGAAAGGACCCAGAGTAACTACTAGTGGTTCCGCCTAATTTGAGCATGTACGTTTCCTAACTCCGGAGTTACACAAGACTGACATTAGTTGTAGGCACTCTAATGGCATATATGCAATTGGGAATATTTCTGCAGTGCTCATTCAGTTTAAAACATCTCTAGCCCTCATTATGACTTCCATTTTCTATCTAATGGGTCTGATAGAGTTACTGTGCTATTGGAATTACGAAATTGATGAACATCAAACACACATGGTGACAAGAAGCACTATAGGCTGAGACGCGCCACACTAGTGAACAGAGACGGGCCAGCCATACTCGGCTCCATCTAGTCAGCTGGACCTCACTTACACAAAAAGACAGGGACACCCGGGGTTTGAAAACGCTTATGGGCGAATGAATATATTCTCAACATAATGACTGCAGTGGTACTTGAAATAGCAATCTCTGCTTTCAACTAGTTGAAATCGTTGAAAAACTTTTAGCCCTGACAAAGTCATCAATGACGAAAGACATGTTGGCTAGAAAAACCCCATATGAATGATTAAAAGAAGAACTGGACAGGAACTAAATCTAATTGTTGTATTTACGAGCTAGAGAGAGTGCTTAAGGGTTTTGTGTTATATTTTGGGACTTCTATTGACAAGTGAATTGGGGGTCACTTGTTCCTTAAGGAGCAGCTGAGTTTTTATAATTAGGAACTACACTGTTGACAACACCAGTGATGAGCGCGCCTGCACTGACCTAGCCACCACCACGAAGGAGCACTTCAACAATAGTATTCAACAGCAATACGGACCAGCCTTTCTCCAACTTCTGCTTGAAATTTGCTTCCAAGATGCAGCGAAATGGGCATTCTTGGTGTATTAGGCAATCCAAAAATTGTGCACATATTTAAGTGTCAGCTTTTATTTATTTAACGAAGGGAACATTGAGCACAGCCTTCTGTTTGTAGAATAAAATCACGGAGGTGGCAAGATGGTTACCTGCCAAAACTCCCACGAGACAAGTTCAGAAAAGGCAACAATGCTCATGAGCTCATCACCAGAGTTAATCACAACATTACTTGAAGCTCTGCAGGGAATTATCAGGAGTGCATCTGAGCTGGAGTGAAGCAGGTCGATGGAGCGAGGGCGAAGGCCGGTACTGGAATAGCTGGCTATGGTGCAGAAATGAAGTGCGTTGACAGAGCGATGGGTGAGCGCCAGTACTAGAACTGCAAGGTTTTCTGAAGGGGAGGAATTACGTTCCTCCATGAAGCAGGGCTGCTGCAGGGTGGAATGAAGCACTATGGCAGAGCCATGGGTGCCCATTCTGCAATAGCAGGCAGTGATAGGCCAGGATGAAATGGATTGGCTAGGCTTTTGGGTGACAGTGCATGAAAAGGAGGGTATCCTACAGAATAGGAATGATGTGCCCCACCACACCTGTTTATGGGTACTAAGTGATGCAACAGAATGGGTAAAAACTAAGAGCATCGAATGAGCTATTTGTGGGTGACATTACTGAATTATTAGGGGTGCATTGCTGAACTGTTACTGGGTGACTTCTAAAGTAGCTGGCGGTTAAAGGCAGGAATAGCGTGCATTAAGAGATTTCTCTGTAGGTGACAGTACTTGACCAGGGGAGGTGCTCAGGGCAGGAACAAAGGGGCATATTTAGAAGAAACTGGTGCATCAGTGTTGATGCGCCAGTTTTCTTGCATCGGTCCTGCCCCACCTAACAACACCATGGGTGCGCCGTGTTTACAATACAGCACACCATGGCGATTGTTAGGACAATAGCATCAGAATTTTTGATGCTATTGTGGAGCTTTGCTGCACTAGCATCAAAAAGTTTGATGTTAGTGCACCAAAGTGCGAGGAGCCCCATTGGTTTCTATGGGTGTATCATTTTATGTTGCTTTGAGCAGGCATTAAAAATGATGCCAAAAATTGTGCAGTGAAATCTTCTAGATTTCACTGTGCTGTTTTTGTGCGACTCCTAACCCCGGAATGCCCCTTTTGCATACATTATGCTCATCGCAGCATAATGTAGCGCAAGGGGTTGCAAATTGGCTCAATGCAAGAGTTGTGCCACTTTGTAAATACGGCGTGGCAACAAAGCCTTCCTAACACCACATTAGCATAAAACATACGCTAATATGATGCAGGAAGGTGCTAGGGGCTTGTAAATATGCTCCAAAGTGCATTGACTGAGGGATGTTTGGGTGCCAACACTGGAAAAGGTTTGCTGAGAAGTTGGAATGATGTGCATTGACAGAGTGGGGATGAGTACTGGAATAGCCGAGAGTGCTGTATGGTGGGTAAAAAATGTATTCACCAAAATGTTTGTGGATGACACTGGATTAGCAGGGGGTACTACAGATCAGGAGTCAGGCAAGGTTACTGGGCTGTTCGAGGGCGATGACACTAGAATAGTAGTGCTGCTGCAGTGCAGGCATTGCACTCAGCGACTGAGCTCTTCGTGGGGGATGACACTAAAGTAGCAGGGGGTTCAGCAGAGCAGGAGTCACACACAGTAACTGAGTGCTTTGTGAGTGAAGGCACTAAAATAGTTGGTGGTGCTGCAGGGCAGTAATGAAGTACATTAAATGGCATCTCTATGTTGTAATGTATTTCATTGCAACATTTATATAACGCTAACTACCCCTATGTGGGGCACTCAATCAATCAATCAATCAGTTTTTACTAAGCGCAACTACTTACCCGTGATGGTCTCAAGGTCCTGGTGGTGGGTCAACTGAAGTGCTTGCCTACATGTGCAGCAAGTTGCACCATGTGCGGTCTGTGGTTGGAAGGCCATCGCTTCTGTTTTATGATTCTATGTGAGAAGTGTTTCCATGTCATGCATGATGCCCATGAGGTGCAGTTATATGTGTTATGGGATGCAGTGCTTAGCAGTGTGTTGGATGAAGAGATGTGCGCTCTTCCTCCTCCCGCACTTCCTATGCCTGTCACCAAGGGGTCATGCCTAACCCAAGTCGCCAGCGGCTCCAGCGCTAAAGCGAAGAGCAGTTGGGAGAGGGGGCAACCCTGCCTCATACCCCTACGTAGTACAAAGGGGCAGGAGAGTATTCCATTGACCCATACCTGTGCCAGTGGGGCCCAATAGAGGAGCCTAATCCATGCACAAAAGAAGGTTCCAAACCCCATCCTGGTCAGGACTGCAAAGAGATATGACCATTTGATACTATCAAATGCCTTATGGGCATCAAGGGACAGTAGGACTGCGTCCTCATGGTCCGATGCCTCCTTCATATGCAGGACTCCGTACAGTCTCCTCAGATTAAGCCTGTTGCCTCTATGTGGTATAAAACCCGTTTGGTCCGGGTGGACCAGGGATGTTATGACCTTACGTAGCCTGTTAGCTAGGACTTTTGCAAGCACTTTAACCCCTATATTTAAAAGGGAGATGGGTCGATATGAACTACAAGTCTCTGGATTTTTGCCCGGTTTCAGCAGCACCACTGTTGTGGCCAGGTGCTTGTCTTCTGGGAGAGTCCTCTCCCTCCTGCTCTCCCAAAATATTGCCCCCATATGTTCCGCTACTTCTTTCATCTTCCATTTATACAGTTCTACGGGTAAACCATTGGGCCCAGTTGCCTTCCCCCCTTGAAGGGCCCTAATCGCATCTCCGACCTCCTCCACTGTCAGATCCAGTTCTGATTCCTCCCTGGCACTCCCAGAAAGAGTTTCAAGTGGGACATCTTTTAACAAGTCCTCACAATCTTCCTCCATGTATGCGGACTGGGACACATAGAGGCATTCATATTAGGTGGCCAAGATCTTAGCCATGGCCTTCCCTGCTACATGACTTCTCCCCCTCATGATCTCTCAATGTCTTCACCCAACTTCTCTCTCTATCCCTCTGTTGAAGCCAGGCTATGAGTTTATTCGCCTTGTCTCATGCATCATAGGAACGATGCTGCACCGCTAGTGCATAGGCCCTTGCTTTATTTTCAGTCAAATCTCACAGCTTTTGTTGCTTCACTTGGATTCGATGACTCTGCTCAATACTAGGTCTTCCCCCTTCCAAAACCTCTGCTTCCAAGGCTGCTATCTCTTTTTCCAGTACGGCACATCGTAAATTCTTTTCCTTTTTTATACCCCCAATCAATGCTTGTGCATGACCCCCGAGGACCGCCCTGAATGCTTCCCATAGACCGCTCTGCACCTCCACCGTTCCTACATTCTTCTTGAAATATTGTGTTGCCCGTTCCCTCACCATATCCCAGAAGGACCTGTCTTTAAAATGCCACAAATCTATCCTGTGGGGTAGGGCCAACCCGGTCCCATGCCAGTCAATCGAACCACCACTGGGGTGTGGCCTGATATGCCTCGTGGGAGGTGATCCACCCACTAAACTGTGTTACCTGCTTAGATTGGGTGAAGTTGTAATCGAGTCGGGAATGACTATTATGCGCATGTGAAAAGTACGTGTATTGTCTGTCTCTTGGATGGAATTCCTGCCACAAGTCTACCACATCCAGTGCATCTGTAAACATTCTTAATGGTCCTCTGTCAGGCCCCCCACTACTGCCGGTTAGTCGGCCCAATTGTGGGTACATTGCATCATTCATGTCCCCTCCATGACCATAGGGATTGCCAGCAACACTTCAGCTAGTTCCTTAAAGGTTTCTTCATGCAATTTTGGCAGGACGTACACTGAGCATAGGTTGATTGTTCGTCCTCCAAATGATCCGGATTGTGCCACAAACCTCCCCAATGGATCCGTCCAGGTCTCCCCAGGGATGTAAGGGGCTGTCGATTTTACCATGATCCCTACTTCTCTTGAGCTGGCAGTGAAACCAGAGTGCGCCCGCAAGGAGTATCCCATCCTGTCAAGTGCCTTGTACCAGTTACCCTTCAGATGGGGTTCTTGAAGTAGGGCAGTCAGGGCAATGCCTGCGAAGGTACTGGAGGAGTATTGTGCACTTCATCTTATTCCCAAGGCCATTTACATGCCAGGTCATTATTTTTAGCTCTGCATTGTGTTTACACATATTTGTTTAGTTATCAGTGCAATGTATGGTCGCCACCCCATCCTGTCCGTCCGTACCCCTCCCTTGTATTTATCCCCTACCTCCTGTGTCTTCAAATACCTGCATCATGAGCTTGTGAACTACTTCCCAACTGCCAAAGCCAACTTTCCCTCCCCCACCAGGCCCCTCCCTGCTACCTCTCATATTAGGCATAAGATAGCCCACCCCCGCAACTCGCAGAGTGCCTGTCGCCCCTTCTGTAACATCTAACTAAAGTAGGGTTGACTGGCTTCACCAATCAAGTTAACACACTTTGAGAAATACTTTGTCCCCCTTCTTTGACAAATAACAGTTAACAGTGTACATCTGACATGATTGTACAGCAATCAAAATGAAGATAATGCTGAGGAGCATTCTCTTTGTCACCAAATTCCCATGTCGGTGCCCCTTTCACCACCCTTTAAACTCAGTATATTGGCAGTGTTAGGCCCTCCGCCTTTTAGTCAAGGCACTGTTCCATCGTGTAAGCTCCCTGATTTCTGAGACCTTCTCTCCGTGAACACCTTTGCGCTGGCCTGTGTCCTCTCCCGGGTCAGCCCCGCCTCCAACAGCTGCCCCGGGGTCCACTGTCTTCAACTGCTCCTCTGTTCCTTTGGGGCCCCTCTGGGGCTTTCCTTCCAGTCATACGCCAACCTTCCATCCACTCCCAGGCCTCAGCCAGTGTATTGAAGAACCAGGACCTATCCTCCGTCACGACCCGCAACCGGGCAGGGAAGATCATCATGTACTTAATGTCTTTGTCGCGCAAGCTTTTTTTGACTTCATCAAAGCTCTGGCGTTTCCGTTGCACCTGAAGTGTGAAATCCGGGAAGAAACGAATCGTTGCATTCTCATATTTAATGCCACCATAGGACTGTGCCGCTTGAAGGACAGCATCTCTGTCTCTATAATAGAACATCCTTGCAATGATATTTCTCAGTGGTGCCCCGGTTTTGGTAGCGGCCCCGGCACCCTGTGTGCCTGCTCAATGGAAAAGAACTTTGATAATCGCCTTGGGCGGAGGGTATCAGTGATTAGTTCTTCCAGAAATTGGTCAACACTTGGCCCCTCTGCTCCTTCCGGGACCCCTACCACTCGAAGATTATTCCTGCGCGCTCAACCTTCTTGATCTTCCAGTTGTGCCGTCATTATCTCCTGCTGTAGTGTCAGACATCGGACCTGCTCCTCTAACTTTTTGGACGTTGACTGCAGTAAGTTAATATGGGTTTTTGCTGAGGTGACCTTTTCAGACATCTTTTGAAAATCAGCGCGCAAAAAGGACACATCCACTGTAACAGCGTCCAGATTAGGCTCCAAGGAGCTCTTTGAATCTTGGATTGCAATCATTATCGCCCCCAGTGACGGCTCCATTCCCCCGAGTCTTCTTGGGGTCCCACCACCTGCCCTTCAGGCATCTTGGATGTAGCATACTTGTCCATTTTATTTAACCGGATCACTCCCCCTACCTTTGGTTTCCATCGCAGCTATAGCGGATTCTGCCGCTCCAGGTGATTGGGCACTCGATTTCACCTTGTCTCTACCCTGCCACTTTATTCCAGTTGCCACCCTCTTGCGCCCCTTCAGACAATCCGGCATCCCCCTCTGGGGTGCCTCAATGCTGCTCCTCTTGTCCCTTATGTCAGTGGGGGATATTTTTTAGCCGTAGGCCTGGGCCTCAGTCTTTTTTCTGGAAGCCGCTTTCTTGCCTTCTTTGCAGCTGCTCCCCACCACCTCACCAAACTCCTAGGCCACCTCCTCACCTCCGATCAGGCCTCCGTCCACTTTTTCCTTGCAGGCTGTCTCTGCCACTACAGTGGGGGCCTCCCCAGGGGAGGGCAACCCCACCTTCCCCTCTTCGTGCGAACAGGCCTTGCTGTGTGACCCCCGTCTCACTTGCCCATCAGGCGCCGCCTGCTTCGTGTGTGCTCCCAGGGCCTGTGCGGCACTCCGAGCAATCCTTTGTGCACTGTCTGGGGGGGTTAGGGCCGACTGCCGCCGGTCTTCCACACCCAGGTTGGCTCCATCCAGTCCCCCCGCGACCCGCTGCAGTCAATCTCTCGGCCGCCGCCTCGCCTCCTCTCGGGCCCCAGTTCTTTGCGCCTCTCGTTGGTCCTCTCTGCCCCTATTTGGGGTTCCCCGGCAAGGTCACTCACCGCTGACCCGTCCCGGTCCGGTGCCACACTCTCGTTCCCGGCCTCCTGCTTCCACCCCGGGTGGTCAAATCAGCGTACCTTCTTCTCGGCCCGTCTGCTGCCAGAGTGACCCACTCTCGGCTCCCGGGCCCAATTATGTTTCCCGCTAGGCTATCGTCTAGGGATCATGGCGGTCCGACTCCACTCTGCCTTTCGCCTTCGGAGTGTCTCTGGGGGGTGGGGCCCGCTGCTCGCTTGTTTTGTTCTGTGCTTCCCCACAACTTGGAGGGGGGAAGTCCGTGTCCAGATGTGCCCGGATGAATGTCGGATGATGGGGGTATTATTCTCAAGTTACAGGAGCCCCTTCAGTGTGCCGCCACCTTGGACCGCGCCAAGCCACGCCTCCGACCAGGGCCATTGTGAGCAAATAGTCCTGTCTGAAGGATCAACCATGAATAGAGCAGAACTATGAACCTAGAACTGGCAGTAATCCCATTTTGAGAGGTAATTTTTCATAGGCTTAAGCATGAATGGCGTGTCAAAGTTTACTCAAAGCCATTTACTAATGTAAAGCCGCTGTTCCTTGTGAATTCAGGGAATGCCACAAATTTTGTGACAAGGAGAAACACTACAGGTAACTTTAGAGGAAATAGCAGCATGAGAGTTAGGAAGCACTATGGATTCCACCAACATACCATACAGAAAGAGGGGAAACCAGGACTGACATCTGTAATAACAAGATTCAGTTTTGGGTGAGTGAAGCCTCGGCATTTGACATTATTTTGTGAATTCTATACTGATTCAGTCATGTAATTCCAAAACAGTTAATAAAGGAAGTAAAGGTTGCGAGCTTAGCTAGGTGTAGGTACCAGCAAAATATATGGAACTTGAGAGGTTTAAAACAATATATTGAGGAGAGCTGGCAGAAGAGTTGTATTCAAGCATCTGCCAATGGTGGTTTACATCTAGGAGCCGGAAGAAGCAGGGAAAGCCATACTGCACATACCCACATAACCACGTGGGTGCACATAGCAGCATGCAGAGGCCTTTGTGACTTGACTGTCCCCTGCCATGCAGGCTTGTCATATCCTGTTCAGTGCCTGTGCACAGTGTGTGCGCCTTGCTCTTCAGATGCAGGGTGGGATGGAATATTCAACGCTAAAGTTCAGACTTGCTGGCTGGGGATAATGACAAATTCATGTTGTACCTTAACAATTAGTGAACAGGTAAGCCTCTGGGCCTACAGCAAGAGATGGAGCTATGATACTAGTAGGTTACATGTGGAAGTTCAGACCAGAGATGACCACCTCATTTGGAATGTTGGTATAAGAAGAGGCAATGAGGATTCCCTGTATGTGTTCCTGTCATGTGCATTGTTCATGTATTTTCTTGCTGGTGTTCACCAAGAGCAAATTTTGATATCAGGAAACTCATGGTCATAGGTCACTGTGACATTATTTTAGCATTTTAGTTCCCTTAATATAAACTAGCACAGCTAGCATAGCTCTGATGGAAGCGTCGGAGGTGAACCAGGGATAAATTACCTATACAAATAAAGGATAGGAGAAAAGGATCTACTCTTGCAAGCCCAACTATTGGGAGTTAGCATGGGAAAAGCGAAAGGGATTAATTAGGAAATAAAACGAAATCCCAGTTAAAAGCTGCATTCAGCACAGCTGGCGACCAACTCATGCAAAAGGGGACAGTTACATGAATTGAAAAGATATTCCTCATTTGTTCTTGAGTAGTCTGCAGGAAGAGAGAGAGATCCCGGCAGTCCCTTGAGAAACCTTTGCAAAGTTTTCCTGTTACCAGACCATACTTCCAATTAGACCCAGGTTTTGGGATACTGAAAAGGTCTGTTTCTACTGCCAGGACAATTCCTAAAGAGAGAGAGAAATCCCGACGGAGTTTATTCACACAATGGGGATTGTACTATGGCAATCCATAGGACAAGCCATAAGCCTGCAGAGAACCTCAACTGCACCAATAAATTACATATAGTCCATATTGTATGGAAGTCTAAAAATAGAAAGAGGTTTATATTAACAGAGAAACAAAGATGGCAAGGAGGGTCCTTGAAGAAGATACTTAAATTCCACATCAATCAGTCCATCATTTAGCCATCACTGTATTTGGAACCATTAGATGTGTGAGAATAGAAGATTCTCGCGGAATGACAGGCTTGGGCTTAATGGTTGTCCCTGGGTTCCTATCATCAGTAAAGGACTCCTAACTGTAGTTCCCAGGCCAAACACATTCCATTTTCATCAAGTGTTTGGTCAGTTCACAATGTAATTTTGGAGGTGCAGCACATAGTCTAAAGACTGTATCACCAATCGAAGAATGAACAATGAAGATGAAAGATGGCCTGAGGGAGAAGCAAAACAACTCTGAGCAAGGATCAACAGGCGAAGGCGCACTGGTGACCCACTACAGAAAGGATTTAGATCCAAATTTATGGATAATTTTTTTGTCTTTGATTGGACAAGAGAAATGGAAGCATATAAAATATGCTTGGATTCGCAGTCACTAACAACTCAGACAAATACTAGAGGTCAGGCTAGAAAAAGACACAATATGACAGTTCATCTGGGTCAAAGTGTTGCCAGTGGAAACGGGTTAGGGAGAAAAGAGAAGCAGACAATGAATGGAAGTAACTGAAAGCTGAGACTTCATGTGCCTAAATTCAGAATGCCTGCTGCTGAAAACATGTTATCGATAGCACTTTAGAAAGAAAGAAAAATAACAATCAGGATGCTAAACACAAGTTTAAAAAAGTAAACCTTGCCAACCATTTCCATTGCTGAAGGTGGCCTTGCAAGGCCTGGATTTAATCCTGACTATCTGCCCCCAAACTGAACAGGCTTATGAGAGTCCTTTAAGAGGCCAACAGTCAATTGCTAAAATCATGTTTTTTTATTTTTTTTATTTAGGGGCATTTATTGAGAGTGAAGCAAGCCGCAAACTGCAGCGGAACTCTGTATATAGGAACAGAATACATAGCCCTTTATCACGCCTTTATGAGTTAACAGAGACGACGTGAAATTTTGCAAACATGGACGACATGCACGACAATGTGTCTATTCAAGATCTCTATGGCCCTGGAGGTGAATGCACTGAGCCCTTTAACTTAACGATAGGGGTCCGCAAAGGAAGTGCCCTGAACTCATTTCATTTCCCATTGTAATTAACTGAACGAAAATCTGGGAAATAAGTCCCAGGATGCGCTCGGAGTAAGGCAAAAATACAAGTGGTGTTTTTGTTTTTTATCAGCTGTTAAATGCTTAAATGCTTTATTTTATTATGTTGTTTTATATACTAATAGCTTGTGGGTAAACGTTAAAGAAAATGTAATCTATGCCGAAAAGTCAGAGATTTCCTGCATTTTTTTTGTTCACGGGCATGGTGATCCATGATTACACATGGACAACTATGTATGATCATGTTTGATAACCGTGATCTGTACTGCACATCTGGCCTTGAAGAGATTTACTTACTAAGGAAAAACATGCTGAATGTTCTACATTAATGTCTCCATCAGCCCAGTGAACCAGGAAGGAAGTGCAGTTTGTATAGGGTGAAGCAGAGTACCAGGCATTTTCAGAAACTCTTAATAGAGCAGCAAGTGTAGTGACACCGGGATCCAAGGTTGTGAGAGGCCGATGAATCCCAATGCATGGCAATTACTGCCAAATTATGCCTAGGTCAATTTTCTGTGCTTGCATTAGAGCCTCTGGCACCCTTGCTGCAGCACTGTATTCCTCATAAGATGTAAATTCAGCCCCATTTTAGACATTGACCAGTGGTGGGTTGGACCACTTGGAATTTGCGACCTCAGAGCAGAGGCCTGCAGGGGAGGAGGTACCCAAAGCACACTATTTTGGAGAGTACCTTCTGTCCTGTCTACCTAAGCTTTGTAAGACTGGTGCTGGTGGCAGTATAATTGATACTGAAGGGCTGGCATTTTAACTTGCACCATTGAGAGCAAGATGTTTACTGGCATCCTCCAACCATTCTCCTTTACCCATGGTGCTATGGTGTGGGGTATGCATGGAGGGTAAATGTGCATGCTCGTGTATGTGGGTTGAGTGTGATGTCTGTGTGCACGTCTGACAGAGAGCATGGTGATGTTCACGCATGTGTGGAAAACAAAAGGATGGTTGGCTTTGTATAAAGGCCGTCCAGTCTCTGCTGGATTGACTGCCTGCCTATTTCAATTCTTTATCCTCTCAGCACTCGTACAGTTATTCCCGTGGGTTAGGTTGATAAGTCGTCAGTCCTTTAAAGCTGTTGGAGTGAGTCTGCCAGAGAGCATCCAGCTCCTCCCCCTCATTTTGCCTCAATCTGAATTTCAATGAGATTTGTCCTGCTATGTGCGGATAACCAAAATTTTACATGGGTTGGTTATTAAGCCGGGTCTGGTGGCTTAGTGGACTAATGCGTCCACTATAGGGGCCTGTGTTTGACCTCATGGTCACAGGTTCAAATCCCGGCAGGTTCACTCAGCCTTTCATCCAAAATTCTGAGGTCGATAAAATGAGTACCGTTGGGTAACAATAAACATCTGTTATTCAGCGCCAAGATGCCTGCGGGTGAACGTGCGCTTTACAAATACACATGTTATGTTATGTTACAAGCTGCCCAGGAGAAGCTCCTGTGGTCCGTGACCTCAGCATGCACTCATCATACAGTGTTCTTGCCCATTGTCACTGGAGGAACCTCCCAATTTTTACAAATAGCCTGAGAGGCAATTGGTCAGCTCTGGCTGTAAGTAATGGCCATTTTGACCAGTACAGTATTCTAGAGTGCCTCTGCATCAGAGGAGGTGCTGCAATTAATGAGGTGTAACCAATGGAACTGCAATCTAGTAGTATACTGATGACTACAACCCTTCAAATCTGGATATACATTTGGGCCAAGACTCAAGAGGAAGTGGTGCTGGCTGTCCTGTGCCAGAAAAGATTGATGACTGAGAAGAAGATTCTTTCAGAAAGATTACTCAGTTGTCATGAAGATCCTGGGACTAGCTGAACTAAGGAGCTCTCTGTCTGAGTCTCTGAAGGACTGTACCTGCACTAGTACAAGAGTACCCACCTCCTCAGTTACTAAAGCTCGTTATCATACCATCATCTTCATTTACTCCACTCAGTAGTTACCTGTCGCATCTCATGGGGAGCCATCTTCATCCCTGACCGTGTCTGCCCTGCATGAAAGTCAGTGCATGCTTTCTAGATGCTTCACAGGCCTTGTGGGTTACTTGTGCTTCACCCCCTGGCATTGAGAAAAAACAGGTTGTCAGAGGTTTTCCTGGGCCCAGAAACCCTGGCTGCATCATTCACATTTTCACATTTTTGGAGATGTTTGCATGGAAACTCAATATTATAGCCCGGATGTATATTGCCTTCAGCCTACTCTCCTTGACCCTGTCAGTGGCGATGGTCCTGGTCCCCAAACCTGTGGACACCCCTAGCACTAAAGTGGCTTTCAGTGTTCTCTCGTATGTGTATTAAACTACATCTATAAAGTACAATGCTGTGGCGAAATACAGTTACAAATGGGTGCTACTGTTTTACTGGGTTCTGTGTGCCTAACCCTCATCATCTCCTACTATAAGCACTGGACTTCTCTGCCTTGGTATTCTCAGAGATCCAAGTACGGAGGATGGACAAGGGTGGATACTCAATTTTTCAGTTTCCAGTCCTACAGCACTGTGAGCCAAGGTCAACAACGGTATAAGACTGTTGCAACTGGAGCTCAACAGCCGCTGACACACCATGTTTCTCTAATAAAGCCAGATGGAGGCTTCAAGGAGTGCTTCTCCCAGTAGGCTGTTCCACATTGTGCATATTTTTACTGTAAACTATTTTTCTTTCGATGCGGATTGAATCGAACAGGCTACTGAGTATTCCACATAAGGCGTATTCATACACTGATATCAGCCATTCATAGATCATGTTAAAGCACTGTTTGGTGTGCCACTCATATTTCCTTCTAATAAAAAGGCTTTGTCACCAAGCAAGCAACATAAATTCCACCCTTACATATAACACTTGTAAACATTGTTTAAATAAAGATTACACCCCTACCTCGTGTTTCTTTTTAAACAAATAAAGTCTCATTGAGTGTAAATTCCTGAAAAGGAGCCATCATATGATGATCAAGCATTGACAAAACGCTGGCTGACAGCCACTTTTGTTTGCCAATGCTTGTTTTATTTATCATAGGTTTTGTAAAACTTTATGGTTGGAAAAAAGAAGAAAATGTTGGCTAAAAATAATAGTCACCGACAATGTAGGAAACTAGTTTGTGTGCGGATGCGCTTCTTGTGAAAGAGCAGAATGCCGTCACTCACTGTAAAGTTAGCAGGTGGCTGAACTGGGCTGGCCCAATGCCTCATGCTACATGCTGCAGTGGATGTAAATAAAATGTGAAGGAAACAGTAACATACCAATGTATGAAGAAGCTCCTACAAGTAAATTATACATGTATTGTCGGAAGCTGGCCTGGTGTGTGGTGAGCACCTATGGTGTTATCACCCTAGGCCAGTTCCAGGTATCCCCTAATAGTGTAGTGTAGGCAGTGTCTAGAAGCCAGGCTCTCTATAGGTAACTGTGGATGAGCAGCCAAGACTTATCTAGGAGACATGCAAAGCTTATGCAATACCACTATAGTCACACTGCACCATCACACATGAAAGAACCACACAGTGTTACAAATGTAAAGGTGCCTCATTATGGTAACACAAATACTAGAATACTAATAGGCAGTTCCCCCAACTGGAGGTAAGTAAACATACTAAATATATACACAATAGTAATCAGTAAGGAGCATAAAAACAACAAGCATTGGCAAAAAGATTAGAAAATAGCGGAGGCCCGAGGGGAGGAATGGAATGCGAGATACAGTCCCCCACCCAAGGAGGTGGAATTGGTAGAGGGGAACAGGGGGAACTTGGAACCCCAAGAAGTGATTATCAGAGTGACCCCCAGCGACCAGAAGAGCAGAGGTAGTTTTGGTTAGTTTTGGTTCTCCCCAAAACTAACAGGAGGACTTAGAAAAAGGATTGTGCAAGACCCAGACCATACTGGAAGAACCCAAAGGGGGATTCTTGCAGAAGAGGACCTGCAAAGGAAGAGGACCAAGTCTAGTTTGTGATGGAGTGTCCGGTCGTTGCAGGAGCCACTACCCACCCTTATGTGGATGCAGGACCAGGTCAACGGGGGACGAAGAAGACCAGCTGTGCAGCACAAGAGCAGAAGAGGAGTCCCTGAAACGATGCAGATGGTGTCCCACGTCGGCTGTCGAGTTGTAGTGGGTCAGTGGTGCCAGAGAACCACCAACAAGCTTTGGCAGATGCACAAGAAGAGGAGACGAGTTGCAAGGCTGAAGAGGACCAGCAAGGCCCAGGGGACTTGACCCAAGGACCCTCAGCAGTCACCATAGTCACCAGAAGAGGATGCAGCCCCCACAGGCAACCTACTGGCAGCAGCCACAGCAAGACGCAGTGAGGCCCATTCATCAAACATTAAGAGGAGTACCACGTCACTGGACCACCAAAGAGAAGACTGTGGTCGGAGCCACACTGTGCCTGAAGATCCAATAGAGCAGAAGCAAATAAGCCTTGGTAGAGTTGCGGTGCATAGGGATACTGTCCTGCAAGGAGAGGCAAGGGCTTACCGTCTCCCAAGTTGGACAGCTGGCTGAACGGACCAAGGGGACCACTCCAGACCACCACCTGTGATGCAGGATCCATGCAGTTCCAAAGGAGAGCAGATCTACACAGCCGGTCGTCATTGTAGTTGTTGCCTGCAGATGCAGGGGACTGACTCCTTCACTCCAAGGGAGATTCCTTCTTACTTCTTGGTGCAGGCTGGAGTCTCGTCCACCTCAGAGGATGCACAGCCGGGGAAATGTTGCAGTTGCTGGAAGGACCTGGAGAAACAATGTTTCAAGCGGTCAGTTGCGGTTCTAGTGACCAGGAGATGACGTAAACAATGCAGAGGAGTTCTGGGGGAATCTTGCACATCAAATCTGAGGACCCACCCAAGAGGGGGACCCCAAATAGCCCAGAAAGGGGGACTGGTCACCTAGCAGGGTGACCACCTATCAGGAGGGGGCTGTGACATCACCTGCCTGACCCGGCCACTCATATGCTCCCAGGGTCCTCTGCCCACCTTAGATTCAAGATGGCAGAATAAAGTGGTCACCTGAAGGATCTGTGGACACCACTCCTGGGGTGGTGATGGACAGGGAAGTGGTCACTCCCTTTTCCCTTGTCCAGTTTCACACCAGAGCAGGGAGCGGCGGTCTCTGGGCTGGTGTAAACTGGTTTATGCAAGAAGGGCACTAAGGTCCATTAATACAATTGTATTTTGGAAGTTTGCGCCGATTTTGCATAAAAAAACGACGCAAATGCGGCGCCAAAAAAGTATAAATATGGGCCACAATGTGCCCTTCAAAGCATACGAGTGGCTTGTAGATGCTACCCCTCCCAAGTCTTTGAACACCTATTTCCAAGGAAGATGGTGTTACCTCCCTCTCCCACAGGGAATCCTTTGTTCTTTCTTCCCCTGCCTAAGCTCATCAAGCCAACCTCAGAAGATTGGTAGTAGCAATGCCCGGGGTCATCTAAAGAGCCTGCAGACTGCATGGAATCATAAACCAATACTGGCAAGAGTATTGGGGTATGATTCTGACATGTTTACTGCCAAACATTCACTGGTTCGGAGTTACCATTGTGTCCAGTACATGGGTAAAATGGCTTTCCTGCATTTACAAAGACCGGCGTAATGGAACTGGAGTAGGTAGGGGCACCTCTACTCCTGCAGTCACACTTACACAGGGACCTGCACCCTGCCCTTTGGGCTAGGAGGTCCTACCATACGGGTGACTTACAGTGACCTGGTGGAGTGACCTGTGGTGAAAGGATGCATGCACCTTTTCATGCAGACTGCAATGACAGGCCTTTAGACACATTTTGCATGGGCTGCCATGGGTGGCACAATACATGCTGCAGCCCATGGGGAACCCCTGGTTCCCCAATGCCCTGGGTACCTAAATACCATATACTAGGGACTTATAAGGGGGCACCAGTATACCAGTTGTTGGGTGTGCAAAATCATAAGCAACCAAATTTAGAGGGAGAGCACAATCACTGTGAAAACAGTCCAAGCATACTGCTAGGAGGCAAAACATGGTGGTAACCATGCCAAAAAGAGCGTATTTTCCTACATGTATAATTGTAGTAAAATCAAAACAAGTAAGAGACATTTTACTAGATTTTAGTAAAATGAAAAATTATAGTTTTGCTGAAACATAAATTCACTGCCAGTCTTTTTCAGGTACAAACCTGAACATGATATCAGGGTGAGCAGGCTTGCTCATCATTTCATCTTTCTTAGGTAAATAAAGTAAGTGAAATGCGCCTATTTGAATGGGGAAGTGCAATCAGAATACCTGAGCTTAAAACCCACCTGCATTGGTGATCCTGTAAGGTTTCATGTAGCGGGTGAGACAGGGGTGCAGTAGGGAAAGTGGATTAGCACAGTAGTTGGGAGTCAGAAGGGAGCTGAGGACTATGTGATGGAGAAAACGGGACAGGCCGCGAGGTCCTTGGAGGGAAGACTAGTGGACAGAGCAACTGTGGGAGGTGAAGAGAAGAGGAGGATAGCAGAGGAGGACAGGGAGCGATCTTTGGTTTAGGGTGACGCCCACAGCATAGTTTTCACCCAGGCCTGCCTAAACTCTGTAACCAGTGATGTAAATGCGAAAAAATAAGTGCAGGTACTCATCAAATTGAGCTAAGGGGAAGCTAGTGGGCTGGGATAAGGGCAGGCCTAGGGGCAGGACATGATACAAAGGCACTTCTGCCATCTGTTGAGTATTCATTTAGTGCTTGCATTATCCTTGTTAGCAGTTTTTAATTTCCCATATGTGCAGATCCCCTCTGAATATGTGGCACAACACATTAATTGTATTTTCAGGTAGTTTGCTGTTATGGTCCACTACAGTTTTTATGCAGCCTTCTGCACTTAAAGTGACCCTGACCTATGCTGTACGGTCTTTGGCCAGAAATGTGTGCACTCGGCTCAACACTGTGTGATTTAAAGTCACACTTGTCTGATCTTAAGCCATGGCTGTGATTTAGGCCAGCACTAAGTGATATTTGACCACAAACGTACTAACTTGTGCCAGTGATGTGGGGTCTTGGTTCAATCCTGTCTGACCTTGCCTCTGCCATTTCATATCTTTGCTAGGTGCTTTGTTCCGCATAGAGGATACACACTATGAAAAGATCAGGATGAGCTCATGAAGAGTAGCACTTACTTCCTAATGGCATGCACACAAAAACGTACGAAGTAAGGGGAGACTTTTTACGTTAAAATTATATTTTAACTTTCTGACCTTTTTGCCTTCATTCTCAAGAAAGCTAACAGAAATTAAATTGAAATGTACCTCTTTAAAACTAACCCTTAGGTATTCCCAATATCTGCCATGTATCCGATGGGGTTTGTAATGTAAGTGATCATGGTCCTTTCACCCACCTTTACTACATGGAAGATGATGGAGGGGAGAGCTCTAGCACAGATGCATCACCATGCACACTCACAGACTACTGCTTTCCTATTTTTATAATCTTTTTAATCAGATAACACTAAGTAGTATCTGTGTAGTACAAGGCACCGCTCTTCCTTCAGCACCATGGGTGTCAAGAGATCCTCATATAAAGGACTCATATTGAATTTCTCTTATATGCAATGGGTATATTCATGCAGCCTATTCTTTTTATAAGGACTGGCCTGATCAGACCATGGAAAAGAGTCCTTAGAGCAGTTTTGACAAATTAAAATCGTGAACATTGGTCATCACTGTGGTTTAGCCTTACATAGTGTTGTGGGCCAGAATTATATGATCTCAGAACTGTGAGATTTGGGCATTGGTAGTATATTAGGTTAATGTCGGCCACTGCTATGTACTGAACAAACTCTGTGCCATATTGGTTCTGCAACGGGTGAGTGGAATGGAGAAGAGGCAGTGTTGCGTGTGACCTGTGTTAGTTCATTTTTTTCAAGAGTGATAAAAACCAGTCAATGACAAACATTTTTAGTGTTCGGAATAGAAAGTCAAACATCTCAACTATCCCTCTTTATGACCCTGTATCCGCCAGCACAGAAGTGGCGCAGTCAGGCACAAGGGCAGATGTGTAACCATATCTCCATCCAACCTGGTCTTCTTCATCCTTGTTAGTTTGAATCAGGAGGTGAGCAGGTAAATGTTCTAGGGTAGATCATTTTAAACACCATAGAAGTCTTATTATCTGAACTCGGTTAGCCCTCAAGATGCCATCAAATTCTTTGAACAGTATTACTAGTCATGCATTCCTGCCACCATACTATAGAATACATACCATCTTCCACCCTCTGCTTGAACCCACTGACCTTCTAGGAACGTCTAGGGTCCTGGTTATAGGTTTACTACAGAACACATGAAAATATGTTTGAGGCCTCAAATAACCAAGGCTGACTGAGTCGTGGTGCCTTCTGGCATGGAAGGAATCTCAGCACACACCCCACAAAATGCATTTTTTTTCAGGATAGTGATTTAACATGGGTGTGCTGCCCACAGAGAACGGTCAGCTTAAGAAAAGAACACACTAGGTACAACAGACGGAATCTGCCAGTCTCTCTGCTGGCTGGACATGTCTTGGAAAAAATACCCAGTTCATCTATTTCTAGTCTTAGAGATGTAAACATTGACAATATAGAGCACGTGATCTTTACCTTATAACATATAACCTACTGAACCCCTTTAACGCAGCCATGCCAGATTCTGTTCTTTGCCGTCTCCTCGCCTCCACCACCCCCCCCACACACATATATGCGGGGCCCCTGAACCTCTTTCAACATAACTGGACACAACAGAAAACATTAACAGCAGCAAAAACCAATACAGATCTGTCCTCCTTCAGCTCCTGCCTGAAAATTATCTTCAGCTAACCACTTTTCATGTTTAGGCCTAGTCAGAGACAGCTTTAGCTATATCATGAGCTTTGAGAAAACAAAATACATGCATAAATAATGAGAGCACACAGGAACGTGATTTACGATCTCTCGTCCTATTAATCTTTTTAGGTTGACTTGGACATCAAGGGAGTTAACAATATTCAACAGTACAATTTTTTATGAAGCTTGTTGTCCCACAATGAGGATCAGGAATCAGTAATTGAAATTAAGTGAGTTTATTGCCAACCAGTAATCAATCCAATATAAATGCATGTCCTGAAAATGTTAAAGAGATATAGACTCATAGTTGGCAAGCTGAAATATTACAGTCAATTCAATGTCATCAAATTTAGAGATAAAGCAATGGCAGCCACAGCAATACAGAAACTAAGAATCAAAATAGGTGTTCCATAATTAAACCACTGCTCGCTCTCCTAAACATGTAATTATGCTAAGGGGGTCATTCCAACCCTGGCGGTCGGTGTTAAAGCGGCGGCCAACCCGCAAACAGGCAGGCGGCCAAAAAAATTGAATTCCGACCCTGGCGGGAACCGCCAACACAGCCCGCCACTTTAACACTCCGACCGCCACGGCGGTACAGACAAGCAGCGCGGCGGTCACCGCCAACAGACAGGCAGCAGACAATGTACCACCCACTCTATCACAACTCACCAATCCGCCACCTTTTCCGGGGCGGGAGCCCCGCCGATAAAAACACGGCAGAAACAGACTACGAACGGGAAAACGCTCACCTCTACACACTCCACGAGGAATCTGGACAGCATGGAACCAGAACTACACATCCTACCAGCAATTGTCTACCTGCTCCTCTACCAGGAGCACGAACGCCGGCGCAGAAGACAACAGTGAGTACTGCACCTATGACACACGGGAGGGGGGAGGAGAAAAGATAACGGGCACACACATACGCGACCCCCCCACCCCCCAACTACCTACACACCAATGCAGAGCAACAACTCAGAGTGACACCCCCCAAACCCCGCCGGAAGAATGCAAAGACAAAATAATATGTTATTGTAATACAAATATATTGTAAGGCAAAGTAAATAAGTAAGACGAACATCCCATAACTATATACACATATGTATATTGTCCCGTCAGAATTGGCTTTCTGTCATTGTACGTGGGCCAATGGTCCTCAACACATGGGCAAAACCCACACATGAGATCCGAATCCATTGGAGAGAACACTGCAGGGGCATCAGATAGGAAAACTACAGGCACCTCAGGAGGATGGGAAGGGGGGCCACCTCAGCCACATGAGTCCACGACGCCAGATCCACGAGGGGCCTCCACGGCCACTGTTCAGTCCTGGGGAGTGCAAAGCCACAGTCTCTCAAGTCTCTACAGTGGGTGGGTTGCCCACTGTGCCATCCTGGGGAATGCAAAGCCACAGTCTCTCAAGTCTCTACAGTGGGTGGCTTGCACACTGTGCCATCCTGGGGAGTGCAAAGCCACAGTCTCTCAAGTCTCTACAGTGGGTGGCTTGCCCACTGTGCCATCCTGGGGAGTGCAAAGCCACAGTCTCTCAAGTCTCTACAGTGGGTGGCTTGCCCACTGTGCCATCCTGGGGAGTGCAAAGCCACAGTCTCACAAGTGGATGACAGACTCCAGCGGTACTGGAGGACTCTTGTTGCCCAGAGTGTATCGTGCAGCCCTGTCCGACACTGATCCGGGCCTGCCCCTTCTGCCAATGTGTCAGCGGTGCCTGAGATGAAGGGCCCAGCGGAGCGGTGCTTGAGATGAAGGGCCCAGCGGTGTGGTGCTTGAGATGAAGGGCCCAGCGGAGCGGTGCAGAGACGGCGGTGCCCAGCGGAGCGGTGCTTGAGTTGAAGGGCCCAGCGGAGCGGTGCTTGAGATGAAGGGCCCGGCGGAGCGGTGCAGAGACGGCGGTGCCCAGCGGAGCGGTGCTTGAGTTGAAGGGCCCAGCGGAGCGGTGCTTGAGATGAAGGGCCCAGCGGAGCGGTGCAGAGACGGCGGTGCCCAGCGGAGCGGTGCTTGAGTTGAAGGGCCCAGCGGAGCGGTGCAGAGGCGGCGGTGCCCAACGAAGCGGTGCTTGAGATGAAGGGCCCTGTTCAGCGGTTCTTGAGACGGCAGGGCCCTGTTCAGCGGTGCTTGTCTTGAAGGGCCCTGTTCAGTGGTTCTTGAGACGGCGGGGCCCTGTTCAGCGGTGCTTGTCTTGAAGGACCCTGTTCAGCGGTTCTTGAGACGGCGGTGCCCTGTTCAGCGGTGCTTGTCTTGAAGGACCCTGTTCAGTGGTTCTTGAGACGGCGGTGCCCTGTTCAGCGGTGCTTGTCTTGATGGGCCCTGTTCAGCGGTTCTTGAGACGGCGGGGCCCTGTTCAGTGGTGCTTGTCTTGAAGGGCCCTGTTCAGCGGTTCCTGAGACGGCGGTGCCCTGTTCTGCGGTTCTTCACATGTGTCTCCAGGGCACCAGATCCGGCCAATAGATGGTGTTCACTCGCCATCCGACTTCTCGCTTGCTGGGCCCTCCTGTGCTGGTGTCCCGTGCCCGTGGGTGTCCTCCTTCACCCCCGGAATGGGGCTGGTGGGGCCCTCCTGGGCAGCTCGCCTGCTGCCGGACTTGTCGGCCGTGCTGCCCTTGCCATCCTTGCCTGATCCTCTGTGGCCCTTGCCTCCCTTTGGAGATGTGCCAGGTGGCACCCCACTCCCTGACGGTGCCAGGGTGGTGCCTGTGGAGGCTGCCGTCTCTGTTCTCTCGCGCCGGCCCTTGGCTTTTTTTTATTTTTTCCCAGGGGGTGGGCTGGCTGTCCCTTTGCTGCTGGCCGATGTGGCTTCCCTCGAAGGTGCGGGACTCCAATATCCCTGGACTATGGTCCTAGTAGGTCCAGGGGTTGTGGTGGCTGAGGTGCAGATTGGACTTTTTGCGAGATGGAGGGGGTGGGTCAGGTGATGGAAAGAGGTTAATTTTGGAGAGGAAAAACTTTTTAGGAGCAATGGGAAGGGTAGGTGCAGTGGGTATGGGAGTGGAGGAAGAGGATGTGGTTGTAGGAGAGTCAAGTGTGCTGTCTATGGGTGCAGGTGCTTGTGACGGAGGCTGTCGTGAGGTGGATGGCTGTTGGGTGGGTGGCTGCCTGCGTTTGTGTGGTTTGGAAGAGGGGGTGACAGACACACTGGGAGAGGACACAGGGGACGTGTAAATGGCAGTGGGGGTGGTGACTGCACGTGTGCGGAGTGTTCTGGTGGGTGTGCTGGTGATGGACGTAGTGGCTGATGTAGTGGTGCATGCAAGTGTGAGTTGGGACGTCACAGGGAGGGAGGAGGGAGACGAGGAGGAGGGGGACACAGAGGAGGCAGTGGCTGTTGGCATGTCTGCATGTGGATGTTGCTTGTGTGAATGCTTCTGTGATGTGTGGTGCTTATGTTTGGATGAGCTGACCTTGGGTGTTGAGGTGTGTGCAGGCTGGTCTGTAGGTGTGTCTGGGATAGGCAGAGGAACAGGGGAGTGGGACTGGGTGGAGGGAGTTGGAGGAGGGAGGCAGGAGACAGGGACAATGGCTGCCGTCAGTGCTGAGGCCAGAGCGTTGAACGATCGCTGATGGGCAGCCTGACCCGAATGAATGCCCTCCAGGTATGCATTGCTCCGATGCACCTCCCTTTCCACCCCTTGGATGGCATTCAAAAGGGTAGACTGGTCAACAATGAGCGTCCGGAGGAGGTCAATGACCTACTCACTGAGGGCAGCAGGGGTAACTGGGGCAGGGCCTGAGGTGCCTGGGGCGAAGGAGATGCCCGCCTTGGTGTGCGAGCGGGCACGGGGTGAACGCTGAGGGGCTGCTGGGAGGGCAGAGCTGGTGCGCTGGGTGGCGGCTGTACCTGTTGTTGCGGTGGGCACGGATGTTGCCGCCACCACAAGGGAGCTCCCTTCCGAGGACGTGTCGGTGTCGCTGATGTCTCCACGTGTCCCCGTTGTGGAGCCCCCCTCGCCCTCCGTCTCACTGGTCAAATCAGAGTCCGTTGCATGGCCCTCCGGGGCCATGTGAGATGCAGCTCCCTCGTGCTCCAATGCCACTTCTCCTCCGCCAGATGATGCTAATGCACACATGAACAGGAAGAACAGACCAAAAAAGGGGGGGGGGAAATAAAGACATGTTGAGTGCATGCATTGGCAACACAGTTGGCGGAGAGGACAGACACAAGAAGCCCCCTGCACTACGCCACGCACTTGGGGTACTCAGTCATTGGGACTTGGCCTACAAGCCTATGGACGACAACTGCACACATAGGTGACACAGGGCCATGGATAGCTGTACTTGGCACCCTACAGAGGTGGGGGGCGGGGGCACAGGGCCATGCCTTACGGAGGGGCCTAGCCTACAGAAATCGCCCTGGCCTAGGGATACCCACAGCCCTCCTCCCCCACCCAGACACCTCCACTGCGCGCATAGTCAGCAGAATGAGAGTGTACTCACCCCCTTGTGTCTGCTGTGATGTCTTCACGCGCCCATCCAAATCTGGGTAGGCCACCGCCAGGATCCGAGACATCAGGGGGGGTCAATTGACGTGTGGCACCCCTCCTACGTTGGGAGGCCATCCCCAGCAGAGCCTCCGCAGTCTTTCTGCTCCCGCGGTGGATGTCCTCCCACCTCTTGCGGCAGTGGGTGCCCCGTCTGTTGTGGACCCCCAGGGTCCGGACGTCCTTGGCGATGGCACGCCAAATGTCGACTTTCTGATGGGCGCTGACCTATGTGACACGTACAGGGAGAGAAAATACAATATCATCATTTTCTGCATGCTCGATGTGAGTGTCCCCCCATCCCCACCCTTGCCATGTGGCACATGCTATCATCTGTCGTTTGATGCATGCCTCATACGCTCCCCTCCGCACCATCGTTCATTCACCCCACTCAACCCAGGCATTGCGCACAAAGCATGGTCCCAGTGTACTAACCTGTTGGTCTGGAGGACCGTAGAGTAGCGCATACTGGGGGAGGACCCCATCAACAAGTTTCTCCAATTCCTCAGATGTGAAGGCAGGGGCCCTTTCCCCAGTCACAGCAGCCATTGTCTCTTCCAGACCGAGGTCACAGCAGCACTTGCAGTATAGGTCCTCTCCTGTGGATGATCAGGTCTCGAGTGATTAAGCAGATAGAAAATGGCGGTCACGCCCGCGGCGGTGCGTACCGCGGCGGTGCGTACCGCAACCGCCGGCGCACATCGTCATTGGCTCCTGAGACCCATAGGGTTCAATGTTAACCAATGCTGCTTTGCGCCGCGGTCTTCGACTGCCTACCGCCACGGTGTGCCACGCCAGCGCATTGACCTCACATCCCATTGTCACACTTCACAGGTCAGGCAGCCGCCATTTCAAGGGCCCACATGGCTTAATTTCTACTGCGTCACACAGGCCTAGGCCTTGCATTGCCACCTATACAAGCCATTCAATGCATAGCGAATCGTGTTCTGTGCAAGCTGTGGTTACGTACCTGTGGGTTGCTTGACTCTGTGGTCCATGTTGTCCTTCCTAGGCACCGTCCGCTGGGACTTGCGAGGAGATGGAGGAATGTTCCCGTGTACAGACCGCTGGTGGACCTGTCGACAATGGAAGAAAGACATGTCATACTGACATACAGACTTGACCGAGCCACTATACAGGAACTGTGTGCCCAGATGGAGCCAGACCTGATGTCCCCCATTCGCCAACCCACAGGGGTTCCCCCTCTGGTGCAGGTGCTGTCAGTACTCCATTTTTTGGCAAGTGGATCATTCCAAACAACAGTGGCCATATCATCAGGGATGTCTCAGCCTATGTTTTCTAAGGTTTTGTCCAGAGTGTTGTCTGCCCTGATGAAATACATGCGGAGCTACATTGTTTTCCCTGAGGTGGGCGATTTGGCTACAGTGAAGGGTGATTTATATGCCCTTGGACATATTCCCAACATCATTGGTGCCATTGATGGGACACATGTGGCTTTGGTTCCCCCCAGTGAAAGTGAGCAGGTGTATAGGAACAGAAAAAGTTATCATGCGATGAATGTCCAGGTGGTCTGTTGGGCTGACCAGTACATCTCTCATGTAAATGCCAAGTTCCCTGGGTCAGTGCATGACGCGTACATCATGCGAAATAGCAGCATCCCTTATGTGATGGAACAGCTACAGAGACACCGTGTGTGGCTAATTGGTGACTCTGGTTACCCCAACCTGTCGTGGCTACTGACCCCAGTGAGGAATTCCCGGACCAGGGCAGAGGAACGGTACAATGAGGCCCATGGGCGGACTAGGAGGGTGATCGAGCGGACCTTCGGCCTCCTGAAGGCCAGGTTTAGGTGCCTGCATATGACAGGTGGATCCCTAATGTACTCACCAAAGAAGGTGTGCCATATCATCGTGGCCTGCTGTATGCTTCACAACCTGGCTTTGCGACGCCAGGTGCCTTTCCTGCAGGAGGATGGTCCAGATGGTGGTGTTGTAGCAGCTGTGGAGCCTGTGGAGAGTGAAGAGGAGGAAGACGACGGGGACGACACAGACAACAGGGACACAGTGATACAACAGTATTTTCAGTAGCACACAGGTACGAATCAACCCCGCCATTTTACATTTACTTAAAGTCTCCTACCTCTCTACTGTCTGTGTTTCCCCCCAGTTTCTGTTAACTGAGTTGTGACTTTCCCTTCCGTTTTCAGAGCTGTGGGCCCCACTGCGTGACCTCTGCTTTGTTTGCCCATGGACTACAGCTGTGTGACAGTGGTATGTTGTCATCACAATGTAACTGAACATTTTGGCACCGTTATGTCTAATACATTTGTTCAAAATACAAGCAGACTCCAGATATTTTAAGTGCAATAAGTGATTTTATTAAAGTGCTAAATTTAGGGACATGGTTGAAAAACGGTGATGGGTGATGGTGGAGTAATGTCCATGGCAGAGTCCAGTTTTCAGTCTCACAGGTGCATTGTCCATATGCCTGTGGAAGGATGGAGCAGGGGCAGTTTAAGGTTGGACAGGGTGACAATGTGGGACAGTGGGATGACATCAGGGGGTATCCTTTGCTGGCGGGGGTCTTGGCATCCTACTCTGTCTTCTTCTGAGATCTCAGGCCCCGCTTGCGGGGTGGTTCTTCTTCTGCAGGAGGTGGGGTTCTGGTGGCCTGTCGTTGTGTGGGGGCCTCCTGTCCACTAGCGCCGGCGGAGGTGGTAGCCTGGTCTTGGTCCATGCTAGTGACAGGGGCCCTTTGTGGTGCCACATGGTCCCGCAATGTGGTGACTATCTGGTTAAGAGCCACGACGATGGTCCCCATTGCGGAACTAATGTTTCTCAGTTCCTTCCTGAACCCCATGTACTGTTCCTCCTGCAGTACCTGGATCTCCTGGAACCTGGCCAGTACCGTAGCCATCGTCTCCTGGGAGCGGTGGTATGCTCCCATGATGGAGGAGAGGGCCTCTTGGAGAGTGGGTTCCCTGGGCCTGTCCCCCCCCTGTCGCACAGCAGCCCTCCCAGTTCCCCTGTTTCCCTGGGCCTCTGTCCCCTGGACCGTTTGCCCACTACCACTGCCCCCAGGTCCCTGTTGTTGTTGGGGTGGTGGGTCAACCTGGGTGCCCTGTAGTGGTGGACACACCGCTGATTGACGTGTCCTGGAGACAGAGGCATGGGCCCGCTGGGTGGGAGCTGTGCTGGTGTTCCCAGAGGGGGTTAGGTCTGCTCTAGCCTGTGGCTGTCTGTGGGGAACCGACTGTCCCGAGGTCCCCGATGGGCCGGGCTGGTCATCTGGGTCCAGGGAGACAGAGCTGCTGTCATCACTGGGGGCCTCTTCTGGGGGTGGGATGGACATATCTGGACCCTCCTGGGCGGTGTGGTGGCGTTCGGGTCCTGCAGGGGTATAAGAGTATGGTTATTGCTTCTGTGTGTGCCATTTCGTGAAATGGGTGGGTGGCCGTGTACCCCAGTGCTGGCATTCCCTTGTGGGGGCTGTTGTGACGGTGGCTTGTGGGGGAGATGGGGATGTGCAGTGGGCATGCTTTGGTGATGGGTGTCCATGCTTTGGGGACGCATGCAGGGCTAGGTTTTGGGATAGGTGGGTTGTGATGGTGAGCCATTTGCAAGGAGTAGGTGTGATGGGGGTGGGGGTATGATTAGGCATGCAGGTGGGGTAGGGGGAATGAAGTAGTGAAGATTTGACTTACCAGAGTCCATTCCTCCGCCTACTCCTGCGAGGCCCTCAGGATGCAGGATGTGCAAGACTTGCTCCTCCCATGCTGTAAATTCTGGGGGAGTAGGTGGGGGTCCGCCGCCAGTCTTCTGCACCGCGATGTTGTGCCTTGATACCATGGAACGCACCTTCCCCCGTAGGTCGTTCCACCGCTTCCTGATGTCGTCCCGATTTCGTGGATGCTGTCCCACAGCGTTGACCCTGTCCACTATTCTTTGCCATAGCTCCATCTTCCTGGCAATGGTGGTGTGCAGCACCTGTGTCCCGAAGAGCTGGGGCTCTACCCGAACTATTTCCTCCACCATGACCCTGAGTTCTGCGTTAGAGAACCTGGGGTGTCTTTGGGGTGCCATGGGGTGGTGTGGATGAGGTGTGGGGTGGGGTATGTGTTGTAGAGTGTGGTGAGTGTGTTGGTGTGTGGTGTTTTGTGCGTGGATATTGTGTGGGTGATGTAGTGATTTGCCTCTGTGTGATGGTCTACTCTATTCTGTGCTGTCTCTCTCTGGCCTTCAGTCGCAATTGTGGTCGTAAGGGTTTGTGGGTGATGTGGGTGTGTGTTTTATATTGTAATGGGTGTGTGGGAGTGGTGTGTGTATGTGTATCAGGTGTGTGTATTTTGAATTGTCCAATGTGGTAGTGTTTTGTAAAGGTGTGTGTATTTTGACTGCGGCGGTGTGTACCGCCAATGGAATACCGCGGTTGAAAGACCGCTGCGGGGATTTGTGGGTCGGAATGGCATGGGCGTATTTCTGTTGGCGTGACGGTGGAGGTTTGGTCATCGCCAGTTTTTCGCTGGCCGTTGGTGTGGCGGACTTTTGTTGATGTCAGGTTTTTGGCGGTTTGCCAGTTGCGGGTCAGAATGACCGTGGCGGTTTACCGCGGCGGTGTTATGGCGGTCTTCTGACCGGCGGTAAGCGCCTTTTACCGTCGAGGTCAGAATGACCCCCTAAATCCTTTAATCAAAGTTCTAGATCAGGAATGAGGATATTTTGGGTGAATTCTTAGGGAAATCTGGAATTGCAAGAAGGTCTCAGCATAGTGAAAGCGTCAGTAGAAGTCTTCCAGCTAAGACAATAAGGCCCATATTTATACTTTTTGACGCTAAACTGCGCTAACGCAGTTTAGCGTCAAAAAATTTTGCGCCGTCTAACGCCATTCTGAAGCGCCATGCGGGCGCCGTATTTATGGAATGGCGTTAGACGGCGCAATCAGACCGGCGCTGCCTGGTGTGCGTGGAAAAAAACCACGTAGACCAGGCAGCGCCGGCGTTGGGAAAAAATGACGTTAGGGCGTCTTAAAATGGCGCAAGTCAGGTTGACGCTAAAAAATCGTCTTAACCCGATTTGCGCCATTTTTTCGACGCCCAGACGCCATTTCATGACTCCTGTCTTAGTAAAGACAGGAGTCATGCCCCCTTGCCCAATGGCCATGCCCAGGGGACTTGTGTCCCCTGGGCATGGTCATTGGGCATAGTGGCATGTAGGGGGGCACAAATAAGGCCCCCCTATGCCACAAAAAAAATAAAAAAATAAAAAAATTATACTTACCTGAACTTACCTGTACTTCACTGGGATGGGTCCCTCCATCCTTGGGTGTCCTCCTGGGGTGGGCAGGGGTGGCAGGGGGGGTCCCTGGGGGCAGGGGAGGGCACCTGTGGGCTCATTCTGAGCCCACAGGTCCCTTAACGCCTACCCTGACCCAGGCGTTAAATTCAGGCGCAAATGCGGGTTTTTTTGACCCGCCACCTCCCGGGCGTGATTTTTGCCTGGGAGTATAAATACGACGCATTTGCGTCGCCGTCATTTTTTTAGACGGGAACGCCTTCCTTGCATCTCATTAACGCAAGGAAGGCGTTCACGCAAAAAAATGACGCTCTTTCTTCATACTTTGGCGCTAGACGCGTCTAACGCCAAAGTATAAATATGGCGTTAGTTTTGCGCCGAATTTGCGTCGAAAAAAATGACGCAAATTCGGCGCAAACGGAGTATAAATACGGGCCTAAATGTTTAGCATGAAGCATCACACTTTCAAGAAAAAAGAAAGCAGAGAGGTCTGTAACCCTCAAAGTCTAAGGAAATCTGCCTTAACTTATAACTATTTAAGCATTAATTAAATTGAATAAACTTTGAACATAGGTGGTTTCGCTTTCCTCCCCATCAGAAGCCAATGAGCTCCCTGTCTGTTGGGTACAGTAGCCACATCACCCAACCTTCTTATCCAACAGAGCTCAGACAGTTACTGCAACCTTGAATATCCCACTTTTCCTGATACGCGATGAATAGAAGACATCAGCTGCTCATTAGGTCTTCACGTCTCTTTTCTCAGGCCTTACTATCAACAAACCTAATACATATAACAATACTCCTTTTCTGTCACTAACGAAGCCTTGAGACACACCTGCAAATGAAAGAGCAACTTACAAAACAAACTACATCTCAGAATTGAGGCCTTTAGTCAGGCTAACTTTAACTGAACACTTAGGCCCTCATTACGACCCTGGCGGTATAGAACCGCCAGGGCCGCGGCACGCGGGAGCACCGCCGACAGGCCGGCGGTGCCCCACGGGGCATTCTGACCGCGGCGGCTTAGCCGCGGTCAGAGAAGGGAAACCGGCGGTCTCCCGCCGGTTTCCCGCTGCCCCCAAGGAATCCTCCAAGCCGGCGCAGCTTGCTGCGCCGGCTTGGGGATTCCGACTCCCCCTCCCGCCATCCAGTTCCTGGCGGTTCTCCCGCCGGGAACCGGATGGCGGGAGGGGGAGTCGCGGGGCCCCTGGGGGCCCCTGCAGTGCCCATGCCAATGGCATGGGCACTGCAGGGGCCCCCATAAGAGGGCCCCAAAATGTATTTCACTGTCTGCCTTGCAGACAGTGAAATACGCGACGGGTGCAACAGCACCCGTCGCACCTTCCCACTCCGCCGGCTCGATTACGAGCCGGCATCCTCGTGGGAAGGGAGTTTTTCCCTGGGCTGGCGGGCGGTCTTTTGGAGACCGCCCGCCAGCCCAGGGAAAAACTCATAATACCCTCCGCGGTATTATGGAGGGCGGAATTCTGGCGGGCGGCCTCCGCCGCCCGCCGGAATCGGAATGAGGGCCTTAATGTGCATTTTGGATACATAGTTATGCTTGTGCACATATGATCTCAAACAAATGCATTACATGAATAATGGCACAAGTCATTACACTTTCAAATATGAAATGCAACGTGAAAACAAAATACATCTCCATGTTAAACTAAACATTAGCTCACACATTGTAAACTCCAGTTTCTACATTAAATAATGCGCTTACACATTTACACAAGTCAATACTATTAAGGCAAACAGTAACTATGATGTCAAATATAAATGTAGTTTAGTACAATAATGACGTGTAAAGAATGGAGTCCAAATCATGCTGCTCCAATAAAAGAATACATACATATGTAGCAGGGCTTTTACTCAACCCTCTTTGTTCACGGGTCTGTTCAACTATCATTCACATTCTGCTTCTACTGACCACAACATATAACATGGGTAAAGAGTAAGCCCATGAGAGTCATTGGTCATTTTGCACTCCGTGTGATGGCATTTTTTCTGATTACATGGGCAAATTGGCATTAAAAAGTGCACTTCAATGCCAGGCTAGTGGTCTAATACTTTACTTTAACAATGCTTTTTTCTTTCCACTTTTTATCTATTGTTTTCAGTCGTGTGTCTAAAATAGGTGTTCAGGTTACAGTATTTAAAGGCCAATAGTAGCTTTTCCTTGCACTAATAAGAATCATACTTTGTGTGCTGTGTATTAAATCTAAAAACCTGTTTCTAAACCAATTCTAAGTCACTTGTCTGATAGGGGGCAACAATGACCGATACTGTTAAATTATACACAATGGAAATCCTTTTTTTAATTCAAATGTATGATTGCAATCTTATGGTCACCACTTATAGGAGGCATGTTTTCTTTTTTTGTGTCATATGATTGCAAAATTATTTTTTGAATTAATGGCTCACTCAGGATAAAATACATTATTATTAACTCCTTACCTCCTGTGAGTTCCTTAATTTCTGATCTCAGCAGGTTGCCTGGATTCCTCTGTGTGCACAAAAGCACACAATAGTGTGAATGTGATTGACAGAGCGGGGCCTGAATGGGCACTGCTCTGTCAAACTCGGCGTGAAGGTGATATTTCAAAAACCCCATGTTCAAGGCATAATGCAAATGAGCTGCTGCTGAATGGTTCAGCAAGGGTTCAGCACAGGGTACACGGGCGCTTTGGCTGTCAGAGTGTCTTGAAGATAGGCTCCACCCTGACAGCCTCAGCAGCACTAGCAATAAACATAATTCCAGTCATGAGTGCCAGTACTCTCCTTGCCCTTGGAGACTGATAACGCGTCCAGCCCTTATGAATTACCTGTATCTGGACACGTTGGAGGTCGGTGAATCTTTTAACCGAGTCGGGCTCTCCTCATCCTAAAATAGTCGAGTCACTCAGATCAATAATCAATAACTATTGTAATCGGTAATCAATACTCAATTAATAGATCAATATAGCGCATCAGAAATCAATAACAGTTGGAATTTCGGCGCACCATGACCTTTCAGTCATGAATAACCACACCAGTTTATTAAAAGTTAGTGAATTTATTTCCCTATATTAACAAAGCTAACACGATGTATATATGTCTCAAAACCAAATGATATATGTATATGAACATTACTAGCTGTCCATAACGGCGGAAGAAACGCAATCTACGCAAAATCTGGATAATGATACACTCTGTTATCGCGATGCAAATCACTAATATGACTAACTGTATTTGACTAATTTCATACATTGGTCAGCATAACAAGATTTCAAATTAGCATGGTACATCGAATGAATACCTCGACTAACCTCTAATTAGCATTGGCATGTGGGGCTTCATGCAAAACGAATTTAGTCAACACAAATTTGCGGTTGCATGGGTTGCAAACCCTGCATCTGGTTTATATTGTTTTGAAAATTTGGGTTCGGACCTCTCAATTTTTGTCCTCTCATAGTCTGAAATGCATTGACATCATTGTTTTGCGGACCTACACCTTCCTGCACCATCATTGGGCACTCCCGTTTCCAATGCCCGACGATTCCGCACGTGTGACATGGCATCACCTTCTTCATTGCCTGTATACCATTTGGAATCAGAACGGTATTCAAATCAGGACCATTATTCACAAAACCTCCTCGGCCTCTGCCTCTCATCTGCGGCTGAAACATAGCGTTTCCCTGTTGCTGCTGCTGCGGCACCTGTTGTTGAAACCCTTGCAACCCTTGCAAACCTGTCTGAGCTGCTCTAAGCTGCATCACCATCACCTTTTCTTTCAATCTTTTCTGTTTGGTCTCAATCTCATCACTACAGTATTTCGCATAATTCAACACTTCATCGATCGACTTTGACTGCCAACAAATCAAATGCGATTTAATCATCTGGCTGATTTCGGGCCTCAGCCCTTCCACGAACCTGAACACAAAATGGAGCATGTCCTTTGGCTCAATCGTTTCCGTGCCACTGTAATTTTTAAACGCCTTCAACAATCTCTCGTAGTACGCATGTATAGACTCTTTAACCTCTTGGGCTGTTCTGTCAATCCTCTGCCAATCCACATTTTTCGACGCAACCTTGGTTTTCAAGTGCTCGATCACCTTATGGTATAAGCTCATTACCGTGGGTGATGGCGCACCTGTGTCCCTGTCTCTCTCTGGTTCACTCGTCGGCCAACCTACAGCCCTTTTACAATCTTCCCACAAATCCGCCGGAACCACAATTTCAAATAAAGTATTCAGGTCTTCCCAGAGACATTTAGCGAGTTTCACAAATCTATCTGTTTGTTGATACCACTCAATCGGCTTCTCTCTCAATTTGGGAAAGTCATCCGTAAAGGATTGAATATCGCACCTGTGCCATGGTACATGTACAAGTTTTCCCCCTGCTGTCTCTCTCATTGGTAACATAGTTATCAGATCGTCATTCTGTTGGTTTTTCTCATTCCGCTCTGGAGTATTTTCTTTCTTTTTGTCCTTTTTCTTAACCCACCTGCTTTCCCACTTGTCTAAACATCTCCAGACCTGTGCACTCTGCAGTATCTCTTTAAGGTGTGTTTTCATCCCTGCGGATCTCATGTGTTCAAAATCTTTTGTCTCAAAGTCTAAACTGTAACTTCTGCTCAGGTGCTTAGTCTTACTTATATCGATCTCGTTTCTGTCTGCAATTTCTTGTAACTTCTTATGTATGCTGCTCACTTCTCTTGTAATCCTAGGGCACATGTATCTTAATTCTTCCCCTGTGTATGATTCTAATCTGTTCAAACCCATTGTTCCCTCTACCAGTTCATCTGCCTCCATACCCAACCTTATTTTATTCAGGTATTCTTCTCCCTTCCCGCTGGATGTACTCTGTGGGGAGTTCAGGCTGTTGAACCATTGCGTTAACTGTTGCGCGTTCAGTCCCATCAGTGTAGCGGTTACATCAACTGCTACTGATGGTTTCTGTAATGTTTCAGTCTCTGAGGTTAACGGTACTAATAGTGGTGGATGTGACCTTACCACGGTTGACGGAGCACAAATTGGAATTGGACTGAATTCCGACAAGGACCCAGATCCATTTGGCAGTGCCGCTATCGGAGTTGTCTCTGGAGTGGTTTCTATGCATCTTCTCCCTGTCCCATTCTGTATCATTAACCCTTGGTCGCTTGTGCTTGAATTTGCCTGTATGTACAGTGGTACTGGTGGACCTACAGTGATAGGCAGAGATATCGCGTCTGGATTCTGTCTGTTCCCCGAATTCTGTGGCATGTTAATCCCCATATTGTGGTTCATCATTGCTGGCATACCTAACTGGCTTTCTATTACTCGCACTTCTTGTGTCTGCTTTTGGGGCATCGAGAACTGTGTTGATTCAGCTTGAATCAATGTCGGTCTCTGATAGTTTTGTCCTCCCTGCGCCATTGAATCAGAAGTCATTCCCATGTTATGCTCATCACAACAGTGCCTTTGAACCTGTGGCTGATAGTTATCAGCAGGTTTCAATGTCGGCACGTCTGGGTATATTCTCTGAATCTGTGGTATTTGTGGTGAGAAAGGCATGTCGGAGCTGCTCGGTCTCTGAGATATTCTCAAATTTGGTGTTACATTACCCTGTATTGGTTCTGGAGGGGCGGTACTAATGCTTGAGCCTTTTTCGCTTTCCACGTATGGTGGTGGGCGATCATTCAGCAATTGTGTAATGAACTCCTCATCATCTGACTCGTCTCCCCTTTTCGAGTTTCTATTGTTCTCTCTATTTCTGGACTGACTCCTGTTTGTCTTATAGGTGGCTTTCCTTCCTTCCGTCTCCGCTTCATCAGTAATCGCTGGAAACAATTTAATCCCCTGCAATACATCTGATCTCCAAACCTTTTGTGTGCTGTCCCATCTAGCGTCCGCTAGTGTCTTTTCTACTTTTCTTATTCTTGTCTCAAATTTCTTTTGTTGTTGGTTTCTAGCTATTAGCTCCCAAATTGCTAGTGCCTCAAACTGTGCTGGTCTTGGAGGTACTTTCATGTCGTATAGCGCAAATCTCAGATTTTCTAAAACTCTTAGATTAAATGACCCGTGGATAGGGAACACTACACTTCCATGTTTCTCTGTTAATTTGCACCATTGTTTTAACCAAAGACATGGTGCTACACCCTTTTCTTCAATGACAATGTAAGCTGGTGTACCCTCAGGCGGTGTTTCTTCTCCTACATTTGCTTTAATATAAACATCTCCCCTCATGGCACTCTTAAATGCTTTGAAAAATTTCATCTTGCCGTCTTTTATTTTTCTAAAATATGTAATCAATAAGTGACTTTAATTCCCGGAATACTCTTCGCTTGCCTTTCCCCTTCCAATTGCGCTTCACGGACTGCGTCCAATCCGTGCGCGACCCTTCTCACCAACCGACCTATCCCAGCGCGGCTCCTAGTGACGTCACACCCACACACTGCGGCTGACAAAGTCCTGCGGCTTGTCCGCTTTCGTTCGTCTTCACTCACAAACTGATTTCTGCAATATAACGCAAGCACTAACCAAAAAGAAAAAAACAAATCTGTCGGTTTACTACAGGAAGGGTAACACAATCGCTTCAGAAACCTTAGGGATTTTTCACTAGCCTCTGCAGTTATTCCATCTTTCTCGGTTTCCCGCTTTCGCAAGCAAAATTTGACCCGCAAACTTTACTCTCAACTGATCAATGAACTATTCTAGTGCACTTTAGAATTCGTCAAATCTCAAAGTCGAAGTTTTCTTTCACTCTGCAACATTCATACCGACTTGTTGACCACTCCCGATCAACCTTTTAAACCTGACCAGATCACAACATCAAACAAGTGTCACATACACTTTTCAACATACTCCGGAGTCTCTTGACCTCGCAGGGCCCGTCTCAACATCAACAACCACATGGGCAATTTTTCTGCTCAAAGCGCTACACACACGTGAAGTTCGACGACTTCCCTACTCTCACACCTTTGGAGTAACACTCCTCTAATATCTTTTAACCCCCCTAAAATCCTCACAAACTTCTCAATTAATCTGCGGCGATAAGCTGTGCAAGCGCGAAACCCTAACTTCACTCATACCGTCACTAGAAACGCTGAGACCATTCTCATACCTCCATGTTCCTCATTCGCAAGCTCCGAGGTTCCGGGAAAGTCATTGGGGACTTAGGGCATCATCATTTCTCCAACTTGTTTTATCAAAGAAAATTCTAACTTGACTCTGTCTATTGTTCGGATGGGGTCCCAAAGGGCTAAACCATCAATCTCTGCTACCATCTACTGATAACGCGTCCAGCCCTTATGAATTACCTGTATCTGGACACGTTGGAGGTCGGTGAATCTTTTAACCGAGTCGGGCTCTCCTCATCCTAAAATAGTTGAGTCACTCAGATCAATAATCAATAACTATTGTAATCGGTAATCAATACTCAATTAATAGATCAATATAGCGCATCAGAAATCAATAACAGTTGGAATTTCGGCGCACCATGACCTTTCAGTCATGAATAACCACACCAGTTTATTAAAAGTTAGTGAATTTATTTCCCTATATTAACAAAGCTAACACGATGTATATATGTCTCAAAACCAAATGATATATGTATATGAACATTACTAGCTGTCCATAACGGCGGAAGAAACGCAATCTACGCAAAATCTGGATAATGATACACTCTGTTATCGCAATGCAAATCACTAATATGACTAACTGTATTTGACTAATTTCATACATTGGTCAGCATAACAAGATTTCAAATTAGCATGGTACATCGAATGAATACCTCAACTAACCTCTAATTAGCATTGGCATGTGGGGCTTCATGCAAAACGAATTTAGTCAACACAAATTTGGAAAACTTCTAGCTAGGACCCTATCAAAATAGCAGTTGGTACCTAAAAGGAAAAACACAATGCATAATACATTTATCCTTTCATATTTACCAAATACAATCAGCATTCAAGAAAAGCCTTCGTCCTTCAGGTACCGGTTGATCAGCATGGGGCAAGTTTCAAAGGGGCAAAGTTAAGGGCAAGCTTCCTTGCAGCGGCAAGGAGAATGGGGCAAAGTTACTGCATGGGCAAGACCGGGCAAATCAAAGTTAAAGTCTCTAGGGTGCGAATTCTTAAAGTCTCTTTCTCTCAGATAGAGAAAAGGGCATCAGGGTGTCGTCCAAAATGGAGTCTGGCATCTGGCTTCAAACTGGCATCGAGGAAAATGGCCGACTTCTCTTTGTCCAGTGGGTTTAAGTAAGAAACATTCCAAATTCTGCAGGGTCTTTCATTGGAGGGTTCATAGGTTGGCTTCAAATTGTCCAATGGATATTGTCTTTTACTAGAGCTCATTTATGCATACACTGTCCTTGGAGCCTTGGAACACAAATTGTAACATGGTTTGCCAATTATTTTACTATCTGTACCTTCATTGTCCGCACCTGCAGACTGACCTTGTATCAAAGGGGATGAAACCGGCCTAGTACGATAAGTGCATCAGTCAGCTCTACTGGAAAAATACAACTTCAAGCAAGAATATATGTTTCATTAGTTCAAGGAAAAAGCCACGCAGTTAGAATTTGAGACCAGGCAACTAGGCCAAAGCCTGTACTAAATTTAAGCTAAGCAAAACAGTTTTCAAACAAGAAATCATGGCATACATTTGCAATTATGACGGATTGCTACACTTTCAATACTTCATGATTAATAAGGCTCGTTTACAATGATGGCGAACTACCCCAAGGGCACAATTTCCCTCGTACATTATTTTCTTTACTAAAATCACACTACATTATACGTTTTGATTACACGATATGTATGAATATTTGTCGGACCTTCTTTTTCTGCGTCATCAAGACTTGGCAGTACTTAAAGGCAAAAAAATAAAAAGTGCTGGTACTCAGTACCTGTAAGTACTGGCCCATTTAAATCACTGCCTGTAACATTACTGGTTTCACTACCATGGTTACACTTTATTCACTGTCCCTTCCTCCAACAGCATTTTATAAGCCCAATTTCTTTTTAATGTTTCTATTATTTAAGACTCAAGATATAGTACTTGCTTTCGACATGACACCATTCTTGTTCTGTCCAGAGTGTTGGTTCGCCTCTTTTTTTACCACAATTTACCTAGAGGTAGTGCTGTGCTGTGGTCTTTAACTGTTAGCTATAACTCTTGCCTTTTTGTGAGCATATATGAAAAAATATGTTGAGGAATGTCCAGTTTTGACATGGTTTTGTAATATCTTCTTTTGGGGAGAAGCCTCATTTAAGTGGTGACGCTCATTCACTGTTGCTGGTGTAACAAGATTTTACAGGACTCCTTCGGGTTCTCCGACCAGCCTGCCATTGAACTTATCTCTATAAAATTACTCGATTCTCTTCCTCTGCTTAGACCTCCTTTGCTCAAAATTCAGAATCCTTGTGTAGTGTTCCTAAGTGCCCTGGTTGCAATGGAATCCCAGAACGCAGAATTCTTGTGTAGCGTCCTTGAGTACGCGGTCACAATGAAATCCCAGAATACAGAGTTCTTGTGTAGCGTCCCGGAGTATGCGGTCACAATGAAATCCCAGAATACAGAGTTCTTGTGTAGTATCCCGGAGTACGCGGTCACAATGAAATCGCAGAATACAGAGTTCTTGTGTAGCGTCCCTCATTGCACTGGCTGCAACAGAATCCTCAAATGCAGAGTCCTTATGAAGAGTCCCTGAGTGTACTGGTCAAAATGGAATCCTGGAATACAGAGTCGTTATCCAGTGTCCTGCTCACAGTTGAATCCCAGAATACAGAGTCCTTGTGCAGTGTACCTGAGTGCACTAGTCGCAGTGGAATCCCAGAATACAGAGTCCTTGTGCAGTGTCCCTGAGTGGGCTGGTCACAATAGAATCCCAGATTCCTGAGCCCCTGTGTAGTGCCCCTAAGTACGCTGGTCACAATAGAATCCCAGAACGCAGAATCCTTGTGTAGCATCCTTGAGTACACTGTCACAATTAAATCCCAGAATACAGAGTTCTTGTGTAGCGTCCAGGAGTACGCGGTCACAATAGAATCCCAGAATACAGAGTTCTTGTGTAGCGTCTTTGAGTACGCGGTCACAATGAAATCCCAGAATACAGAGTTCTTGTGTAGCGTCCCGGAGTACGCGGTCACAATAGAATCCCAGAATACAGAGTTATTGTGTAGCGTCCCGGAGTACGTGGTCACAATAGAATCCCAGAACACAGAGTTCTTGTGTAGCGTCCATGAGTACGCGGTCACAATGAAATCCCAGAATACAGAGTTCTTGTGTAGCGTACCGGAGTACGCGGTCACAATAGAATCCCAGAAGACAGAGTTCTTGTGTAGCGTCCCTGATTGCACTGGCTGCAACAGAATCCTTGAATGCAGAGTCCTTATGAAGAGTCCCTGAGTGCACTGGTCAAAATGGAATCCTGGAATACAGAGTCGTTGTCTAGTGTCCTGCTCACAGTTGAATCCCAGAATACAGAGTCCTTGTGCAGTGTCCCCGAGTGCACTAGTCGCACTGGAATCCCAGAATACAGAGTCCTTGTGCAGTGTCCCTGAGTGGGCTGGTCACAATAGAATCCCAGATTCCTGAGCCCTTGTGTAGTGCCCCTAAGTACGCTGGTCACAATAGAATCCCAGAATGCAGAGCAGTTGTGTAGCGGCCCTGTGTGCACTGGTAGCAATAGAATTCCTGATTCAAGAGCCCTTGAGTAGCGGCCTTGAGTGCACTGGGTACAGTGGAATCCCAGAATACAGCGCCCATGTGTAGCGTCCCTCGGTGCACTGGTTACAATGCAAGCAGGAATAGAGTCCTTGTGTAGTGCCCCTGAGTGCACTGGTCACAAGGGAATCCCAGAATACAGTGTCCCTTTTGTAGTGTCCTTGAGTGAACTGGTTGCAGTTCATTAGTGTATTCAGTCATTTTCAAATGTCCTTGAGCACTCTGGTTGCAGTGGAATCCACGTATTCATTGTTTTTGTACAGTTCCATGAGTGAAATCCCTGACTATGATGTCCTTGTATAGTGTCACTAGGTGCACTGGCTGCAGTAGAATCCTTTTATTCAGTGTCTTTCGATAGTGTCCTTGAGTGACCAGGTTACAGTGTAAACCCTGTATTCAGTGTTCTTTTTAAGTGCCAGAGAGTGCACTAGTTGCATTGGATTCAGTATCCTGCACCGGTAGCAGTGGATTCCCTGTATTCCCTGCCCATTTATAGTGTCCTTGTTTGCACTGCTTTCAGTACAAGCCCTGTATTCATAGTCCTTTGAAAGTGTCCTCGAATGCACAGGTTACAATGTGAGCCATGTATTCAGTGTCATTTTAAAGTGTTCTTGAATGCACAGGTTACTGTGTAAGCCCTGTGTTCAGTGTTCTTATATAGCGTCAGGAGGTGTTCGGGCAGGAGTGGATTCCCTGATTTCAGAGTCATCTTTTCGGGTCCTTGTTTTCACTGGTTGCATCACTGTTTCCAGAGCTATTTTGTAGTGCCCTTGTTTGCACTTGTTGCTGTGGAATCCCTGTATCCAGAGTTATTTTCTAGTGCCCTTGTTTACACTGGTTTGTGTGGAATCCCTACATTCAGAGTTATTTTATAGTGCCTTTGTTTATATTGGTTGCTGTGGAAACCCTATATATACTTTAATGAACATCTTCTGTCCTCTTTGAAACCGACAGCACGAGGAGTATGAACTGGAGGACGATGACGATGATCCCATTTACATATATGGTGATGATGGATTCAGCCCAGAATCCAAGGGGAACTTCTTCAGTGACAGAAAAAACAAAGTGGGTAAGCATGACCTGGGGTCGATCCTTCTGTATGTTTCCTTCTTCTAGGGTACCACAGGACCCTTTAGTCCAGTTTCCCATATAGTTGTAACAGCATTATTTTAATATGAATGCAAAGACCTGTCTTTATTAAGTCTCACAGAGTCACAATGCCAGTCACTTGTGGTGAATGTGTCCCTCCTTCCCTCATCCTCTCTTGATGCTTGTCACAGATGGTGAAGTCCTTTTCATCTCCTCCTTATTGGCCCCCAGTGCTCGGTGGTTTAGCAAGGGTGACATGGGCCATTAAGTAAGTAGGCAAAATGGGTCCCAATGGTGCAGTGGGTCTTGCACATCCCTGGTTGCACTTCAACTGATGCACAGATGAAAGCTACACCCCTGCCAGTGCTTATCTATTGACCTGATGTTTGGGCTCTCCTCCTCACCACCTCCCAATGCCTGTCATTGTCACTGAAAGCCAACTCTTCATTCCTCATCCACTCCAAATTATTGTCACTTGCTGTGAAGGCCTGTCCCTCTTTTCCTCCATTCTCAAAACTGGTCACTGAAGATGATGGTCTTTCCCTCTCTTCCACATACTCTTCAACTATCTACCACTTATGGTGAAGGTTTGCCTTTCTCTCCCTCATACTTTTCAGTATCCTGTCACTTGAGGTGAAGGCCTTACCCTCTGATTATTTTCTTATCTTCTTCCACCACCTCTCATGGAGGTGAAGTCTGTCCCACTCCTCTTCACCCTCTCCTGGCGCTTGCCACTGGCAATGGAGGACACCTTCTCTCCCCTTCAGTCGTTACCAGTGCCTTTGCTGGGTGGTGAGGTCCTGTCCCTCACCACTTAATTTAATCCCATTTTGTCACTGGAGGAGAAAGCATCTTTTGTTCCTTTTCATACATTCTAAATACCCATTTCTGGAGGTGAGAACCTATTCCCTTCTCCCTCATCCTCTCCCTGCCAGCCTTCCATGCTCTCATCTTTCATTCTCAGATGTCAGACCTGTCTCCTACTCGCTATACCTCTCCCTATCACTTTCACAGGTGGTGATGACCTCTCCCCACCCTCACTTTATTTTATCCTGTCGCTAGATTTGAAGACATATCCCCCATTCTCACCCTCCTCTCCTTGAGGTGAAGACTCATCTCTCTCTCTCATTCTCTTTCAGTCCCTTTCCCAGCAGATAAAGACTTGTGCTATTGTCCATAATCTTTCCCCTGCCCCTTTCACTAGAGGTGAAGACTTATCTTACCCCCCTTCTTCCTCCCCTGCCCCTGGAGCTGAAAACCTTTTGTCCTCTATCTCATCCTCTTTTGGTCTCTTGAGCTAGAGATGAACGCCTGTCCACCTCCCGCATTTCTCTCTCACTCCCTTTCATTCGATGTGATGACCTTTTCCCTCTTCCTCACCCTTCCATAGTCCCTGTCATTAGAGTCGAAGACTTGACCCTCTTCTTCATTTTCTACTAGTTCTAGATAGGGAGACCTGTCAACAACTCTCATCCTCTTCCAGGTCATGTCACGGAAGGTGAAGGTTTCTCCCACTCTCTCTCCTGGTCCCAGACATGTCCCCCTCTCTCTCATTCTCTCCCAGTCTCTTTCACAGGAGACAAGGACCTGTCCTCCTCTTCCTTTACTGCTCCTACCCCTTAAACTGGAGGTGAAAATTGCCTCCTCTCATCCTCTCCTTTGCCTTGCTATGAGAGGTAAAGAACTGCCCCCTTCACCCTTCCTTTCCCTATACCTGACCCTGTCACTGACCCTGGAATTGAAGTTCTCTCCTACTCTCTAGCTTTCTCTCCTTCCTGGTCTCCTTCACTAGAGATGAAACCTTCCTCACTGTTCTCCTTCTCATTAGGTGTGAAGCCTTGTCCCTTCTAAATTCTCTCCCTGATCCTGTCACTGCCAGCGAAGTCCTCTCATGGTCCCTGTCGCTGAAGACATTTCCCACCCTTGCTCATCTTGTCTTACCCCTGTCCTTGAAGGTGAAGATATACCCCCCGTTTGTCCTCTTTGCCTTGTCCTGGAGGTGAAGGTCTGTCACCTCTCTCTCACCCTTTCCTGTTGCCTGTCACTGTAGATGGAGTGTTGTTACTCTCAGCTACATCCATTCCTAGTGGCTGCTACTGGGTGCCAGAGGTATATTTGGATACCTTTCTTGCATTCTCACATAAGAGTGTTTTGAAGGATGTCTGAAGTGTTTGTTGCTTCTATAGCTCTTACGATCACCCTTAGGTCTCTTCAAAGCACCAATGGGTAGCGCACCAGGAGAAGATGGGATAGGAAAGGTCATATAAGAGAGAGACAGAAACTGGAAATGTGACGTGCCATGTTGGTGCTTGTATGCTGCTTTTCCCACGTTCTTATGGCATTTCTAAGCAGATATTTTACAATATGGATACTGGCCAGTAATGTCACCTCACTGAAGGCAAGTGGATGTGTGGAATCTGTCTTTGAACACACAGCACATGCAGCAAGAAGATAACCATTTGAATTACCTCTTTATTGTTAATTCTTATCTGAACTCTTTCAAGTTTTATGTGTGTGCTGCAGCATCTCCTGCACCTCTAGTTCCAGCGCCACTGAATAAGGGGAAGAGAAGAGTGAAAAAGGTGCCTCAGACATGAGAGGAGAAAAGGGGGTCATGGACTGTGTCTTACCCCACTAGATGAAAAAAAGAAAGAGTTCTTAGAAACCTGCTAGCTGTCAGAAGCAATGGCGTAGTGAAGCCCCAAATATACCAGCTCAGGGCACCGTTGGACAGATTAAATTGTCTTTTTTATCGACCTTCTTACCTTTGATCTGGGATCTGAATATCACCAAGAAGAAGCAGGGCCCTAATAAATAATACTGACATAAAAAGAGACAGTGTGGCACAGCTTTGGGTGGGGGTCCAGGGGTGTCAAGTAACGAAACCCTGTTAGAGAGAGTACAAAAATGAAAACAATTCTAAAGAAAACAATAAAGGAGAGATCCACTCTGAAGCCTGCGCTTCCCATCAGCTCACCAATGTTAAAGGTCTATTGAAAGGGCAGCGGGCAGGGCTAAGAATCGGACAGCCTACCTTTTCTAGTCACTGGACATGTTTTTGGTGCTGGTTGGTCCCCCTTTAAAGTTGATGCATGTCTCATCAAGGAATTAAATGCCCTAGCCCCGCCCTCTCCACTCTGCCTTGCTGAGTACAGTTTCTATCTGTTGTGGGGGGGGGGGTTTGGGGTGGGGGGATGTTTAAAACACATATTTTCATACTTAGATTTGGAACAAATGGGCCATTACGTGAGACAGTTGACATTGCATTGGCTGAAATGCAAGAAATAAGTACAGCCTTCCCTGAGCAATAGGTAGGGGAGTACAGGAAGGCCTCATTGTGTGCATCTGAGACACTGATAGAGGTGAAGGACTCCCTAGTCTGCACAAATGGCTCTCTATGTGATGCCACGTGATGATGTTAAGAGTCAGACTCTCCTGTGCTGTACAGATTTTGTGCTGGTTTGGGAGGAGAAGATGCGCCCACCCAAGAAGCGGAGGGTAAAATACGCCTACAAGGAGATGGACCAGGACGTGTCGGAGTCCCGATGGGAGCGGACCCGCAGGGCTAATGAATACTGGAGGAAGAAGTTCCTGAAGAATCTGCGTAAAGTGGGTCTCTTAATGGAGAAGGTGAGATGGCTGAGCGGAATGATGACACTGGGGCCTTGTTACGAGCTCTCTGGCTCACTACCCTTTTTACTGTCTGCCCATACATCCCGTTCTCCAATTTTGACCATATCCCTCTCTCTGTTTCTCTCCTGTCTGTGTTTCTAAGACCAATGAAATAGACATAGCATCGTAGTCACTAGTTGCCACTGACTTTGAAAATGTAGGATGGATTGACTAGCATCAACAGTTGTGTAGTAGATTGGCGGTATGTGCAGCAATATTGGATTTATGTGGTGGTATAGGGTCTGTGTTGCAGGATTAGGGCAGGACTACAGCAATTGGCTTTTTAGTCTGTAGGTGGCAATGAGATGTTGTGGTCTTGCCAAGCAATATTGGTAGCGAGATTGGGGTGTGCACTGGTACTGAGGTTATGGAGCTGAGCTGTGGTAGTGACACTGTGGAGGTGAGACAATGGCATGGCCTGTGGCATTGAGGCCACTGGGTTGCTGTGTGATAGTGAGACCATGAATCAGACTGTTGCAGAGAGGGTGTGCTAGTGAGATTGTGCTGAGATATTGTGGCAGTGAGACAGTGGTGTGAAATTGTGGCTTTGGTGAGGCACAGTAGCAGTGAAGCTGTGGTGCTGCTATAAAAATCCCTGTTGGATGCCTGCTGCATACCATGATACTGAGGCTGTGGTATTACACTGTGAACCTGAAACATTTCTCAGACACTGCAGTAGTGAAGTTGTGGTTAACAATGTAATAACATAGGCACAGGTACTGATTTTGAGTTTGGCGTCAGAGGTAAATCAGTCAGGGTGGCGCAGGACGAGGTAAATCAGTCAGGATGGCACAGGACGTTACCTCCACCATCCAGATGGACCTCTGCCGACTAAATTTTGAGTAGTCGGCCAGCCTTGTAGACAGTGCTATGCGTGGACAAGAACTGCATCATGACAATTCCTGGCAATGTAGGAAAATTCTGACCAAGGGACGTCAAACATGATGCCTTCATGGGGCCTTCAAACTTTTCAGAAGTTTTTTTTTTTTCAAGAATAAACTCCCAAAACTAATAAATTGCACACTACAGAAGTTTTCTCCTGAAGAGTGGTAGTCACTTTCTCTTTTTACTGTTGAATAGTGAAAAAAGGCTATCCAACCGCCCAATTATCCCAAGTAAGGAGGATGGTCGGATGGCTTAACTTTGACAGTCCTTACTCCATCGTGCCATTCAAGGAAGGTTTATGCCATCAGCACCACCTGAGTCTGGCGTAAGCGGGGCAGAAGGGTAATAGGTGTTCCACACCTTCAGATCTCAAACTACAAAAAGAACAACTATGTGGTTTCAATGAATTGGAGTCCCATTTGGAGGTAAGCATATAAACCAACAGGGAACGCATCCTAATTTTTATGAACAATGTGCGTATTAATTGTGGTACATATACATCCATGTAAGGCTCAAATTCAGGGGTGGGTTTAAAAGACAGAAACTCTTCTATTAGTCCTCCTGCCTTGGCATTTAGATGGTGCGAGTCAACTACCCAATCCCAATATTTCTCTTTCACCAGTGACTTGGTGCTCTTGTTTATATGGGGCATGTGTAACCAATATAATCCCAAGCCTAGTGTCTCCAATTGTTGTTTGATATAGTCGAGCCAAAGAATTGAGGAGCTGTTACTAATGCCCATTACCTCATCCAGTGCAGGTCACTACGAGGTCAGTTTGGGAGTGCACCATATTCTGATCCAGAAACGTAAGGGCTTCAACCTTGCCAAATCACCAATTCTTTTTAATCCGGGAGAGGAGAGAGGAATGGATAAAGTGCTATTGGGGAGTTCAAACTAAGCTTTAATAAAACTTTAGATGTCAACGTGTTCAAAGTCTCACCTCTTCCCCCACAACCAAGTACGCACTATACAGGGATGATGACTGCGCCTTAGCCCTGTATATTTTGATGGCTGGTGAGACTGATCTCTGGGTGGTCGCCTTGTAGCGCTTAGCGACTGATGAGGCACTATGCAAGAGGATAAATTCAGACTTCTGAATTTGTGCCTTTCGTTTTGCAGATTTATCTATCCTCACTCCCAGGTAGTCAAAATTGTCTACCATTTGGAGTCTCACACCTGTCATACAGAACTCCTCCTTGAAGGATTTGTGTGGTTTCAGGGCCATGATTTTTGTTTTATTGGAATTTACTTCTAACCCTCGGGAATTCAGCAAAGCTACTTCGGAGATTTTGTAACCAGAAGGGGTTCAAGATAATAGTACAATATAGTCTGTAAATAGCAGTGCTGGAGCCTGCAGCCCCTCTTCCCCCTAGTTTGGGGCAGTCATGCACACAAGTTAATAGGAAATCCGCCACATAATTTATGTATAGAAAAAATAGGATAGGAGCTAACACGCAGCCCTGGGGGACTCTGTGAGCAATTGGTTTATGGGATGTCAATTCACCCTCTGCCCCACATCTCACTTGGGCAAAGTTTCCGTCATGTAGCCTTATAAGAACATCTAATAGAGTTGTCTCTTTCCAGGGTTAGTCACAATTTGTTTCTGGGTACCAAGTCATAGGCAGCCCTAAGGTCGACATAAGTCATATATAGATGGTCTGGGAAAAGCCTAAGATATTTCCACTATAAGACTTAGGCGAAAGACCTGGTCAATTGTACTATTCTTAGAACGGAACCCTGCTTGGAGAGGGGACACAATGTTGTGTTTTTCCAGCCAGTCTTGCAAACGATTTAAGATTTTGCTGCAAAAAACTTTCTGCAGGTTGTCAATTGGACTGATTGGCCTATAGTTGCTAGCAAATGCTCTGTCCCCCTTTTTATATAGAGGTATTATTTCCACACCATGCCAGGAGGTGGGTATATCACCGCCTCTTAAAATTAAATTGGAGAGAGCATTTATGTACGGAGGTCAGACCTCGGGTTCTGATCGATAAAGGTTTCCAGGGCCCTTATTCAGACCGAGGGCCTTGCCTGGGCATATAGAATGAATGGCCCGGTGTGTACCTTCGGTGGGAAAAAGGGAGACGTTTTCTTTATCGACTCTCTCTTGTGCCCGAGGGGCAGCTTCTGTTTTGGCCAAACCTGAGGCCGATCAAGGAGGAATAGCATACATTTTTGAAAAATGATCAACCCATTGTTGGGGCTGCATGGCGTACTCTATGGGGCTTAAGGTTAATAAGTAGCCGTGTGCAAAGATCTGCCAAAATATTTTGCAGTCTTTCCTTTTTGAAGCTTCTATAACGGCTATCGAGGTAGCATCGATCCACTCCTGGCTTTCCCTATTATTTGAGAGAGAAATGGATACTTCTGTAGGGGAACGGAAATGGTGTTTAGTACAAACAGGTTGTCCCTCAATATCAGCTTGAGAGCGTTATGATTGCTGTCGGTTCTGGGAATAATTCCAAAATCTACTGCATAGTGCCTCAGGTCAATGCCTATAATCTAGTTGGCTCAGGCTATTCCCTCTTCTGAATGTGGAGGCGAGCTGGCGATTAGACAAGAATATACCATAGCGCTGCTACCCGTAGTCCCTTAGGGTGTGTGCAATTGGCGTTTATCACAATATCATGCATGTGACATAATAAATGCTAGGACAACATTTGTGGGTATAATATGTCGCAAGTTTATTATTTACACAGGTTGGGTTAGCTTACGGGCAATCCCGGTGTCGGAAATGAGTTTCTTAAACATTGGCCGACACCCATCCTGAGAAAGCTAGAGCTGTTCCGTCTGGTGTTCTCTGCACCAACGTGCTTAGCATCTTACAGCTCGTTCCTTTATTGTGGTTTACCACCTTATCAATTTTTTGTCATGCTCCTGACAAGTCAGAGCGTGACCCCGGCCAGTCTCCACAGTTGCTCAGGATTCCAACTGTCCTTTGCGGGATTAAGGAGCGCCGTTGCGTCATCCCAGGCCCCGCCGTAAAGGCTCCCAGTAGCCTGAGGAATAGCTTTTGGCTCCAGGAATCACCATCTGGAGGCCTTTTAATCAATTTTAAAGCTTTAGGATCGCCCTGTAACTCCGCCAAGCCTCGGGGATGGCATCTCGCGATAACCGAGGCACCCCCACCTGTGCTCCTCCCTTACTTGCTAATTACCGGCTGCTATCTCAAGAGTGTCTCTAATATTTTTAGGAATTATATGTGCCCGCATCAGACCGGTGTACCCCGTCTGCTGAAAACAAATCCCTGCTGATTTGCAACAATAATGGTGGCGACCGGTTGATTCTCTGCCGGGACATTTCAATTGTGGCCGGAGACCTGGCTCCCTGCCACACCTCCCCTGGGATCGTCTCAGCCCCAAGTTATTACCCCGTCTTCCATCCTGGTGGCAATTCTGGCCAGACCCTGCGTCAAGACCTGCCACAGTGGACCTCTCCCACCAGTAGTTAGGTCGTTTCCACCCAGGTGGATTACAAGAATGTCAGGCTAAAACCCTCTCTTCCCCACCAGCTGGCCAACTCTAGTCTCCAACAATGCCCATCTCATTTCTGGGGTTCCCATCCAGCCGCGTTTGATGTTACTGAAACCGGGGTTCCAGCCACCCTCTCTGGCTCGGCGTTCTGCTCTGGCCACCAAGGAGTGGCCCATCACTATACTGTTGCGGTCCCTAGATGGACGAGAAGGAAAGCATTCCCACACAATTTCTTGACATCTGTTACAGCACATGTTGTGGTTCAACCATGCTACAATATATTCAACACATTTAGCACCATAGCCATGCCCTTATCTCACCTCGGATGTGTCCGTCATTTCCGCCCTTGGTACCCTGCTTTTGCTACTGCCCACTTCAAGACCCTCCTATATTGGAACTGCGTTAAGGCTGGCCGTCTAGGTGAAGCAATAGGTATCCTGGTTGTGAGGGGAGGCATGCAATGTACCTCCTGAGTAGCTCCATCGGGCAACATTGGGGGGGGTGCAGGGGGGGGGGCCCTATTCCTTTCAAACGAACCCCCCTGCCTTTCTCTTTCTGGTCAGCTTTTGAGCACTGTACTTTCTGTTCCGCCATGTCCTGCCCTATCTTGAGATCACCCCAATCTTAGTGCCCTAACGGAAGTGCCGCCCCTCACCTTTGCCATTAACTCTAAGGTGCAGCCGCTCCAAGGAAAGCTAGGGAAAATTGGACCGAACAACAGCTACTTGCACTGTGTGTTACTGCTGGCAGAGAGTGCCCCCCACCAAAGCCCTGAGCATGTCTAGATCAATGGGAGCCCTTGGTCAGGTGTCTTTCCTTCCTGTCCATCCCATCCTTTTTGTGCTGCCCTCAAAGGGAAGCCTGCCGTCGGATCTCCCTCTCCCTTCGCTTTTGAGGAATGGGCGATTGCCGTCAAGTGCCTAGAGAACCACCTGTGTGATTCCCATTGTCTTTCTCCCACAGCACTACTCGATGCCCCCCTCTGGCCGATGGATGGGCGTCTCCAGCACCCCATGACTGTGTTACTGATGTGAACCTGTCAAAACACGCCTTGTATCTAGCTCGGGTAGCAGGGGCCAGCGATAACACTCCCAGCCCTAACCTTTACTCCAACATACCAAACGCCACCGCTCGTCCTGAACGGTCTCTTCTCCGCATCATTCCACTTTTTTATATTTTTTTTATTTTTAGCAAACGCTCACCAGCTCCCTCAACAGCCCTACCAATACTGGGCGATTCCCTGACTGGCAATTGATGGCCTGCACTACGGCCATGTTGTCCGACCCGAATGTAATCCTCTTGTTTGCTAACCATTGCAGCCAACGATGGAGAGAGAGGACAATTGGGAACATTTCCTGTAAGGTACTGCTCTTTGTGGGTCCCTGCCTAAACCATGCATTGGGCCATTTCGCCGCACACCACTGGCGGTCAAGTATGACCCCAAGGCCCTCTCTGCCTGAGGCATCGGTGGCAAGCTGGAGCTGCTGACTGGTACACCAAGGAGTGCGCCACAATAAGGCACCATTGAATTCCTCCAGAACTGACAGCCACATGCGCTGGTCTTCCCTCCAGCCCGCCTTGCGGCGCACAAAGTGCCGGCATTTCTTTCTCTTCGCTGTTGCCCTTACTAGCCACCTGGCAAATATTCTGCCCACTGGAATAATCCTCGCTGCAAAGTTGGGCCTGCCTAGGAGGCTCTGAGTTGTGGCTAGCATCGCTTTATCCTTGCTCAGCACCTGCGGATGTCGGCCTGCAGCACCGTGACCTTGTCCTCCGGCAATCGGCACCTCCCTTCCGTTGAATCCCTCTCAATGCCCAGGTCCCTGAGTCCTTCCAGGGGCCGATGGCACCCCAATGACTGACTAAGGTGTTCCAAATGCACTGAGGGTCAACCTACACTCGCTGGAACCTGCCCTGCCTATGAAGAAGAAATCATCTAAGTATAGCAGTGAACTCCCCGGGTGGGGGGGGATGCTTTCTCTCAGGGCCCATGCCAAGAAGCATGCAAAGGTTTTGACTAAGGAACATGACCGTACAACCCGTGGGCATGCACTTGCCGTAAAAGTCCCACTGCCTACCTAGGAGGTGATAGCTACCTAAAACCTTCACTGAAACCTACGCGCAATAGCTCGCGTTCCGTTGTAGGCACTGTGCTAAGGACTTACCAGTAAATCAAGTATGCCAATCATGGATGAACCAATTACATACACATTTTGTACAGGAGCACTTGCGCTTTTAGCGCTGGTTAGCAGTGGTAAAGTGCCCAGAGTAACAAACCAGTAACAACAAAGCCGCAACAACAGAGTCCACCCCACATCAACAAGCTGGGAAACATGGCAAAACGTTAAGGGTGACCACGCCAGGGATGAAAAGTCTAACACCCCCTTTGTAAGGGACAGCAAGTGTTCAATCTTTAAATGCTTTGTACCTCTTTGCCGCTAATGGCTCTCCACCTAGCATGGACCCTGTCGGATGGTATGTGCAGGAGCCCTGATTTATGTACTCCCTCAGGCTTTACAATTCTCCTCCACAGACCCTGTCTTGCTGCTATGAGATAGTCAAGTGATACTGCAGTACCACTTACCATGTCAGCTGAAATCTCTGCAAAAGCAGAGATTGCTGTTCCATTGCAACCAAAAGCTCTGGACGCTCTTGACTCTCCTACCTTGCTAGCGCCCGTTTGTGAAGGCCTTTCTAAAGACTGAGTTGTCTAACTTGAATCGGTTCCAGCCTTAATCGGTAAATGCACTGGAGCGAAAGACCTTTCCAATGCTGAATCCGCCCTCTATCGGATGCGTCAGTGGGAGTGGAATCCTCCAAGATTCCACCAATCAATGTTGACAATATTGCCGTCACCTCGTATATGTTAAGGAGGGGAGTTCTCCCCTTCCCCATAAACACCTTGTACAAATTCTTGGGACAGTCGCCTTAACCATCTCCTCCTCGTCTCTCATTATCATGTCTCTAATTCCCCCATGAATTAGCATTGCCATTGAACGGTTTACGCATTATGAATAAAGAAGCCTGTCCGCCATCCAACTGAAGAAGAAGGGAAACCAAGATTGTTTAGCACAAAAGGATCAGAAGCTCACCATCCCTTTCTCTGTTCGCAGGCGTAGCTGGACTATCGCTATCAGGTCCAGCGGCGTCTGACTGCTCCTGTTGCATGGAACCAGAACCCACATGCCTTCCGCATCCCTAGGTCAGCCTGCTATGGCCTTTTTTGCCTGTCATCTCTACCTAGTTATGGCGCTCTCTCTGGTTCATAAATGGAGGAATCACATTAGCAGGAGGAGATTCACCTGCTCTTGAACGTCTTGCAGGAATGTGACCCGCATCATCGGCAGCAGCTGATCGCATATACCCCCTTTACTGTTCTTTTCCCCTACCTTGTCCCAGAAGCACAGAGGGGAAATAGAAGAACCAAATTATAAAGAAAGGGCCTAATTAGAAAGGCCACCCATCCACTGCCTCTCTTGCAGAAAGCCCCCATCCCATTTAAAAGTAAATAACCAATAAAACGCAAGGCTATGGAGCTGCAAGTCTTTAATATAAATAAAGAGGAGCCTAGCTGTATCAAAAGGGGCGACTCACTCTATTGCCGCCCACTGCCAAATCTCTTCACCCTCGCACAAGCGCAACATCTGTTACCTCCCGACGCTGAAAGTACAGTCCCAGCCGTTTCGGAGCCGAGCAGACAGCGTCATTCGCTTCCCGTCGCACTCTCCGCTTCCCGCCCCACAAGAACCAACTCAACACTCTTACCCTCATTGCAAAGCTGACGAGGCCCTTCCGCTACCTGCAGCCTGATACGCAGCTCGAAGAAAAAAAGGCACCGGATGAGCGGCAGATGTGTGTTTTTTTTTTTTTTTTTGGGGGGGTGGTGGGCCTTGGTAATCTGTTTCATCAGGTGGGGTTGCCTCACGTGTAATGGTACTTAGAGCACTTTCCTGAACCTCACCTTACTGTTAAGCTGCCATCCCCTTTATAGCCTGAGACGACTAAAAGATATACTAGTGATAGATTAAAAGAACCGCAGTCAAAAGGTTCCACCTTTGCGTGGTCAAGTTACCTATAGTCGCCTAAACGCGATGCTCTTTTCGCGGCATGCTGTCGCCCTTTGGCTCGGCTTACGCTGTGTATTCATACATACTTTTTGAGGACATTGGTCATCCCCGCGCTTATCTTTCCTATGGCATCAGGGTGGTGCCTTCCCAACGGTGACTGTGAAAGTGCACGCTGGCATCCATGGCTACAAGTTCAAACACTTGTATGCAGGGTTCGTAGGCAGACCGACTGCCACATTTACAGACTAGCGGACCAGCTGACTGTTCTACTCCCGGACACCCGAAACCCTCCCGCTTTCGTTCGTCTGACTATCCCGCCGAGTTTCAATGCATTGTTGTGAAAGTCTGGGCTGATGCCTCCCACCGTGTCTGTGTTGCCTGCAATCATAATACGAGGTGCGAGACAGAGAAAAGTGTGTCGCTCGGCACTACGAAGCGCTTTTGCTACCGGTATTGCTGATCTGGCCTGAAGCGGCCATGAATGAAAATGAAAGACTTGCATTTAGCGCGCTTGACTGGGCAGGTATGTGTAAATCAAACACAGCGACAAACAAACCCTATATGTCTCTATGCGGCTTTTTTTTTTTTTGTGCTCTAATAAATATCCCTTAACCCCAGGCACACTTCATGTCTTGCAGGGTGGACCATTATCGAAGAAACACGAATGCACAGGTTTGAAGGGATGAAAGCAGAGGCTGATTTACTTATTGTGTGAAAAGATGGCCAATACCATAGAAAGTGGCGTAGGGGATGAGGTTAATAACTGTGTGTCTGCCGCTGGAAGTGCACGCAGCGCACAAGTGTCACGCGGGCCCCTGCCACGGTGCCCTTACTTCGCCGAGCCCTACTCCGCCCAATACTGGCGCAGCGCGCCCGCCCCTCACACCCATGACCAGGCGCCCTTCCTTTCGCCGAGCACCACTCGGCCCGATAAAGGCGCGGCGCGCCCTCCCCGCGCCCCTGACCAGGTTTTTTTTTTTTGTCCACATTGGTATTTATTTATTTACTTGTTATGTATTTTGTATTTTACCGGCTTGCAACTATAAGCCGCTTCGCAGGGCCAGTCGGGGGCCGCCGAACAAGTAGCAAACCGTGAAACAGTGAAGTCGCCACAATTTGCTGGCTATCGTTCAATTGCAATGTCTGTTGGAAATTCAGGAATTTATTTTGCAGCAGTTCCTCTGAAACGGCTCTAGAGATGTTAAGAATGCCGTTAATTGAAACCGAGACCCAGGCCGTGGGCACTGAAGGGGGCTGGCTGCTACCTTTTCGCCGAGCACCACTCGGCCCTATACAGGCATCGGCCCACCCCCAGTACATGTCCCTTTTCGCCTCTTGTGACCTGGTTGTGAATCGAACCTGCGACCATGAGGTCACCAACGATTCCTGTACTCTGAGCCACCTTACTCATCCCTGCGGCATGCCGGCGAGGGCGCCCGTGCCGCCGCTTCCGACAGGCTTCCAACTAGCCCACTGTGCCCCCACCTGGAAAACACGACGATGCCAGCGCCGCCCCCGCGAATGATCGGTCGTCTGCACCAACTTCCGCCGTACTTAGACGAGGTGAGGAACGTTGCGGGTGGGGGCAGGGGGGATGCTGGAGCGGCAGTAGTGAGTTTTTGGTTTCGGGAGCCAGACTCTTGTGGGCCCCGAGAGAGATTGTTTGTTGGGGGAGGTCGGGGGTGGGCGGGCGGTTGCAGGAGTTGCGTGCGGGGGGGGGTTTTGGAAGTAGGAGGCACAGATTTGTTTTTTGGGGGGGGCAGAACTCGAGAGAGTGAGAGTAAGGCTGGGTGGTGTTGAGGGGGAGGGCAGGGGGGGTGGCGGTCGGCTGGACGATGCGGGCTGATGATATTTCAGAACTCGACGTGCCTCCGGTTTTGCTCGACGTGACTCCGGTTGTGGGTAGATTGCCCTCCCTGGCTTTCTTGGGTGCGTTCTATGACCCATAGCCCCCTTTTCCTAGCGCAGGAATACATCCCATCACACGGCCACCGCCCTTGCCCCCCGACTTCTTCCGACTCACCTAGGACTTGCCCTGCACAGATGTCCACAGTCAGGTCTCAGCCAGCCACTCTCTCGTTGCTCGCCTTACGCCCAAAGAGGCCCAGCCCTGCGAGGTCACCCCTTAAAAGGACCTCCTGGCCTCACTCCTCCCTCCTCACACCTTGGGAGCCATAAACGAGAGGTGGACCACCCTCCCTAAGTACGGAGGCCCCTCCTGGCCATTTGCCTCCCTAACAGGGAGCAACGCTAGGGAGCTGTCCCCCCTATTGTCGCCCTACATGCGACGTGGCCAGCTACATTTTATGTGCGAATGTCAAAGGTCAGGTTAAGAGACAATAGCTGGAAGGCAGTTGCCCACCAGTTTCTAAGCAGACTTGCCTCCACCCCCTGTATACCCCGTGCCTCATCCTTTCCTTCGGGGATAGCTGTAAGTCCATGATGCGGTTCAAAAGTGGTGTTAAAGTCACCTGCAAGTATAATTGGACATTTTTCAGGGCGTTCAGAGAGGAGATGTAATAGTAAATTTAGTGTAGGTGAATCATTGCTTCTCTGGGTTGAATGATTGCATATATTGTACAGGTTTAACCTCTGGCTATTCAGTCCACTGATACTCAGCCAAAAGATGTTGTAATTATCCAGCTTAAGTCTTTTTATTGTAATGTTGGGCATATTTTTGACCCAGACCAGTAGCCTACCTGACCCGTGGCCCACCCTTGGATGGTAGTGCTTCGAGGATAAAGTTGGTGTAACCCTGCATAAAAACAGTGTCCAATGCCCAAGTCTCTTGAAGTAAAACTGTGTCAAAGAGGATAATATATGTGCACCACTCAGGGTAAATGACTTTCCCCCGTAACCCCGCTATATTCCACGATAGTTTTGTTTAAGGTCCGCTTCTTCTTGAATTAAATAATGGTACATTTGTGGTAGTAATACCAGGCCTCAGAGTTCCAGAACTACTCTGGTGAACATCAGTAGCAGTGAAAGGAGTTGCCAATTCTGATGTATAGGAGGCTTATGTGCGTGCCTGTAGGTAGTACATGAATATCATTACTCAATGAGGGTGCTTCAGCAAGGTCACTGGAGCGGAACAAACTTTTCAGACCTGTTAGACCATACAAAAGTGGCTGAGCAGTCAGTCAGTCATAAAGCAGAGGGGCATCTCCATATCCCTCAAAGTTGTTGTGTTCCCTTGAGCACATGCATATGCTCCACTATGCCCCTGGAAGGCGGTGCATGTGAGGAAGAGGATCGAAGGTTCCTGGCAAACTGATCACTTTGATAGCTCTTAAATTGGATCCTACAACCCGGGGGTGGTTAGGAACAAGCTTCAAAAACCAGTAAACCGTTGACAAAGGCAGTGTCCCTCAGGTGTAACTCAATAGTGTCCGATGTATCTTCTGGATTGTAAAGGCGCTGGGTATAAACAATGTCCATGTGCACAATAGAGAGGCACTGCCTGTGTTCTGATCTAGTGTACCACTTTGTTCACCAGGGAGTCAGTGTTTTCCTTGTAATCAAGTTTAACCCGTGGCCCATTGGTCATGTATACTAAGCATCACCTGTTGCATCCCTGAAAGCTTGGGTGCAATTAGTTATTTACTAGGGGTGGATTGGCCAGGTTCCTTCCATATTTGTCAACTGCAGTATCTTGAAAGTTGCTGACAAGGCTGCTGGAAAAAGAATATTCCTGTGAGCCATATGGAAGGTAGAGAGGCCTTTGAGTGCATTCAGATCCACATGAAGCAGTGAGTATCGTTGTAATTTCAGGCCCAGGCTGGCCAATGCAGGCTTCTGGGTTGATTGCCAGATCGGGTGTGTAATCATTTTGGAAAGCTTTGGCGGCAGGGAATTTGTGCTGGAACTTGGGTGGAATTTCCTCCGCCGACTTGGCATGGGTCTCGCAATCCTGGCTGCCATGACGTACCTCCTGAGCACCAGTTGCCAACTTTGTTGGTTCTATCTTGAACTCTATATCCAGTTCATTGAGATCAAATACTGTTTGGGTAGTTGCCTAGAGAGCGGTTTTCAAATCACTGACCGCCCTTCTTAGGCTATCAATGAGCATGGTTATGCTCTCCAAACAATTAGGGGGTAATTGCAGATCTGTAGATAATGGCTGCCGTTGGTTAATCTCCAAAGTAGTTGAAGGGGCAAAACGGTTGCTACAAGCGATAACTGGCATGTGAACTACTTGGTTATCTATTATGTTCCGTAATGGTGATTGATTACTACTAGTGAAAGGCTGATTTGTTGACACATTAACTTGGCGATTGATCTATATATGCTCCAAGGCATGTAGACTAGTGCCTGGGGTATTAGTGTGATCACTGTTCTTAGCCTCCTTCTTACTTAAAAAATTGGTTATTTTCAGGCCTCTAAAAATTATAAAAACGTTACTAGACCTGCAGGTCAAGTAACTTGAATGATCTATGCAACCTAACTGCAATGTACTTGACTCATAAATGGGTCTCAAACTGTGTGATCTTAGGGAAATATTTTAGTTTACAGAGTCACCTTTTTCTTCATTCTCACGTATGAGTGCACTTTCAAATATGTGAGCTTAGCATTTCTGCTGTACAAAAAACTCTTTTGTTTGATTAAATATACTGTTTTCTCCGTATATAATAAGAATGTAACCCACATATAGGGGACATGTGATCCATGACTTGCCTCTTAGTTTACTAATAACATTGTCATCAGGGCAATAGTGTTTCTTGGTTTATGCTTAAACACTCACTTTTAATAACTATATTACTAAAGCATGATGTGGCCGCACACCATCATTTACAGAGATTACATTTCCAAGAAATGTCCTAAAACCATTCCACTAACTTGCAGCTTTACTGATAATGCTACACAGTATATGAACAATAATTGTGAAAATTGGGTTTCAAAAAACATATTTATCATTTAGAAATCACCAAGCAAAGTGCTGTGATTTGTTTTCATTCTTTTAAAATATTTTTTTCATCACACAGAAGTACAAAAAATAGGCTTTCACAACTACTGAAATATGTTTTGACATGTTTGCACACACCACATTTAAATAAATCTTTGAACAGCAGGTCAGAGAGTTCTCCTTACAAAATCCTTGGACTTTGCAGTTAGAAGGAAAATAAATTAATTGCAAGACAACTGACTTTTGACCTTTGTCTCTGAACACAGAGCTAATGTGACAAGATCAAAAGATTTAAAGGCACCTTTACTGCTCCTGTACTTTTATTATTGAACAGAACACCTATTGTTTGTCAACTCAAAGAGGTGAGTACTTCCTAAAAATAGCTCAACTTGATAAAATGTGACTCGCCATAGCAAGTGGGCCCAGTAGAATTTTCCAGGCCTGATTTTAGAATTCTTATTTTTGGCTCTCCTGTGCTCAGCTTGCTCACCCTCCTTGTTTAGCATCCACTGATAGGTTATCGTTATTTTAGTGTACAATTATTTCAGCTGCATGTTTTTTTTTTAAAGTTTAGATTTGGAACCTGGAACCCTAGCGGTTCAGTGGCTTTTATCTTCCAAATAGTAAATACTCAGAGTGCTCACAGTTTTAAAGCAGCCCCACTCTTTGCAATGGTGGCTGTCTCTGGGCCAATGGTGGTGGCCCTGCCTCGCCTCTTCCTGGCTCTGACAGGCACAGGACTGGCCCGCCCTTAGCCTGGTCTTCGCCTGGGACGGTGACTGCTCTTCATAGCACCTGAGTGTAGCACAGCTGTAGCGCATTGCTAGGCTCCTCCCTGGCCTCGTGGTGATCTGGGACTGGTAGTCCCCAGGTAGCCCCTTGCTTTGCTCCTTTTTCTCCTTTTGTAAGCTCCTGCACAGTTGGGACAGCGACTGCGCTTTATAGCACCTGCATGTAGCACAGCTGCATCGAGTTGCAAGGCTGCTCCCTGGCACTGTGGTGATTTTGGGACTGGTAGTCTTCTGCTTAGCTCCTTTTGCATGTTCCCAAGCAGCGGGGATGGTGACTGTGCTTTGTTGTGCCTGAGTGTAGCACAGTTGCAGCACGTTGCAAGGCTCCTGCCTGGCCCCATGGTGATCTGAGGCTGGTAGTCTCCTGCTTAGTTCCTTTTGTGGCTTCCCACGCAGCAAGGTCAGTGAAAGCGGCTTTATATTTGTAAGGTCAAGTCCCTCCAGGCAGAAGCACAAACATCCCAGACCGGTTTTGACCTGCTTACTCCTGATTATGTTATGTTATGTTATGTTATGTTAAAATTGCTTATATAGCACCTAAACTGCCCAGGGGCCTCGTAGCGCTTATACTGCAACGCAGACTGATTAGTAAAGTACTGCCTAGCAGTTTGGTCTGGACTGTTCCTACACCATGGCAAGTAATGATGGGCTAGGATGCGGTTCTGAATTATCACCAGAGGCTGAGATTAATGTATGCATTCCTTTGATCACCTTACTGTGTGACAATAAATGGTTCATGTGCTCACTCTACCACATGACTCAAGCTATATCCCAGAGATGAGGTCTACATAGGCCGAAACCAGTATGGAATTGCTTGTGTTCCCTTCTACAGGGGTCTTTGCTGGCAGTTCGAGCTAGATTATTCCTATTGGAGCAGCACCAGGACGGATTTGCATATGGCATGTGCCTGTCTCGAGTGGCACAGTGGGCAAAACGATGGAGTGAAATATAGGCCTAAACAACCACCAGTGGCTGAGATTAATTCAAGCATTTCTTCCATCACCTTGCTGTTTTTGTTTTTGCGCTAAGGTCCCACACCTAAGTCAAACCAAAGACTTTATAAAATCCAAAATGCAACCTCACTCTTTGCTTATTACTTGAAAATTTAGAGAATCACAGGGGTTATTTATAGTTTGGCAGGTGGCTCAACAGCCTGCTAGGCCACAGGGTGATCTTGTCTCCGCTTTCTTGGTGGAGGGCTACTACCATATCTACAGATCCCTGCTTGCCTTGCAGGCATCTTTGTGAAAGAACTGCCCCACCTCTATGGCGGAGGCACTTTTGTCGCAGCTCAACCAATCACTCAATCTTTTCTACAGCGGAACACTATCACCCCTAGGGGTATCTGGGCACTGAGGCTGTCAGATACCCCTAGGGGTGATAGTGTTGCGCTTTACAAAAGTTTGATTGATTGATTGAGCTGTGACAAAATACCTCTGCCATAGTGGTGGGGTCAATTCAAAAAGCCACGTCTTGAGCTGCTTTCTGAAGTCTGCCAGGGAGGGTGCCGTTCAAGGAGGAGAGGGAGGTCATTCCAGGCTTTGTAGGAGAATGTGCAGCCCCTGCTGCGGGTGCGATGAATGCAGGGAACGTAGGGAAAGTGGAGCACAGAGTCTCGAGGGAAGATGGAATTTCTGTGGGTGGTTGATGTAGGACGGTCTAAGTTTGTGTAGGGTTTTTAGGCGTGTGTGAGCATCTTGAACTGGCATCTTTTCTGGACAGGGAGCCAGTAGAGTTTCCTGAGGTGAGGAGTGTTGTGGGTATGCATGGGAAGGTCCAGGATAAGTCTGGTTATTACCAAGTGAGCTTTTCGGGCTAGGACAACCAGTGACAGTCACCTTTCCCCATGGAGGGTGAGGCAAGCGGTCCCAGGGCTTGGTGGTCAAGCAACAGATGAACCTCAGATTAAGGGTTTCCATTAGCAGAACCAACTGAGGCTCTGCCAGTAGAACCCCAGCAGTCCCCAAATGGTGGGGCAAAGGAATGAGATTGGCAGATTAAGCATCCGTCATTTTTTATTAGATGCCCTGTATCCACCAACCCTTTTGACCATCTTTAGCTATTTCAGACACTCACTGGGGTTCTTTCTGCAATGTGTACTATAGCAATGGCTAAACTCAAAAAAAGACAGAGGTGCAGTCAGGAGGCAGAGAGAAGACATAAGTGTTATCTGAAACCCACGTATGCATGGCCAATGGAGGTTCTGGGGCAAAGAAAAAGCAGAACAAACCAAGTGGGTAAAACATAATGCAAATGTGTAACTAATAGCATTTCACACCTCATTGAAGTGGGAATGAGAAAGTATAGGATTAAATAGCTTTAGGAAAATAGGAAAGCAAAGAGAAAAAAAGAAGGTTCCCTGTTGGGTGTTACTTGTAGACAAAAAGAAGTGAAGAACTAGAGAAGAAAGTGAAATGAAGAACATTATAGAAAAGTGGGCTAGAGCCCATTAAACAAGGGGAGCAGAGAGAAAACTAAATACACATGAGAACCCAGTATGCACCCTATGGTACAGTGGCACTGGTCGCACTAATGAGGCCATAGTGTGGTTGTGATACTCTAATAAGACTCTTTTTTCCCACTTGTAGGAAGAGACAGTTAGTGAGCGGAAGACAATCCATTACTTGAAGCTCAGTGCTCCCTGGGACGTGCTGGTCTACTATGCCGAAGAGCTGTGCATGAGAGCGCCACTACAGGTACGTGAGCAAGGCCTTCTTCACACTCAAGTCCAACACCGTTACCCTACAGACACTCTAATCCGTGAGAGAACTCATTACAGACATACCTGCCAGATGTGCATTTTTCCAAATTTCCACAATGCCCCAGTTACTGCAATTTCCCACTTTCCAAAGTGCCTCAAGTAAGCACAGTTCATTTTTAGACCCAGTATCTTGATAGGATTTTCAGACCCAGTATCTCGATAGAAGGCCACCGTTTAATTTTGTAGCATCGTTGAATGTACAAAGTGTGCTGCTTGGTGCATTTTGAAACTTGGAAAGCTCAGGATAGGTTCACCGTCTGAACATGAAGGAGTACTCTCGCCCTGGCTATGTTGTGGGACAGTGAGTTTGTGATGAAGCTACTGTAAGGGGTGAGAGGCAGTGGAGAGGGCCCATAGCAGTGAAGTAGCATGACAAACCAGTATGACACAATTTCTATCTTGAAAGGTCCAACCAATTCAGAGCGCATTTCTTGGGTAAGGTCCACAGATTGTCAAGAAGTGAAAAACACTATGCCTATGGACGCAGCCTTGCAACAGCAAGGAATAGTGTCTTATTGCTTGACCAGACTTTGGCCACTTGGAGATGACCTCTCAGATGGGAGTATTCACTTCAAGGTGACCTCTCACAAGGGAATATGATGCAGATCCAAAGAGTTTGTATCTGCTCAGTGGCACCTTGGGAGTTTCTGTTTTTTTTTATGTTGAGGAATAGGGCTATCTTATGTCCCAGAAAGAAGCTGAAGTCCAAGTTCCACTCTGGAGAAGTAGTACCTTGCTGCTTGGGAGACGATGGGTTTTGGGTACTCTCAACGACCTTGGTAGTTACATCATTACATCAGATCTTCAGTGTTCATAGCAGACAATGACTAATCCCCAGAAAGCCACGATGCACCCCAAAAAAAATCTATGTATGCTCCCAGCAGACACAAAAGCCTCCTACAGGCTATGACTGCCCTCATCAGACAAGAATGTTCCTAGCATAGCATGAATGCCCCCAAAGGAACGTCAATGTTGTCTGTCAATAATGAATTCCCATGTCTGTAATACATTTAATGATCACCAGCAGCCTTTGATTGCTTACCAGTGGCTATGAGTTACTCCAGTAGGACAATGAGTGCTTCATTTTACCCTTCAAATACTTGTGGGGTATTCATTTGTGAAACTTAATTGCATCTTCATGTTACATCTAAGAAGACCTTAAAACGGACTGATGATTGGCAGGGCACATTATTTGTATTACCAAATATTTTTTACATTGAGCATTATACAATCATAGTGATGTTAGATTTCTTAATATGTGGTGGGGCTACATTGTTCATGCCTCATACTTATATTTTTCACATGCGTGTTATTGGTCTGCCAGACTGGCAAGTTTTGCCCTTTAATGCATATGGTTGAGGCATTGGTGGTGCCCATTGGTAAACAAGTTCTAAGCAAGCGTCATCTTCTTCAGTTTTAGATTTAGTTCTAGGCATCACTAGCAGATAGGTGCAGAGTTCAGGGGCTCGATGAGGTGGTAGAATATGACTTTTTCTTTGAGGTTGTTGAGGGTGAAACTTCTGTTGTGGACCACGTAGCACAACCAGGGTGTGATCTCTACCAGTATGTCCATGATAGAAGGTACTCTACGATAAACAGGAGAAGGGTGCAACTTTTTCAGTAAAGTGGGGGTAAATGACACGATTCCTTGTTGAACAGCACATATGCTCAACCAAGGAAAACACCCTGAAGAAAACACCCTGATGCGATTGGTAACAGCAGTCGGGTCCCATCAGAACTGTGAGATCCACAGGAGCGCCACATGTGTTTACTTTCACCTGGAGATTTGGGTTGCTGAAAGAGAAAGTTTTAGGAAAAATAAAGAATGACTAGAGGAATTGGCCCTGGAATTGCCGATTCCCCAGTGATTCCTAGTTTCATAGTGGACCCTTTTAAGAAGGGGTGGATTTTCCTTGCCCCAGAGTTATTTGTACCCCTGGAAGTACTAACACTGGGTTAGGGAAATATAAACTCATTTTCTGTGTCACTCATAATGAGGACCTACATATCAGTGATTAGCTGTGTGTCTGCCATATCCGTTACAACCAGCCTTATTTTTCAGAACCTGCACCTTGTCCCTACATTTTTCGCTTTCAGTCAGATAAAATTCTCCCCAACATCAACTGCATGTCTCGGAAATACAGAAATAAAAAGATAACCCATATTGCTTTGTGGTGACAAAAAATCTATAGCTTATTTCAAATATATATGTATAACCCATACACTACATCTTTGTTAGAAGTTCAACTTTATACATATTTCCGCTCTTTCCTTTTTTTCTTTGAGTACTGAGTGCTAATAAAAACCACACTCGTTATACAATCACGTCGACTTATATCATGAAATTGAGGATATCATTTTGAATGCCACGGGTGTCCTGCTTATCCACCATATCAGCTGAGGTTATTGCATTTACTCCCACGTCGGAGGACAGAACATATATTAAGAGACACCAACTTCTTGGTGTAGATCACTAGGCCTTCAGAGCAACCACTCCTGCAGGAGCTAGTCTGAAAACTAATGCTCCATATGCATACAAGCGAACATTTTCGAGCTGCAACCAGGGACATATTGAAAGGAAAAAATCATGGAAATGCATTTCCCCCGTTGACTTTTATAGAAGCAGAGGCGAAATTAAACAGGAGACAGCTAAAATAAAGCTATTTTGTGGCTTAAAAATCGTGAGTCTCCAGCCTGAATCGAGTCTAATGGCATGCTTTAGGGCCTGCTGAGCAAACTTTTGTTCTTCAAGCCTAGACTCCTTAAGCAAGAGTTTCCTCTTGAAAAAAACTAAAATAAATGCACGTCCGAAGCATCGCTATGAATAGGGCGGTTGTTATAACATACATTGACCCACAGCCCTGTTTCCAAAATGGGAGCCAACTGAGACAGCTACCTAAAACCTGGCTGTTTGCCACCATCTAAATGAGGCTCGCATACCGTCATTTGGGCACGGCTGGGTCCCTGTCAGTTTACAGTCAGGCTCACATTCCTCCGAATTCTAAATAAGACTTCGAGTGACTAAGCACAACTCGAAATCATGATTTTTACATAAATTGTCATTAAATTCTTGTTTGCACACACTTGATTTCCTCAGAACTCGGAATGGCGCAGCACCGTTCGCGGAAAAGTTCAACCCTTTAGTCATTTTCGGTTTGTACATTATTAATCGTCAAGCAATTTGTGGATTTTGAGTTATTTGCAAAAAACATCCTAATGGTGCCTCAGGGATACAGAAATAAATAGATGTCCAATTACATTCATATGCAGCGCATTTCCTTGCTTCAGTGAACGGTGAATATTCGCACACACAGATCAAGGCTAAAACATTTCTGTCACCTGATACAGAGAACGATAATTGCCGGGGAGCTGCTTCTTTGTGCAGCTCTTTTCTGAGCCTTGTCTATTTTAAAAGTATATGTAAGACGTCTTCTGACTCTAACTAGTGGTATTTAGTAGGTACCGAGGACATTCTATTGGTTCTTTCTGTGGGGTATATCAAAATAGAAGTTCTGCGGTGATTGGTTCTAAACTGGACTACTTCAGTGCTCTCTATCAGGCACTTGCTAACGACCTTGTGGCCCAGCGGTCGGTCATCCAAAAATCTGCTGCCCATCTGCATCTGTGCCTATCATGCCGGGACTCTGTTCACTATCAACTTGTTAAAACTTTTTTGGTTTCCTGTAATCAGAATCCATTTCAAGCAGATATGCCATTGAGCCATGCAGGCATTTGAATCCGGTGTCGTAATGCATTTTTCATCTTGCCTCTTGCACAGCCCTTATATCTGTACGAGCAGTCCGGAAGGATAGACCCTTCCTTTTCTAACTTCCAAATTCTTGAACAGTATGTTTCTCCAACTTCACTGCCAGGCTAAGCAAATCACCTTCTGGAAAAATCTTAAAACCCGACTCTTCTCTTTACCCTCCAAATATTCATTCATTCTGCACCTTGCTAGTTCACTGATCTTTAGGTTCAAGATACGTTTTTGGCCACTGGTATACTTTGTAAATGTACAATTCACTGATTGATTGATTGCTTCATTCACTTACTCCCTCAAAACCAAGCAACCTCAAAAGAGAAATCTATCAGTGGCTCAGACATAACCTACATTTCCTGTGCTCATTCTCCCCTTCTGACTGCTGTTTTTTCAGAATAGTTGACGCCCAACTTACATCAGCACCACAGGCATCACCTGAGATTTTTAAATCTCTTGGCGCATATCTTTTCCTATCCTTCTAGATTAAGAAAGGAACATTCAGCTACTTCAGGATGCGAAGATGAGAGTATGGCAGCCCTTGTCACAGAAGGAGGGCCCCATATAGTGCATTAAACTAATGCTACACAGTGTTCTTCTTCGGGTCTTAAGTTTCATGAGGACATTTGACCAGGCAGGTCAACCCCGAGCCTTTGCTCATTCCCCAGTCACCTATAAATGCCAATAATTACAATAACTAACTCATCCTTTTTTCACTTATCGCTATAAAAATTAAACTTTGGACAACCCCAAAGACACAAAGATTGGTTCAGAGACCAAAGAATCCTGAACAAAGTCACCCAACCCTCCAAAATAAAACATGCACCAAAATATATTGGTCCAGTACTAGAAATATATTATGTTACAAACCAGTACGCTGGGACTGTGTTAGAGATCATAGACAGAGTGGACCCGCAAATCCCTGAAAAGACAAAAAGCAACAAAAGTTACTTTAAACAACTCCAGCTAGATACAAGTAAGGACAATAAAGACATTTTTGAAGCTCACTCCCCCTTTACTTAGTCAGAAACTGCTATAGCAAAAACTCAGTAAAAAAACGCTAACAGTTGTAAAACAATCCATGACACCATCTCCTGTGGCAGTTACAAGCGACTATGAAAACATTAGGAGTTTTCTACCACTGCTGTTGAGAATGTGGAAAAAATCAAACACACACAAAACAATAAGAAACACAAATCCAAGAAGAAAAATCATAGAGTTCATAGTCCTCAATTAAAAAAATAATTCAAGATAACGTGATTCTGACCCTTGCCATGATCTGATCCACATCACATTCTTCTGAATCTATCCTATATCTTCGTTGCTGAGATAGTTTAACTGTTGGATTATACACAACTTATTGAACCTCACAAACACCTCTATGTCATAAGAACCAGTTCCAGAATGGCCAAATATACAACAGAGGGTTGATCCAGGATGGATCTATTTGTGTTAAGACTAGATTCTGGTAATTGTCTACTTGTTGGGATTCCCAAACGTCACCTGGCTCCACTCAAAACAGTCCAAATTGCAGCTACCAGATAGGCCACATGATTCAGAAAATGTTACCGTATTTTGTTCATTCTAATCTTCCTATAGTGACTTCCAATCTAATCAAGTAATATATACAAACTTGAATGCATCACTCATTTAGGAAGACTAAGCCTTATGAGGACAGTGCTAACTGAGGAATTATGATACCCTTCTCGAAACTCTAACATGAAGTAATCAGAATCAATGAAATAATCATTTTTATGAGTGCCTCCAGAGTATGGAATACCACACCTGCTAACATCAGGACAATTGCATCTTAGGAATCTTTTGCAAGGGAGCCAGAAATCCTGCTGTTATAGAACCTCTCCCTCTTGTAGGGGCACAGATTTCTGAAAGCAATGGACCACAGCTACTTCCCTGATCACTATGGTATGATTATTTAGTATGGTATGAAAAATATCTACTGAGTGACACAATTTTGACATTTGGTCACCAACCTTAGAAAGAAAATGTTTTTCCTTTAATATTTTAATTTTGGTCTGTAATTATGGAATTGCCACTCATCATACCTGATTGAAGGTTTGTACAAATTCCACTTAATTTTCCCCAGAGATGAAGTTAATAAATCCAGATGATTATTTTTTAAACTACCCCTATGTAAACCTCTGCTACCCTGTGTCTTCTCTGTAGTACACAAAACTTCCAAAATAAATAAATCACACAGTTGATTCTCATTGAATAATCTAACTATAAAATTACAGGCAGCAGACTGACAGGGTGATGTCACCGTAAAATGAAGCTTGACACAACCACATGATTTAATCTCCAAATATGCATATATAAGATGTAATCTTAGACACAATAAACACAGATAGAGATTTGGTTAGCATGCCTCACGATCCAACAGAACTCACAATCTAAGGATCAATAGAAAATGAAAAATATGGAGATACATCAGTGCAGATGTAATTTCCCAGACTGCCAAACTGTATTGGTTTATAGTCAGGTCACGTTTAGAATCAAGACTGAGAAAGGATACCACCTTCATCTATTTATGATAAGGTGGCTACAAAAGGAATCCCACTACTGCCATAGCTTTTATGCCTTGTGAGATTCCTCTTGGACTCTCTCTTGAAAGTAAATCATGGTATTACTTAGTGCCCTTATAAGCTAATAACCTTGTCATCTGAGGGGAGCTGGCAACTAGATTATTAGCTTCTCAGATGGTGTGTATTTTCTGGTATAAGACTACCTATCGTGTCGCCTAATACTGCCTAACTAATCATATTGGATGGCTTATTTTACAAAGAACTTTGTAGAAACATGAGCAAAAGGAAACTCAGAATCAGGTCACATCTTTCTCCTCACAACAGCACAAATAGGATTTTGCCACAGTGTGACTAGGCAAGGCCTTTGTTACTGTGCATAAAGAATGATGTTACACTTACTAATTTTTATTTACTGCGAAGTTCAAAGCTTAGTTCAATAGGCTGAGAATTACTCGTCCTCCTGATCTGTAAAAGCTGTCTCCTTTGTGATATGATTCAGGCTCATATAGAAGGGCTTCATTTGAACAAACTGTACTGTATGACTGTCTTTTTGTTTACCAGTGAGACCATTTTAGGCCACCAGACGTGCTTCAGATGGTAAACCTTCCAAGGGGTTTGGGCTAAGTTAAACGCCAGTCTCTTTAAGGGAGACCCAAACCCAAGAAAAGACAACCAGGGTTACAGCAAAGTTAATGGAGGAATGGCTGGATAGCTTTACATATCTCGTTTAAGAAAGTGTGCTGGTTAAGTCCAGAACCTCCTAAAAATGCTAGACAATTAACATGATCCAATTTAAGCCATGTGGCTGTTCAGCTCACACGTCTGGTGGCAGTAACTTCATTATTGCACTACTCAGCCCACTACAGTCCTTTATTAAGAGCTTAACTCCCGGAATCAATCTGCCAGTGAAAATTGGGAGTATGCAGATTTTTATAGAGGAACCTTTCATATGCAAAACAAAACTGAGAGGAATTGTATCTTTTGATGAGGGGTGCAGGGACCTGTACGATGTGTGATTGTTCACTGACAGCACATCATTTCAACCTCACATTGTTTTGGATGCATTATCCAGTTTTAGTAATTGCAATGCCATTTTGAGCTTTTGGTGTCCATCATAACTGAAACCCTGAAGTAATTTTATCCTTTGTCTTGTAAGGCGCAGCCCAATCCGGACAGAAACACATCCGATGAATTTCTGAAGAAGCTGCACATACCCAATGTCATGTACGAGTGGGTCCCTAACAAACCCATGGACTACTACACCTGTGCTTTCCGCAAGTCCAAGCTAGATAGGTGAGTCTGTGGTGATCACACCTGCACCTTCTGTTTGATGAAGCATGACGGTTGAGTGTGTGGTTAATATACCTGTGCCTTAAGCAGGTGAAACCGTGGCAGTTAATTATAGGGTTGCTGCACTCATGGATACTATGGATCAAAACCTTTCAGGTGAGATTGTGGTGCACACACCCCTGCTCTTTCCAAATTCTGTATTACCATGGAGGAAGGGAACGGAGTGTACCAGTATCTGCATTATACATAAACACAACTAGAAATGATTACAAAAGCATTCAAGCTCCTCCAAGAAAGAGAGGTGGAGAGGATGCTCGTTCAACACAGCTTTACAGAGCATTTCCTCCATGTTTATTGACCATTGTCTGTCTATGTAATTATGGGATCTTAGAGGGTCTTTAACATCTGGGCAGAAGGCTGCCATTACTGTAAAAAACACACCAAGTCTTAGATGGATGGTTCCTCAAAAACGTGTAGACTCCACCTAAGTTAGAAGTTGTTTGCTAAATTTAATACTGCCAGAGAAGAACAGGTGAGCAAGGGAGAAACATTTTTGCTGGACTGATTATCACCTTACTAAGATTTGAATAAGCCACCAAAACCAACACAGTACCTGTGGGGAGAAATTAAAACATCCTGGTTATAGCAGGCATCGGGTATTATCCCGGGAAGCTGGTAGGGTGGGGGTCGGTTTTGCAGCGGTGTGAGCTGATTTTGTTACTGGGGCGATATTGCATCAGTGCTGTGAAATCAGCCCCCAGTAACAAAAGCAGCAGTGCTTCACACTTGCCCCCCGCCACCCCTGACCAGGAGCTGGTCTGACAAACTTGCCAGGGCTGCTTTGGGTTCCCAGTCTGGCCCTGCTATACACCGTGGAAACACTTGAAAAATAATATGTTTTTAACTGTTCTGCAAGGATCGGACCCCACTCCTGAGGAACCTGAGGAACATGAAGGGAAAGTTGACAGTTTGCTTTCTAAATTGGAACAGGACCTAGCCAACACATCCCAGCACAACTGGTCAACATAAAAGTCAGGCAAGTTATCTAAGGGTAATGCCATTCAAAATTTGATAAAACCAAAGCTACAAAAGAGAAAGCTTGAGAAAACTTGTAAGGGTGTGGTGAGCCCTCTAACTAAGGCTGCCTACGTGTGTGGCTCTGGGACAAAAAGAGATTGTTCTTTAATAACCAGCTTGATGGACCTGACTTCCTGGAGAATAACTATGCAAAACATTGGGGGCATTACTGAATCTGGAAGCTAGATCAAAATTCTGTAGACACTCCCAAGGATTTTGTGAGGTAGCAGTCACTTCTTTCAATCAGATAGTCAAGAATATTCAAAGGGAGATCCAGTCTACAGCAGGCCACATGATAAGAAAATTGGGACTGTCTTAGTGGCTAATGAGAGATGTAGTACACATATTTCAGACATTGGCCCACTTTCTGGTGATCTGTTTTAGAAAGATTGGGACTGTCTTAGTGGCTAATGAAGGGCCTAGCCCACATATTTCAGATATTGACCTACTTTCTGATGATCAGTTTGAGGTACTGGTACCTAAGACTAAAACCTTAGGCTCGCCTAAATGTATAACATCACAGAGAATCTTAAAAGAGGTAGCCAATACCCCATTGCTTATAGGTTGGCTTTTGGAGCTAATGACTTATTATCTTAATTAACTAGGGATTTCTATAGGGACATTTTAACTGTAAGAAGGGTCCCCTGGGTTGGCCCATCCCCTAAAGCCTCACAAGGGGACTGCATCATCATAAATTTTAGGAGCCCCTGGATTGTCAATGCTCTGTATCACCATTTTTCAACTACAAGGCTATCTGCAGGGTTTATAAGAGTACAACAACTATCTATGTTTATTCCCCCGACATCTAATCCATGTCATTCTGACTTAATTCATCCTGGGAAACAGAATTTTGGTAATCTTGGTGTTTCCAATTCTCCTGATATTGCCCTGACACTGTCTGATAGATTTGAGCCCTTGGCTTCACTGGAGCAGCTAGATTGACCACCAGCAACTGGGGCCACTTTGCAAGGCCCCTCGGGGATAAATACACTGCACCAGCCCTTTTCGCAGCCTAAGGGAGCTTTTGACACACATGATACACAGGGTATGATAGTCTCAGGGATCATTTCTTGGAACGTGGCAGGCTTAAAATAAAAAATTGGAAACCCCGATTGGCTAGAATTAGTGACGGAAAATCTTTTCATCTGCTGCCAGGAGACTTGGCTTGTAGAGCCCCCGCATATTAATGGCTACACCACACATAGCATCCCTGCAATTAAGACCTCAGAAGGTAGGGCTAAGGGTGGTCTGGTCACTTTTTTATCAGTAAAGGCTAGGGGGGTGGATGCGCGTGTTGTGGGCACATCCCCTTTTATTTTGGCTTTATTTTTTAAATTAGCAGAGCCATTCGATATATTACTGATTAATTATTATAATAACACCTTTGATAACTCAGACACCAGCGTGGTTGGTAGCTTGGAGATGACAATATATAAGGCAACAAACATTAGTAAAAAGGACCTAAGAATAATTTGGGTTGATGACTTTAATGCTCATTTGTGTGAGCCAGAGTATTTGGATTGTTGTGGACTTTTGGATGAAAAATGACTGTCCCATTCAGCATTTCAAACACTCTCTATATGGGAATGCTCTTAACTCTCTGATAACAGCTAATTCTCTACTCTTCCCCATACCAGTTTTCAGAGGGGTACCAACGTTTATAAGAGGAGACGCTCACACTACTATCGACTATATTATCTACTCTAGAGAATTATCTTCTCTTGTCGGGCAGTTCAGGGTGACTCCGACCTGTATTAGCTATCACAACCCTTTTTCCATTGAAATAAATTTGGACTTGAGTGATTCGAGAAGAGAGAAGCGACACCCCGACATGAAGTTTTCAACCCAAAAAGGACTCACAATCAAATGGGGAGCACGAACGCCGGCGCAGAAGACAACGGTGAGTACTGCACCTACGACACAGGGGAGGGGGGAGGAGAAAATATTACGGGGACACACATACGCGACACACCCACCCCCACCCCCACCCACTACAACACACACATCAATGCATAGCAATACATCACTGTTACAACCCCCAAACCCCCCCGAAAGAATGCAAAGACAAAAGGAATAGATCATAAACAGTCGAACATATTGTATTATTGCCTTATAAAAATATCACACATTTAAAACTAATATATACATAAATATTAAAAGTCCGATAATTCTAGCTGTCATTGTCCGTGGACCACTGGGCCCAAATCACATGGGCAAGGCCCACACAAGATACCTGACACCAACGGAGAGAACACTGCAGGGGCATCAGATAGAAAAACTACAGGCACCTCAGGGGGAAGGGAAGGGGGGGCCCTTCAGCCACATGAGTACACGACGCCAGATCCACGAGGGGCCTCCATGGCCACTGTCCCATCCTGGGGAGTGCAAAGCCACAGTCTCACAAGTCTCTACAGTGGGTGGGTTGCCCACTGTCCCATCCTGGGGAGTGCAAAGCCACAGTCTCACCAGTCTCTACAGTGGGTGGGTTGCCCACTGCCATATCCTGGGGAGTGCAAAGCCACAGTCTGTCAAGTCTCTACAGTGGGTGGCTTGCCCACTGTTTCATCCTGGGGAGTTCAAAGCCACAGTCTCTCAAGTCTCTACAGTGGGTGGCTTGCCCACTGTTCCATCCTGGGGAGTGCAAAGCCACTGTCTCTCAAGTCTCTAGTCTCTACAGTGGGTGGCTTGCCCACTGTGCCATCCTGGGGAGTGCAAAGCCACAGTCTCTCAAGTCTCTACAGTGGGTGGGTTGCCCACTGTTCAATCCTGGGGAGTGCAAAGCCACAGTCTCTCAAGTGGATAACAGTCTCCACTGGTACTGGAGGGGGACTAGTGCCCAGAGTGCTTCGTGCAGCCCTACCCGACACAGATGCAGGCCTGCCCCTTCCGCCAATGGGCCAGCGGTGCTTGAGATGAAGGGCCCAGTTCAGCGGTTCTAGAGACGGCGGTGCCCAGCGGAGCGGTGCTTGAGATGAAGGGCCCAGCGGAGCGGTGCTTGAGATGAAGGGCCCAGCGGAGCGGTGCTTGAGACGGCGGTGTCCTGTTCAGCGGTGCTTGAGACGGCGGTGCCCAGTTCAGTGGTTCTTGAGACGGCGGTGCCCAGCGGAGCGGTGCTTGAGATGAAGGGCCCAGCGGAGCGGTGCTTGAGATGAAGGGCCCAGCTCAGCGGTGCTTGAGATGAAGGGCCCAGCGGAGCGGTGCTTGAGACGGCGGTGCCCTGTTCAGCGGTGCTTGAGACGGCGGTGCCCAGCGGAGCGGTGCTTGAGATGAAGGGCCCAGCGGAGCGGTGCTTGAGACGGCGGTGCCCTGTTCAGCGGTGCTTGAGACGGCGGTGCCCTATTCAGCGGTTCTTGAGACGGCGGTGCCCAGTGGAGCGGTGCTTGAGATGAAGGGCCCAGTTCAGCGGTGCTTGAGATGAAGGGCCCAGTGGAGCGGTGCTTGAGATGAAGGGCACAGCGGGAGCGGTGCTTGAGACGGCGGTGCCCTGTTCAGCGGTGCTTGAGACGGCGGTGCCCAGCGGAGCGGTGCTTGAGATGAAGGGCCCAGCGGAGCGGTGCTTGAGATGGAGGGCCCAGCGGAGCGGTGCTTGAGACGGCGGTGCCCTGTTCAGCGGTGCTTGAGACGGCGGTGCCCCGCAGATCGGTGCTTGAGATGAAGGTCCCAGCGGAGCGGTGCTTGAGACTGCGGTGCCCTGTTCAGCGGTGCTTGAGACAGCGGTGCCCTGTTCAGCGGTTCTTGAGACGGCGGTGCCCAGCGGAGCGGTGCTTGAGATGAAGGGCCCAGTTCAGCGGTGCTTGAGATGAAGGGCCCAGCGGAGCGGTGCTTGAGATGAAGGGCCAAGCGGAGCGGTGCTTGAGACGGCGGTGCCCTGTTCAGCGGTGCTTGAGACGGCGGTGCCCAGCGGAGCGGTGCTTGAGATGAAGGGCCCAGCGGAGCGGTGCTTGAGATGAAGGGCCCAGTTCAGCGGTGCTTAAGATGAAGGGCCCAGTTCAGCGGTGCTTGAGATGAAGGGCCCAGTTCAGCGGTGCTTGAGATGAAGGGCCCAGCGGAGCGGTGCTTGAGATGAAGGGCCCAGCGGAGCGGTGCTTGAGATGAAGGGCCCAGTTCAGCGGTGCTTGAGATGAAGGGCCCAGCGGAGCGGTGCTTGAGATGAAGGGTCCAGCGGAGCGGAGCTTGAGTCGGCGGTGCCCTGTTCAGCGGTGCTTGAGACGGCGGTGCCCAGTTCAGCGGTGCTTGTTTGAAAGGGCCCAGTTCAGCGGTGCTTGTTTGAAAGGGCCCAGTTCAGCGGTTCCGGCCCAGGCATGGGTGTCACTCGCCACCTGGCATGTGGCTGGCAGGGCCTTCCTGCCCATCTGTCCGTTGGCTTGTGGGGCCCTCCTGGGCTGCCGTACCGGGCCTCTGGGTGTCCTCCTGCACACCTGGGAGGGGGCTGGTGGGGCACTCCTGGGCAGCTGGCCTGCTGCCGGACTTGTCGGGCGTGCTGCCCTTCCCACCCTTCCCTGGTCGTCTGTGGCCCTTTGACACCATTGGCGGTGTGCCAGGTGGCACCCCACTTCCAGACGGAGCCAGGGTAGGGATTTTGGTCCCTGGTGTCCATGGCCTCTCGCGCCGGGCACTGCTAACTTTTGGGTGCTTTTCCGGGGGGTGGGCTGGCCGTGCCTTGGCTCTTCGCCGGAGTTGTTGCCCTTGAGGGTGGGGGACTCCACAGTCCTTGGACAACAGTCCTGATAGGTCCTGGTTTGGCGGTGGCTGAGGTGCTCATTGCAGTCTTATGAGATGGACGGGGAGGGGCAGTTGTTGGAAAGAGGTTAAAGTTGGCAAGGAAAAGCAATTTGGAAAGAGAGTGACAGGTAGGTGTAGTGGGTATGGGAGTGGAGGAAGAGGATGTGGTTGTAGGAGTGTGAAGTCTGGTGTCTTTGGGTGCAGGTGCTTGGGCTGGAGGCTGTCGTGAGGTGGATGGCTGTTGGGTGGGTGGCTGCTTGCGTTTGTGTGGTTTGGAAGAGGGGGTGACAGACACACTGGGAGAGGACACAGGGGACATGTAAATGGTAGTGGGGGTGGTGACTGCACGTGTGCGGAGTGTTCTGGTGGGTGTGCTGGTGATGGACGTAGTGGCTGAAGATGTTGTGCATGCAAGTGTGAGTGGAGACGTCACAGGGAGGGAGGAGGGAGACGAGGAGGAGGGGGACACAGTGGAGGCAGTGGCTGTTGGTATGTCTGCATGTGGATGTTGCTTGTGTGAATGCTTGTGTGATGTGTGGTGCTTATGTCTGGATGAGCTTCCCTTGGGTGTTGAGGTGTGTGCAGGCTGGTCTGATGGTGTGTCTGGGATAGGCAGAGGTACTGGGGATTGGGTCTGGGTGGAGGAAGTTGAAGGGGGGAGGCTGGAGACAGGGACAATTGCTGCCGTCAGTGCTCAGGCCAGAGCGTTGAACGATCGCTGATGGGCAGCCTGACCCGAATGAATGCCCTCCAGGTATGCATTACTCCGGTGCACCTCCCTTTCTACACCCTGGATGGCATTCAAAAGGGTAGACTGCCCAACAATGATGGTCCTCAGGAGGTCAATGACCTCCTCACTGAGGGCAGCAGGGATGACTGGGGCAGGGCCTGAGGTGCCTGGGGCGAAGGAGATGCCCACCTCCCTGGGTGAGCGGGCACGGGGCGAAGGCTGAGGGGCTGCTGAGAGGGCGGTGCTGGTGCGCTGGGTGGCGGCTGTACCTGTTGTTGCGGGGGGCACGGATGTTGCCGCCACCACAAGGGAGCTCCCTTCAGAGGACGAGTCGCTGCCACTGACATCAGCATGAGTCCCCGCTGTGGAGCTCCCCTCGCCCTCCGTCTCACTGGTGAAATCCGAGTCAGTTGCATGGCCCGCCATGGCCATGTGAGATGCAGCTCCCTCGTGCTCCGATGCCACTTCTCCTCTGCCTGATGATGCTGATGCACACATGAACAGGAAGACCACAAAAAAAGGGGGGGGGGGCGGGAGAAATAAAGACATGTTGAGTGCATGGATTACCGCTACCGTTGGCGGACGAGACAGACACAGAAGCCCCCTGCACTACGCCGCGCACTTGGGGTCCACTACGCAATCCGTGGGACATGGCCTACAAGCCTATCGACGACAACTGCACACATAGATGACACAGGGCCATGGATACCTGAACTTGGCACCCTACAGAGGTGGGGGGCGGGGGCACAGGGCCATGCCTTACGGAGGGGCCTAGTCTACAGAATTCGCCCTGGCCTAGGGAGACCCACAGCCCTCCTCCCCCACCCAGACACCTCCACTGCGCGCAAAGTCACCAGAATGAGAGTGTACTCACCCCCTTGTGTCTGCTGTGATGTCCTCACGCGCCCATCCAAATCGGGGTAGGCCACCGCCAGGATCCGGGACATCAGGGGGGTCAATTGACGACTGGCACCCCTCCTACGTTGGGAGGCCATCCCCAGCAGAGCCTCCGCCGTCTTCCTGCTCCGCGGCGGATGTCCTCCCACCTCTTCCGGCAGTGGGTGCCCCGTCTGTTGTGGACCCCCAGGGTCTGGACATCCTTGGCGATGGCACGCCAAATCTCGATTTTCTGGTGGGCGCTGACCTATGTGACATGTACAGGGAGAGAAAAATTGTCATCACCTTCTGCATGCTCGATGTGAGTGGCCCCCCATCCCCACCCTTGCCATGTGGCACATGCTCTCATCTGTCGTCTGATGCATGACTCAATCGCTCCCCTCCCCACCATCTTTCATCCACCCGACTCAACCCAGGCATTGCCCACAAAGCATGCTCCCAGTGTACTTACCTGTTGGTCTGGAGGACCGTAGAGTAGCGCATACTGGGGGAGGACCCCATCCACGAGTTTCTCCAATTCTTCAGAAGTGAAGGCAGGGGCCCTTTCCCCAGTCGCAGCAGCCATTGTCTCTTCCAGACCGAGGTCACAGCAGCACTTGCAGTGTAGGTCCTCTCCTGTGGAAGATCAGGTATCGAGTGATTAAGCTGATAGAAAATGGCGGTCACGCCCGCAGCGGTGAGTACCGCGGCGGTGCGTACCGCGACCGCCGGCACACATCGTCATTGGCTCCTGAAACCCATAGGTTTCAATGTTAACCAATGCGGCTTTGCGCCGCGGTCTTCGACCGCCTACCGCCACGGTGTGCCACGCCAGAGCATTGACCTCACATCCCATTGTCACACTTCACAGGTCAGGCAGCCGCCATTTCAAGGGCCCACATGGATAAATTTCTACTGCGTCACACATACCTAGGCCTTTCCTCAACACTCATACACAACATTCAATGCATAGTGAATCGTGTTGTGTGCAAGCTGTGGGAACGTACCTGTGGGTTGATTGACTCTGTGCTCGCTGTTGTCCTTCCTAGGCACTGTCCGTTTGGCAATGCGAGGAGATGGAGGAATCTTCCCGTGTACAGACAGCTGGTGGACCTGTCGACAATGGAGGAACGACATGTCATTCTGACTTACAGGCTTGACCGAGCCACTATACATGAACTGTGTGCCCAGCTGGAGGCAGACCTGATGGCACCCATCCGCCAACCCACAGGGATACCCCCTCTAGTGCAGGTGCTGTCAGTACTCCATTTCTTAGCAAGTGGGTCATTTCAAACAACAGTGGCCATATCATCAGGGATGTCTCAACCTATGTTTTCCAAGGTGTTGTCCAGAGTGTTGTCTGCCCTGCTCAAACACATGCGGAGCTACATCATTTTCCCTGAGGTGGGGGATTTGGCTACAGTGAAGGGTGACTTCTATGCCCTTGGACATATCCCCAACATCATAGGTGCCATTGATGGGACCCATGTGGCTTTGGTACCCCCCAGAGAAAGTGAACAGGTGTACAGGAACAGGAAAAGTTATCATTCGATGAATGTACAGATGGTCTGTTTGGCAGACCAGTACATCTCCCATGTTAATGCCAAGTTCCCTGGCTCTGTGCATGACGCCTACATCCTGTGGAATAGCAGCATCCCGTATGTGATGGGTCAACTCCAGAGGCACCGTGTGTGGCTATTAGGGGACTCTGGTTAGCCCAACCTTTCCTGGCTATTGACCCCAGTGAGGAATCCCAGGACCAGGGCAGAGGAACGCTACAATGAGGCCCATGGGCGGACTAGGAGGGTGATCGAACGCACCTTTGGCCTCCTGAAGGCCAGGTTCAGGTGCCTCCATATGACAGGTGGATCCCTAATGTACTCACCAAAGAAGGTGTGCCAGATCATCGTGGCCTGCTGTATGCTTCACAACCTGGCTTTGCGCCGCCAGGTGCCTTTTCTGCAGGAGGATGGTCCAGATGGTGGTGTTGTAGCAGCTGTGGAGCCTGTGGAGAGTGAAGAAGAGGAAGCCGAAGATGACGACATAGACAACAGGAACAGAGTAATAGAGCAATACTTTCAGTGACACACAGGTAAGAGTAGACACCGGCATATTACATTTACTTAACGACCCCTACCTCTCTACTGTCTGACTTTTTCCCCCAGTGTATGGTAACTGTGTTGTGACTTTCCCTTCCGTTTTCAGAGCTGTGGGCCCCACTGCGTGACATCTGCTTAGTTTCCCCATGGACTACAGCTGTGTGACAGCGGTTTGTTGGCATAACAATGTGAATAACAATTTTGGCACTGTCATGTCTAATACATTTGTTAAAATCACAGACAGACTCCAGATTGTTTATGTGCAATAAGTGTGTTTATTCAAGTGCTCTAATTTGGATGGGTGGGTGCAAATCGGTGATGGGTGATGGTGGAGGATTGTCCATGGCAGAGTCCAGACAATCAGGTTCACAGGTGCATTGTCCAAATGCCTGTGGGAAGTGGAGCAGGGGCAGTTTAAGGTTGGACAGGGTGACAATGTGGGACAGTGGGATGACAATCAGGGCGGTATCCTTTGCTGGCGGGGGTCTTGACATGTTACTCTGTCTTCTTCCTGGATCTCAGGGCCCGCTTGCGGGGTGGTTCTCCTTCTGCAGGGGGTGGGGTTCTGGTGGCCTGTTGGTCTTCTGTCGGGGCCTCCTGTCCACTAGCGCCGGCAGAGGTGGTAGGCAGTTCTTGGTCCATGCTAGTGTCAGGGGCCCTTTGAGGTGCCAGAGTGGTCCGCAATGTGGAGATTAACTCATTCAGGGCCACTACGATGGTACCCATGGCGGTACTGATGTTTCTCAGCTCCTCCCTGAACCCCATATACTGTTGTTCCTGCAGAAGCTGGATTTCCTGAAACCTGGCCAGGACCGTCGCCATCGTCTCCTGGGAGTGGTGGTATGCTCCCATGATGGAGGAGAGGGCCTCGTGGAGAGTGGGTTCCCTTGGCCTGTCCCCCCCTGTCGCACAGCTGCCCTCCCAGTTCCCCTGTTTCCTTGGGCCTCCGTTCCCTGGACCGTGTGCCCACTACCACTGCCCCCAGGTCCCTGTTGTTGGGGTGGTGGGTTAGGCTGGGTTCCCTGTAGTGGTGGACACACCGCTGATTGACGTGTCCTGGGGACAGAGGTATGGGCCCTCTGGGTGGGTGCTGTGCTTGTGTTCCCAGAGGGGGCTAGGTCTGCTGTGGCCTGTGCCTGTCTGAGGGGAACCGACTGTCCAGAGGTCCCCGATGGACCGGGCTGGTCATCTAGATCCAGGGAGACAGAGTTGCTGTCATCACTGTGGGCCTCTTCTGGGGGTGGAGGGGACATTTGTGGACCCTCTTGCACGGTGACCTGGCGTTCGGGTCCTGCAGGGGTATAAAAGTATGGTTATTGCTTCTGTGTGTGCCAATGGCGTGCAATGGGTGGGTGCCCGTGTACCCCAGTGCTGGCATTCCTTTGTGGGGGCTGTTGTGACGGTGCTTTGGGGGGGTGGGGGGAGATGGGTATGTGCATTGGGCATGCTTTGGTGATGGGTGTCCATGCTTTGGGGCCGCATGCAGGGCTAAGTTTTGGGATGGGTGGGTTGTGATGGTGAGACATTTGCAAGGGGTAGTTGTGAAGGGGGTGAGGGATGGGGGTATGAGTTGGCATGCAGGTGGGGTGGGGGGATGAAGTAGTGAAGATGAGACTTACCAGAGTCCATTCCTCCAGATACTCCAGCGAGGCCCTCAGGATGCAGGATGTTCAAGACTTGCTCCTCCCATGTTGTAAATTCGGGGGGAGGAGGTGGGGGTCCGCCGCCAGTCCGCTGTACCGCGATGTTGTGCCTTGATACCATGGAACGCACCTTCCCCCGTAGGTCGTTCCACCTCTTCCTGATGTCATCCCGATTTCTTGGGTGCTGTCCCACAGCGTTGACCCTGTCGACTATTCTGCTCCATAGCTCCATCTTCCTGGCAATGGTGGTGTGCTGCACCTGTGTACCGAACAGCTGGGGCTCTACTCGTAGGATTTCCTCCACCATGACCCTGAGTTCAACATCTGAGAACCTGGGGTGTCTTTGAGGTGCCATGGGGTGGTGTGGATGATGTGTGGGGTGGAGTGTGTAGTGATAGGTGGGGTGCTATTTAGTGGTGTGTTGTGTGAGGTGCGTGGAAGTTCTGTGGGTATTGGTATTGTGTGCCTGTGGATGCTTGGTAGTTGACTGTGGTGTCTCTCTCTGGTCTTTGTTCGAAATTTTTGGCCGTAGGGGTTTGTGGGTGATGTGGGTGTGTGTTTTATATTGTATTGGGTGTGTGGGAGTGGTGTGTGTATGTGTATCAGGTGTGTGTATTTCGAATTGTCCAATGTGGTAGTGTTTTGTAGGTGTATGTGTATTTCGACCGCGGCGGTGTGTACCGCCAATAGAATACCGCGGTTGAAAGACCGCCGCGTGGATTCGTGGGTCATAATGGCATGGGCATATTTCTGTTGGCGTGACGGTGGAGGTTTGGTCATCGCCAGTTTATCGCTGACCTTTGGTGTGGCGGACTTTTGTGGATGGCGGTATTTTGGCGGTTTGCCTAGTGTGGGTCAGAATGACCGTGGCGGTTTACCGCGACCCCGGCGGTGTTATGGCAGTCTTCTGTCTGGCGGTAAGCGCCTTTTACCGCCGAGGTTGGAATGACCGCCTTAATATTGAACAAATGGTCAGATGTCATGATATCCTTGGGTGAAGACAGGGCCCCCCATGAAATTGTTTGTGCATTTTCCTCTCTGACAAGGTATATGTCTGAGAAATTTCAGCCCTCTGGCATTAATAAAGTACATGGCCCGAGATGGTTTAACCACACATGTACCATATCCTTAAGTAACTTAAAGAAAATAACCAACGCATCTCCCCTAGACCGACAAGCAGTTAAAGTTGCTTGGAAAAATTATAAGGAAGCACTTGCCAAGAGGAAAGCCGAATTAAGTGAGTCTGCCTGGGAGGAATTGATGGAAGCAAGTAAAACCAAAGATACAACGCGTTCTGGTGTGTAGTCAATTCTCCATTGTTGAATGACAAGCATGAGATATCTATGGATACTGTTATTCCAGCCCAAATTTGGGTGGACTATTTTACAAAAACGTTTGCAATAGAGACTAATGTTGAGTTAGAAAAGACAAATTGTTTGAAGATAAGAGGAAATGATCAATCAAGTGTGACTTTCAGCAATACCATAAGTGTGGATGATGTAAAACAAGCTATTCAAGATTGCCGCTCTGAGAAAAGCTCCTGGCCCAGACATAATTCCTGCTGATTTATATAAAGCACTTCCAGATTTCTGGGGGCCACTGCTCACCAATGTTTTGAGATCTGCTGTGACAGGCCCATTAGTAGATACTTGGAAAGAGGCGATCATTGTCCCGATTTTTAAGAAGGGGGACAGGGCAGATCCTTTATGCTATTGACCAATCTCTTTATTGGATAGCTCGGTTAAAAGTTTAGGCCGAGGGATCCTAAATAAGTTGGAAAACTGGGCGATTGAATCTCATTCTCTTTCAGAAGTCCAATTTGGCTTTCGGCCCGGTGTGGGCACAGTAGAACAAACTCTTAATTTGATCCTTATAGTGCAAAAATATACCAAAGTTAAAAGGGGGTGCATTTACCTAGCATTTATGGATCTGTCCTGTGCTTTTGACACAGTTAACAGAGAGAAATTGTGGATGGTCATGTTGAATATGGGTGTGGACAAAGACATAACCATTTTACTCTGTAGACTCCACGCCTGCACAGAGGCTCGGGTTCGCTATTCCCGGGAGGGTGGTTTAACAGAGAAGTTTTCCTCATTAAAGGGGTTTAGACAGGGCTGCGTGCTGGCCCCTTTTCTTTTTCTTTTATATATAAATGGGTTAGAGAAATTTCTCTGTGAATCGGGGAAGGATTTTCCAGTTATTAACAATTCCCCAATTCCTGTATTATTGTACGCGGGCGACGCTGTACTCATCTGAAGGGCAGCAAACGGCCTCCAGATTTTATTGAATGCTTTTAACACTTTTATGGGGAACCTTGGACTCAAAATTAATAGAACTAAGGGGGTCATTCTGACCCTGGCGGCCGGTGACCGCCAGGGTCACCGACCACGGGAGCACCGCCAACAGGCTGGCGGTGCTCCCGAGGGCATTCTGACCGCGGCGGTTCAGCCGCAGCCAGAAAGGGTAAACCGGCGGTCTCCCGCCGGTTTACCACTGCCCTTGTGAATCCTCCATGGCTGCGGAGCGCGCTCCGCAGCCATGGGGATTCTGACACCCCCTACCGCCATCCTGTTCCTGGCGGGTCTCCCGCCAGGAACAGGATGGCGGTAGGGGGTGCCGCAGGGGCCCCCGTAAGAAGGCCCCGCAAAGTATTTCAGTGTCTGCTTAGCAGACACTGAAATACTTTGCGGGGCCCTCTTACGGCACCCGTCACACCCCTGCAACTACGCCGGCTCAATTCTGAGCCGGCGTCCTCGTTGCAGGGGCATTTCCTCTGGGCCGGCGGGCGCTCTTTTGGAGAGCGCACGCCGGCCCAGAGGAAATGTCTGAATGGCCGCCGCGGTCTTTTGACCGCGGTGCGGTCATTCAGCGGCGGTACCTTGGCGGACGGCCTCCGCCGTCCGCCAAGGTCAAAATGACCCCCTAAGTCATTTGTGATAAAGACCGGGCCCAAGCTAGCAAAAACAAAAAAAATTGCTTTAGATGGGCATGAGATGCTCAAGGTCCCACATTTTACGTATCTGGGGGTCCCCATTGATGTAGATTTTAATTGGAAATTTTGAGTAAATATACGTTCAATACAATTACAAAAAGCCATAGAAGCAGTTTTTAGGTTCGCGAAAAGACTGTGACACAAACCTGTTAAAGAAATGATGACTGTTTTTTCCACTAAATGTCTTTCTATCGCAACATTTGGATCCGGGGTTTGGGGATATGCAGAATGTTTGAGCCTCCAGATTGTAGAAAATAAGTTTTTAAGAAGGCTACTAGCAGTCCCCCAATCTAAAGTAATGTTCTGTCAGGAAGAAGTAGGTTTGAGATGCATATCTAGTTACATAAAGCTTCAACCTGTATTATTATGGTTAAAAATTTGGACTAAGCCAGAAGCGTCAATGCAGAAAGGTGATACAGGACTGTCTCCTTTTATCACCATCTCTGGATATACCTTGGCTTAGATATGTCCACCGCTCCCTACTATCTTTAGGACTAGGAGAATTTTTCCTCAAACCGGATATTTTAACAAAATGGGATATTAAAAAGGTGAAAGACATATATTGGCAGAAAAGCCATGACATGGAGCCAACCCCGAGCACAAATAGAACACTGGTGAGGAATCAGATACAGCAACTGCATCCAAAGCTATATCTGACTACCATTAGCCTTGAGTGACAAAGGTTTTTACTCACGAGGTTACGCTTAAATACATTACACTATTTGGTAGCATTTCCAGCACGTGGAACTTGGTTTTAGAATCTTCCTCCATGTTGCTGTGACGGAAAGACACCCCAGAGTACATTGCACTTTATGCTCTTTTGCACTCTTTATGCTGTTCCGAGAAAAAGGTTTTTACGCCCGTTATTTTTATCTAAAAGTATTAGAACTAGTCAGCTTGCTTATTTATACATACACAACCTGGGAAATGTGGATATAATTCAGGCCATGTTAAATTGTATATATGCTGCTTATGGAATTCGAAATATGTATTAATAACGCTTTTAGTAATTTTATGATCAAGAAATCTGTATGTTTTATTTATTGGATGTCTTTTATGGTCTTTTTGTACCGAATAAAGTAAAGTGATTAAATTAACTGGGGATAACATGTTGGTCAATCAGAAAGCATTGATTTTTTAACTTGCTTTCTCTCAGTAATGTCTTGAGAAGGCCATGATTAGGAAGGTTCCATCCTGCATTGAGTTAAATTGTATCTTGGATGAAACACAGGATGGATTTAGGCCACTCTGCTGTGCAGAACCAGTCATTGTGTCCATTTTGAATGATCTGTGGTTAGAAGAGGACAACGGATAGCCATTGATTTTATTGGATCAGTCTGCAGCCTACTACACAGTCAACCATGATATGCTAATAATGAGATTAAAAAAGATGGGACTAAGAGGAGTTTCTCTCAGGACATTTTCTTTGCCCGTGCCTCATCAAACACTACTATGTTACATGTGGAGATCCACAAGGTTCAGCCTTTTTCTCAGTTTAATTTAATTTCTACCTTCATACTATACTGATGATATTAATTTCATTTTCAAGAGGAAATCACTGTCCAAATCCAATAAAGTGAACTTTCGAAACTGTATGCTGGCTATTCATCATTAGATTGAAATCAAATACCTTACATTGAATCCAACCAAAAACAGAGATTCTGTTGGTAGGAATGAGAATCCTACTGGTCAGAATAAATCTAACATTTAGAATTGTGTCCTTGTCCATCTCCCGTCACCAGGGTGAATCAATTAGGAGTAATAATGGATAGGAAACACTCTCTTGAACCCCAAGTCCGAAATCAGGATAAATCTGGCTTTTATCACTTGAAGGTGTTGAGATAATTTCTGACATTGGATCATTCTCAAAAAAGCTAATAAATACCTTAGCTCCTCCTAAGGTGAGATTAAGCTAACGGAGTCCTGATTATTGTATCCATGGTCTCTCAAACTTGCAAAATTCCCAAAACAGAGCATGATACGTACGCTTCGGACTCAAAAAACACAAACAACTAACATTGCAAACAAAAGCCTCAACTGACATTGAGGAAAGCCAAAGTCTCAATCAAGGTCTTGTGCTTCACACTTCTACCTTATAGGATTTATACCCAAATAACTCTAAGATAAAAACAAACCTCACTGCCCTTCCAGACACTACACTGTGCTGGAAGCAACCAGCTGGCTGCGCATAAATACTGAACATAAAAGTAATGGTGACATCATCTACACCAAGCTTTGGGGCAGGGATTTTTGGTGACCCCTTAGCAAAGTGATATTGGCAGTTTGGATGTGTTCTTTCCTTCAGCATCAAAGCGAACTTTGAAAATCATGTGGTCCAAAATGGCGCTGATTTATGGCCATTTGTGTTGCTCCTTAAGGCAGCTGCAAACAACAGCCTTAATGTAGCACCAGCCCTAGGCACACTACGCCGCTGACCTTCCTTCAGACATTAACAAGGCACACACCATCTTTGTCTTCAAAAGCAAATGTAATGTAAGCTCTGAACTTATTCACGCTAATCAGACAGGCATTATTTTGAAGAATACTGAACTAGACTTCCTCCTTAAAAGTTAGCACACAATGGTGTGAGAAGGAAGGCCAGCTCATCCCCATATATTTACCCGATAATGCTACCTTACCAAGTTTGGCATCTGTGTCTAGTTTACAAAAAATATATCTTTTAGAAATAATATTACATGTGTACATGACACAATAACATGAGTCAGTATAATGACAAAGAAATGCCTAAATAAACATACAGTAAAATACCTACCATTGAAAATAGAAACAATGAAACCTTGGCGACCATTAATTAACAAACTATGAAGTTCACAATAACCATAATGTCAATAGTGAAATTCCTTTCATTGAAAATACAGATTATGCAATGGCAATGAAGGTGGCAACGCTGAAATGCCAATATATCCACGTATGCACAATGAGTCATTGTTATACCATCAACTGACTCGCCTCCGCCACTGCCAGTCCCAGAGGGCTTCATTAAATGGCTTCCTACTGCCATCTGCAGGGTGCCTGATCAGTGCTTAATTTGTGCTTGTTGTTTCCAGTGCTGAGCACTGGCACTTATTTTTGAGGGCCGGGTCTTATTCGTCTGCCTCAAGCATTTGCTGCGAGCAAAAGACACATATGGGAAAGACGGATGAAGGGAAAAACGAAAAAGCGTCACAAAGGTGATAAAGTAGAAAGCTGCAAGAATGAGCTGACGGGGCAGGGAGTGGCTTTATATGGATTGAAGAGGCCCAAGATGGCTTCAGAATAACGGCGCCTCAGTATTCCGTGTTCACACATTAAATTGCAGCAGCCGTGTGTTTAAGAGGAGGGCTTTGGGCAGCAGCACCATTTTATTTACAAATTAAGCACTGCGTCTGATCATATATATGCATTATGTCAGGGAAGAGGAGGCCCCTGGAACCATGACCCAGCACTCGCTCGCTTTCCGCTCTCAGAAACGTCTAAAAATAATTATGCTTTGCAGTGAACCCTATACAAACTAATAACTTTAAAACGCAGGTATGTTTTTTAGACCGCTGCCTTTTACTCGCGATGTGATGGAGAGCCGCATGCTTTTAGTAAATCATTCTCGAAGTTTCATTGTTTTTATGACCAGCTATTGAATTTGTTTGTATTATTAAATGTTTGAAAGTGTTATGGTCTTATCATTAATTAAATAATTACAGCTAAACACATTTATGCAACAATTTTTTAAAAGTTCAATTTTGGGGCAAGTCTCATAAAAAAATATATTGTACTTCTTTACATTACACAGTTTCCGGTTCGGTTGATGACTGCCAGCTAAGGGCCTGATTTAAAGTTCGACGGGAGGGGTTACTCTGTCACCAACATGACGGATATCCTGTCCGCCATATTACGATCCCATAAAAGCCTATGGAGATCATAATTAGGATCCCATAATAGCCTAGGCAGATCATAATACAGCAGACGGGAGATCCGTCATATTTGGGACGGAATAACCCATCCGCCATACTCTAAATCAGGCGTTTTTTGTGTTAATTAAATTGCCATTTTGTTTTTTTTACCTTTACTTTGTTGTGTGTGGTTCTTTACAGGTTCCTGGGAAGTGATAATCACAGTTCCTATTTCACAAACACCCAGAGACATCGAATCGTAAGTCTACCTGAGATCCATGTTTACCAGTGGGTTCTCTGCAGCGCACCTGGATGCCTTAGGGGATGGGGGATTTACTTTCATTGGGTCACGAGCCTCACAGTGAGATACTCCTCTGAGAAGGACACAGGGCACTCGAGCTGGGAGATGCCCATCAGAAGGAGAGGGGAGCCTTCATGTCGAGATACTTCTCTGTGAAGGAGAGGGGAGTTCTTGGAAATGGGCCTTTTCTGGGTGATACCCCATATTTTTCACCTTTTACTGGATTCTATAATTTTGCTAGCTATATAATTGTGTTCACCTTACCGGTAAAGTGCCTCTGCTCCCCCTTTCAACAATGAGTATATTTAACACATATAAGTCCATACTATATGGTACAAAATGTTTCCCGGGCCGGTAAGTTAAAAGTCACTAGTGGAGTGCAGCACTTATAGTGCCATCCACTACAGTGGCAGTTTAAAACTTAGCTTTAGGCCTACCACTGTAGCCTGACTGTGTCAGTTTGAACACTGCAATTTGACCCATTTGAGTGGTCAAAACCTACCATTTAAATATTAGTAAATCACCCATGTATAGCCATGTCACCCACAAGGCGGGGTATATGGTATTTAAAAGCAGAATATGTGGACATTTAATGTTAACATGCCCTTACTGTGACTTGCACCCAAAAGCTATTCTTCACTATGAAAGGCCTATCTCTTCTATATACAAAAACACAGTACAGATCAAAAATATGGTAAGACAGTATCTCGGGAATAGGACTAGCTAGAAAAATAATTAACAACTATTTTCAATAGATATTAAAAATCCAGTTCAATGGTGAGTGATATTATTAATAAATATTAAGGAAATGTAACTTTTAAAAAGTTACTTTTTCCTACCTGAAGTTCCTGGAAGCTAATTTGCAAAACATCCCAAGCTCTCCCAGCCTTTTGAATAGGTGTGTAATGCCTCCTGGGAATAAACAATAGGCTGAGCTGAATGGGCACAGAGGACTCCTCCGACTCAACCAGAATATGTAGAATGGGCGATGTGAGCATCGTTGTTGACATTGCAGTGCCAAATATCAAATCCTGCTTGACAGGTCTACTGGGTTTATATATAACACTTTGGGTTGCACCTGAAAGGAAGGCAAACTGGATGCCAAAACAATAGTTGTGTATCCACTGCCTGTTTGCTGAAGGACCACCTGCTTTGTTCACTAGACTTATATGTTTAGTTTTTACATATAACTCTGCTGTCAAAGCGAAGCATGATGCCAAAACAGTTTTTTGTGTATTTGGGATTATTGTGAGTACAGTGGCTGCCTCAAATGGGATTTTAGTGTTAGGTGTTGAAGGACACTTGGATTATCATAGTATACTCCCGGCACGCACTACCAGCCCTCAGAGCCCAAGTTGAGTGTGGCTAAACCCTTTTATCATTTTGAAAATGCCTAAAGTGAGTAGGGTTGAACATTTACCCCATTTTTTAGGGCAAGCCCAGAAGCCATTCCCACTCACTAGCTAATGCCAGGCCTGAACCTGCTACCTGTGATTGAGGGGACCCTGAAGGACTGGACCCTGTGCTTCTTTCTTGTACCCAGCAACAGGGATACAATAAGGTGCAAGAGGCCTTTTTTACAACTGCCCAACTGACCAGTAGCAATTGGACCTGGACTGGATGCTGCTGTTGGCCTTCGTCTGACACCCTGTAAATCTCTAAATGCCTCCGCTGAGGTCCTCGAGAGTTTTAGAGGTATGCTCCTGCGGTGGACTGGGACTTAAAGGACTAAAGTCAAAAGGTAAAATCTTTGATCAAGACAAACCTGGTTGTTGTGTCTGACCAGTGGTCCATTGCAGTCAGTGTCAAAATGTGCCTAGGTCCTAATCTACAGCGACTATTGACTTAAATTGGCACTTTATGCTTCTTGGCTCTAGGTCTACTTATACCTTTAGAAATGCATATCTTCTGTTCCTTTTGTTGGAGTTTTGTCATTTTGATGTGTCTTTGATTATTACATTTGACTCTATTTTGTATTGTTCTGCATTTTTACTTTCTTACCTTTTTCGTGCTGCACGAATACTAAACAGATTACTGCTAAATTAAGTCTGTCTGCTCTGTGCTATAACTACCAGGGTGTAGAGCCCAGGTTAATATAGTGACTGAAATGGTTCACCCAGACAGGGTTGTGATTATTCCCTGATTCCATTCACTCAAATTAGTAATCCAATTTCTTACAGAAGCCCTCATGGTAAGAGTAAGCTCTGTGAAGGAGACTGGACCTCTCTAGGTGGGTCCCACACATGAGAAAGATAGGGGAACCAGCGGGAGAGAGACTGCTCTTTGAATGACAGGTCATGTTGGTCAGAGTTTGCTGTCACAAACAGTCTGCTTTCTAAAGGCTGAATGACACTAACTGGACCAAGAGGTTATTTTAAGGGACTGATATTTAAAAGAATATAAACTCTGAACTTTCTCAGGCTAATCAGAAAGGCATTATTTTGAAGAATACCAAACTAGACTTCCTCCTTAAAGGTTAGCACACAATGGCGTGAGAAGGAAGGCCAGCTCATCCCCCTATATTTATCTGATAATGCTCCCTTACCAAGTTTGACATCCGTGTCTAGTTTACAAAAAACATCATATATATTTTAGAAATTATATTACATGTGTACATACTGTAGATGCGTGAATAAGACTAGCTCTCAACCTGTCGTGATTTTCATGTGGTTCTCATTTACTTTTTTAATGCAGACCTGACACAAAATCCAGATTTCTCCAATTTGTTTCCTTGCAAGTATTCTGCATTACGCAGCATACATGCAAAAAAGGAAATTGCCTTCATTTATGGTTGTAATGCAGGAAAGGACCCCTTATTGCACAAAACATAATGCTGAACACAATGCAGATACATTTGCACTATGGCTCGAGGGTGTATATATTGGTACATGGCAGCTGAAATTCCCCCAGCGCAGAGAGAAATCAGAACTGCGCCATTCTTTGTAAATGCAGCATAGTGCTTGCTTGCCTGCATTGTGTCAACTCTTTCGAAACCTGGGCCTAGGTGTTTACATTTAAATGGATTGAACCTCATTAATATTTTAATCGGATACGGGAGGAAATTCAAATTTTCATAAAATTAGATATTTCACAGTGAAGCTCAGCCCTCCAAATTAATTGATTCTGACTGTGATCTCCTCCCCAGTTATTAGCCATTACGAGTTCCTCAGAATGGGGAATAGCTTGCTGGCGCTGGACCTACCACGGTAATTAATTACCATAATTCGTGATCAATTGCCCTTTTCTATGCACGTTTTCCTCATGCTAACAGGAGGAAATGTGTGTGAAAAAGCATGAGACCCTACCAGGTGCATTATTTCAGCTGGTACAACTCAGAATTGTGCAGGGTGAAAGCTCCCTCTGAGATACCACTTCATGTGACTTGTAATGGGCCTCCTATCATTGTGTTAGAGTGCACCATCACTCAGGAATTAGTAAAGGATGCCTCAGAATTTGACCAGAAAAAGAAACCTAACCAGGCATCTAACGTAACTAGGCCAGGTGTGTAATTATACCACAGCACAAAAGCAGAGGAAAAACAGAGAAACGTAGTAATAAAGGAAGGGTTGGAGAAAAGCAAAGAAAGACTGAAACGAAAAAAGAGACTGACGAAAAAGACAAGGAGACTCAAGTGTGTGGGCAACAGTAAAGGTTGCTGAGACATTATGGTTGTAGGTGATAAAGGTGATGTGCGAGTCCTTGAATAAGGAATGTCATTCTTTGCAGGGATAGTCATCATTACTTGGTTCGAGTACAGAAAATCAATTTCACTCTTGCAAAGGTAGCAGGCTCAAGTGGAAGACCACGAGAAGAATGTTACAGTGCTGTATTGGAAGACCCACCAACTACATTGGGAGGCAGCTATATGTTTGATGCACACAGGTTACCAAAATATCGTGACGACTGAGGCTTGTAGATAGTCTGAAAATGCAAAAGTACACGTTGTTCGTACGTTGCTGAAAAAAGTGTGACATGAATCCCCTCCGCCAAATACACACTTAGCTTGGGCTGCTTCGGCCAAGGGCCACAAATGCGACAAGCATTCCCTGACGTGGTTCCCATAACTCCCTGTACATAGGACTCGAGTTAAATTTCACTGATGAAGCTTAGTTCAGCTGGAACCGGAACCTGTCTGAGGTTGCTTATATTCTAGTTCAGAGAGGATGTGGTTTGACAGTTCTGTCTGGACTATTCCCACTAGAGAATGATAAAATCTGATTTGCAGATGATTTGTCCCGAACTGTAGTGTGGCACAGTTAAATGCGTGCCAAAAGCCTTTAGTGGGGCTTACTTTACAAACACAATACATAGTGCTTAACATGTAAAAGAAAGAGTGCAGGTGCCCGAAGTTCTGCTCAGAAGCCTGCAGCCAGTGCACCTGAATGTTGGTGCACCGAACACCAAGTTTGCACAGCCCTAAATCCACCTCAGGCCTCCTTAGTCCACTACCAGACATTCTCTGCCAGTTTATCTCGCTCCTGCAGGTTCCTACATTCTCCCATCTTAATGTTTTGTGTGTTTTACCTCTCTTGCTCCCTGATGCTGAAAAATAAGTGCCTGTCCCCAAAATATTTGCCGGCAGCATCCACCAGAAACTACCGGCTCAAATTAAGCACTGACAATACAGGACCCACCTCTGGTTTTATGGTGACACAGTTGGCGGCTAAGGGCACCTGCCTTATCAAAAATATACATGATATATTGATAGATTTAGCAGTAACCTGAAAAGTGTGGGGCCTGGGGCAAATAGCCACTAGTGACGGCCCAGATAGTGAACAGAAAAGATGCACTGGATGCAGTTAAGAGTTGTTAGCAATGTCAGGAAATAGTTAATTATCCCACCCATTACTTTTATGTTTTTTTCGTGGTCATAAATCCAGGAATGTGGAAATACTTAAGACGTTAAACAAAGTGGTGGCTGGTAATTTTAAGAGGAAGGGAGCAGGAGAGGGGGTAGGTTACACTTGCACACACACACCTCACTCACACCCATTCATTCACACACACACTCACACACCCATTCACAACACTCACTAATAAATACACATACATTCATGCACTCAGACGTACGCACCAAGCATTAAAAAAAAAAACATTATCTCAGGAACCTTGGAGGACCCAGAAGGGTTGTGACTTCTGCCTTCTTTCATTGGCTGGCCTAAGGTCTGCAATGAGTTAAGACAGCAGTCCCATCTCGTCACAGAGTGGGATGGGGTCAGTGAGACTGCTGACCCCACCCCATCCCACTCTGTGACGAGGTGTCACTGATTGATACTCGGTCCTGGGCACTTCAGGGTTTAAAACTGAAGTGCCCAGGTCTAAACCAATTGGAGACGTTTCCTCTTGTTATGAGGGGGAGGGCCTTGAGGCACCTTTGCTAGGCTGAGGATGTCACGTCCACAGGACCTGTGACTTCTTCAGCCTAGCAAAATTTAGCTCAGGCAGCCAGGAGTCTGAACATTTAGCGCATGTCCAGCATCTGGCTGCCTGACCTACACCAGAAGAGTATCTGTCAGATTGACTTTTGTTCAGCCTGACAGATGCTCTTCATGTCAGGAAAAAGATAAGGGGGAGTGGCCCTTCAGCCCGTATGGATGGGCTGCTGCTGGTTAAATATCACCACCAAAAGCTCCAGCATGGGTAACACATGGGTCTTTATTCAACATGGTTCTGAAATTCATGTATCAGAAATGACCCATTGAACATAAAGCCTAGCGTTGCCTGACTTGTCCATAATAAGCAACATATGACTTATCTAGGGAAAGGAAAGCACTGCTTCAGAAGTGGTCGATTGGAAGCTTCTTCAGGTGAGCCATGGTTTCTGACAGCACAGCTTACAGTACCTTGGCACTGATGAACCCTTGCAGACTCTCACAACGTATGTAGGCACAATCCTTGATTACAGCACTAATGGCACTGATACAAGCACTTGGAAAGAAATTCACTGACCTCTCTGTCCAAGACTCTGATAATCACCTGAAATCTGGATTTGGTCACAAGGGAGGTAAGGATAATTGACCATAAAATACATCAGCAGAAACAAAGGGTCCTCACCATGTGACTGATCAGTTCACTGTGCAGGACAAGGGAGATGGAGGGAGTGTTACACAAAATGATGTGACCTCCAATGAAAATTGTGGTGACGGGCCCAGAGGCTCCCATTTTTCCAAGATATTCATAGGTCTTAGGCTGAATGGGGTCCCTTGAAGAGTGCCCTCGCACAAAATGGCCTGCAGGGGCCTGTGTTATACCCCTGTGGAAGGGTGGGTACACTTTTTCTGTGGATTGCTGCTATTCTAGCTCACATGTTTTCTCTCTCTTCTTCTCTCCCTCCTCTTTACTCTCTGGCCTCCACCTCTCCTCTCTGGCGTCTGCCCTCTACTCACAGGTGTATGAGATCCTCGCGAGGACTCTTTATGGCAAACGGAAGCACGCCGAGATTGGGATTGACCGTCTCCTGAATGAGGGCGTGTACGCTGCTGCTTTCCCTCTGCATGAGGTATGGGGTCACCTTAGAACCCGGGAGCAAGTGTGAAGCTAAGAGAAGTTAGGATCAGCCTCAGGGAATTCCTGGGATGCTTCCTTGCTTCCTTATCAACAGTTCTCGATTATTCACTTCCATAAACTCCTTCATTTAATGAATATTTCCTGTTGACCTTCAAAGTATGCATCTTCTTTTCCAAGATACCTTGTCTAATATCAGCAGGGCATATTTTCTCAGTCAGAAAGGTCTCTTCTTGGCTCTTTCCGGGCACCTTCTCTCCTTCACCAGTGCATATTTATTTCAAGATATATTGTATCCTTCAGAAGGGCTTTTGTCGTTCCATAGTATTTGTGACCCATTTCTACACTCAATTTGTAACAGAACCATACACGCACAGGTCCCAGATGTTTTTTAGGTGCCCACCGCTCCTTGCTTGTGAACACTATGGTTGCCGAATGCAAAGATTGTCTAGTCCTGATTCCAACTCATGTGTACCTTTATATTATTCTAGCAAGTCTTCACAGTAGGTTCTCATGTCTATTTTGTCCTTTTGGTCACCATTCTCCTATCTTTCTTTTTCTCCTTCCTTCTTTTTCTGCCTTTCTCTTTCATTCTTTGGGTCAAAGTCTGTGTAAGTTCCGGACCCCGAAAATGAGTTCCTGTGACCACCACTTGGGACCACAAATTGCACACTGGTTTCTTAAGCCCCCAATTCCTCAACCCTAAGTATTTGTTTCTTTTCAGCATTGTGTTTCTTTTCTTGCACCGGTTCCTTCAAGTTGTGCTTATTTTTCTCTGCTCAAAGGGCCCAAGTGAGATGCCTGAGTACGAAGTGACAGTGGAGAAGCTGAACCCGCGACAGATTCTCCAACACTACTGGGCCCGCTGGGGCTGTTGGTACAAATATCAGCCGCTTGACCACATCCGAGAGTACTTTGGGGAAAAGATTGCCATTTACTTTGCGTGGCTAGGTGAGTCTGACTTTTTACGCATTGCTACTCCTTGAGTCCAGCACGGTATTTTCTGTATATTCATGGACTTTCTGAGCAATGTAAAAACAACAGTTTGATTTTGTTCACCTGACTTTGTTTCTGCTTGGGAAACCTGGGACGTTTTCAAACCACCCACTTCCCTTAGGACATTTAGGGGCATATTTAAGTTCTGTTTGCGCCAAATGTGCGTCAAACATTTTGATGCACATTCGGCGCAAACCGTGCACCATATTTAAACTTTGACGCCCGAGCCAGCGGATGTCAAAATTCCTCAGTGGGCGTCATTTTTTGGATGCGGAAAACTGCCTTGCGTTAATGACATGCAAAGTAGGCGTTCCCACCCACAAAATGACTTTAGGGCCTGTGCGCCTTATTTATACTCCTGCGTCATTTTGACGCACAGGAGGGGGCGGGCCTTAAAAAACGGCGCACAGCCTGATGTGTGCTGTTTTTTAATGCCTGGGTGGGAGCAAGCGTTAAGGGACCTGTGAGCTCACTTCCATGGTCTCTGACCATGGTAGGAGTCCAGAGGTGCCCTTCGCTGCCCCCAGGGACACCCCCTGCCACCCTCGCCCACCCCTGGAGAACACCCATGGATGGGGGGACCCATCCCAGATAAGTACAGGTAAGTCGAGGAAAGTATTTTTTTAAATTTTTTTAAAGTGGCATAGAGGGGCCTAATTTGGGCCCCCCTACATGCCACTGTGCCCAATGACCATGCCCAGGGGACAGAAGTCCCCTGGGCATGGCCATTGGGAAAGGGGGCATGACTCCTGTCTTTGCTAAGACAGGAGTCATTTCAATGGGGGTTGTGCATCAAAAAATGGCGCAAGTCCGGTTTGAGGCATGATTTTTGCCTCAAGCCTGACTTGCACCATTTTTTGACGCACAGCCCCCATTTTCCCCTACGCCGGCGCTGCCTGGTTTGAGTCATTTTTTTTTGCTCTGACAAGTCCACAGCGCCAGCTAACGTCATTCCTTAAATAAGCCGCCCGCATGGCGCGTAGGAATGGCGTTAGCTGGCGGTAACATTTTTTACGCAAACCAGCGCCGGCGCTGGTTTGCATCAAAAAGTATAAATATGGGCCTTTATATCTCAGTCAGAGTTTCATGATTTTTAAGACGCAAATGGTGCTATATTTTGATATAGACACAGGGTGGCCCTGTAGAGGCGCAAAGTTTTTTTTAAATTTATTGACTCAACGTGACTGAGACAAAGTTGAAATCTAATAACTGATACCTGAGGTGCACCGAGGTGTAATCAGTATGCATATAAAAGGCAACATTAAGTAACTTGATGCGTTTAGAAAGTAGCTCAATGTATATTTCGAATTGGTATATGAAAAAAGCTGAACCATATGGAACACCACAAGTAGTGGACGGGAGGATTTGGCGAAAGGCGGGATGGAGAGGTTTTTTACTGCATCCAGAAATGAAGAAAATTATTCTCTTCAGAGTGGAATTATTAGTACAAATGCCCTGCGCTCTCAGGATGAGCATTTGAAGATCCATGGTATCAAATGCAACTGATAGCACTAGAAGGATCAGGAGTATTAACAACCAGTCTTTTTACATATAGGGGCATAATAACGAAACGTCATGCAGTGCTGCGCAGCAAGTCACCTTGTTGTGCTGCATAGCATGATAGGGAAAGGGCAGGAATGTGGTGCATTTAAGGAAATACAACGCATTCCTGTCTTTTCCCCTGCACTGGTGCTCTTTTGACAGCCTAGCGCCAACGCAGGCACCCCAGCACCATGGTGCAATCCTGCCTATGTTGCATGCAGGATTGTTTCTGTGCAGGAAGGGACACAAAAACAAATCCTGAGAGGCATATTCTTCTTTCTATGTGTGCTGCAGAATGCTGGACACTTAGAAGGAGGAAGTAATGAGGAGAAATAAAGATATTTATCCTTGTTAAGTCTGTCCTGGGAGGCGTATACAATTTGGGCCTTTCCCAGGTTTACCAGTTCTGGTAAATGTGGAAATGTGTCAAAAACTGTGGACTTGCGTGGGGACACCTACGCAATGCCCATGGAATGCCTCCCTTGCCAGAGTAAGGCAACGCAGCGATTTGTGCTGCGTTGCCTTACTCTAGCTTTATGGAGCCCCTCAGGCCCATGCAAAGTGACCTTGCATATCTTCATAAATGTTTCTTAAGGTTTGCATCACTTTTGCATCACGTTACGAAGTGTAAGAGCAACACAAACCATCTTGTAAATAAGCCCTATAGTTTAAAATATACCAGGTTTACTGTTTTGCCAGGGAAAGGCACAATTATGTCAATTATAGTCAGAATACATCATTCCAATGATGTCCATGACAAGGTCATTACAACCATGACACATTTATGGCCAGAATGTTAACAATACGTCAAAAATGGGCATTGTTAGGCAAGGAATAGCCACAAATGTGTCAGAGAGGGGAGTGATTTACAACAGATTGTTGTAATTATGTCTAGAATTTCCTAAAATATGTCAAGTATGGCCCTAATTAGGCAACCGCTACTGTTATGCTAAGGATAGTCAACAATATGATGTGTGACCACAAGATGCTGTGGGGTTCACCATTATCCTGGACCCACCATTATGCCAAGGATAGTCACAAGAATGCCCCTAGTATGTCAATATTGGGCACCATTATGTCAGGGATAGCCACAGACATGTTAATTGCCTACAAAAGGCTTTTGTGATGCTATTATTCAAGGGTCTCTATTATGCCAGGGATTATAAGAAATATGTTAAGAATGTCCACAGTTATCAAGAATGAGCACAGCCATATCAGAAATAGTCAGAATGTTATCAAAAATTCCCACTATGTCATTGATGGACCAACAGAATGCAAGGGGTAACCAGACATTTGTCATTAGGAACCACAGTAGGTCAAGACGGTCTACTATTAGGACATGCATGGCCAGAATGCTCTTAAGAATGCCCACACAATTGTCTTTGCTCAGCTCTTCACTGCTTTCTCTTCTGTCTATTGTATCAATACAGGTTTCTACACGGCCTGGTTGTTGCCAGCAGCTGCTGTAGGCAGTGTTGTTTTCATCTCTGGACTTGTGACCATGGGAAACAATACACCAGCGTAAGTCAATCTTACTGTCTGCTTTTGCTGTGCTCTACCTTGATCATACTTTGTGCCCCTTCATATGTGCGCATCAGCCCGGTTTACCTATATCTGTGCGTTGGTCTGTCGCTGCAGCTATGCAGACCAGTGTAAAAATGGGTATGTCAGTGTGAGTGGCCTGTTCGTATGTAGTTCTTCTGATCTGAAGGTCCACAACTGTCTATATGCATGGCTCCTCTAGATCCATGCTTTATTTATGTTTATGATCGATCTGTGGGCGGGGTTTCAATACCTGTATTTTATTTTTGTGTGCATGGACTAACCTGTGTGCATAGCCTGTCAAAGGGTGGAACCCAAAAAGAACCTTCAGATAATCTAGGGAAAGGGCATGCAACATTATCAGAGACGATCTGCTAGAGAAAACTGAAAAATTCCACTCTGACGGAATATCAACTTTCACTTTGGTGGCCAACAAACTGCATACCTGGACACTAGCCACTAGTTATTGAACAACATTGACGAAGGGTACTACCCCAAAATCCTTAGAAAAACAGAAAACCCTGAGGGATCAGCTAGTTCATACATGGCGAATTGTTCTGAAAATGACATTAGACATGTGGCTATGGTTCCCCTTGTGTCCATGGCACCATCCATGTGGAAACTGCACTATGTATAATCAAACCAAACCTAGGCCTATCTTACCCATGGGGATTTACCTGTGTCCATCATGAGCAAAATCATAATTAATTTTGGGAGCCAGAAGGTGATACAATATCTCATTCAAAAGTCAATATAATAAAATATATTGTATAAAATCAAAACTGTAGTTTGCATGTCTTTGTACTTGTGTCACAGCTCTTAGCAGACAGACTGAATGTAACTAACTTGATGCCACTACTCATGTTTAAGATTTACCTTGAGTTCATTCCTCCATAGCTCTGGCCCTACACCCTGAGGGCCTGCCTCTGACTTGCTCTATTACACAGCACTCATAAGTACTTTTTACATCGCTTTGGGCACCACCTTTTCAGAGATTATACAGCATGTGACTATCTACTGTGAAACAAGGTCAAATTTACCATCTTGGTAAATTTAAAAAACACTCTTATCATTTTGTAAAGAAAACACAAATGATAGACGGAATGCGGAACCAATCAAACATTCACCCCAAGTCACAGATCTGGGTTTAATCCATCAATTCTTTTGCTTACCATGCCACCCCAGTTTGAACCGGTCCCTGGATGCTTGTTTCTGATCCAGGGAGGACTTGGCCTGGCAGTTCGGGCTGGACTGTTCCCATGAGGAGCACGGTCAAGACTGATTTGCATGTGGCTGGGTCCAACTTGGAATGGCGTGGGGAACAAAAGAACAATTAATTTAGGCCCTGATCTGTGACTGGGCGTGAATATTTGACATTGTTTAGCATTCCGTCCATCATCTTTTTGCATTTAAAGCCCATATAAGGCAGCAACGGTCCGTCTACTGGTAGACTGTTTCTCAAGTAAGCTTCCTTTATATGAAATTATGCTAGCCAAACTGTAAATTGAACTACTAGAGCATCAGAATGCCTTCACCTTTATATTAATCTTCAGCCCTTTGTGATTACCCAAAATTGATTTAAGCATGGGCGTAGGGCTAGGAGGTGCATTGTCATTCTTTGATGCATTATTTCAAGTGCTCTGCTACAGTTCTAGCTGACTTCTCAGTATGTAGAAACCAGAATCTCTTTGATGTTGTGATTGGTCCATTATCCTGTTGAAAAAAGAACAAACATTACTAGAAGCCATGTTGTCTGTCCTGGTAAAACACAATGAGTTACACACTGCTGGTGCCTTGGAAATATTACCAAAAGCAAAAGAAGGAAGGTCACCAAGGCATAGAAACCTATTGTTCATTTCAAAGGCAGGGTCTTTTAATAAAGTCTTCAGGATTGTACATTCTGAACTGGAATGCAGCTGGATGTGGGTAGGGCTTCAGATTTGGAGTAGACAAACAAGAATGACAGGATAAGGGCTTGAACTTCAGGATTGCAGCAACTGCTTTGAGACACCAAACGAGAAATTAGTGAATCAGAAGTAGCCAGGTGCAGGGCTAGTTGCAAAAGATACATAGTTTTGAATGCAGGAGCAATTTTTGGATGAATATCCTACCCCTTCAGGGAAATACCAGTAGAAAATTCAACATATTGAGCCAAAATTCCAGAATAGTTTATGAAACATTAAAGAATGAAATCCCTGACAGAGAGTGTTGTCTAACTCTCATCTTATGACTGCATAGGAAAGGTGCAATGGTCTGGATGAACACACATCCCAAGTAAACACCAGCTGACCGTGATTTACTATGCCCTTGCGTGTCCTTGTGTCAAGCAAGTCGACGTAAGGCAACACAAGTGCTTAAGTGACATTTACAAAGCCACACAAACCGAGATTTGCATGACTGTGTCTTTTTTCAGCTGCAGAGTAGTGCAAGGATGAACCTTGCGCTGCCATACGTTACCCTGTGTTGGATAGGCATTACATGGATGGAGCATGGGCGTTTCCATGCATCAACCCATGTATTTTAATGCAAACCCATATTTACTAAAGGCAGGAAACCTAGGTTGGTGCACCAACCCGAGAGAAGAATAACCAGGAGAAATATATTTATCTGTGTTACCTCCTCTTTCCATGTTTGCTGCATTGTGCAGCACACATAGAAAGATGTTTATGGCTCTAAGGATTGTTTTTGTGCAGGAAGGTATCCCTCTATGCTAAAAAAAACAATTGTGGTATAACACAGACACCCTTGCACCAAGGTGCGAGAGTGCCTGCATTGGCGGTCGGTTGCATTAAGTGAAGCAGCGCTATGAGAGAGCAAACTGCATCATGTCATGGAAGCTATGGCACAGTTCTGCTCTCTTCCTTTCACTCAATCCAGGTCAGCATGTAGCCTTGCTGCGTTGTGTGAATGAAAACTTTGTCTCACTCATCCTGAGGAAATATAAGAATTTTACCATTGCCTCTCAAGTGCCATAAAACCAATGGCAAATACACAGTCAAACAATTAAAAACACAGGTGACCAATGCAGTAGCTCTACCTGTGACTTCAGGGGAAAAGTGAGAATGTGTGCGTGACCGAACCAGCCTCGGACTCCTGTACAGACATACGGATATGAAGGAAGCTGCTACAGCTGCCTTAAGCACACAGCACAAGGAAACACAAGTTCTCAAACTCGCAGTGATCCCACAGAGGACACCACAAAGTCATCCAGAACCACCACCCCAAGCGCACACTGGACACAAGATAAAATCACATCTAACAGGCAACTTCAAAAGCATAATTCTCTGTAAAAAGTCAAATTTCCGTGTTTGATAACGAAACTCTGAACAAATCATAATTTATTACAGTGAGGACATGAACTCTGTTTAATGCTGCCAAAGGAAATTTCTTAAACAAATGATCTCCAGCTGCTGGTTACATTCTGGTCATATTTCTGAATACTGCGTGCAGAAACACAATCTAAATTCTAGTGTTCTAAATATTGTTTAGAAAAATATAGATTCTCTATTAACTTCAGAGGGGTAATATTTAGGGCAATTTTTTTATGTTGGATGAAATTGTGACACTGATATTATGGGTCATGACTAAAATCTATATATTCTTTGTAACCTACCCGCAGCACCTGTTAACCTCAAATGAGTGACTGGGCAGTGTAGGCAGAGTAAGTCTCAAAACATTAGGTGAATGCCAAAACAGCATGGCCTTTATCTAGGAGAGATTCAACCTCCTTGTTGATGACCCTCCCTGTGGAGGCATTTTCAACTGTAACCATGGTACACACTAAGGCCCATATTTATACTTTTTGACGCAAACCAGCGCCGGCGCTGGTTTGCGTCAAAATTTTTACCGCCGGCTAACGCCATTCCTACGCACCATGCAGGCACCTTATTTAATGAATGACGTTAGCCGGTGGAAATGGAGGCCAAAATCATGCCTCAAACCAGGCTTGCGCCATTTTTGACGCACACCCCCCATTGAAATGACTCCTGTCTTAGCAAAGACAGGAGTCATGCCCCCTTGCCCAATGGCCATGCCCCGGGGACTTCTGTCCCCTGGGCATGGATATTGGGCACAGTGGCATGTGGGGGGGGGGGGGGGCAAATTAGGCCCCCCTATGCCACTTAAAAAAAATAAAAAATACTTACTTCAACTTACCTGTACTTATCTGGGATGGGTCCCCCCATCCATGGGTGTCCTCCAGGGGTGGGCAAGGGTGGCAGGGGGTGTCCCTGGGGGCAGTGAAGGGCACCTCTGGACTCCTTCCATGGCCAGAGACCATGGAAGTGAGCCCACAGGTCCCTTAACGCCTACCCTGACCCAGGCGTTAAAAAACGGCGCACATCAGGCCTTAAAGTCATTTTTGGGGTGGGAACTTCTACCTGCATGTCATTAACGCAAGGCAGTTTCCCGCATCCATAAAATGACGCACATGGAGGAATTTTGACGTCCGCATGCTCGGGCGTCAAAGTTTAAATATGGTGCACGGTTTGCGCCGAATTTGCGTCAAAAGTTTTGACACACATTCGGCGCAAACAGAGAATAAATATGCCCCCTAGTTGTTTGACAAATATAATAAATGTTTTAGTTTTCTGGAAATTTGAAATTGAATCTTCAACTAAGTGTTTCCTCAGTGCTATTCTGTAAATGGAATGGGTATGCCTAGTCATGAGTCCTGAGCTCACTGTGTTGCAGAATTCAAGTTATATCTCATTGACAAGGCTTGAATAAGCTGCAAAAGGTCCGGGTTTGCTTGTGACTTGGGCAGCAGTTTGGACTGAACTGTTCTTAGCGAAGCAGGACTGAGCCTAATATTGCTGATTCTTGTCCGGCATAGAAGATGGCAGAAAACGATGGGCTAGGATGAAGCCCTGAATAATTATCAGCTTTCAGCTCGATACACACATGCTGTCAAAATACATTTTTTCAGTGGGACTTGCCGACTTTCACAAAATTAAAAAATACACAAAGTCCCAGTGTTGCACAAAAATGTGAAAATAGTGTTCTGAAGTCCCACAAGCCAAATGCCCACTAGACTCGGACTTCTTTGGTCAAAGACATGCCATAAATGCAACAAGTATGGGCAGGACCTAATTCCATACTTCAATGAAGTCTAGTAAAGTGGAAACTGATCTGGTGTTGGTTGTGTTCCTTTCAGAAGGAGCTAGCCTGGCAGATTGTGCTGAGTGTTCCTACTGGAACAGGTCCAATTCTTATGTGCATATGGCTGGTTCTGCCTGTGGTGATGTGGTGGGAAAGCAAAATGGACTTGGATGTAACACTTAGGCCCATATTTATACTTTTTGACGCAAAACTGCGCCAATGCAGTTTTGCGTCAAAAAAATTAGCGCCGGCTAACGCCATTCTGAAGCGCCATGAGGGCGCCGTATTTATTGAATGACGTTAGTCGGCGTTAGCCGCCGGCTCCGTCTGGTGTGCGTTAAAAAAAAAGACGTACACCAGGCAGCGCCGGCGTAGGGGGATATGGAGCTTGGGCGTCAAGAAATGGGGCAAGTCAGGTTGAGGCAATTTTTTTCGCCTCAACCCGATTTGCGCCATTTTTTTTCACTCCCAACCCCCATAGAAATGACTCCTGTCTTAGCAAAGACAGGAGTCATGCCCCCTTGCCCAATGGCCATGCCCAGGGGACTTCTGTCCCCTGGGCATGGTCATTGGGCATAGTGGCATGTAGGGGGGCACAAATCAGGCCCCCCTATGCCACAAAAAAAAAAAAAAAAAACACTTACCTGAACTTACCTTAATGTCCCTGGGATGGGTCCCTCCAGCCTTGGGTGTCCTCTTGGGGTGGGCATGGGTGACAGGGGGTGTCCCTGGGGGCATGGGGGGGCACCTGTGGGCTCCTTCAGAGCCCACAGGTCCCTTAACGCCTGCCTCTTGCAGGTGCTAAAAAACGGCGCAAAAGCGTCCGTACGTCATTTTTTTTGACCCGCCCACTCCCGGGCGTGATTTTTGCCCGGGAGTATAAATCCCATGCACATGCCTCGGAGTCGATTTTTTAGACGGGAACGCCTACCTTGCATATAATTAACGCAAAGTAGGTGTCCACGCTAAAAAATGACGCTAACTCCATGGACTTTGGCGCTAGACGCGTCTAACGCCAAAGTATAAATATGGAGTTAGTTTTGCGTCGAAATTGCGTAAAAAAAAACGACGCAATTTCGGCGCAAACGGAGTATAAATATGCCCCTTAGTAAGTACCAATGGTTTAGGTTAATTCAAGGCTTCCACCCTTCACTTTTTTATTTTCTCACTGTGATGCCCTAATTGTGGCAAGTATGCCCAATTATCCTGTGCCACAGGATTCAAACTATGCTTCACATACGAGGCATAACTATACAGAAGCAGGTGTTTGGTTGCTTGTGTTCCTCTTCAGAACGACTAGCCTGGTAGATCAAGCTGCAGTGTTCCTGTTGGAGCAGGACCAACTCTGATTTGCTTGTGGCTGATTCTGGTGTCTGAGATGGGACTGTGGGATAGTATATGATGGATCTAGTAATTCCCAGTGATTGAAATTAATTCAAGCATTCCACCCATCTCTTTTTTATTTTCTACCCATTCAGCTATTACATAGGCGGAAAGGAATTCTCAGAATTTCCCTTCGCCTTAATGTTACACATCCATATGTACTTCAAATTATATCTATTTTGTTGCTCATACTCAGATATTATCCCATTCATGCAGAAGCTGGTACATTATCCGAAATCTCTTTGGAAGCTAATAAGGAAATTCCTCTTGTTAACGTTTTCAAAGGGCCCCGTGACAGTGTTTTCAACTAGCTGTCTGTGCTCTTCCAACAAAACAGGTTGAGGCATAACATGTTCTACCAGAATGACCCCAGGAATTGGGGCAAGAACAGGGGTAGGACAGCAGCTGTAATTGTGCCAGTGACAGCTCTTGTTCCAGTTACAGGGTCTAAAGTATTTAGGAGATGAGGAGATGTCACAAGAGAAGGAGGGCATGACTCCTGTTCTTTGGGGAGGCTCATCTTCCTTCTACAGAGTTTCATTACTATAAAAACTCTGTGGCCCATCTTCCTCCACCTAGGATTTCCACACAAGGTCCTGGCTACTGTCTCTCTTGCACTGTCTAAATGTGATTAGGCCAACGGCCTCTACCATGAGTCATCTTTATCAACTATAAAAAGACTACAACATATTCAGAACACTGCTGCAAGACTACTCCTACATTTAAGCCACAAGCCCACACCTCCACTGCATTCAGGGTCCTTCATTGGTTACTATTTGCCAGAAGATCCACCTTCAAGCTGCTTTTTGTCACCCACAAAGCAATACCTGGAAATGGACCACTTTTCATCAGAAATGAAATTACCAAATACATACAACAAAGGAACCTCTGCTCCGGATTGGCACCTTGCCTCAAAACCCCAGCATACATGAAAAAACGGACATGGGTGGTAAAATGTTTTCTGTTCAAGCAGCTAAACTATAGAATTCATTACCCACAAATATAAGATCCACAAATAACTATTTTGTCTTCAGAACAGCACTCAGGAGTTGGCTCCTTCCTGCATGGCCACCATACTTAAAACACAAATCTACAGCATATGTATGTGCATGTAAACATGTATAATTTGACTGTATGTATGTATTTAGATATGTGCATTTCTTTGTACAAATATATATAACTGCTTATGGTTTAAAATATGTAGGTATTCTCATAGGACTACTTAACAAATGTATTTATAACAAATGGTTAAAATCTTTATGGATAAATATATATACATATTATTTATACTTAACATGCATATAGGTCACTGCATTGTTTGCATATAAGTTACTTGACTATATGCTAATGGGTCTCTGCTTTATTTTATCTATCACAATGTATGATAAGTGACATAAGTTATTTGATTAGATGCTTGTGGGTCTCTGTTTTTTATTTTATCTGTCACAATGTGTAAATATAATCATAGTTGTATCTATAAGTGTATCACTATTGAAATACTGGGTAAAAATTTAAAATACAAATCAATAAATACAAATAAATAAACAAAAAGTGTATTGAACTCCCCCAAAATAATACAGAGGCACAAATAAATGAACTTTATGTATAGCAACATTTGAAAGTGTGAGTTTTTAACTATTTATCCATACATGCCCACATGGGACTTTATATAATACAACTTTATAGCTTTTTATTATTTTCCATATACATGTATACCTTTCTATGTAATTATTAATCTATATATTTATTACTTTACTCGTTCTGCAGAAATAAAAAAATGCCCTTCAACTCTCTCCAGTGCACTACTCTTTATCTCACCCTATAGCTATCTCAATATATCCTTTACCTCCAACCCCACTGTGACTCATCCCAAACATCACTGTACTACTATGATCACCCTAATAACACTTTATAGACTCTTCCCACTTCTATCCCTCCTTCATCTTATTAAATCCAACTAACAGACTCACATGTCCACCAGTCGAATTAACAACTTATATTTCCCTATACTAACCCACCACCAATTCATTTTGGGTTCCAGAGTAACGTGCTACAAGCCAAACAGTGCTTCAACGTCAGAGGTATTAAGTGCTATATAAATACAAATATAATTTTATCTCTTGACAGGTAGCATGCAAGTCCCTTTTTAGCCCGGCCAAAGCAAGATACAGTCTCTCAACATAAAGTGCGGCAGGCCTTCACATAGTGATCATTAAGGTTCAACAATGCAGTAATAACTTAGCTTCAGCACACTTGTGCCTTCACCATTCTCATAGCTTCAGCACACTTGTGCCTTCACCATTCTCAGTCACTGTCCCTGACTGCCTGAAGTCCTTCAAGAGCCAGTTGTTCATGTTCTCCCTTGAAGGCTTAATATATTAGTTTGTTCTCTATGTAGAGTTTTATTATGCTCTTCTGCAGCCTCTAAACCCTATAAGCAACATTTGTTACCATCACCCAACTTATGGTACTCAATTTAGAGACCAAAGTTGGGAGAGCATTGCTCAGGTTTGAACTGTGACTTGCTCAATTTTTCGTTGCCCATTTGTGAATATTCAACTCATTCACCCAATCCTGTGGCTATAAGTCATTCCTGCAGTCACACAAGCATCACTCAGTGTTTAAAATAAAGGACAGTGGAAACAGCAACAGAGAGGCAGTAGAATTTGGGAATACACCATAAGCATCTGCACATCCGGGGACTTAATCTATCCTGTAATGCCAAATCAGACCACTTTTGGAGAACTGCACCACTGATCACACCTAGAGAGTCTATTAACATCTTGAGGAAGATATACTGATCAGCAGTGCACCCCAGTCTGATCTTCAGTGGGGTCTTCCTCAGAACTCCATACATGTGTGCCCCATTAGATTAGAGTGAGGTACAGAACCAAAAATGGTCCCATTACATAAGAAAGCACCATAGAAGCAAAAGGGGCCAATTAGAGTAGCAAATGTCTTAGAAACAGAAATGGGTCAATTTGATTAGAAAATGGCAAAATAACAAAAAAGGGCTGATTAGATTAGAAAGGGGAATAGCATCCCCATTCAGTAGCAAAAGACAGCCGTTAAAGAGATGTATGTCTTTACAAGCAAAACTAGCGTAAGCATTAGTGCAACAACAAGTAATAGTAGGTTATGAAAGCGGCACCAATGTCAGGTTTTCAGGCATACTACTGGCAATCAAGCACCCAATAGGTGATGGGATGAATGTGTGCAAATCGACTAACCAATGGTCCACTGCACAAATCTAGACAGAGGCTCACCTGATGCAAATTAGTACTGGCCTTTTTCCTCATGGGAACAGCCTATATGGAGCCCTTAGAATCTCACTCCTCCACCCAGCCCACAGCTTTTTAGTTGGGGAATTTGAAATGTACATCCCTGATTCTCACTGACTAAGCTACACCCCTGTTGGTACATAGTAATTTACCCAGCATTTTTCAATAGTACATCCATAACTGTAGCCTATCCTACACAGTATCAACCTTCATACCCAGATTTTATGATTTTAAAGAGACCACACATTGTAAAGAAAACCCAGCCTTCCATCATTAACAATCACCAACAATAGACTTTCTAGAATGTTCTTTTGTTTGATGAGACTCTTTGGGTTTTGATTTGAATAGTGACAACATTCACCGACTGGCCCCTTTAAAGTTAAACAGGGTGATTCTAGAGAGATGGAGATTTTGACAGATTCTGGTTCAGTTTTCCTTCCTCTTTCAGTGTTATCTTCATTTAATTATTTTTATTTTATTCTAAATGTTGAATATTCATGAATAGTTTCCACACTAAGGAAAACAGTATTACTTATTTTTACAGTACCTGTGTTTCACATCTGAAAATAAACATTGTCTGCAGTCTGTCTCCAAACAGAACAAGGGGACTAGTCATTGTTCCCTCTTCATGCTGTACTAAATCAGCCTGAATTAGCATGAGCCTACTATAAGGCTTATCTAATTCTTCACATTCCTACCAATGGAGCTCTTTCCATGAATACAGATTATCTCCGTCTCACACTGCACCATATACATTTCTATCCAAGACAGTGTAGAAGTGACCATTTAATCCACCAATAGTAAATTACTTTGGGAAAAATTCTGCTGTAGTTGATCTTATTTAGTTAATGTACCTTTTCAGGGAATTGTTTATATAATTGTCGCCCCAAGCATGGCTTCGTATCTATTGTTTGGGAACATACCTGGGTCAGGGGTCCTACAATATCTGAATAAATAGATCTCACGCAGACAGGGTTATCAGAGGGATTCCTACCAGATGCCATCAACGCTATCCATGCTAAATGTCGTGTTGATGCAGACCCAGCCTTTGTGTCCCCGTGGAGTCTGATCTAGAAACCTCATTTCAAGGTAACAGGGGTTGGGGGCTCCTCTCATGGACATGGTACTGGCAGATTAGGTTTAACACACCTAGCTCTCTTTAGGTTAGAGATTAGGGTCATCATGTTAGGGTTTTAGGGATATCTCACATCTTATGTTATTGCAAGATTGTGGGGGTCTTTATATTCATGACTCTCGTTTTTACAATTCTGTTTCTTGCATTGTTTATTATCCTAACAATTGCAGCCCATGCATTTTACAATAGATTGCAGTCTTGTTAATAACACCTACTGAAAACTTTACTTCATCTCCTTCATTGCCTGTGCGTGACGAAGACTTGTTGCTCATGTGAGAAAAGGGTAATCTCCGTTTAACCACGACTCCCCTGGGATGTCGTATTCTTGAGTCCATGTGTAAAGGCTGCCACAAATCACCTTTTACTATTTGGGTTTTTGGTGAGGTAATGCTTATCAGCCAGGAGGGTTTGGCCGAAAGTTGCGTCTTGTTGTAGGATTGGCCTAGTTGCCTACAGACAAAAGTGCTGTCATCTCTAAACCAGCAGTCTTGCCTAGAGCAAGAGTCCATCTATGACACTGACATAAACCAGAAGCAAGGAGAGGACCTGTGAAGGAGTAGATCTAAATGATTCCAGGTTCTTAATTTACTAGGTGAGGGGTTCCAGTGTGTTTAGTGGCAGCTGGACATGACTGATTTGATAGTCATGAGGCACATTATATAAACAGTTGAGAGAATAAATTGGAGAGGTTCTCTGTGGTATTTATGAGCCATCACCTAACAGATGATTATGTTCTGGGATGTCGACAGTGAAATATGTTAGGTGCAGCAGTTGGAAGGAGACTGGGACTGGAAACAATGTGTATGACTTGCTCTACTAATAAACCTGGTACACCGTACCTGTTGTCAGCAGTTACTTCATTCCCTAAGCACCCACCAGCTCTACGTATTTTTGACAGGCACAGAAATATTAAGACGTTTGAGTTTGCAAAGTGATAATTTAATTACTGAGCTCACTGTGCATTTGTACTTGCAAAAGCATTTAATAAACCAAGTAGTACAAGTAGGCACATCGACTAAAGTTAAAGGGAGAATGACGTATCTCTTTACTAAGGAGCAACTACCGCTCTTTACTAAATTCTCAGCTTTTCTACAATGTAACAGACAGTAATTGGTATTTAGGTAGCATTCTAAAGCTGGTTTGCCTGCAGACATAGTGGAGAACTGACACTATCCTCCAGTGGCATGTAGGTAAACCTAAATGTCGCCCGCACCAAGTGGAAACAGGTGGAAGTCGCGTAACAGATCCACTGGCGGATTTAGTTAAAACATGACTAAACAAGAGCTATGAGTCAATTCATGTCAATATAAGGAGGCAGCGTACAGTTTTTTACCCACATTTTCCTTCACGTGTCTTTCTTTCCCTAACAGGAAGGAGATATGCGAGAGCGGGGGAAAGTACCTGATGTGTCCGCTCTGTGACACCTGTGACACGTGGAACATTTCTGAGATCTGTCCAATGGCAAAGGTGAGGCACCTATAGTAATGACAATAAAGGTCTTTCCAGAGACTTCTAGTGGGGCTAAAATGCTATAGAGAAGTACTGACCCTCAAGGACCCCTTGAGATATTAAGATAGCTATGCAACACTGGGTCTTTGTCTGTGGGGCATTCTGTAGGAACTCTGGCTGCAGAGTATGGTGACAGGTTGCTGCCTGGGAGGACTGTTGTATGATCACTGAGTGTGAGGGCTTGCTGTAGAATCACTGGGCTGTGATTGATGGTCAAGGATCATGGACCGTGAGCTTTAATGGAGGATTTCTGGATGTGATCTTCATTGTAGGATAAATGGCTGTCAACTCTGTTGTGGGATCTTTGGGTGTAAGATGTATTGTAAGATCACTAGCTGTAAAGTTTCTGATTGAAGGAGCCCTTCCACTTCCCATTTCTTCCATCTCACTGTCTCTACAGATTTTCAGGTACTTCTTTTGCACCACCCTTTTTAATTCTCTTCTTCTCATCCATACCCCTTTGCTCTTCTTACCGTGAAGGCTCTGCTCTTCCTTGCTGATCTCTGTTGTTTTTCAGGTTGGATATCTCTTTGATCATCCTGGAACAGTGTTCTTCAGCATCTTCATGTCTTTCTGGGCAGTGGCCTTTCTGGAGTACTGGAAGCGTAAAAACGCTACCTTAGCACATCACTGGGACTGCATGGACTTCCAGGAGGAGGAGGTATATGTCTGTGTCATGTTCCATGTGACTAGCATCCTTTGCTTTTTCTCATCCTATTTCATCCTGTCTTTCCTATTTCTCTCGTCACCTCTCTAGAGTTATCTTTATTTCTTATTTTCATTCTTTCTTTTTTAGTTTTTATTCTTTCACCTTGTATTTTGGCCTGTCGGTATGTCACTCACTTCCTACCTCTTTTTCTAAGTTTCCTCTTTCTTGGCCCCTTGTTTGTGCCGGTTTCTTTGGTCAGTAGCCTGTCTCTAAGAGGGCATAAACTGATTCTATACTTCTTTTCACGTATCTATAATCATCTCCTTTTCTTGTTTCGGCTTCCTTTTCAACAATTGCTCATTCTGTCTCCAGGATCTGTCTCTTTCACTTCCTTGTGTATTCCCCTATTAATCAGCAGTGGAACCTTTTTGTGCCATTCAAAGCTGACCTGTCATTTTTTGGATTTTGTGAGTTATCCTTGGTGAATGAATGGGACCCCCTCACACTACCATCATCATTAGTCTCCTAGTTACCTGAGGTTGAGCTTCTATGATGAATAAGACACTGAGACTAACCTCGAACCATGGTCCTCTGTAGCCTGTAAGAACATTCAGTTCCTAACAGTATGATTAGGGTCTCTGCAATCACTCCGAAATTATTACACAATTAATCTAGAATACGAGGATATTGAGACACAGCGTGTTATTGTTCATCTAAGGAATACAGAATCCATGTTGGCCTCAGCCGCGTCTTCACTTCTCTCAAGCTCTGGTGTATCCCCAAAAAGTATACTACAAGAAGAGGAACAGGCAGATTAATGGTCCAATGTACAGTCTCCCAGGTATAATCAGTCTCAAAAATAAGGTACACTGTTCCAAACAGAAATGACAGGGAAACCTATATATTAGGAGCAAGAGCCCTCACACATCCGAGGACAGGACTTAGTGCATCATTGTCCCCTTCATCAGCCTCAGCCAATACCTGACGTACTCAATTGTATGTTCCAGGATTCACCACTTGTTACAAAGACGAGAAGTACTGAGGCTTGAGTACAAATGCATAGTTTATTGCATCCCAAAAGAAGGTTTTATGACTAACCACGGGAAGCAACTAAGACATTTCTTCATCTCCCTCTTCCTCCATTCAGTGGTCCTCACGAAAACTCTTCATCCTGCGTACCTGAAGTATTCAGTATTCCTTCCCAAATTGCGTGCTACCACAAACCACGATCCCTCATTCATGAGCAACACACATTTCAAACATACGAACAGTTGCGGCTTGCAAGGATTAAAAGGAGTGGGGAAATGTGGCGGGGTGGAGGGGAGTGGGGGGAATAATGAAATAAAAAATAAATATAAAAAATAAAACTTACCTGCTCCGCTCCCACGTCGCGCCACTCATCTCTTCCTCGTCGCTCCAGGCAGGCACAGGCTTCCAAAGTTTCCTGTGCCAATCCTGACGCTGTTCAGACTGGGAGCCTGTGCAGGCTCTCTCCAGCCCGGCAACTGTGTTGCCAGGCTGGAGAGAGCTCTGTGCGCATGTGTGTCTGGCCAGCCCGAGACGGCCGGCCAAACACACATGCGCACTGAGGTGAGTGCACAGTGCACTCCCCTCGTCCTCGTCATACCCCTTAGCCCAGCCCCTTAAACAACCAAACATCCTGCTGGCTGGGTTGGGGGTGATGCTCTTCCGCCCTAATGGAGGAGCCGCCCCTGCATACGAATACTGACAAACAACTTCTGCCCCCTCCAGATAAATTACAGATCTATACTGCAATTTCATTCTGTTATCCCGTCCCAAACAACCAACTTGTCGGAAAACCTGAAACCAAACATATATACACAAAACCTACAAAAGCAGGGAAATCCTCTCTTGGGATTTTGTTTCCTTAACCTGTCCTTTGGGGCTGTGATATGTAGTATTAAGTTTCAGCTGGTAGACGTGAGCAAGTAAGACAAGTCCACAGTTTGGTGAAGTTGCTAGTTTGGTGGAAACTCACATTACTATATCGATGTGAAGTTTCCTACAGTAAAAACAATAGGTCTGGCCTTCGCTATCTTGTGCAATGGTCGAACATTTATTGCTCAGATTACTTATAGGTAATCTTCATTACTCTGATTCTTTGTTCCTCATTCCAGTACTTACTAAATGAGGTTTTACCTCCTCTACACCTTTCTCCCACACCTTGTTTCCACTCTCCCTCCAAAGTCCTGCCATAAAACCCTCCCTAATCCTTAGCACTTCCTGAACCCTACCCCAGCGTAATTCAGAGAAGCCCAGATAAGAAGGCCAGGAAACCAGGGAGGGAGGGACGTAAGTACTGAGATAAGGAAGAGAAAATTGGAGTAATAAAGATTACCGGTAAGTAATCCAAGCATTACCATCCTTTTCCTCTTTCCAGCCCTTATTAAATGAGAAAATGCCCAAGCAAAAGCCTACTAATCAACTCATACAGATCAATAAAAAACCAGAACGCACAGGCATGCATGTGCCAATCACTTTTATTGAAAACAAAGTACACCACCGTACATGCCCCCAGTGTTAATTCTGCAAGAAAAACCACACCAGTCCCCTGGACTGAACATCTCAACTAGGAATCTGTGACGTAGCCTTAGAAAGAACCCCAGAAGTAAACTGAGACTCAGGGCCTAGAGCAACATTCAGTCTATAGTGGGACACCAGGTGGACAGGGAGATCCAGGTCGCAGCAGCACAAATATCCACCACTGATATGCCGCCCATTCAGCCCAGGAGGCAGCAATACCCTGAGTAGGATGAGTTGTAACAGACACGGGAAACTCAGAACCAGACTGTTTGTAAGCCAAGGAAATGACAGTTTTAATCCATCACACAAGGGTGAATCTGGAAGGTTTACCCCCTCTGCTGGCATGACCGAATTTAACAAACAGGTAGTCTGGCTTCCAAAACACAGAGGATTTCTGTAAACACATCCCAAGAGCCCTCACCACATCCAGAGAGGAAACAGAAGGGTCTGAGGAGACATTCCCCAAAGATGGAAGGACTATGTCCTTATTACAGTGAAAAGGAGAGGTAACCTTGAGGAGAAAATCAGGACCCAAAGACAAAACAACCCTGTCCTCAAACATCTTCGGGTAAGGATAGCAACATTGAAGAGAACCCAATGCTCCCAGTCGCCTGGCTGAAGTGATTACCACCAAGAAGAAAACCTTCAAGGACAAAAATGTTTTGAGGCCTCCTCCAATGGCTCAAAAGGGAGACCTTGAGGGAAAGACAGGACAAAAGGTAAATCTCATGGAAGAATAAATCACCTGACCTTAGGTCTAAGGAGGGAGAAACCCTGAAAGAGCTGACGAACCAGAAAATCAAGATGATCCAGTTCCCCCAGGAAGATCTAAAAGCCCTAATAGCCAACCATTGTAGCTTCAAAGTAGAAACTGAAATGTGTTTGTCAAAACCCTCCTGAAGAAAATCCAAAATAGTTTCCCCTTAGGTAGACACCACTTATCAGAGGAGACCCATTGATGGTTGTAGGCATTCCTGGTCGGTTCTCGCCTAGAGACAAAGAAACAAGGAGAGACCCTTCCTTGCCCAAAGATGGGTCAGTGACGAAGTGACAAGGGCAGATGACTGATTGGAATTAGGCCAGAAGAAGAACCTATTTCCGGGAGTTTGCCAGGGAACAAAGAAGCGGGGACCACACCCTCCTTGGACAATATGGGACAATCAGGATCGCATCCAAACTCTCCCTCTGCACCCCGAGAAGAACCTTCAACATGAAGGGGAAAGGAGGAAAGACATATAGGAGATTCCTGGGGCAGGGTTGGAGAAGGGCATCTAGCCTGAGGAAATGACTCCTGAATCTAAAAAGAAAATGAAGAATCTGAGAATTTGATCCATCCTCTAACTGATCTACGACAGGTACTCCCCAACTGCTGCACAGATCCTAAAACACCAGATAATTGAGGACAAATTCCTGGGAACAGGGGAAAATCTGACTCAGTATGTCTGCCTGAACATTGAGACACCCCTGAATGTGGACTGCCTTGAGAGAAAGAGATTCTCCTACAAGTCTAAGTCATTATTTGAAGAATCAACTAATTTAGATACTGACTGTACCAAAGTGTTGGTTGATGCATGCTTTCGCTCTGGAGTTGTGTAGGAAAGTACCATCTTGTGTGGAGTGGGGTTGCATTAGTAGAGTGAAGTGGTATAGAGTTGAGTGCTGTAGAGTAGAGTAGAATGTGTAGGAAAGTACCATCTTGCCTGGCATGTTACCCCCATATTTCACTGTATGTAAGTTGTTTTAGTTGTATGTGTCACTGGGACCCTGCCAGCCAGGGCCCCAGTGCTCATAAGTGTGCCCTGTATGTGTTACCTGTGTTATGACTAACTCTCACTGAGGCTCTGCTAATCAGAACCTCAGTGGTTATGCTCTCTCATTTCTTTCCAAATTGTCACTAACAGGCTAGTGACCAATTTTACCAATTTACATTTGCATACTAGAACACCCTTATAATTCCCTAGTATATGGTACTGAGGTACCCAGGGTATTGGGGTTCCAGGAGATCCCTATGGGCTGCAGCATTTCTTTTGCCACCCATAGGGAGCTCTGACAATTCTTACACAGGCCTGCCACTGCAGCCTGAGTGAAATAACGTCCACGTTATTTCACAGCCATTTTTCACTGCACTTAAGTAACTTATAAGTCACCTATATGTCTAACCTTTACCTGGTAAAGGTTGGGTGCTAAGTTACTTAGTGGGTGGGCACCCTGGCACTAGCCAAGATGCCCCCACATTGTTCAGGGCCAATTCCCCGGACTTTGTGAGTGCGGGGACACCATTACACGCATGCACTACATATAGGTCACTACCTATATGTAGCTTCACAATGATAACTCCGAATATGGCCATGTAACATGTCTATGATCATGGAATTGCCCCCTCTATACCATCCTGGCATAGTTGGCACAATCCCATGATCCCTCGGGTCTCTAGCACGGACCCTGGTACTGCCAAACTGCCTTTCCCGGGGTTTCACTGCAGCTGCTGCTGCTGCCAACCCCTCAGGCAGGTTTCTGCCCTCCTGGGGTCCAGCCAGGCTTGGCCCAGGAAGGCAGAACAAAGGACTTCCTCAGAGAGAGGGTGTTACACCCTCTCCCTTTGGAAAATGGTGTTAGGGCTGGGGAGGAGTAGCCTCCCCCAGCCTCTGGAAATGCTTTCATGGGCACAGATGGTGCCCATTTCTGCATAAGCCAGTCTACACCGGTTCAGGGACCCCTCAGCTCTGCTCTGGCGCGAAACTGGACAAAGGAAAGGGGAGTGACCACTCCCCTGAACTGCACCTCCCCTGGGAGGTGCCCAGAGCTCCTCCAGTGTGCTCCAGACCTCTGCCATCTTGGAAACAGAGGTGCTGCTGGCACACTGGACTGCTCTGAGTGGCCAGTGCCAGCAGGTGACGTCAGAGACTCCTTCTGATAGGCTCCTTCAGGTGTTGCTAGCCTATCCTCTCTCCTAAGTAGCCAAACCCTCTTTTCTGGCTATTTAGGGTCTCTGTCTTTGGGAATTCCTTAGATAACGAATGCAAGAGCTCATCAGAGTTCCTCTGCATCTCTCTCTTCACCTTCTGCCAAGGAATCAACTGCTGACCGCGCTGGAAGCCTGCAAAACTGCAACAAAGTAGCAAAGACGACTACTGCAACTCTGTAACGCTGATCCTGCCGCCTTCTCGACTGTTTTCCTGGTGGTGCATGCTGTGGGGGTAGTCTGCCTCCTCTCTGCACTAGAAGCTCCGAAGAAATCTCCCGTGGGCCGATGGAATCGTCCCCCTGCAACCGCAGGCACCAAAGAACTGCATCACCGGTACCCTTGGTCTCCTATCAGCACGACGAGCAAGGTCCCTTGAATCCAGCAACTCTGTCCAAGTGACTCCCACAGTCCAGTGACTCTTCAGTCCAAGTTTGGTGGAGGTAAGTCCTTGCCTCCCCACGCCAGACTGCATTGCTGGGAACCGTGACTTTTGCAGCTACTCCGGCCTCTGTGCACTTCCAGTGGAAATCCTTCGTGCACAGCCAAGCCTGGGTCCACGGCACTCTAACCTGCATTGCACGACTTTCTAAGTTGTCCTCCGGCGACGTGGGACTCCTTTGTGCCACTTCGGGTGAGCACCATTTCACTCCTCTTTGTAGTGCCTGTTCTGGCACTTCTGCGGGTGCTGCCTGCTTCTGAGAGGGCTCCTTGTCTTGCTGGGTGACCCCTCTGTCCCCTGACGCAATTGGCGACATCCTGGTCCCTCCTGGGCCACAGCAGCATCCAAAAACTCTAACTGCATGACTTGCAGCTAGCAAGGCTTGTTTGCGATCTTTCTTCAGGAAAACACTTCTGCACGACTCTCCACGGAGTGGGGCATCCATCCTCCAAAGGGGAAGTCTCTAGCCCTTGTCGTTCCTGCAGAATCTTCAGCTTCTACTGTCCAATAGCAGCTTCTTTGCACCCACAGCTGGCATTTCCTGGGCATCTGCCCATCTCCGACTTGCTTGTGACTTTTGGACTTGGTCCCCTTGTTCCACAGGTACCCTCGTTTGGAAATCCATTGTTGTTGCATTGCTGATTTGTGTCTTTCCTGCAGAGTTCCCCTATCACGACTTCTGTGCTCTTTGGGGAACTTTAGTGCACTTTGCACTTACTTTTCAGGGTCTTGGGGTGGGCTATTTTTCTAACCCTCACTGTTTTCTTACAGTCCCAGCGACCCTCTACAAGGTCACATAGGTGTGGGGTCCATTCGTGGTTCGCATTCCACTTTTGGAGTATATGGTTTGTGTTGCCCCTATCCTTATGTGTCCCCATTGCATCCTATTGTAACTATACATTGTTTGCACTGTTTTCTAATACTATACTGCATATTTTTGGGTATTGTGTACATATATCTTGTGTATATTTGCTATCCTCATACTGAGGGTACTCACTGAGATACTTTTGGCATATTGTCATAAAAATAAAGTACCTTTATTTTTAGTATATCTGCGTATTGTGTTTTCTTATGATATTGTGCATTTGACACTAGTGGTACTGTAGGAGCTTCACTCGTCTCCTAGTTCAGTCTAAGCTGCTCTGCTAAGCTACCATTATCTATCAGCCTAAGCTGCTAGACACCCTATACACTAATAAGGGATACCTGGGCCTGGTGCAAGGTGTAAGTACCCCTTGGTACTCACTACAAGCCAGTCCAGCCTCCTACATTGGTTGTGCAGTGGTGGGATAAGTGCTTTGTGACTACTTACCACTTTTGTCATTGTACTTTTCATAAGGGAAAAATATACAAAACAAGTTTAGTGTATGTACACCTAACCAAAAAGTTTTGCATTTCTTTTCTCACTTCTTTTCTAAAGTGCTGAAAAGTACCTCTAACTTTCTAAAAAGTTCTTAAAAAGTTTTAAAAAGTTTTTTTTCTGTCTTTCTAAAAGTTCTGAAAAACTTTTTCTTCCTTTTTCTATCACTTAAACACTTTCTAAAATGTCTGGCACAGGCCAAACTGTTGATCTGTCCAAACTTGCTTATGATCACCTTAGCTGGAAAGGAGCAAGGAGTCTCTGCATAGAAAGAGGTTTAAGTGTAGGGAAGAATCCCCCTAGAGAACTGTTGGTGAATATGCTTGTTGAACAAGATAAGGCCAGAGCTGGCACTCCTGTTGAAATGTTAGCTGATGGTTCCCACTCTGATTCTGGGGCACCCCTAGCAAAAGATGTGGGAGGGAATCTTCCAAGCCTGCCCTCTAGCAAACCACCTAGCATAGCTGGTACTGATGTAGAGTCACACCATACTGATAGTGTTGTCTCACATCACAGTAAGAGTATCCCTTCTCATCATAGTAGAAGTGCTGTTTCTGTTAGTCAAGCTATTAGGGTGCCATCTGTTAGGGCCAGGTCTCCTTCTGTTCTATCTCAGCATACTTCTGTCTCTAGACATGCCTCACCCACCCACCCTGATGACAGAGTGTTAGAAAGTTTGCTCAATAGATTGAGAGTGGAACAAACCAGACTGAAGCTCAAGAAGCAACAGCTGGATTTGGATAGGCAGTCCTTAGAGGTAGAAAGGGAAAGACAGAAATTGGGTTTAGAAACCCATGGTAGCAGCAGCAGTATTCCCTATAGTCATCCTGCAAAAGAGCATGATTCTAGGAATCTGCACAAGATAGTTCCCCCTTATAAGGAGGGGGATGACATTAACAAGTGGTTTGCTGCACTTGAGAGGGCCTGTGTTGTACAGGATGTCCCTCAAAGGCAGTGGGCTGCTATTCTATGGCTATCATTTAGTGGAAAGGGTAGGGATAGGCTCCTTACTGTGAAAGAAAGTGATGCCAATAATGTTGCAGTTCTTAAGAATGCACTCCAAGATGGTTATGGCTTAACCACTGAACAGTACAGGATGAAGTTCAGAGAAACCAAAAAGGAGTCTTCACAAGACTGGGTAGACTTTGTTGACCATTCAGTGAAGGCCTTGGAGGGGTGGTTACATGGCAGTAAAGTTACTGATTATGAAAGCCTGTATAACTTAATCCTGAGAGAGCATATACTTAATAACTGTGTGTCTGATTTGTTGCACCAGTACCTGGTGGACTCTGATCTGACCTCTCCCCAAGAATTGGGAAAGAAGGCAGACAAATGGGTCAGAACAAGGGTGAACAGAAAAGTTCATACAGGGGGTGACAAAGATGGCAACAAGAAGAAGGATGGTAAGTCTTCTGACAAGGGTGGGGACAAATCTAAAAATTAGTCTTCATCAGGCCCACAAAAACACTCTGGTGGGGGTGGTGGGCCCAAATCCTCTATAAATCAAAACAAAGAAAAGAAACCATGGTGCTATTTATGTAACATAAAAGGCCATTGGACAACAGATCCCAGTTGTCCAAAGAAAAGCACCAAGACTCCTACCACCACAACCCCTACTGCTACACCTAGTGTCCCTACTAATAGCAGTGGTGGTGGGAGCAAACCTACTAATAGCCAATCCAAGGGAGTAGCTGGGCTCACTTTTGGTAACTTAGTTGGGGTTGGTCTTGTTAGGGAGACCACAGAGGCTGTGTTAGTCTCTGAGGGGGCTATTGATTTAGCCACCTTAGTTGCTTGTCCCCTGAACATGGATAAGTACAAGCAACTACCCCTAATAAATGGTGTTGAGGTTCAGGCCTACAGGGACACAGGTGCCAGTGTTACAATGGTAATAGAGAAACTGGTCCACCCTGAACAACACCTACTTGGTCACCAGTACCAAGTAACCGATGCTCACAACAATACACTTAGCCACCCCATGGCTGTTGTAAATCTCAACTGGGGGGGGGGTTTACTGGGTCCAAAGAAAGTTGTGGTTGCCTCAGATTTACCTGTCTACTTGGAAATGATTTAGAGACATCAGCTTGGTCAGATGTGGAGTTGGAGGCCCATGCAGCAATGCTGGGCATCCCAGGGCATATTTTTGCTTTAACCAGGGCTCAGGCCAAAAAGCAAAAAGGACAGGGTGACTTGGCTCCTGGAAGAATGGACCAAGTGCTCCCTAAAGCTAGGGCTAGTAGAAGTAAAGCACTACCTACTATCCCTCCCTCTACAGTGGATTCTTCTTCTGAGGAAGAAGAATTTCCACCCTGTGCAGAACCTACACCAGAGGAGCTGGAAGCAGACACTGCTGAGCTTTTGGGTGAAGGGGGGCCTGCCAGGGAGGAGCTGAGTGTGGCACAGCAAACCTGTCCCACACTAGAGGGTCTAAGGCAGCAAGCTGTCAAACAAGCTAATGGGGATGTCAGTGACTCTCACAGAGTTTACTGGGAGGACAATCTTCTGTACACTGAAGCAAGGGATCCAAAACCTGGAGCTGCCAGGAGATTGGTGATTCCTCAGGAGTACAGAAAGTTCCTCCTAACTCTAGCCCACGACATTCCCCTAGCTGGACATTTGGGGCAAATGAAAACTTGGGACAGACTTGTTCCCTTGTTTCATTGGCCTAGAATGTCAGAGGACACAAAGGAATTTTGTAAGTCCTGTGAAACCTGTCAAGCCAGTGGCAAGACAGGTGGCACTCCAAAGGCACCCCTTATTCCACTGCCTGTGGTTGGGGTTCCCTTTGAAAGGGTAGGGGTTGACATAGTTGGCCCCCTTGACCCTCCTACTGCTTCAGGCAATAGGTTTATCTTGGTGGTAGTGGACCATGCCACCAGATATCCTGAAGCTATTCCTCTAAGGACCACTACAGCCCCTGCAGTGGCACAGGCCCTCCTGGGAATCTTTTCCAGGGTGGGCTTTCCAAAAGAGGTGGTATCAGACAGAGGAAGCAATTTCATGTCTGCTTACTTAAAGGCCATGTGGAAGGAGTGTGGTGTGACATACAAGTTCACTACACCCTATCATCCACAAACAAATGGACTGGTGGAGGGATTTAACAAAACTCTCAAAGGCATGATTATGGGACTCCCTGAAAAACTCCGCAGGAGATAGGATATCCTTTTACCATGCCTCCTTTTTGCTTACAGGGAGGTACCCCAAAAAGGAGTGGGCTTCAGCCCCTTTGAACACCTATTTGGACACCCTGTGAGAGGTCCTCTAACACTTGTTAAGGAGGGTTGGGAACAACCTTTAAAAGCTCCAAAGCAAGACATAGTGGACTATGTACTTGGCCTCAGATCAAGGATGGCTGAGTACATGAAAAAGGCCACTAAAAACCTTCAGGCCAGCGAAGAGCTCCAAAAGCAATGGCATGACCAGAAGGCTGTTTTGGTTCAGTACCAACCAGGGCAGAAAGTGTGGGTCTTGGAGCCTGTGGCCCCAAGAGCACTCCAAGATAAATGGAGTGGACCCCACACAATTGTTAAGAAAAAGGGTGAAGTCACCTACTTAGTTGACTTAGGCACTGCCAGGAGTCCCCTTAGGGTGCTCCTTGTCAATCGCCTGAAACCCTACTATGACAGGGCTGATCTCACCCTGCTCATGGCAACAGATGAGGGACAGGAAGAAGAGAGTGACCCTCTCCCTGATCTCTTCTCTTCCATAGAACAAGATGCTCTAGTGGAAGGGGTTGTACTGGCAGATTGTCTTACTGCTGAGCAAAAAGACCACTGCATAAATCTCCTGGGTCAGTTTTCCGAACTCTTCTCTACTGTGCCAGGCACCACTTCTTGGTGTGAGCACACTATATACACTGGAGACAGCTTGCCTGTCAAAAGTAAGATCTATAGGCAGCCTGACCATGTCAGAGACTGCATAAAACAAGAAGTGCAGAAAATGTTAGAACTGGGAGTGGTTGAGCACTCTGAAGGTCCATGGGCCTCTCCTGTGGTACTTGTATCAAAACCTCATTCCAAGGATGGAAAGAAGGAAATGCGGTTTTGTGTAGACTATAGAGGTCTCAACCAAGTAACCAAAACTGATGCTCACCCTATATCCAGGGCAGATGAGCTCATAGATACACTGGCATCTGCCAAGTATCTAAGCACTTTTGACTTGACTGCAGGGTATTGGCAGATCAAATTATCAGAAGATGCAAAAGCAAAAACTGCATTTTCCACCATTGGAGGCCATTACCAATTCACAGTAATGCCTTTTGGATTGAAAAATGCACCTGCCACTTTTCGAAGGTTGGTGAATACAGTCCTGCAAGGGCTGGAGGCATTTAGTGCAGCATATCTGGACGATATAGCTGTCTTTAGCTCCAGTTGGGATGATCACCTGCTCCACCTATGGAAAGTTTTGGAGGCCCTGCAAAAGGCAGGCCTCACTATCAAGGCTTCAAAGTGCCAGATAGGGCAGGGGAATGTGGTTTATCTGGGACACCTGGTAGGTGGAGAACAGATTGCACTACTTCAGGGGAAAATCCAAACTATTATAGATCGGGTTCGCCCTACTACTCAGACCCAGGTGAGAGCCTTCTTAGGCCTCACTGGGTATTACAGGAGGTTCATTAAGAACTATGGCTCCATTGCAGCCCCTCTTAATGACCTCACATCCAAGAAAATGCCTAAAAAGGTATTGTGGACGGCTAGCTGTCAAAAAGCTTTTAAGGAGCTGAAGCAGGCCATGTGCTCTGCACCTGTCCTGAAAAGCCCCTGTTACTCCAAGAAATTAATTGTCCAAACTGATGCATCTGAATTAGGGGTAGGGGCAGTCCTTTCACAACTTAATTCTGAGGGCCAGGATCAACCTGTTGCTTTTATCAGCAGGAGGTTGACCCCTAGAGAAAAGCGTTGGTCTGCCATAGAGAGGGAGGCCTTTGCTGTGGTCTGGGCACTGAAGAAGTTGAGGCCATACCTGTTTGGCACTCACTTCATTGTTCAGACAGACCACAAACCTCTACTTTGGCTAAAACAAATGAAAGGTGAAAATCCTAAATTGTTGAGGTGGTCTATATCCCTACAGGGAATGGACTATACAGTGGAACATAGACCTGGGAGTACCCACTCCAATGCAGATGGACTCTCCAGATATTTCCACTTAGACAATGAAGACTCATCAGGTCATGGCTAGTCTTATTGTCCTTCGTTTGGGGGGGGGGTTGTGTAGGAAAGTACCATCTTGCCTGGCATGTTACCCCCATATTTCACTGTATGTAAGTTGTTTTAGTTGTATGTGTCACTGGGACCCTGCCAGCCAGGGCCCCAGTGCTCATAAGTGTGCCCTGTATGTGTTACCTGTGTTATGACTAACTGTCTCACTGAGGCTCTGCTAATCAGAACCTCAGTGGTTATGCTCTCTCATTTCTTTCCAAATTGTCACTAACAGGCTAGTGACCAATTTTACCAATTTACATTGGCATACTGGAACACCCTTATAATTCCCTAGTATATGGTACTGAGGTACTCAGGGTATTGGGGTTCCAGGAGATCCCTATGGGCTGCAGCATTTCTTTTGCCACCCATAGGGAGCTCTGACAATTCTTACACAGGCCTGGCACTGCAGCCTGAGTGAAATAACGTCCACGTTATTTCACAGCCATTTTTCACTGCACTTAAGTAACTTATAAGTCACCTATATGTCTAACCTTTACCTGGTAAAGGTTGGGTGCTAAGTTACTTAGTGTGTGGGCACCCTGGCACTAGCCAAGATGCCCCCACATTGTTCAGGGCCAATTCCCCGGACTTTGTGAGTGCGGGGACACCATTACACGCGTGCACTACATATAGGTCACTACCTATATGTAGCTTCACAATGGTAACTCCGAATATGGCCATGTAACATGTCTATGATCATGGAATTGCCCTCTCTATACCATCCTGGCATAGTTGGCACAATCCCATGATCCCACGGGTCTCTAGCACAGACCCTGGTACTGCCAAACTGCCTTTCCCGGGGTTTCACTGCAGCTGCTGCTGCTGCCAACCCCTCAGACAAGTTTCTGCCCTCCTGGGGTCCAGCCAGGCTTGGCCCAGGAAGGCAGAACAAAGGACTTCCTCAGAGAGAGGGTGTTACACCCTCTCCCTTTGGAAAATGGTGTTAGGGCTGGGGAGGAGTAGCCTCCCCCAGCCTCTGGAAATGCTTTCATGGGCCCAAATGGTGCCCATTTCTGCATAAGGCAGTCTACACCATTTCAGGGACCCCTCAGCCCTGCTCTGGCACGAAACTGGACAAAGGAAAGGGGAGTGACCACTCCCCTTACCTGCACCTCCCCTGGGAGGTGCCCAGAGCTCCTCCAGTGTGCTCCAGACCTCTGCCATCTTGGAAACAGAGGTGCTGCTGGCACACTGGACTGCTCTGAGTGGCCAGTGCCAGCAGGTGACGTCAGAGACTCCTTCTGATAGGCTCCTTCAGGTGTTGCTAGCCTATCCTCTCTCCTAAGTAGCCAAACCCTCTTTTCTGGCTATTTAGGGTCTCTGTCTTTGGGAATTCCTTAGATAACGAATGCAAGAGCTCATCAGAGTTCCTCTGCATCTCTCTCTTCACCTTCTGCCAAGGAATCGACTGCTGACCGCGCTGGAAGCCTGCAAAACTGCAACAAAGTAGCAAAGACGACTACTGCAACTCTGTAACGCTGATCCTGCCGCCTTCTCAACTGTTTTCCTGGTGGTGCATGCTGTGGGGGTAGTCTGCCTCCTCTCTGCACTAGAAGCTCCGAAGAAATCTCCCGTGGGTCGACGGAATCGTCCCCCTGCAACCGCAGGCACCAAAGAACTGCATCACCGGTACCCTGGGTCTCCTCTCAGCACGAGGAGCGAGGTCCCTTGAATCCAGCAAACCTGTCCAAGTGACTCCCACAGTCCAGTGACTCTTCAGTCCAAGTTTGGTGGAGGTAAGTCCTTGCCTCCCCACGCCAGACTGCATTGCTGGGAACTGCGACTTTTGCAGCTACTCCGGCCTCTGTGCACTTCCGGCAGAAATCCTTCATGCACAGCCAAGCCTGGGTCCACGGCACTCTAACCTGCATTGCACGCCTTTCTAAGTTGTCCTTCGGCGACGTGGGACTCCTTTGTGCGACTTCGGGTGAGCACTGTTTCACTCCTCTTCGTAGTGTCTGTTCCAGCACTTCTGCGGGTGCTGCCTGCTTCTGAGAGGGCTCCTTGTCTTGCTGAGCACCCCCTCTGTCCCCTGACGCAATTGGCGACATTCTGGTCCCTCCTGGGCCACAACAGCATCCAAAAACCCTAACCGCACGACTTGCAGCTAGCAAGGCTTGTTTGCGGTCTTTCTTCCGGAAAACACTTCTACACGACTCTCCACGGCGTGGGGCATCCATCCTCCAAAGGGGAAGGCTCTAGCCCTTGTTGTTCCTGCAGAATCTTCAGCTTCTACTGTCCAGTAGCAGCTTCTTTGCACCCACAGCTGGCATTTCCTGGGCATCTGCCCATCACCGACTTGCTTGTGACTTTTGGACTTGGTCCCCTTGTTCCACAGGTACCCTCGTTTGGAAATCCATCGTTGTTGCATTGCTGATTTGTGTCTTTCCTGCAGAGTTCCCCTATCACAACTTCTGTGCTCTTTGGGGAACTTTAGTGCACTTTGCACTCACTTTTCAGGGTCTTGGGGTGGGCTATTTTTATAACCCTCACTGTTTTCTTACAGTCCCAGTGACCCTCTACAAGGTCACATAGGTGTGGGGTCCATTCGTGGTTCGCATTCCACTTTTGGAGTATATGGTTTGTGTTGCCCCTATCCCTTTGTGTCCCCATTGCATCCTATTGTAACTATACATTGTTTGCACTGTTTTCTAATACTATACTGCATATTTATTGGTATTGTGTACATATATCTTGTGTATATTTGCTATCCTCATACTGAGGGTACTCACTGAGATACTTTTGGCATATTGTCATAAAAATAAAGTACCTTTATTTTTAGTATATCTGTGTATTGTGTTTTCTTATGATATTGTGCATATGACACTAGTGGTACTGTAGGAGCTTCACTCGTCTCCTAGTTCAGCCTAAGCTGCTCTGCTAAGCTACCATTATCTATCAGCCTAAGCTGCTAGACACCCTATACACTAATAAGGGATACCTGGGCCTGGTGCACGGTGTAAGTACCCCTTGGTACTCACTACAAGCCAGTCCAGCCTCCTACAAGTTGTCCGTCCTGACCACCATTGCCGAACTCCTCTGCTGAGGCTGAAAAAAGCTCAAAGCCTCCAGCACTGCCTTCAGTTCCCTTCAGTTGGAGGAATCCACCCTCTCTCTGGTGTTCTAAAGACCCTGAGTGGTCAACTCCCCCAGGACAGTTCCCCAACCCCGTCTGCTGGCATCTGTGGTAAGAATAAGGAGGTCCGGCAGGGACAAGGGTCGAACCCTGATCCAATGCTGGAGAATGAATCCACCAGCCCAGCTGAGTCTTGATCTCTGGAGAGAGTGTAATGAGGCTCTCATACTCTTCTGAGACCGGTGACCAATGGTGAGCAATATGTCGAACCACTTGACCCAGATGAAAATGGACCCAGGGAATGATGAAAATCATGGCCGCCTGAAAAAAGAAGAGAAGACAACAGAAAGCAATCAATCCGCATATCGACCCAGGATGCAGCACCCAACACCAGAAGGGAATGACCAGCACATGATAATTACCAAGCCCCCAGACTTCAAGCCAGTCTCTCACCGAGGCTGAAGGCTGATGTAGGAGGTGCTCCACCTGGTGACAAAGCTTCCATCTCCATGCCAATTGCAAGAAGACCTTCCCCACCTCTGTCCAGGAGATTTCCCCTATGTATTCCAAGTCCTGAGATGGAACCAGAACCAACCTGTCCCTGTTGATGAGAAACCCAAAGACTGCCAGACCCCTGCAAGCCTCCTCTGAATGCTGGTGGGACAGAGCTCGAGAACTGGACCGAATCCAAAGATTGTCTAGCTAAGGTTAGATTCGTATTCCCCTGTCGTTAATGTAAGCCATCACAGGGGCCAGGAGATTAGTGAACATAGGGGTTTTGATCCCGAATGTTTGGACGCAAAATTGCCAGTGCACTGTCCTATAGAGAACTCGATAAATTGTTGGCTGGCTGGTTCTTTGGGGACATGGAGATAATCATCCTGGATGTCGATTTTTGTAAAATGACCTCCATGAGAGATAAAAGGAATAATCTGCTGGATTATTATTAGGATGAACTTGTTCAGTGTCTTCAAATCTATGATCTTTCTGTACTCCCTTGAGGGTTTTGACACCAGGAACACCCGAGAATACCAGTCCTGGCCATGTTGATCTGGAGGGACCGGAACAACAGCCCTCTTCCACAGCAAAGCCAAAATACTGTCCAGTAAAGCCATCCTCTTGGAGACGTGGTCTGGAAGAGGTGCAAAAGGGAAATGAGGAAGCTGGAAGTCTGGAGGGAGTTCCAAATCCCCTGACACCAAAGGCTAAAACCTCCCCAGAAACCTCACAACAGTAATTCTATCCAGATCCCTCCATTCCCTCTGCAGTAAACTCCGGACAGCCGGAATAAAAGGGAGTTTAAGGACTGCAGGTTTCTGAAATTGACGGAACCAGTCACCAATGGAGGAAGCTGCTCTTAATTAGTGAGAAGCTGTAAATTGGACGACATATAGTCAAGGATGCATTTCATTTCTTCCTTATGAATGTACTTCCTCGGAGGGCAAAGAGTTGTGGATGACACTGAGAATGGAGGAGAGGTCACTGAAAACCTAGAGGAATCTGAAATGGGAGGAGAATGATGAGGGAAGTCTATTCTTCCCCTCAACCGATCATAGGCCTCTGACAAGGACTTCACCTTCTCGGTTCTTGTGCACAACAGAAGAAGAGCGCGATTTGCCCTGAGAATTTCCTCTGACAAAATTAAGAACATCACACCCTGGAGAGCGAGAGGGAGAAGCATGCTTCCGCTTCTGCGCATGTTTGCCCATTTTGACTGCCAGGCAGGAGCTTGCGCAATGTAACCTCAGCACCCAGCTCATAAATTTATAAAGAGACAAAAGATCCCACAGAGAGGCCACATACGTGCCTTACTGGAATGCTGAAAACCAATGGCCAAGGCAAAAAAAAATAAAAATGAAGCTGCCATACATAACTACCATATCTGCTAAAAGAATCAAAGAGGAGGGGACCATTACAGTCCTCCTTCAGCTCCCCCCGAACACAGGTAGAGCATACGCCACCTAAGGAAACATATAAAAAGTGTCTTTCTGTTGGTTCGCCCCCTTTCCTCCATAAAGCAACAGTAACAAGCAGTACCGACCGGGGACAGTATAAATACAAAAAACAATACATGTGGTTTACCGTATGTCGAGAACGCACAGGCCACTGCACTGTGGAAGACCCAAGATTGTAAAGAGAGGCACCATCTCCCGTGGCCTCCGCTACAGGAGAAAATCGAACAGAAGCACTGCACTACAGATGGCACCCTTCCTCCTCTCCCGCTCTGCAGGGAGAGAAACTGCTGCAGTCCCCAACCCGCGCCTGTATGGGGAATCCAAAAATGGGAGCAGAGCAGGCCACTGCACCACAATCCAGATTATGGGGCCCCATAGCAACCCACAAGTTCAGGGGAGCGTTTACTCAGTCCTCCCCATCCCCCAGGAAGAAGAAAGGCTTACCATGGCTAGTGCCTCAAAGCATTAAAAAACGTTTGGCTGTGCAAAGCAAACCCAAGCCAGAACTCATTGGGCCAAGTGAAAAGGGTGGGAGGTGCACTCCTATTGTGGGTCTGCATGAAATCCTCAAGAAGAGAAAGAAAAATAGGGGTGCCCTTGCAACCCCTCCAGGCCCATGTGGGATGGCCGTACAAAGGAAAAACAGGAAGTGCTGGGCATTAAGGAAGGTTTTATGGGAGGAGTTTGGAAGGAGAGTGGTAATAGAAAAATGTCTTGGTGAAGGTGTGGGAAAAGGGTGTAGAGAAGGTAAATCCTCTTTTAGTAATGGCTGGGACCAGCAAAAGGATGAGGAGGGTTATTTAGTTTTAATTGCAAGCATTTACCACAAACTAACAAAAAAGTGTAAAACATGCATTCAAGACTGCCAGATCTTGCACTAAAAGTCTTAACATTATAAACATCAACTAATGTGGTAATTTTACTATTGATATATTTTAAAAAATATTTAATAAATGACAAGCCTTTCAATTGTGCCATGCAGTTTATTATTAGTATTTGTGAAGCAAAGCAGAATAAATTATCACCTGACCAACCACTCAAATTGTAGTTAGCTGCAGTGTGACAATGATACCCATGTACCTTATAACAACAACTTGAGCAAGCATTGGCAAAACCAATCAGTCTCGCCTATGAGACAAACTGTTGGTTTTGGAAACTGGGAGGGGTGGAAAATAGGATGGTGGGGGGAGGTGGTGAACAGGAGGATGGGTAGGGGTGTAACCAGAAATATAAAATGCAGTATGAAGCAGGCAGCGTGGGTCACGTCATAGCACTTTTTCCCCTTCTGTTGGTTGGGAGTGTGGAAAAGAAACAGAGACAAAGGTGGGAGGGAAATAGAAACAGCGAAGCGGCAAAAAGATGCACCCATAAGAAGTGCAAGTTGCAAAACCATGCCTTCAGAGTACAACTGGAACATGTATGTATGGAGTACACAACTGAATCGCAGACATTAGGGGAACCCGTGAGCAGGAGGCTCACAATCTACAGCAGGAGCATAAACCCGCAAAGCTATATTCCGCTGTCAAACGCCAATCAGTGCTTAGATGCATTATAGTCTCCTGTTTCACCTGTTCCCTCAGTCCCTCAACTCTGCCAGCCATGCATCACTTCCTACCTCTGTGGTGGACACGTAGTCTCTGCGTGCTTGTCAGTGGCCCACCTTTTACTGCCTCTCGGTGGCTCGAGTGATCCCGCAGTTTGACTTGTGGATTAATCATCGCCTGGGGCTGAAATTCAGACTAAGAACCCAACAGTGTCGCTGTTTACTCACCTGCTAGCCTGAATGTCATCTAGGGAGGGAAGTAAGAAAAAAAACATAAATTGGTCAATCCTGCAGCATAATTTGGTACATTGCATCGCATTGTACATGTGATCACTTAATTTTTAGTTCATTTGGAACACCCTCCAGCTTGGGGCAAATACTAACAGAGGCATTTGTAAACCAGATGGGAGGAGGGAGGAGAGGCCGTCACACACTGTGACAGGACCAAGTGTGAACATAGTGTGATGGCCAACAAAAATGTACTCGGAGTGAAATTGCCTGGGAGGGAACTAAGCACACAAAGGGAGGGACATTTAGAAAAATGCACCAATAAAAAGGAAGCATTTAAGACAAACACAACAAAGAACAAATGGCAAAAGTGGGCGTGGTTAAAAGCCCATAGATTGAATACAACATATCTTGCAGACAGCGCTGCGCACTGCCTAGGCTCATCCTAAAAAGGATACTATAAAAGTACCACAATCAAACTGGGCAGCCTAAGTGCATGAAAAAAATCACAGATGCCATTTAAAGTTAACTAAAAAATATAAAACAGATTTTGAGCAAGATGTGGTGCTGAATACAAATGAACTACTTTAAGAGAATGTGAACATTGTGCACATGCTTTTTGTATACATGTTTTTTGCACTTGCTCAAAGTTAAAGCTGACAGTGAGTAAAAAGGGCTGATCCACGACTGTATGCTGTATGCTGTGGTGGGTGGAAGCAAAACCTTCTACCATCTCTTAAACGTAGTGGTGGCCTGTTGCTTCTCTGCTAGCGACCCTATAGAAAGCCACACACATATGTACATGTAATAATGCTCTTTAATGGGCGTTATGGGGTCCTTGAATACTAGTGTTAATCCCATGCCCTTGGTGTTAACTACTCGGGGTCTCATTTTATGTCTGAGGGAGTGGAATTAATGGGGATGCCGAGCTGAACCCTGAGAATCTCCCAAGAAATAATCTATTTAACAAGAATCTTAGTTCCCTGGTAAGTCTTTTTTCTCCTGCCATTTTTCTCCTTCAGTTTCGCCATAGAAATTGTGGTTGCTTTCTGTAGTTGAGGTCTCTAGGATAAACATGAGCCGTCCACAGTAACACTTTGGACCACATAATTCCCATCAGGGATTCCGAGCATCTGGTAGTGGGGACCTTAGAGTCAGGGCCATGTGCCCTTTAAGGTCTTCAAGTTTCATCAGAATTCTTTTTGTTTGTACATGAAATAACATTCATATGGCCCCCAGCTTTAATGAGGGCCATCATGACTTCTTTCTCGTCTTTCATTTTTGTTGTTACTTAGCTTATTGTTTTGACATTTAATTTCATGCTGATTTTATTAAATATTTCTCCAATAGCTCATCCGTACATTCAGGAATATCACACCCAATCCAGAGGCGGCTGACGCAAATCTCAAGGGGAGGGGCGGGTGGCGGAATAAAAGAAAAATAAAATTTGTTTAAAATTACCTCTTCCCATCACGACCGTCTCCTGCCACCTCGCTCGTCGCTCCTTTTCTTCTGGTGTCTCAGAATTCATTGGGACACCAGCAAAGGCTCACCAACAATCCTGGTGCTGCTTTCATGCTAAACCTAGCATGAAGCAGCATCGGGATTGGTCTGAGTGGCTTGGATTTCCACACTGACACAACCCGGGGGTTGTGCAGTTTCTCTTGCCCAGCTGTCAACACAGCTGGGCTGGAGAAACCTAAGTGTGCATGTGTGTTTGGCCAGCCGTCTCAGGAGAGCCAAACACACAAGCACACTAAGGTGCACTCTCTCCTCATCCCCTCCCACCTCCTTGGCCCAGCCCACTCCTCCCTGAACATGCTGCTGTCTGAGGCAGCAACTAAAAGATAAAACGATAAATATTGCTTCATTTTTCAGCTTCTCAGCAATTGCGAAGGAGCAGCTCCAGTCGTGCATCCTTTGAAAGGCACCCATTTTTTTTAAAGGTGACTGAAATGTGAGTCTAGGGCACTTGCCGTTTAAGGACTGTCTCTGCTGCTACCCTCAGACTAAACTAGGTCATGTCCTAAATGTATTTTTTGTGCCCTTGTTCTAGACTGGTGCAATGCACAGAGTCTAGGGTCTCGCTACTTCTACAAAAGTTGCAAATGGATTTGCACACAGGTGAATTTTGACAGTGTAAGGGTGTTTCTATGAAGGCAAATCTGCTCGCAACAGCAGGTTTGTAGTATTACCCAGTTTTATGTACTTTTGTCCTTCCGAGAACACATTTGTAAGTTTACTCCGGTCAAAGCCATGAGAGTTTTTTTTTCTGGAAGAGAATGGTAGAGGAAGACCTCACAACTTGATGATCTGGGGGTGCAGGAGAAGTGGTTTCTCCCTGCGGCAGTGGTGTAACAATACCTCTGAGGGCCCTCGTACAGCGATTGATGAGGGGGTCCCCGCCATAGCTTAACCAGTCTTGTCTCACATAGCCTACGTTCATAAAGCTTCACAGAGACAACTTTAATAGGGGGAAAGGCCCAGTAATTACCAAGATAGGGAGATGTTGGTGCATATTATTCACAGTCACTGAGTAAAACTCTAAATAGGTGCTATATACGTTATTTTTATTGCACCTGTAAATTCCAAAACCGGGGGTGTTGGTGTTTATCGAATGTATTAAATACCCCATACATCTCTGCAGCACTCATAATCAGAGCCTACGTGCTGTATTTCCCTTTCACTTTTTCATCCTCCACTTTTTCTCTTTCTCAGCTCCTTTTCCCATCTGTCATTATATAACCTCTCTCTCGCTTTAACCTGTCTCCCTCTCTCTCTCAGGGGTTTATAGGCTGCACACCTCTCTCTAATTCTTTCTCTCTCTCTCTGGTGTCGCTCTCTTTTCTCTCCGTTTTCCCTCCTGAGCTCACATTCAGATACTTAGCTCATCTATCTCTTTATAACCGAGCTCTCACTCTTTCTTTGCCTTTCTTTCACTCGGCTGTCTCTTACTCATTTAACTCTTTATGGCGTGCGTCTCTTACTGTCTACCGGCTCTTTATAGGGTCTTCTCTCCACCATTTCTCTTTCCCTGGTGGTTTATTTCTCTCTGTTCTTACTCTCCCTCATGTGTGAAGTGACATAGAGTCCAGAGTCACAGGGGCACCTTTTCCCTGGGATTTTCTACATTACAACAATAAACCAAAAAATGCTGCAATTATGTTTCTTCAGCAAACTGGCAAGCATATCTCATGGAGCAGGCTGTTGACAGGCAGCAGCGGTTGCTGTTCTTTATTTTGCTAGCTTGTACGGGCATTGCATGGGTGTGTGAGGTGCCCTGAGCCCGGCTGCTCGGCAGGGGCTGCCGGGACATGCGTGATGCCCCTGCACTGGGGATAAAGGATCCCTAAAGGTGCAAATTCACTTTATTGCGACATTTCCACATGTTGAAATCTACGTTTCCTTATGCAACAGTATTACCAAAGTGAGGTTCCATGGTGTTCATGGTGTGGAACATTTTGGAGGATTCCAAAAAGCTGGAAATTGAATCAAATAGTAGCATTAGCCTTCTGGAGTAGTTAGGCCTTAAACACTATATTCACATGTGTAGTTAAATCCAGCTGAGTTTTCTTACATTTTATATGAATTGTCTTTAAATGTAATTCCTAAATTCATCCAGGAGATTGGTATTTTTCCATCTCCCAACAAAACAATATTTGAAATGATTTTAGTATTTTATGTAGGCTCTTCAAAGAACTATGTTTATTGAAAATATTTCAAGGAAGTCAGTAGGTAACTGACATGATGCAGTTAAAACAAAAGGAGTACCGGTCGGATCTATATAAGGGCACACCTAACATAGGAGGAGAAGTGAGTCACGAACAGTTGCCCTCACCAGCGCTGCTGCAGCCTAGTGGGCTCTGGGCACTCAAGGTGCGTTTCCTGCAGTAGTGCAATATGCACCAAGTGCCTTTTAAGGTAAGAGTAAATGGAGTACCTGTGTGTGGGTGTGTGTATTCCCCTCACGTTCCAAGTGAGACTGTTATTGTGGGTCATTAGTAAGTATTGGGGGTGGAAGAGTGTACATATCCGCTGCGCGGCCACAGTAGTGTCCCAAAGTCAGCAACCAGACTGGGCGGAGGGGGGGAGGGATCGGGCTCCATTGACTCACAATTACAACCAGAACCAAACATATGCTACAAGACCAAAACAGAAACAAAAAAATATCATTGGAGCAGAGGGACAACTGGTTTCTGCACAAACTACCGAACCTCTCGATCTGGCACAACTAAACTATAGGAAGAAGTACCTAGGGGGGCTGTCTAATACGCCCAGTAGTGGAAGACCCAAATGCAGAATATTCATAGGCAAGAACTCGATGAGAAGAAGTGTATGGTAGGGAAGGAAAAGACGGGGGCGGTGAGGGACGGGCATGGGAGATTAGGAAGAGATAAGAAATGGAAGGGACAACCAAATGTAAAACCCCTTTCAGAGGCACTAAGTAGCCTCAGACAGTTTACACAGCGGTATTAGCGAGAATCCAAAACAATTGTTAGGTCAAACTATGTTGTCTGCTGTTTGCGGCAACACTTCGGGGGGAGCCTGGGAGTCGGGTTCCGAGAGTTCTCCACTGAGTGTATCTTCACCACTCCCGGAGCCACTGGGGACCCCTCATGTTCCGAGGCAGATGCAGTTTCATTAATGTCTGCTGCAGATTGTAGAGTGCGGCAATGGTCTTGTATGATCTGTACGAAGTCAGGAGCACTGCTCGACCACAAGGGGGGGAGTCTAACTCAGCTGCCGACCCCGCTGACGGTTAGACCTCGTCTCTCTCTGCTCGCTCAGACCCACTGGTGAGGCCAGCCGTCGCATCGAGTCTGTCGATTCCAGCCATTCTCAGGCAGTTTCAGGAGTATTAAAAAAATGTGTTTTTCCTTGTGCCAACATGCTCAGCCAGGCAGGGAAAAGGAGAGAATATTTCAAGTTGAGAGTTTGCAGTTTTCGCTTCACTGATAAGAAGGAGCTCCTCAGTTGCTGTACCGCTATGATGTAATCTGGGAACATCATTACCTTGGTGTTGCCCACCTAAAGGGAGGTGTCGGCCTCGCCACTCGCAGTATAACATCTTTGTCTTCGTAATGAAGCAGGCGTAACAGAAGGGGTCGCAGACGTGAAACAGGCGTAACAGAAGGGGTAGCCGAACGCATCCGGGGGCGGATGCAGCGCCTGAATGCAGTGTGCCCGTTCAACAGAAAAAAACTGTGTGAGCGACTCAGTTGGGACCAGCACACGGATCCACTTCTCTATGAAGAAGACAGCATCAGTGGCCTCCGACCCCTCCGGGAGGCCCACCATGCAGACGTTGTGTTTACTTGTGCGCCCCTGCGCATCTTCCTTTCTGCGTTCCAGTGCTGTAATTTGGCAAACTAGTACCTGCACTGAGGCTTCCATCTATTCGGTAAGGTCATTCAGATTGCATTCAAGCAAGCAAGTCCTGTCTGCTAGCTTGCGGTAGTCAGCATGAAGCAAGATGAGGTTAGTGGCCATTCTGTCAATCTTGTTCTCTAGTGATGCTCTTGTTTGATCTAAAGATGTCCCCAGAGTTCCATTGCTGCCAATACAGCATCCAACTTTTGACCGTTGGATGCTGATGCACCAGACCCAGATACCAGGGGGTTGCCACCAGTGCCAGAGCGCAGACGCCCCAGGTTCCAAGGCTGTGTGGCCCAAGTCGATGAAACCGGGTATCACGGGCCGTAGGGCAGTGACAGCCGATCCCCAGCACACTATCCAGCCACTGTTCGCGTCTCAAGACAGACAGGTAGATCAACAATTCAAGTGTTTTTGTGCATGCCAGCACTGCAGGGTAGCCGGTATGGCGATGATACATAGGCCGAGGACCTGCTTGCATGCACCAGTGCCAGCCAACAGAGTGCAGCAGCACGAGCAGTCCCACATCCCAGGCAGCAGATGCAGATGCTTCCATCCAGGGCATCGCTCTGCTAACCCCCTCACCCATAGGCCCACGCTTACCATTTTGGCACCATATCGACTTCGGGCCTAGATCGCGGTGCTCAGCATGCCCCACATACACTTTGTCATAGTTTCTCCTACCAGGAGGACAAAGCATCTCTCAAAGGCCAGTCTGTGCCTCTGTCACGCAGAGGTAGATAGCAGCACAGCCAGGCCCGACCACTACAAGCTCCAGCCCCACACACACAGGTACAGCAAGGCAGACTCAGGCCCCTCTGCTCCCAGAGGGCACTGGTGCACTACAGGAACCAGGCTTCCCCCCGCCAGCAGAGTCCGGGAGCAGCGCAGGCCCAAGGTCACCCCTGCCGACACAGCGCAGGCCGCAAATCGTGTGCCACCTCGCCTCCTCCACTTCTTCCCAGGCAGGCTGCTAAGCAACGCTCTATTCCCGAAATGTCCTCCTCCATCGCCTGGGGGCAGAGCAGGCCCTCTGTCGGCCTCGTCCCCCCCAATCTGTCCACCAGGATAGTGGAGGGCTCAACGAGCAATAAGCACCCCCTCTCCAACAGAGTCTGGGGAAGCGGAAGGCCAATTCCAGTCCTGGGCCCGGGATCACCTCCTCTGGTGCTACGCAGGCCTCAGTGCGCCCGCCTCCGTCCCTCCTGCCTCCAGCGCTGCCTCGGGCCCACTCATCGCCGCACATGGGGTGCTTTCCTCTCTCCTCCTCCCTGACTGGGTAGGAGCACTTCCCGCTCTGCCCCCCTGGGCTCCCGGCTCAATGCCGCCCCAGGCCGCATGCGCGCTGGAGTTGCGGGCACCTCTTCCGTTGTGGCGCCCGTTCTTCTGCCTGCGCTACGGACTGTCACAATCCACTGTGCGGCGGTGCCCAGTGTAATGCCTGGTATCAGATATTGTCAGGATACTTAAGGCTTCATAGCGGAGCTCCGATAGATTCTGCCCGCCATCTTGGCTCATGGTATTTCTTATATTCTTCGTCCACTGAGCTAGTTACTGCACTGGGTTGTCCTTTCTGAGGTATGTGTTTAAATTTTAAGGTCTTGAGCAAAGCATAGGTTAAAGGGAGAATGGTAGAGAGATCTGTTGGGATGAACTTTGTTAGTATCATCCCACATCTGATAGTGATTGTGTGATGTAAAGAAGCTGTCATAATATGTATGTTTTTTAGGCTCTGTGGTGGTAGACTTAATTGAAATCCTCTGGTGGCCAGCGGCATGTGGCAGATCTCTTCATTTATTCAATACCTGCTCAGTTGGTGATGGATGGTTTATTAGCTGGGGACTGGTACTGGTGCTGTGTGATGGACATGACTTTATCAGATTTATCTTATTTGAGTGTAAGAGTATCAAGCAGTATCAGGGAACTACTGTGCATCCTGTATGAAGTACAGTTAACTGTCCAGTCGCTGAGAGTTATGGTGATGGTGTTAATGTGGGTTCTATACTGTGTTGTATGATATTATAATTGTGCTTACATAGCACTTATTACTACCGATGGAGTGTTGTATTGTATTGCTGGTTATTGGGATTAGTCTTGCGCTCTTGCATTGAACAGTGCAGCTCCTAAATACTGTAGAGGTGGTTAATGCATAAAGATAAACATTTTAATGATTTAATGACTAAACGCAGGGGCAAGGAGTTAGAGGTATAAATGTTACCCTAGTAGAAGTAACCAAGAAAGCAATCAGTGAGAGAGATATGTTACGTTCACACCAGAACAAGTATGAGTCTGCTTGTGTTCCCATGTAGGGGGAGAAAGACGAGTCCTACCAGTTCAATTGAGACTGAACTGCTTCCAGAAAACAGGCCCACAACTTTTTACAATTTTTTTACATTCCTTCAAGTCACAAAGTATCTATAAAACAATGGAGTGAAATGCTTTCTTGATGAATTTCAAGTGGTTATGAAGGGGCCCGCGGAGAGAGAGAAGCAGTCTAGTCTCTCTGCGGGCGGTTTCGGGATAAAGGAAGTGGCGCGCAAGGCGCCCCATTGGGCTAAAGGTAAGTTGGGGCGGGTTTAGGTTAGGAGATATAAAGGGGTGGAGGGTGGGGTCGGCCTCTTCACCACGCCGACTTAGCATGGGAGGGTCGCGTTAGTCAGGACCACCCACCCACCCAGCTTAGGAAGGCAGAGGGAGGAGAAGATAGTTAGGCAGGGAAGTGGGGTCAGGTAGGGGCGGTTAACCATCATTTAGGACAGGTGATTTTGAGAGTGATGGCAGGAGATGGGGAGGGTGGAGAGCCAGGTGCGAGCTTGTCCACCCTTCCAGGGGGAAAAACAAGGAATTGAAGGATCAGAGCGGGGAGGGGTAGGCTCCAGGCAGGGAAGGCATGGGAGGAATAGGGGAGCATATACGGTAGGAAAATTGAAGGGATATATTTGGAGGAGAAAATAAAGGAAAGGGAATTGTAAAGTTAAAGTCTGTTTTGAAAGAAGATACAGTTAAATGTTTAAGTAATGATGTTTAAACCCTGTTCTAATAAATGACCTTTTACACCAACAAGAGTGTCACGTATGTATGTCCCGAAGAATAGTTGCCGTAAGCATTTGCATTCCACCACCTTGCCAACTAATCCTTTTGTGGACATTTTTGCCATCTCGATGCTGATTACGCAGATTATTTGATCTCCTTTTACACTTTCTTCTAATAACTCTACTATTTGTAGAAAGGGGCAAGCTACACATTCAAGTAGAAACTAGCGTTGACAAAACTAGTAGCTCTTGCCATTGAAATCTTTTGTTTTTTTCCCACTGTATTTGGCGATGCTGTACAGCATTGGCATCAGCAAGACACTGTGCAGCATGGCCAAGAAAAGAAGAGAAAACAAATAAAACACGATGGTGTGACTGCAGCAACAGCATCATTTTGTAGGCACACGTACGTTTGCACCTACAAAATGCTGAGGATGCCACTTTTTTTTTTATTTACTAATCCAAGATGGATCAGTAAATAAAAAATGAAGTAGTAGTGCAAAATTATTGATGTAGGGCTGGCCTCAATTTGCTGGCTTGTCCTTCCTCCAAAAATATAAAAAGCTAAATATTGTTAAAAAAACAAACAAAAAAAGACCGCGGGTTGGCTTTGGAGGGCCACAGAGGAGTTGGTGAGGGGGAAGCAATGAAGAGGGTAGGAGGAATGGGAAAAACAATACATGAGGGAGTGCAACACCAGGGTGGGAAAAGCATCCAGGCATGAAAGCAACATGGAGTGCAGGGGATAGTGTTTGGCAGGGGTGAGGTGTACAAGAGAGAGTGAGAGAGACAGCAGTATGAGCACAGGTTATTAAGTGGCTTGTTGGGTAGCAGTACATGGGAGAGAGAGAGTTGGAAAATCCATGCACTACCATGTAAAGCTTAATCAGGAAGAAATATGCTCCCTAAAAGTGAGCAGTGGAAGGATACAAGTCAACCAGTCAAAGGATGGTAAATAGGCTATGTTCCAGTGGAGAAACAAACAGATAATGGAATAAAATGGACAAGTAAAGACATTAAATAAGTAAGTAAATGAGAATGACAATAAAGCCAACCAATGACAACCAGCAGGTGGGCTGGTAAGCCCACTGTAAGTTCTTGGTAAACTACAGTCGATTTTATCCAACCAGAGAGTTTATGGTGTCTGGTATGTAAAATCTAAAAAGTGGTTTATTTACGAGCCCCGCCACATCCGCTGTCAAGCAAAAGAAAGCCCAGCTACAAACTTGTGTAACTTGAAAGAAAGCATTCTGTGTCCCCTAGAAATCTAAAGTAAACAAACCACGTGGATAGAGACAGTTGACAGTGTGATGTTACATTGAAAGTCACAGCTAACACAGAGCACGAGACATAAATGAAACACAATTAAACAAAGAAAGGACTTACATTACCACACAATCCTATCACAACATTGTGTCTCTACAACACAATGTTGTATCACCTCCAGTGATAGAAAGACAATTCTTTCCTTGTCTCACCCAGCTGCCAACTTTACCTCCTCCTATTCGCATGCCAACTAGAACCCTCCATCTCTATTCTTCTCCACACAACCCAGGCACCCATCCTTTCCTTATTGTTGTGTTTATCCTTGGTTTTCCCAAACATGAAAATTCCAAATGTGTAATATCTGCTAAATCTGCTCTATCCTTACTTTTCACATTACCAAATTCCTCACACTTGCCCTCTCCTGCCTACCCGAACCTTCCACTATCTATTTTGGCCTCCCTGCTTGTGCTTCTTCCCATATCATATTTATTTTCAGTTCCACATTTTGGCTTCCATTCAAAATTCTCGCTTTCTGCTTATATCTCCCCTCTCTCTGATCACTCCAGTAGCTATGTTTCAGCTCTCAATTTTAATGCAAATTTCTGTGCAAGGTGTTATGTACTCACATGCTCCGGTCTCCGGCCTCTATGTCAGTGATGTAACCAGGGTATCCTAATATAATTGGTCTGAAGTTTACTTACAAATGTGTTAAGGTTTCTGGGGCTAGGTTATGGTTACAGGGAGTAATGACAGACTCAACTGAACAGCTATATGGGTGGGAGGGGTTGGTAATCTGCCTAGATAATGTTTGGGAAAAAGGTAATAAATATTTAATCTGGGCCTATCCTCTAAATGAAAAACTTTCCAACTGTCTTGATAAATGGTCTCATAAAGATACACCTCTAAAAGTCCAGCCCACTCTTAGACATTCTCACCTAAAATCTTGACTGTCCAACTTCCACTTGCTCACATTCCAAAGGTACCTAGAATTGCAGTCTGCAAGTATATTAACTAGATGAGTATCCAGATTATTGAACTGGGACGTGGCCTTAGATTTTTTTGTTAATGGGGTCACAGTCACAGGGTGACAATCCCAAAAACCGAGACTGTGATAATTCTGGAAGTTAGAAAATCTTCTAGAGACCAGTAAGGGAACAAATAGTAGCAGTTTCTTTGCAGGGGGGGGGGGCGGACCATTAAAGAGTGCACTGGAAGTATTGAAGAGGTGTTTTATCACAACAGCCTGATTCTACAGTAGTGGGTCTCTTCAAGGTACTCTCCAGAGACAAGACGCAGGGTGTCAGTGCAGAGACATGAGAGTGCAGAACCTGCACTACTACCAGTATCTTTAAAGATGCATCCTCAGCCTGTTCATGGAGGGAGATCATGGGCATCAACCATAAATCATGTGTCCCTTGGAACATCTGAACCCCATCCAAAGAGCTCTCTCAATGGGTGCACTAACTTTATACTACCTTCTAGGAGCACAGTGCTCGTTGCACAAGTGCCTCTTTGACTGCATGGCTGCATCTGTAGTCCATTCTGCAAAAAGAGGCGCTCCACGAGTGCTACAAGTGTGCTCAGTACATTGGACTGTTACTTAGTACGGCTTCTGTAAGATATTGTGCAAGAAATTCCACCTCTAGTAGCACTTATTGATCCAGACGTTATGGTACACATCAATTATTAAATCTGACAATTTCTCCATCCTTGCTCCTCTCACTCCATTAGTAAAAAGAACAGCTAAAATATTATCCATCCTCAATAATGCAAACCACTTTCTGTTCTCCTTTACCTAAGTCTTGACTACAAATATAACTGCCAACAGCTAAAAAACATTTGATGGGCATCGATTTTTCCTGCTCCAACAATTTCCCTTCTGTGACTCCCTAACGTTCCATGCTCCCCAGCCCACAGGACTGGCTTTCGATCCCATTACAAACTATTCACTTGTCACCAAAATGGTCCTACCATTCTAGGCGTACTTATTCTTTACCCACCAATGGACCTTTCCGAACATTGAATTGCCATCTCTTCCTGAGATTATCTCATCTGCCGTGTGAAGGTCAAGGAGCTCCTGCCTTGCAAAGACATGGAACAAGCTACCCTTTCATCTCTCGATCTCTCCATCTCTTCCAGAGTTCAGAAAGTCCATGAAGGCCTGGCTAATCAGTTAATCAACTGAACCCTGCCAGCCCTGTATGCTCTCACCGGTGACAAGAAGTGCTCTACAAATCTACTGATTCATTCATTCTTTGAGTGCCTAAATCGAAGCACTCTACAACTCTGTTTCTCTGGTCAGTTTTGACATGAGCACTTCTTTTGTAACAGGCAAGTCTACATTAACTGCCTGCTTCATGTTTTCTAGAGGTAAAGAAGGAAAGGATGGAACAGCATTTAAGCAGAAAACGAAATGTTCTAACTTCCTGCTTGGATCGAGACTAATTTATGTTTGTTCACAAAATAATCTTGACTCAACAACAACTGAACTGTGCTGTCCAAATATTCCCTCAATGTCGCCTTTCAGTGGGGCATCTGGGAAATATCATCTTGATGTAAACTGTATATTGCCGTCTAAAACGCAGCACACGTGACAGGTGATAATTTGCCAAATTGTGTCCTCCCAGATGAACTAGAGAAATTTATGGTGTGCCAGAAGAATCTCGTTGAGAAATACGCATATTTTGGGGTGAGGGGAGGGGTGAGGGGAGTGGAGGAGGACATTCAATCGAAGACAACGAGAATGTCTAATCTAGTGGATCACCTCCAGTTTTTTTCTTCAGACAATCCAATTGTTCAGGTCCCTCAAATTTACCATCAAACTACAATCTTTTTTCTTGCAAAACTTTCGTCATCTTCTTGACTAAAATACATTACTCAACGAATTGACATTTTTAGCGTACTGTTGTCCAACATTTGGCCCAAGGGCTGACATGTATCCTTCCAGGCATTTCATGTGGCCACTAAAGGACCCCCTAATCTTTTTTTAGAGGAGGAAAGTGAAGAGCTCCTCAGGCTTGCCCTATTGTTTTAAATTCACTGTGTGTCCGACGAAGTGCAAAGCAATAGCCTGGAGACAAGGCCAAAATGCTCCTATTTTCCTTTACACCACAATTGATTTATTGGACAGGCATTCAGCAATAACTTGGTTTGAGGTCACGAGGAAACTCAAACCTTACCACCAGACACCAACAGCTCAAACAGAAAAGCTCAGAGTGCCATTTCAGAATTTTCATGACCTAAAATGCATTTTGAGAGTGTTTGTAACATTCCTGCTCTGTACACAGGTGCGGTATTCGGGCCTATGCACGTTCCTGTGGACATATTTGTTTCGGTGTGCAGTTGCACCAGTAACCATTTATATACGACTCAATACGCACTGAATTTTTGGGCACTTGCTAATGAAGCCTCGATTACGGGATCTGTGACAGTTACAGGCCCAGTGTGAATGACAAGGTGTGCAGTGAGTTCATGGCCACGTTTTGTTTAACCCGGGTACTCCGGCTGCTGAGATCTCAAGAAATCTCTGAGTGAGGTTTGAGGGAGGAATTCGTCATTCCCAACGGCGTTGAACGTATAATAATTTATCAGTTGACTTGGGGGTGTGGGGGAAGGGGTGAGGAGTTTGGGTCTCACTTGTAATCTCCAGTAACTACAAAAAACAGGAGTTACCGGTGTCCACGGTAACTCTGAGAGGCGGAGAAATCGGAGCACTCTTCATGGGGCCCTTAACGTTTATTTCCGGTGTGAACGGAACACTTCCTATCAAATTGCCAGAGCTGAAACACTGCGTTAAATACTCCTCCTTGTAAGTATTAATTTAGTTCCTATGTACCATACTCTGTAGTCTACAAAGCCTATTTAGGTGTGAATTATTTAGTAAAGAAAGGTATGGTTCTTGCCTGTCAAAAAGCTATTTTGACAGGTTTGTACTCCGGTTTAAAAGTTGCAGCCAGGCTACACAGGCCTGAAGCCATGTTTTCTTTGTCAGTCTCAGTAGCGGCTTGCGGGCCACTGAAGGGGCGGACATGGGGGGTGGGGAAAGACACCTAAAATTAAATTAAATAAAAAAAACAACACTTACCTTTTTTGGCGCTGTCCCGCCATGCTCTACTCCTCTTCCTTTCTGGCTGCACAGGAACAGGCTCCCAGCCTGCCCTGCAGCCAATACTGATGCTGCCCTTAAGCAGCGTCAGGATCGGCTGGGAGCCACACAGCTGGCGGGCTGTGTTGCTAGGCTGGGGACAGCCTACAGCGCATGTGTCTTTGGACGGCCCGAGACAGCTGGCCAAACACACATGTGCTCAGCACTCCCCCCCAGTGCACGTCACCCCCATGGCCCCCCCTTGAAACAAAACGATGATAATCATAGTTTATTATTGTTTTGTTTAACCCCTTAGCTGCAAGGCCTTTTCCCCCTCAGGGAAGGCCAAGGCCAAGCCTTTTTTTGGCTATTTGAGGCAGTTCGCACTTAGGCCCTCATAGCTTTTTGTCCATACAAACCACCCACGCCAAACTTGCGTCCTCTCTTCCAACATCCTAGGGATTCTAGAGGTACCCAGACTTTGTGGGCTCCCCTTAAGGAGACCAAGAAATTATCCCAAATACAGCGAAAATTTCGTTTTTTTTTTAAATTGGGAAAAAAGGGCTGCAGAAGGCGGCTTGTGTTTTTTATCCCTGAAAAGGGCATCAACAAAGGGTTTGCGGTGCTAAAATCACCATCTTCCCACCTTTCAGGAACAGGCAGACTTGAATCAGAAAACTAAATTTTTCAACACAATTTTGGCATTTTACTTGGACATACCCCATTTTTACTATTTTTTGTGCTTCCAACCTCATTCCAATTAGTGACAGAAATGGGTGTGAAACCAATGAACCGTGAAAGCTAAACATTTTTGAAAAGTAGACAAAATTCTGAATTCAACAAGCGGTAATTTGTGTAGATCCTACAAGGTTTTCATACCGAAAATAACAGCTGAAATAAAAAAAATGAAATTGAGGTGAAAAAAACATAAATTTTTCTCCACGTTGTAACTTTTTCCTGCAATGTCAGATTTTTTAAAGCAATATACCGTTACGTCTGCTGGACTCTTCTGGTTGTGCGGATATATAGGGCTTGTAGGTTAATCAAGAACCCTGGGTACCCAGAGCCAATAAATGAGCTGCACCTTGCAATGGGTTTTTCATTCTGTACCGGGTATACAGCCAGTCATTTGCTGAAATATAAAGAGTGAAAAATAGGTATCAAGAAAACCTTTGCATTTCCCAAATGGGCACAAGATAAAGTGTTGAGAAGCAGGGGTTATTTGCACATCTCTGAATTCCGGGGTGCCCATACTAGCATGTGAATTACAGGGCTTTCCTCAAATAGACGTATTTTTTATACATTGTCTTACATATGGAAGGAAAAAATGTAGAGAAAGACAAGGGGCAATAACACTTGTTTTGCTATTCTGTGTTCCCCCAAGTCTCCAGATAAAAATGGTACCTCACTTGCTTGGGTAGACCTAATGCTCGCGACAGGAAATGCAACATGGACACATCACATTTTCCCAAAGAAAACAGAGCTGTTTTTTGGATAGTGCCTAGCTGTGGATTTTGGCCTCTAGCTCAGCCGGCACCTAGGCAAACCTGTGCATTTTTTAAAAAGTAGACAGCTAGGGGAATCTAAGAAGGGGTGACTTCTGGGGCTCGCACCAGGTTCTGTTACCCAAAATCCTGTGCAAACCTCAAAATTTGGCAAAAAAACCCCACTTTTTCCTCACATTTTGGTGACAGAAAGTTCTGGAATCTGAGAGGAGCCACAAATTTCCTTCCACCCAGCACTCCCCCAAGTCTCCCGATATAAACTGTATCTCACTTGTATGGGTAGGCCTAGTGCCCGTGACAGGAAATGCCCCAAAACACAACGTGGACGCATCACATTTTCCCAAAGAAAACAGAACTGTTTTTAGCAAAGTGCCAAGCTGTGGATTTTGGCCTCTAGCTCAGCCGGCACCTAGGGAAACATACCAAACCTGTGCATTTTTTAAAAGTAGACACCTAGGGGAATCCAAGATGGTGTGACCTGTGGGGCGCTCACCAGGTTCTGTTACCCAGAATCCTGTGCAAACCTCAAAATCTGTCAAATAAACCACTTTTTCCTCAACTTTGGGGCACAGAAAGTTCTGGAATCTGAGAGGAGCCACAAATTTCCTTCAACCCAGGATTCCCCCAAGTCTCCCGATAAAAATGGTACCTTCCTTGTGTGAGTAGGCCTAGTGCCCTCAACAGGAAATGCCCCAAAACACAACGTGGACACATCACATCGACCCAAAGAAAACAGAGCTGTTTTTTTGCAAAGTGCCTAACTGTGGATTTTGGACTCTAGCTCACCCGGCACCTAGGGAAACCTACCAAACCTGTGCATTTTTGAAAAGTGGACACCTAGGGGAATCTTAGATGGGGTGACTTGTGGGGCTCTCACAAGGTACTGTTACCCAGAATCCTGTGTAAACCTCAAAATATGGAAAAAAAAACCACTTTTTCCTGACATTTTGGTGACAGAAAGTTCTGAAATCTGAGAGGAGCCACAAATTTCCTTCCACCCAGCATTCCCCCAAGTCTCCTGATAAAAATTGTACCTCACTTGTGTGGGTGGCCCAGGTGCCTGCTACACAAAAAGGCCAAAAACCTGTAGAGATTGAGGGGCTAGCATAGCAAGTTGATAAGCACATATTTCTCTTTTATACATCTTTAGGCTGACTCTGCTTTGGGGACCCACACAAGTGAGGTATTATTTTACTTGGGAGACTGAGGGAAATGCTGGGTGGTAGGAAATGTGTGAAGGAGCACTGATCCTACAAAGAAAAGTGAGTAAAATATGCTTTTTAAAGCAAATTTTGAGGTTTGCAGAGGAGAATGGGTAAGAAAATGTTGGGGGATCCATGCAAGCCACTCCTCCTTGGACTTGGGGATGTCTAGTTTAAAAATAATTCTGGGTTTGGTAGGTTTCCCTAGATGAAGGCCGCACCCGGGACCAAAAACATAGGTGCCCCCACCAAACACAGGTAGTTTTGTTATAGATCATTTTGATGTGTCCACGTACTTCTGTGATGTTCCAAACACTACAATTGTGAAAAGAAACGCACTTGTGTTATGGTAAAATGACCCCTCACCCACCAACCAAGTTGGTGGCATGCTTCATGATCGAGGTCCCACCCAAGACACCTGGCATGTCACCATTGTGCTGTGACGCCGATTACAGCAGAACAGGTTTAGTCATTTTTACCACACATACTGTTTGGATTTCGCACAAGAGTGAGCGATAGTTCAGTAGATCAAATTTTATTAACAAGAGATTTCACAAACGTGAAATGCACTGTTAATAACTGAAAGGCCAAACAACTGAACCATTGACTCACAGCTCGTGAGCTGTAAAGCCGTGTCAAGGCACTAACCGCTTTACAGTCCATTCACACACCTTTCATACATGACATGCACAAGACCATTCACGCTGCCAGCCGCAGGCCCAGCACATTACAACACTTGCATCAACAGACAGTGCCATTCAAGTGTCATCACTTTCATAAGCCAGCATGCCTGATACAGCAATCACACCAGCTAATGGGAGTGTGTAGACTGGCGTTTAGCTGGCACCGCCAGCCAAGCGCTGTTCCATGCACACCAACAGCCAAGCACCACTCCACACACACTGCCAGCCAAGCGCCACCCCACACACATCGTCAGCCAAGCGCCACCCCACAAACCGCCAGCCAAGCGCCACCCTACACACACTGCCAGCCAAGCACCAGTCCATGCACACCGCCATCACTTCATTTGTTTTTAAACAACAAAGAAAGCACTAATTATAAATAAGTACAAAACTACAAACACAAAAGCTCTAATTGAATACATGACAGTAATGCCAACCGTGAAACCGAACATATGAAAATATAAAACAGTAGTTTACCGCTCACAGTATTTCCCAGTAATTCTTCTGTGTGTGGTAGCTCCTGAAACAGCCACCCACACACAGCCCAGGCTTTGAAGGACAATCAGGGCAATACATCCTAGTCTCCTTCCTGGTACCTCAAAGAGCACAGACTCTACAGCCCATATTTACACTTTTTTAGTGCCGCATTTGCGCCTCTTTTTTGACACAAAAGCAGCGCAAACTTACAAAATACAATTGTATTTTGCAAGTTTGTGCCGCTTTTGCACCAAAAAATGATGCAAATGCGGCACTAAAAAAGTATAAATATGGGCCTACATTTCTTAGCAGGAAAGTCTTTTTTGGCTGTGCGAGGAATGTGCTCAGCAAAGTGACGATCTTTCAATCTAGCGACATCCTCCACCACTGCTTCTCTAGGAACTCTTGCCTGTTCCAGCACAACAAGGCTCGCTCTAGACTCCTGAAATTTCACAAATGTCATCCTTGACTCTGGAGAACTATCCTTGAACACAACAAAAGCATTAAAAGTTGCCAAGTCGAACAGGTGAACCACTAATTTCTTATACCAAACATAAGCCTTACGAGCAGCAGTGTAAAGTTCCAACCCCTGATTTACTCTATCAACACCACCAATGTGCTTATTGTCAGTGGCCGCCCGTTCTTTAGGGCGGAGGGGCCACGCCCCCCCACCCCATGAAGATTGTCTGTCAGGCTGAACAAAGGTCAGCCTGACAGACACTCTTCATGCTCAGGTCAGGCAGCCAGGAGCAGACATGTGCGATTTGCGCAGACTCCTGGCTGCCTGAGCTGAACTTTGCTGGGCTGAGGAGATCACAGCTCCTATGGGCGTGACCTCCTTGGCCCAGCAAAGGTTCCTCGAGGCCCTCCCCTGGGTGACGAGGAAAGCGTCACCAATTGACACTCTCCCTCGGCGCTTCAGTTTAAGCCCTGAAGCGCCCAGGGCGAGTGTCAATCAGTGACACTTCGTTACAGAGTGGGGTGGGGTCAGCAGTCTCACTGACCCCATCCCACTCTGTGACGAGGCTGGGACTGCTGCCTTCCCTCATTGGTTGACCTAAGGTCAGCCAATGAGGGAAGGCAGCAGTCCCAACCCTCCTGGGACCTGGAGGCTAAAGGTAAGAGTGTGTGTGTGTGTGTGTATGTAGGTGTGTTATGTTTTACATTGAATGTTCGGTGCGCGTGTGCATGTTTGAGTGTTATGAGTGTTGTTAATGGATGTGTGTGCATGCGTGCGTGTGTGTGTGAAAGAATGAATATGTGTGGTCTTGTAAAATAAATGTTTGGTGCGTGCATGTTTGAATGGAATGAGTGTTGTTAATGAATGAGCGTGCGTGTCTGTGTGTGAAAGAATGAGTCTGTGTGTGTGTTTGTGTGTGTGTGTGTGCCCCGCCCGCCCCCCTCCCAAAGCTACCAGCCGCCACCGCTTATTGTAGTCTACAATGCACACAGGTTTGCGCACTTCAGCAACTTCACTCCAAACAGCCACAGGTGAAGTACTCTCATCATGGATGGTAGTTAGCATGTACACATCCTTCCTGTCTACAAATTTCAGAGCTAGCAGCTCATCATTCCGCCAGGCACTGCACTGTCCCTTCTCAGGTTTTTTACAGACAAGCTTTCTTGGATAGCCTTTCCAATTAGAGCAGATTGTGCCACAAGCAACAGTGTCCACTCTGAACAATTCCTTGAATAACTGAACCCCAGTGTAGAAGTTATCTACATAGAAATGGTGACCTTTGTTAAACAGTTGTCTACCAAGTTCCCACACAGTTTTCTCACTAACTCCGAAAGTGGGGACACAACCGGGGGGTCAATACTGGAATCCTTACCAGTGCAGACCTAGAAATTATAAACATATCCTGTGCTGCTTTCAGACAGCATATACACTTTGAGTCCATACTGTGCCCTCTTGCTAGGAATGGACTGCCTAAAAACCAAACGACCCTTGAACAGGACCAAAGACTCATCTACAGATAGTTCTTTGCCTGGAACATAGATCTCAGAAAACCGATCTACCAAATGATCAAGGACAGGTCTAATCTTAAAAAGACGGTAATAATCAGGGTGATCTTGTGGCAAGACTAAAGCATTATCTACAAAATGCAGCATCCGAAGAAGAAGCTCATACCGGTTATGACTCATGATTGCAGGAAATATAGCAGTTGCCATCAAGAGGCTAGCAGACCAATATGAAGACAGTGATGGCTTCCTTATCAGCCCCATCAAAAAAGTTAAACCCAAGAACTTTTTCAACTCTTCCAGATTTGTGGAAATCCACTGGCTAGCTGTAGAGTGTGGCCTAAGTCTGGCAGTGTTGTCCCTCAAATACTGCTCTGCATACAAATTAGTCTGCTCAACAATCTCTTCCAAAAATACATCGTCCATAAACAACTCAAAGAAGTTGACACGCAAAAAGTATTCCGTCACCCTGGGAAACCAGAAAAGGCAGGCAACTGTGGCTGTTCCATGTTTCGTGCAACCCACGTGTCAGGTCTTCCAATGGGAAGCCTTTCAGCCGCTGGCTGCTGCAACATTGGCACATCAGTGTCCTCCTCTAAAACAGGCACTTCATCAGCACTGAGAGTGGCTTCATCATCAGATGATTCCTCTCTGACAGAAAATTCACTTCCAGAATCTTACACTTCCTCCTCTGCCTCAGATGCAGTCAGTCTCATAATCATGGTCAGAAGACGACTCAAAAAGCACACCAACAACCTGCTGAGCGGTCATCCTAAGGCTAGCCATGATCCTTTCTACAAAAAGTAACTGGACAAATGCACCACCAATAACCAGCACTGTGTACGATAAGTAAAAAACAAAGTGTAGCTTTATCACTAAGAGTTATAAACTCAAAAACTATACCGCTCATTTGCCTGAAAAAGCTTGACTCACTAGCAACTACTCTGCACAGCCACAGCAATCACCAATTATATCCCACTAAAAAGAAAAAAGAAAATCAAATTAAATATAAGACAACACAAATATCATTGTGCATAAAATCTAAGGACAATTTCACACACATTCCTGCATTTAGTACACCACCTACAAACATGTAATTTATGCATGGCAACAATACTCCTTTGGAGTAAATTTATTTACTTACCTAAAACATGCAACTACGCAAACCGCCGGACAACCACTGCCAAAACCGCAACAAGCCACAGCAAAGGAAGCAAAAGCTTTGAACTAAAGCTAGAACAAAAAGGAGAAATAAACTGTTCTAATCACAAATGCAAATACTTCGCAAATTGACAAACACCCCGCTACCAAACATTTATATATTTTCCCTGGTGTCTAGTGTTCTCTGCTCCCCTTGGGGGCAGATGGGCCTAAAATAAATAGGCCAATCTGCCCCCAAGGGGTGCAGAAATGGCATAGAATATATTGCCCCCTCTGGGGGGGCAACCCTTGCCCAAGGGCCCACCACCTCACACAAAGCACACACACACACACATATGATCTCTGGTGCTAAGTGGATTCTGCCCTCCTTAGGGGCAGATGGGCCAAAGTAAATAGGCCAATCTGCCCTCAAGGGGGGCAGAACTACTCAACAGTGCTTTGTCCCCTTTGGGGGGTGACCCTTGCCAAAAGAAGCGCCCCTCCAAGAAAAAAAAAGGAAAGAAAAAAAAATCCCTGGCATCTTTATGGCTTCTGTCCTCCTGGGGGCAGAAGGTCCTAAAAGAAATAGGCCAATCTACCCCCAAGGGAGGCAGAAATGGCATAGAATATATTGCTCCCTTTGGGGGGCGACCCTTGCCCAAGGGGCCTCCCCCACATGCAAAGCACACACATTATCCCTGGCACTAAGTGGATTCTGCCCCCCTAGGGGGCAGATGGGCCTAAAGAAAATAGGCCGAGCAGAACTGCCCAATAGTGCTTTTTGACCCCAGCGGGCGACCCTTGCCCAAGGGGCCGCCCCTCTAACACAAAAAAAACAGACCCAAAAACAATCCCTTGTTTCTACAGATCGGCCTAAAAATAAAAGGCCGATCTGCCCCCAAGGGGGGAAGAAACAGCGATAGATATGTTGGACACCCCAAGGGGAGCGACCCTTGCCCAAGGGGTCATTCCCTCACACTGTAAAAACATACACACAAAAACAAATTCCCTGGTGTCTAGAGGGCATTTGCGATCGGACAGCAGGAATTCTGAAAGAGACATCGAGGGAAAAGAAAACCGTTTCCTTTCCCCCGATGCCTCTTTTTTTGCAATCCTCCCCGCCCGGAGGAAAACCTCACCTCTGGCTTCCTGGACGCGCTGGAAGCAAATGGCTTCCAGTGCGTCTGGCACCCTCTGATAATGTCAGCACGCGATCGCGCGCTGACGCCATATGAGGGGTGGGGCGGTCGGCGATGGAAGGGGAAGCATTTCCCCTTCCAACCCTGACATAGGAGGCGGCCCTCAGGGGGAGCGCTAGAGCTTCCCCCGAGGGCAGGTCCCAGGACGTAATAGTTACGTCCGTGGCACCTTAGCACCGCAGCCACGGATATAACCATTACGTCCTTGGCAGGGAAGGGGTTAAAAGGGTTTGCAGCTGCAGCTGCTGACGGGGGAGGGGGCGACGCTCCTCTGCCCACACAGAGGAGGCGCCACTGGTCAGTGTAGTGGATGTCACAACATATGCTACAGTCCATAGGTGACATTTAACGTCCAATGACATCTGTGTATTTTCCTACACCACATACCATGGCCTTACAGGAAGGTTAAAAATGCCCCCGTGTAGTGATCGAAAATTAGCCAAGTCAGGCTGCACAAATAAAAGGGGTGATCACACAAAAAGAGGGATTTTCTTACTGTGGATGAAGCAGTGAAGCAACACCCGCACATGAGCATTGTCAATGTGTACAGCATCATATGAAATCTCTTGCCTCACACATTTAGCTGCAGAAATGCCCAATATCCAAAAGGCAACTAACCTTTATACATTTTGGTAAGAGGAGTATACTGGCTAGTAAATTATTTGTATTCATCTTGCTTAGACCTACTCTCTATATCCTCTTCTAGGAACGTCCCCGGCCCGAGTTTGCTGCCATGGCCCCAAAGATGGAGCAGAACCCAATCACTGGAGTGAAGGAGCCATATTTCCCAAAGCGAGACCGCCTTTCTCGAATCATGACTGGATCTATGGTCATTATCATTATGGTGAGTATTGTAACTCTTAAAACCATCTATCCAGTTCATTATTTCTCACCCTTCTTTGATTCATCCATTGCTCGCTCCATGCACTATATATCAAATTTGAATAGACAGAGGAAGCAGAAGATAGAAAAGTTGGCAAAATGGGGGAAGTCAGAGGAAAATCAGATGCATTATAAATTCCAGGAAGAGGGAATTGAGAGTATAAGACAAATGGGAAAATAAAGGGATTTGCGTCATATGACGAAGATGAGGAAAAGGGGAAAAAGCTGGTGTTGGATAGCTGTGAAGGCTTTAGCAAATCAAAAGTGACAATGCAACCCAACATTTTTGACATTGTCATAGGCAAGGTCAAATTAGTCAGAGAATCAAAATATTAAGCTGACCTATGTTAGCAGAACCAAAACATAAGGGAGAGGTGCTCAGGAAGCCAACAAGGAGGCAGGTCTTATTAGATGCTGAAAAACATATATCATTTTTTGGTTCAGATATACATGTGAAAGGCAATAACATCTTTTGAAGGCCTTTTTTTGATGTGGACCATCTTTTTGCCAACAGCTCTGTGTAGTGATGATTTTCCTTGTTTCCGTGATTATGTACCGTGGCATCGTGAGCATGATGATGTACCACACAGGAAACTCAATCTTGATGACACAGGTGAGTCCCAAAGCTTTTCACTATCAGCTCTTGAAGGACTGCTGTGAATTCTCATCACCCTTGGAGAAACACTGACATCTCTGGCGGCTTAGTAGGCAGGTACCGATGGAGTGTGTTCACACAATGTCATCTAAGCATGTTATATGTTTTGGGGTTCACTAAATAAATTGTACATTTCTCACACTGTGTTGGACTTCCTCAATCTAAGGCATCTTGAGAGCCCAGCATGAGGTAAACACCACAATCTTTCCAAAGCTGCTCAATATAGTTTAAGTGGCCACCTTGACTCACTGTCCATCTCTCAAGTGCCATTAAATTACCAAATGTAAATGTCCAGTTTCTGTTAGTTTTAGGGTTTGATTTAGAGTTTGGTAGGTAGATTACACTGTCACAAACTTTACAGGTATGCCATCCACCTTATTACAAGTGTATTGTATCCTGTGGCACTTGTAATCAGGTGGACAGGATGTCCGTTACCTTTGTGATGGAGTAACCTGTCTGCCAAACTATAATAAAGCCCCTTAGTTACTATCTTAATTCAATTTTTAAGTGTTCATCATTGTGTCAAATAGGAGAACCGGGGCACAGGGAAATAAAACGATTTCCCCAGAATCACACATTGGGGGTCATTCTGACCCTGGCGGTCATTGACCGCCAGGGTCAACGACCGCGGGAGCACCGCCAACAGGCTGGCGGTGCTCCCAAGGGCATTCTGACCGCGGCATTCTGACCGCGGCGGTATGGCCGCGGTCAGAAACGGAAAACCGGCAGTCTCCCACCGGTTTTCCGCTGCCCTGTGTGGGGTGTCATGGGGCCCCTGGGGGCCCCTGCAGTGCCCATGCCAATGGCATGGGCACTGCAGGGGCCCCCGTAAGAGGGCCCCTAAAAGATTTTCAGTGTCTGCATAGCAGACACTGAAAATCGCGACGGGTGCTACTGCACCCATCGCACCCTTCCCACTCCGCCGGCTCCATTCGGAGCCGGCTTCATCGTGGGAAGGGGTTTCCCGCTGGGCTGGCGGGCGGCCTTCAGCGGGAAACACAGAATAACCGCGGAGGTCTTCTGACCGCGTAGCGGTATTCTGTTGGGGGTACTTTGGCGGGCGGCCTCCGCCGCCCGCCAAAGTTGGAATCACCCCCATTATGTTCAACAGGTAAGCCAATATTACATTTTCAGTTCAAGTGGTTTATCCACTAAATGCAATATTAAAATGTAATTGTACAAATACTATATAATAACTTTAGGAGACAGATACTCATTGTCATCTGGAAATCTAATCTATCCCCTCCAGCACTAGTCCCTCCAGGTTGAAAGTTCCATCCTTTGATCTCAAACATGATTCTTGTCTCTATGTGCTCGTATTGGTGTCTTCTGATTCTTAACAAGTGGTTTCTCCCATTACATCTTCGATTCATCCATTGATGGTCCTTCGTTCTTTTTCAGGCTGGAAACATTGCAAACATCAGTAGCACTGTGGTGAACCTGATCCTCATCCTGCTCATGAGCCAGGTCTACACCTCACTGGCGGATAAGCTCACCAAATGGGGTAATGCCCTTTTGGCCTAATCAGGACATATGTGGTCAGTAATCCTATCCTTGTCACACTCCACACAACCTGCAAGAATGGTTTGAACTGTGCTCATAATTAATTTCACACTTCTCCATTATTCTTCATACCTCAGGCTCCTTTGCGACTTGAAACTAAAGCTATATCTTCAAGGTGACTCAAGTGCGACTCAAGTGTGACACATGCAGTTTAATCTCTCTGTCATTCCCAAAGCCCTTGCCTAACGGCATCCTCCCATGCAGTTGTTTTTCCTAAGACATAAACTGGCTATCCGCCCGGGATTGTTGGTTCTGTTTACCACCAATGCCTCCTATTTGATTGGATGCTTGTCTATGTCACTGGTACATACATTGTCTTTGCCCTTTAGAGATCTCCTCTTTCAAAACAATTCAGTGTTTTCATGCTTAAAAAAGAGGTGGTCATTGGATTTGCTGAATTCAGGTTTTTCACTTCAGCTTTTGATTTCCTTCCTTATGCATTACTGCATGTGGAGATGTGCTACATGTTAGACTACAGACATCAATTCCTTCTAGTACACTTACATATGCCCTGGCTTATCCCTTTAAAATGGATTCAGGAATTTCATATCAAGCTGTATTTTTTTCTAGCCCCCTGTCTTCTTATGGGCAGGGGCCTTCCACTACCCCTTAGAGATCGGTAGTCTTTGAATGCACGATCGCTCATGATAATCCCTTTCTCTTGGCGCTTCCTTGTCCCCCGAAGGTGAACTGTGTGATGTGGCCTCAGAATGGGTGCCTGAACATAGTCCTATTTGCAATTTTTCCCTGTAAAATCTCACTCCCTGCCCTCTAGATGTACGATGTGGTGTGCAGTGGGACAAGATCCACAATTTGTATTTTGCTTCGCCCACTCACTTGCACTTCACTCCCAATACACCTCTTCCTATTCATTCGAACAGGGCCCATGCACTCCTTCTGATGCCCCCTTTCCATTCTATGCCTCCGTCTTCAACTCCATCATCAATTGTAGTATTCCACTGGGACCTTCATTATTGTTACCTCTTTGTATTTATATGCCATGTTAAGTGCTTCATCCCCTTTCAGTCATACAAAATTCCTTAGGATTGGGTCAATGATCTCCTTGCTGCCTACCCTCTCCTCTGTATGTCCCTCTACCTTCTGTGGAGTGACCGTGAAGTGGTGAATTGTGCAAATAACCTTGCTGTTTACATTCTTCTCTCTATCTCCACATAGAGATGCACAGGACACAGACTCTCCATGAAGATGCCTTCACCTTTAAAGTCTTCATCTTTCAGTTTGTGAATTTCTACTCCTCACCTTTCTATGTCGCCTTCTTCAAAGGCAGGTGCGGGAAGACCATTAATTCTGGGAATGGGGGTGGAGGGAGTTTGCTATAGAGATATGGGTGCAAGTGGCAATAAAGGGAGAACATTGGGAAGTGCATCCAGCCATGATCCACTCTCACGAAGGGCCAAGCAAGAGAAAGTGAGTAAAGGGAGTGAAGTCATCATTGGTTCTGCTTACCAAACTTTTGGTTTTGGAGCGAGGAGGAGACTGGGGTCAGCAATCACCCCCAATGAACTGTATATGGAGTGTTGATAGGATTGGGAGGCCTGCAGTAGTTTCCCTTAATTAGGGCCGGCAAGAGGGGGAGGCACAGGAGTTGGTCCCTTATGGTCGCTTCTATTCAGGGTTGGCAGAAGAAGCGAAAAAAAGCAGCTTGGGGCTGTTGTGGCCTACTACACTAGGGAACAACTAAGTTAACCGAACTGGGAAGACATCACTTTCCAAACCGAGGCCATTGACTGCATCATGCTGCAGGGCACGACTGCTTGTACAGCTGAAATAGATATTTTGCAGTCCACTCATCTTTTTCAGAACTTTTAAGGTATAAGAACTCTCTCTTAAATGGATATACACTGATTTGTGTTTTCCTTTTACTGTCACTCTTGAATTAAAAACTATTAGGCCTGACCTATCATGTATATTGAGTAATACTAAGTTAGTATCACTACCTCTTTTTCTTTCCTTCTCCAGGGACTTTGTGGTGAATACTAATGTTGTCTATGATGAATTAAAAATGTAATTTTCGTGTTTGCAATTGAGTGATTTCTTTATCCTCTCATTCTTCCACCCTCAGGTTTGTGGGTTACCCAGGCCATTACGGCAAACTGTTTGGCATGAGGAATGAGGATGTGAGTACGTACATTGCTGGAGACCAGACAGTATGATGTGGGGTGTTCTGCATGTTAATGCATTGCTACTTGTGGATGTAGATGGGCCATTACAAGTTTATATTGGAGAGCAATGACGAACAGGATTTAGCTGCACTGTCCGAACTGCGTACGGATTTCAGTACTGGTATTGCAGGCAGTGCTATAGGTCAGGATTGTTCTTCCTTGGCAGAGCTGTGTACTGGAATTCATTACTGAAATAGTAGGGAATGGGCCTCTCGTGTCTCTACCCTGTATTAGCAGGTTGGGACTAAAATGGATTAGCAGATATTTGTGTAAGAACCATGATCTTAAAGCAAATTAGTTCTGTAATATGGATATAGTTTATTTTGGGAATATTGAAATATCGAGCTGTGGATATATCATGACCGTAATACTGACTCCAAGATATTGTCAAGATAAGTGTAGATTTATGAAGTGATGATATTTTGGGAGTCAACCTTATGGTCATGATGTTACTGCAGGTAGATATTTCGAACATAATACTGAGACACAACACCAAACAGCTCATTTAGGTAGTTGTCCTTTAACTCTTTTCTCTCTTAAAAAATTGCATTTTCCTTTTAACGTAAGAGAAATAGCAGGAAACCAGAATTAATTATCCAACTGGTTTAACATCAATGTAAATCACAGTTAGGACAAATAAAATACAGAGACGAACTGAATGCTCAGTGGAAAGTGTGCAGTGGGCATAAGGGCCCCTTCTCACCCATTGGCATATGTAGTTTTGAGTTCTACATCGCTGACAGACTCAGAGAAGGATGGCCCTCATGAGACCAGATATTGCTCATCAACACTGCTCCTCTGTGGGCCAGAGGGAGTGAGGCGGGGAGAACAACGGGTTTATTGGGGCTGAACACAGAGCTCATACACATAACTTGTGTTGATGGCAGAGTGCATCCAGGGAGATGGTCACACCCCTTTGAAAGTAGAGAAAATCGATAATCATCTTTTACTGGGTAACCATATATACCCACAGCCAATTGATCAGTTGAGGTCATCTTTAAATCCAGAAATTGTTCGACATACTCCATCTTTAAAGACATGAGGGATGCAGATCAGGATAGAAAATCTATAAGGAAAGACAATATACTATTTTTCTCTGTGAATTGGTGCTGCAGGTCGGGCTGCGTTGGTGAATATCGATATAACAGACATTGAAGAATTACAGTCCTCTGCTTTTGATGGCAAACAAATATCTTATATTCAATGTAGAATTCTTCTGAAATTAAATATTTTGCAATGTATTTTTTTGTGGAAAATAACTTGTCGTAAACTTGTATTTTGGGGTTTTTCTGAACTGAGTATCCTGCTCCTTTTCCGAATGCTCGATTTGCAGGTCTTAGTATATATTTATTTAGGTAAATTGTAGAAACCGTGCACATCTTTAAAATCCATTGTCCTTCTGTGGTAGGATGAAAGATGATAGTTGCAGCTGTGCCCTGGCCAGCAGCTCCAAAATTACACCAATAACCGCAATTAAACATCTAAGTGTGCAGGCCAGGGGCAGGTCTTCACAAGTACTCTCCCTTGAGTGTGGTACACTCCCAAAGTGTAACAGCACACAACCGGGAACCCGCGTTCACTTCTTGAATTCATAGTGTATTGTTCCCAGAATATATTCGGAGGGTAGTACGTAGCCACTCATAATCACCATTACACTTTTATGTCTTCGAATATTTAGGAGGAGGTATGGCTTAGAATTCAAATTAATACTTGCCAGTATTTGTGGAGAGGGTGGGGAGGAAACGCTCACCATAACAATATTGGAAAAGCAGATTTAGACCTTTATTTGGCGACTTGTCTTTGCTGCTTTGTTCTTTTCTCTCTCCCTCACACATACATACTGTCAGACTCCTTCCCCCTTATGTCCCTTTTGCATCTTCACAAGTCTTTCTTTGTTAACCCTGTAGCTAGTTGTGCTTCTTCATAGCACACTGTGAGATGTGTTGTGCAGATGTTTATATTCGCCCATTGAACCCCGCTCTTTCTTCTTTATTCCTCAGTGTGGACCTGGAGGCTGCCTGATAGAACTGGCCCAGCAGCTCTTCATCATCATGGTGGGAAAGCAGATCGTCAGTAACATCCAGGAATTTGTTATCCCGTAAGTCAGCAGCTCTCCCAGTGGGAGGATCTGGGACCAGCCAATGCTGGGAAAAAATCAATTTGACCAGTTACAAATATTTTCTGCTGGATGTAGTTCATGGGACGTCGTATTTAGACATAGCAAATACTATGAAAACACTTCCAGGTGGTTGCTTTAGCCACTTAAAATTGGTTATTGGTTTTCTTTTAACTAGCTGAACTTCCATTCGGCATTGTCTTTTGTCCTTAACACTTACATTCCAATATCCCCGCAGCACTCTTTTTTTATTCTACCCCTACACTATAATAATAAATGGTAAAAAGTAACTAACTAACTAAATAAATACATAAATAAAAACTACAAAACCACAAAGGGCACTACTGGATTCAGCAGATACTATTTAAAAAAGGTCAGCAGGAAATTCCACCAGAGGATATGAGCTGGAGAAAAACGGAAAAATGGCCGCAGACTACACAATTAAATTATGTTCACAAATAAACTTTCACCAAAAGTGACTAGAAGCCTTTCACACAAGCTGCACTTTTCCATTTACATCGCGTTCTCAAGGAAGAACCTTACCGGGTTTAGTTTCCATTTTGAAATGTTGTTGCACATCATCCTTTTAATCGCAATGTCTGTTTAGGTTTTATAAAAAAAACAGCGCAACTGTGTTGGGAGGAGTCAGGCAAATCTTGCTGAAACACATTGGGAGGAGGTTTAAATCTGGTGCCTTCACTAAACAAGATTCTGACAAATGTCAAGAATATACTTTTGGTATATCTCTTTTTTTTTATGCAGTGTGTCTCCACAGAGATTGCTTTTATACCACCTCAACCCCTCCATACCAGCCCAGGTGAAACTGTGACAGATGGAAAGAGCACTTTTATAATTACCCACCAGTGACTAGTCATAACTGCACTCTGTGGAAAGAGATCACGACTTTCAGCGCCTGTTCCAAATGTGGGACTGCTGAAGATGAGTTTGAGCAAACAAACACAAATGATGGACAGAATCCAGAACCAATCAAACATCCACCCCAGTTACAGATCTGGGTTTAATCCATCAATTCTTTTGCTCACCACGCCACCCCAATTTGGACCCAGCCATAAGCAAATCATTCTTGACCCTGTTCCCCATGGGATCAGTCCAGCCAGAACTGCTAGGCCAGGTCCTCCCTGGACTGAAAACAAGCATCCTGGGACAGGATTCAGAGTACCACCCTTCATCGGCCAGGCTAGCTTGAATCCAGTGGCATAGTGAGCCCGGGACCCACATCTGGGCATTCCCACCGCACTTAGGGCAACAAAAGCAACCAAACACAAATGATGGATGGAATGCGGAACCCATCAAACAATCACCCCGAGTCACAGATCTGGGTTTAATTCATCAGTTCTTTGGCTCAACACGCCACCCCAGTTTGGACTCAGCCATATGCAAATCAATCTTGACCCTCTTCTCCATGGGAACAGTCCACCCCGAACTGTCAGGCTGGGTCCTCCCTCGACCGGAAACAAGGATCCTGGGACCGGTTTCAGGGTATGACGGTTGACGATGAGTTTGGGGTATCCTTTGCTGAGCTATATTTTTTCTACTCTCCAACTTCTCCAGTGTAATATTTAGTCACACATTTTATTTCCAACGCCAGGAAGCCCATGGATTCTTAGCAGAGTATGTCCCCAGTTTGCAATCCTTGACAATTTTTCATGCATATTTTAGAAAATCTATTGATGAGCAGATTCACAACTCAATAATTATGCCAACTTTCGGTCCAGGAAAGACTTGACTTTGTGGTGACTTCCCATTTCAATAGACGTGTCACAGAAAAATATTTCAGCACACTAACAGGTGAAAAAAGCCCTGATTTAAAATGTGAATGGCCAAGTGATTGTAAAGGTCAAAGCATGGTGTTTGTATGTTGCTATATAGAGGACAGTAAAATCGACTAACTAAAATATTGCACCCATAATATCGCCTACCACTAAATTGTCAAAGTCATACAGTTTTACTGGTTCTCCCTGTCAGATAGAAAGGACAGGCTGTGAACCTCGCAGTGCCCATGATTTACCTGGCAATTATGTGTATTGGGGTTTCAGTCATTACTTCCAGAGACTGCCAGGATTAAATTTATTAGTTAGTGAATTATAGAGCCTGTTTTCTGAAAATAAGATGAACATACTCAAGAAATCCACACTATATATTTATAGCTTTATTAAACATCAAAATCCAGTTCTAGTGCAGATGATAAGAATCAGCGTTATGCAGACACAAAAATACTGGTGAAATGCAAACATGTAAATATAAATTAATAATCAGAAGATCAAATTAATGATAGAATCAGTTTTTCAATAGTGTCATGGAATCTCTTCTTCCCCAGCTAAAGTGTACGTTAGCCCCAAAAGTGCCAGTGAAATTAGTTTCCCAAGGCCCTTTTCCACACACACCTTTCACTTATAGCTTAAATGATGTTTTTAGACTGTAGCCATACTTCCAGAAGCATGGCCAAGATCTGTTGTTGCTTTGTCATAGTGATCCCACAAAGGAGGCGAATATCAACAGCCCACGCCAGTGTCACGTTCAAGCAGGCTTTTCTCATTTTTAGTGGTCCCCTGAAAATGACGAAGTTTCTCTCTACACTAAAATGCTTGCACAAATTCATTATATGCAGGTTTTCAACATTATTATGAGAAAACAGCCCTTGTTATCTGTAAAGTGTGAACAGGGAATGTGAATTGCCTGAATATACTATGCTTTAAATCACACTATTGCATTCATAACATATAAACTATTGATGCACTATCAATATATAACAAAGCCTCACATTATAGAATGAATATACGCAATGAAATAATTAACACAACTTTGAAAATGCTAATTTGCAAATGACTAATTAAATAGTTGAATCATTTTATGAGTATAAAATTACTATCCTTAACTCCACACCTGTTTACATAGACTTACCTGGTAAGGTTGATGTGGTGGATTAAATATTTTGTGTTATATCACAATGTAGATTTTACTAGTCATTTATGACGGAAAGACTTAATTTTATTAAAGACACGGAGGCGAATATTATGCATTCTTTTCTTGCTTTATTTTTAAACAGAAGCAGTCAAGAACTACAACTCCCAAAAGACTAGCAACAGGCTAGCCAATGGGAGTGAAAAAGAGTCAAACGTAGGACCAATAAGGGGACACCACGAACCATAGAGTCTACCTTTGACTGCAAGCAGCCCTCTTTTCTTGAGTGACCAGATTAAGCAGAGTCATAGAACTAAGGGTAAATAAGTCCTATAATTGCCAAGGCGAGAGATACAGAGAAGTCCTGAACACGGGCAACCAGCCAGGAAAATGATGGTGTAGGATGGAGGTCCTGAAGAGCCTGGAGAGATGAATCCTGAAGTCCTGCTCTGACAAGAGTGGAAGTGGAGTAACTGGAATTATCCAGATGACGGAGGTAATGCAGGAGTCGCTGGGAGGGAAAGAAAAAACACGTGTTAAGAAAACAGCAGCAGGATAATATTCACCTCTGTGTTTTTAATAAAATTAAGACTTTCCGTCATAAATTACTAGGAAAATCTAAATTTTGTGTCAAGACCAGAGGCTCTATTATGCAAGTTTAAAGCATGTCAATAACTAAAGAAGTTGCAGTTCTAACAGGTTTACAGTAAAAAGTCCTAAAAACAGTATCGTTAGACCAGTCGGCCGACCTGAGAATGTCCTCCAAACTGGAACCCAGAGAGAAACCCTTAGAAGCCATTGCTCCCCTGGCAGAATGGGCCCCGAATATGGAAATATCAATACCTGCTAAGGACATAACCCATTTAACCCAACGGGCCAAAGTGGCTGAAGAAACTGGTTTGTGGGGCTTACGAAAAGAGATTAACAGTTGATTAGAAGAGGACATTCTCAGATTACAGGTTCTTTTTTCATACTCCTTTAAACAAGACCCACACAGAGTTTTGGTTTGTCAGGGAAAAAGGGATAGAAAACAGAATGTAGATTGGTTTTGGTGCCTTTGGAAATATGAAATAGGACACCTGTAGGCATGAACTGACGGGAAGAAACGTCTAGAGACTTAACATCGGAAACACGTTTAATGGAAATCAAGCACAACAACATTGTGAGTTTGGCAGAAAGCATTTTTAGAGAAAGGCCTGAATTGTCCGACCAATTAAGGAACAAATTCAACACTAGAGAAACATCCCAAATATGGGAATACCTGGAGGACGGAGGTTTGGACAACTTGACTCCCTTCAAGAGTGGACAGATTAAAGGATGTTCCCCAATTGGCCTTCCATCTAAATAACAGTGGTGCATAGAAATGGCAGATCTATAGAGGTTTATGGTTCGATAAGACTTACCTGCACTAGCTTGTGCGGCTAAAAAGTTAATAATTACATTTAGATCCGCTGATGGGCTCGCCTTGTGCCAGGCGCCCAGTCATTACTAATGAGTTCTGAAGCCTCTGCCAAAATTGGGAAGACTTGTTGGGGCAACCGGAGATCTTCCAAGCTGAAAGGGTTAATGAATCGCTGAGGATTTGATTGTGGGGAGATCCGGATGGGTCCAGAAAGAGAGAAGGGAACACTGGAAGGAGAATGGGAAAGTCTATTGTTAGTTTGAGGAGGGGAGGAAACCAGACCTGAGACTGCCAGAAGGGGGCTACAAGGACCAGAGATGTCTTTTGACGCCAGACCTGGGCAAGCACCCTGTTGATTAGGATTAAAGGAGAAAAAGCGTAATTGAGCAACCGAGACCAGTCTTGGAGGAAAGTGTCTGTAGCGATGGCCAGAGGATCGGGGCACCAGCTGAAGAAAAGTGGAAGTTGCGAATTGAGCCGAGACGCAAAGAGATTGATGCGAAAGGGGCCCCATTTGTTCACGAGCTGTTAGAAAACTGACGGATGCAGCTTCCAATCACTGGTATCCTTGAGATGATGGGAGTGCCAATCTGCTGTGGAATTCAAAGAGCCTGGGAGGTATTCAGCCTGAAGGGAGAATTTGTGGGACAGACAAAATTCCCAAAGGCTCTTGGCTAGGAGGGCAAGGGGTCTGGATCTGGTGCCCCCAAGATGGTTGATGTACCGCACTGCCGATATGTTGTCCATGCGGAGAAGGATGGAGCACTGGGCTCTGTTTTTGTAAAACTTTTGATCGCAAAGGAGCCTGCAAGAAGCTCTAAACAGTTTATATGCAATTTTGACTCCTCTATGGACCATATACCGCCAGTCGATATCGAACCACAGCGGGCGCCCCAGCGCCTGAAACTTGCATCTGATTCTAACACAAGATCGGGCACAGAGGGGAAGATGGATCTACCGTTCCAGGCATCTAAATGGTATATCCACCACTGAATTTCCATCCGAGATTCGTCGTCTAGCGACACGAGGTCGAAAAGGCCAAACCTCTGCGAAGATGAAGAATTTTCAGTCGTTGTAGAGTGCAGTAATAGAGCGGACCAGGGAAAATGACCTGAATTGAAGAGGAGAGAAGACCTACCACCCTTGAGAGGGACCTGAGAGAAATATGGTATTTTTGAAACGTGAGAGAAAGTTCTCTTTTGATTGCAGAGACCTTGGCAGGAGGAAGGAGAGAGTGGCCGAGACAGAGTCTATTTGAAACCCAAGGAATTCTATTTGTTGGGAAGGTACGACCATAGATTTTTCTTGGTTTAGAAGGAAGCCTAGGTCGGTGAAGAGCAAAATTGCTGTTTGGAGATGAGAAAGAAGGGAAGACGCATTCTGGTGCATAATAAGAATGTTGTCGAGGTAAATTATAAGTCTGATACCTAGGGACCTGAGATACGCTACGACGGGTTTAACAGTTTCGTGAAACATCAGGGTGCCGAAGAAAGACCAAAAGGAAGGGAGGAAAACTGATACGTTTTTGACCTCCATTTGAACTGCAAGAATTTCCTTTGAGCAGGATGGATAGGAATGGTGAGGTAAGCGTCCTGAAGATCTAATCTGACCAGCCAGTTGTATTGAAGAAGAATATCCCTGAGATGGAGAATAGTTTCCATCTTGAAATGCCGGTACACCACAAATTGATTGAAAGATTTGAGATTGATTACCGGTCTGAGTTTTTTGTTCTTCTTGTGAACGAGAAACAGAGGGGGGGGGGAGATGGGACTGAAAAGGAAGGGAGAAGAGCTTGATGTAATAACTGTGCACAGTGCTTAGAACCCACGGGTCTGATGAAATTGACCTCCATTTTGGAAGGAAATAACGTAACCGGCCACCCACGGGAAGGCCAGAAAATTGGCTTACCTTGTGAATTGCCGGATCTGGCGTAACATTGTCCACGGTTGCGGAAGCCTCTTGACCGTTGCGGATAAAACTGCGGCTTAAACTCCTGCGCGTAGGAATTGAAGAAGTTGGAGGAGCCTCTTGTGCCCTGGTTTCGGTACGCCCGGCCGTTAAAGCGGCTTCTGCCTCTACAAGCCTGTGCAAAAACACGCTGGTTAAAAACCTTTTTTAAAGATTGTTGGGCCTTGTCTAATGATGAAAAAGTGGATACATAACGGCTGAGGTCTTTAATAAAAGTGTCTCCAAATAGTTTGCCGTCGGCCTGGATGCCAGGATCCAAAGTGGCTAGATTAGCCATCTTAGGATCCATTTTCAACAGTAGACCCTTCTGTCTCTCATGAATAATTGCTGAGTTGGCGTTGCCTATAGGCAGAAGGCTCTTTGAGTCCAAAGTGAGAGATCTGATGGATCAATTGGAGTATCCTCCAGTCTAGCTGCTTCCGCTAAATCAAAAATGCGAGCCAGGGGCCCCACCACATCCAGAAGTTTGTCCTGGCAAGTCGTCCAGGCTTTATCGACCCCCCTTGCGGGATCCTTGCCAAATTTTGTAAAAAAGGTAATGAGGGACTGATTGATAGTAGGAGTGGCGGTTATATTAGATTCCAAGGAAGGCCTAGGGCATTCTGATCTCAGTTTTGCACATGTCTGTTTGTCCAGAGAGAGACGCAGCCGGGATGAAATGTAATCTCCTATGTGGACAGAAGGAAGCCACTTGGTAGAGTTAGGATGGTGTATCAGAGAGGGGTCAAACATAGGAATGCCCTCTGAATCAACTATGTTGGGCAAAGAATCACTCAGAGAGAGTTTAGGGTGTTTTGAGGGAGGCGAGGATGGAGGAAATATGTCATCAGGATTATCAGAATGAGACAAATCGTCCATATCCTCATCATCGGTGTCCAAAATTTTGGAAACAATCATCTTTTTTGGCGCGTCAATATGTTTTGATTTAAATTTGCATTTTAAATGAGAAGAAGAAAGCTTCTTTGTAATGTTCCCCTCCTTCACAGGAGGTCTGGGGGGAATCAAGTCCTCAGTCTGTTGTGAGGCAACCTCACTGTCCAATTGAGCGCCTTTAGCAGGTTTAACCGTAGCCTGCTTACGTTTTCTGCCTTCCCCCGCAGAATGGGCCAGAGAATTGGACACCATGGACTTTACTATATGTTTTTAGACATTTTTTCCATGGATGCCTGCAAAGCATGTTTCACTGATGACTGGATAAACATATTTAAATCCTGTTTGAAAACTTCCTCATCCTCGTTGATATCAGGCTTGACTGGGGACCTATCAGAATCCATAGGAAAAATAAGCAATTATTAATGTCAATAAGCGTGTAATAAAATACAAAAAAATGCAGAGAAAAAAGTTCTAAACCGGCAACAAAATCCTGGCTTGGAAAGGGTTAAAAAGAGATGAACCACAGGTTCTTCGGCGATAAGCCCTCCCCGAGGGCGGAGCAGAAGCAGGAAGCTGAGTTGGAAATAAGCCGCGCCCTCAATTTTGTGCTCGGACCTCAGTGGAAACAACGCAGTGAACCGAGAAGCTGTAGAGGAGCAGGCAATGAGGAGCGTCACCTGCAGCGAAGGAAAAGGACCTCCTGCGAAGTCAGACGCGCGAATAAAAGCGGCACGCTGACAGGAAAAACCCGTCGGGAAACGGTAATCGAACGCGCAGTGGTTACAAAAGGGGGAGCGCGCAAGAGGCGACCGGGGGGGGGCAAGGAAATACAGAAGTGAAACAGAAAAACAGAACAGTATTGCTGCAAATCAATAAAATAACAATGTTTAAAAGCACCAAAGTAACGTACGAATATTATCATAAACACACTAGAGGAGAAACCATGAAAGAGTACTTATCTTGACTGCGAGCAGCAAGAAGAGGGGGCTGCTTGCAGTCAAGGGTAGACTCTATGGTTTGTGGTGTCCCCTTATTGGTCCTACGTTTGACTCTTTTTTACTCCCATTGGCTAGCCTGTTGCTAGTCTTTTTGGGAGTTGTAGTTCTTGACTGCTGCTGTTTAAAAATAAAGCAAGAAAAGAATGCCTAATAGAGCCTCCGGTCTTGACATAAAATTGATATACTGTTAGAGCAATGCTCAAATAATGTTTACATGGGTCAGATAGATAAGGGAAAGAAACAATTGGATATGTGCACACGTTACTGTTGTGGCAGAAAAGGATATCAATCACATTATAAGAACTTCCTAGCTTTTAAACAAACAACTGGGGAAGTTCTAAGCAGAAGGAAAACAAGTGCTAAAGAGTGAGATGCATGGTCGAGGGTGACATAAGGAACACTGGAAAGAATGACATGCTTGGTGCCATTAAAATAACCTGTGGCTGCAGCAGTCCTTTGGGACTGATAGGTAAATGGTTCTTGCCTGTATGCCCCTTATGTCATCTTGGATGTTAGCACAAAACGTGTGCATCAGATCTGTACATTTTCTTGAGTCTCTGACACTGACTTTCGCAGCAAAAAAATAAATCATGCCCAACTTTCAGGTTAGACCAACTGAAGAGTTAAAAAATATATTAGATGCCAAAAGTGATGAACACGCTCTGACTATAATAAAGAAGACTGTATGAGTTTGGGAAAAAGTGAATCTCATCAAGCATTCAAAAGAGTGAGTTTCAAATTGAACAACTTTACACTGAGATGCAATTTAGATCTGTCATTGGAGGGTTTCGTTTATCAGCTGCTCATAGGGTATTGCGTAACATCAGTATTATATCTGGAATAGAATAACCTTTTGCAATGATTTAAACGAATAATTAAAGTTTCTTTTTACCTGGCTCTAGAAGGTGATAGGTACTTCAAGAAAAACTGATGGAGACGCTGCAGACACACCATACACAATATCATTTAAATCACTGGTCATGTTGCTTTTGTCCAACCACACTTTATTGCAAAATGGGTAGTTAAGGATATTAACTGGAAAAAAGATATATTTAGAAGCCAGGACATATATAATCCGATTATGACTAAAACAGGTACTGAAGAACCAGAGCTGTGGATTGGTTATCATCAGTGAGGGTGGAACAGGGGCGTTTGGAACCATTGAAGCCCCTAGGAGGGCAAATCGATTCTCTAGGTTTCATAGAAGATTTCAAGATTTTCGCAGTAAATAGTGTGCTGCAATTTGAGTTGTTAATAGAAGAGGAGTGTTCTCTTGGCAATTGTGTTTGTATTTTGGGGAGCAGCGTGTTTGGCAATCCCAAATTAGGCAATATACAATATTGGCAACCTTCTGCCTTTGAACTCTCGTTTAATCTTAGTAACAAGAGTTTCACTGATAACTCTGTAGATGTCATTGGTACTAATTTAATTTTACACTTAGGAATTTTGTTATTTACATATTTTAATTGTTTAATATATTATGAGTTTCCATTATTCAAATGACTAGAATGTTCTCTCATTTTGTAACTGCTGGTCAGAATCACAGTATGGATTTTCAAAACAGGACTGTACGATTCTTCTTAGAAACAAAATCTACAATTGTGTTCTATACTAGTTTATTTATTTAGTGCAGACCAGCGCTCTACACAGGTGTTATTTATATGAGATAGGGAAATATGCAAAATAGAATGCACAAAATACAAGTTACCTATGATACAAAATATGCACAATATACAAAATAAACAGAATATACAACGGAGCTGCAATTTAACCGTTGTCAGTATGTACAATATGTAGTCAGAACGTACAAGAAAACAAAATTATAAAATGTACTGAGGTAACGTAAAAACGGAGACTCTTTATTAACCTGTTAATAAATGTACTTCCATTGTGCCTTCTTGCGAAAGAAATACCTCACCTTAACTAAAGTAGTAAAGTTTTGCTGAAAAAAGTCTAAAAATTCGAATCTCTGTGCATTTTCATAATAATTTGAAGATGTGTGATTTGTGCAACTTTTCTTTATTCAGAAGCTTCTTCCTCACGTTCGGAAATTTGGAGGAGGAGAGGGTCTAATAATTTGTACAACTCGTCTGCTAAATATATTAACACACGAGTCATAATTTTACAATCATTTGGCTCTAAACATGCACAAGGTTTATTTTACCCTGAAAATAGGCATTTTCATCCACACAATAATTCTCTTACACTGTCGCCACATCTCTCTCCTACTCTGAACAGGAAGCTGAAAGCCTGGAGGCAGAAGAGAAAACTGGCCAAAGTGAGGGGTACACAAATCTCTCAGGAGCCAAAGCGATGGGAGGAAGACTACGAGCTGATCGAGTGTGAAGGACTCTTCGAGGAGTACTTGGAGATGGGTGAGATAAGATGATATTTCAAACCACGGAACGTTGTTTCATGGTCGACCTATGTGATGCAGTGGTTACATGATGTTGCAGGTTCACTTTTTCTAACCTCTGCCCTCTGTTGGAGAGCAGCTGGAAATGTGGGCGCTGGCTGTTGCAGTGGTCTGGGAGCGCTGGTTGTTTAGAAGCTGTCGCGGAAGAGACAGCGGCACTGAGAGGGCAATTGTAGGAAATGTTGAGCACTGAGAAAAACTGTGGCCATTTGGATTCGGTTGTGGTTAATGTTGTGGCCATGGTGCAGTTAGACGTTGGTGCCGTGAACCATGATTAATGTAGACTCTGGAGCTTTTGATGCTGGAAGCTTTGAGTTCTGTTTACTCTGGAGCCGCCGCCATTACAGGCACCACACCTTGAATGCTATGCTGGCTGGAGCTTTAGCTGCAGCAGTATGTAGCTGCATTGTGTCCTGCTTGTGGTGGATGCTGCCGGAAGAAGTTAGCTCGCACACTATGGGTATTGGCTTGTGTTGTGTGTAACTCGATTTACCTGTCCTGGCGTTTTAGCCAACATCACTATGCATTCAAGGACTTTTAGTTTTTTAACATTATTCATATCCTCTCAAATGTTTGCATTTTGGACAACTTTTTATATGCAGGTCAAGTAGATACACTACTAATTGACATTGTTAGGTAGACTGCAAAGTTTCCTGCAAGAAGGCGATTGCTCAACGTTGGCCAGATCAATGGTAGGTCAAAGCTAGATTATTGTAATGAATGCCTTGCATTTTGAGGTGACTCTTTTGGATTCAGAACACACATTATGGGTATGGTGCCTGGTCCACTCAGCGCTGATGCATACATTTCAGTCAGTGCTTTGGGCACAGAGAGAGTCGGTGCACTGTATCACAACCAACGTACTGTTCCCAGTGCCTACAATGCCCTGGAACAGCGCACTAGTGAAAGACAGACCAGCTGTGTGAAGCTGCCGGTCCACCTTTTATTGTGCGGGCATGAAACGGTCTGCCTTTTAAGGCTTAGATGTCCATGGGCACAGGTGCACTGAGTGACTGCAAGCGCCTGATTAGGGATTCCTGGGGAGCTCCTGGGACCTACTTTACCATTTCAAGGGGCGCACTTGGGGAATGGGCACTCGCTGTGTGCCTCTTCTTTGTGGAGCACCTTTTGACGGTCTCTCTGCTACTGCTTCCGCATCTATAAAATGGGGTGGGTGCAAAATCAAATGATTACCTAATGTACATAGGAACGCCCCCTTCAGATCACACTGGCACACATTTATCACCTGCGTGATCTTTATTACACACGGGCCCGGTCTGTCTGCGGTCACGTCTGCAATACCGTAGTGCCCTGGGGAAACAAATTGGGTGTCCCCAGTGCCTGCTGGTCCCCAGGGCACTCGGTATAAGATGGCCACTGATCGCAAAATGATTTTCTGGAGGTTGCTGTTAGGGTCACAAAAACATCTGATGAAACTATTAAATAAAGAATAGTTTCTTCTTGAATTTCCCTGAAGGGGAGCAGAGATCGGGCGACACGGTCCTACTTGTTTTTCCAAAATGTAGGAGTTGAAAAGGAAATAACTGATTATGACAAACCTTGGAATCCACTCCTGATGAAATTAAGGATGAAAAATAACTTCCCTCTATAAAGTAATTGACAGTACTCCTGCTTATTCAACTTTGGCGAGTCTGAGAAAGCTACGTGTTTATGTAGAATGTAGAATGCCACCATCTTTTGAATATATTACCTTCTTCAACGGCCATAGCGCACTAAAAGCCAGAGTGCTGACGGCCCTTCCTCTTTGCTTCTGGTCAAGTACTCCTCCACCTACCTGCTCGGCCGAGGACTCTTGTAGAGACCTCATGTTATCACTTCCTGTAAAGTCCATAGTCTCAACAACTTATTCAAGAAACGGCCTCGGAAAACAAACTCTATTTCTTGCATGAAAGGCATTAGAATTTATGTCACACTACCACCTATTGGCCAAAATGAAATACTGCAGGAAGAATCCAAATTCTGCACTTAAACTGACTAAATAGATAGCATTGTATCTGTGCGCCTGAACTCCCATATTCCCAGCTCCCCTACTACTACGACCCTGGAAGCTAGAAGAACGTCAAAACCAATTTGAAAATATCTTATCAAATAACACATGAAACTCAAGAACCTAAACGCCTTCTCAATCAAACGGAAACGCTTAAGCAATATAAAAACAGCTGTATGATTTAGTACACCCGCTCCACCACATCATATGTCCTGAATCACTCAAGAGCACGCGCACTGTATAAAGTGACCACATCGCTTTCTAAACTTTTCTCCTGCTACTTCACCTACAATATATTTCCCTCATTCCTCTCTACCCTCTTCCTTTCAAATTCACATTACAAATGTTCATGCTAAACTTTTCTTCTACTTCTTCTGGAGGATATTTCTCCCTTCCTCCTCTCTGCCTTTCTTCCTCCCCTTCTCCTCCTTTCGCTGAACCTGCTATTGTACTTCTTTATACTTTACCTTCTGATCATTTTTACAACCTCAATGTGTGTTTTTCTTGTCATCCTATCTCTCCAGTCCCCAGTAGGGTTACCACCCTTATTTGCTGACCTCCACAGAAAAACACTGCAATTGGATAAGCCATTAAAAACTGGCCGAGGTGGCAAACTTATGGCCAGATTTAAGATGGCCTAGCGCCATTCCAATTCCACATTACTGTAATTTTTTTATGCTGAAATGGCGTTGGAAGGCCAAAACACGCCACGCTATATTTACAAAGTGTTGCAGTGCCTGCATTGCACTACTCTGTAACCCTTTGCGCCACATTATGCCTGCGCCAGGCATAATGTATGCAAGGGGGGCATTCCAACGCTAAGGTGGCCAAAAATATGGTGCAAAGAAATCTAAGAGATTTCTTTGTGTCATTTTCATTGCCATTTTTAACACTTGCTAAGAGCAGGCGTTAAAGGGAGGCTCTCATTGTTGGCATTAAAGGGAGGCTCTCATTGTTTTCAATGAGGAACTGGCTGCTTTGCTGGATAAGCGTCAACATTTTTTATGCTAATCCTGCAAAGCATCGGACTAACGTAAAAAATAATGCTGCTAGAACCCCTGACTACTGCCATGGTGTGCCGTATTTAAAATACATCGCGCACATGGTGGAGTTAGGGGGGTGCTAAAGGGGCACAAGAAAGTGGTGCTGCACTAGGTGGAGCGCCACTTTTCATAAATCTGCCCCTTAATCCTCAGCCTTAAACACCATATCAGACTTCACTACCGGCATCATCTACCATTCAGAGGAGTACACAACAACCTAATTCAAATTAAATGCACTGTTAACCCCTCCCTTATATCAGTAGCTATTGCCCTAAAATACATGCTTGTACATGGCAAATCACCCCAAGCTCTTACATGTGAAACAGTCCATCTCATTATCACACACGACCTAGACTTCCTATTCATCACGAAATTTGTCTCTCACCCTTATCTCTGCTTTCTTTTGACGGTCTTGACTAGCCAGGCTCCTATATCCTCCATAAACACGGACCACAAAAACTTGTGATGGCATCACTGTCATGCATGGAAACACCTGAAACTGATTTGCAACTGATACCCCCTCCTTTTCCTCCTTTGAACTTCTTTTCTTCAACTTTACACCAAAAAATAAGCAAACATTGTGCTTCCACAACTGTTATCACCCACCAGGACTTAACCACGACTTCATTGACCAATCTGATGAACTCATCACACTCAGTCAGCTCACTGAACAATGTACATATTCACAGGAGAACATCAAGAAAAAACACATTCACTGAAAACTTTGAACACCTGTGCAAACAGCACACCCTCACTCAAAGTATCACCACAGCAGCTCGCACGACGGTCTACATACTAAACCTCATTATAGCCATCACAACTTCATTACCCTGCAAGATCACCTTACTCCAGTCTGGTCAGATAACCATGCCATTACATTTTTGATTGTCAATCACCCTCTCATAAAATGTGTACTATCCAGGCCTGTTCAAATATGGTTAAGACCATTGAAAAATCGTCCTATGGAAACATTCTCCAACCAGCTCTCATCCACCAACCCTACCAGCCAGTCCACTGACAGCCTTACCAAAAACTTTATAGACTCAACCAAGGAAATTTGGGCCACTAATAAACGTCAGCCTCCCTGGTTTTCATATGAATTAAATGCAAGCAAGAGGCATACCAGTAAACGTGAGAAATACTGAAGACAATACAAAACCCCAGATGCCCTCTTCAGCATTAAAAACAAACGAAAGCACATAATATCCTTATCATCAAAACACAATCTAGCTACTACAAGCATTGCATCAATGAAACCATCAGTTCTCTTTTATACCATAAAACTGTGTACCAACTCTATCAACAAACATAAAACACCTTGGATTATCCACAAAATGTAACACTTTGCTAATTTGTTTTACTGAAAATTTTGACAGATTTTAAACTGAGATGAAACTGCTGCAAACTACTACAGTCCCTCCTGTTCCAAATAGATTAATCACTACTTGGTAGTCTTTATTTCTTCTAAACCTTGACTTACCCACTAAAATCATCTCCTCATTGGACCTCTCCACTGCTTTAAGGACCCTGTACCATTATCTTTAATTAAAACATTTGCTGCAGACTTTGCCACTCTTCTCGAAAGCTTCTGTGAAAGCACTAAAAGTTTGGTGAGCAGCCACTATGTTTCTTGCTGAACCGAAACAAAACTGAGTTCCTTGTGCTCCATTCAAGCAATTCCCGTAACCTAGTCCAAAAATGGCTTCATGTCCCTTAACCTACACGTAATCAGTCCATCTCTAGTTACATCGGTGCAATTCCTTGGTCTCGGCATCAGCTCCACCTTCAACCTAATGGAATATATCAATACGTTAACCAAATTAGCAACATACCAAATAAACCTTAAAAAAAATAATAACATTCTGTATTTCCCTCAGAAGATTTCAGGACTGTTGTTCAATCCCCCAATCTTTAACACATCAATAGAGGCTAAAATCTTCCTGCTGGACTACAGAAATCACCACCTACACCTTGTTATGTCTACGTCATTGGTGCATACCAGGTATGCGAGGGGTGGGCTCAAAGCGTGTGGTGTAACACGTGCGGGCCATCACCCCTGTTATAGGAGGGGCAGTTGGTTTTGACCGGGAGTTAAGCAAAGTTTAATAAAAGAGCCGAGGGCTGCGCGCGAAGGCAGACGGCGCGAGGCATGGAAGCAGACATCAGTGTCAGTGTGATTTTATTACAACGCGCGTTGCGCCCGTAACAATTATGCCGCGCGGTGATTCCTGATTCAGAGTATATCGGGAACGCAACAAATTGGCGACGAGCGGGAAAGAACAACGCGGTCGGTTGAGCGGTATTTGTCAGCGGCGTGCACCATCGACGCGCACTGAATAGGAAAAAGCGACTGCTCGGAGAAAACGTTTGACACGCACCTGGGGAGAAAAAGGGCTCTCGGCCGGAGCACAGAAGGTGAGCGGGCTCACACGCCGACACGCCAAGCCAACAGCTGACTCTGACTCAGAGGCAAGACATACAGGGACATCAAACGGAGTGGATCCTTTGGGGCGGTGATTTTCTTATCCAAAGCAGTGGCCCCGCCCCCCCCCCAACAAAAAAAAAGAGGCTTGGTCATAAAACACGAACTTTAGTCAAAAAAAAGAAAGAAAAAAAAAGAGAATAAAAGATTTACTTTCTCATTTTTTTCAAAGGAAGACTCACCTAAGTGGAAGAATCAATAAGATGGCCACATTCCCAACATTAGAACCTTTTGTCATGGAGGGGCCTCCGTCAGCACAAGCTGCCAAGTGGAAACTATGGGTGGAACGCCTAGAAAACTATTTTGCAGCCACCGCGTTACACCCAGAGAGACAAAGGCCGATGCTTCTTCACATGGGAGGAGTGATGCTGCACAAAATTAGCAAAACAGTGACGGAAGAAGGACCCCCATTCAATTACCAAACTTTAAAAAGAGCAATAACGGCATACTTTGAACCAATGGCGAATCCTGACTATGAGCGTTTTATTCTGAGACAAGCCAGACAACAACCAGAGGAGTCGGTGGACACCTACTACGCCAGATTAAGGGAACTGGCCAGCACATGAACATTACCAGATACCAATGATGAACTAAGGGCGCAATTTATTCAAGGATGTCATTCCACAAAACTCAGAGAGCACATTCTACAAATCCCAGGCATGACAATGGAGGATATGCTGACCATGGGCAGGTCGAAAGAACTATCCAGAGTAAGAGCGGCACACATGGAGTCGGTGCTTGCACAACACATTAAAACAGAACCGGTGAATGTCGTGGCCGCAGGAGTCGCAACAAGAAGAAAAGACAAGACAAAATCAACCGGAAGTCACCGATCCTGTTACATGTGCGGAGGACCGTTCCCACATCAAGGCAAATGCCCAGCTATGGGGAAACAATGCACAAATTGTCAAAAATTAAATCACTTCGCAAAGGTCTGTCGTTCAAATCACAGAGCAAGGGGAGACACGCAAAGGACAAGTCAAGGAGTAAAAACAATCCAACCCCCAGATCTTAGTCCAGACATGGATGATGACGATGAGCCAGAAGGGATAGTGTACATTATTCACGCTGCGGAACCAGGTAGTCAAATCCGGAAGAAAATTCCAAAATGCAAAGTGCAGGTGGCTGGACACCAAGTAACAGCCCTAATTGACACCGGGGCCTCAATCAACATAATAGCGCAATCAGCATTGAAACACATGCCAAATCCCCCGACTCTCCGCCACACGGCAGTACAGGTGTTCGCGTTCGGATCCACCCAACCGCTCCCAATGGCAGGAATGTTCAGGACAAGTATCACTCATGACGAGACAACTGTGCAAGCCAAAGTGTACGTCACCAAGATCGGGACAGGAATGTTACTCAGCTGTCGAACGGCTGAAGAACTGAAGTTGGTAGCGTTTGCATTCAGCATACACGCGGAAGAGTTGGAGAATCTGCAAGGAGAGTACGCTGAGTTGTTCCAAGGGATAGGCTGTCTCAAGGACCGTCAAATAAAGCTGCACATAGACCACTCCATAGAACCGGTGGCACTAAAACACAGGCGTATAGCTTTTCACCTCAGGCCGCAGGTGGAGGCTGAGCTGAAGAAACTGGAAGAGGCGGACATCATTGAAAAGGTGGAAGGGCCAACTCCATGGGTGTCGCCCATTGTCGTCACACGAAAACCAAAACAACCAGGCGAGGTACGCATATGTGTAGATATGCGCCTTCCCAATGTGGCCATTCGGAGGGAACGGCACCTAACTCCCACGGTTGATGACATCGTGACTGAAGTCAGCGGATCCAAATGGTTTTCAAAAATGGACCTGAGAGCAGGATATCATCAGCTCATGCTAGCCCCCGAGTCTAGAGCAATCACCACGTTCTCCACCCATGTGGGACTGAGGAGATACAAACGCCTAAGTTTTGGCATTGCCAGTGCAGCAGAGGTCTTCCAGGACACCATAAGAGGAGTGCTGGCCGGATTAGATGGAGTCATCAATGTGAGTGATGATATCTTAGTGCATGCGCCCACGGTGGAGGTCCACCTACAAAGGCTGAGAGCCGTATTCCAAAGATTACACACGAATGGACTCACATTACACCAGGAAAAATGTGAATTCCTGAGGCAGGATATCGCTTTCTTTGGGTACCATTTTTCAGAGAAAGGTGTCCAACCTGATCCAGAGAAGGTGGCGGACATTAAGTCCGCGACGGCCCCCACATCGGTCACAGGTGTTCGTAGTTTCCTGGGAATGGTAACTTACTGTGGCAGGTTCATTCAAAATCTGACTTCCCTCACCGCCCCACTGCGTGAATTGACAAAAGCCCACACCCCATGGGAATGGAATCGGACACACGAAAAGGCATTTCAGGACACGAAAAAGGCACTGTCTGCAGAGACAACCTTAGTGTTTTTTGACCCTACCAAGGCTACGGAACTGTCAGTAGATGCCAGCCCCGTAGGGCTCGGAGCCGTGCTATCACAAAGAGGAAAAGAAGGCGAGTGGGCACCCGTGGCATATGCCAGCAGAGCTTTGACACCCACGGAACAACGATATTCTCACATAGAGAAAGAGGCACTGGCGGTAAACTGGGCATGTCGACACTACCATCTGGACATCTACGGTCACCCTTTTGAAATATACACAGATCACAAGCCACTCATTCCACTGTTCAACAAGACGGGGTCGCAGCCTCCCCCGAGAATCGAGAAATGGGTTCTTCAACTACAGGGATATCAGTTTTCAGTCATATATCGCCCAGGTACTCATAATCCTGCTGACTATCTATCGCGACATGCCCGGCCAGTTACAGCAGGCGAAGAAGAGGAAATGGAGCATACCGAGGAGTATGTAAGACTGATAGTGGAGAGATCGCGGCCTTTGCCCATGTCCCTCAACGAAATACAAGAGGCCACAAAGGAGGATGAAGTATTACAAATGGCCATTTCATGTGTTAGTGATGGAAGGTGGCACCTGCTGAAACAAAACCTATCGCTGAGAACCACAGAGGCCACCAACACATTGAAAGCACTGTTTCGAGTCAGACATGAACTGGCAGTGTCGTCAGAACAGTGCCTTTTGCGAGGTCACCGTCTGGTCATCCCTGAACGGCTGAGACAAAGGACCGTTGACTTGGCCCATGTTGCTCATCAGGGCATCGTGAAAACCAAAGCGAAACTGAGGAGCAAAGTGTGGTTTCCGGACATGGATACACAGGTGGAGCAAACTATACAAAGGTGCCATGTTTGCCAACTGGTGGGGCCGACGGAGCCGCCACCCCCCATCATCACTGAGCCCATCCCGACCAATCCCTGGCAGAGAGCCAGTGCAGACCTAGGAAGTCTACCAGATGGACGACACATGCTAGTAGTAATTGATGATTTCTCAAAATACCCAGAGGTGGAGTTGCTGGAATCCACTGTCACTGAGAGGATCATACCCTGTTTGGAGAAAATAATGGCTACCCATGGGATAATACAAGAGCTGAGAACTGACAATGGTCCCCCGTTTTCAAGTCATGATTTTGCATCATATCTGGCATCACATGCAATCCAACACATAAAAATCACGCTGCGATGGCCCCAAGCCAATGGAGAGGCGGAGCGATTTATGAGGACTTTAAACAAAGTTTTGAGAATAGCGGTGGCAAAAGAAAGGAACCTGGACTGTGCCATTTTTGAATTCCTCAGAGAGTACCGTCTGACGCCACACAGCACGACGGGAGTGTCCCCGAGTTCAATATGTATCCAACGGGAAGTAAGAGATGTCATCCCTCATGTGGGAAGCACAACAGTAAAACAGAAACAAGTGGAAGCGAATTTGAAACGAAGACACATTCAAAATGAGCGAATGTCAAAAAGAAGGAGAGCTCGGATGAGGTATTTGCAGGTTGGCGATGTGGTCCTGGTTAAAAACAGACATTCGGGTGGAAAATTCCAAACACTGTTTGAACCAAAAGTATGGACAGTCACACGAGTAAAAGGAACATTGATAACAGCCATGAGAAAAAATGAAACAGTAACGAGAAACATCTCGTGGTTCAAGCTATATCATGGAAAACCCAGGGAGTCCGAAAGGCTTGAAGTCAGCAACGAACCGTGTTTGGGCGATGAGGAGTCTGTGATAACTGGTCCCGTCCAAGCCGGTGAAGACTCGGAAGAAAGGTACAACACATCATTGAAAGCGCCTGACAGGAGAGAGGAGAGAATTGGAGCTGAGGTGCCATCAGCTGAGGTGACATCAGCGTTTGGCCAGAGAGGAGGCATGGACAGGTATAGCCTACGACCCCGTACGTCGGCTCCTGAAAAACTGAAAGACTATGTGAGGTATTAGTTGGACTCGTGAGGAGGTACGGGGGTCCCTCAGTGCTCGTCCGGGAAGTGTGGACTGAATGCACTGGTGTGTAATGTGGGTCGGGAGGTCATATGCCATGACTTTATCTATTGTGTGTTTTTGTTGTCAGTTTTACGATTTTGTTTTAAATCCAAGTTGAGGAGGAATGTTATGTCTACGTCATTGGTGCATACCAGGTATGCGAGGGGTGGGCTCAAAGCGTGTGGTGTAACACGTGCGGGCCATCACCCCTGTTATAGGAGGGGCAGTTGGTTTTGACCGGGAGTTAAGCAAAGTTTAATAAAAGAGCCGAGGGCTGTGCGCGAAGGCAGACGGCGCGAGGCATGGAAGCAGACATCAGTGTCAGTGTGATTTTATTACAACGCGCGTTGCGCCCGTAACAATTATGCCGCGCGGTGATTCCTGATTCAGAGTATATCGGGAACGCAACACACCTCTTAAAGGAACTCTTCCCGTGGCAGTGTGACTCATATCTAATGTAAAAAAAGGTCAGACCACATCCCCCCTATATTTAATGAATTACACTGGGTGCCGCTAGATGTCGTCCTTAGCCTTGAAATTGCCTGCTTTACCCACGTGGTCAGCCACGCCAGGCTTCCGTCTAACTTGAAAGGCAAAGTCCCCACAACTAGGAGCGAAAGAGGCATGCAAGAACAAATAAGAATACTTTTCAAAGAGCTAGATGTATCATCTAACCCTTTTGTGATTTGGTAATAGCGATTTTTAAGAAATCACCATTTCTGAGTCGCAAAATGGTATATATCATAAATGCGATTCGGTAATAGTGATTTCTTAAAAATTGCAAATGCTGCTACCGAATCGCAAATTGCGATACAGACCTCATTCGCACCTATGGGCCTGTAGGCCCATATTTGCGATTTCTTTCCATTTCCCAAATTGCGAATACCTAACTGGAAGTTGCAATTTGGGAAATGCAAACCCCAAGGTGCTGGGGGCCTAAGGCCCCCTCTGCTGCACCCCAAATTGTTTTTTAAAGACATTTAAGGTGCACACATGCCAAAGGGGCATATGTGCGTTACATGTCAATTTAAAAAATGCATTCTTAATGCAATTTAAAAATTCGCACATGATTACCACCAAATTGAATTTGGTGGTAATAGCGATTCCTTAATGCCCAATTCGCGTTAAGGAAAAGCTTCATAATTGTGCTTAAGAAATCGCAAATAAGGATTCCTTATTTGCGACTTATTATTTAGAGAACAGCAATTTGCGATTCTCTAAACAGGCTTGCAATTTTAAGGAATCGCTAATTTAGCGATTCCTCAAAATTGCATTGCCAATGCCTTTCATACATACTGAAAGGCACTTTTGCATTCGCAAACGGGCATTCGCACCTTTGGCAAATGCAAAAAGGCTTGATACATCTGGCCCAAAATCTCTAAATCAAGGAAAAGTAAATCCACCAACTAGACCTTCTCCTGCCTGACACCCAGACTTTGGAACTCCAGCCCTGATGCCATCAGTGTGAACTAATACCTCCTTTCATTTAAGAAAGACCATTTGTGTCTTCAAAAATCACTTTGAGTTCTAATCTTTCATCTCTTCGGATCTACTGCTGTCCATAATCTGTCTTAATCTTGTGTTCCATATCTGTCCCTAATTTCTTCTTAACGTCATGTTATTTGTATTAATAACATGTTCTCTGCTGCCCTTCTGCTAAGTCAGATCTATATAAATACCTTCAATAAATGGATAAATAAATACTTTGAGATTTACACATAATACATAACATAAGATAACCCTGTTGGCTGAAGGAGCAATAGTTGAAGATGTCACATATGACAGGTGACAATTTAGCGACTGTGTTACCTATGGTACTGTAGTATGCGGAGGAGGCTCTGGGTACAATTGAGCTGTAGAATATGGGCAGCAAGTACTGTGGATTCAGGAGCTATGAGAACTACAATATTAGGCTGTGTTAAGTACACTATGATGTAGCTGTTGTAGAGTCTGGAGCTAGAACGGTGCAGACTTTTTAGTTATAGTTAATTTTGCTGTATTGCAAAATTTGAAGCTCTGAATTTGTCCCTCACTCATTTCCATGTATGTCTTAGTTCTACAGTTTGGTTTCATCACCATCTTTGTTGCTGCATTCCCACTGGCACCTCTCTTCGCACTGCTGAATAACTGGGTGGAGATCCGTCTGGATGCCCATAAATTTGTTTGCGAGTACCGACGCCCTGTGGCCGAACGTGCCCAAGACATTGGAGTCTGGTTCTTAATTTTGGAGGCACTGGCTCAGCTCTCGGTTATTGTCAATGTAAGTAAGACTTGTAAACATGAGGTGGACTGGACGTGTGAAAGTGGATGTGGTGGCTGCGAGTGTAGTTGGGTGGGCTGAAGATGGTGGTGAGTGTGTTGGGGGACGGTGTAGTGCATATTGTGTATGTTGATTTATTTGTAGTTATTGGGTTTACTATAATGATTTTACCGAAATTACTTTCTAAACAATTAATACATGAGTACAATAAGTAAATGTAAAACTGACAAAGTGTAGAAAAAGACAGTAGAATGCACTAGCGGAGGTCCCTGGTGGAAAAATGTAAAACTCTGAAGTAAGTCCTGTTTAACAAATAAACATGTGGCAGGGGAAGTATAAATTGAAAGGACTGAACCTTCCAGTTTCAAGTTCTACCGACCCTTTCCTATTGAAGCGGGTTACATCCACCCCAGAAGATGGAAGCACTAACAAGATATGACTTTACGAAGAAGAACCACCAGGTCCCTCAGATGAGCCAGCATCCCAGGTGGTCAGACTTGAGGGGCGGCGGGGTTGGCAAAATCCAGAAAGACGCAATCAGTCTGTGCTGTGGTCAGCCAGTTAGTAAGGCTTACTTAATGTGTGCTATTGTCAGTAAGGAAGTAAAACCCACTCTGTCAACTGCAGGGAGAGAACGATTTGGAGTTGTATGGAAAAATAGGCAGGGAACAAGAATTGGGCAAGTGCTGACATCGTTTTAAAGGCCTGTTACCTTTTCTTTCCTCACTCCACCAGGCCTTCCTCATTGCATTCACCTCAGATTTCCTCCCAAGACTTCTCTACAAGTACGAGTATGACAAAGACCTTCATGGCTATGTTAACTTCACCCTCTCCTACTCCCCGCAGAGCTATGTGGCAAACAACCACACCATGTGCAGGTGAGTGGAGATGTAAGAGTGGAAATAAGATATAGAGCTGCTTCCAGGGTCAGGAATCACACACAACACCACCACCAAGAAGCAACATTATTTCCTGGCTGAGAGGTCCTAACAGCTGCAGTGGGGCTTCTCTAATCCCCAGAATTCAAGCATCTCCACCATTCACCCCTCTACTCACATCCACTGCGAGCCTATGTGCCCCACTCCTTAGAGAATCTTCACCACACCACAGAAGACTTCCAACCCTCCATCATTAGTGGATCCATACCCTACCCTGTCCATCATTGAGATTTCTTTACAAGACACAATAATAGGAAGTCTTCAGCCAGGACCATTTAGGTAGTTCTACTTACCACCACCAAGATAATCCCTTCTAATTTATCATTGGGTTATCTCACTCCTCCACCATTAGAGCATTATCAGAATGCACTAATCTTGCAATCTGATTCTAGCAGGGGTGATCTGTGCTTCCACACTTCTCCAAACCGACTGCCAACCATACACTGACAGTATATTGGTTAGAATTAGTAGGAAGGAGAAATGGATAAGAGAGAGCAGCAGAGACACTGATTATTGTTGCTCTGTCCAATGACGTAACTGGGCATAATATGCTCCACAGGAGCATTTATATCCAAAATAAAATCCTTAGTGATTTTATGATACTGCCTGCAGCACCTAACTAATGAGATTGCATATGATATACCTTTAGACCATCTCTGTTTTTTTTAAATCTCTCTATGATCTAGTGAAAATCCTTGACTTTTTAGAGTTAGAAATCAGTTAGATATATGTAAAGACTATTTTCAGTCATTATGTATTTCTTACTATCGTGCTTTCTTACCATAACCATCTACTTTCAGTGTTATAAGAATATGTTCTGTTGTTTGAATAGTATTAATTTTTGACAGGTTCATAAACTGCAATATACATAATGCACATTTGTATATGGAGTTCGCCTAACAACCTGCATTCACTCCCCCTCCTAATTTTATATATATCATATGTGTTAAAGAAAGGTTGTAAACGTTCGGTGCAAAAGTGAGAATTATTCTTGTTCTTATTTTAGAAAGAAAAAAATAACAAAGTGTCAATGTAAGAATTCATAATCCTCGAAGGAAGATTCTGGAAAATAGTGGTCAGTCATCAATTCTAAATCATTGCTCTCAGCCATTTTCTTAGAATACTGCTCTGTGTCCAGTTCAGTCTTTCAGTGACTTCCATGGAAATCACCCATCTGTAAAACATCAAACTATGGCAACAAGGCCCTCGCTGCAGCAATTCTATATCCTGATTGTCTAGCAAGGATATTCTGGATAATGAGGACCTAATACTCCTAAGAGTTCAAGTTTGCCACCCCCAATTGCAAGTTTTGCAAGAGTTCTGTAGCTCCATGGGACATGCAGTCTTTGTGGATTTCACTCATGTGTTTCTCATAGCTTGTGTATCTGGGACACAAAGACTCTTTCCTGGTGGCGCCCATACTGCTCTCCCACCTGCAGCCTCTCAAACGTAAAGCACATACGATCGGACAGTACATAGCACTGTGCTTCAGAGCAAGATCTGCATGAGTAGGTTAGTCCATGGATTTTGAGAGGTGTCTTTACACTCAATTGCCAGGGCATTTCCATAATTTACCACTGCGGCACACTAGGCCTCCCCCGCAGACTATCCTCATCATTCATGAAACTAAGTCCAGCATTCCACTACCACTAGAGCATCTCCACTCTTCACTGTTGGACATCTTCATTGTCAACCAAGAGGGCTTCTCCATTGTTTCCACACGGACATCTAACCATTCTCTATAGAGGTTTCTCTGTCATTTATCTGCGTTGCATCTACATCACCCATGCTTGGGCAGTTCTGTCCTCCATAACTGTGCACACTCTATTTCATCACAGAGGTATCACATTCATTTAAGATTGCATCATTGCCATCATCCACCACTAGGCCATCTCCATTCTCCCTGTCCTTTACCACAGAGGTGTCTCCATTGATAACTGGGCCGTCTCCACCTCCTTTGACAGGAGTACTCCCTCCCCACTGAGAGGCATTGTCCCCTCACTGGGACATCAAACTTAACACCTCTCAGGTATCTACATTTTCCACCTTTGCACCGGTTCTATGCTCCAGCACTTAGGCATAGCAACCATTACTCAAGCAAGTTAGCATGACCCAACTCCTTGGGTACTTCTAGGAAGTGAGCCATCACAGCCTCCCAATCATTCAATACAAGGCATGTCAGAACATCCTAACACATATAAACTTTGTTTAAGTTTAAAAATGTTTATTTATAAATGGCAAAGTAACTCAAGTTGTCATTAGAAAACAAGCAGAAATCATAATGACAAAATAAACAAACCTTAAGTCACAAAAGAGTATAAATCTAGCGAAAAGAAAAAAATGGTGAAATACAAAATAACATCCACATTTAAATAAGATAAAAAAGAGAAATGAAAAGAGAAAAACAGGGAAGCAAATAAGACCCATTGTTCAAATTCAATGTGTGATATTATTTGTATGTCGGTCACAATCTATATTTGAGAGGTAGTGAAATCTATATATAAATCTCAAATTACAAAATATCACAAATAACAAGAGGTAGTTAGAAACCACATACCTCAGGAGGGCCGATAAACTTCTTTCAGAATAATTAGTGGACAATGTCAGAAGACAGGGTTGTGGACAAAATAGTCGTCAAGGTAGACCATAAAATATTGACTTAATATGAGTCTGAACAAAATAATTAGACTAAACTCAATATTAGAACCCCAAGTAGCACTCATTTGTTTATACTTGAACCCAAAACATCTGAACTAGGGGGCAATCAAAAACACACCTATTTAGTTTGAATTTTGAGAAGAGATGTGACAGCATATATTAATGATAGATGTATTCATTTTATAGCGCAGGTGTAATAAACAGTCTGTTATATAAAAAATAAAGAGTTTGCTTAATATTACATGCACAAATGGTAAAAATAATTCCAACTGTCAGCACATAATTTACCAGGGCCTGTCATTTCATTTTCCCAAGACACTTGTGCTTTAGATTTATCTCTATTTAGGATAGACAAACTTTAATTTCCTATAACTATTAGACAATTCTGTTAGTATTAGAAATATAACAATTCAATATTATGAAAATTAAATGATGGGTTGATATGAACCCAAAATCTAGGCAATATCCTCAGATCAATAACAAGTTTAGAAAACTTCTTATATGTTGATTTAGGCACGTAGTTTCTCCCTTGTAATTAGTGAAATCAAGTAATTACTGAATCCAGAAAAGTATTCAATCAAAGACCTCAAAGACTTCAAAAACATACTTTTATTAATTGTAATGAGTTTCTCACTGTCTACAAGCGAATAAAACATTTTCTTTTTTTAGATAATTATTATCAGTACTACTGTACAGTAATCTACTTATATTGATTAAAATTGGTCATTACAACATGGGAAATGTCTGTGATAATACTAAACAATCATGACAAGCAAATGGGGATATAAAACGATCTGTATTCTTAGCCACACATGTAAATCAGTATCATGATAGCTAGGCCCATATTTATACTTTTCTAGCACCACATTTGCGTCATTTTTTGACACAAAAGCGGCACAAACTTACAAAATATAATGGTATTTTGTAAGTTTGCGCCGCTTTTGCGTAAAAAAATGACACAAATGCGGTGCTAAAAAAGTATAAATATGGGCCCTAGTGTCATGCTTTGCCTTAAAGAAAATTAAATCTGTCAATTTAATTATGCTAAAGAGGTAAATAGATCCTCTTATTTCAAAGAGATGTAGAAATTATCTTATTTGAGGAATTGATTTTTACTTTTGGTAAATGTGATAGGTAGCATCGATAAACACTATAATACTAATAGCAACAAAATAATTTTAATACATTTAGCCTTCCCTACCAGGAGAGGCATAAAGGGGACCAACTTTTAAGAAGAATATGCCATTTTTGTTTAATACATTCTAAATTAAAATTAATTTTATGGAAAAAAAATTAGCTAAATAAATTTTCTAATATTTTAATTTCATCAAGTTAAATTGTAAATGTTTAACCTCTTACACAACAAATACACAAAGAATTTGAGTGAAGGATAAGGATTTCATATTTATTGATAATTCACTTATAAATTGAAACATAGGGCCTGATTCTAACTTTGGAGGACGGTGTTAAACCGTCCCAAAAGTGGCGGATATACCACCTACCGTATTACGAGTTCCATAGGATATAATGGACTCGTAATACGGTAGGTGGTATATCCGCCACTTTTGGGACGGTTTAACACCGTCCTCCAAAGTTAGAATCAGGCCCATAATCTCTACAAAATGAAGCAAATGTAATTTCAGGGTCATTTACATACATATGCATGTCATGCATACTTGCTGTATATCCTTAGCTCATCATTACCAAATTGAAGGCCTTTGATGAGATTCTGGTGAAAGTTGGCTATAAAAGGTTATACAGATAGAACAAAAATAAAAAGAAATATAGGTAACCTATCTGACTCCTCTTTAAACTGATAAAAAGGGGACTTTAAATAATGAAGAAGAATAGTGCCTGTAGGAGAACATTATAATGTTTAGCTTAAATTGCTAAATATTTCGCCAAACCAAGCCATTCCAAGACTTTAAACAAAAAATACCAATCCCGGAGATCAAATGATTTTTCAGCAATTAATAGCTGCTAATTTTGAATCACAGTAGGACACCTTAATTTTGATATTTAAATAGTTTCTTCAGTGGACTAACAATAAATGTCCTTAAATAAAACCAGATTTTGTTTAATTTATTTGGGTAAAAAAAGGATCAAGAATTATAGCAGTACTTTTGGCACATACTTTACAGTCATTATGGACAGATCTAGATGTACAGGTCTATAAATATCTGCAGGACATTAAGGATCTGGTTTTAAATTTGGTTGGCAGCCTGCCATCTGTGAGGGTGCTGAAGGATATTAGGTCCCTGACCCTGGCCAGACTCCACCCACCAAATTATGAGATCACCACCGGCCTGGCAGGATCTCTATACTTTCAGAGAAGCCACTGTAGTTGGTGCTCCTCTAAGGGCGCTGAAAGTTTGGTGCACAGCTGAAATCTTTCAGACGGCTGCACACCAATCTTATTTGTTTTCATAAACAAACTCCAAAAATAGAAAAGGAGGATAGTTAATCATTATAATTGTTTGAAATACAACTGTAGACCACATCAGTTTAGGAATATTGGAATGAAAGGTATCAGTCTTTGATGATTCTGGAAAAGTTCGATCCCTAATTATAATAGAATCAGATTTAAAGGTGGCAGGATACGTCAGCTTGCTATTAGCCAGGGGAAACATTTTGGAAATTAGTTTGTTGTTCTGTCCATAAATTAGTCACGGTATCTCCTTAAATAGAAGTCTTAATACTTAAGTATTTTGGCTATTCACTTTCAACAATGGAACATCCACGTGAATTTGATGACAAGTTAGGTGCAGATTAAATTTCATGATAAGAGTGATTCTTATTGACTCCTTATAGGATAGTTGGTACAGAAACAAGTGTGAGTGAATCAGAAAGCTAAAAAACAAAACGGCTGCCAGGACGAAAAAAAAAAAACAAAAAAGGTATCTTCTAAACCCAAAAAAGTGTTCTAGATAAAGCGAGGATTTCAAGAAAGGAGGTTGCAGGACCCAAATGGAGAACCACCTTTAAAGCTGATAAAGCTAGATAGCACTTGACACCATGAGGGACAAAACAGCCTTCGTTATTTCCTTAGGTGAGCTGGTAATGTAATAAAATGAGGACAATAAAGAACTTACCCCAGACGCCAATAATGCATGACAACTTTTTCCCTCATATTGATGATATAAAATGGTTTTCCAGGTAATTGGTCTCACTCAGAGCAGAAATAATTGGGTCAAGTCACCAGCAGAGCAGTACAGAACACAGTCATCGCCACTGGACCCTAGTCCCATACAACTTATTTAACTCTTTGTGTAACTGAAACATATTAACCAGGATTGTAAGTAGGTGAGTAGAAGAGTGATCTGAAATGTTCACAATGATGTCATGTCACCTCTTTACAGAATATGATAAATAGACATAAAGTCCACAATTGTGTGTCACGTTATGAGAGATTTGTATAGTAGTGCATTGTCATTAGTATGACCTTGCAGTGCTAACGGATTGAGGTGTGCTTTCACACCCAGATCTCGAGGAGGTCATTGCAAACCACAAACCAATCCTGTGCAATCCTCCCTTCTTCTTCTTAATACCCCCATGCTGTCATGCCACATCAGGCTCTGAAAAGTCTTTTCCACTTGTCGCCAGGGAATGTCCTTTATCAATCCTGGTCACTCATGAGACTTTCTCTGTATTCCCCGCATGAGATGTGCTGAAAACCTGAATCTAGCAGGTTGATGAGGAATGGGCTCAGATGTCATAAAGGTCTCACTGGACTGTAAGTCAGAACCTCATGATTAGGTGCAGCTTCCCAAATGAAGACAACTAATCTTATAGGTTCAAAGTATACAGATCATGAGTCTCACCATCAGAAAGGCAAGCATGGCAAAGCCTCTCCATCTTTGTGCAGTCCCCAGCTTTATATCCATGTGAAGGATAACCCCAGAGCACTCATCCGATCTCCTACTCAAAGACTGTTTACATAAGAAGTCTGTCTCAATTGCCAGATTATGGGGTAGCAGACACCTAATCCTTTTAGGAGATACATTAATCTACAGAGTTTGCCAGAGTTTATCCTTAGCGGTCCATAATTGTATTAGTGCTGCCCTTCAGTGTCCAAGAGAGAGTTGTTTGTTTTATTATCGATCCACTCAGGAATATATGTTTCAGCCGGCTCTCTTTTCACTTTTACTCTTTTGCACATGCTGGAATCCATTTTAAACATACATTTCAAACATCATCTTCTTAGGCATTTTTCAGTACCCCACCACTCAAGTGTTTCCACTCTCCAGTTACTGAGTCATTCTGTGGCTCATTCTTGTTTATAACAGGCTAATACTTTGTTTGCTTCTTTATTTTGTCTTGTAGGTACAAGGCTTTTCGTGATGAGACAGGAAGTCACACTCTCTTCTACTGGAAGCTGCTGGCCATCCGTTTAGGGTTCATAATTGCTTTCGAGGTGAGATGTGAGAAAGGTATGAATGCCTCACTTTGTGTGTTTAGCTTCCGGAGGCTAGTCACTCTTGTGACGTATAGCTATTTGTAAATGATTTTTGACAAATGCCTTGACCATTCCTAAATGACAGATAAGTAACTTTAAGACGTGATGCATTTTTTCAAGGGACAGCATGTTACCAAACAACACACTCCAAAGACCACATGTATGACCAACTTTCCAATTTCACCAACAATCCAATGCAAGCCCTCCATACCCTTTCTCTACATGCCAAGTCGCTTTGGATTCACTCTGGACTCCAGTGTCACCCTGTAGGAAGCACTGCAAAAAAAATACTGTTATCAGCTTTCTCTTCAAAAGCAAGTGAAACCATTTCTTCCAGAAAGCCCCCTCACAACTGGTGCGCAAGCTCTGATACACTCTGGTAACACCTACTATATGGCTTCCAAGACTTCAAATTGGCTCTGCTTGGGGGCATCTTACACGCTGCAGCATGTCTAATCCATGACTTAAGAAACAGAATCTCATCAGCCCCATCCTGATGGAGCTCCGTAGGCTTCCTTTGCCAGCCCACACCATCTTCAAAACCGGCTACATCATTTAGAAAGCTATTGCAACAAGCATCTCCACTTATCTTGCAGACAAGACTCACCTTTTCTGATTGTCTCTCTTGACACAGCAGCAACAAAGGCGCCATGAAAACTAGGGACTAAGAATTGTGAAAAGGAAAAATTAAGGCTTTTCTATCTATGCATGTGGGTTATGCCACAACATCCCTGTATCCATAAGGGCTGCCCCAATGCTGCTCTAATTCAGGAAAGATTTAAAGATGCACCTCTTTAAAGTACCACTAAACCACAATGCAGCAAAAGTACATTTCTAGTCCCAGAACCCAGTTATCTCTCCTTTCACTCAATGACTGAAAGCTTGCATCTGACCCTGTACAGTGTTCCGCTTCCTTTTGACTATGTTTGTGCTATACATTAACAACACATAAGGTTTTACATTCTTTGCGGTGTGATTTTTAGGTTTGATGTGTGTAGCATGTCTGCCATTCTCAGTGAAAATATTATGGGCCATATTTATACTTTTTGACGCAAAACTGCGCTAACGCAGTTTTGCGTCAAAAAAATTAGCGCCGGCTAACGCCATTCTGAAGCGCCATGCGGGCACCGTATTTATTCAATGACGTTAGCCGGCGTTAGCCGCCGGCGCTGCCTGGTGTGCGTGAAAAAAAACAACGTACACCAGGCAGCGCCGACGTAGGGGGAAAATGGAGTATGGGCGTCCAAAAATGGTGCAAGTCAGGCTGAGACAAAAAAATCGCCTCAACCCGATTTGCGCCATTTTTTTACGACGCCCAACCCCCATTGAAATGACTCCTGTCTTAGCAAAGACAGGAGTCATGCCCCCTTGCCCAATGGCCATGCCCAGGGGACTTCTGTCCCCTGGGCATGGTCATTGGGCATAGTGGCATGTAGGGGGGCACAAATCAGGCCCCCCTATGCCACAAATTTATTTTAAAAAAAATACTTACCTGAACTTACCTTAATGTCCCTGGGGTGGGTCCCTCCATCCTTGGGTGTCCTCCTGGGGTGGGCAAGGGTGGCAGGGGGTGTCCCTGGGGGCAGGGGAGGGCACCTCTGGGCTCATTCTGAGCCCACAGGTCCCTTAACGCCTGCCCTGACCCAGGCGTTAAAATCCGGCGCTAATGCGGGTTTTTTAGACCCGCCCACTCCCGGGCGTCATTTTTGCCCGGGAGTATAAATACGACGCATATGCATCGGAGTCATTTTTTAAGACGGGAACGCCTACCTTGCATATCATTAACGCAAGGAAGGTGTTCACGCAAAAAAATGATGCTAACTCCATGAACTTTGGCGCTAGACGCGTCTAACGCCAAAGTATAAATATGGAGTTAGTTTTGCGTCAAATTTGCGTCGAAAAAAACGACGCAAATTCGGCGCAAACGGAGTATAAATATGCCCCTATATTCTATATTTACTTAAAGGGGTTTTGGTCTGTCTCCTTCAGGCACTCGCTCCTTTTGCTCGGCAACTATCAGCAATATGCTTGAAACACTGTTGATGTCATCTTGGATCAGTGCACTGGAGTATTTCAGTCTCACTGTTTTCTACTGACTGGTTGTCCTTTCGCTACCAATGGAATTCATGAGGGACTATGGGAATGGGAACATGGATGATATAGAAAATATAGCAACCCTTTTTCTGTTGCATCCATTTTCAGAGGTTTTCAGATGCTTTTGTCTTAAGTATAGCAGGTTTTATGTTTTACAGTGTGTGTATATCCGATCAGCACAACATGCAAACATCAACACTATTGGGTTTGATACTGCTTGTTACTTTGAAAGTTATCTCTTTTCTCAAAGCCATTCTTCAGTCGCCTGCCTTTGTTTTTCTGCTTTTACATTATGGAAAATATTTAATACACATTTCTTTTATTGTCCTGTGGTGGTAACAGAAATACCACAGTCAGTGTATTTGTCTGTACCAGACCACAGACCCAATAAGTGTGAAAATTGTTTTTACCAACCGATATTTAAATCGGCCAATTAGTTAGGATGGCTGCTAGCACCTCTAAGGTAATTTAGTTCCTACTTAGTCAGTTACTCCACCACAACAACCTCTCCACTGTAGTGAATTCTTCATTGATCCACCTCGCCCAAATGGGAACAAATCTAACTGCTAATAGCCAGTTTCACTGTCTGGTATGCTAACTGTCATCTCATTGTCCCCTGGCAGAAATCAGAAAGAACACCATCATGCAACCAGAATCCCAAACATAAAAATGTTTTATTGTTTTATGTGTGCATGAATGGATCCTATGCTGATCCCTAAGTTCGGTATGCGCTCGTGCTCCTAATTTTAAAAGTATGAACTTGGGTGCAAACTCAGAGGCCCCTCAGGCCCCCTTAAATCAACTCTCCTCATTTCGATCATCCAGACAGATCAGATCTTCTATCTAATTGTAGTAAAAACTCAATACAAGAGCAGAGCACCCCAGCTCTCTAAATTCTGAATTACAACATGGTAGTCTTCCTACCTCATAACTTACAGTACTTGATGAAATTTACTATAACATGTTTTTGCATTAGACGGAAGCTATAATTTCCTGTACCATTCCTGTTCCTCTCACATTATGTTCGAGCTGTGTTTTCTTTCCTTTTGCATGGATCTACATCCTCTCTCAGGCCTTCTGTTTTCTTTCCCTGTGCTTATCGTCCTTGTCCTTTTGTTGTCCACTCAATCACTTCCCAGCAAGTCTTGCATTATATAAATCCCTCTAGATATGTACCTACATTCATGTAAATCAGATCTCCAATACAATTCAGCGAGAGTATACTTATTTTGTCTCTAGTTTGGCCTAGGTTTAAGTATGGTGTTGTTTTTACATCAAAGTTAGCCTTTGCTGCAATGATCTTTGGGCATACTCCCAAAAGTAAAATCAGCCGTACATGTATATTTATGCCTGAATGTACCATTTTTTACATCTGCCAGGAATTAACAGTAGATTTTTGGAAGAGATACGCCTATTTATGGGAGTGGACGTCTATGCCACAAGTGCGGACTTCTCCATCGCCCTAACTCTTGCTCAAAGGGTGTATGTTCCAAATCATGATTTGCTTTGGAAGGTTGGGAATGCCCACAGACATGTAGTGCAACTGTTCAGGGATACTCCTGGAAATGATGATAAATTGCAAAAAAGTAGAAAGATTAAGTCCAAGTGTCATCAGTGATCTCAGCCCATATGTTCCTACTTTTTGGTGAGTAGGGTCCCATGTTTTCTAGAAATGATAAGCAAATTCGTTTTGCCACGATTTACTATTCTTCATAAGTAAATTTGTGTGTGACTTTTGTTTCAGATTTCAGTGTTTCTTCCCTTTTGTACGCTTACAAATGAGTATCATATTGTGTTGTGCCAATGTCTTCATATCTTGAGTAGTAGTAAATTTAGAAGTTACTTGTATATGAGGCAAGTTGGATATTGAATGTATAAAGCATTCACTATGGAAATAGCTGACACCTTTTGAATAAGACACACAGAAGTGTCATACGGGTACCAATACAATACAATTATTACCTGTATTTAGATGCTACAGGTGCCACTCAGCTAGCAGAGTTGGACCTCAGAATTCTCGGAAACATCTTAAGGTGACCTCTTATGCTCCAAGATGCTAATTTGAAATCCAATCAAAGCATATATATCTACACAAGGTACCATAGAGGAAACATACATTCTTACCACAAATGATCTCTCAGGTAGGTGTCTTCAATAGATCTACAAAAAACCTTGCAATACACCCTTTCTCTGAATCTTGTGTGTAGACATGCTGCGACTACATAGTTGTTGTGAGGCTGTTGTCCTGACTTCATGGCCGTGATTGTGGTGGCTCGCACTCTGTGATGTCTTCTGAATGGCAACCTTAGCACCACTGGGTCCTGTAGTGGAATCTAGAAGCTGTGACAGATTCTCCCTTTTCTTTGGAGAATTTAAAGAAGCAGATTCATTCTCTAGGTTGCATATCACTACACTGAAGTTTACAATATTGCATGCAGTAATGCATTGCCTAACACTACATTATTATTGTTCACTCCAAATCCTTGTACACCAGACTTATTAAGCAATGTAATGGTTGCAACATTTTGTCATGCAATCTGTTTCATGCGAAACAGTGGCCCTCTACTACTCTTTACCCGTGAGATGCGTGCGGCAGCAGAGCCCTTGGCCTGCCATTGTCTTTGTATTTTCAAATGGGCGTACTTATAGATGATAGGGTTAACTAATGTTTTCTCTTTGTGGTTATCTCTCTCACCCTCTGCTTTATCTTAAACACCACATCTCTTCTGCATCACACCCCTCAGCATGCAGTCTTCTTCAGCCTCCGCTGCATTGACTGGATGGTTCCAGACATCCCAGAGTCCCTGGAAGTGAAGATGAAGAGGGAGCGGTACTTGGCCAAGCAGGCGCTGGCCGACAACCAGGATGTGTTGCTGACGGTGAGTCCTGGCTCCGGCTCCCCAGGTCAGTGTGCAAGGTTCTTCTGAATGTGTGTTGTGCTTGTGTCACTAGTGATGGAGGTCAGTGTTTATTGCCAGCAGATACATAATGTGCTGGAATGAGATATATTTGTTCTGCATCCTGGGGCAGAGCAGGAACTTGTCGCCCAATCCAGGGCATAAGCTTCTACTCCCAGCATGGAATAAATGTATCTTTCATTGTGTACCCTGTTTATACAATAGGCATCAACAAGCAGCTGTGCCTTCTGAGAAGTAGTTGTATTGATGAACCAAATGTATAGCATTCCAGCAGAGACGTTTTGTGATTGCCTGATAAAAAATATGGCACCATGCTCAGAGTTATTGGTCCTGTCCCATTAAAACCATATCAGCTCTGCTGAGGCATGCTGGTCCTGTCTCATTCAAGGTATAGCAGCAGTCATGCTGAGAAGGCGTAGTGCAGCAAACGTGCTATGAACAAGACACACTATCTCATTGCAGATATGGCAGCCTTGCTAACAAGTGCTGTTACAGTACTCCAAAAAAAGTACAATTAATAAATGCCTTTTCTGGTGCAAATAAATATGGTTCATTCTTCTCAGAATTCCCGATGCGCCCAGTAATTCTACATTCCTTAAGGGACAGCTCGGATTAATGAAGAAATGCTGGAACCAGAAATGTGTGAACCAAATGATATAGGAAGTTTTTGGTGCAATATAATTTTGTGAGTAGTCATTGGGAAATTGGAAAAAAGTCTCGTTTTCGTCCCATAAAATCCATGACTGTAGAAACAGGATGTCGTAGCCCTTTAAAAAAAACATTATTAAACAGCCACTGATAAGTACTCTGGGACACATTCCACTCGATCATTTTTTGCCTACTATGCCACTCCCTGTAAGGACCAGCCATGTGTAAATCGGTCTTGTTCTGCTCCCATAGGAACAATCCATCCCAAACTGCCAAGCCAAGTACCCTCCAGACTGAAACACAAGCAATCGGACACCAGTGTCTCCATTGCTGGACCTCCAAAGTGATTTGCAGGTTGGGTCCTTTTGAAGATTCACTCCTGTTCATTCTTGTCACACTAAAGGTAGCTCGCCTATTAAAGCAAAAATGGTATGTTGGATTTATAAATATATTTCAGCCACTAATAATTACTCAGCCGCATTCCAGTCAATCGGTTTTTGATCCTCTGCCCCTCTAGACAGGGACCAATTATAAGCAAGTTAAGCTTTCTTTCTGCTTCAGTAGTAACAGTCAAGCCTGAGCTGCTACGTGGGGTCCCCTCCAGAAGGAAATAAAAGCAACCCCAGGCTGGCTATAGCCATTTTGAGTCTCCCCAATGAGGTACAGCTGAGCCATTGTACAGTCAGGAGGAGACCCACGTCTAGGCTTCTTCGCCCACACATAGGATGCTCCCATAGAAAAATAAAAATATGATGAGTGGAATGCTTATCCTAATTAAATAAGTAAACACGTGAATACCCCCCATACCATCTAGTGCCCCCCGCATCTCTGTGCTGTACTGCTGCACCCAGTAATATGGTTCCCTCTGTCGTAGTGATAATGCCAGGAAACTCCCTTTCTGGTATTGCAATACTGGTGTGCAATAGTCACCTTCTCCAAAACTGTGGTCCTGGAGCTTATTAGTCTAGTTCTCGGTGCTGTTATACTGGCATCTAGAAGCCTAGTGCCCAACCTGTAAAAACGGCATCTAGTGTCACATCCCACGGCTGTATTAATCGCCCTTAGCAGGCCTATTTCCCATACTGTAATAGTCACCTTCATCAATCGTTTTGCTCGAGATACAATACAGGTATTAGAAGCCCCATTCCCCAACTGTAATACTGACCTTTAGCATTCATACTCCTCATGACGTAATACTGGAATCTAGAAGTCCTGTTCCCGAAGTTGTAATACTAATGCCTTGAAGTCCTGCTCTACCAATCTGTGACTCTGATACATAGTAGCCCTTTTCTATCTGCAAAAAAACTTGTGCCCAGAAAATCCATTCCCCAGGTTTACATGGAACACGAGCAGACCTTTCCCACGTGCTAGCCTATAATACTGACCAGTAGCAGTCGGGTCCCTCTGTGTTTGCAATGATGCTTATTAGTGCTATCCCTCAAGTTGTGATACACCGAGTGTTTGAAATGGAAATATAAAAGTGCAGCTGCTCAATATTCCTGAGCACCTGCTTCTACTGAGTAGTGCAGATACCCTCCCCCTATAGGTATTAGACTCCTGCTGGGAAGTACTGGCATTCTCCCTTTCAAATCAAAGGAGTGCAGATACTTAGTACCTGGTACCCCTTGCCTATTTAAATCCCTACTTACTCCTAGTTTTCCAGTTCACCATGCTCTAATGGGATCTAGAAGCACCATTCCCAGTGATGCAACACTGACACATATTGATCCCAGTAGCTTGCTGTAATGCTGATGCCTAGTGTATAAATATATTGTTTACATTACCAGCTGCCATGCTGTTCTTTGATTAGCATCCGGAGGTGAGACACAAAACAGACAGGTCTTGTATTAAGGGAGTTTCAAAGCACTGACAACCCATGACAGTGACTTCTGGGCACTATAATTAGATTTCCAGTAACATAACTGTGCTACATTGGGAAACCGTTTTGTCCTCCAACCCTTTACTTAAGTCTATGTGTTGCCACGAGCTGCGCTGCTGCGCAGTCAATTTTTCTGTGTCATTTGTTACTGTGTGTGGTGGGTCGGTGTCTTTCTGAGACAGTACCGAGTAGCAGAACGCCTCACTGCTGCCATCCTTGGCCGCTAGAGGGAGTCGCCTGCTAAGGCCAGGTTCACTCATTCCGAGTAATGGAAGAATGTTTCCTCCGGTCACTTGTCCATTGCTCCCAGCCATTGAAAAGAACGATTTCAGATATTTAGGTGCAGATTTATAAATTTTTCAAGCAATGCACATCAGCAAGCAAATTTGCTGCGCTGCGTCCTGCAAAGGGGAGAACACAGCGCAGATCCTTATCTAGTGATCTGACCTGCTTCTGCTGTTATACCCTGCACTTAAAGAAGGCGTTCATTTTTTATTCCAAGCCCACTATGGGTATTTTAGTAGTTCCAGCCGCCCTGCCAATTACCACGTATCAGGCGTTAGAATAACACATTTCAGTGTGGTGGACCGCATCACCAAACTGAAATGCAGTGTCACGCATTATAGTGCATCAGCTGTCAAGATGGGAGCGCTGCTATAATAAAGCACCTTGCTAGCTGCAGCCACTGGTCCCAGCAGGCTTGGGGGCTCTCTGGCTCAGCTGCTCGAGCTTAACTGTACAGAGACTGGTGCTAGAATATAGCAAAGGACACCCGACACCACACCCAGCGATATGACGTCAGGAGGACAGGTGGAGTCAGTGGCCTCAATGGCTACCGAGTGTGCGTAGAGCTGGTTGAGAACGGGCGGGCCGCCTCGAAGTTTTCCCCTAAAATTGTGAAGGTACTGACTTGTACTGCTTGGCAATGGATTGTGGCAGTATAGCTCGCTGCTTGCAGTGGACCGCACGGTATGTAATCCTGCAATGGACCTGACTCCACCGGCCTCATTGTGAACTTGTTGGCTGGGTCACATAATCCTAGCAGGCATCGTTGGGCAGAGCTCCCCGCTCATACTCCCGTAGTATCTGGACATGGAGCCACCAGCCTGCCAGCGTGCAGCATGTGTGCAGCTCATGGGTGAGCACAGCAGAAATATTACCACGGGAGACGCAGCCAATCATTGCTTGCTGCCTGTGTGGGCCTGCCAGTTGCCACGGTGCCGACACGGCTCGTGGCAAGGCTGCTGCCACTGCCTCTCTCGAGAGGAGCAAGTGTGCTGAGAGTGTCAACGACACAGTATGTAGTGCTAACTTGCTATCAAGCTGCTATTAGGCTGAGCTGCCTGCGCCCGTGTACAGAGTCACGCACTCTGTCTCTGCTAAGCCCCTGCTCAGTTTTTCTGTGTCAATTACTAGCACAGCCATTTGAGTAGTTTTGGGTGGGGGGCAGTTGCGACTTAGTACTACCACTGAGTAGACTTTTGCTTACTGTGAAACTGCTCACCAGGTTATAGCACTGTTGGCGGCACACCGATCTGACAATGATGATCTTCCCAGTACTGGGCAAGCTCATTTCTTTTTCAGATAAGCTGCCTTCCTAGGTTTGACCTAAATGAGTGCCTCCCACTGTCTGCCTTTCCCAGTGCGGCCAAACGTATCCTCGTCTTCATTGCCTGATTTTGCTCACGAGAAAGTGTCACTCATAGTCATTCAAATGTCACTCATAATTACACTGAAATTATGAAGATGTTACACATAGCAATCTGAAACCTTGGCAGCTATATTTGGGCTTTGTGTCAAAACCTATGGTTGTTTGAGCTCATGTGCCCAGTAAAGCATACATGGCAGTAGACCGAATTCAGGTGGGAGACTCCCTTTTTAAAGCCAAAAGAGGGCTTTATTTTAGTTGCCTCCCTCCCAAAATTGCTTCTACTGCAATATAAACAAATGGGGAAAATATGTTCCCTCGATTGTTATTTCAAAATCTCCCTCTTACTCTTCTTTGTTGACACGTGTGGTAAAACCCACTTTAAGTTAAACAACATAAAGCAATGCAAAGGGGTATTTACTCTGAAAAGGGGCAGTTCCAGTACAAAATACCCTTTGCACTGGAAAGTAAATACCAATGCTTCGCTTTGCATCACTTTGAAACAACACAAAGCTTTAGTAAATATTGACCTCGTGTCTTGCTTTACTTGAAATTGCGTGTACTTTGCCAACATGTACCTCAAAATTGATTGAAGTATTAGACAGAAGTATGGCGGTACATAGCAATGAAAAGGCATTATGTGATTGGTTACTGACTGCCTTCACAAAAGTTAAAGGCAGCCGTATTGTTTTAGGTACAGTTTGTCTGTGTTTTATGTTTCACCCATAGATATAGGTAAGTATTAGCCTGATATTTGTCCCCTACCTATTACCACTTTAATAAAGTGGTAATAGGTAGTTAAAATATTTATGTTTCTCTATATTTAAAAAAAAAATGGAGTACAGTGGTACTGCCTCTGGAGTACCACAATACTTAAAAAGAAATGTTGAACATTAAAAAATATAATGTACTACCCTGCACTTTACAAATATAGGCCCTCATTCTGACCCTGGCGGTCGGCGGAGAGACGGCGGTCGGACCGCGAACAGACCGGCGGTATTAAAAATGGCATTCTGACCGCGGCGGTCCCCACCGCGACCGACCGCCACTTCTCCACTCCGACCGCCGCGGCGGTCATGACCGCGGGGCTGGAGTTTGCGCACTCCGGCCCGGCGGTCGTCCCAAGACCGCCAAGGGTATTATGACCCTGCCTACCGCCGCGGTTTCTTGCGGGCGGGAACCGCCGTGCGAACCATGGCGGTAAGCACTATCGGGGCCAGGGAATTCCTTCCCTGGCACTGATAGGGGTCTCCCCCACCCCCCACTACCCACCCGAGTCCTCCCCCCACACCCTCCACCCCCCTGCCACCCCCCAGAGGTGGTACGAACCCCCTCCCCACCCCCACCCCGACATGCACATACATGCACCCCGACATGCACACACCCCCAACATGCACATATACACACCCCCTACACACACATACACAACGGGGACACATACCCGCACACATACATGCCGACATGCACACCCGCCGAACTAAACACATTGCCCATAGGCACAGCAGCACTCCCCGCCCGCATGCACGCACTCACACACCCCCTCTACACACTCACACGCACACCCCCATGCACGCACACATCACACAACACCCCCCCACCCCCTCCCCTCACGGACGATCAACTTACCTTGTGCGTTGGTCCTCCGGGAGGCGACGGGAGCCATAGGGACGTGACCGCCAACAGAAGACCGCCAACAGAAGACCGCCACACAGAAATGTGGGTCGTAATTCTGGGGGCGGTGTTCTGCTGGCGTGGCGGTGGAGGTTGACCAGTCTCCACTTTCCCGCCGACCGCCAGTGTGGCTGCTGGCGGTATTCCGGCGGAACGCTCCCAGCGGTCGGAATACGCGCAGCGGCATACCGCCGCGGTCGGCGGTCTTTACCGCGGCGGTAACTCGGCGGTCTTGCGAAAAGACCGCCAAGGTCAGAATGAGGGCCATAGTGTGTAGGTGTATTTTTTTCATTTATAACATATTTAAAACTGCACAAAAAAAGTCAACGGAGTACCGAGGTAATACTTACAAATCACAGTGCTAATTAAAAATGTTATTGAAAATGTGCAGTTCTCCCTAAACTGCTATAAAAAATACAGAAAATTCTAAATACATTTCTGTACCTAGTAACACTTTAATAAAGATGTAATAGGTTGGGGACAATGATAAAACCTACTACCTACGTATATCTAAAACCCTAACCCAGAACACAGCAAAATGCGGCATGCAGAACGCTGCCAAACTGTGCTGAAAACAACATGGCTGCCTTTTACGTTTGGTAAATACTCTAATCCAAACCCGCTTTCCATATGTTTTTTTCCTTTTTTCAGGACAGGGAACTAGTCCCCAGGGGCTATCGCCACTTACTGGTTGATGTGTTAGCAGCCAATCAGATCATACTTTTTGATCTGTTAGATTCACTGATCCTCTGTGGCATGATATATACATTAATTGTGGACCTTAATTCTTCCAAAAATGTACACCGAATCACAAAAAGCACCTTTTCTGGACCAGTGGTGTAATTCTATTATGCCATTTTTCCGGTATCATTGTCTAATTTTCCTAAGGGAAGTTACATGGGCAAAAGGTGTTTTGGAACCCTCCCTTTTTCATAGGCTCCCCTTGACGAATCACTTCAAAACTTTCCAGGAAGAAGCTGAGGTGGATGAACTTTTTTAAAAATGTTTTATGAAGATTCGTTAAATGGGGTCAATGTTATTAGCAAACTAAACAATGTTTTTCCTGTGGTCCTTGTGGTCCTAGACAGACAGACAGACTAACTGACTGACGGACAGATAGATAGATAGATAGATAGATAGATAGATAGATAGATAGATAGATAGATAGATAGATAGATAGATAGATAGATAGATATAATTTCCCCAAAAATATATTGCTCCATTGGAATTAATAATAAAAACGGAAACCAGTGTGACAATATTTTTGTTTGCCACATGAAGGACACAATATTTATGTCATATGATATTTCTGTTATAATACATAGACAGACAACAATGACAATGCTAGAAAGCTTGGTTTCAGATAATTCCCAGGCATAAATATGAGCACTCCCTTGTGATCATATATTATTTCCTCAACTTTAGATGTTAGCAATAAGAGATGTCACTGTGACTCAACTCATTTTATTAACCTCAGAAGCATGAGAATGAGTGAGGTCTTCTATCACTTGAACTTGTAACCCTTTGGTTATGATCACACACCTGCAGCTGGTGCATTAACCCAAGTAGCTTTTTTCCATAAAGGATGTAGACTCATCAAGAACTGTGTGCCTGTCTCAGGTGGATGAAGCTCAAAGAACAGCATGGTCTCCTCACTTCATACACACAATTGTTGTGTCACAGAGTTGTAAAGGATTGATGTGTTCTTCATCATAGGAGTTCAAGGGGAGGGCACAGAAATGCAATCAGGAAAACCTCTGCAAACATTAAGCAGTCTGTGATGGTGCCAGGAAGAGTGGCCGGCTTTCTAGGGTACTGAAAATGAGAACTGCTCCTTCATTCTATGACAGTCGTCCTCGTTCATTTGTGATTATCATTCACAGTCTGTACTGGTGTCAGAAAGATGAACTTACTCAGTGTGTGCTAGTACCAGGAAGAGGGGCCCACTGACTCTGTATTATTGTTGGGGAAGAGGACTTCTTAGTGTGTTTTAGGGTGGCAGGTGTAAGAAATCTGTGTAGTCAGTCTCTGTTTCCCTCAGTTAAATGAATACTAATAGTAGGGAAGGACATGGAATAATTCAATTTTCATAGCTTTGAGATGATGTAGAAGGAGTTTGTGGTTTTCTCCAATGAGGTATAGGAGGTGTTCCTTAAAAATATGAGTTTTTGTCTCTCTTCTTAAGTGACTTGTGTTTGCATTCTGTTACAGTTTCTGGTTTGGCTTTCAGTCTTTTCATTTTTGCACTTCTTGAGTCCAAGTCTGGCAGTGTCACGGCTTCCTGGGTTACACCAGCTGCTTTTCTGGCATATATAGCGGTGCGTTTTTTTGACTGAGTTGTAGGGAATGCAGCAAGCCTCAAAGACGTTGGAGGGCTTGAGGGACAGCCAATGCAAAAAATGCTAAGTTAAGAGTAAGATAGTTCTTATTATCTATCCCTATAAAGAGTCAGCAAGTGGTGTGTAGCATACTCTTATTGGAGACAAAAAGCGAAGAGTCAGGAATGCTGTAAATCATCCCTACCATCCATTTAGGAAATGGCTACTACTTGGAGAATATATCTGAAATCCCATTCCAGGAAAAAAAAAATTATTCCGCACAGAAGAGATAGATGGTATCTGCGAGTCTGACATTTCCTGACAATGTGGGTTCTGAGGCAGACTTTGGTGTCATTGATGAATCCAAGTTATTTTGCGTGTGCAGAGAGTTGAGGTGTGAATTCACCCAGCTTCATGTAGAGCATCAATCCTAGATCTGTGCTTGTTTAATGCATTTGGCAATGAGGATGAATTCAGTCTTTGTTCGGTTCAGGCTGTGATAGGTGCTTCATATCATATTGTTGAGTCAACATTTTTGCTTGTGGGGACTTTTGGGTGATTATCATTGGTGTACCCGTGAATCTTAATACCTTTGCTGGGCAGGATCATGCATGTATAGCTTGAAGACCACAAGAAAAGTATGCAAGTCACCTGTAGCCAGAGCCTGACTTGAAAATGGCACCAGGCCTGTCAAAATTGGCAAAGCAGTGCCACGCCGAAAGAGGTCATCACTAGAATGTGGCCATGCAGGCTTTAATGTTTGGGTCATGGCAGCACATACAGCTGTGAAAGCACCCCCTGTTTTGCACCCCAGTGGGAAGGTGCTGGAATTGACAGTCTGGCCCAGGCAGTAGCCATTGAGATCTGGAGATACCCATCTGGTTGATATCAGGGAGAAATGGTCCATTGTTGCGTGAAATTGCGAGGGAGAGGAGCTCAGTCAGAAGTCTGTGCATGTGTCAGGCGAAGGGACGTTGGGAGAAGGGCTCAGTTTGTGTTGGTGTCATAAACTACAGGTCCCTTATAGTGTGTTAATTTTAGAGCACCGAACTTCCAAATTAGATGTCAGCCTCGGGAACCCTGGCACCACCCAGTCTGTATTTTGAGGGGCAGAGTGGGAAGCTTCTGGTAGGATTGATGTGCCCATTCTCGCTGCCTTTATCTCCTTGCAGCTTGCCTTGTATCTGGTGTGGTGAAGTGTGTGTTTGTGGTGTAATGACCTTGTTACCCTTGTTTCTCAGTTCTGTGTTCTCTGTGGCGGCATGCTTTCCTGTGTGGTAAGTGTACACTTCATGTAATGTTCACTTTATTCCATCGTTGCTGTACTTCTGAAAATATAGAAGTCATGCCCAACATTCCCCAATTGGGGAATGTTGAAGGTGTTAAGTGTTTGACAAAATAACGGCCAATGTTTTAATTTTTACAATGTATTGTATAAATATATGTAGGGAACCTTCCATGCCCTCTCAGTGTTCCCACTCACCCACATGCCCCATGGCCTCCTTACTATTTTTTGCATGCACACTTTCCCCCTGCCTCTATTCAATGTTGTGGAGATCAATAAGCCTCCAAATCTTTGCAGTCTAACCTCATTGATCTCTGTATTGTTTATTGTTTCAATCCACCATAGCTTACTCTTTGGGATACACTCACCTGTCTATTGTGACGAGAACCAGACTTTCAGGCCTCCAAATCCTTGACCCTACACTAAGCGGTGTCATTCAAAATGATGTGGCCCCTTCAGAATGTGAAGAGTGTAACCTGATTCTCCCATATCACACAGATATTTATCGGTCCTGCGCTGAATGTGGGAACCCTGAAGATATTGGAGCCCCCTTTTGGGATGCCCCCAGGCTGTAATGGCTTTAGGGGCCAATGCTGCGCTGCTGTTTCCACTCTCTATTGTGAAAAGTTCCAGTCCTCCAAAGCCTCGACCCTCCAATCTCTATTGTGAAATGTTCCAGTACTCCAAAGCCCTCTACCCTTTTTTCACTACGAAGAACTCATGCATTTTCCTACTTTACTCAGTTGTAGATATCTCCAGTTTCATGTAGCTGCTTATCCAAACCCTACACCTTCTTTACAGTGGAGAGTCCCAGAAACATTCTAATCAGTACCCTCCTATTATGGAGACTCCTAATCACCCAGGATCTGCTAGGTTTACCCTCACTGCTCAGTGGAAAACCTCCCATGTCCTCATATTATATCCTTCAGTCTGTTGTTGAGATTCCTTGTTCCCCTCACCCAGGTAGTCAAGCCTCTTCTCTACAGTGGCAAGTTCTACATGACCTCATAGTCCAAATGCTTCTCTGTGGTGGAGAGCCCCAATGTTCCATTATCTATATCTGCATTATGGAGGGCCATAATCCCCCATAATCTTCTTGTCCCAGTTCCTTATCATTTTCTACTGTAGAATGGTCCTCCACCCATGGACTCCCAGCCACGGTTCTCCAACCCTGTCTATCACGGAGAGTTTCCGATATCACTACCTCATAACTTAACCTCTGTACACAATTAATTGTGAAGACTATCACACCTGTACTGCCCCTTGGCCCTGACTGCTGTTCCCCATTTGTTGTCAAGAATCCTAGACCTCTTTGACCTCCTAGCCTGGCCTTCAGCTCCCTAGTGGTGCTGTTTTATAACCCCCTATTTGGAGATCCTCGTGTTGAGATACCATTACTTCAATAATGTGCTGATCCCTTGTCCAGTGTTTTTGACCTCAGCGGACACCTTGATACCTCAGTCCCTGATTAACCAATGAGAGTCACCTCATGCATCCTTTGTCCTGATGTCTTTATTTAATATCCTCATACTTCAGTCAGTCCTTTGAGGGACGTAATCAGCTGTAGGGTAAACATGTTATTTTCAGGATAGTTGGGTGTTGTTTCTCCTAAATGTATTTTTTTCATTAGTCACTCACTTTCTTGCAAACTTAGTTTGTCCCAGAGAGGATGCCTTGCACTTTTTAATACAAGATTATGGGCCCTGAATTATCTTCCCATCCTTTGAATTACAAATCCATTAGTATGAATATGTTGATGCTTATAACAAATTTCATTATTTGCAACAGCGGGAAGTGAGCAGCCCCCTCTCAGTGCATTCTTCAGATCTTGAGGCCAAGAACATTTTTTGTGAATCCGGTTTTCCTAAGTTGAGAAGTATTTGTAGACTGATCAGTATTTATTCTGTTGGTCCAGTGGAGATATCAGCCTGGGAGACACACAGTGCATATTCCGAGTCTAGTAGCTGAGAATGAGACATGAGGAATGCTGGTCATCTTCTCCTCCATCAGATTCAACCATGATGGGCAGGATAAACCGAAGGACCCAAAAATATCTCTTGTTGGTAGACTTGGGTTACAGTTAAGAGTCCTCCTTATGCACTGATGTAATTCATAATCTTGGGGAATATTATGCCACAGGTTAATAGCTCTGATATAATCTCCTGTCCTGAACCCAAACTCATAACACCCAAGACCAAGCTTAATCATATAGAATAGCTTCAGCCATGCAAACTTTAAACGTTCAGACTGGAAGCAGACATGGGTCAAAAAGGTAGAGTAACAAAAGAGATGGCCATCTTTATACATACCTACTACTCATGAAATATGCTTTGGAAGCCTTTTGTGGGTTGGTGTTTATGTTGGGTTATGGCAGCGTCTCTGCTGGTGCCTTGCAATAGACCTAAAAGAGCACAAATTGTAGATAGATGGCAGATTTCAGATATTCCCAAGAAAGGTAAACGGTATCAACTTAAAATGATGTGGGTGTGTTATTGTGATTATGTATAAAGGATATTTAGGGGCGGCTGCTTTTAATAACTCTCGGGGTGAGGGTAGGGGTCACACAGTGGTAGGAATAATAAAAAATGTTTAAAAACACTTACCGGCTGCTTGCTGCCTCGGTGTTCCTCGCCGCCTCATGCTTCTCTGCATCATCTCTTCCCACCCAATCCAGACACTTCTCTCATGCTGTTACCCAGCATGAGAGAAGTGCCTGGATTGGTCTGAGTGGCCTGAAATGCCACTCAGCTAGGGACTGGGAACCTGCACTTGTTCTTCACCCGGGGCTGTGAATCACAGCCCCGGTGGAGAGTTCCAAGTGAGCATGTCAGTTTGGACGGCCTTGGACGGCCGACCAAACTGACATGCACACTTAGAATGCACACTACTCCTCCTCCTCCTCCCCCTGCTGACAACGATCACCCCGCCCCCCTGCCCTATGAGGAGGAAGTGAAAAATAAAATGTTAATACAATAGTTATATTAACATTTTATTTTTCTGCTGCCTTTCAGGAGTGGGGCCACACTCCTCCACCATAGCGGAGGGCCGCCCCTGAGGCTATTTTTAGTTTCAAGTTGACAAGAGCGAGGCCAGATACTTATTCATGCTTCATCAACCTATTTATAACTTCTGCCCATCTTGATGGCCAAGTCAGTTCTAAGGATACTCAAGGTTGGGGCTCACTAGAGACAATACTTTAAGTGGTTAAATATTTTGCTTCTAAATTCCTGAGATGAAAATTTTAGCATTTCCTGGGGTGCGGATGCACCAAGGAGTCTCCAACCTGAAAACGGTTCCACAATAGTTCTGATATTGACCCCATAGATGTCACCCTGTAAGTTCTGGAGAAATACAAATCTTAAGAGAAAGCACTTCAGATCTTCTACCGTGAAGCACAGGTAAGACTGTGGCTCTGGGTTGGAACTAAAAAGTGCCTTGCACAAAGCCAAACACAGTGATTTTTTGCCTTAGATGGAACACAGATTTTTAAAAGGCGCTTTCCCTATTCTTGGGTCCTAAGGAGAGCATTGCTTGCCCCATCAGGTGGCTCACTAAGCAACAGTTTAAAGAAGCCCCACTGGCCCAACGTACATCTTCAATTTGAACCATCCTGTGCTGCCTTGACCTGAGGACAGCAGCAGTCATGTTGAGCAGGCTGTGGCCCACTTAACTCATTGTTAAAGGATATGAGGACATTAAACAACCCATAACTAGATAACTAAACAATAGGTTTCTTTCTATAATATCCATAAACACAGCATGTTGCTATACATTTTTTGTTTCTCTGGGAGCAAAGTGACATGTAGGCCTTCTTCTTCTTTTTGCTTCCGCCCCCGAGGCTTAACCTTAGAAAGATTGCCCAGATATTACATCATCAGTATTCTGATCTCCAGTGCCAAATGTGTCTCAGACTGTCAAAATAAAGTCATTTTATAGAGAGCACTGCCAATGAAATTGTCAGAGAGATGGAAATTGATTAAAAGAAAGTGGTATTCTATTGAAGATTAAATATACAGGAGAAGAGTAAGTGCCTGACCAGGTAACACCAGTTGTGTTGTGATAAATATTCAAGTACAATATTTCTAGCTGCTCCAGCTACCACTCAAGTCAAGGGGCCTCAGTCTGGTGAGCTGGCATATAGATCTCTGCCCTCGTTGTAAGGATAATGGTTATGGGTGTCACAAATACATTTATACAGAGCTTGTGGCACGTACTAGGCACTAAATCTAAAAAAAAAAACGGAAACTAGAATTCCAAACCAGTTTTAGTGATTACCATCCTCAACTGCAGGCTTATCATAAGGTGGGTGGACTGAATGTACTTAGAGACTGAGATAGTTGCCCTAAAAAAATTAAACAGTGTCCTCCTGCACAAGGCTAGGCACCCTAGGCTGAGGAGTGGCCGTGAATAAAACACTGACACTGCCTGAGCAATTCCAGATCTGTTAAATGCACTTGTTTGGTTTCTGGCATTTTGACTCCAGCAACATTTGTTACCATGAGATCCACAAGCACGGGGGGCTGACCTACAGGGTAAGTGGAAGATTTCCAAACTGACAAGTATCGCTTAGAGCCCGTGAGAGCCTGAGGAGCCCCCTGATACTTGTCTGATTGTTTTCAAACTCTACTTACCTTTCTGAGATAGAAACCTCAGTTAAAATCTCCCAATATCCATTTGCAACACCTACTGTTTATGAATGGAATAAATATATATACATTTTTTTCTTGACTGTCTTGTCTGATTTTTTCCTCCTGAACAGCAAGTAGCCTTTCATCCACTAGCCTGACCTAAGAATGCCAGAGGCCACCATGAAAAGAAATGTGGAAGCCATTTTTCACCATTCCGCTGTTGCAGGATGAGTCATGAGACCTTCCAGGGGTCAGTGTTGGTCGAGCAAGCTCTGGTAACAAAGAGCCATGAAGATAAGACGATCTCCAAGGATGCAAAGACTTGCCACCTCAACGCAAACATGTATGCATGACTCCAAATCTCCATCTTGAGTGGTTGTTTTCTTCGTGAAGGAGAGTGTTGTGTGGCACTCAAGTTAAGGATTTTAGTCCTTTCAGAAACATAGAGATATTGCCAAAAATGGATAATCATCACCAAATTGGAGGCTATCCAACTAGCAAACTGCACTCCTGGACACTTTTAGTCTTTCCAGATTGCGCTCGTCAGTGTGGGATTTCAAATTACTAAAGACAACCAATGGATGCGAGTTAGGCCTCAAATACTTTACACTCAAGACTACAATTCATTGTTTCAGCCTGCAAGGCCTCTCTATCGAAGGACTGGGACAGCAGAAAGCCTTCTAATGTCAATACATATGTTTTGCCTTAAACAGTGATGACTTGCAAACCCTATGATCATCAAGCACGGGCTTGCACTTCCTTTTGCCCTGTTGCTGCCAAGTTTGGGCTTCCAACTTCGCTTGCTTCATTGTCTTTATACCTGGCACAACTCAACTGGCACTTTTTAGTGCCATGTAGAAAAACTAGATGTGCAAGTGCTCCATACACCTAAGCTCTCTTACCTACTGTGAAACTGTCAGTTCCTTTCTTTGCAACCTCTTAACTTTGGCAGCGATTCAGCAAATGGCCCAAAAGACTGAGTGAGAAACAAATGGTACAAGCAAGGAGATAGAGTGAGGCAAATGTGTGTGTGAGAGTGTGCACAAGCATGTGCACGTGTGCCTTTTTATGCATGTGCATGTGTATGCTGTCAAATGAGTGCATGAGTATGTATATTGAGCATGATATTGTGTACAACGCTAAAAAGTAGCTTGTGGGTTCTCTTATTACCAACCTTGGAAGGTCTGCCACATGGTGATGGAGTCCTAAGTGAATCCCTAAATAAGTTATTCAAAATGGTGAACTGTTCATCACCACACATGCAGAAGGCTCAAGTTACCTGACCCGTCCTATTGCTGCACTTGTTTATCAGTGTTGTTGCCTCAGTTTCCCTGTTTGGGTCAGTTGTTCTACATCTGGGGTTGTAGGGAGGATTCTGTTAAAGTCAGCATATGTTTTTCTTTATATTACCTCGATGGCCTGCCTCTTTCCTATTTCTATGCATCACATATTCGTTAACTGAAAAATGAAAAGGAGGATAGAGAGCAACTTATATTTCTGAGGAACCTTTGGTTGGAGCAGACTTCCTTTCTGGATTAAGTGCCAAGGGCATAAAGTTGGTTGAATGCATTCAGTTTGCCAGAAGTAGCCACCCAATATCATTTTGGATAAGCATATGTCGTGTGAATGTCTATGTCCCATTACTATACGGAAATCTTCTACAGGAAATACAAAGTATAGCTATGTTTAAAAAAAAGCTTTGATCTTCTGTGCACAAAGTGACAGATAGATGAGAAAAGTAAGAGTAACCTGGTCTGAGAAGTGTAGAGTATAGCTCATATCAAACAACACAGCATTTCCTGAGCTGAGGAATTATGTAGCTAAGAAACAATGGTGGTCACAAAATATGAGTGGGTGGTCCAAACCACCTGGGCCTGTTGGAAAGCTAAATAGCATTCCGAGGTATAGGGAACTTTTAACTCGTGTGCGGACCTGCCAATATCATGATTGTGAAAAAAGAGATCTCCTATTGTGAAAAATTGACATTACAAGATGTCTCAAAGCCTGAAAGGCTTTTACCTAAGGCTGAGGAGAAGACCATTGTCCCACAAGGAGAGTAGGATTTCCTATTGGTGAAAACAGAACACTGAAAAGGATTCTCCCATGTCTCTCCCTGAATTGTGGCTGAGTACAGTTTGCACAAGTGTACCTAGATCCCTGACATATGCTAGTGTCTGGTGGAAAAAATGACATTATTTGAAGGAGAAACTAAAAAGTTGATCATCTTCTGAATGATGCAGTAGCTACATTTTAACCACAGGCTCATAGTGAAAGGTCAGATTCTCAAAAACCAACCTCTAAAACTGGTCATTCTGCAGAGTGGTGGAAGATACAAGCTCTTTCCTGAGTCAGTAGGTTTATGAGCAGTGGAGGAGACACTACTTTGCTGCCAGCCAAAGAAATGGGGTACCAGATACAGCAATGGCCTGGTCATGTTAAAGCCATGCTAAAGCCATCAGTATTAGAATACCAATTTGACTTCTTCTTGAACTTTTGCAATGGAAAGGGATTGGAGGGAGGGTCTAAATGAATGATCATGGCCCGATTATGAAACTCCCTATGTTTAGACCAAAAGGTAGGATCTCAAACTAGTGACGAGTCCATACAATCATTTCAGCTAAAGGAGATGTGCCTGGAGGATAAAAAGTATTCGTTCTGAAGCTCATTGACCTCAGCCAGGTGCCCCACCAATCTCCTATCAGGACTCGGGCTACTGTGAGCATCTGAAGTTTCTGCATGGGGTGGTATTGATTCTATTTATAGCGATAAAGACAAGCACAGAAACTCCCCCGTTTTTTTTAACTAAGAAACAGAGACAGAAACCTTTGCCTCTTTTCTTTGATGAAAAAGGTGCTATGGTTTCCAAGTACAGTAGCCTCCACTTCGCTCTGCCAAAACTACCAGGGGGCTTCACTAGCATGATAGAGAGGGTTATACGACTCATAGGGTATGTCAGAGTATTCGTAGAGATCAAGGACTACTAGTGCATTCAATAAGCCCTTTTCGCCTCACTCTTCTCCCTACTTTATTGGCTTGGAAGTCCTAAATGGCTTAAGTAAAAGATGTCCTTGGAAAGTCAGGGAAATTACTTTCCTTCTACAAAAAAGTGGCCTTTCAACTGGAAGTGGCAAACAGACTTGGGTTTCCAACAACAGAATCTCTTCCCACACTGGGATGAGGAAATTGTGGTTTGCTGCTAGCCCACCATCTAAAATGGCTTCTGTATTTTAAGGTAAGTACTTCAGCTTACTGCAAGAAGCTGTGTGACATGAACACAGGAAACATAAACTCATTGAGCACTCTGGTCCTCCCTGCATCAGCCTTAAGTTACTGTAGGGAAATAGTTTAATACCATTACAAGGAAGATCAGTGACTTTGTCCTAATCCTCATTTTGAGTGAGTAGCTCAGAGCCAGGGTAGAAGTGCACTTAAAGTATTGATGCCTGCAGCCACTGAGGAGGCCTCTTGAAATGAGCACTCTATGATGTGCCACATTTTTCTTCATGGCTGACCCTGAACTTGAACTAGTCCTAATTCATCTTGGGAGGAAGCTTAGTGTAATATATGTAATATATGCAACATATTAAATTGGTACTTAGCCATGATTGAATTGATGTTAGCCTAATATAGCATGGGACCACCAGTCTGGAATCTCCCTAACTTTAGAGTTTCCAAGAGTATAGTTTTGTCCATGTGAGCAGGTATAGAATCTGAGTCTTTAATCTGATCCACAATAAATGCCACAGATGGGGCAGGATGGCTGTTCATGTCAAAGACAGGGTCCTTCCTCTGGCACCTTTGTTCAAGCGTCTTCGAAGGCCTACTTCATTGTGTGGCTTTTCCTTAGCATCAGCACCTCCTGCTTGAGCTGTGGTTCTGTTTAATACAAAAGTCTACTTTAACGTTGATATGTGACATCATCACAACCATCCCCTCATTCTGTCCAAAGTCCCTTGAGGGTCCTAGAAAGTACTAAGTCAACATATTTATCACAGTCATCATGAGGGTCCTTGCCTGGATTGTCTATCTATAGTTCTTTTGCGAATTGCACTGGACCCATTAGAAATGGCACTGGAGAACCACCCGGGTCCAAGGCATCTTGTGTTGCAAGATATATCATGAGTGCAAGAAGTATCTGTGAAGATCTTGCTCTCCATTCTCGACTGAATGTTAGTGATGGTGGCCTCAAGATATTTGTCCTGAGTAGACAAGAAGAACATCAGGCTGACAAAATTAGAAAACAAGGCTGAGAAACTTCCAGACAGTGATGTGGCAATTTGTCACCTGAGGCCTATTCTATAGAACCATTCCCTATGGTGTTACCCAGTCAGGAAGAGGTAAACGAAATGAGCAATGAGAATTACCTGAACCAGAATTAAAGGTAAGACTCTTGCACGACCAGGTGCCTTGACCTCTCTGTGGTTGTATGCACACAGGCTGAGGCTCAACCAGAGGCTTATAAGCAATCGCTAGGTCACTCATGAATGGTGTGCATTATGCTATAGATGAATCAGTGACAGATTTGGTACTGCATCGAGTACCTTCTTCTCGCAATTGATGCAAGTGTCTTCCAGAGGAGAATAAAATAGTTTCCTGTAGGACATGTGTGGGCTTACTTAAAATAGCAGTTTGCGGTTTTTAATGAACATCGGAGCAATAGTGAGGCACAGAGAAGAGGCATGGACTGAATGGTTAATACTTTGCCAAATTACTTCACATTACTGTAGTTGTTGCACACCAGTGGTGGCACAAGAAACAGATTGAATGTGTAACATTAATAGAGGAAGAAAGATATGGATGCCCCATATAGCACAGCAAAAAATGAAGGAGAGGCTCTGATGCAAGTATAAAGTGGTTTCTGGTCTGTGTGGGCTGTCGACAAATCTAAACTATGCAGCTATGGGGCTGGAGCTGCAACCACACACCGACTTCATTAGAGGAAGTGGTCTGCACACAATTTAACAGTTTTCAGTCCCATCACATGCTAGTAAGATTCCTAATTCTTAGGAATATGAACAAGCCAAGGTTTTAGAATTTGATCAAGGCATCAAGGTCATATCGAGGGGGGTACATCAGGCCACAAATTCATGGCCAGGATGATGTAATTTCTTAACTTCACCCGGCATTCGACAACTGAGCTGTGAACAATATGCAAAGGACCACTATATCATTGGGCCTATGACACAATGGAAGGAATCCTGGACATTTCATCCGGCTACTAAGACTACAGCTTCAATTGTCCTACAAAGGTTTTGGGGGTGGTGGGTTGAATCACTCTCTCAGCTTAGTACACCATCCAGAGAACTTCAGAGTCGCCATCTCATTAAGACAATTCCTATGTTCCCATCTGTGTAAGGGCTGGTGAGGGGCTCACAGTGGGCATGACACTTTCTTTCATTCATGTTATTTTTAAATAAAGGTAATTATTTGCACATTATAAAATACAGATGAATCATGACTGTTAAATTGCCTAAACCTCAATCAAGAAAGATTTTCACAACAGAACGTGCTTTTGTATTTTTCACCAGCAACTAGTCTAGGTCGATTCTGAATTCTGGTACATAATATAGCCATGCACAAGGCAACACCAACCATAGGCATTGTTGCCCGTTCTCCACACTTCCATCTGACACATACTTCACTCCAGCAATCACCTCATACAGTGTCCAGTGTTTACATGCAGGGGCGTAGCTCTAAATCCTGAGTTTGCTTTTACTAACTTTCCTTATGGGTCTACTGGGAGTTAGTTCTGAATCCACATAAGATACTTACACGTTCAATTCTCTTAAGCTGAGACAATCTCATCACCTCCTGGCTATTAGCAGCACCTTGACAAGAGGCCATAATGATGGTGAAAGTGTTCTCAATAAGGTGTTCTAACTTAACCCAACAGAAAGCACACCACAGAACTCAATGGGCACCCTGGCACACCACTCTTGTTTAATACTCAATGTAAGTCAGGGGTTTTATTATGCTAGTGTGGGTTGTCATCACCTGTTATGTTGTTGGCCATTTTCTAAAGTGGACTTGGTGCTAGAAACATACTACTCATATGGTTAATGTAACAATCACTTATATAGCCACGTTTGTGGAATTCTGTAGACGTTCACCAAACTATAAAATTTCCAGTGACCTATCAAATGAGAGTCTTAAACAACTGGAGCTAAGACAGACGGAGCAATCTTACCTCTGACACTTCTGGTTCTGCAGGAATAAACATCTGTAGACCTGAAGTTAAGCGATGTGTTCTGCTCTGCTGATATTGTATGAAATGCTTCTCTAAGAAAGGAGGCCCTTGGCAGAGGATATATATATGTATAAAGCAGGATTCTGTAAACCCACCTCTTGTTTAAAGTCAATGCAGGGTGCTAAATAGCGGTTTGGCGTGACTAAATCTCATGGCTCTGGTGGCATATTTGGCCTTGTTGTTCTAGGCTATTTATAATTTTTTCTCCAGGTAGCCCACACTGGAATAGTCAAGATGCAAGGAAATGCAGGCATACTATGCCCCTCGGGGTGAGACAAGACACAATTGTATGTAACTCATTTTAATAATGAATGTGTAGACGGTGCCACCAAGTTTACTTTGGTGTCTACGTGGTGATATATTTTTAGACCTATGTTTTTGGCTGCACTCTCAGAAAATAAACAGCTGTTATATTCTTCACATAAAATTGCAGGGGTCAATTGGACTTGTCTGACATCCACCACCAAAATATCACTTTTAGCCCATCCACACACTGTTCCTCAGCATGCACCTCTGAACAACTTGGGTAAGGTCACTGGATTCCGATCGAAAGAAGGAGCTTGGTAATGTATGCATAGCTGCATTTCTAGATAATAAGGGCATAAGGAGATGCCACACAGGTAATAAAGCCATGTGGAGATACAGTGTATCGATATGGAACACCACTCGAGATAGGTCTTCTTTGTGCTGTAAAGCTCAAAGAACTTATGTAACCTGCTGCGTGCAGCCAGTAGGAAAGGACTTTAGCCATTCAACAGCCTGGTGTTTCAAAAGAGTTTCAAACAGTTGTCCTGAACTTAGTGTCAAATACCTCGGATAAGTTCTATGGGATCTGGGTGTTGACACTGTTGACATCTCTCGCCAGAGAGAGGTAGTCTGAGATGAAGATTGCAACTAACTGAGTACTTAGTTTTAATAGAGCAAAAGCTGCATGAACATCAACCAGGATCCTGTTTTATTCCAGAAATGCTAACAAAGATAATATCCAAGAACTTTGCCACGGCAGGGATCAGTGAAATTGGTTGAAAATTAGAACGAATAAATGGATTAGTGGGTTTTTTAACAGTTGCAATACCATTGCTTCCTGAAATTCTTATGAAACAACAGCCAAGTTAGGAAAAGAGCTCATGATCCTCCAGAAAGAATTAGAAATAACAACATTAAGTTTCTTCAAAATCTGTCCCAAGCGGAGATCCAGCGACAAGCTAAATCTGAAGAAATCAATACAATTTTAATATCAGTTCCTTTAGGAGGGAAATGAGACAAAATAGCAAGTGGAGGTTCAAAAGCTACATAAGCTATGAACAATTCTTCCTCATAGTTGTTTCCCAGTGAAAGACAGGACTATCAAAGCTATTTCATACATCTTTCACCGATCTTGCTGGCTGCTGTGATAGCACTTCATACTCCCACATTAATCTATTTGACCCTTCCTTCTCACCTCACATCACCCATTCCTCCCCCTACTCAGTCTTAACCCCAATGCAATTCCCCCACCCCATCTTCCTACCAACCCTGCATCCACCAGCTCACTGTTGCTTCCTGCACAAACGCCAGTGCTGCAGCCCATCAGGTCTGTGGAATGCAGGCCCTAGAACTCCCCAAGAAGGTTTTCCACCTCCATTTAGGTACTTCCTGTAACTGTGTGAACATCACCAGCTCGTCATATAATCTCTGACTGCACTGTGTGTGTATGTGACATCACCCACATGGCATATAGTACTGTATAAAAGCAATTAAAACTGTTGATAACAACAAATCTTGGTGGTTCCACGCACTGTTGATAAATAACAGTGATCCTAGTTTTCACCAGCCAGTGCTCGCATCCTTACTTGCCTGCTCCAGAATAGACTGATTCCTTGAATTCTAGAGAGAGTCTGACTGGTTAGCTTCTATAAATGTAAAAATTGTATCAAGTTTCTGGTATCTTTACACCGAACCAGTTTTCAAAAAGGTTCCAAGAGGAGTCTGGTATTTCAGCAGTGACATGACACATCCTCTCCTAAAGTGCCACCAAGAAATCTCTTGCATGCAATGGTCCAACATGAGGAACTTGGCCAACTCTTCTTACCGTTTACAACGTTAATGTATCCAGGATGGTCATGTGGTGGATAGAAGTAGACCAGAGGCTTTTTAACCAGACAAAGAAAAGGTTCCTTTTTAAGTCGAGCATAGCAGCATCCAAATGCTGCTTTTCTGGCGTGGTGGTATCTATTTGGGCTTTTAACCACGCCCACGGCCCGCCCATCACTATCACTTGTTTATGGGCTTGCCTTTCAAAAATCCTTTGTTATCATTGGTAAAAGCTTTACATTTGTCAATCCGTGGAGCAGTTTTGTTACCGCCTTGGACATCGACCCTGTTACATGGATAATTGCACTTTTGTCGATACGCTTGACTGCAAGCGAACTTCTTTTTCCTTTTGTGTCTCTCCCTTGCGCTCACGCTAATGGCAGCCGTGGCACTTTGAATCGGCTCACTTATGTCAACTGTTTTACTTTTCATTTTAAATTTATGTGGGAAGAAAAGTCCAGTTAGGAATTTACAACTCTAATAGCTCTAACTTGAGCAAACACGAGATCCATTGGATTGCAAATGCTTGTTTGTGAGAAAGTAGCCTCTTTCTAGCCTTGTTACCCCCACTTTTGGCCTGTTTGTGAGTGTATGCCAGGGTGTTTTCACTGTCTCACTGGGATCCTGCTAGCCAGGGCCCAGTGCTCATAGTGAAAACCCTATGTTTTCAGTATGTTTGTTATGTGTCACTGGGACCCTGCTAGTCAGGACCCCAGTGCTCATAAGTTTGTGGCCTATATGTGTGTGTTCCCTGTGTAGTGCCTAACTGTCTCACTGAGGCTCTGCTAATCAGAACCTCAGTGGTTATGCTCTCTCATTTCTTTCCAAATTGTCACTAACAGGCTAGTGACCATTTTTACCAATTTACATTGGCTTACTGGAACACCCTTATAATTCCCTAGTATATGGTACTGAGGTACCCAGGGTATTGGGGTTCCAGGAGATCCCTATGGGCTGCAGCATTTCTTTTGCCACCCATAGGGAGCTCTGACAATTCTTACACAGGCCTGCCACTGCAGCCTGAGTGAAATAACGTCCACGTTATTTCACAGCCATTTTACACTGCACTTAAGTAACTTATAAGTCACCTATATGTCTAACCTTTACCTGGTAAAGGTTAGGTGCAAAGTTACTTAGTGTGAGGGCACCCTGGCACTAGCCAAGGTGCCCCCACATTGTTCAGAGCCAATTCCCTGAACTTTGTGAGTGCGGGGACACCATTACACGCGTGTACTACATATAGGTCACTACCTATATGTAGCTTCACAATGGTAACTCCGAATATGGCCATGTAACATGTCTATGATCATGGAATTGCCCCCTCTATGCCATCCTAGCATAGTTGGCACAATCCCATGATCCCAGTGGTCTGTAGCACAGACCCTGGTACTGCCAAACTGCCCTTCCTGGGGTTTCACTGCAGCTGCTGCTGCTGCCAACCCCTCAGACAGGCATCTGCCCTCCTGGGGTCCAGCCAGGCCTGGCCCAGGATGGCAGAACAAAGGACTTCCTCTGAGAGAGGGTGTGACACCCTCTCCCTTTGGAAAATGGTGTGAAGGCAGGGGGGGAGTAGCCTCCCCAGCCTCTGGAAATGCTTTGTTGGGCACAGATGTGCCCAATTCTGCATAAGCCAGTCTACACCGGTTCAGGGACCCCTTAGCCCTGCTCTGGCGCGAAACTGGACAAAGGAAAGGGGAGTGACCACTCCCCTGACCTGCACCTCCCCTGGGAGGTGTCCAGAGCTCCTCCAGTGTGCTCCAGACCTCTGCCATCTTGGAAACAGAGGTGCTGCTGGCACACTGGACTGCTCTGAGTGGCCAGTGCCACCAGGTGACGTCAGAGACTTCTTGTGATAGGCTCCTTCAGGTGTTGCTAGCCTATCCTCTCTCCTAGGTAGCCAAACCCTCTTTTCTGGCTATTTAGGGTCTCTGTCTCTTGGGATTCTTTAGATAACGAATGCAAGAGCTCATCCGAGTTCCTCTGCATCTCTCTCTTCACCTTCTGCCAAGGAATCGACTGCTGACCGCGCTGGAAGCCTGCAAACCTGCAACATAGTAGCAAAGACGACTACTGCAACTCTGTAACGCTGATCCTGCCGCCTTCTCGACTGTTTTCCTGCTTGTGCATGCTGTGGGGGTAGTCTGCCTCCTCTCTGCACCAGAAGCTCCGAAGAAATCTCCTGTGGGTCGAAGGAATCTTCCCCCTGCAACCGCAGGCACCAAAAAGCTGCATTACCGGTCCCTTGGGTCTCCTCTCAGCACGACGAGCGAGGTCCCTCGAATCCAGCGACTCTGTCCAAGTGACCCCCACAGTCCAGTGACTCTTCAGTCCAAGTTTGGTGGAGGTAAGTCCTTGCCTCACCTCGCTGGGCTGCATTGCTGGGAACCGCGACTTTTGCAGCTACTCCGGCCCCTGTGCACTTCCGGCGGAAATCCTTTTTGCACAGCCAAGCCTGGGTCCACGGCACTCTAACCTGCATTGCACGACTTTCTAAGTTGGTCTCCGGCGACATGGGACTCCTTTGTGCGACTTCGGGTGAGCACCGTTTCACGCATCCTCCTAGTGCCTGTTTCTGGCACTTCTCCGGGTGCTACCTGCTGCTGAGAGGGCTCCTTGTCTTGCTCGACGTCCCCTCTCTCTCCTGGTCCAATTTGCGACCTCCTGGTCCCTCCAGGGCCACAGCAGCGTCCAAAAACGCTAACTGCACGATTTGCAGCTAGCAAGGCTTGTTGGCGTTCTTTCGGCGGGAAAACACTTCTGCACGACTCTCCACGGCGAGAGGGATCCGTCCACCAAAGGGGAAGTCTCTAGCCCTTTTCGTTCCTGCAGAAACCTCAGCTTCTTCTGTCCAGTAGAAGCTTCTTTGCACCCGCAGCTGGCATTTCCTGGGCATTTGCCCATCTCCGACTTGCTTGTGACTTTTGGACTTGGTCCCCTTGTTCCACAGGTACCCTAGATTGGAAATCCACAGTTGTTGCATTGTTGGTTTGTGTCTTTCCTGCATTATTCCTCTAACACGACTTCTTTGTCCTTAGGGGAACTTTAGTGCACTTTGCACTCACTTTTCAGGGTCTTGGGGAGGGTTATTTTTCTAACTCTCACTATTTTCTAATAGTCCCAGCGACCCTCTACAAGGTCACATAGGTTTGGGGTCCATTTGTGGTTCGCATTCCACTTTTGGAGTATATGGTTTGTGTTGCCCCTATCCCTATGTTTCCCCATTGCATCCTATTGTAACTATACATTGTTTGCACTGTTTTCTAAGACTATACTGCATATTTTTGCTATTGTGTATATATATCTTGTGTATATTTCCTATCCTCTCACTAAGGGTACACTCTAAGATACTTTGGCATATTGTCATAAAAATAAAGTACCTTTATTTTTAGTATAACTGTATTGTGTTTTCTTATGATATTGTGCATATGACACTAAGTGGTACTGTAGTAGCTTCACACGTCTCCTAGTTCAGCCTAAGCTGCTCTGCTAAGCTACCATTATCTATCAGCCTAAGCTGCTAGACACCCTATACACTAATAAGGGATAACTGGGCCTGGTGCAAGGTGCAAGTACCCCTAGGTACTCACTACAAGCCAGTCCAGCCTCCTACATTGTTCTAACCAGGTTTGGGCTGCGACTACCGGTCATGTGGGTGCGGAGGGAAAGGTAAAGCAAGTTGTTCACGTACACCTATGTCTTCATCCTCCAGGGCTCACCAGAGCCAACCAATTCACCCCCAGGGACTTATTGAACTGACTTCAAAACGACATGTCACCTCGTGTCACCAAGAAGAGTACTGCCACAATATAGAGTTCTGTAAATATTGTATGCAAAAATATCGACTATCACAATAGTGTGATGATAATTATACATACATAAATCATAAATATAGTTTTACAGTTCTTAATTACACACACTTAGTTGACAATACATATATCTTGATGGTACGTAAATATGAAGATGAGGATAGTAAATTTGTACTAACATACACAAACCTAACTTCACAATGCTTTACTAGTCGATATTCTGCCTATGATTATATTATAGAACAATATTTTTGTTATTTTTTGGAGGGGTTTGGGGGTGGGGTCAATGGACCAGGAGCTTACTGTTTTTTCTACTGTGTGTTTTTCACAGGTTCTTTATTGGGATGGTAGATTGAAGTTTTTCCAGGTAATTTCAAGGTAGAAATATCAAAAGTATTAATAGCGAAAAACACAATCCCGAAAACAAAAAGGTGTACCTATAATACTTGCATAATTTGCTGAAAATGTTTCCTGTGGAGCAATAGCAGAATGGGAACAGAACAATTACATACGGAGTGAACTCGACCAGAGCTGCATATCCACTGGTGTACTGCTTACGAAAGGGTTAAACTCAAGCACCTTCACTCTTCTATAAATTGGAAACAGTGTATCAAGTCTACAGGAAATAGGCAACATAAACATTCTCAAAACCTACGTCTGTGTTTTTACTGTTCCTATGGAAGTTGATTATTTTACATCAAATGTTGGTCTATAAGGAGTTTTTCTTTCTATGTTTTTCGGGGGGGAAAAGGACACAGACCCTCACACACACAACATGCTATGCTTTAACAACGAGGTCTCTTGTTGCCAGCAAACAATTTGATTATCAGGCTAATCTGGATCTCTTGGCTGTGTCTTGAGCAAAGTTGGATGTGTGTCCTATTTTAGGTACTTTCTTGTTAAAAATATATCTTGATTTTACTGATTTTGTAGTTCACTAGTACAAGGTTAAAACTGATGTGATGGCTATGCAGTAGGCCATGGAACCTCTCTATATCAGTCTTCATGTTGTCAACATGTTTCTGCCCATGTCTACTTAATGTCCAATGGCCATTCTTCAGGACCTATTCAACCTTTCTTAGTCTGCCTATTGCAGCAACATATATTCATAGATTTTTAATTGCACGCAATCCTGCCAGCTACATTATTAATGAAGCAGCGTGTGTGATGCCAGACTCCTTGAAGCACATTACTATTATTTCACACAGTGCGGCACAGCATGGGAACTTGCTGCACCGAGTACTGTGAAAGGGGAGAGCAGCAATGCTTCACATTCACAAAGATATGGAGTATTTCTGCTCTCCTTGCACTGGAGCACTTTGTGCTGTCTAGCGCCAATGCAGGCATCCTTTCACCATAGTGCAAGGGTGCCTGTGCTATGGGCAGGATTGTTATTGTTCAGGAAGGGACACCTTCCTGCACCAAACAATCCTTCAAACCATATTCCTCTTTCTATGTGTGATGCAGAATGCAGCACCCTTGGAAAGAGGCAGTAATAAGAATAAATAAAGCTACTTTTCCTTGTTAAGCCTCTGTAGTTAAGGCACACCATTTTGGTGCAAAAGGAGGTTTACAAGTCTTTATAACTGTGGGTTTGCTTCAATATACATGGGTGGATGTTTGGGAATGCCCAACCCCTACCCGATGCAAAGTAACACAAGGCAGCGCTATGAGCTGTTTTGCGTTACTTTGTATTTACTAAATCGCACAAAGCCACGGAAAGTGGCTTTGCGTGGCTTAGCAAATGCCGAAAATGATTTTGCATCAGGACTGCGACGCAAAGAGATGCGACCATGACACTAAACCATAGTGAATCTGGGCCCATGTTTTGTATTTCCTTGAAGTACTTTTTTGTAACACTTTGAAACAGGTTTTCCCTATCGTATCTGGCCAACACAGAAGGAGCACCCAGAGGTCTCTGCATTAGGTTTTGGCCTTATGCCTCACAGTAAGATCTGATAAGCCTGAGGTGAAACTGAGTAGGACAGGGAGACGGATGGTACTGCCACCTTAGGCAAGATGACCACCAAGAAGTGAAAAAGAATCATCATAAGTGTGCAATCAAGGAAATGTCAGTCAAATAAAAGAACTAAAAAAAACACTTTCATAATTTAGGTGCCAGACATTTTCCACAGATGTTGTTCGGTAATATATGACATCTGCTCACGCCTTCGCTCTAGCCAGACACTAGATTCAGAGTTATGGCTGTTGGAGCTCCCCAGCTGTCAGTGTCCGACAGCTTCTGCTGAGCATGAAAACACCTAGGGAGCAAGAACAATGGCAAGCCCCTAATTTCACTCGTCCTGCTTGTTGGGAGTATGACAAGGCTCCAGAGAATACATTTCCCCCAAAATTATCCAGGACTGGCATTAGAGTAGTAAATCATCCTCTGCACGATTATATGGGAATATTTCTTAGGCTCTGCTTCGAGTATCAGTGGAAGCATAGACATTTCATTAATTCATATAAAAACAAAAAAATGGAGCGTTTTAACTATTAGAACTCTGACTCGAAGACTGAAATGCTAGAGCAGTTTATCTCGATAAAGATTCCATCTAAAGGTGCAAAAAACCTGATGCAGGGGATTTACCAGAAAAGGCTTTTTGCATTCTTTTGCACAGCACGAGCCCATGACTCTTCGACAGACATTCAAGGATTCTGAGTATTCCTCGTGGTAGTTCTCGATGCCAAGACTCAGGAACTTCAACGCGCTTGGCGCCCGTAGTCTCTTAAACTGGCTGCACTATGTGCCAAGAAGCCAGGGTGAGCTGGCAAAGAGTCAACCACTTTGGCACTCGCCCGTGCTACACCCCTTCAGCTTTGTTATCCACATGGTAACAAAGACATTCTCTGATGAATTCTGCACCTCATCTGAAAGGATCACAACTGTATGTTTTAGGTCTGGCTTGACATTTCAGTTGGCTGCAAGAGCTATTGTTACCAATAACATATTGGTTGTTTGGGAATGTATTAGTTCTCCTATATAGTGTTTATATTGCACTGTATGGGAAACGATTTTATATTTTCTAAGTACACTGAATCATAATGCATAACATTCTTTATCTCATGAATGTCTTGTGTACAAAAAGCAATATATATTTCTGTTTTGTTTCTTCACTGCAGCAGGCGTCTTAAAACTATTTTATTCAAGACTGAAGAAGAAAGCCAGATCTATTGACTTTACCAATTTCTACTCTTCCCATGGGACTCTGACCGACTCAGAGAAAGCTGGCCAACCTAACTGTCACTTGCCACTTAATAAGCTCCAGTTTGTCTTCACAGCACCACCAGTTCACTGTCAACACAATCAATTCCCCCTCATAAGAGAATTAAAAAAATACATATTGAAATTAAGCTGTTATATGAGCAAGAACAGGTATTAAGCCTACTCTAATGTAAACAAAGGGACCTTGCTACACTGCCCTGCACCACAGGGAAAGGGTAGAAGTGTGCCGTATCTGCAAGATACAGCGCATTTCTGCCCCCCCCCTGCTGTGCTGGTGCCCAATGGGATGCCTGCGTTGCCGACAGGATTGTTTCTGTGCAGGGAGGGACACCTTCCGGCACAAAAATAATCCATGAAGGCAAAACAAGGAGCACTAAAGAAATTTGGGCAGTGCCTTGTAAATCTGGGAATCCATCAAAATCCACGGATGTTGCATGTGAAAACCCATTGCAATGCCCATGGAGCGCCTCCATGACGCAGTGTAAGGGAACTCAGCGACTTGCGCTGCGTTGCCTTTCACCATATCTACAAGGCCTTAAAAAGCTGCTCAAAGTGCCTTTGCGTGGCGTTGTAGATATGGGCCTTCAAAATGCACCACCGGTGCATCACACAAAGTGACAAACTGGTGGTGCACAGGGCTTGTAAATAAGCCCCACAATATATTCAAACAGAGAAATAATATTTGAAGGTTGCAGTTGTGGCAAGGTAAGAGAAAAGTGACTAGCGAAAAAATGAAAATAATTATAGATCTCGACTTAGGGGCAGTGGTAGAAGGATTAGAAAAGCAGGCAGACACTTACACAAGATCTCACAAGAAACACTTAGAGGAAACGTTACAATCAGCTGCAGACTCTTTCAAAGATTGCATTTCATAAAATCTCAATACCTAAATTAGATGATAAATTGCTCCTATCAGTCATAGAGAAATTGAACGTACTACTGTAGTATGACTTGCTGAAAGTCCCCAGGACAAGATGGTTTTGGAAATTAGGCCCATATTTATACTTTTTTAGCGCTGCATTTGCGTAATTTTTTTATGCAAAAGTGGCGCAAACTTACAAAATACAATTGTGTATTGTAAGTTTATGCTGCTTTTGTGTCAAAAAGCGGCACAAATGCGGTGCTAAAAAAATATGGGCCTTAGTTTTATAAGACTTTAAGAAACTGCTTAACATTTTTTTCCAAAACTGTGTCAGCATATGCCATCCGAAGGTTGCCTGCCTGGGCCCTTTTTGGTAAAGTATTTTGTGCAAATGTATATCATACAGATTCATCAACCTTCTCAATACCGATTTTAAACTTTGTATAAAAACGATTGCTACCAGATTGCCATTCGTTATGGGAAGCATGGTGGCAAACGTATTGAGATAAACCACTTTTTGCACAAACTCATTTTCTTTTTGACGAAAATGATTACTGATTACTTTTTTAGATGCCAAAAATATTTTTTGACTCGGTGAACTGGAAATTCCTATACGAAGTTTTTACCACTACTGAAGAGCCCATTCATACTAATTTAATCAATGACAGAAATGTACTGCGGCTTTTCAGCTTGGTTAACTATTATGGGGAAAGAGATGCAAAGATTCTAATGTCCAGCGGGATAAGAAAGAGTTGCCTGCTAATCCGACCTCTTTTTGCGCTCTCCATCGAACCACTAGCAATGATGTGGTCTTCTGTGACCGCAGAAAAAATATATAAAGAGCTCAGAAGGTTGCCAGATAGATCTATGGGGTACCCGGGTACAATGTCAACCCAGATAAGACAGTGGGGGGCATATTTATACTCTGTTTGCGCCGAATGGGCGTCAACAATTTTGACGCACAATCGGCGCAAACCTTGCCCCATATTTATACTTTGACGTCCGACCCCGCGGGCGTCAAAATTCCACCATGTGCGTCATTTTTTGGAAGGGGGAACCAGCCTTGCGTTAATTATATGCAAGTGTCCGTTCCCTTCCAAAAAATGACTTTAAGGCCTGTGCCCCATATTTATACTCTGACGTCATTTTGACACACAGGAGGGGGTGGGCCTTAAAAAACGACGCACAGCCTGATGGGTGCCATTTTTTAACGCCTGGGTCAGGGCAGGCGTTAAGGGACCTGTGGGCTCGGAAGGAGACCAGAGGTGCCCTCCCCTGCTCCCAGGGACACCCCCTGCCACCCTTGCCCACCCCAGGAGGACACCCAAGGATGGAGGGACCCATCCCAGGGAAGGAAAGGTAAGTAAAGGTAAGTATTTTTTTCAGATTTTTTTTGTGGCATAGGGGATCCTGATTTGGGCCCCCCTACATGCCACTATGCCCAATGACCATGCCCAGGGGACATAAGTCCCCTGGGCATGGCCATTGGGCAAGGGGGCATGACTCCTGTCTTTGCTAAGACAGGAGTCATGTCAATGGAGGTTGTGCGGCAAAAAAAATGGCGCAAATCCGGTTTGAGGCCTGAATTTTGCCTCAGACCTGCCCCATTTTTTGACGCACAACCCCCATTTTCCCATACGCCGGCGCTGCGTGGTGTGAGTCTTTTTTTTTTACGCACACCAGTCCGCAGCGCCGGCTAACGTCATTCCATAAATAAGGCGCCCGCATGGTGCATTGGAATGGCGTTAGCCGGCGGTAAAATTTTTGACGCACAACTGCGTTGGCGCAGTTGTGCGTCAAAAAGTATAAATATGGGCCTGGGTTTTTTTCAGGACAGAAACAGAAGTGTTTTCTGCAAACCTAAGTACCCTAATTAGCAACGGCCACAAGCAAATCTCTCGATCAAGTTAGATCGAAATTTATCCGAGTTATATGAATTGAATTATGTGATCCTACTTAGCAAAATGCAAAGAGTGCTGAAAAAAAAAAAATCCTTTGAGTTTCACACTAATTGGAGTGCGTCCTTATTATCAAAGCCACCCAATGCTACTTAGCAAAGAGATTTGTCACTCATTAAATTCAATGATTAACTGATTTATTTGGGTGAGAAAATGATGTTGGTTAGAACACACACATATATATATATATATATATATATATATATATATATATATATATATATATATATATATATATATAATCACTTAACTGACATATGCTTACCATTTCGTTGCAAAGGTATGCTTGGTAAAGGCATATGTGAGGTAAAGACGTGTGGTAAAGGCAATGCATGGTGAAGACTTTGTGTGGCAAAGATGCATTGTAAAATCATTGCGTGGTAAAGACCGAGTTGTATTGCATGTTTACCATACTTTCGAGGATATGGCAATGCAGTAGTTTGAACGATGCTGTCTTGCAGTTCATTTGGACTGTCAAAACGGCACATAAACCCAGATGTATCTAGAGACATTGATGTGTCACATTGGAAATGAAACTACCGCAGGCACAGAAAGGCTTCTCGCTTAGATTTGGGCTCCCTACATTTTTAAAGAAAATAATATTTCGGACCTTAAAGAACTTTTTTGTAAATATTATATAATTGTATACATTAATGTGCAACTCATACTGAGAAGACCCTGAATGGCATTAACATTCACCTTTATGGACTAATGCTTCAATACCATCAGAGTTTCTGGAGGAATGCGAATGCTAGTTCCAAAAATGTTTAAATGAGCGAAGCCAAATAATGACTAAGGACCCTTTTAAAACACTCTAGAAATAGCAAAATAAATGTGGATTGCCAAAGAAGGAATTCTTTTTTAAGTATCCTTAACTCCGGAAATGATTTCTCACTAAGCAACACATTACAGGTAGTATATCGGGAAAATAAATTAGTTTATCAGTAATTGCACAGTTCGAATGAATCTCCTCTAAGTATAAGGTGCTAGAATCACAGGAGAGACTGATTTAAATAAGATGATATAGAAATGGGAGCAAGGAGGTACAGATCTCACTAGAGAGGACATTTGTGAGAAGGTGCACACCTTATTAACAGGAGCAAATGTAAGATGCTCTTTATAGGTTTCAATATTTAGGGCCTCATTAACCATCGGCCCACCAGCCCGTTGTGAAAAGACCGATATGGAGGTCTTCTCACTGGGCCTATTACGACTTTCTGCACTGGGCTGAAAGGCAGGAACCAAGATTCCTGCCCATCAGCTCAGTGGGAAAGGTGAAACAGCATTCTTCCTGGCTCATAACAGAGCCGGCAGCAAAGCTGCCCCAAGCAGGGTGCACAAGCACCCTTGAAATGCGCACAGCGCGGATATCAAGGATGCTGGGCAGGAAGACCCCTGCTACAGCATGGGCAGTGCCGGGCCCTCCTATGGCCCCCTGCATCCTTTTCATGGTGGGGAAACCACCATAAAAAGGCTGGCGGAGAAGAAGGTAATCAGCACTGCCGTGGCTGACTACAACCAAGACCACAGTCAGCCCATCGAGATCTTTGATCCTGGTGGGAACAGCGATCTGTAGGCGGGTCCGCCCACCTGTCTTGTAATGAGGCGGTCAGATAGCCACTGAGGTCTGACAGCCATTGCTGGGCTGGCGGTCCTAGGACTGCCAGCCTCGTAATGAGCCTGTTAAGCTGACTACCCATTGATTAAAATATATAGCTGGTGTCCTAAAGCCAGCCCCACCTGCAAAAAGTGCCAGATTTTACTAGGAACAAGAGAACATGTGATGATGGAATGCACCAATTGAAATCCTATTGGGGTACAATTATAGGGATTTTGCAGATTAGGATTGGGCTAGTGATTGAAATAGCTACCAAAACAACGCTTTCACAAGTCCTGTTATCTTCTGTGCTAGTTTGAAAATGGAAGGACCTCCCTTTTTTTTTAGTGAACTTGGCAGCTAGGAAAATAACTGCAAAAAATGGAAGGCTATATTCTCACTTACGGTAAAAGATTGATGACTGAGATATTGCTAAATATGAGAGATGTCATGGTATGGCACGGAAGGATGGAAATGGATGGTAACCTAAAGAGAAAATTATTACAAAAACTGGCCACTCAAAGTACACATACAGAATATACAGTATGATATTGCTTCCTCCCTCCCTATCCTTTACTTACCTGTGGTGGGGAGAACATGGTATTGTATGTCACTTCTATTGCTTTCTCAATATTGGTATTTATAAAGCATTTAAAGATTCAATAAAAAATATAGGCCCTCATTACAACCCTGGCGGTAAATGCCGCTTACCGCTGTGCAGAAGACCGCCAGCATACTGCTGCGGCCGCGGAATTCCGCTACAGCTGTTACAACCAACAGCTCGGAATCCGCCATAATAAAGACACCCACACAAGTCCACCACACCAAAGGTCAGTGATAAACTGGCTATAACAAAACCGACACCGTCACTCCAACAGGAATACTCCTACACTATCACGACCCACGAATCAACGGGGCAGTCTTCCAACTGCGGTAATCCATTGGCGGTACACACCACAGCGCTCAAAATACACACACACTTACAAAACACAACCACATTGGACAATTCGAAATACACACACCTGATACACATACACACACCACACCCACACACCCAATCCAATATAAAGCACACACCCACATCACCCACAAACCATTACTACCAGAATTCTGAAACCACGCCAGAGAGAGACACCACCATAAACAACACCAGCATCCACAGACACAACACCCTCACTTACACAACATCCACGCACCTCAAACAACACACAACAACACATCCCCTCACTCATCACAACACACACCACCTTACACATCACCCACACCACATCATGGCACCTCAACGACACCCCAGGTTCTCTGAGGAGGAGCTCAGGGTCATGGTGGAGGAAATCGTCCGGGTAGAGCCACAGCTATTCGGATCACAGGTGCAGCACACCTCCATTGCAAGGAAGACGGAGCTATGGCGCAGAATTGTCCACAGGGTCAACGCAGTGGGACAGCATCCAAGAACTAGGGATGACATCAGGAAGAGGTGGAACGACCTACGGGGGAAGGTACGTTCCGTGGTCTCCAGACACCAGATTGCTGTACAGAGGACTGGCGGTAAACCACCACCTCCTCCCCCACAACTAACAACATGAAAGGAGCAGGTCTTGGCAATACTGCATCCCGAGGGCCTCACAGGAGTAGCAGGAGGACTGGACTCTGGTAAGTCAACTCCTTACTACCTTATCCCCCACACCCTACCTGCATGCCATCACATACTCCCACCCTCACCCCATCACTCCAACACCTCACATATGCTCCACTATCACAACCCACCCACCCCAATACCAAGCCCTGCATGCAACACCAAAGCATGGACATCCATCAACAAAGCATGTCCACTACATATACCTACACAGACCCCAAACCAAATATCACACAAGGACCAAGCCAAGAATGCAAGCACCTGAGTACAAGGTCACTCACCCACCGCACACGAAGTCACACACAGATGCAATAATCATGCCTTTACACCCCTGCAGGACCCTTACCCAACGTCACTGGACAGGAGGTACCAGACATATCCAGTCCCCCCACAGAAGAGACCCACAGTGATGACAGTAGCTCTGCACATCTGGATCAAGATGACCAGCCCGGCCAATCAGGGACCTCGGGACAGTCGGTTCCCCTGACACTGGCACAAGCCACCACAGAGCCTCTCCCCTCAGTAAACACCAGCACAGCACCCCACCCAGCGGGCCCATCCCTCTTTCCCCAGGACACGTCAATCAGCAGTGTGTCCACCACTACAGGGAACCCATGCAAACCCACCAACCCAAGAAAATCAGGGTCCTGGGGGCAGTGGCATTGGGGACACGGTTTAGGGGACAGAGGCTCAGGAAAACAGGGAAGCTGGGAGGACTGCTGTGCGACAGGGGGAGGACAGGCCCAGGGAACCCACTCTCCACGAGGCCCTCTCCAACATCATGGGAGCTTACCATCATTCCCAGGAGACCATGGCAACGGTACTGGCCAAGTTGTAGGAGACCCAGCTGCTGCAGGAGAAACACTATCTGGGGATCAGGGAGGACCTAAGGTCCATAAACAACACCCTGGTCACCATTGCAGGAGTGCTGCAAGACCTTGTTAACACCAGGAGGGACACTGTGGCACAACAAGGGGCCACTGACACTAGCCTGGACGATGAATAGCCCTCCACCTCCGCCGGTGCTAGTGGACAGGAGGCACCGCCACAGGAACACAACACCAGCACCCCACCCCCTGCAGATGGAGAACCACCCCGCAAACGGTCCCTGAGATCCAGGAACAAGACAGAGAACATTGCCAAGACCCCTGCCAGGAATGAGACCCCCCCTGAATGTCACCCTTCTGTCCCACTTTGTCACCCTGTCCATCCTTCAACTGCCATTGCTCCACTTCCTATGCCCCTTTGGAAAATGCACCTGTAAAACAAATAGACTGGACTCTGCCATGGACATTTCTCCACCATCTTCCCTGCCCATTTTACAACCCCCTCCACTTATTTGCAAAGAAATAGACACACTTCAATCACAAAACAATCTGGAGTCAGTCTGTGCTTTCACAAACGTGTAATTGCAATAACCATGGAATATAGCAATGTCAATTTACTTGTGCATATACCGATGTAACACAGCTGTAGGCCTGGAGGAAATATAGCAGAGGGCACAAAGTTGGACCCACATCTGTGAAATGGAAAGGCAAAGTGGCAAGTCAGGGTCCATACACTGAGTGAAAATGACAGACTTATGCTATCTCCAATAATAGTATGAGATATGGGAGGCAGTGACATCTTCTTACCTGTGGATCACTGGAAGTATTGCATAATTATGTTGTTTCTGTTGTCGATATCCTCTTCTTCTGCCTCCTCTTCTTCACTGTCCACAGGGTCCACAGCTGCCACAAGACCACCATCTGGCCCATCCTCCTGCAGAAAAGGCACCTGGCGTCGCAAAGCCAGGTTGTGCAGCATACGGCATGCCACGATGATCTGGCACACCTTCTTGGGTGAGTAGTAGAGAGATCCACCTGTCATATGGAGGCACCAGAATCTGGCCTTCAGGAGGCCGAAGGTTCGTTCAATCACCCTCCTAGTTCTCCCATGTGCCTCATTGTAGCGTTCCTCTGCCCTTGTCCTGGAATTTCTCACTGGGGTCAGTAGCCATGACAGGTTGGGGTAAACAGAGTCACTTGCAAATATGGAGGGACAACTGTTAGACACACACTAACCCGTAGGGACAACCCCATACTCAGACACCTATTCACAATGTATTGTGTCCTTGTCCTCACCTATTAGCCACACACGGTGCCTCTGTAGTTGCCCCATCACATAAGGGATGCTGCTATTCCTCAAAATGTAAGCGTCATGCACTGAGCCAGGAAATTTGGCATTCACAAGGGAGATGTACTGGTCTGCCAAACACACCATCTGCACATTCATCGAATGGTAGCTCTTCCGATTTCTGTACACCTGTTCACTCCTGCGGGGGGGTACCAATGCCACATGTGTCCCATCAATGGCACCAATAATGTTGGGGATATGTCCCAGGGCATAGAAGTCACCTTTCACTGTGGGCAAATCCTCCACCTAAGGGAACACGATGTAGCTGCGCATGTGTTTCAGCAGGGCAGACAACAATCTGGACAACACGTTAGAGAACATTATCTGGGACACCCCTGATGCAATGGCCACTGTTGTTTGAAAGGAACCACTTGCCAGGAAATGGAGTACTGACAAGACCTGCACTAAAGGGGGTATCCCTGTGGGATGGCGGATAGCTGACATCAGGTCTGACTCCAACTGGACGCACAGTTCCTGGATTGTTGCACAATCAAGTCTGTAAGTGACTAATATGTGTCTCTCTTCCATTGTCGACAGGTCCACCAGTGGTCTGTACACTGGAGGATGCCGCCATCTCATCACCTGCCCCAGCAGACGTGCCCTATGGAGGAGAACAGCGAGCAGAGAGTCAGCCAGCACTGAGGTATCACAAAATGTAATTTGCTCACATTTATGAATCCGCAATGTTCCAGTAACTGTGTGTATTCAAGGCCTACATTGGTGTGACGCAGTTAATATTAATGCCATGTGGCCCCCTGAAATGGCGGCTGTCTGACCTGTAAGGTGGGAGAAGGGGATATGAGGTAACTGCGCTGGCGTTGTACACTGTCGCGGTGGGCGGTCGAAGATCACGGCGCAATCCAGCATTGGTTAACATTGGACCCTATGGGTCCGAGGAGCCAATGACGATGTACGCCAGTGGTGACTGTATGCACCGCCGCGGACGTGACTGCCATTTTCTGTCTGTTCACTCACTTGATACCTGACCTTCAACAGGAGAGGACCTACACTGCAAGTGCTGCTGTGACCTGTGTCTGGAAGCGACAATGGCTACAGTGTCTGGGGAAAGGGCCGCTGCCTTCACTTCGGATGAGTTGGAGAAACTGGTGGATGGGGTCCTCCCCCAGTACACACAACTGTACGGTCCTCCAGACAAACAGGTGAGTACACTGTGAGTATTCTGCATGGGCAATGCCTGTTTTGAGTGGTGTGGATGGAAGATACATGGGGGGAGGGGCTGAGGCCTGCATGTGCGAACGGTGAGTGCATGTGCGTCAGGGCAAGGGTGGGAACGGGGGCCAATGAGTATGACGGTCCGGATGGGTAAAGATTTTCCTTTCCCCCTGTACTATTCCTCTAGGTCAGCACCCACCAGAAGAAGGCTATTTGGGGTGCCATCGCCAAGGACGTCCAGACCCTGGGGGTCCACCACACACGGAGCACCCACTGCCGTAAAAGATGGGAGGACCTGCACCATGACCCCCCTGATGTTCCGGATCCTGGCAGTGGCATATCCGGAGTTGTATGGGCGCTTGAGGGCATCATAGCAGCTACAAGGGGGTGAGTACACTCTCATTTAGCTGACTGCACGCATTACGAGGTGTCTGGGTGGGGGAGGTGGGCATTGGGTTCCCCAAGGCCAGGGCGATCTTGGTAGGCAAGGTCCCTTGTGAGGCAGGCTCTGTGGCACCCCAACCCCACTAGTGGTTAGTGCCATCTACACCTAGTCAGGCTCCTGTGACTTCCAGGTGTGCAGCAATTGGGCTTGAACCTTGTACCCCATGGGCACGTGATTAATCTAGGAACTATAAGTGCATGGCATAGGGCAGAGGGCTGCTGTGCCTGTTGTGTCCGCCAACGGTAGTGGTGTTGCATGCACTGAACATTTCTTTCTCCTGTCTCCCCCACCCTTTTTGTGGTCACCAGTGGGACGGAGGGCGAGGGGAGCTCCACGGCGGGGACAGGAGCAGAGACCAGCGACTCCTCCTCTGATGGGAGCTCCGTTGCGGTGGCGGGCCCCTCTGTGCCCCCCACATCAACAGGTACAGCCGCCAACCCCCCTACCAGCACTGCCTTCCCAGCAGCCCCTCAGCGTGTGTCCCGTGCCCGCTCACCCAGGAGGGTGGCCATCTCCTTCGCCCCAGGCAGCCCTGCTGCCCTCAGTGAGGAGGCTATTGACCTCCTGAGATCCCTCACTGTTGGGCAGTCTACCTTTCTGAATGCCATCCAGGGTGTTGAGAGGCATTTGCAAAAAACACATGCATACCTGGAGGGCATTCATTCTGTCCAGGCAGCCCAACAGAGAGCATTTCAGGCTCTGGCCTCAGCACTGATGGCAGCCATTGTCCCTGTGTCCAGCCTCACCCCTCCAACCTCCTCCACCCAGACCCAGTCCCCTGTACCTCAGCCTATCCCAAGCACACCATCAGACCAGCATGCACACACATCAACACACAAGAGTGGCTCAGGCAAACATAAGCACCACACATCCCACAGGCACTCACACAAGCATCATACCCATGTACACATACCAACATCCACTTCCCCTACTGTGTCCCCCTCCTCCATGTCTCCCTCCTCCCTCCCAGTCTCGTCTCCACTCACACCTGCATGCACTACATCCTCAGCCACTTCCTCCATCACCAGCACGCCCATCACCAGCACGACCATCACCACACACCGCTCACGTGCAATCCCCACCCCCACTACCATTCACACATCCCCAGTGTCCTCTACCAGTGTGTCAGTGAGCCCTCCTCCCAAAGTACACAAACGCAGCCACACACCCACCCAACAGCCATCCACCTCACAACAGCCTCCAGCCCATGCACCTTCACCCAAATTCAGCAGACATACTCCTCCTACAACCACTACTTCTTCCTCCACTCCCAACCCCCCTCCATCTACCCGTCCCAGTGTGTCAAAAAAACTTTTCCTGTCGAACATTGACCTCTTCCCTACACCTCCCCGCGTCCTTCCCCTAGAGCCATGCTTTCCAGGTCCCAGCCCAGCACCTCCGCCACCACATCCCCAGGAACAGTGGTGCCAGCAACTGCGGGGTCATGGAGTGAACCAACCATCAGGGCTGCCAGTGTGCCACGGAGCGAGGGCAAGGACATTCTGCCACCTGCCAAGGTGAAAAAGGTGCCACATCCCAGAGGGAGAAGCCGAAAACACCTGCCACCAAAGGGTCAGGGAAAATGAAAGGGGATAGTGGCAAGACAGCTGCACAACGATCAAAGGTCGGGAAGGGCCAAAAACTGAAGGGCAGGTCAGGAGAGGGCATGGTGGCACCGACTGAGGGACCAGTGTCACACCTTCTGTCCACGTCCACGCCAACCTGTACGGCGGAGAACACCGCCACCTGCACTTCCACCTGCACCGTCACAGACTCCGCAGCCAGCACCGCTGCCACAGACCCCGCCGCCAGCACCGCCGGCACAGACCCCGCAGCCAGCACTGCCACCACAGACCCCACAGCCAGCACTTCCGCCACAGACCCCGCAGCTAGCACCGCCGCCACAGACCCCGCAGCCAGCACCATCTCCACAGACCCTGCCGCAAACACCGCCGTGACTGACAACGCCGCAAGCACCGCCACGATTGACACTGCCGCAAGCACCGCCAGCGGCCCCACGACGTCCTCAGACAGTGGCACCACCGAAGACATGGCTACCATCCCCAGTGGTCAATCGTCGGAGGCTGGTGGTGAGTTCCAGGACCCTGGGCAGCTTCCATGAAGCATCACTCTCATCACAGTTGTCACCTGCATATGGAATACGAAGCCGCAGCAGTGTGGGGTATGTCTCTGCCTCCATGGCGTATCATGCTACCTGTACCTCGGCAATCTTGTGGCACACACACCCAGGCGAGTGTGTTGTTCCGACCACACTGCACGTGGAGCACTCTGGGCACAAAGCCCCCTCCAGAACCAGTGGAGTATCACATCCACTACCTCAGTCCTTGGCAGGATGAAGCACTCTGGGCACCATGCTCCCTCCAGAACCAGTGGAGACTGTTATCCACTTGACAGACTTTGGCTTGGCATTCCCCAGGATAAAGCAGTGGGCAAACCACCCACTTGAAAGACTTGAGAGACTGTGGCTTTGCACTCCCCAGGATAAAGCAGTGGGCAAACCACCCACTTGAAAGACTTGAGAGACTGTGGCTTTGCACTCCCCAGGATAAAGCAGTGGGCAAACCACCCACTGAACAGACTAGAGAGACTGTGGCTTTGCACTCCCCAGGATAAAGCAGTGGGCATGAAGCCCCCTCGTGAGCAGTGGCGTCGTGCGTTCATCAGGCTGAGGTGCCCCCCCTCCCCCTGAGGTGCCTGTATATTTTCGATTTGATGCCCCTCCAGTGTTCTCTCCGTTTGGAGTCCGGTATCATGTGTGGGCCTCGCCGATGCATTTTGGGCCCAGTGGTCGAGGGACGTGTGCGTGTGTGTGTCACTCTCTTTTCCCTCCCCCCTCCCCCCTCCCCTGTGTTGTAGGTGCAGTACTCACGTGGTCGTCGCCGCCGTCGTTGGAGCTCCTGATAGAGGAGCAGGAAGACCATCATCGGCAGATTCTGCAATTCGGGCTCCATGGCGTCCTGGTTACTCGTTGGGTGTGGTGAGGTGAGTGTTTTACCTTCTGTGTACTGTTTCCGCCGTGTTTTTATTCGCGTTGGTTCCGCCCCGGAAAAGGTGGCAGATAGGCCTGTTGTGATAGGGTGGGCGGTACATTGTCTCCCGCCTGTCTGTTGGCGGTGTCCGCCGTGCTGTTTGTTTGTACTGCAGTGGCGGTCGGAGTGTTAAAGTGGCTGTCTATGTTGGCGGTTTCCGCCACGGTTGTGATTCCATTTTGTTTTCCACCAGCCTGTTTGGCAGGGTTGTAAAGAGGGCCATAATCTATTCCTTCGCCATGAAAAGTGAGGAATACCTTGGTGAAATCGATCTGGCAGGATGAGTAACACAAAATTAAGTTGTGAAAAGCACAATGCTTACATTTCATTTATGTACCTCTCAGGTGATGTTCATGACCATTAGGAATATCTTCTCCACCATTTGAGAGGTCATGAAAGTATTTGTAAATCAATATTTTACTTTAAAATATATGTGAACAAGCACTGGCAAAGCCAAAAGATGGGGACTTTGCCTACCCTAGACGTTTTTGTAAACATATATATTCAGCATCAAAAGTGTAAAAATAATAAAAAGATAAAATGCATCATCTAAAGGTGGAGTGAATACGTTTTGTGAAAAATAGTAAACAAAAATGTATCTATAGTCAAAATAGGAAAACAATCATAAAATAAAAATGGAAATTATAGCAGAGATTGGCCTACAAGACCTTGCACTAAAGGTGACTACTTTCAAGATGGATGTGCACATGTGCACAAACAAAACACCATCACTCAAAATGAAGAGAGACAATGGCTTGAGCTAGCTGACCCATTGCCCCATTCTAAATGCTGTCAAGGTAGGAACTAAAATGTGAATGACACTTGAATAGACAAATGAATAAAAGAGGCTGCCCAAAAGTCCTGCATCTCTACATAGCTATATGTATATTTCAGACTCGCCAACCTGCAAAACAATTTCACAGTGCGAGGGAGGGGCGGTGCTTTGGAGTGGACAGGGCATCATGCATATTGCTATCTGAGAATCACTGTGTCCTCCAGAAACCCCTTCACGCCCCCCTCCCCACAAAAAAAACTAAGGGTTTCGGAGACTGTCGCCGATGTCCTTAGGTATTTTCACACCCCTTTATGGGCATTGGCTGCTTAAAGACTCCCAAAAAGAACTGAAACCCATGAAGCTGACAAGGCAGCAGAAGCTGTCTCTAGGCCAGTACTAAATGTACATAACATTGCAGTCCTCAAAAAGGAAACTTTGGGGGTCATTCCGACCCTGGCGGTCAAAGACCGCCAGGGCCGCGAATGACGGAAGCACCGCCAACAGGCTGGCGGTGCTTCCTAGCCCATTCTGACCAAGGCGGTAAAGCCGCGGTCAGAAAACCGGGGCCGGCGGTTTCCCGCCGGTTTACCCCCGGCTGGGCGAATCCGCCAGGGCAGCGCTGCAAGCAGCGCTGCCTTGGGGATTCTGACCCCCTTCCCGCCAGCCTGTTTCTGGCGGTTTTCACCGCCAGGAAGAGGCTGGCGGGAACGGGTGTCCTGGGGCCCCTGGGGGGGGGCACTGGCATGGGCAGTGCAGGGGTCTCCTAACAGGGCCCAGGGCGGCTTTTCACTGCCTGCTTAGCAGACAGTGAAAAGCGCGACGGGTGCAACTGCTCCGGCTCCTGTGTTGCGGCCCTCATTCCCGCTGGGCCGGCGGGCGCTAACTTGCTTAGCGCCCGCCGGCCCAGCGGGAATGTCAGAATGCTGGAAGCGGTATTTTGCCGGGTGGCGGCCAAATGGCGCTTCCCGCCTGGTGGGCGGCAACCGCCGCCCGCCAGAGTTAGAATGAGGGCCTTTGTTGTTAAGAACACCCAGCTCTCTCCAGGTGAAATTACATTTGTAGTGTATTTGTTTGATCTATTCCACAAGAAGTGGTCATCATGCTAACATGACCAAAAAGTAGTGGTCACATTCAGATAAGAAATTGATGAATGGATGTGAGGGATGAAGAATTGAACATGACAATATCCCATATGAGGAGCACATTTACAACGTATTTACTAAAGTAGGTATCAGAACTATTTTCAATGTGAAGATGGCGGGGTACTGACGGATTTGTAGAAAAGGATGCTTAGGTGTATTGTCTTTGTATAAGTGGTGTGCTTTGAGGGTAAGTTTTAACTTAAGAACAGGGTCTTACACGGGCCTGTAGTCTTTTTGGCAAGGGCCACCCTTCAGGGGGACCCTCATTCAACCTAAGTCCTTTGAATATCAGTGAGTCTCATTTTATGGTATGGCACTGCTGTGGAAAGGAGTGGGCAGCGCACATTGAACGTGGAAGGGCAATCCTTATGACAGGCCTGACAATTTTAAAGCTGCGAAACATATTGCAGGTACGGGGTGGATTGTGTATGCTAGAAGAACACAGTGTACAAGTTGGCAAGTGCAGCAGCAGTACATCAGAAAGACAAGAGGGTAATAGTGTGTCTGTGTAATGTTTTAAACTTTCGCAGCAGACGTTTTTACTAGGCCTGTGCTTGACAATGATCTGCCTTGCTTGCCTGTGGAATAGGGAGGTCAAGCAATGTTCTAGAGATAAGATTAATAATTTTGTTGAGAGGGAAAAAGAGCGCAGTCAAAATCATTAGGGTAGTAAACAGGGCGTGGCTACCATTGGTGCAGCAGGTGCAGTTGCACCAGGTCCATAGCTGTAATGAGTCCCTTGTACAACAGGAATTGCCTTATTTAACTACCCCAACAGCAGTTAAAGGCACCGGTTTCCTTGCTTGCACCAGAGCCCATAGCACTCCTGCTATGGTCTTGGTAGATATTAATAATTTAGCAGTCTGGAAGGAGAATTTGGAACAAACATTTCTAGCACTAAGTTGTTGAAATCTGGCAGCACAGGCAGAGGAGGAGATAAAAGACACACGTATCAAGGAGAATCTAAGCTCCACCCGAATGCTGTACTTTAGAGTGGTGGAGTGACACTCTCAAAGGATAGATAACAGAGCAGGCTATGCTTATGGGAGAAGAGGAGAGACAGGGAACGTTTATCTCCATTTTTGGATGAGCTTAACATGAACAGGAGTTGGGCCATCTGGTGACAAATGATTATCAGATACTAAGAGATTATTGTGTGGCAAATATAGGCTAAGGAAGAACGATGGAGAACCAGATTTGTGTGTTGTAGAAAGTAAATTAATAATATATATAGGTAAAATAGGAGAGAGCCTACGACCAATTATGTAGGAGTGGGCACAGATTGTGATGAGCACCAGAAACGGTAAATTAATGATTGTAGAGGTGGCAAGCTAGTCATTCTCGGAGTCAGCAATGTCTAGGAAAGAGATAGCTGCAAGTATGGTACTGAAGGCTGCAGCGAGGAAAAGAAGGAGGAGGCTAGAAGAGAGGTGGGTGTGGTGTGCACAGGTGATGAATATTCATCCATGGTAGGGAGTGTGAGAGGGACCTGTTTTTAGACTAGAGGAAGAGAAACTGCCATCTGATGTTATTTTTTATAAAGATTACAGCTTTAAACTGAAACCTCAGCAGCATATTTATTTGGCATATTTTGAAAGATCTTTCACGACTTGCTGTCCGGTTCTAGGTTTTTAACACACCTTTGTACTTTTGTTCTGTTTTTCTGCATTTTCTTCTACCTCAGCAATATGTTGATCCATTTTAGATCTCGGCTATAGCCCACTTTAGCTGTCTGTAGGCAGGACACATTGTCTCCAATACATTATATATAACTACAGTACGCTTTGGATTAGTCATTGGGTCATGGCGGGATGGCTTTGGTGTCTATCTCACTTCTCCTGATTCAATGACTTCCTTCCCTATTACTGTGTTAGTCCTGGCCTGGTGTCACAGTGTTCTGAATGAATGAGCTGTATTTTTTCACTGCACACTTAGGGGGACTCTATTTTTCATTTTGATGTGTATCTTGAGCTCCCCTTATTTCCTCCAGTGCATGTCTTGTCTTGTTGTTTTGGCAAAATATGGAATAAAACATTTTGAGATCCAAAAATATAATGTCAAGAATATTGAGTGGTTTGTTCAAGTCAAGTTCGGCTTTATTTCGGTAAAAAATATACCATAAAAACACATTTACAAACACTCAAATAAATAAAATATCAAATGAATAGCAACCATCACAGTAATCACAAGCTAAAAGTAGTAAAATACAGTAAAAAGCTCAATATAAATACAGATTATAAACCAAATACATACCAATTTTTTTTTTTATATGAGGGGGCCCTTACTACATAGAATGTTCATAAATGTATCAACTATAGAGAAAATTAATCAAACAAGGAATATACAACGTTAAGAACAATTGGCTTTGAATTTTGATCTAATATGCCAGATAGCCTCCAAACATTTTGCTAAACTACAAGCCCCAAGCACATTTGGGTCCGTCCTGCAGATCCTAAGGGCCAATAGACGATTTCTAAATCCCATAGATCTGCAAAACGGTATAATCCAGTGTGCCCTCTGCTTAGAATACGCTGGGCAGTGGAAGAGAACGTGCAGTTCCACATTCCATTGGGCATAAATTAGAAGAGTTATCAGATTTCAACCATCTACAGGTAAAAGTACAAAAAGGGAGCACCCCTATTCTAAGTCTAGTATAAAGTGCTCATGCTAAAGGAGATAAAATCGCATCCAGGTAGTGTTCAAACTTATAATGGCATTTTGTCAATAAAAAACTATTAGTCATACTGAACGAGGATATTTTAGCCAATTTGTCTACTTGTACATTCAACCAATACATATCCTTCACGACCTGGGTAGTGTTTTTTGGCAAAGAGGAAGGATCTGACCAATATTCTCCCAACCCAAGGTCAGCGAAGGATCTTTCGACATACTTAAGCCACCTTACTTTTTTTATAGCATGCACACTTAACAAATCGCTCAACCAAACCCTGTATGGGGTATAAATATCTGCTGACCAGATCTGGATCCATTATCATAGCGGTCTTAGGGCCGCAATATGCGCAATCAAGTGGAGATTTAATCCATTCGGATCGGCAGCGAGGGGGTACTTCTAGGTACTTTCAGGAGCGATTTCACAAAAGAGTTTTCAGCTCTTTCTAAATCATCCAGACAGCAATAACCCCATAACTTGGCACAATATAAGGTACCCCCTCTAGCTTGGGCCCTATATATTTCCGTGGCTGGGGTAATTGCAAACCGGGAAGACCTCGCAGCATACCTCAAGATACGTCCTGACTTTTGTTTCAAACTCATAAGTGACTTCAAAATATGGGCCTGCCATTTTTGGGAATCCTCTAATTTGATTCCTAAATAATCAAAAGCAGTTTCTCTTTCTAGCAACACACCCTCCACATATATAGGTTTCCTCATTTTAAACTTTGTGTCCCCAAAAACCAAATACTTTGTTTTAGCTGCGTTGATTTCCAATCCGTGGCCTTTGCAGAAGGCCATGAACTTAATAAGCAAGTTAGAGAGCCCTGAAGCGGAACGAGATAGCAATAGAGTGTCATCTGCAGATAAAAGGCAAGGGGTCTTTATTATACCCATCCTAGGTGCATCATTATCGCAATCCAAAAGATAGGAAATGCATCCATTAATGAACAAAAGAAAGAGGATTGGGGCCAAGACACATCCCGGTCTCACTCCTCTGCGTATTGGAGTCTCAGGCGTTAGCTCCCCATTTGTCCCCCAGCGAATTCTAGCTAAACCCTCAGTATAGAGACCCTTAATCAAATATAATAATGAGCCCGGTACACCAGCCCTGCTCAAAACATCCCACAATTTGCACCGTGGAACAAGGTCAAAAGCGGATTTAAGATCTACAAACGCTAAAGAGAGTTTCCCTGCATCCACATGTGTGGTTTGTTTAATTCTCTATGTTTATTAATTTTTTGTGTTTTTAGTAAAATAATTTGTTAATTATGAACGGGTTATTATACATTTTGTTACAATAATTATTGTATAATCTGTATAATCTGTAATTGAATAGAATATATCATTATATTACTATCTGAAATTAATTATTATATTAAAAATATTAAAATAAATATTTGAATTATGATTGTTAAAGAAAAATAAAAAATTAAAAATGACATTTAATAAAGTAAAATCATTTAAAATCTGTAATCAAAACTGTTAATTTTATAATTGCTAAAAAGTTATCAACATTAAAATATTTTGACATTTGTTTATGTTAAAAATAATATAATTGTAAAAGTATGTTTTGAATAATTTACATTTTAATTGTTTTTTCTTATTTTGTGATTGCTAATTTCAGATCATAATTTTTTTCTGGTTAAAAGTTTACGAATGGTAGTAAATATTTTATAAAAGATATGAATTGATAGTGATAAGCATATTCTTTTATATGTTAATATTTAATTATGAATATATAGGTTTGCGTCAATTGGAGAGAGAATAGTAAAAGCAACCCTTTTAGTGTCCCAACACCTTCCCCAACTTTGTTTAGATTGCCCTGGGGATAGTAACTAACACTCTTTTAGTGTCCAACAACCTCCCCAAATTGATATTTGTTGCAGTGCGAATAGTAAATGTCACCCCTTTAGTGTCTGAGATCTTCTCCCCATTGGTTAGATGGAAGTGGTAATAGTAAAGGCCACCATTTCAGTGTCCAACACCTGCAACATATTAGTTTACATTGGAGTGGGAAAAGTAAATGTTACCCTTTTAGGGTCCACCACCTTCCCCAAATGTATTTAATAGTGATAAACATATTCTTTAGTATGTTAATGTTTAATGATGGATACATAGGTTTGGCTTAGATTGGAGTGGGAATAGCACGTTACCCTTTTAGTGTCCAACATCTTCCCCAAATTGGTTTAGATTGCAATGGGAATAGTAAATGTCGCTCATTTAGCTGGTCATTCTGACTTCGGCGGTCTTTTCCTTAGCCTACAAAGCCGCGGGTGCCAGAAGACCACCATATCACAAGTACTGAAGGATTTCTCCTACAATTTGGGCGGACCTCCTCCAGTAGTCATGCTGTCAGACAAAGGTGCAGAGGCAGTTCCACCGCCGGCCCCGCCCCGCCAAAAGGACTCCGCCAGCCGTATTACGACCTGTAATACGGCATGGTGGTGTCCTGGTGGCGGGGTACTGCCAGGTCCTGTCTCCTCAGGGAGGAGCACCTCATCGGACGAGGTAAGTGTCCTCCCGAAGGGGAGGGGGGTGGTGTGTGCGAATGGATGTGTGTGAGTGTGTGTATGCGTGTAATGAATGGGGGGATGAGAGCGGAGTGTTTGTGCGTGCGTATATGTCTGTGTGTAAATGTGGTGATGTGTGAATGCTGGGTCGGGATGCGTGTGTGCATGCATGTAGACAGGGGTGGGGTTTGTGTGTGTATGTTGAGAAAAGGAGGGGGTGGGGTATGGAATGTATGCGTGTCAATGGGGGTGAATGGAGTGAGTGCGTGTGTGAGTGGGGGTGTTGTGCGTGTGTGCCTGTATGTCTGTATGAATTTGGGGTGTTGCGTGTGTGCGCCTGACTGTGTGCCTGGGTGTGCGTGTATGTGGGTGCGTGTGTGCATGTATGTGTAGGGGTAGGTTCGGGGATTGGGCGTGGGGTAAAAGTACAGGGATGGGGGTTCACTACTGGGAGCAGGGGTTTACTGGGGGTTCAGGGAGGTTGGGGGTGGGAATGTTGTAAGGGAAGGGATGGTGGGGGGGCTCTTGGGTAGAGACTCTGGGGTGGGAGAGTCATCTACCAGTGACAGGAATGCAAATTCCTGTCGCTGGTAGCCTTTCTGCCAGGGATTTTGGGGCGGTGTAACCGTCACGTAACTCCTGGCGGAAAGGGGACTCTTAATACTCTCTTTCCATTCTAATCTATACTAATTTGTGGAATGTGTTGGGCCGGTGCACAAGAGGTCTAAAACGGCAGCTTGTTTTAAGATGGAGAGGGAAAAATTTATGTCAACCTTTTAGTGTCCAGTACCTTCCCAAAATCTGTATAGATTGGAGTGGAAATAGTTAATGTCACCACTTTAGTGTCCAACCCTTTCTTGAAAATAGTTTATTTTAGAGTAGAAATATGTCGCCCCTTTAGTTTCCAACACCTTCCCCAAATAGTTATAGATTTAAATCAGACTAGTAAATGTAACCCCTTTTGTGTCCAACGCTTTCTTAAAATGGTTTAAGTTGGATAATTGTATAATTTCAAAGTTACATTTTAGTTAAAACTGTATTTGCATGTAGTAGAAATCATTTGTTGTTGGTGTTTACAAATGTATTAAAAAATGTTAGTTGTATGTTTGTAGTAAATATTATTATTCATTACATATTTATACAGTAAACACATGTAAGACATTTCTCTAATTTTATTTGTTTTCAAAGTTTATTTAGTGCATATTTTTACATTTTAAACATATATATTCAACATAAAATAAGCATGTGTACATGGATAAAAACATTTTTAATATATTTGTTTTACATATAAATGTAAATCATATTTGAGTAGTATTGTATGTTGTACATTTTCCACTATTTTCCATTGTTTAACATGTTTTTAACATTTCCTAATTTGTTATATATACATATTTGGAACATAATTGTTTTAGTATAGATTAAATAATTGGGTATATGTATACTATTATTTAATTTATACTTAACATTTGCAAACATTAATTACCTAATTTCTGACATTTTTACGTGTTTCATATTTTTATACACATTTTAATACATTTATTTAACCTTTTGTTAATTATTTCCAGGTATAACTCTGAGGAGATAGTTCTTTTTTAGTTTTACTGTTTGTTGGGACATGTAAGTCCTTTAATGTTTTTTAAGGTTTTTCAGGGTAGTAGGGTGTATGGGGTATATCTAGGGGCTAGTTATAGGGGGTTATTCTAACTTTGGAGGAGTGTTAATCCGTCCCAAAAGTGACGGTAAAGTGACAGATATACCACCAGCCGTATTACAAGTTCCATAGGATATAATGGACTCGTAATACGGCTGGTGATAAATCCGTCACTTTTCCGTCACTTTTGGGACGGATTAACACCTCCTCCAAAGTTAGAATAACCCCCATAGTGTCTTTTGTGGGTTTATAGTTAAAATTGTATTTGCATGCAGTAGAAATCATTAATTAATTAATTAGCATTGTTGGTGTTTACAAATATAATAAAAAAATGTATCTGTATGTTTGTAGTAAATATTATGTATTCCATATTTTGTATACAATAAGCACATTTAAAACATTTCTCTAATTTTGTTTATGTTTTCAAAGTTAATTTAATGCATATTTTTACATTTTAAACATATATATTCAACATAAAATAAACGTGTATATAGATAGAAAACATTTTTAATGTAGTCTTATTATTACATAAAAATGTAAATCATATTTAAGTAGTATTGTATGTTGTACATTTTCCACTTTTTCCATTGTTTAACATTTTGTTTAACATTTCATAAATTGTTGTATGAACAGATTTTGAACATACGTTTTTTCAGTGTACATTAAATAATTGTATATAGTTATACGATTATTTAAGTTATGCTTACATTTGTAAACATTTATTACATCATTTCTGACATTTTTACATGTTTAATATTTTTTATACATGTTTTAATGCATTTATTTAACACTCTGTTAAGAATTTCCTAGTCATAACTATGAGGAGATAGTTTTGTTTTTTAGTTTTACTGTTTATTGGGACATGTAGGTCCTTTTTAATGTTTCAAAAGGTTTTTGAGGGTAGTGAGGTGTAGGGGGTATGTCTAGAGGTTAGTTATAGTTTCTTTTGTGGGGTTTTTGTACATTTAGTTGTATTGTACTGTTTTTCGCTAGTGTTTAGATTTGGGTTTTCATATACCATTTTAGTAATGTATCGTTGTGTAATGTTATATTTTCCTATATTACTTATTTTATGATAATTAAGTGTAATGTATATGTATTTTTGGGAATGTAGTGTGTTTTGCTGATGGGTTTTCTTGTTTACTCCACAGATATATGACTATGAACATGTCCTTTGGCCATTGAGATTTACCTTTTTTTTTAGAACATCACTTTCAGTTTATAATAAAGCAATATGTTTAACTTTGATTTCCTTTTTTTCGGTTTCCATTTATTATTTTCAACAATTTTCAGGTTTTGTATGGTTTATAGATACTTTGGATTGCTTAGCTAGATCACGCTTGGAGGTGTTTTATATTTGCATTTTTTGAGGCTCTTTAGGAAATCTTCTTCCTGTTTGTGATGTATTATTATGTTTGACTATGTGGATACAGCAGAAGATCAGAAGCTGCAGGACAGCAAGTCATTTTTTTTATTTGTTTTTGGGTGGTAAACGTTATATTTTATTGTTGTGTTAATATTATGTGATTGTTCTTTGGAAATTTTTCTTTTATGTATTGTTGTTATTTTACATGGTGGATTAAGTTTATTCTTTGAACTTTTTGGTTGGTGAAGTTTACATTTTTCATATAATTAATTCATATATTATTTTATTATCTCCGTCTTATTTGAACATTGGGATTTTATTTAATGGTTAGATTGATGAAATAAAATAGTGGGCCTCATTACGACTTTGGCGGTTTCAGGACCGTCATGTAGGCAGTGGCTGCCAAACCGCCACCAGGCTGGCGGAGAAGACCGCCAAAGTATGACCATGGCTGTGCTTGACGCTAGCCATCTGCCGGCTGGCGGACACATTTTCCCGTCGGGCAGATTATGAGGTTGCACACTGCCAAGATTTCCACAGCGGTCGCACCACCATGGAAACCCTGGCGAAAACCTACTGTTTAAAAGGAGACACTCACCTTCAGAAAGCTATACTCGTCCAGAGCCGCTGTGGAACCAGAACTACATATCTTCCTGCTACTCTTGCCCAATGACTTCGGGACCAGTGACAACAACGACAGCAACTGTGAATACACCCACTTACCTGTCACTGTTGTAAACTGTCAAAGTACTTATGCACACACAGCATACAAATACGTAGCGGGTGGCAAAGGCGACACACTCACGTAACCCCATACAGGCACTCACATTCATGCACCGCCACATGCACACCCGCACATACATGGTACACGCCCTGCGACCATCACACACACACACACGTCTAAAACACACACCAACCCCCAGATACACAGCACCGGCACAGTCACACTCAACACCACCAAAAGACACAACTACACCACAATAGCTATATCATCAAAGCATTGTCAAGTACACACATTAGACAATACTCATCGACAAATCAAACATACAACACAATGTACCACCACCAGGGAACAAACGCACACAATCATAGATCCAAAAAATGCAGGTTACGCCAGACCCCGCAAACAGACTTCACAATGTAACTAGTATACCATTACACACACACTCATGCACACAGTCCAAGCACACAAAGGCACACAACACTGCAATGGACACATGTCAACACAAACACCACACAATACCAACACAACGATATGTCCCCAACATACACATTACCATTACATAAAAAAGCCATCACTGGTGGACAAATGCAATGCACACAACCACAGATGCTGCCTATACAAAACAGGCAGCACAACCACCACAGACACACAAATGCACACAAACAATGTCAGCCAAGACCAAAACTGCCCTAAATAAACAAATACAGGACAAAGATATAGGCCTCATTACAACCCTGGCGGTCGGTGATAAAGCTGCGGTAATACCGCCAGCAGGCCGGCAGTAATAAATATGAAACTATGACCACGGTGGAAAACACTCAGACAGACAGCTACTTTAACACACTGACCGCCAGGGAGAAATCAACAGGCACCACAGCGGTAACCGCCAACAGCCAGGCGGACGACAATGTACCACCCACAGTAATACGACAAACCTATTCACCACCCTTTCTGGGGTGGTACCACTGATATTAAAAGCCGGGCGGGAGCACTGCGCAGAAGGGAAAAGTCTCACCTCTGGAGACTCAGGGAAGAACCACACCGCCATGGAGCCCGAGCTGCATGTCTTCCCCATGCTCTTCTACCTTCTGCTCCATTATGAACACCTTCTGCTCCATTACGAACACCAACGACGGCGAAGACGACCATGGTGAGTACTGCTGCCTAGCATACAGGGGAGGGGGGGAGGAAAAAGAGAGGGACACACACACATGCAACACCCCCCCAACACCACACACACAACCAGATGCAGTAACATAACATATACACCCCGTACCCCTCAGGAATAATGCAAGGACAACTACTATAGTGTAAAAAGGCTGTGATAACATAAATATAGGTGAAATACGTGCATCCAAATAAAAAAGTATTTACATACTTAAAATGCAAGGGGCACTGCCCAGTCCTCAATGTCCGTGGGCCACAGGGCCACATTACAAAGTCCAAAGCCCAACATCACTCCTGCAACAACACGGAGAGAACACGGCAGGGGCATCAGGTCAAAAATAGACAGGCACCTCAAGGGGGCGGGGAATGGGGGGGCACTTCAGCCGGAAGATGGTACAACACCACTGGTCCTGGAGGGGCCAACATGCTCTGTGCTTGGTACTGGGGAGTTCAAGGCTACCGTCTCTTAAGTGGGTGATTTGACCACTGCCTGGTCCTGGGGAGTGCAAGGCCACAGTCTCTCATGCCCTGTGCTTGATTCTGAGGAGTACAAGGCCATAGTCTTTCAAATGGGTGACTTGCCCACTGGCTGTGGAGGGGGCAACATGCGCTGTGCTTGATCCTGGGGAATGCAAGGCCACAGTCTCTCAAGTGGGTGATTTGCCCACTAGGTTCTGGAGGGGTCATTGTGCCCAGTGAACTTCATCCTGGAAAGGATGAGGTGGTTCTGGAGGGGGCATTGTGCCCAGTGAGCTTCATCCTGGGAAGGATGGGGTGAGAGGATGGCACCTCCACTAGTTCTGGAGGAGGCAACCTGCCCTGTGATGCAGATCTTGGGGAGTGCAAGGTCACAGTCTCTCACCTGGGTGTCAGACCCACAGAATTTGCTGGGGCCAGGCCTCACTACAGCCCATGGACGCAGGACTAAACACTGTCTGCCGGCGGTGAAGGCTCCATCAGTGGTGGCATTGGTGGTGCTGGCAGTAATGGAAGGAGGCTCAAGCCCTTCCCCTGCAGTCTCAGACGGCTGCCCACTGGGGCTGCTGCTGCTGCAGTGGTGCTGGTGGCGGTGCTAGCAGTGGTGGGGGGAGGCTTCAGCCCTTCCCCTACAGCCTCGGACGGCTGCCCACTGAGGCTGCTGCTGCTGGCAGTGGTACTGGTGGCGGTGCTAGCAGTGGTGGGTGGAGGCTCCAGCCCTTCCCCTGCAGCCTCTGACAGCTGCCCACTGGAGCTGCTGCTGCTTGTGTGGTGCTGGTGTTGGCAGTGGTGAGGGGAGGCTCCAGCCCTTCCCTTGCAGCCTCGGATGGCTGAACCACCATGGTTTGTGGTGGGAGCTCCGACTGAGTCCCAGCACCAGGCCTCTTGTTCTTTTTGCCTGCTAGTGCACGCCCCTTGCCAATCCTGCCAGCAGCTGAGGATGACTCCTTGCTCCTATTGGCAGCAGCTGGGGACTGCTCCTTGCCCTTCCTCTCAGCAGCCGGGGATTGCTCCTTGCCCTTCCTTTTACCAGCTGGTGGTGCCCCCTTGCCCTTCCCTTTTCCAGCTGGGGGTGCCTCCTTGCCCTTCCCTACAGCAGCTGGGGTGCCTCCTTGCCCTTCCTTGCAGTACTTGGTGCAGGCACCCTATCATTGTGGCTGCCTGGTGCCCAGGATCCTCTCCCACCTGGTGTAGCTTTGGACACTCCTGTACCCGTGGACTGGGTGGCTGAGTTTCTTGCCTGGGTTTTGACCACCCTGGCTTGATGTGAGGGATGGGGGGGTGGGGAAGAGGTCATTGTTGGTGAGGAAAATCTTCTTAGGGACATGGGGCAGGAAGAGGGAGATCGTTTGGGAGTGGAGGAAGAGGGAGTGGTTGTAGGAGGTGTCAGTCTGCTGTGTTTGGGTGCAGGTGCATGGGCTGGATGCTGTTGTGAGGTGGATGGCTGTTGGGTGTCTGAGTGCTTGCGATTGTGTACTTTGGGTGGAGGGGGCACAGACAGTGCCAGTGAGGGGCATGTGCTGTTAGGTGTGCTGGTGATGGGGGTAGTGGATGAGGATGTAGTGCATGCAGGTGTGAGTGTAGACAAAACTGGGAGGGAGCTTGAGTCGAGGAGGAGGGGGCACAGTGGAGGCAGTTGATTTTGGTATGTCTGCATCTGGATGGTGTTTGTGTGAGTGCCTGTGTGATGAAGTGTGGTGCTTGTGTTTGCCATGTCCACTCTTGGGTGTTGTCCGGGGTGCATGCGCATCTGACTGTGTGCTTGGGATAGGTTGGGGTTGAGGGGAATGGGATTGGGTAGAGGATGTTGGAAGGGGGAGGCTAGAAATAATGAAAATAACTGCAGTCAAAGAGGAGGCCAGAGCCTGGATTGATCTATGTTGGGCCGCCCTACCAGTGTGAATACCCTCCAGGAATGCATTTGTCTGTTGCATTTGGGCTGCCAGCCCCTGGATGGCATTCACAATGGTTGACTGCCCAACAGAGACGGATCTCAGGAGGTCAATAGCCTCCTCACTCAGGGCAGCTGGGCTAACTGGGGCATGGCTTTAGGTGCCTGGGGCGAAGGAGATGCCCACCCTCCTGGGCACGGGAAACTCACTGAGGGGCTTCTGGGAGGGCAGTGCTGGTATGAGGGTTGGCGGGTGTACCTGTAGCTGGGGTGGGCACTGAGGTGTCCACCTCCACCAGGGAGCTTCCATCGGAGGAGAAATCCATGTCCGACTGTCCCCTCCTGTCTCCGCCGTGGTGCGCCCCTCACCCTCCATCCCACTGGTGCCCTCACTGTTAGTGGATTTCTCCTCCTGGGTCCTGTGGGATGCAGCTCCCTCCGTCGCTGGTGCCTCTGCTCCTACGCCAGATGATGCTAATGCACATAAGGACAGGGTGACAAAACAAAAAGGGGGGGAGAGACAAAGGATACACTTGGTCAATGGCGGCAACAACACTACCATTGGCGTACATGAGGCACACACACAGGGAACAGCCCTACCACTCACAATGCTAGTCACCAGGCCATGGATAGGGACACCTAAAGCCAATTGCAGCATTCCTGAAACCCACAGAACCCTGCCCAGTAGTGGATGCCTACAAGCTTGTTTGGAGGTATTTTACATCAGAACCCTGCCCAACATGGGACCTTCTCTACAATGTCAGATCTGGCCTAGGGGCACCCACAGGCCCACATCCCCCACATGGATACCACCCCACCAGGTGCAAGTTGTATATTGGGGCACTGTACTCACCCCCTTGTGGCTGCTGTGATGCCCCTAGCGCCCATCCAGCTCCGAATAGGCCACTGCAGAATGCAGGCCATTGAGGGGGGTCAGGCTTCGACGGCAACCCTTCCTCGTTGGAAGGCCATCCCCAGCTGGGCCTCCATCCGTCTTCCGTGCCAGCATCTCGGGTCCTCTCTCCATTTGCGACGGTGGGTGCTCCGCCTGCTGTAGACCCCCAGGGTCCTCACGTCCTTGGCGATGGCACGTCATATACCCTTTTGCTGATGGACGCTGACCTGCAGAGAAATGGACACAGGGAAATGTATTAGTCCGACCGTCCTGCCTGTTACACTCATGGCCCACAATGCCCCTTTCCATCCCCATTAGCGTAGACATAGCCACCATACATGCTGCACACTGCCCTGGGCCCATCCACCACACACCCCATACATGAGGCCTTCACATACAGCACTCCATGCATTCACACCTCATGCATCGTACTCACGGTGTACTCACCTGTTGGTCTGGAAGCCCATACAACATTCGGTACTGGGTTAGGACCCTATCCACCAGTCTCTCCAACTCCGCCGAGGTGAAGGCAGGGGCCCTTTCCCCAGTCACACGAGCCATGGTCAGTTCCAGAAACAGGTCACAGCAGCACATGCAGTGTAGGTCCTCTCCTGTGGAAGGTCAGGTAGCAAGTGAGTGAACAGATAGAAAATGGCGGTGACGTCCGCGGCGGTGCATACTGTCCCCGCCGGCATTCATCACCATTGGCCACTGTACCCCATAGTGCCCAATGTTAACTAATGAGGAGTTGCACGGCGGTTTTCGACCGCCTCCCACAACAGCACACAACGTCAGCGTAATTACTTAATTTACACCTGTCACTCCAAACAGGACAGGCGGACGCCATTTCCGGGTGGGGTGCAGGCCATGGCTCCTAACTGCGTCACAGTACACATATAAACCATGTGGATCTCTCCAACAAAATACTGTTACAATCATAACATGCATTGAAGTGTAGTGGTTGGAAATAAGAGGTACTGACCAGCTTCTCACCATTTTGCCCCATAGATTGCAACCACTGTGGATAAATAGGAGATGGAGACATCCCCCCGTGTACAGACCCCTGGTGGACTTGGCAACAATGGAGGACAGGCACATTATCCTCACCTATAGACTGGACAGGGCCACAATCACAGAGCTGTGTGCCCAATTGGAGCCTGACCTAATCTCTGCTATCTGTCACCCCACCGGAATCCCCCCTCTTGTGCAAGTGGTATCAGTGCTCCATTTCCTGGCAACTGGCTCCTTCCAAGTGACAGTGGGCTTGGCAGCAGGAATGTCTCAGCCAATGTTCTTGATAGTGCTGACCAGAGTGTTGTCTGCCCTGATTAAACACATGCACAGCTACATCGTTTTCCCCCAGGTGGAGGATTTGCCCACAGTGAAAGCTGATTTCTATGCAATGGGAAATATCCCCAACATTATTGGGGCAATTGAGAGACTTTCACTCCATGAATGTGCCGATGGTGTACCTGGCGGGCCAGTACATCTCCCATGTCAATGTAAAATATCCTGGGTCTGTGCATGATGCCTTTATCCTGAGGAATAGCAGCATCCCATATGTGATGGCTCAACTCCAGAGGCACAGGGTGTGGCTAATAGGTAAGCCCTGCTTCCCACCCAGTATATGTTGGTGTATGGGTATGGTGTGGGCTCTAAGGGTTAGTGTGTGGCTAAGAGTTGTCCGTCGATATTTGCAGTTGACTCTGGTTACGCCAACCTCTCATGGCTACTGACCCCTGTGAGGAATCCCAGGACAAGGGCAGAGGAATGTTACAATGAGGCACATGGGTAAACAAGAAGAATTATAGAGAGGACGTTTGGCCTCCTGAAGGCCAGGTTTCGTTGCCTTCATCTAACAGATCGATTCCTGTACTAATCACCCAAGAAGTTCTGCCAGATCATCGTGGCATGCTGTATGTTGCACAACCTTGCCTTACATCGACAGGTGCCTTTTCTGCAGGAGGATGAGGCTGGAGATGGCCATATGGCAGCAGTGAACCCTGTGGACAGTGAAGATGAGGAGGCAGAGGACGAGGATGAGGACAACAGAAGTGCAATATTTCGACAATATTTCCAATGACACACAGGTAAGACAGTGTAACTATTTGACATAGTCACTGGCAGGCTGATTTACCCACTTTTATGGCCACTCACTGTACCCTTTGGCATCTCTATTTGCCGATATTTGTGCCCCACTATTGCTCCTGGTGTGTTGACTGCAGCCAACTACAGGTCATTGCTATGTATACATTACTGTACAGTTGGTTTTCAATATTTAAACCTTGTTAAACGAATACATACTTAAATCATTTGACATACTCCATACTTGTATTTTTTCAAAGGGTGTTTATTTAAGTGCTAAGAAGTAGAGGGGTATGTGCAATGGGCTGGGGTGATGGTGGAGGAAAGTCCAGGTTACAGTCCAGTCTATTTGTATAACAGGTGCATTGTACAAGGGGGCATAGGAAGGGGAGCAATGGCAGTTCAAGGTGGACAGGGTGACAGAGTGGGACACAAGGGAGGCAATCAGGAGAGTCTAATTTCCTGATAGGGGTCTTAGCAATAGTCTCTGGCTTCTGCCTAGATCGCAGGGAACTTTTGCGGGTTGGTTCTCCTTCTGCAGGGAGAGGGGTGCTGGTGGCCTGTTGGTCCTGTGGCGGGGCCTCCTGCCCACTAGCGGCAGCGGAGGCGGAGGTTTGTTCATCAGTTTGGCTAGTGGTAGAGGCCCGGTGGGGTGCCACTGCCTCCCTCATAGTGTTGGCATTGCCTGCCAGCACCCCTGTAATGGAGATCAGGGTGGTGCTGATGTCCTTCAAGTCCTCCCTGATCCCCAGTTACTGTCCCTCCAGCAGCCACATATTCTCCTGCAACTTGTCCAGTATCTGGCCCAGCATATCCTGGGAATGTTGCTATGCTCCCGGGATCACGGTGAGTGCCTCCTGGAGAGTCGGTTCCCTGGGCCTGTCCTTCCCCCTGTCGCACAGCAGTCCTCCCAGCTGTCCTGTGCCTCTGTCCCCTTAACGTGTGCCCACTGCCACTGGCCCCAGGTCCCTAATCGTCCTGTGTTTGTGGGGTGGCCTGGGGTCCCTGTAGTGGTGAACACACAGCTGATTGACGTGTCCTGGGGACAGGTGTATTGGCCCGCTGGGTTGGTGCTGTGGTGGTGTTTCCTGAGGGGGGAGACTCTGTGGTGGTGTGAGAGTGTGCCTGGGTAACCAACAGTCCGGAGATCGCTGATGGGCCAGGTTGGTCATCCAGATCCAGGCGAGCAGGGCTGCTGTCATCACTGTGGGCCTTTTCTGGGGGGGGGGACTGGATGTTGCTGGCCCTTCTTCTCCGGTGACATTGGCTGGGGGACCTGTGGGGATGTAAATACAGTGTTAATGTTTCTGCGTGTGCCATCATATGCAAGGGTGTGTTGTCCTATATGTTTGTCTTTGTGTGAGTTGCTGTTTGGTGGGCTAGGTGATTCTCTCCAGTGTGCATGCAGTGGTGATCGTTGTCCATGCAAGTCTGTGAGGGGTGTCCATGCATTACTGTTACATGCAGGGCTTGGTATTGGGATGAGTGGGTTGTGATGGTGGGTTATGTAGGAGGTGGTGAAGTGATGGGAGTGAGTGTAAGGGCGGGGGTTTGTGATGGCATGCAGATGGGGGGGTGATAGTAATAGAGATTTGACTTACCAGAGTCCAGTCCTCCTCCTACTCCTGCCAGACCCTTGGGATGCATGAATTCCAAGACTTGCTCCTCCCATGTTGTTAGTTGTGGGGCAGGAGGTAGGGGCCCACCGCCAGTTCTCTATACAGCTGGTTGGTGTCTTGCTACTGTGGAACACACCTTCCCCCGTAGGTCGTTCCACCTCTTCCTGATGTCATCCCTTGTTCTTGGGCGCTGTCCTGCGGTGTTGACCCTGTCTATGATTCTCTGCCATAGCTCCATCTTCCTAGCAATGGATGTCTGCTGCACCTGTGATCCAAATAGCTGTGGCTCTACCCGGATGATTTCCTCCACCATGACCCTTAGCTCCTCCTCAGAGAATCTGGGGGGTCGTTGTGGTGCCATAGGTGTAGTGTGAGTGGTGTGGGTGAGGGTGTGTGGGGTGATGTGTTGGGGTGTGTGATGTAAGGTGTCTGGATGGTGTATAGGAGTTGATGTTATGTGGCTCTGGTTGTGTGGGTGCTCATGCTGTATCTTTCTCTTGTGGCAATTGTTTCTAGTCATAAGCGTTGTGGGTAGTGTGGGTGTGTGTTTTATAGTGGTGTGGGTGTGTGTATGGGTTTTAGGTGTGTGTGTAGTTTGAATTGTCCAATATGGTGTAGTTTTGTTTGAGTGTGTGTAATTTGAGCGTGGTGGTATGTACCACCAATGGTTTACCACCATTTAATGTCCGCTGCGGTGATACGTCGGTCATAATACTGTGGGCATAGTTCTGTTGGCGTAACGGTGTGGGTTTTGCTACCGCCAGTTTATTACTGACCTTTGGGCTGGCGGACTTGTATGTGTATAGTAACGGATTGGTATGTGTGTGTCATAATATGCTTGGCGGTTATCTGTCGTCACAGCGTTATGTTGGCAGAAGTCAGCATGGCGGTAAGCGGGATTTACCGCTAATGTCATAATGAGGGCCATAGTGTAGAAACCAGCAACAAGTTGGTCCTAATATATATTAAAAGTAAAAATATATCATCAATGTCCAAGGCCAGTCCAACAGTTTGAAGTTCAACATGCACACAAAGCACATGTTTCTGCCCCCAACTTGACTCCTGACTACCATGTAACCTCCACAGATGGGGCATCAAGGAGACAGGCAGGCACTTCAGGGATTAGAGGGTGGCAGGAAGGGGGGTTGGGCTTTGGATTGCGAGAGGCACCTTTGGCTTTTGGTTTGGGGGGCTTAGGGAGAGGCTTTGGGGAGGGTTGGGTACTCTTGGGAGGGGTTGAGACCTTGGCGGGGGAGGGGCATGGGAACTAGCAGGGAGGGCAGGGGAGGTCTTGGAGGTGAAAAATACAGACTTGGGGAGGGATACAGAACGTTAAGGGGTACCATGGTGTGGGAGAGGAGTAGGGAAAAGGGAACAAGAAAGCTTTCTTTGACGTACTGGGACAGGCATAGCAAAAGGGTTTCGGTGTGGAGGTAGAGGGAGATGTTGTAAGAGGTGTTGTTGTTGATGTCTTGGGTACATGTGTGTGTAAGGTATGCTTGTGTGTGGTGGGTGTCTGTTGGGTGGGTTAGTGTGGGTGTTTATGTGTTTTGGGAGAAGCGGTGGTGAAGAAGCTGGTAGATGCTGTGGTGGATGGGTGACTGTATTTTGGGTTGGTGACTGCAGGTAGGTGGATGTGCTGCATGTAGGCTCGTCTGTCGATGTGGGGTCTGCGGATGTGGTGACAGGGTGGATGTCTGAGGGTCTGCTGTTGTGATGTCTGTGGGTAAGATAGGTGCAGTGGCTGGATCTGTGAATGTTGGTGTGGTGTCTGCAGGTGTGTCAGGTGTTGTGTCTGTGATGCTCTGGGTTGTGGGGGTGTCAGGGCAGGTTGTGACTGTTGATGTGTCTGCAGGTGTATGTTCCTTGTGTGCATGCCGGTGGTGTGTCCTGTGGTGCTTGTGTTTGTCTAAGCTACCCTTGGATGTTGAGGTGAATGCATGCTTGCCTGTCTGTGTGCTTTGGCTGGGGTGGGGAAGAGGGGTTTGGGATTTGGGTTTGGGAAGAGGAAGGTAGAGGGGGGGCGGAAGACAAAGAATGACTGGCTGCTATCAGTGTGGAGGCCAGGGCACTGTGAATACCCTCTAGGAATGCATTACTCTGTGTCACCTGAGTTGCAAGTCCCTGGATGGCATTCACGATGGTCGTCTGACCCAAAGAGATCAACCTCAGGAGGTCAATAGCCTTGTCACTGAGGGCAGTAGGGCTGACAGGGGCAGGAGCAGAGGTGCCTGCGGCAAAGGAGACACCCACCCTCTTGGATGAGTGGGCACTGACAACTGGGTGGGGAGCAACAGGGAGGGTGGTGGTAGAAAGGGGGTGGTGGACAAAGATGGTGCTGGGATGTCCCAGGTGGGTCTGCCACCACTTGGGAGTGGCCACTGGAGAAGGATTCCGAGGATGATGATGTAGATCCTGTCTACAAGGGGGGCTTGGCACTCCTCTCGTCCGCCATGCCACTGGGTTCCTCGCTGTCAGTGGTCTCACCACTCCGAGTCCTATGGCCGGCAGCATCCCCGCTGGCCTGTGCCCCGTCTTCTTCACCTGCCGATGCTGATGCACGCAAACAGACAGAGAGGGAGGGAGAGAGGGAGGGAGAGAGAGGGTCATCACATTCTTCACATGCACACATTACAACATGCACAACTGTAGTTAAACAGCTCCTGCCAGGGAAGTCCCAGTATAAAACCCTCAGATCCTACTCATATGTCTCACTGACATCATAATCCAAGTATCTGAACACTACTTGACCATCCCATCAAATCACCTGTAACTCTAATTCAATATACTCATCATGACCTATCTAAAGCACATACATCATCCCCATACAGCTCATCACTGTCCTTCATCTTATCAGTCTAAGGAAATGCAGTTGACAGATAACACCATATCATGGCTACTCTGACTACACACCTGCCCAGTCCATCAACAAAAGTCATGTTCCAAGCAAGGAATGCCATCTCTCATCACATACAACGCAACACCTAGCCTTCAAATCTCATGCCTAGCCGAGCCTTCTGTACATACCTGACACAAGGGCAACATACACTGATGAATGCACAACATGTGGCAGTCCCATACAGTGTGCCATCACAATGTAATATTCCATCTCTGGAGAACAGCTATGTCAATACATGTACCAAATGTGACATGATTTTCTGCAGTCACTATTCACAGACATTGCCAAATACACCTTGACTCAATGTACTGCAACTGTCGGCTAACTAGCACAAATTATACATCCACGCACAAGTACAGAGAGCATAGTTCCAACAACAAACCATGGACAGCCTACAATTTTGTAGGAGGGCTCATTGCTCCTGACATGCTGATTCAGAACCACAACATGACAACATGAGTATACCAATTTCACTTACAGCTGTCCTGATGTGCTTCCCATGAGCTAAGTCCTGACAAAACACTTATCCCCCAGAAAACCAATGTATACTTGAATTACACATGCACCTACACGACTGCTATTTCACTGACAACATATCCTACAGCAACAACTGGGGTATGTGAAATAGAAGTAGAGCTAAACCATGAAATCTGGCTAAAATCAGGTGAGCCAAGACCAAATCATGTCCAAACAGCCCACATTAGCTAAAGTAAATGTAGCAAAGTATCAGCCACCAAGTATATATTGAGACATGATGTAGGCAGGTAATACCATATTTAGCACTGTTATAGGTATGGCATTGGTATATCTAGCATGGACAAACCATATTGCCTAAGGGTAAAACTGCCTAGCCACTTACCTCCTCTACAACAAAGGCATTGGAACACACATTATTTGTCCCCATGTCAATGTAATGTCAAGAAATGTTATGGGCAAATACACATGTGTCCTCCTTTGTTGGACGTCCATCCATTACAAACTTCACATACCTCTTGTATGATTATGATTTGACAATGGGGACACCTCCTCAAACCACATATGAACAGCACTCTACCATACCAATTGCTGAATGAGATGCCTGCCTCACATGAAGTATACAACTGTTTTAGGACACTGAATAACTAGGCACTGTAACTAATATGTCAGGCTCAATGTTTCACATAGAGCAGATCCATATAATGGGAGTGGTATTACACCTTAGAGCTACCTTAAACACTAATTAGATTATTGGACCTGGGAACACTAGATGGGAAGGATGATACAGCACCTTACAAACATGTATATGGCTGGGAAGAGTAACACATGAGGCTCTGTAACATGTGCATCTCCATATGCAGTCATACATATTGCTGGACACAGACTATCAACATGTTTCCATGCACAACCCAAAGCCTAGATCCCTATTTTTTCAATGGCAGCTGGAGTACCTTGTATTCCCAGTAGCACCTACTACATTGTCACTGCTGCAATACTGAGAAAGCATACACCACACTAATAGAGGAAAGTGCATGGATTCAGTCAGTACTTAGCCCCTTGTGGCTGCTGTGCTGTCCTCAAATGCCCATCCTCCTCAGGGTAAGCCACTACCAAAATGCGGGCCTTTAGGGGGGATCAGGGTGCACCGGGCACCCCTCTCTCATTGTGAGGACATCCCCAGCTGGGCCTCAGCGATCTTTCCGGGTCCAGCATCTCAGGTCCTCTCACTGCTTTCTACAATGGGTGCTCCGCTGGCTGAGGTCCCCGCCTCCAGGGTCCGCACTTGCTTGGCGATTGCACATCAAATCCCCTTCTTCTGATATGTGTTGACCTGCATGGATGACACAGACAAAAGGAGGAAGTCATGTCCACATGCACCATACCAATAGGAGTGGGCAGTACACATCAGTCACAGCAAGTTGGCACACATACCCATCCTCTCTGTTCTCACGCCTTCACAATATACCATCTGCATGCATCAACACCTTGACAAGTTTATCAACTGTACACTGTCAAACACAACACATATCATGCATAGCTATGACAGTGGACTCACCTGCTCCTCTGCTGCTCCATATAGCTGTCCCTACAAGGGTAGGGCCTCCTCCACTAGTTCTTCCAGCTCTTCAGGGGTGAAGGCTGGCGCTCTGTCACCTGCAGGAAGTGGCATTATAGCTCCCAGAGGCAGTACACAGACGCTCAGGTAATGAAGGTCTGGCTGGGAGCAGTGTCAGGAGGCAAGTGAGCAATACTGCAGAAGATGACGGTCACGGCTGCCACATGCATTACTGCCACCGCTGGCAGACATCGCCATTGTCCCTACTCCTCCAAATGCAGCAATGTCTTCTAATGGCAAATTACACTACAGTTGTGGCCGCCTACCGCCATGACGACTTACGCCTGGCAGAGATAGGTCACTTTCACCTGTCCAGGAAAGTAGGTCAAGCTCCTGCCATTTTGAGCACATTTCATGTATGGAAATGGTTCCTAGTCTAGGTCATATACTTAACCCCTATTTGTGCTGTACATCTGTTAGTACTGCACTCATGTTTGGGTCACATATTGTGCATATGTACTATAACAGCTGTGTTGTGTGAGGGCATGTGGCGATAGCTCTGTACAGCTACTCAGAGGTTACTATTTGTTGGAAAAAATCGAATAAGTCCAACAATATGTGAGATATACCTGCTAAGTCTTACACACATTGACTGTTACAGTAGTTACAAAAGTTATATCCCATTATTATTTTTGGCAATGTGCACCAAGGAGGGTCAAATAGGATATATAGCTATGTGCTGTACTGTATATGTCAGATGTTGTAGATGTCCTCGACAGCTTTTAGGTGTGAGGAATGTAACTAGCTTTAATCGATGTGTGCATTCTGCATTTATCATACTATACTTACTTTTTCACATATTTATCCTGCCATGAAGAGAATAAGACAACCACCATTGTACCGCCCCCTAGTACACCTGCACACGGTTGAGGAAAGGCACGTTATTCAGACATATCCTCTGAATCGTCATACCATCATGGATCTTTGTGATCAGTTGGAGCCAGATCTGATTCCTGCCATTCGCAATCCCTATACCACACCTACTACCTCCTATTGTTCACGTCTTGTCAGTGCTACACTTCTTGGCCACAGGGTCCTTTCAGAATACAGGGGCTCTAACAGCTGGGAAGTCCTAGCCCATGTTCAGTCTGGTTTTTAAGGATGTACTGGGTGCATGGTTGAAACACCTGGACAGCTATATCAGGTTTCCCCACCAAACGGTTTTGGTCTATGTCAAGGCAGACTTTTATGAGCTGGGACACATTCCACATGTGGTAGGAGCCATTGATGGCACCCATGTAGCCTTGGTCCCTCCCAGTGAAAATTAACAGGTGTATAGGAACAGGAAAAACTGCCACTCAATGAACGATCAGGTGGTGTGTTTGGCAGACCAGTACATCTCCCAAGTCACAGCCAAGTAGCCCGGATCTGTGCATGATTCCTTCATCCTGAGAAACAGCAGTGTCCCACTGATAATGACACAACTCTACACAGAGAGGGCCTGGCTGGTTGGTGAGTTACCATGGAACTGTGTGTTTGTGATTTATGTCTCCTACCATCACCTTATAGCATGTCACATATACATGTTTGTGTTGTTTTCACAATGTGTTCACAGGTGACTCTGGCTATTGAAACCGTCCTTGGCTGTTGACACCAGTGAGGTATCCAACCACACCAGGGGAAGTTTGCAACAATGAGGCCCACAGGAGGATGAGGTGTGTAGTTGAGTGGACTTTTCTTGCTCCTGAAGGCAAGATTTAGTTCCTGGACTTATCTGGAGGAGCCCTCCTCTACTCACCCAACAAGGTATGTCAAATAATAGTTGCCTGCTGCATGCTCCACAATCCAGTCCTGAGACGTAAGAAACCATTGATAGCAGATGAGGGGGAGGCAGCTGAACCTGTGGCTGGTAATCTTGATATGCCAAGTGATGAAGAGCCAGATGATGATGAAGCAGGTGACTCTATGACAGATCTTATCAATCAGTACTGTAACTGATACACAGGCATGTGAAGTAGACCTATTGTTCAGGTATACATGAACAATCATATGTAGATGGTTGGCATCACACCTCCTTACTTCCTTCATCTCTGGGGGTGGAATGAGCTCCAATGCCTATGAGTGAGTTGTGAATGCATACAGAAAGTTTGTATTGTGTACAGGACAGTTTGTTTTACATTCACATGTATTGTTACAGCAGATGCTAACTTACACTTCTAGTAATGACTTCTCAGATGTGAGGTATGTTTTATGCAGTTTCCTATCCCCTTTCCCTTTCACTCACAGATGTGCCTAGATCCTGTATAGCTCTGCAAATGTGGCTTGAGGAATACTGTGTCAGAAGCATATGGGAACTGCTGACAGACATGAGAGGAGTACATGACAGATACCTGGTAATGTCAGTTTAGTTAAAGTGTGGTGGAAGCTTGATGGTTTCACCGTCAAAAGAATGGGGTGGTAATTTTATTCTCCTTTTATTTCACCTGTGGGGTAGAGGAGGATGTCAAATGGTGCATTATGTGTCTGGAGAAGTGTCTGGCACATGTGTAAAGATTGGAACATGGCCCCTCACTTCACAATGGGTGGAGTAAATTGTGTTCGCCATTGGACCTAGCTGTCATTTTGTTCTGACTTTGCAGTCCAAGATGCATGTCACTGTAGAGTAATGGTTTTCAAACTTTTTAATTCTACGCCCTCCCAGTGAAAAAATACAAATCATCAGGGCTCCCCCTCAGAATTTTTCTGAATTATTCTAATAAGATGGTAAGGTTTAAACATATCTAAACTTATTTGAACATTGCAGTTACGTTATGTTGCATTTTTTAAAATGAAATAAATTATTTTCTGCTTGAAATAAAGCACATTTATCTGCATAATGCTTCTTTTGGTCAGAGCCTTGCGCCCTTCCCAGCGATTACTTGAGGTCCCCCAGTTTAAAGACCACTGCTGTAGAGTGACATAGGTGAGTGACAAACCTGCAGGCATGGGATCAATGTGAATTAGATGCTATGGTATGGGTATGTGAAGAGCCCATACCAGGTGACACAGAGGACCTATCAGTATGCCTCTGCTTTGTAGGAAGATTCCCCTGGGCCTGACTTCTGTACCCTGTGTCTATGCATTTTATGACACCCTTCAATACATCCTGATGGTACTGTCAGTCATGATGTATGTGCTGATTGCAGTACTGACTATAAATTTGTATTGACATGGATTTCAACCTCTTTTACATCTGTCCTGTAACATTTCTGTTGTAAAGAGTCTCCTGCTGATGGTGTCTCCATTTGATACCCATCACAATGGCTGTTCAATACAGGAGGGAATAACCACACCAAAATTGGCATGCATGACTTGGATTACAAAGGACACATATACAGTACCTGTATTTAAGCATGATTTATTGTGCATATCAAAAGGAAAACTGTAATCATCATACTAATATATACAAACATAACAGTGACGGGTGAAGTCATGGTGGATGATTTCATCAGGGTAGCTAATACACCAGGTGGCAATACAAGTCCAGCGTCCTTGTACCATGGGAAAATGGTGTTAGGTTTCAGAACAGTCAACACGGTCTACGTGTAGCGCACAAGGGGGAATAATCAGGTGAAGTTCACTTCCTGGCAGTGGGTTTGGTCTTGGCATCTGATCCTGCTGGATATCTGGGTGGACATCCACATTTGCCGGGGAGGTTCTTCAGCTATAGAGGGATGCTCCCAAGACTTGGGAGATGGTTTCCTGGTCAGTTGAGTCCCTTTGAAGGCCCATCCGCTGGCCCACAGCATCCCTCCCACACACTCTACCCCCACGTGCCTGTGCCCCTGGCACAGTGTGCCCACTACAAGTGGTTGCAGGCCCATCATTGTCAGGGGTGGCAAGGTAAAACTCAGGTACCTGTACTGTGGGGAACACAATAGATGTTAGAGTACTTGTAATAAAGGTTTGGGAACAAATGGTTGCCTGTGATGTAGATGCAAGAGGGTTGATAGGAATTGATGTGGGCAGGGCAAGGCTGAGAGTCATTGACTGACCAGGTGTCCCAGATGGGCCAAGTTGTTCACCTTTGTCCAGACATCCAAAGCTGTTGTCCTAACTGGGGCCTTCATCCTGAGCAGGGACTGACAGTCTCGGGTGTCCCCTCCATTGTGGCAATGGCAAGGTTACCTGTGGAGGGAGGAAGTCACAGAGTTCAGATTAAATTGTGTGTTTAGTTGCATTTGTGTGAGATGCAGACAGTGGCCTAATATGAATTTCTTCAATGACATTGACAGATGCTGCACAGCATATCTTTGTTGTTCATACAACTCTGTGACATGATTTCCATTCTCCATGTTTAGAGTTGTTATACTAGGTTGGTACATATTGCACTGCAGATAGGATCTGTTATTGTCTGATTTTTGACATGACTGTTCACCTCTTTTACCTAGTGAAGATTCAGGCTTGCTTGATGTCACGCATCAAAGCAGCACAATGCACAATGATGTCCTAATGGGAACACAGTATGTAGGTATGCAAGGGAAATTGTCCTCTATCTAGATGTTATAAGTGCCTTACTGGAAACATCAAATAAGTCTACCCATGTCTGTGTGGAGAGTTTATGCTGTCCCTAAACCTCTGATGGTACCTCTCAGGTGTCAGCCCAAACTTGGCAATTAAAATGACCTTCATGAGTGGATATGTGTTGCGGTCCTCTGGGTGTTATGTGAGGAGTGTGTCCATCCCAATGATGGGAACATGTTTCCAAAGACCCGCTCCCCACTGTGCTTCAGAGACCCCATTGGCCCTTAGTGCAACTTCATACGCATCAAACCATTTATCACCACACAACTTGGCACCACATCTTTGGGCATACAAACCTTCCTTTGCCCAGCAGATCCTGCATGTATGCTGCCACCATCACTGCTGGACTCAGACTGCCTAGACTTGAGGTCCAACTCTTTGAGACTCAGTTCATACGTCAGAAGATATTTCTTCTCAGCCATGGCCCTTTCAGCCTCAGCTTGCTTGGCTGCTCTCTCAGTTTCAGCCTGTTTGGCTTCTCTTTCAGCCTTCCTCTCTTTTGCCTCAATGTTTAACCTTGCCATTTGCAGTTGAAACTCTCTCTCTTCCCTCCTTTCCTCTGTGGTCAGGCCATGGCTAGAGAGACTGCTTCCTGGTTTAGCAGGGGGCACAATTCCAGGGGTAACATCCCCCACTGTTTGTGGAAAATCCTCAGAGGGGCCATCCTCTGGCTCCTCCAGCTCAACACTCTCTTGTGAACGGGCTTCTACCCAGGCCCTCAGCGCCTTTTGGTACTCCTCCTTCATGGAGGCACCCAGGGTAAGTACTGCCATCCCCTTTCAGAACCCTTTCGACTGGCTGACAGTGTATGGGGGTCATTCTGAGACCGCGAGAGCACCGCCAACAGGCTGGCGGTGCTCTCAAGGGCATTCTGACCGCAGCGGTTTGGCCGCGGTCAGAAAGGGAAAACCGGCGGTCTCCCGCCGGTTTTCCGCTGCCCTAAGGAATCCTCCATGGCGGCGCAGCTTGCTGCGCCGCCATGGGGATTCCGACACCCCATACCGCCATCCTGTTCCTGGCGGTTCGGCTGCCAGGAACAGGATGGCGGTATGGGGAGTCGTGGGGCCCCTGGGGGCCCCTGCAGTGCCCATGCCAATGGCATGGGCACTGCAGGGGCCCCCGTAAGAGGGCCCCAAAAAGAATTTCAGTGTCTGCTTAGCAGACACTGAAATTCACGACGGGTGCAACTGCACCCGTCGCACCCTTCCCACTCCACCGGCTCCATTCGGAGCCGGCTTCTTCGTGGGAAGGGGTTTCCCGCTGGGCTGGCGGGCGGCCTTCTGTGCGGGAAACACAGAATCACTGCGGCGGTCTTCGGACCGCGGAGCGGTGTTCTGGAAGGGGAACTCTGGCGGGCGGCCTCCGCCGCCCGCCAGAGTTAGAATGACCCCCTATGTCTCCAGCTTGGCTAGGTCAAACTCTCCAGCTCCTACTTGAGACCCAGCCAGAGATATGTTGTTTGAGGACTAGGTTAAAATGTCAAACAGAAAACTGAAATTGCAGAAAGAGAGAAAAAAATCAAGTTGACCTTTAACTGTGGGTAGTAGTGTACACGTAACTATTGTATGTTATTGCACAAATACAAATCCTATCCCCACTGATGATCACCAATGTTAGAAATAGAGTCTCTAGTTGGCAGAAGTATACACCCTTGTCCAAGTATGGACCACAATCCTAGTCAGGGTAGGTCACACACAGTCCAAATTATCCTGTGCCCACCCTCTGGTAGCTTGGCACTGAGCAGTCAGGCTTAACTTAGGAGACAATGTGTAAAGTATTTGTACAATAAATCATACAATAACACAGTAAGAACACCACAAAAATACACCACACAGTTTTAGAAAAATATGAGATATTTATGTGAATAAATTAAGGTCAAAACAATCAAGATTTGATAATCACAAGATGAAATATCACTTTAGTAATGATAATAAGAGTTTAGTTTTAAGTTCTTAATAGCAACAATTGTCTCTTGCAAGCACAAAGTACCTGGTGTGCATCAAAATTACATGCAGGGGGACTGCAGAGGAGGAGGTGCGTGGAAAATGAAGGGTGTGCATCAGATTTATGGACGGACACAGAAGATGCGTTGATTCTTTTTTACATGGTAAGGTCTTTGTGTTGAATTCCGGCACGCAGGCTTGAATTCTCTTTGCGATGCGGGGGTCTTTGGACGCCCAAGGACGATGTTGGGAAATCCAGGAATCCTTGGCGTGCAGGACGAAGTCACAGGTGCTGCGTCGATCCGGTGGGTGATGTGCCAGAGTTTCAGTCGCATGGCAGGTGCTGCGTCGATTCCTCCCGCAGGAAGCCATGCTGTGTTGTTCAGGCTCGGTCATGCTTCGATCCCGTGGGCTGTGCTTCGGAGTTCCGGTCGCACTGCTGGCACTGCATCGATCTCCACTCGGGGAGCCTGGCTGCATCGTTCCAGTTCAGCAATGTGGTGATTCTTTCACCACTAGGCAGGCTGTGCGTCGATTCCAGCAGGCTTTGCGTCAATTTTCACTGCACACAGAGTTCCTTTGCAGAGATTTTGGCCCTGAGACTTCAGGAAACAGGAGGCAAGCTCAATCCAGGCCCCTGGAGACCACTTCTCACCAAAGCTAGAGGCCAGCAAGGCAGATGGTCAACAGCAAAGCAGCAGTCCTTCTCAGAAAGCAGTCCAGGTGAGTCCTTTGGGCAACCAGGCAGCTCCTCTTGGCAGGGTGCAGGATCTGGTTCAGAGTGTCTGTCCCAGGAAGTGTCTAAGTTGGTAGAGTCAGAGACCCAGTTTATATACCCAAAAGTGCAGTTAAAGTGGGGCAGGCTTCAAAGAGTGGTTTTGAAGTGCAAAAGGTCCCCTTTCAGTACAACCCTGTCTGCCAGAGTCCCAGTAGGGGTTTGGCAGTCCATTGTTTGAGGGCAGGCCACTGTCCTTTGAAATGTAGGTGCCAGGCCAGCCACACTTCCAGCACATAAAGACCCATTCAGTATGCAGATGTGTTCAGGTGTGAATGAGCATCCTGTGTTTGTGGTTGTCTGGGTAAAATGCACACAGGAGCTTTCAACCAGCCCACCCCAGACATGGATTGGAGACAGGCTGTAAGGCACTGAAGGATTTTAAGTGCAGAGAAATGCTCACTTTCTAAAAGTGGCATTTCTAAAATCAAAATAGAACATCCAACCTCTCCAGTCAGCAGTATTTTGTGTTACCATTCTGGTCATACTAAATATGTCTACCCTTTTCTGACCAGAAACCACTCAAACAGTATATGAGGGTAGCCCTAAATGTTAGCCTATGAAAGGATCAGGCCTCACAGCAGTGGAAACAAATTTAGGAGTTTTCCACTACCAGGACATGTAAAACACATAGGTATATATCCTACCTTTTACCTACATAGCACCCTGTCCTATGGCTTATCCGGGGCCTACCTTAAGGGTGACTTATTTGTAGAAAAGGGGAGTTTCAGGCTTGGCAAGTACATTTAAATGCCAAGACTAGGTGACAGTAAAACTGCACACACAGGCCTCGCAATGGCAGGCCTGAGACATGGTTATGGGGATACTTTTGTGGGTGGCATAATCAGTGCTGCAGGCCCACTAGTAGCATTTAATTTACAGGTAAAGTGCACATGCAGTGCACTTTACTAGGGACTTACAAGTACATTAAATATGCCAATTGGGTATGAGACAATGTCACCATGTTTTAAGGGAGCATATGCACTTTAGCACTGGTTAGCAGTGGGAAGGTGTGCTGAGTCCTAAAACCAGCAACAAAACTGTGTCAAGTGGAGGGAAGCTGGCAAAAAGTTGGGGGTGACCACCCTAAGGCTGTCAGGTCTAACATTATGCATGTGCAGCGACTCAGCCATTTTACTTTCCAACCCTAGTCAGTCTATTTTTGGTTTGGGATATTTGATCTGTGACCACTAGGAATGGTCGTAGCTGTGTCTTGCTTTGGATGCTATTGTGAGTGTGCCATTGCATTGCAGTCATTGTCATGTACTGGTCCACACTGGAATAGTATAGTTGGTGTAGCTAGTAATTTTGCTGTACATGCATTACATGTGATGTGTTGTGCACATTCCAGGTTTTCACACTGATGGGTTAGTGCATTCTGGGAGTGATATGATTAGCCTGTAGTTAAAATGCCAGTTCCAGGGTCTGTGACGGTAGTTTGGGCTCATTGGAGAGGTGGCATGCTAGAGAGGGTTGTTAGGTGTCTTGGTGAGAGGTGTAATGCTAAAATAATTTATGATTTATTAGGGTGGGTTTGGGTGGTGAAGAAGCATGCAGGACAACCCAATTGTGTGACATAAACGTTGTGGGTACCTACCAGTCTCTAGTCCCCCCAGTACATCTGTGAGGCCCTCAGGATGCAGTATGTCCAAGACCTTCTCCTCCCATAATGTACAGGTAGGAGGAGGTCGGGGGAGGGGGGGCACCGCCAGTTTTCTGTACGGCTTGCTGGTGCCTGGTTACCATGGAACACACCTTCCCCTGTAGGCCATTCCACCTCTTCCTGAAGTCCTCCCTTGTGCATGGATGACTGGCTACTGAGTTGATTCTGTCAACTATCCTATGCCACAACTCCATTTTCCTGGCAATAGATGTTTGTTGGACTTATGCTCCGAATCGGTGTGGCTCTACCCTTACAATTCCACCCACCATGACCCTCAACTCATCATCAACTCGTCATGGGTGGTTGTGGTTATGTAGATGGTGTGGGGAGTGTAAGGGTGCAGTGTTGGGTAATTGATGAGTTGAGTTTGCTGCCATGTGACACTCATAGCAGATTGTGTGTGCTAGTGCTGAGTGAAATGTGTATGTGTGCCTATAGTGTACAAGATATAAATCAACTATTTTTGGCTTCTCTGTAGATGTGTATGGCGTTCTGGAGGCAAAGGATTGTGCGTGGTGTAGGGATGTGTTATATAGTAGTGTGAGTAGGTGTGTCTAGTGTGTGGATGTGTGTCAGGTGCGGGGTATTGACACTATCCAATGTGGTGGTGTGTTCTGACAGAAGTGAGTTGTGACTGCTGAGTTTCGGAGCCCCAATGGTTTCCGCCATGGAAGAACCACTGTGATGATTTGTGGCTCGTAATTCGGTGGGTGGAATTGTGTCAGGCTGGTGGTACCGCCTCTTTTCCGAACATCAGTATTCTGTCCGTTTTGGAATTTTGTCTGTTTTTTGACAGACTTCACAGCTTGGCTCTCAATACGGCAGTCAGATTACAGCTAACATGGCGGCCTTTTGGCGGCCGTCACCATGGCGGTCTACCCACAAGACTGCCAAAGTCGTAATGAGACCCATTATGTTTAATATTAGATTAAATGATTTGAGATTTTAGATTAGATTTTGTGTTGGAACTTTTGTAGGTTGCTATTCATTTTATAATATGCTTTGGCTATTATTTTTAAGTAATCTACTCCTTTGGTGTTTGATTTTGACTTTACATTGTAGTATATTGTACAGTCTTTCAGTTTGCTTGCTAAAGTTAGGTGCAATTTGAATAACAGATTGTGCCATTTGTAATTTTTTGTAGCTTTGCTGTTTTTGTGATGCTTCTATACATTTATAAAGTGTATGTTGAGTTCTGCCTAGTGTGGATTTTAAGGCATTGTGGCATCCTTCCACAGAATTGTTTGTTCTGGTTTCCTGTGCCAAGGTGCTGTCATAGACTTTCCACCATGGTATTTGGAATTTGGTTTGCCGTCTGTGTCCAGACTGAAGCAGTCTAACAACCAAGGAGTCTTTGAAATAATCCATAAGGGTAATTAGTTTATCTTCGTTTTGTTTGTAGAAAAGGCTTTCTATTAGTAAATTGTACTGATTAGCTACCTTTGTGACAGGGACATAACCTAGTGCTATCACTTTTGTCTTTCAAAGTCAAATATGCTGGTTGTAGCATATTCTACACTTAGTGCAGATTTTTCAAGGTGTCTCCAAATACTTGATTGAAATGGAAGTAACAGCATTGTTTGGTTGTGTGGGGGTACATTTTTAAATTATTTGAATCATGGGTTGGTCAAGGTCTATGATTATTTTTGTGGGTAATAGTTATTTGTTTTATGCTAAATGTAGTTTATAAGTCATAGTAAGTGCTGCTTTGTTTACTTGGTAGTAGAGCATATATAAAAGAGATATCTATGATTTGAAATTCATCATTTATAGTGTGTATATGTGTGAATGTTTTGGGACACATTTTGAAGGTCCCATCCATCATCCAGGTTTGACAATGGCTTAGTTTTAGCACGTTATCTCCTGTACAGAATATTAGGATTTATTTATCATTGTTCAGGTTGTCATATAACAGGAAAGGCCCCTCATCATGTGTCATATTTAAACGTTCAGGTATTTGTATGTCTTGGTATCTTTTAAGGGCAGGAGAAGTATTGCTGGTGTATTTTTAGTTCGGGCGATTAAATGTTTTAATGTGGGTATAGGTGGTAATTGGCCTGGGATGCGTTTGGGGACTTTAAGGATTGTGGCCCTCATTAGAAGCATGGCAGTTGGTGATAAAGTGGCGGTAATACCACCAACAGGCCGGCGGTAATAACTGCTAAATTATGACCACGGCAGGAACAGGCTCAGAGTGACAGCCACTTTACAACACCGACCGCCAGGGTGTAATCAACAGGTACCACAGCGTTAACCGCCTACAGCCAGGTGGAAGATAATGTACCGCCACCTTTTCCGGGGCGGTAACAATGACATCAAAAGCCTGGCGGAAACACTGCACAGAAGGGAAACAAATCACCTGTGGAGACTCTGGGAAGAACCACACCGTCATTGAGCCTGAGTTGCCTGTCTTCCCCATGCTCTTCAACGTGCTGCTCCACTATGAACGACGGCCAAGACGAACACGGTGAGTACTGCTGCCTAGCACACAGGGGAGGGGAGGAGGAAAAAGAAAGTGACACACACACACACACAATACGCAATACCCCCACCCCCAACACCATACACACAAGCAGATGCAGTAACATAACATATTGACCCCGTAGCCCTCAGGAATAATGCAAGAACAACTACAATAGAGTAAAAAGGGTGTAATAAGATAAATATAGCAGTAATATGTGCATCCAAATAAAAAAGTATATCCATTTTACAAATCAAGGGACACTGCCCTGTCCTCAATGTTCGTGGGCCACAGGGCCACATCTTAAAGTCCAAGGCCCCACCTCACTCCTGCAACAACACGGAGAGAACACTGCAGGGGCATCAGGTCAAAAATAGCCAGGCACCTCAGGGGGATGGGGAACGGGGGGCACCTCAGCTGGAAGATGGTACACAACCACTGGTCCTAGAGGGGGCAACATGCCCTGTGCTTGGTCCTGGGGAGTGCAAGGCCATAGTCTCTCAAGTGGATGACTTGCCCACATGCTCTGGAGGGGGCAACATGCCCTGTGCTTGGTCCTGGGGAGTGCAAGGCTACAGGTTCTCAAGTGGGTGACTTGCCCACTGGCTCTGGAGGGGGCAACATGCCCTGTGCTTGGCCCTGGGGAGTGCAAGGCCATAGTCTCTCAAGTGGATGACTTGCCCACATGCTGTGGAGGGGGCAACATGCCCTGTGCTTGGTCCTGGGGAGTGCAAGGCTACAGGTTCTCAAGTGGGTGACTTGCCCACTGGCTCTGGAGGGGGCAACATGCCCTGTGCTTGGTCCTGGGGAGTGCAAGGCCATAGTCTCTCAAGTGGGTGATTTGCCCACATGCTCTGGAGGAGGCAACATGCCCAGTGAGCTTCAACCTGGGGAGGATGAAGTGAGTGGATGTCTTCTCCACTGGTTCTGGAGGGGGCATCGTGCCCAGTGAGCTTCATGCTGTGGAGGATGGGGTGAGTGGATGTCTTCTCCACTGGTTCTGGAGGGGGCATCGTGCCCAGTGAGCTTCATCTTGGGGAGGATGGGGTGAGTGGATGTCTTCTCCAGTTTTTCTGGAGGGGGCATCATGCCCTGTGATGCAGATCTTGGGGAGTGCAAGGTCACAGTCTCTCAGCTGGGTGTCATACCCACAGGATTTGCAGAGGCCAGGCCGCCCAACAGCCCATGGATGAAGGGTTACACACTGTCCGCCGGAGGTGACAGCTGTTCAGTGGTGGCAGTGGTGATGCTGCGGCTGCTGCTGGTAGTGGTGGGGGGAGGCTCCTGCCCATCCCCTGCAGCCTCGGACAGCTGCCCACTGGGGCAGGTGGCGGTGCTGGTAGTTGTGGGGGGAGACTCCAGCCCATCCCCTGCAGCCTCGGAGGGCTGCCCACTGGGGCAGGTAGCGGTGCTGGTGGCGGTGGAGCTGGTAGTGGTGTGGGGAGGCTCCAGCCCATCCCTTGCAGCCTCGGACGGCTGCACCACTATGATTGGTGGTGGGGGCTCCGACTGAGTCCCAGCACCAGGCCCCTTGTCTCTACTGCCTGCTTTTGCAGGCCCATTGCCTTTCCTTCCTGCAGCTGGGGCTGGCTCCTTCCCCTTCCTTCCTGCTGCTAGGGCTGGCTACTTGACCTTCCTTCCTGCAGTTGGGGCGGGGTGCTTGACCTTCCTTCTTGCAGCTGGGGCTGGCTCCTTGCCCTTCCTTCCTGCAGCTGGGGCTGGCTCCTTGCCCTTCTTTCCTGCAGCTGGGGCTGCCTCCTTGCCCTTCCTTCCTGCAGCTGGAGTTGGCTCCTTGCCCTTCCTGCCTGCAGCTGGGACTGGCTCCTTGTCCTTCCATGAAGCACTTGGGGGACACACCCTTTCTGTCTGGCTGGCTGGTGGCCGGGATCCTTTCCCACTGAGAGTTGCTGGGAACACTACTCTGCCCGTGCATTGGGTGGCTGAGGTGCTTGCCTGGGTTTTGACCACCCTGGCCTGACATGAGGGACGGGGTGGAGGGCTAGGGAAGAGGTCAAAGGTGGTGAGGAAAAGCTTCTTAGGGACATTGGGGTGGGAAGAGGGAGATGGTTTGGGAGTAGAGGAAGAGGGAGTGGTGGTAGGAGGTGTCTGTCTGCTGTGTTTGGGTGCAGGTGCATGGGCTGGATGCTGTTGTGAGGTGGATGGCTGTTGGGTGTCTGAGTGCTTGCGTTTGTGTACTTTGGGAGGAGGGGGTAAAGACACAATGGGAGAGGACACAGGGTACGTGTGCATGGACGGGGGGTGGTGACTGCCAGTGAGGGGTGTGTACTGATAGGTTTGCTGGTGATGGTGGTAGTGGATGAGGATGTAGTGCATGCAGGTGTGAGTGGAGACACAACTGGGAGGGATGGGGATAATGAGGGGGAGGGGGCCACAGTGGAGGCAGTGGATGTTGTTATGTCTGCTTCTGGATGGTGTTTGTGTGAGTGCCTGTGGATGAAGTGTGGTGCTTGTGTTTGCCATGTCCACTCTTGTGTGTTGTCCTGGGTGTCTGCTCGTCTGATTGTGTGCTTGGGGTAGGTTGGGGTTGAGGGGAATGGGATTGGGAAGAGGAAGTTGGAGGGGGGAGGGTGGAAACAGGGACAATGACTGCCATCAGAGAGGAGGCCAGAGCCTGGATTTATCTCTGTTGGGCCACCAAGCCAGTGTGAATGCCCTCCAGAAATGCATTGGACTGTTGCATTTGGGCGGCCAGCCCCTTGATGGCATTCACAATGATTGACTGCCCAACAGAGATGGAAGGCATGAGGTCAATAGCCTCCTCACTCAGTGCAGCAGGGCTAACTGGGGCAGGGCCTGGGGTGCCTGGGCGAAGGAGATGCCCACCCTCCTGGGTGAGCAGGCACAGGAAACTCGCTGAGGAGGGCAGTGCTGGTATGGGGGGAAGCGGCTGTACCTGTAGATGGGGTGGGCAAAGATGTGCTCGTCACCACCAGGGAGCTTCCATCGGAGGAGGTATTCGTGTCCAAACTGTCCCCTCCAGTCTCCGCCGTGGTGCTCCCCTCACCCTCCGTCCCACTGGTGCTCTCACTGTTGGGTTATTCGGCCTCCTGGGTCCTGTATCCCTCCGTCGCCGGTGCCTCTGCTCGTCCACCAGATGATGCTAATGCACAGAAGGGCAGGGTGACAAAACAAAAAGGGGGGAAGAGACAAAGGATACACTTGGTCAATGGGGGCACCAATACCACCTTTGGCGTACATGACACACTCACACACAGGGAACAGCCCTACGCATTAAGCAATGCACTACCAGTCACAATGCTAGTCACCAGCCCATGGATAGGTACACCTAACGCAAATTGCAGCATACCTGAGACCCACAGACCCCTGCCCAGAAGGGGATGACTACTAGATTGGTTGGAGGACTTTCACGTCAGAACTCTGCCCAACATGGGACCTACTCTGCAATGCCAGGCCTGGCCTAGGGGCACCCACAAAGCTCACACCCCCACCTGCATACCACCCCACCAGGCGTAGGTTGCAATGTAGGGCACTGTATTCAACCCCTTGTAGCTGCTGTGATGCCCCCAAGCGCCCATACAGCTCTGGATAGGCTATCGCCAGTATGCGGGCCATCAGGGGGATCAGGGTTCAACGGGCATCCCTTCCTCGTTGGGAGGCCATCCCCAGCTTGGCCTCCGCCATCTTCCATGCCCAGCGTCTTAGGTCCTCCCACCATTTGCGACAGTGGGTGCTCTGCCTGCCGTAGACCCCCAGGGTCCGCACGTCTTTGGCAATGGCACACCATATACCCTTCTTTTGATGGGCACTGACCTACACAGAAATGCACGCAGGGAAAGGTATTAGTCAGACCATCCTGCCGGTTACACATATGGCCCACCATACCCCTTTACATCGCCATTTGCACACACAGGCCCCAGCACACAAGCTGCACACCCCCCAGGGGACAACCACCAACCTCCCCACACGAGGCCTTCACACACTCCACTTCAGTGCATTCATGCCCCATGCATAGTGCTCACAGTGTTCTCACCTGTTGGTCTGGAGGCCCATACAGCAGTCGGGATAGGGGTAGGACCCCATCCACCAGTCAATCCAACTTCGCCGAGGTGAAGGTAGGGGCCCTTTCCCCAGTATCACAAGCCAAGGATGTTTCCAGACACAGGTCACAGCAACACATGCAGTGTAGGTCCTCTCCTGTTGAAGGTCAGGTAGTAAGTGAAACAGATAGGAAATGGCAGTCACGTCCACGGCGGTGCGTACCGTCACCGCCAGCGTACATCACCAGTAGCCACTGTACCCCTTAGGACCCAAAGATAACCAATGAGGAGTTGCACGGTGGTTCTCGACCGCCTCCCGCAACGGCGCACAACGTCAGCGGAATTACCTCATTTCCCCCTGTCCCTCCATACAGTACAGGCAGACGCCATTTCAGGGGGGTTTGCAGGCCATGGATCCTACCTGCGTCACAGTACACAAATTTACCTTTTGGACATATCTCACCAAAATAATGTTACAGTCACAACATGCATTGAACTGTAGTGGTTAGCATGTACAGATAATGATCAGCTGCTCACTCTTTTGCCCCATAGATTGCAACTGCTGCGGATGAATAGGAGATGGAGACATCCCCCGTGTACAGACCCCTGGTGCACTTGGCAACAATGGAGGACAGGCACATTATCCTCACCTATGGACTTGTCAGGGCCACAATCACTGCGCTGTGTGCCCAATTGGAGCCTGACCTAATATCTGCTACCCGTCACCCCACTGGGATTCCTCCATCTTGTGCAAGTCCTATCAGTGCTCCATTTCCTGGCAACTGGTTGTTTTCATGTGACAGTGGGCTTGGCAGCAGGAATGTCACAGCCAATGTTCTCAATAGTGCTGCCCAGATTGTTGTCTGCCCTGATATAACACGTGAAGCTACATTGTTTCCCCCCAGGTGGAGGATTTGGCCACAGTGAAAGCTGACTTCTATGCAATGGGACATATCCCCAAAATCATTGGGGCAATAGATCGAACACATATTGCATTTGTGTCCCCCTGGCGAAATGAACAAGTGTTCAGAAATCGAAAGAGTTTTTACTCCATGAATGTCCAGATGTCGTGCCTAGTGGACCAGTACATCTCCCACGTCAGTGCCAAGTATCCTGGGTTCGTGCATGATGGCTTTATCCTGAGTAATAGTAGCATCCCTAATGTGATGGCCCAACTCCAGGGGCACAGTGTGTGGCTTATAGGTGAGCCATGGTTCCCGCCCAGTGGATGTTGGTGTATGGGTATGTTGTGGGCCTTAAGTGTGAGTGTGTGTGGCTAACAGTTGCCCCTCGATATTTGAAGGGGACTCTGGTTATCCCAACTTCTCATGGCTACTGACCCCTGTGAGGGATGCCAGGACAAGGGCAGAGGAATGTTACAATGAGGCACATGGGCGAACAAGAAGGATTATAGAAAGGACCTTTGGCCTCCTGAAGGCCAGGTTTCGGTGCCTCCATCTAACAGGAGGATCCCTGTGCTACGAACCCAAGAAGGTCTTTCAGATCATCGTGGCATGCTGTATGTTGCACAACCTTGCCTTGCACCGCCATGTGCCTTTTCTGCGGGAGGAGGAGACTGGAGATGGTCGTGTGGCAGCAGCGGACCCTGTGGACAGTGAAGCTGAGGGGGCAGAGGATGAGGATGAGGACAACTGAAGTGCAGTTGTTCGTCAATACTTCCAATGAGACACAGGTAAGACAGTGTTATTTCACATATAATTGATAGTTTGATGTGTGACATTGTCACTGGCAGGCTGTAAATTCCTACTTCTATGCCCACTCACTGTACCCTTTGGCATCTCTTTTTGCAGATGTTGGTGCCCCACTATTCCTCCTGGTGTATTCAGTGCAGCCAACTACAGGTCTTTCCTATGTAAACATTACTGTACAGTTCACTTTCAGTCTTTGAACCTGGTTAAACAAATACATTTTGGAAACATTTTACATACACCATACTTGTATTTTATCAAAGTGTGTTTATTGCTGTGCTCTGAAGAAGAGGGGGTAGTGCAATGGGCTGGGGTGATGATGGAGGAAAGTCCAGGTTCGAGTCCAGTCTATTTGTATCACAGGTGCAGTGTCCAAGGGGACATAGGTTGGGGAGCAACGACAGTTCAAGGTGGACAGGTTGACATAGTGGGACACAAGGGTGACAATCAGGAGAGTCTTATTTCCTGGTGGGGGTCTTGGCAATAGTTTCTGGCTTCTGCCTGGATCGCACGGAATGTGGTTTTCCTTCTGCAGTGGAGGAGTGCTGGTGGCCTATTGGTCGTGTGGTGGGCCTCCTGTCCACTAGCGGCAGCAGAGCTGGAGGGCTGTTCAGTAGTCTGGCTAGTGTCAGGGGCCTGTTGGTGTGCCACTGCCTCCCTCATACTGTTGGCAATGTCTGCCAGCACCCCTGCAATGGAGACCAGGGTAGTGTTAATGGCCTTCGAGCCCTCCCTGATCCCCAGGTACTGTCCCTCCTGCAGCCGCATGTTCTCCTACATCTTGTCCATGATCTGGCCCAGCGTATCCTGGGAATGTTGGTATGCTCCCAGGAACGTGGTGAGTGCCTCCTGGAGGGTCGGTTCCTTGGGCAGTCCTCCCCCTGTCGCACATCAGTCCTCCCAGCTTCCCTGTTGTCCTGTGCCTCTGTCCCCTGAACCGCGTGCCCACTGCCACTGACCCCAGGTTCCTGATTGTCCTGTGTTTGTGGGGTGGCCTGGGGTCCCTGTAGTGGTGGACACACTGCTGATCGACGTGTCCTGGGGCCAGAGGTATGGGCCTGCTGGGTGGGTGCTGTGGTGGTGTTTCCTGAGGGGGGAGGCTCTGTGGTGGTGTGACACTGTGGCTGGGTAACCGACTGTCCGAGGTCCCTGATGGGCCAGGTTGGTCATCCAGATCCAGGGAAGCAGAGCTGCTGTCATCACTGTGGGCCTCTTTTGGGGGGGGGGGGGGGCGAATGTTGCTGGCACCTCTTCGCTGGTGACATTGGCTAGGTTACCTGTGGGGATGTAAATGCAGTGTTATTGTTTCTGCGTGTGACATATTGTGCATGGGTGTGTTGCTCTCTGTGGTTGATATTGCCCTGGCAGCTTTGCCTTGTATGAGTTGTTATTTGGTGGGTAAGGTGATTCTCTCTAGTGTGCATGCTGTGGTAATAGGTGTCCATGCAGGTCTGTGAGTGGTGTCCATGCATTGGTAGAGCATGCAGGGCTTGGCATTGGGATGAGTAGGTTGTGATAGTGGGGTGTGTGGGAGGTGGTGGCATGATGGGAGTGAGGGTGAGGGTGGGAGTATGTGATGGCATGCAGGTAGGGGGTGATAGAAATAGAGAGTTGACTTACCAGAGTCCAGTCCTCCTGCTACTCCTGCCAGGCCATCAGGTTGCATGATTGCCAAGGCTTGCTCCTCCCATGTTGTTAGTTGTGGGGGAGGAGGTGGGGGTCCCCCGCCAGTCCTCTGTACAGTGAGTTGTTGTCTTGCTGCAATGGAGCGCCCCTTCCCCCGTAGGTTGTTCCTCCACTTCCTGATGTCATCCATTGTTCTGGGGTGCTGTCCCACTGCGTTGACCCTGTCCACGATCCTCCGCCATATCTCCATCTTCCTAGCCACTAGCGGCAGCGGAGGTGGAGGGCTGTTCAGTAGTCTGGCTAGTGTCAGGGGCCCGCTGTTGTGCCACAGCCTCCCTCATACTGTTGGCCATGTCTGCCAACACCCCTGCAATGGAGCCCAGGGTGGTGTTAATGGCCTTCAAGTCCTCCCTGGTCCCCAGGTACTGTCCCTCCTGCAGCCGCATGTCCTTTCTGTCACATTTGGGGGGGGTTGTGTTCTCTTACATTAATTCATTATAACATAATCTTTTGTAGTGACCCTCCTATAGCAGACATTAGAATAAAATTTGATACTTTTCCAATTCACATTTTCTGTCAATGTTGTAATTGCTTTCCTTTCTGGGTTGTTATATATTAAGCTGCCTCTGTGATTGTATCTGAAAGTAGTGTTATACAATACATGTTATAAAGTTTATAAGTTTGTTATTTACATGTGCAAACCTTTTCTATTTTTTTATACTTACATGTTTGTTCTTGTTAGAGGTTTCATACCACTTTGCAGCTTTTCCGTTGAGGGTGTTGTAATGTAGAGCAGGTGCTTTCTTTTCTGTTGGAAGAAAAAAGTGTCAGTTTCATTTTAAATGTTTTTGTTGGTAGTTTGTAGAGGTTGAAGTCCTTAGGTTTATTTTTACTTGCTTTTATCGTGAGTTTATCTTTTTTTATAATTTATGTATAGTTGCTTTGTTATATACCTCTTGCTCGTTTTCCTGGGTATCACTTTTCGAAGTCACAGTTTTCTTTCAGGAAGTACATCTAAAGAGATAAAAGTTGGAGTGTTTTGTTAATTGTTTACTATTTTGTATTTTTAATTTGATTTAAAAGTATGTTTTAGTTTAAATATAAGTTTTACTTACTTTGTTAGGGAGTTATCAAGATGTAAATACATTTCTTCTTTAAGGGTTTGGTCAGAGACTTTGGCTGAGTTTCTTCATCTTGCAGCAATTGTCATTTTGAAGTATTTAGTTGATGAAATCAGTGTGCCTTTTAAATTGTCGATTGAATTGTTTCTCTGATTATATTGGTAAATATTGTTTATATTTTGTTTTTATTGATTAGTATAATTTTAGTTAGAATTTATTTAATCAGTAATGCCCTTTCATGATAAAACCAAATTGTTTGTTTTATTTATAATATTTGGTACATAGTTTGATAGTTTTGAGGCTAATATATATATATATATATATATATATATATATATATATATATATATCATTGTCACGTCCTGCTCCGTAAGGGGCCACAGACCCTGCAGGGTGGCCTGGGTTTCTGGGGCGAAGCATCCCACAGAAAATATCTCCCAAACATGAAAAGCCCAGACACCGGTCCATGTTAAAATCCAAGCATTTAATAGCATTTCTGAGCAGCAAGACAGAAAATCCTGACGCGTTTCGGCAACAGCATGCCTTGTTCACAGCTAAGTAACAGCAGGTGTGAGTGAGCCAGTGCTTCTTAAATACACAGTCATGTGACTTCAATAACCAAACTCCAACTCCTATGATGCACAGTTCCATATAAATAACTTCCTGAACTGGAGCGCTTAATTTCCATATAGCTGCAATAGCGTCACAGGCACTTCAGTTCACCATACAAATGTTCTTATGTGCATTAGGTATCCATTACTTGATAGTCCACTTGCTTTTACAGTTGCTGCCCAGCATGATAACAGCAATACAAGGAATACATGAAAAGTAAGAGGAGAGGCACACTGTCTCCCTCCTATCCCTTGCTCCCCTCCATCACAATATATTTCTCGGATAAATGCCTTGTTTGCATGAAGGTGAGTGGGTCGGGCCCCTTCCATAAAACTATCATTGTCACCTCCTGCTCCGTAAGGGTCCACAGACCCTGCAGGGCGGCCTGGGTTACTGGGGCGAAGCATCCCACAGAAAATATCTCCCAAACACGAAAAGCCCAGGCACCGGTCCATGTTAAAATCCAAGCATTTAATAGCATTTCTGAGCAGCAAGACAGAAAATCCTGACGCGTTTCGGCAACAGCATGCCTTGTTCACAGCTAAGTAAGAGCAGGTGTGAGTGAGCCAGTGCTTTTTAAATACACAGCCATGTGACTTCAATAACCAAACTCCAACTCCCATGATGCACAGTTCCATATAAATAGCTTCCTGAACTGGAGCGCTTAATTTCCATATAGCTGCAATAGCGTCACAGGCACTTCAGTTCACCATACAAATGTTCTTATGTGCATTAGGTATCCATTACTTGATAGTCCACTTGCTTTTACAGTTGCTGCCCAGCATGATAACAGCAATACAAGGAATACATGAAAAGTAAGAGGAGAGGCACACTGTCTCCCTCCTATCCCTTGCTCCCCTCCATCACAATATATTTCTCGGATAAATGCCTTGTTTGCATGAAGGTGAGTGGGTCGGGCCCCTTCCATATAACTATCATTGTCACCTCCTGCTCCGTAAGGGGCCACAGACCCTGCAGGGCGGCCTGGGTTACGCGAGCGAAGCATCCAACAGAAAATATCTCCCAAACACGAAAAGCCCAGGCACCGGTCCAGGTTAAAATCCAAGCATTTAATAGCATTTCTGAGCAGCAAGACAGAAAATCCTGACGCGTTTCGGCAACAGCATGCCTTGTTCACAGCTAAGTAAGAGCAGGTGTGAGTGAGCCAGTACTTTTTAAATACACAGTCATGTGACTTCAATAACCAAACTCCAACTCCCATGATGCACAGTTCCATATAAATAACTTCCTGAACTGGAGCGATTAATTTCCATATAGCTGCAATAGCGTCACAGGCACTTCAGTTCACCATACAAATGTTCTTATGTGCATTAGGTATCCATTACTTGATAGTCCACTTGCTTTTACAGTTGCTGCCCAGCATGATAACAGCAATACAAGGAATACATGAAAAGTAAGAGGAGAGGCACACTGTCTCCCTCCTATCCCTTGCTCCCCTCCATCACCATATATTTCTCAGATAAATGCCTTGTTTGCATGAAGGTGAGTGGGTGGGGCCCCTTCCATAAAACTATCATTGTCACCTCCTGCTCCGTAAGGGGCCACAGACCCTGCAGGGCGGCCGGGGTTACTGGGGCGAAGCATCCCACAGAAAATATCTCCCAAACACGAAAAGCCCAGGCACCGGTCCATGTTAAAATCCAAGCATTTAATAGCATTTCTGAGCAGCAAGACAGAAAATCCTGACGCGTTTCGGCAACAGCATGCCTTGTTCACAGCTAAGTAAGAGCAGGTGTGAGTGAGACAGTGCTTTTTAAATACACAGTCATGTGAATTCAATAACCAAACTCCAACTCCCATGATGCACAGTTCCATATAAATAACTTCCTGAACTGGAGCGCTTAATTTCCATATAGCTGCAATAGCGTCACAATATATATAAACACACCAAAACAAAATGCTGAAGCTGTAACAAAGCGGTTCCGGCCGGGTTCCGGAAATCCCACAAATGCGCAAAGATTTTCCTTTTAGTTCAAGGAAAGACAGGACACCTCCAATATGATGTGAGTTCATATAAATTTATTTGGTAGACATCTTTGGAGGGGAGATCCATGTCTTCCAAATAAATTTATATGAACTTACATCATATTGGAGGTGTCCTGCCTTTCCTTGAACAAAAACGAAAAACTTTGCTTTTATATACATATATATATATATATGTATATATATATATATATATACACATATATATATATACATTTAGATATTAGATTTAGATTGTTGTATAAATGTTTCTAGCTAATGCAAATATCTTTTTTGGTTATAATGTTTTGACTTTAGTTACATATTTTATTTGGATGAATTATAAATATTTTGGAGATGTAATATATTTTTTATAACATGTGTATACAATGTTTTATGTTATTTTAAGTAATTGTTTTATATAAAAAGTGATCTTTTTTACATGTATTAATCATAATGTCATTATTTTGGCACTATTATTGTAGTCAATGTTGTGTAAATCTATATTTTTGACATATTATATGTTTATTTAAAGGTGGTGATTATTTTGTTTCCTATTGTTGAGTTTTCAATATAAATCAAAACCAATATTTTACCAGCGATATTTGTGTTCTCAATATTTTTAACTATATTTATTTTCCAGTATATTTGTTTTTTGATATTGTATGCATCAATATTATGTCAGTGATCTGTTGTCTCTTCATAAGCCCCTGCTCATCAGGAACAATGTTTTATTTTCATTTATAAAGAGAGTGCAATAGCTGCAGGTGCTGCTAGGCCACTCACTTTCATTTTCTCCACTGCTTGATGCTGCATGCTTTTCCCACTCCCAATCAATGTTGAAAGTCTTGGTTTTTTATTTTTATTTTTTTAACAGTGCGCTGCATCTGGAAAGTTCTGCCAAGATGATACTTGTTGTTTGAGCTTTTTCGTGACTTGTTTTATTTTTATTTTTATTTACACACTAGCACAGCAATCTGCCTTGATAGATGTGTAAAATAAAAATGGCTGCCTGTGTTACGACTCATGCGTATGAACATGTCATGTGGCACACTAGTGTGTTCTTCATGACTCATGTGTAATAATCAGCATCTGTGCACTTTGGTGAATATCTTGGAATAGGTTTTCAGTCATAGAAAACCCATTCAAAGATTACGAACCATGTAGATGCATTTTAAGGCATACTTGTAAATACCATTGCCAAAGAAAGCATTGTCAAAGCCAGTAGCTAAGCAATTTAGAGTTGCGACCTATTGTCTTTGCAATTGCTTGCCCAACTATAGGACAGTAGTTAGACAAAAAGGTTTGGCATGTGTGATCCTTTATTTCTTAAAACTAATTTTTCCAGATTTCTCGTCTTTGTGATTTGTTTTTAGAACTCAGAGTTCCACTTTTGAAAAATGATTTGCCTGTGATCCTTCATTACTTCTAGTTTCAGGCATTTTTAATTTACGTTTGACTTATTACCTGTTTTTTTATTTCTCTTACATTTACAGGGTGGAAGAGTCTGAGAATATTCAGACACTTGAAGCAAAGGCCCTTGCTGACAATGCATGTTGTGCCTCGGCTTCCTTGTACCCTTAAAACAGACATTATGTAGGCCTTTGCCACATCTACTATAAAAAAGGGGACGATGTGCCAATGGTGGTCTCCACTCAGTTAAGTGTCTACAAATTTCTATGAGGTAGCTAGATTGTGTAACATTTTAGAGAACCCACAGTAAGTGTTGCAAGGAGGTCTGATCATTGTGTGCTATTTCACTAATCGGAAAGCCTGCAGCATTGTGTATCTGAATCTACCAAGGCCCCTCCACTGTGGTTGTGGCTTTTGAGAAAACAGGTGCTTACCAGCTTCCACCCTTCTCCAGTTCAGAATGGATCCCCTGTTGACACCAGCCACAGACACCCCAAGTGCTTCCCTTTAGAGTTTGGAGGCAGCTTTCTCTGTGTTGATGTTGAGATACTTAATAATGGCATCAAGGCAGTGATGTTGGCACTGAAGAGCCTTGACGTTGAGACACATTCAGCAAGGTGATGCCCCGGAAATCAAAGTAAGATAAAAAAAATATGTAAATGGGATCAGATGTGGGCGGCATAGCCTGCAGCTCAAGAGTGACAGGCACTTTACCAGGACAGTTATTGCACAGGTTCAAAGCATCGGTGGGACTATTGCACAAATCCCCCACTGGGGGTTTAGGAAAATGCACTGCTACTTTTACGGAGAATTGTATTAATAGCAGACTTGGCTGGCTGGATATTTGTAGTTCTAGCACCACTGCCTATATGCAACTTCATCTGGTGCTGAAGATTTACTTCTGTATTAGGCAAAGGCAGAAGAGAACTATCCTTCAGCAAGATTAGCAGCTTTTGTTTGAATTCTTTTCCAATTTCCTATTTGTCTATTCTGGTTTCATTACTGCATGGTATAGACTGGAATGGTAACCGACCTTCCATCTGCCAATTTCCAAGTGTTAAATTGGTTCCATACATTTTTTCTTGTAGGTCAGTGGTTCTTAACCTGTAGTCTGATGGCCCATAGTGGTCCGCAAAGCTTACTCAGGGGGTCAGCATAGTTTGACTAAATTAAATAATAATAAAATTAAGAAATTAAAATTAAAAAAGAACATACAATTAAAGGAGCAAAATTAAAAATGTCAAAACTTTTTTTACATTTGATTGTGTATTAGACAACATATTTTAATACTTGAGTATGTGTTTGGTGTACACTTGTTTCTATATTTTTGTGAATTGCTTTGAGGTTCAAATCACAAAAAGTGTTGAGTTTGTGGGTCCCCAGCTTCCAATAATGACTCAGTGGGGGGTCCCCAGATTCCAGTAATGATTCAGTTGGGGTTCACGGATGTCAAATAGTTAAGAACTGTTGTTGTAGGTTATTACACTGCCATGCTGTACTATTTTCGCATCAGGTTTCGTCACAACAGACTTGGGACCATGGGCTTTTTTCTGTTCCATTTTAGGTCAGGTGGCATTGCACTTCCAGAATATTAAGGCTATAAACTGTGCCTGTCTTCTATGTCTATACATGTTTACAAGTGTCTGTCTATCATCAATCAATCAGGAATTTGTAAAGCGCACTACTCACCCGTGAGGGTCTCAAGGCGCTGAGGTGGGGAAGGGGGAGAAGGGGGGTGGGTGCTGCTACTGCTCGAAAAGCCAGGTCTTGAGAAGTTTTCTGTAGAGAGGATGGGTTTATTGACTTAATTAGGGAAGGTAGGACAACCTCATGATCCAGACAGGGAGAGGAGTAGTGCCCCAAAAGAGTCACTCTTTCAGATACCTCGAGATGGCTAACAATTGCTAAGGTCTCTAGCTTCATTGGCTCAGTGTAAATGCAACAACATTTACTTCCATTAATGTTTAGGTTAGCTCTTCTGATAGATACAAGGTACACTGTACATTATGAAATGTACACCTTAGTATCCGTGATCTGCATACTCTTGGCATCTGCTGCTCAAGATTGGCTTTGGTAAATAACCATTATGTCACCAGCTGTTTTCCTTTTCGGCAGGTGACGCAAATCAATGCGCTCAGCAAATGCAGTTTTAACAGCAGAAACAGCAATCCACTTTCTTGGCATCCATCCCCAGATACATTACCATTTACAAGATGAACATTGTGACAGTCAAAACATTGAAAATATGAAAATATTAGACTGCCTGCAGGGACTACAGAACACCATTGGTAAAGCTGGAACTGAAGAAAGCAGTAGGGACCAATGCCTACCCGTGTTCCTCTTTTCCTCTCTAATTTTGAGAAATGTCATTGTTGGACCTACATTTATAATTATAATAGCATTTATATAGCTCTTATCACCCTTGACGAGCCATTGAAGTGCATCATGGCAAGCAGCACGCAACTCCAAAGCGAAGGTTTATGGTTAATGTTACATTACGGGCCTAGAGTTTGAAAGACAGGTTATGATCTATGAAATAATCTATGAAATGAAGTATTGGCCAATTGCAGAATCACAATAAGAATTACTGAGGCAGGTACAACATGAGACTGAGAGAAGGGTAGCCTCAGAAATAGAAGATATGCAGAAGATAGAAGGTAAGAAGAGGATCACAATGAAGAAAGTAGGTCAATGTTAATTTTTCATGCAAGGTTTTAGGAATATAGTGGGAGAAGACTTCTGAGATAGCAAGCAATCAGAGAATGTAAGCTCTAGAAAGAAAACATTCTGCGTAGTGCTCTATATATCCGGAGCAGACAACTTAAACATATTATTACAAGTACACATCATTTCAACTTTAAGAGCCCTACCTTATTATGTGCTAAGCCTAGGACAGCCCTTTAAAACACAACTTGGAGTATCCCAACCTTGGTACAGTGTCTGTATGCTGCACCAGGGGATTTGCCACTGAAAAAGAAAAAGTCACATTTAAATATCTCCTCTCACTATTATGTAAATTGAATGTTTTTTCATTCAGCCTCTAACCATGAGTTATTTGGCTCTGGCTGTGAGTGTCTCACCAATGCGCAGTCAGATTTATACCCTATTTTCTCACCTAATCCCTAAATGTATGTTGTGCATGTTTGTGTATGTAACTTTTGTCGGATATGCATTCTATATATAAGTGATGCAGAGTGATGAAGGCCTGTGGGTTCTATTTTGGATACCCAGGCCGATTCTTGTGCACATGTGGGTGTGAAGTTGTTTTCCTAGACAGTGGAAGTGTATCAGGATGCAGAAGGATGGAGACATAGACAGTGAAGTGAGGATAAAGGAGTCAAGGCTCCTAAAGGATTTCAATAAGGTGCCACTGCCACTTGGTAAATTGTGGGGGGTCAAAAGGGGTTGCAGTCTGTTATTTAGAATAAGAAGGGTCTTTAGGTAAAACCACCCTTTTCTCTCTTTCCTGATCAGTGTCTCTGTGGAAGTTCATAGCCAGGTGCAGATGGTGCATATCTCTTTGTGCCTGTGTTGTGGGTGCTCCAGGATGGAGACTACCCTGATTATAGAGTGTCATGCAAACCATGTTTTAACCCTATTAAAATACATATTAGTTTTTCACAGTTCATATGTGAACAGAATGAGAGTCACAACATATGTAGTAAGAAAACATGAGAGGCATACATAAGTACATGTTATTATTCTGGCAATGTAGCTTCATAAGAAATGGTACATTTCATGATCCACGTTCATACCTAGTTGTATGCTCTTCAGCCTGATTATCCATCTAGCTTCATTTTTTCTAAGTTCTAATTTGTCTTAAGATATAAAAAGGATTCACCCCACAAAACTTTGTGGACAAGACAGCAAATTTTAAAGACAATGCGCTTCCTGACCGGAAGCCAGGGTAGAGATCGGAGAATAGGGGTAGGAGAGCCAGCAGGAAGGCTGCACTCTAGCCGAGCAGCCGTATTTTGCATCACATGTAATTTGGTCAAAAAAGGAGTTGTTTGCTGACATGAGAAGAGCATTGCTGTACTCTAAGTGACTGATTATCAGGGCCTGAACCAACGTTTTCCTAGCCAAGGAAGGAAGCCAGGGGAAAACTTTCCTCAGGAGCCGCATGGTGGCAAAACATGTCCCTCTTAAACCACCTATATGGCTTTTTATCTGCAAGTTGTGGTCAATTTTAAAGCCTAGATTGTTCTGACAATTGACTAGGCCAAGAAGCAGACCCCAGTTCAGATGGCTACCAGTAAGGAGACCACAGCTGTTGCGCTTTGCCAAACAGCAAAACCTCTGTCTTCTCGCTACTCAGCAAAAGACAATTGTTGGACATCCAGACTGCAATACTCCTCACACAAGCTTGGAAACGGCAGCTGACACCGTCAATGTCCTATCCCAAATTAATGAACAGCTGAATGTCATCAGCGTAGGAAATTGCTTCAAAGTCAAATGTTTTAACAATCTGGGAAACAGGAGGGACATTGATATTAAACAGTGTTGGGCTCAACACTGAGCCCTGTGGCACTGCTTTGGTAATGAAAACCTGACAAGAATTAAAAGGACCCAAGGGAATAATTTGAATCTGATCTTTTAAGAAATCAGCCCAGCTGATGAAGGACAGTACCTCTGACACCAATCTTGTGCAATCTGCTGATCAGTATTGTATGAAAAATGGTGTTGAAATCTGACAAAAGATCCAGCAGCACAAGCATGGTAGGGGCACCAGCAACAGGGGAATGGAGTCAGTGACTGCAATCAGTGCAGTCTCTGTGCTGTGGGCTGCTCTAAATTCAGATTAAGATGCAACCAAAATTGCATGATCCTCCAAAAACTTCATGAGTAATTTGTTCACATGGCTTTCGAGCATTTTCCCTAACAATGGGAGAAGGGATTTAGGAGGACAGTTGGTCAAATTTCTGAGATCCAGGTTTGGTTTTTTAAGAATAGGAGAGACCAGAGCTGTTTTCAAACAGATGGTAGAAGGAAGGAAGAGATTGAATAAAGGTAAAATATCTGGTGCTAAGACTGCTGACAAGGTAGTTGAGGTCCTCAGAGGACAGACAACCACAGGTGAGCCAGATTTAGCTTTCGACAGGAGTGCAAGAATCTAATCATTAGTAAGGAATTCAAACCTATTCCAGATCAAGTTGATGACATTACAATAGAATTTCTGTCCCCCTGGCCAATAGGAAATTTCTTATAATTAGCATCAATTTTGGTTTTGAAGAATTCAGCAAGACGCAAGCATGAGAATGAACAAAGTCATTAAGTACTTTGAAAAGTTCCTTAAAGGGGTTTAGTAATTTGGCTGCAAATAAAATTCTTCCTAGTCTTCCTTATAAGGGCATAGTATTCAGATAAGGCAGATTTAAAGGCTGCTTTTTCACTTAAAGTTTTTGAGCGGCAAAGGCGTCTTTCCAGTTTTTTGCACCCAGCCTTTACAAGCTTAGTTCAGAATAGAACTATGGGGCGTGAGGTCTAGAAGAGACCTGCTTGTAGGCTTTTAAGGGGGGAAATTAGTCAAATGCCATACTCAATGCAGAATGATAATTGTTTAAAGGCATCATTGATGTCATGGTCTTGGGACACCGCTTCCCAAGAGACCGTCTTGGAAACATTTCTGGCAAGATGTTATTCCATACCCTGTTGGTCTTGTTTCCTACTGTTTTTGACTGCGTTAACATGTTTATCATAGTAATCTGAAATTTAAGCAGCTGCTGGTCTGTCCAAGTGGGGGGAAGAAGGTATTCACTGACCAAGAATGGAGAATTAGTAAAAAGTAAGTGTATGGTCAACATTATGCGCTGGGCCCGAAATACATTGGTGAAGATTCAATGTTTCTAAATCTTCAAAACGAGAGGCCATCTCTGGCCTAGAAATGCCCTCCCCATGAAATTTGAAATCTCCCAACAAAAGAAAATTGTTAGAGAAGAGTATGTGGGGAGCGATGTGTTCAGTCAAAAAATGATTGAAATCTTTTTTAGGTCCTGAGGGTGGTAGATTAGTGCTCCCTTCCAATAAGATACAGTTGCTAACTCTAACTTATACACATTTCCACCCAGTCTGCAATGAAAGGTTTAACAATTAGGACCTTAACGAAGTTTTGAAAACCAATCTCACTTCCCCCGTCATGTTTGGATTCTCTATCTAGTCAAGTTGGTAATTACGGCAAAGATAAAGAAATGCAAAGAAAAGCAATGGAATTTACCCAGGTTTCTGTGAGAAAACAGAAGCCTGGGAAAAGTGATGTTAAAACATCCCAGACTTCAGTTGCGTGACTTTTTTAGCAACCTAATGTTACAGTTGATATCACGGAGTTGGCGCTGGTAGTTATCATGGGCCTAGCCAGTGCCACTGAGGGGAAAGTAAGTTAGAAGTCGATTGCAGAACTAAGATTCAGCCAGCTCGGAGTTGACTGCAAGGAAAAAGAACTCTGAGGGTCCTTAATAGTAGAGAATGATAACAAAAGCCTGCAGGTTCTACAAGTGACCTGTGGCCTTCTGAGTCATGAAGAGGAAAAGGGACACAGGTATGTTTAGGGTTAACCGAGTTTAGAGAAATGTTGCCAATTTCAAGTAATGATGTAGCAGAATAACATAACATAATCTAACCTTAGATAGCAAAGTTGTAGCCTGAGGGGCACGGGTCCTAGCTCCCGGTGACGTTTGGGTACGGACGGGTGCAGGCGGGCTTGCCTTTGGCGTTCCAATGGCACATCCACTTTGCGTCTACACTGTCATCTGGCAAAAGTAGATATGGCCAAGATGAGAGCTAGACCGTTGACCAACCAACCAGGAAGTGAGCAGGAAGAGTATTAGCCAATCAAATCAAACTGCCTAACATCCCTCTCCGCACAATCAGCTATGGCTGCAGTGGATTGAAGGGCACTATGTTTAAATCAGCAGAACAACCAGAAACAAAATCCACCCCACCAAAAATAACCCACTAGTAAAAAAAAAAAAAACAGGCATTTTTAAAAGTAAAATGCAGGACCTGTGAGAGGAGGCGTGTCCGCGCTGTCATCCGGCTAAAGTAAGTACTAAGTACGGCTGCGATGAGTGCTAGACTACCGACAAACCAAGAAGTGAGCCAGAAGAGTACCAGCCAATCAAATCAAACTGCCTAACCGCCCTCTCCCCACAATCAGCTGCTGCTGTGGAAGACCAGAGGGCACTAAGTTTAAATCTGCAGAACAAACAGAAACAGAGTCCCTCCCACCAAACATAACCCACAGAGTTAAAAAATAGACATTTTTAAAAGACCCGTGAGAGGCCATAAGGAATAGATTTTGTATTAATATCATCCCACTGGGTTTAGATTTTCTAATATTAACTTCAATGGGACAATATTTAGAGCACCATAGCTCAGGTTACAATCAGTTCTGTCCAGCTGCATGAGACTGATATACAATTCTGCAAAGCAGCTGTATAAGAAGAACGACGTGTATTTAGTTTCATATGCACATAGTATTTTAATAGCTGACTGTTGTTTATAAAGCCAAGTGAAGTATTAAAAGCCACCCACTGTTAAATCAATTGTAATGGTCTTTGACCATGCCATCCAATTTGAAAGATTTCTTCTTTTCCTGGACCATTTGTTGATCATTTAACTCTACATGAGTATCATTTTTTTCTACTAAAGGTAATAACCATTTTTTTTGATGTACATTCAGATCATTATTATTTTTTGATTGCTCACAGTACATGCAGTACAAATATGGATCTAGTCTTTCAATACTACATCATCTCCATATCTAACAAGGCCAACAAGAACCCATGCGAGCTGGATATGCGTCAGCTGATTCCAATGCTGGCCCTACGTAGGCTGCAAACATACTAAATACCACGAGACTCAGTCCAGTTTAAGGACAGTAACGAGCAGATTGTGTATGACGTTCGAGTCATTCGCTGCTATATATGTCATCAAGGAATTAATGTCGCTTTAAACAGCTCTAATTGTTTTGAGATTGTTTGGCCTTGTTTCTGGTATTTGCTCTGAAAATCCGACTTCCCAAGAATCAAAATGAGGAGAAATCTGTAGATGTGTCATGGATAGTAAACGTTTGTCGAAGCCAATATCTAAGTCCAACTATTGAAACATTTGATTTATCTTTGTTGATTATCAGAGTTTCCAACATGCTATTCGTCTGTAAAAATCATTAGTGACACCTCAACGATGCTTTCTGCTCGGACCAAACATGTTGCATCAATGGTGATTAATAAAATGTAAAAAGCGTACTGGTGAAATATAGCAACATGCAAAATGATACGAACCAAGGCCACAGAGAGATAATTTAAATATAAGTTAAAGAAAGAATAGGGCTAAGGCACTTCCCTTTTTATATCTGATATGAAGGTCGCCTTAAATGGGCCGTACCACACCTGGCCTGTTATCTCTGTACAGAGAGAGCTTTATAAGAAGATAAATCATGGATGGGTCCATGCTTGCGAAAACTGCTTCACGGAAAGTGCTAACGTGGAGCATGATGACTACATTTCAGGATCTCCGGAAGTCAACGTGCCCCAGGATTAGCCTGGTTTTGTTAAAGTAAGCATGTTTCCTAAAGTAGAGGGCAACTTATGATCATTAGTCAAAAGTTCATAAACACATTCCCTGAAACCAACCTACCCTGTTGAATTCATTCAACTATTAAACTCTAGATATGTTTCAATACTACTGCCAATTTCTTTTGGTTACAGCAGTTTTTAATGAAATGAATATACAATTAGCAGGCAGGCATATTACATGTTCCTTTCTTGTAGATGGTATGACCAACTTACAGTTCCAGGATCTTGGAAGACAACCAGTTAACAAAATAGCATTAAATGGCCAGCAAGATAAAGCCTCACGGGTCTAAATCAGCTTGATATAAGTCTTTGTGGATCAGATACAGTCTAAGGGTTTATCTGATATTTGCGCTTGTGGGGGTGGGGGGGCGTGTCATTACACGTAAAATATGAGCTGCTGGTCCTTTTCAATACTAGCCTAAGTCGCTAAACAAATAGGTTACCCAATCAGTAACATTTGTATTAGTACCCAACGTTGGCACATAACTCTTTAGTCTCCAAAACAGTATTTGAAAAAACTGCCTTGTTTCCTGTTGTACAATGCTTTCTTTAGGATTGTTATATGTTCTCCTTGTTGGTTCTCTCTTCTTTCCTTTATCCAGTTTTTGATATGCTAAGCCAACTCTACAATTATGATGGCTCTTGTGCCACCATAAAGGGGCAGACAGTTTCTTTTTTGCTTTCCAACAATCACTATCGAAGCAAACATATTTGACCTGGGGGTTGGATATTTTTTTTGCTATGGATTGACCCGAAATGACTTTCGTTTTTGTATAAATGTTCCCATACTCAAAAATGACCTGATCTATTGTGAGTGCTGCTGATACCAGCAGGATGTTATTTATTCATTAACCATTGCAAGCCTTAGTCCAAATAATGTATCCATTCTAAGAACATTATTTGTAGCTCAATGAGGTCATTTCATGGAGCAGTGAGACCATGACAACCACAAATGCTGAGTAACACCCAAAGAGGGTGGTGATCACTCTCCAATCACGACTTAATCACCAAGTTATGAACAAAGTTTCAGATCATGACATTGAGAATGTTTAAAATGTAACATTTGGTGGTGAGTCTGATGGAGGTCTGCCATTTAGAGTTGAAGGATTGTTTTCTTCATCAATTACCCTTTAAATGACAGCCTCGTTGCACCTAAGAGCTGGAATTGTCTTAGTATGACATGAATATATTCGTTCTGCTTGTGACAGATTCTGCCCGTACCAGAGTCATCAGTGATAAGTCTGTTTAGCTCAAATTCTATTATCAGGTGATTGCCACTACTCAGAGAGGGAGTCTCATTAAAGTCCCTCAACTTCTTGGCATGATACAAAAGCTGTAGAAGGGCCTCTGCAAGCTAAACCTGTATTTATAAACATTATAAATAAAAATGCATCAGTGGCAGTCATCTAATGGCAAAATGCAAAGTAATCAAACTAACCACATTTATGTGCTCTGTACTCTTGTCCAAGGCTGGCTGTAATTTATGTAGCAGATCATCCTTTACATTATGTCCCTCAAAACCTTTAAGTACATGGTTACTATATGTGCTACAGTACTGTTTATGGAGTTCCTTGGTAGCCAACATTTTCCTTGAAGCAGTAAATATGGAAATTAGAAATAAAAGACTAACAATTAACTTCATAATTTTATGATTATTCAGCTGTTTCATCCATGGATGGTTTCTCAAGTCTACATCTAAGTTCATGGGAATCCCAGATGGAGGTCACCCACTATGTTCTCTGCATCTTCAGATGTTACAAGTTGAGTTATTACTGTGAGTTGAGTTGAGTAATTCCTCCATTCCCAGGAACCTCACTTGGGAAGAAACAGATACAGAAGCAAAAAATGTGCTGGATCACTACTTTCCTACATTGGCTTCCAAAAACTGCCTTTTCTTCAGCAACACAAACCTGAAACTCTTTAATTCCAAGCTACCCTTCTTTCTCCAGTTCCAATGTTACCATCCCTGCATTTTAAAATTGTCACCCCCTTCTGCTAACAATGTTGTTGCCACGCTTTCCAGAATACTCCACCCCATTCATTTTCTTCTCTGCAAACATTGCACCTGTCATCAACTCTAGTCCATTTTAAATCTTTCTCTTTATCTCTTTTCCTGCTTCCTACTCCTTACCCACGATTTTCCTTTTATATTGAATAACTATTATTTGTTTCATTATTGTACCTCGTGCTGCACTCTCTTCAAGGATATTGATTAAAAATTCTGCCATTTGGCTTCTCTTTCAAATTTCCAGTATCAATGCCTTTTTGCCTAGGTCACTCTTTCTTTCCATTTTCTATTTGTATTCTTTTGCTTGATGCTAAAATAAGTTCATACTATGGCTGTTCTGTATTTGCTCTTCTTTCTTTCATTATTGAACTTGCTCAATTTTCTACACCTCTCTCTGCCAAACCCCAGCATACCTTTAGGACACAAACTGCACCCAGCACACAGACTACCTCAACGCACCAAATACCAACTGACTGACAACTCACAAGAATGAGCTTTGGCAATGAGGAGGGCATCCCCCCGTTCACCCACGAGAACATCAGTCATCACTGCCTCACTATGCAACCTGGGAGGGCTTCTGACTTTGTTTAAGTTGGGAGACTGCTGTTTGGGATTGAGGAAGAATCTTTGGAGAAGGATTCAACTGACTTTGAGCTGCATGACAACTGTATAGCTGCTCCACCGCCAATACCAGTGCTACCATTGTGTCCCTGACTAAGAACGTCACCTCTATCACAGACAACAACCAATGCCAGCTGGTCCTGGAGAAGAGCAGCCAATTCCTGCTCAATGGATCATGAACAATGCACACCACCTAGAGCAGTGAGGATGTTGAAAGGTGACAGCCTGCCAACCCAGATTACATGAGCTGCAACCAAGCACAGGAAGGTACTGTCATTGTGACCCCATAAGGGTGGATAACATCACATTTTCTAGGGAATGGAATCGATCATTCTTGAAGAGTAGGGCTAACTTAACTGGATGACCTCCTTACCAACAACTCCCCCAACATTCCACTTGGGGAACCAAGGGTCGATGGCCATAAGCAACAGTTTAGACTGCTCACAGATTACAGTGGTTACTAGTTACAAACAGTATATCGCTTTCAATGGCCTCAGATGATAATGTACAGCAACAGAGTTGTGTATTAGTAATCAAATACTTTTGTTTTAAAAAGCAATTTCTTAGCTTGACAGTGATGTATTACTTCTGATCAGATGTTATATTGATTTTTGAGTTTCCATATCACCTCCCTCAGTAAGCATAGGGCTGCTTTTATCTACTACCTTTAGTGGCATGTACCATCTGCTGTCGACTACATAGTAAAGTTAATAAATAAGTCGTCAATGGTAAAAGGCTTTCATTGACACAGTTTAAGGGAAGTAAGCCTTGACAGCCTGGGGATTTGTAAAAAAGTTCCCATGGAGTAGATTAATGTCATACCCACAAGGTTAGCACTCTCCATCGGGGATGTCTGTCTCAGTAGGTGCAGGTCATTGGCGTGCACATCACTCATTGATATACACCTTTGAATGTTATTGATTAGGTGCAAGCATACTGATGTATAGTCTTTAACATTAATCACTAATCGCAACATCTTAACTGCGGTCCTCTTTCTCTCACAAAGCCAATCCATAGTTCTCAGAGACAGTGAAAGTTATGACTGCAGAGCTCGTTGTCGGACAATGCATTCCTGCTGCCTTCTGGATCCACTGCACAAGAACATTACATGCAGGAGTTATAGATGTGTGGTGCTCCTCTCTGTTACCAGAAACATATTTGTAATAAATCCCTTTGAAAGAAGCAAAATCTTTTAATGAATTGCTTCTCGAAAATGCCAGAGATAGCAGAAGATACATCACACACATTCTGATCTATGATACAACACTTTTGACCCCCCATCCCACCATTACTGCCTCAACACCCTACTGCTTATACCTGATTGGGAAAGGAAAAGCAAGGAATGGAAACTACAGAAAGTAAACAGTATCCGGGTTACCTTCTGTTCCTGATACTGTGTGATGACCTCTGAGACCCAGGGTAGTGATGGCAGCGCCAGGGTTACCAATGGCTAGCTCGGGGGTTGCAAGCCTATTTAGTAGCCATGAGTATTTTCACCTATCTGATCCTTTTTGGACGTTTTGAGTCTAAAAATGTCAACACATTGTGAAAAGAGTGAAAGACCTCGAAAATATGACATCTATCTTTGGAACATCAGGTATGTCCTTAACTGCTTGTCTTCCATGATTTCACACACAGCGTCTCACTGAGCTTCCATCCTGTCCCACTGCATAGTTTGTAACTCTTATTAACTATTGGTTGCTCTGCCTTCCAATTTACTCTCAGATTTCATACGCAACAGGCAGAAATATTTCTGCTTGTACCTTCCATAACCACCGACCTCCAATCTCTTTCACAAAATTTACTCACACAATTATATTGAAAGCAGGCCTTTATTACTGCAAAAACACGAATTACTTCCAAAATGTAAGGCAGTGTATTTTGGGACGTCCTCTCCCAAAAATTTAACTGAAGCTTAGGAAAGATCTATCTTGAGGCCAAGAACAGCATTCATGGTTAAGATTTTGAGTTTTTTCGGTATTTTTGGTGATGGGGTATCCCCATGTTCATAGGTGGAAAGCCAGACAGAACAGATTTTACACGATTTACAGATTTAAGATGACTTCCACCATTCTGATTCTGTTCAGTGTGCCTTTCAGAGTATAGCCCTCGTTATTGCAGTTCATCCACGCTCACACTTGTCTGTTTTTAGAAATACACCGAACAACGATATATGTGAGCACGTTTTCAAGATGGCTAAGTGAGCGAGTCCGTCTGTGTCACAAATCAGTTCACATACTGAAAGACAGAGGTTAGAATGCTTGCGTGGTCAGCTCAGCCTTTCAGCATTCTAAGGTTGACGAGCATCATTGGGTATCTTTGACACGCATTACAGCTGGATAGGACAGCAAGCTTATGTGAATAAAAAGTTACTGCACTTATTATTCACGTACCCTCAGAGATGTGTTTACTTCACGCTGCCTAACCCAGGCGGCCAGGGGATTCTCCTAACCAGTAAAATGTTTGCTATCATATGGGACTATACACCCAGAAAATAGAAAGAAAGTGATGTTAATTAGTATGGAAGTGTTTGAAAGCCGCCCCTGACACAATCATTTGGCTACTACCCATGATTGTTAAAGAGGTAGGAGGAGTCAACAAAGGGCAGGGTGGTCTGAAATCAGGCGCACCTTCCAACTGAGGGTCCTACAGGAAGGTGCCCTTTAGTCATTCGGCCCTTCACTCTGTTAGTCCACAATAAGCCTTGGGTGTGCCCTCGGGGCTCGTCTGAGGGGTAGAGAAGGAGAACGCATCTGTGCAAAGGGAGGGCTCACATTTACAAATAAAATTAAAAAACTGCAAAACGACCTTATATTTACTTTTACAACTTAAAATCAAAAAGAGAACACCCATACATAAGCTGAAGAGGGGTGATGGCTGCATGGAACCTGGAAGCACCGAAGAAGATCAAAGGAGATTTAGTTTTGGTGGAGGTAAATGGTGGGTGTAACCAAAGCTGCAGAAGAATGTGGAGAATGTGTACGATGCAGTGATTTACACTGAAAAACCCAAAGTCGAGCCCCTCACTAAAACAGTCTCAAATTAACATTTAAAACGTTAAATCAAATTCACCTTTTTTCAAAGACCATGCAACAATAGTAGTTTTTGTTTCTACCCAATTTATCTTCACTGGGTTATCATTTAACTGACTGGTTGAAAGCCACATTCTTGTATCTTCTTATACCTTAACGCTGTACTGCACCACACTTTTTTTGACTATCCACAATGTGTTATGCTTCTGCTGGGTGTCACATACTGTGAGACTCTTCAGCGCACGGACACCACTTGTGCAAATCCAGCAGATTACTTATCTGAGCTAAGTAACTTTTCACGTTGGAACTTTAGTGAGATTTGATCCCCCTCTCCCATCCCAGTTTGAAGCAGAAGCTGATCCTCGTGGGCTGTCTCATTCACTATCATATTGAAGTTGCCAGTATGGATATTGTAAACTGAGCTTTACTGAACACCTAACCAAGGGCCAGATGTATCAAGCAAATTTGCATTCGCAAACAGTGCGAATGTCCGTTTGCGAATGCAAAAATGCGTTTTACGATGTATGAAACGCATTTGCAGTGGGAAAATGAGAAATCGCAAAAATAGCGAATTTTTTCGAATGAGAGACGAATTAGAGTGTTGCAAGCAGCGTATCGCAAATAACGATATGATTTACCGAATCGCTGTTACCGAAACGCTAATTGCGATACAGAATAGCGATTCGCAGATATCGATTTCCTAAATCGTACCGCTATTTGCGAGATGCAGATTGCGACACGCAAAAACTGATTCGCAATGTGATGTAGCCAAAAAATAGCAATTTGCGATTATTCGCAAAATGGCCGATTGCACATGCAATTTGCCACGAACTGAAACCAGGTGGTAACCAGCTGCAACCTGTATAAAGAGACCCAGAATGCCTCAGCTCCTCTTCCATAATAGCTGCACTCTACGTCATGGCGAGGAGAATGAGGATCTTGGCAGGTTTTAGGAGAGGGAGGAGGAGACAGGAGCGCATTTTCAGAGTGTGCATAACCCTTTTTGACCAGACTGAGGAGCAAATTTATGATAAGTACAGGTTAAGCTCAGCCATGATACTTGACCTGATAGCTGAGCTACAACCCAAGCTGCAGCGCACAACACACAGGACCAATAGCATACCCACACATGTGCAGGTATTATGCTACACCTACTAGCCTCAGGGAGCTATCAAGGGGTCATAGCAGCAGCTGGAGGGGTATCACAGAAGCAATCTGTCCACCATCGGGCACCATGTGTATCGCAACCATAAAAAATATAATTCCATGAACATACAGGTGACATTCAATGCCTTCTACATCATTACTGATCTCGTGGCCAGATACCCAGGGAGCACACATGACTCTTACATCTTTCGCCACAGCGGGATACACACAAGACTGCTAGCTGGGAAGTTTGGGGAAGGATATCTACTAGGTAATTTGATAGTTCACAATAATACATTGGTGTAAACATGTAAGACAGCAATGTACTCATTTTACTCTCTGTGCATTCAGGAGACAGAGCCTACGCAGTGCACACCTATATGCTAACGTCCTACCTGAGCCCTGCCACCCCAGCAGAGAGGAGGTACAATGCAGCACATAGGGCTACCCGCAATGTGGTGGAGCGCACTTTTGGGCTGCTGAAGAGCCGTTTCAGGTGCATCCATAGGAGTGGAGGTGCACTACAGTACAGCCCTGAGACAACATGCAAAATTGTGGCCACATGTGCTATCCTGCACAACATAGCAACCACCAGGGGCATACCTGTGGAACTCACGGAGCCAGACTCAGATGAGGATGATGATCCCTTACCACCCCTTCTATCAGCAGACAGGACCAGTGCAGCAGAAGGCAGGCAAAGACGTGCTGACATCACACGCAGCCATTTTTGATATAAGTAATGACAAATCCACTTCAATAATATGTATTTCAGTAGTTAGCATCTTTATTACCTTGACTTCAGGTAAATAGTGTGTCAGTAGGACATAGCTATTCACAATGGGGATCATAGCATGACTTTGTTGCACATGTTGAGGTGGTCCCATGTAGCCCTCCACATCACTTCTTACGTACACGCACTCCACTTGAGTGCTCAGTGCCCTCGCTGGCACCTCTACTAGCAGGTTCACCTGCAGTACTGTGTCTGGCACTGCAACGCCTCGGATCAATCACAGGGACTGTCAGACTGCTGAGGCTAGAGGACTCCTCACTGTCACCAACAACCAGTTCGCTGGTTGTGGCATTGCATGCTGTTTGCATGGCATCCACTACATTGGTAATTTGCACCAGCCCCTGTGCAATGACTGCAATGTACCATCTCCACCTGTGTGGCAACGGCATGCCGTGATATCTGGGCTGTTGAACTTGCAAGCTGATTGACTGATCTCCAGAAGCTGTCCAACTTGGCCAAATATTGGTGATGGCGCCTGCACTGGCTGACGCGCTCTTGCCGTATCTCAGTGCATAGTTCCTCAATGGCCTGTGTCAACTCCTTGCTGTTTTCAACAACTCTTTGCTGTCCCTCAATCAGGGTCTCCAAGTGCTTGTTTTGTAACCCACATTGCTATTGTGAGACACAAACTGTCTGTGCAGTGACTTCAAATGTTTGCATTGCAGGCGCTGCACCTTCAACATGGAAGCTTCCAGGCCGCCAAAGATTGAAGGGCCCACTCCTTCTTCTGTGCCCTGTCTGCCTGCATTGTGGCGCCTCCTGAGGGGAGTTGACTGACGCTGGCGCAGGGACTGCTGCCTTCCTGTGGGACTCGGCTCTGGTGGTGGTGTGGGTTCATGGTCTTGCATCTCATCTGAGTCCAGGTTGTACTCTGGCAGTGGTAACACCCTTGCCCTGCGTCTAGTCGGAACAATACTGTAGGACTCACTTGTATTTGAATCTGACTGTGGCTGTGTTTCCGCTTCCCCCACTTTTTCAAATCCTGCAGCAGCAGGGACTGAGTCATCTGCAAGGATAATGTGCAGCATGTCAGTTCTAGCATTTGTCACAGATTTCCACAGTGTTGCTTTAAATGTACAATTAAATTGTGTCACCCTGAGTCATTTGTGGTGTTTCTGTATGTGGCTTACCACTATCTTGCTATTTATGTTGTGTATTCACCTTAGGGTTCTGTCCTAGCACTCCCACAAGGCACTGTTGTGTTGTATGTAAGATGTGACATGGACTACCTTTCATTGTGCATCAAGCTATGTTATATTTCCTAAGGGGCATGTGTACATGCTCATGTGGGGATACACATAATCACTGGCCTTACCTTTGCTGATGCTGGATGTCCTTGAGGTGTCAATGTCAGTTACACCACTGACAGCTTCTGACAGCAGTGTGGAATCCACCAGGTCTTCCATAGGTCCTGATGTGTGTGGGTGGATGGCCCCCCATCGGTGCTCCTTGCCTCCCTAAGCCTACTGGCCACCCTCTCCTTGGCACGGGACCGCAAGTCGTACCATCACTTGCTTATCTCCTCCACAGAGCGCTGCGGAACACCCACTGCGCATATTTTTGTCTGCATGTCAGACCAGAGTTTCCGCTTCTCACTCTCAGGTACTTGGAGTGAGGTCTTGCCAAAGAGTCTGTCATAGTTCCCAACAACCTCCTCAATGAGCACCTCCAATTCTTTCTCACTGAATTTCAGCTTCCTCTTCCTGTCTCCCTTCTCCTTCCCATTGCCAGCACTGGCCATGTTGCAGTTTGATCCTGGCTTCCTCACAGTGCTGACTCCCTGGTGCTGGTCTGTGTCTCTCTCACTGCTCCTATGGGTGTGGCATCTGGAAACAGCATGGGCTGACTCACCTCCTGGTGGTGATGTCATCAGGCTGTTCCGGTTTGCCGTTTTCGCTATTTGCGATTTTCAGTTACCGAATCGCAATTTTTTTTGCGGTTTGGTATTTGCATCTCGCAAATAGCGTTTGCGAATTTTAAGAAATCGCTATTTGCGATTTTCAAATTTGATACTTCATGTTTTTCATTTCTAAAATTGCGATTTCTTAAAAATCGCAATTAGGAAATATCTACCTGGAATCTTGATACATCTGGCCCCAAGTTCTCTGGACAGCGCTTCATTGCCTTTATCACTAATTGTCAGATACATTGCACTAGGCCTTACCCTCATCTGAACCACTACGACAAACTATCCCCCCACTACTATGGCCACCTCATCAGTGGTGATACATGCCTCATGGTACACAACCTATCAAGCTGTGAAGTCCAATACCTATTCTAATGTATGAAACACATTGAGCTTCTTTTAATGATTTCTAATGGTGTTGCAAATCGACCTGCCTCATGAATAGTAGTGAGGAAGGTTGTAAATTGAAACCCATTAGGAATTGCAGCCATCACAGAGATGATGGCTTGCTGGTGTCAGCAGACCACTATGTCTGTGATTGCTTTTTAATAAATCCATTTGACCACTGCCTTCTCTTAAAAAGTATTTGTATCAACGTTCACTAAGTTAAAGGGGTCCCATGGGTCAATGGTTACCACCTCATCTGTGGTGTTAGTAAAAAAAATCATATTTTGCAACAGTAATTTGGTTGCTAAACATTCATACATCCCATTGTGAATAGGTATTAGAAAGGGCCACCCTAAACATACCCTTTCCAAATACGGATTCGCAAACCCAAATTGCAATTTAGTAACGTTACCAAATTGCAATTTGGCCTTTGTACATTTAAAAAAACGTGTTTTTTTAAAGTCTCAAATGGGTCATTTCTGTGAATTGGGTTGTTTGTGCCCTCACAAAGGAGTTTGTACATTTGGCCCATGGGGACCCCTTCCATTTTGTGAATGGTTACCACCTCCTCTGTTGTGTAAGTAAATAATTCATATTTTTTGCGACAGTAATTTGAGTGCAAACCATTCATGCATCCCACTGTGAATAGGTATTAGGAAGGGATGCCCTAAACACACCCCTTCCAAATACCGATTTGCAAACACAGATTGCAATTTGGTAACATGTTATTGAATTGCAATTTTGCTTTTATGCATGGAAAAAAACTTTTTTTGCAGTCCCAAATGGATCAGTCCTACAAATTGGGCTCTTTGCACCCTCACAAAGAATTTTGTACATAAGGCCCTAAATCTGGGTACAATCTTCAACAGCGAACTCTCATTTCCCCAGCAGTGAAATGCGGTTTACAAATCCACATTTTTCAACCTTCACCAAGTAAAAGGGATTCTCCTGCTTTTGTACTTATTGCAGAAATGTTCCTTGATCCTCACATGATCTTGTCTTGCCTGGATAATTGTAATGGTGTCATCACCAGAGCAGTATGCGCTCTATTGGCGACAAAAATGCAAAAACCCAGCACTCTCAAAACAAAGTAATTTATGCATTGTGCTGATATGTTGTGGTTTAACCTTTTGCATTGCAGAGTTCAATCCTGAAAACCTTTTTTTAATATGCTTACAAATATTGTTCCTTTGCAATGTATTGCTGCAGGTTTTCAGAGTGTGTTAGGGTGTGGCCCCTTTCCAGGGCCTTCCAGAGAGTTTCCCTGCAACATGCCTGGGCGTGGTTCTGGGCTGGGCCAAGACTCTATAAAAGAGAGCCAGCTCAACTCCGAGTGCTCACTATTCAGAGGTCCCGCTTCTTCCTGAGCTCCTGTCCTGGCGGCCTATTTGGATCTTCCAGTCTTCTGCCCTTCATCCTTCATTGGTGATCATTGTTCCAGGCGGTAAGACGTGGTTGGACTGTCCGACACCGTTATTGAGAATTTTCATATTCTTGATTTAATTCTTAAATGAGTAACAGATTACTTGTGCGCTACCATTTCTTGACATTTATGTGGTAGTTTACAAATAGGCAAGACGCGCGATTTGTTTCATAAATGTTTTACTTTGTTATTCATTGCGTGCTACCATTTCTTGACATTGGCATGGTGGCTTAAGAATCGGCAAGACGCGCAATTCGTTTCATGGTGTTTAAACATTGTTGTCCATTTCACGCTACTATTTCTTGACATTTAGATTATGTTTTACGAATTGGTAAGACGCGCAAGTCGTTTCATGAGGATTTAACTTTGTTGTTCATTGCGCGCTACCATTTCTTGACATTTACATGGTGGCTTAAGAATCGGCAAAAGAAGCGCAATTAGTTTCATTGTACTTTGATCTTGTTATTTATTGTGAGCTGTTATTTCTTGACATTTACATCGTGTTTTACGAATCGGCAAGACGCGCAATTCGATTAATGATGATTTGACTTTGATATTCATTGCGTGCTACCATTTCTTGGTATTTTACATGATAACACTCGAATCGGCAAGACGTACGATTCTCTCCTCAAGTTGATTTCATGTTGTTTATTGTATGCCAGTATTCTAAGATATTTATTATGTAATATTCGAGTTGACAAGTTATGTGATTTGTTTCCTGAATCCATATTGTGTTATTCATTGTGCACAATCCTTTTATGGTGTTTACTATATATATATATATATATATATATATATATATATATATATATATATCTGCAATATGCGCAATTTGTGTTGAAACATTTTAAGAGTACACAGAAGGCCAGAGTTTCTAGATGCAATATTGTATGGTCCTAGTATACATTCTCAAAACAGGATTTATATGACTGGTTTAAAATTTAATCAGAATGTTTTTCTGATTCTCATGTAAAGGAAAGTACTTGAATAAGAAAGTTTTCATTTAATTCATCTTGATTCCCCTACAGGTATCCGGCCATCTTAAAACTTAGTAATTTTATACTTAACTCTTAGATTGTTCATGTTTTCAGAGTGACTAGGCTTAGAATCATAGTCTAGTATTGATTTCAGGAGATATAATTTTCATATTGTGTGTTCTAACCTTTTTCTTACTACAGGTCTCCTTCCCAGCTGTTCCCTTCCTAATCCCCTCTTCCCCTCTTGAACTCTCTCAGTCTCTGTGATTTATCTATCAGAGTCTTGGAGCTGTTCAGTGGTGGATGTGTTGGGAACGTGCACAGACCCCGAGGATCTGGTGACTCTGACAAATGGCCTCTACCCAAGCCTCACCAACTTGCCCCTCACCAATCTCCATCATGTACAAAATCATGCCACTTGCCTTACATTTGGACTAAAACGTCATGATAATATTACACCTGCACTCAGCTCTCCCCACTGTCTCTGTGTGATAGGGAAAGCATTGTTTTAAACACTCTGTATTGTTCAAAGGGCACTACATGACAGAACTTCAAACTACAGTGCTATTCTTTTTGTTCCGTATCGACTGACCTGGAGTCTAAGGTCAGGTAATAGAGGTAATTGATTCCAAAAGATAAAACTGCTGCAGCCACCCTCCCTCTGGATTCGCTACCCACCTACCTGAAAGAAGAAAAGAGCCACCTCAGTTTCAGAAAATCCTTGAAGACGCACCTTTTCACTCTGGCATTCGGAAAATCCTGTTGTCCCAGGATAAGCAATACACAGCTTTTTCCTAGCCCTTCCTCTCAGATGCTTAGATCGATCTCCAGTTTACACTGGAGATTTGGACTTTTGCATGCCCAAGATTGTGACATCAGTGTGGATTCCTGTGTGTGACTACAGCATGGCATATTATTATTAGATGGCCTATGTACCACTCATTGTGATGCACAGCGTTCACTCATTCGTTCCCACTTGAAGGCTTTAATCCATCAATTGGATGGATAGTAGCACTGAACAAATCCCTTTAAAAAAATTAATGAATAAATGTTCACGGGCCGCTAATACTATGCAGAGGAACATCCTTTCCTAGAGTTGCCACTGGCTAGTATTTTACCAAAATACCTGGCATTATTATGTCATGGCAAAAAGATGGTATTTTTCCTCCTTTGAAGTGTAAACTAAAACATAATAACAATAATAAATTGCTTAATTAAAAAGTACTATAGAGTTGTCCAAAGTATTCTTAAATGATTTTTAAAGAAAAAGGGGACAGAAATGCCAGGATAAAAACAAAACAAAAGAGTTGAACATTTAGGGGGTCATTCTGACCGCCAGAAGACCGTACCGCGGTCAAAAGACCGCGGCGGTCATTCTGACTTTCCCGCTGGGCTGGCGGGCGACCGCCAAAAGGCCGCCCGCCCGCACAGCGGGAAAGCACCAGCAACGAGGATACCGGCTCTGAATGGAGCCGGCGGAGTTGCTGGTGTGCGACGGGTGCTGTTGCACCCGTCGCGATTTTCAGTGTCTGCCAAGCAGACACTGAAAATCTTAATGGGGCCCTGTTAGGGGGCCCCTGCAGTACCCATGGATGGCGGGAAGGGGGTCGGAATCCCCCTTGCAGCGCCGCCGTGTAGGATTCCCTGGGGCCGCGGGAAACCGGCGGGAAACCGCCGGTTTCCCTGTTCTGACTGCGGCTGTACCGCCACGGTCAGAATGGCCCCAGAAGCACCGCCAACCTGTTGGTGGTGCTTCCGCGGTCGTTGGCCCTGGCGGTCCATGACCGCCAGGGTCAGAATGACCCCTTAATCTTATTTAAATACCAGCTCCCGCCACTTCCAGAATCTCAAACAATAAAATGGCGGACATTTTTTCATCTGGGAAAGGTGGCAGCCCGTCTCTCTCCCGGAAACTACTGTTCCATTTCTCGGGCGGAAGCAGCATTGGAGACAACCATAAGCCAAGGTGATGTCACATTCTCGCAAACTATCTTTAACTCAGTAACCTGATGCAAATATTCCGTCACAGAGACATAGCTTACAGTGGAAGAAGGGTGAATATTCGGGGACTTCCATCATCATTCTCAGGCCTTTACTCGGTGGTTTCAATTGCCAATGTGCCAAACCCACATCAAAGACTGTAAACGTTTAAAACATTTATTTATAGTATTAACCCAATAAATCATGCGAAGGGTAGGCATGTAATTCCATTTGTTAGTACCAGTTCAGTGTTGTTTGCAAGCCCCAAAACAATTACATGGTATTATCGCTGTAAAAGATAGTGGTTGGTTGGCTTCAAGTCCAGACAGAACAGCAGCAACGCTGAGCACCCATCTTCTCACCACGAGAAAACAGGGACCAAGCTGTTTCTTATCTCTTTCAAACAATTCTACCAAAGTGACTCTTCTCCACCAGCGATATCTTCCGAGGAAGAGGCTTGTCGCTCCTTCACCTCTCAGGAGCTGTCCGTCCCGGGGAAGTCTACTATCAATGGTTTCCAAGTCAGGCTTGTCTCCTTGTTGCATGATTTCCACAGGCTGACATGGATCATCTATTATGGGCTTCATGTTGGGATGTAGAATCATGGTTGTATAACAACTGTTCATTTATTTTATCGTTTCGTAATTGCATTCATATAGTGCTTACTCTCCTTGATGGGTGTTGAATTGCGTTATAGCCAGTAGCACACTACTTCGGAATCCATGATTAGTGGTTACTCCAATGGTTATTATTTCCCTGAAGCTCTGCCAGGCATCCTCTGTTTCTCATTTACAACAAATAGTCAATCATTGCACGCACTACTGTACAGAGGTCCAGATGTACTAAGTTTTGTCTTGGGTTGTGTCACTTTTTTGGCTCAGCCCCAAAACAAAATCTATTTTGGGATTCACAAAACCACACAAATAACAATTTGTGTTACTGTGTTAAAAAACAAAAAAAACACAGCACATAGCGCTGCCTAGCGCCATGTAGGCATTACATGGACAAGTGCATGGACTAGACACTCCAGTGCATCTACCCATGTATTCTGATGCAAATCCATATTTACAAAGACTTGTAAACATGAGTTTGCGCCAAATTGTGTGCTTGTGTGAGGATGAGAATATCACAATTTCTCCTCTATTTTTTTCTCCTTGCAGCACACGTCAAGAGGTCATAGCCTCAAAGGGTAGTTTTTGTACTGAAAGGTATCCTTTCCTGTAAAAAACTATCCTGGCCACAACTTGAGCATCTTGCAAAATGACAAAAGTGTGCCTGCATTGGAACTAGGCAGCCAAAGTGCCCCAACACTAGGAGAGGGCAGAACTGTACTTTGAAAATACAGCACAGTTCTGCTCTCTCTCTTTCACACAACACAGCACAGGAATTTCACTTGCTGTGCTCCGCTGTGTAAAAATGTTAGTAAATATACCCCCACAGTGTCTAGGTTGCAAAAAGGAGTCATGGTTGTCTTATAGCCTCTTAGAACACACTGGCACAGGTACTAGCACTTGCGTCAAATAAGGACATAAACACTTACCTCAAGGTGTCTTTTTGAAAGAAGGGCCTTGTCCCTCACTGAATTCCAGATTATGTCTCCCACCTGCCTTGGTCAATGCTTAATTTTAAAAGCAAAAAAGGTGCAAGAGGGGTTTGGCTGGATATCAGGTAAGATGTCCACTGCTCTTTAGAGCTCTGTGAGGTTTTGGCACTTCCTGGAAGGAACAAGATGTCTTCACATCAAAATGATTAATTTATCCAGCACTTTTGAGCACCGGAGCTCTGCCACTGCATAAATATGCCTGTACCTTACAGACATGTGGAGTTTTGTAGTCATTTCAGAGTCTTCAATGTGACACACACTCCTGTCACCTTGAGGGCCTGAGGAAATTTTTTATCTGCGTCATTTGTGTTCCACTTCATAAGCCTCTGGACAAACCTAAACCTTCATGGAGATGTTTCTATTTGACTTTTAACTTCTAGCCTGGATGTCATTATACAAACCTAATTTCCTCTGCAATAAAAATATGTATTACCTTCAGATAGACAGTTTAACTTTTGACCTCTCTCTTCAAACACAGTTATCTGAGGTCTTCAACTTTCAGTATTCACTGGCAGCTTTCGTTATCAAGGAGCTCTTTCTAATTGCTGTTCATAACATGGTGCTTCCCTTTGACAGGGGATTTTCTCTTTGGAACATTCCCTTAAAAGTAGTCACTGATCTTTTGGGTATGTGCAGAAAAGTGCTTTTCTCCTTTGGTACTCTGCCATGCCTGTTCTGAGAGAATAATGTAGGATTTTTTATTTATTTATTTATTTATTATTATTATTTCTACTGTGTTGTTGGATACTTCTCACAGCAGCTTTCCATTGTAATATAATTCCATCACGCCTTACGTTGCTGGCTTCCTATCACCAAATTGCTGCTGGCTTTTATGGGGAGAACCCACAAGTTTCAGAATAGCAGCCAGTCATCCTCTTCCTCCAAGTCTAATAACCCTCTTCGAGTGGTACACACACATATAATGAAATCTTCTCTAACATCAGCTTTAACAATGTATAGTGCAATAAACTTTTTAAAGGATAGCTCCTATTCCTCTCATGCTGCTAGTGCAATTGCGAACAAATCATCTAACACCTCCTCAGTCATGAGGCCAAAAAAAGTCCCTGATTCTCTCTCAAAATCACCCACACATCTTACTCTAGATGATGTCATGGAAGATTAACGTGCATTAAAACCCTTTAAGATGAACACTAATGCCTCTTTGCAACAGATTGAGGAGCAATGGTCCCAACACGAACAACAATTTTGTACTCTGGAACAGACAGTCAGTAACCTTGAACACTGTAACACTGTTGAACCTCAGATCTCCAAGGAAATAGCTAAACTTAAAAGGCTTACAGAAAACTTGGAAAATAGAAATAGGGGAAATAATTTTTGTATTTTTGGGATTCTAGAAGGTTCGGAAGGCTCAAACATGATTGCCATCCTTTAAACAGGAGTACTTTCAATTCTTCGCTTGCCTTCTACATCTCCCTTCTTTATCCAATGAGTGCATCGGTTAGGTCCACAGACGTCAACTGGCATTATTATTCTCTTTCGACAATTTATTGACTTGATGCAAATACTCCTGGAAACCACAAAGATGGGCTCTTTGCAATGGTCAGGTCATAAAGTGTTCTCCACACAAGACTTCTCTCCTGCTACAGCTGCATGTCGTAAACAGTTTCTGGACTTACGTCCACAACTGAAACCCTTGAATATTCTTCTTCACCCATGCCTTTTCAAAATTACATTCAAGGACAAATCTTAGTCGTTTGAGGAACCTTCTGCACTACAAACTTTTATTAACCAACACAAAACAGAAGCAGTGGAACTAAGAGCATCTGCAATTACTTGAAGATATAGTTACATTTGTCTTTAATGTCCTTTCTTTTTTTCTTGACAGTGTAATAGTTATGTTTAGTATTTATATCCATGGTTTCCCTTCTCTGCGTCTTATATTATTTTATTTTTTTAGATAGTGTTCTTCGTGCAATCCTCTTGTACCTTTCCCAACCATCCAAATTGTTCCCCTACCTGTTCCACTAGAAAGTTTTGGTTTTTATTGTTCTTCATGTCACACTCCTTTCCTGTAGTTATTACCTTATTTGGTCTCCTAAATGGTATGTTTTTCGTTTATATAATGTGTTTTTCCTCAATGAATCTCTCCTTCATATGTTTTAATACCTAATATCATTTTCCTTGTGCTGAAGCCACTCTTGCCTGTCTTTTCAGGTGCTCTGCTGTCCCTCTACCTTTCGTGGTATTCACTTTCTATCTTGTCTTCTTTAGCTTTCATGGACTTTGGTCCCTGTTTTTCCACATTCATGTATATACAACTTCTGGAGGTCATCTTCCTCCATCTCTTTTTCTTTACTATCCTGTTTCTTGCCCATTTCTTTGCTTTTGCAAAATTGATATGCCTAGTTGTTTCCATGTTACAGCAGTTGTTTATTAATACTTCTTGTTATGCAACTTAGAACTGTTACTTGGAATGTTAAGGGGCTTAAACACCCCATTAAAAGTCAGGGTGTCTTATCTCAAGTAGCTCGTTTGAAATCCCATATTGACTTGTTGTAAGAGACTCACCTCAATGACACTGAGGCAATTAAGCTAAAAAAAACAATTGGTGGGTGACATTTTCTACTCCCCTTCCACACAAACACAAATGGGGTAATTACACTCTGTAATAAATCTCTTAAAGCTCCATAATTTCACAACACTTGAAGGCCGCTGGGTACTCATTACACTTACAATTGACAACAGTTCTCCTACTATCCTTAATTTATATGGCCCCACACATCCAGATCCGAATTTTTGGAAGACTTTTTCACATATCTCTGAACAAAGGCTTATTGCGAAATATGGTCAGTTTCGAAATCGGTGCTATTTTGAATTTTCAGATCACACATCTGTGATCACTGATCTTGATCTTTTTCTTAACAGTTCTAAAACATCTTCATGGAGGTTTAATAATGCCCTACATTCTGGTGCTACTTTTATCGCTTTCTACAATAAGTTTATTGAAGAATACTTCCACATCAACAATAGTAATCAAGTGTCATTTCACTTTGTGTGGGATGTATTCAAAGCAGCCTCGAAGGGTTTCCTCATAAGTTATGCTCACTTCAGAAAAATGTCTGCGCAACAAAAACCAACTTCCATCATTAAAAATATAAAATCACTTGAACATGAATACTATACTCACAAAACTAGTAAATCACATCTTGAAGCACTAGTCTCAGCTAAAGTGGAGTTTAACCAATATACCACTGAACAAGCATGTGGCACCCTCCTGAAAATAAATGCCAGATATTATGGTGGTAATAATAAAGCTGTTTCTCTTCTAGCTCGATATTCAAAACAAAGAAAAGAAAAAACAACTATTAAATCTATCACAGATAACAATGGTGTTAAACACTTTTGAGATATAGATATAGCATTGTGTTTCACTTCTTACTATGAGGACCGATACACTCCAGAACACACACCATTATTTGAATCTTTCAACCAATATTTCTCTAATTTCAAACCAAGAGAACCTTTGCAGATTGACTTCTCATCTTTAGACCAACCTGGCAAACCTGGCTCCAGGCCAAGTTTGCTAAGTCTCTCTTCCCCAAACTCTTTCAATTACTTCATCTTCATCAACACATCGCTTTATTCGGTTAATTTAAACCATCAAAGCATAAATCACACAATACAAGAATAAAATTTAAAAGCATAAATATCTTACATTCGAAAATACATAAAAGGTATAAAAACAAAAATACTAAAATCAAGGAGGTATTTCTCTTCACACAATACATAACTACCTAAACCTTGTTCCTAAAAATAGCCAGCGAACTAACACCCTAATCATGGGCCTCGTAATAATCAAGAATAATTTTTTAACTGGCAAATTCGTATATGCCATGCAGCCGCAAGGAACTTGCTAACTGCACAGAACAGGGGACAGGATGTGTCCCTCATCATAATCCTTAAAGCATCAATACAACATCTGATCCCCATGTTCTTACAAACTGGACGTAGCCACCTCTGATGAGCAATCCTATATGCTGGGCATATGAACATAAAATGCACAATGGTTTTCCGGAGAAGTGCTACAACTCACGCATAAATCAGTTCTCGAAGCAGAATCTCGCCTAATGCCAAAAGATTTAAGAGGCAGGCATCCATATCTGAACTGAATATACAGACTCATGCTTAATGGATCACTAATAAGATCCATGAACAGTTCAAAACACGGATGCCATTTGGTGTCAAGAAATTGAGAAGTCAATCTGCCATGAGACAAATGAAGCAAGTAGTTTCCCCTGACATACGCCCAATAAGCTGTTTTTAGATGCTTCTTCTGCTCTTTCCTTAAATTATAAGGATGGCTCCAGTAGTTGCTAAGACCCAGAATGTAAAACCATTTTGATATGTGTTTAAACCAAGGAATAGTAAGCACATTAGGTCTATCTAAAATATCTTGGATGGATTCCTTATATGTGAGTAGCTCAGGAGTAGTCCAAACACGTACCCAGAAAAGCAGCGGTCTTAAAGCTATAATGTCTGAGATACGTGCAAGTCCGAGGTCCCAATACATTGGTAACAAAGGAGTATTACGTGAACAAGCCAGGAGTGATCTTACAAAATTATTTTCTCCTATTGAAAGTTTACCAGTATTTGAGTATCCCCAGACTTCTGCCCCGTACGCCACAGCACTCTGAGCCGTTGCCCGATAGATTTTTTAATGCTGGACTGACTACTCTCTCGATAGTCGACTTGTGGAAGCGCAGAATTGCTCCAGATCTATGTGCCAGGAGGGCTGAGCTTTTATTAATCTGGGCCTCCCACTGCATATCCTTACTAATTCTAACCCCCAGATAATCAATGGAGCAAACCTTACTTAATGGAATCCCTTTGTGAAGGATGGTATATCCTTTAGTGGGACCATATCCCAGTCATAACTTTGGTTTCGGTGTGATTAAGCTCCAACCCAAAGACATCACAAAACAAAATAAACCTATCCATTAATACCTGTAAGCCCATCGGTATTCGGGAGATCAAGAGAGAATCATCCGCGAATAACAGAATCGGAATTTTTGAGTTATTCAAAGAGGGCGCATCATTTTGGCAATTAGTAATAACTTGCACTACCTCATTGATAAACAAGATGAAAAAAGTCGGAGCAAGGACACAACCCTGTCGTACCCCTCTCCTGATATCTATTCTGTCAGTGAGTTCCCCCGGTTGCCCCATCTTACTTGTGCATAAGTGTTCTCGTGCAATCTTTGGATTAAATATACTAAGTTCTCTGGGTACCAATTTTGTTCAGCACTCCCCACAGTTTCTCTCTTGGCACAAGTTCAAAAGCAGATCTCAGGTCTACAAAGGCCACATATAATTTCTGCCTGGCTAAGGTAACATACTTCCAGAATAATAGTGACAACCTAAAGACTTGGTCCATAGTGTTAGTTTTTTAACGAAATCCAGCCTGTAGAGGGGATAAAATCTGGTTCTTCAAAACCCATTCCGTAAGTCTGGCCACAATTTGTTTCGCAAAAATCTTTTGGAGGATATCAATAAGGCTAATCGGTCGATAGTTCGCTGGCAAACCTACATCGCCTTTCTTATAAACAGGGATTATTTCTGCACTATGCCATGAATCAGGAATGGGACCACCTGCTGCTATGGCATTGGACAATGAATTGATATACCATGCCCATATAGTGGGCTCAGATTTAAACAGATCCCCAGGTATCTTATCAGGGCCAGGGGCTTTAGCTGACCTCAGAGAATTAATAGCATCAGTTGTTTCGGCTATAGAAAAAACAATACTCTCCGAGGAGCTTTTTGTAGGAGCTACATCAACATCATAACTGATAACCTTAGGATCATGCAATACAGGATAGGCATAAATTTCAGAGAAATAGGTCATCCATCTATTGGGTTGAATATATGAGCTGATAGAGTCCTTTCACCCTCTCGATCTGCAAGCCAGCAGTCTCCAAAAAGAACCATCATCCTTATTTTTAACTGCAACCAATAACCTCTGCCAAATTCCATCTTCCCAGCTTTTTTTTGCTTGCTTCAGGGCCTTGGCATATTTAGATCTAGCATCCACAATATCTTCTTGAAAGAGGTTTTTTAATGCCTCTTTTAAAATAGATCTTGCTAGAGCGCAATCCTTATTATACCATTCGTTAGAAGGGATGATATCAGGTGACCGCTTTAGGCGAGTTTCTTTATAGAAAATACCCTGTATGGTATCCACCAATTCCGTATGAATTGTCAGAATAGGTATAGTAGCGACCTCTTGTTCCCCAAAAACCAAAAAGAGATTTAGAAATGATAAATAAATATCACTGATCTGGTATGGATTTGCTGCCACATTTTGCCAGCTAACACGAGTTCGTCTATGATTCAGTCGAGGGATTGGAACATTACTAATCTCTATATGTCGTGTTTTTAGAAAAGCTTGGTTGGTTAATACAAGGCACAAGGGATTATGATCACTGTCATGGCGAGAAATGATTTCCATATCTAGTGTACTAGACCAAAGCCTGATATCCACCAGAATATAATCGATATACTAAAAGAAAGCCCTCGCTTAAATGTAAGAGCACGATTTGGATCAGATCTAGTGTGACCATTGCATTCTCTCAAACCATATTTTAAACAGAGTGCGGCCAACTGCATAGATACACATGATACAGGAGAGGGAACCATTTCCTTGGGTTGAGGGATACCCCATAGTTCATCTTCCTCGCTAATTAAGGTAGTAATAGTACCATTAGGTACAAAGGATCAGTTAAAATCACATGCAATCATCAAAACATTTGAAGGATCTAAGGACTCTACAAACTCAGACAATTGTGTGAGTATCTCAGATTCAGTGGTACGTGGAACAGACCTTGCGTATACGTTTAATACAGTTAACCTAAAGTCAGGACAAAATGTGAGCTGTATACGCAACAAATCATGAGAGTTAAATTAAATCACAGAATGATCGCAATCTAGCCTATTATTCAATGAGATCATAAGTCCTCCTATACATCTGCCAAATCCTCTAGTAGCCGATTGGGCAGGAGAGAAGTAAGACGTGAAACCCTCTAGATGGTACGATTCCACAGCCCAAGTTTCCTGAAATAAACAGACATTGTAATTGTTAACAAAGCCCAACCAATCTGGATCATCTAGCTTTGATTCTATTCCCGCAATGTTCCAGGACATAACATTAAGTTTTGGTTGTGAAATCACTGTTTGAGTTCTTATTTGAGGTACAGTCATTAAACTGCCTTTGTATTCTTCCTGACATTCTCCATTTGTTGTAATTGGCATTTTTGCATGAGAAGCAGATAGTCAGTCCAAATCGGAAAGTGAAGGGGAATGATTCTCAGCCTTGGATGATAAACGGATGGGTGGTAAACTAACAACTCCATCTGCCTGATTTCCAATTGAACAGCAGCCCCTGTGCAACATGTCTCCAGGAGGGTATCTGCAGAGTCTAAGAACAAACTTCCTACCAGAACTTAGAGAACTGGTCCGTGCATCAAAGGATATGAGGTTGTTGACAATACTGCTATCATAAAAGAGTATAGATATAAAATCAAAATCCGACCCCAGTTGATTATGTCTACGGACCTCTTGTATATCAGACCGAATGACAGAAAGACAACTCCTTTGTGTACGTATCCAAAAGATTACTTTGTTAATGAGAGAATCCTTGGATTCTATGTTGCCCTGTGGCAATCTGGATACCCCAGTTAAGTATAAGCAATTACCATCCCTCCTTCGTCCATATGTTCCTTTCGGATCAAGCGATTGTATAGGTCTCACGAAATCAAAGGAAGAAACTCGAGGGGGACTTGCATGAAAACCTGCTCTGGGAAATCTCTCATGGACTTTGTTCGAAACTGTAGGACAAACAGTACCTGAATCCCGCCGCCCATCAGAGCAAACATATTTATTGGCACCAGATTTAAATGTTCCCTCATTAGTATTATTAATGGGCTGGCAGGATGGCCTATCAATGGTTCCCCTGTCCTGGTTGCAAATAGGAATGGAGGTCATTTTGCTATTGCAATTAGATAAACTTGGAACGTTAGTGCTTGTTACCGGATCGAGTTTAGGAGCAACCTCATTGACCAAAATACCCTTGGAATCTCCCATCTGGTCTTTGTGATCAGAAGTTTTATTCAAAAGTGTTATCAATAAGGACTTAATATCATCCAGTTTGTGGGAGATGATTACCAATTGGGAATCTTCATTACTGCCCACCTTACAAACCTGGATCCCCTTATTAGTTCCATCTGCGGATAAAATTTGAGGGCTTTCCGGTCTTATACTGCTAGAGGAGAGAACCGAAAACCTATTGGAGCATGGAATATCAATAATAGACGGTGACAAGGAACTAAAGGGTAAGACGTCCTCAGCATGAAGTTGTCCTGCAAATTCCACGGAAGCTAAAGATGACGAAGACTTCTTTGGAGGAGAGGGGAGTATATCCTGAAGTTTGGGGGGAGGATGCAAGTCCACCTCAACCTCCATCCTGGGCATAGATGTTTTTTTCTTAAACAAGTCAGGAATCTTCTTGGGCGGGGAGGAGTCTAGATTGGAGAGAGCAGCAATGGATGGACTCCTCAGTATTGCCTCAACCTCTTCAAACAGAGAGTCAATTCTTTTAAATTGATTTGAGTTTGTGGCACAACGCCCAACCAAGATCTTATCGGGCCGTTTTTTAGATTTCTTGACCCCTGAAGGGGGTACAGGTACATCAGCAGCCTTCCGCTTCCCCATGTCATAAATCTCTGTTAAATGCACACTCAGGAATATTGGCCCAACATTTAGACTCCCACTAGTGGTGACCTGCAGTGAAAGATGGAAAGAACTCAAAGGGCTGGTTAGCCCAAGAGCTACAGTTCAGCACCCTTCCTTGTAGCAACCACTGCAAACACTACTATCAGTAAACATGTAGAAACCCACTAACCACGTACCGTGCCAGCAGGAATTAAATCTTCCTTCTTAGGGAGCTGGCCTAGCCCAGCCTCTTCCAGGCGCTGACGGGCGCCGGACGGGCCTGCCCTTGGCCCGGGCTTTGCCCAGGCGCAGCCCGCGCGCGTCCCGCGCAGCGGTGATGTGCGGTGTGCTATAAGCGCCCGCGTTGGAGGGTCTGCTCCCCCTCCTGTCAGCAGAGCAAAGTGGATCCTGGGACTTGGTGTCCCTCTGGCCACGGGAGCAGGCAGCGGTGATGTGCGGAGCGCTATAAGTGCCCGTGTTGAAGGGGCCGCTCCCCCTCCTGTCAGCAGAGCAAAGTGGATCCTGGGACTTGGTGTCCCTCTGGTCACGGGAGCAGGCAGCGGTGATGTGCGGAGCGCTATAAGCGCCCGTGTTGAAGGGGCCGCTCCCCCTCCTGTCAGCAGAGCAAAGTGTATCCTGGGACTTGGACTCCCTCTGGTCACAGGAGCAGGCAGCGGTGAAGTGTGGCGCGCTATAAGCGCCCGCGTTGAAGGGGCCGCTCCCCCTCCTGTCAGCAGAGCAAAGTGGATCCTGGGACTTGGTGTCCCTCTGGTCGCGGGAGCAGGCAACGGTGATGTGCGGCGCGCTATAAGCGCCCGCGTTGAAGGGGCCGCTCCCCCTCCTGTCAGCAGAGCAAAGTGGATCCTGGGACTTGGTGTAACTTTATAAAATCAGGTTCTGTATCTGGCTCATTTACGGAGGCCATAATTTGTCTCAGTCCCAAAAAAAGATCGGGATGCGACTGAATGTAAAAATTATAGACCCATATCTTTAATTAATGCAAATTGTAAACTCTATGCCAACGTTTTAGCTCTCCGTTTACTCCCATATGTGCCTGATCTTATTGATTCTCATCAATCTGGATTTATCGCTAATAGAAATGTAGCAGATAATTCTCGTACTTTTTAAAATATTTTTATCAAGGCTTCTAAACCTAAGAATCCTCCGGCAGCCTTGTCATTGGATGCAGAAAAGGCCTTAAATAGGGTCCACTGGGGTTTCTTGTCGAAGGCATTGGAATGACGTGGATTAGGTACTAAATTCCGACATATTATATCCATTCTATATTCCTCCCCAAGTTCTTCGGTTACAACAAATGGTATCTGATCTTTTTTTTTCCTGCTTAAAAAGGGTACTCATCAGGGATGCCCACCATCTCTTTTACTATTTACTTTTGCTCTCGAATCTTTTCTATACCAATTAAAAACTAATGCAGAAATATTGTATGCAAAGCTATAAGCTTACACAGAAATGGTCTCCGTTATATCTCTTGTGGTGGTGCCGCTTGGATACCATTCAGATGATGCTTCTTCCTATCATTAACTTCTTCTTTATGATGCTTTCTATTAAGACACCTAAACTTTTTTTTCAGTTCAATTGATAAAGTTCTATCTAAGTTCCTGTGGCACAGTAAACCATTCCGAATCTTTCTTTTGAAGTTAAAACTTCCTAAAGTACAAGGTGCAGTTAATTTTCCTGAATTTTTAACTTATCACAAAGCTTTTGGCATTACGCAAATACAACTTTCTTTATCTACACTCAATGATGCACCTCAAAAGCTATGGTTCTCCTTGGAAGAAACATTTATTTCTCCCTTTTCCCATAAACACATTATATTTATCTATAACTCCCCAAAATTGTGGTTGCCCAGCACTATCTCCCATTCAATCAACTTACTAAAACCTTTTTTATTTTGCATCTTACCCCCATTAATCAATTCTTTAACAGTCCTATTTGGCACAATAGTTCTCTTAGGAAACAAGGTAAAACCTTACGTTGGAAGACTTGGGTGACTAAAGGTATTCTTCTAATTTCCCAATTATATCATTAAGACTCTCTCATCCCTTTTACTACTCTCTCAGCAATTTATAATCTCCCTATTCACATGAAATCCCAAAATTTCATTCTCTCTGCTCTGGTCCAAGAGGCCCTCAATAAACTTATATCTCACAATCATTCTTCTCTTGCATCACCTCCACACCCGATTGTAACTTCCAATTATCCTAGTGCAGCTGGTATTTGTAAACTTTTAAGAACGTCTATTCCACCTAGACTCAAAACACCTATTGAGACATTGTGGGAATCAGATCTTGGTGTTGTTTTGCCAACTTTTTTATAGGATAGAATATGGTATAAGATACATTCCACTGCACGCACTCCAAGCCTCATGCAGACCCTATATTTTTTATAATAGACTTTTCTACACTCCTGTATGCCTTTACAAATTCAAATGTACACAGATGACAATTGTTGGTGATGCCATACTCTGAAGGGTACTGACTTTCACATGTTTTTTCCTTGTCCATCCCTATCTACTTTTTGGTCCTCAATTTGGTCTTGCATTTCAGCAATAGCTCAGATCTCCTTACCAATGCCAAATGAATTACTGTTTTTGGGTGGCATACACAAAATTTGGAGTTCATTGAAGCCTCTTGGAAAACTATTGGACCTCATTCTTTCCATTGCAACTTCCCTTATTACTTCTAACTGAATATTCAGATAACATTACTCTCACACAGTGGTGGAAATCTGTATGTTATCATCATAGACTTGACAGCTACAAGCTTGATTCAACAGGAATTTCTTCAAACGTCATCAGCTATGGTTGCCATTAAGTAACTATCTCTCACACCCTCCTCCTTTTTAAAATGCCAATATATTTCCTGTTTTTCTTCTTCTACATACTTATTTCATCTTATATTTGCTGTAACTATTGTCTATTACTTTTTTCTCCTCATGGCTATCACTTGATTCCCTTTTCTATCCCTATAGCCCTTCTCCCTTACCCTTTCTTTTTCTTCTTTCTTTATTCAAACTTGGAGTTTTTGATACTACAGAGCCGTATATGCCTAATTCATTTACATGTTTAATGTGCATTTATAAGTACACTATTCTTTATTCATATATATCCACAACTGCTTATCTCTACTTTGGCAATGTTATGTTAATATTCTTGTATTTGACTCAATAAAAAAGGTATTTAAAAAAAGAAAAAAAGGTGCATGTCTTTCCTAATAGGCCATCAGTGGTGTTGCTGAATATTGTGGAATACCAAGCCTACCTAGTATTGATTTTAACTGTGTCTCATTGTTCCACCACTTTCCACTTTCTGTCTCTTTATCTCACTCTTTCTGGTTCTTTTTCATCCCTGCTTGCTCTCTTTGACCCTTATCCGATCTTTCTCTTCCTCCTTCTTCTCCATTATCAACATTTTCCCCTCTCGCTATGGGTCAATGTCTTATGATGAAAAATAAATCAATCTCCAAAACCGAGTGCTGGTGCCCAATACCAGCAACTACCTGCACCAATGGAGCACAGTCCTTGGTATTTCACAGACAGGTCCTAAAAGATTAATGCACTTGCACTGAAAGATCAAAAGGGACAAAGGGCGAAACAGGATAGGAGTTCCAGACCTTTAACCCTAAACAAAAAGTAGGCCAAATTCCAAGAGGCGCTAATATTCTCTCTTGGTTTGTATTATGATTTTTCCGTGCTGGTTTGGAATGATTGAAAGTATTCATCAGTTCTTGGAAATTGAGGGATTTGACCATGTTGTCAGTCTGTGCTTCCTGAGTAATATCATGTTTGAACTTCATACTTATATTTCTATTCATTTTAATGACCGTGTAACCTCCCACCAGGGCTGACAGATCAACGAGCAGAGGGAGCCTGATTTTTGATTGATATGACTGATTTCAGCAATATAGGATGCAATGATCTGTAGCAGGGTTGTCCATTGTGCATCCAGTAGAGCATGATCCATGCTGCATTTTCAGGCTAGCCACAAAAGATAACCTTACACAAAATAATTGTACGTAGTCAGCGGTTATCCTGAAAAGCTGGCATTGATGTGGCTGTCCTGGAACTGTGATCTACATGCCTAGCCCATAGAGGCAGATGCTGTATAAAACATCAAGAAGAGGAAGTTAAAAAGCACTGAACTCATCCTCCAATAACCAAATATAATCCCGTGCATTTGATGGTGCTGATCAGTGCCAGGTCCATGACTGAGAGGGGATGTGGATGTTTTCTTTACATAAGCAATGTTCAATTTGCCTAATATTGTGTTTCGTTGTGGCTGTAGCTAATGTAGGTAGGCTGTTAATGGATTTATTTTTTGACAAGGGTGAAGGTTTGGGATAGTTTTTTGAATGAATGTCAGAATGGTCGCCATATGCTTCTAGGGTGATGTGGCAGCGGTGATGTGCGGCGCGCTATAAGCGCCCGCGTTGAAGGGGCCGCTCCCCCTCCTGTCAGCAGAGCAAAGTGGATCCTGGGACTTGGTGTCCCTTTGGTCGCGGGAGCAGGCAGCGGTGATGTGCAGCACGCTATAAGCGCCCGTGTTGAAGGGGCCGCTCCCCCTCCTGTCAGCAGAGCAAAGTAGATCCTGGGACTTGGTGTAACTTTATAAAATCAGGTTCTGTATCTGGCTCATTTACGGAGGCCATAATTTGTCTCAGTCCCAAAAAAAGATCGGGATGCGACTGAATGTAAAAATTATAGACCCATATCTTTAATTAATGCAAATTGTAAACTCTATGCCAACGTTTTAGCTCTCCGTTTACTCCCATATGTGCCTGATCTTATTGATTCTCATCAATCTGGATTTATCGCTAATAGAAATGTAGCAGATAATTCTCGTACTTTTTAAAATATTTTTATCAAGGCTTCTAAACCTAAGAATCCTCCGGCAGCCTTGTCATTGGATGCAGAAAAGGCCTTAAATAGGGTCCACTGGGGTTTCTTGTCGAAGGCATTGGAATGACATGTATTAGGTACTAAATTCCGACATATTATATCCATTCTATATTCCTCCCCAAGTTCTTCGGTTACAACAAATGGTATCTGATCTTTTTTTTCCTGCTTAAAAAGGGTACTCATCAGGGATGCCCACCATCTCTTTTACTATTTACTTTTGCTCTCGAATCTTTTCTATACCAATTAAAAACTAATGCAGAAATATTGTATGCAAAGCTATAAGCTTACACAGAAATGGTCTCCGTTATATCTCTTGTGGTGGTGCCGCTTGGATACCATTCAGATGATGCTTCTTCCTATCATTAACTTCTTCTTTATGATGCTTTCTATTAAGACACCTAAACTTTTTTTTAGTTCAATTGATAAAATTCTATCTAAGTTCCTGTGGCACGGTAAACCATTCCAAATCTTTCTTTTGAAGTTAAAACTTCCTAAAGTACAAGGTGCAGTTAATTTTCCTGAATTTTTAACTTATCACAAAGCTTTTGGCATTACGCAAATACAACTTTCTTTATCTACACTCAATGATGCACCTCAAAAGCTATGGTTCTCTTTGGAAGAAACATTTATTTCTCCCTTTTCCCATAAACACATTATATTTATGTATAACTCCCCAAAATTGTGGTTTCCCAGCACTATCTCCCATTCAATCAACTTACTAAAACCTTTTTTATTTTGCATCTTACCCCCATTAATCAATTCTTTAACAGTCCTATTTGGCACAATAGTTCTCTTAGGAAACAAGGTAAAACCTTACGTTGGAAGACTTGGGTGACTAAAGGTATTCTTCTAATTTCCCAATTATATCATTAAGACTCTCTCATCCCTTTTACTACTCTCTCAGCAACTTATAATCTCCCTATTCACATGAAATCCCAAAATTTCATTCTCTCTGCTCTGGTCCAAGAGGCCCTCAATAAACTTATATCTCACAATCATTCTTCTCTTGCATCACCTCCACACCCGATTGTAACTTCCAATTATCCTAGGGCAGCTGGTATTTGTAAACTTTTAAGAACGTCTATTCCACCTAGACTCAAAACACCTATTGAGACATTGTGGGAATCAGATCTTGGTGTTGTTTTGCCAACTTTTTTATAGGATAGAATATGGTATAAGATACATTCCACTGCACGCACTCCAAGCCTCATGCAGACCCTATATTTTTTATAATAGACTTTTCTACACTCCTGTATGCCTTTACAAACTCAAATGTACACAGATGACAATTGTTGGTGATGCCATACTCTGAAGGGTACTGACTTTCACATGTTTTTTCCTTGTCCATCCCTATCTACTTTTTGGTCCTCAATTTGGTCTTGCATTTCAGCAATAGCTCAGATCTCCTTACCAATGCCAAATGAATTACTGCTTTTTGGTGGCATACACAAAATTTGGAGTTCATTGAAGCCTCTTGGAAAACTATTGGACCTCATTCTTTCCATTGCAACTTCCCTTATTACTTCTAACTGAATATTCAGATAACATTACTCTCACACAGTGGTGGAAATCTGTATGTTATCATCATAGACTTGACAGCTACAAGCTTGATTCAACAGGAATTTCTTCAAACGTCATCAGCTATGGTTGCCATTAAGTAACTATCTCTCACACCCTCCTCCTTTTTAAAATGCCAATATATTTCCTGTTTTTCTTCTTCTACATACTTATTTCATCTTATATTTGCTGTAACTATTGTCTATTACTTTTTTCTCCTCATGGCTATCACTTGATTCCCTTTTCTATCCCTATAGCCCTTCTCCCTTACCCTTTCTTTTTCTTCTTTCTTTATTCAAACTTGGAGTCTTTGATACTACAGGGCCGTATATGCCTAATTCATTTACATGTTTAATGTGCATTTATAAGTACACTATTCTTTATTCATATATATCCACAACTGCTTATCTCTACTTTGGCAATGTTATGTTAATATTCTTGTATTTGACTCAATAAAAAAGGTATTTAAAAAAAGAAAAAAAGGTGCATGTCTTTCCTAATAGGCCATCAGTGGTGTTGCTGAATATTGTGGAATACCAAGCCTGCCTAGTATGGATTTTAACTGTGCCTCATTGTTCCACCACTTTCCACTTTCTGTCTCTTTATCTCACTCTTTCTGGGTCTTTTTCATCCCTGCTTGCTCTCTTTGACCCTTATCCGATCTTTCTCTTCCTCCTTCTTCTCCATTATCAACATTTTCCCCTCTCGCTATGGGTCAATGTCTTATGATGAAAAATAAATCAATCTCCAAAACCGAGTGCTGGTGCCTGCTGGTGCCCAATACCAGCAACTACCTGCACCAATGGAGCACAGTCCTTGGTATTTCACAGACAGGTCCTAAAAGATTAATGCACTTGCACTGAAAGATCAAAAGGGACAAAGGGCGAAACAGGATAGGAGTTCCAGACCTTTAACCCTAAACAAAAAGTAGGCCAAATTCCAAGAGGCGCTAATATTCTCTCTTGGTTTGTATTATGATTTTTCCGTGCTGGTTTAGAATGATGAAAGTATTCATCAGTTCTTGGAAATTGAGGGATTTGACCATGTTGTCAATCTGTGTTTCCTGAGTAATATCATGTTTGAACTTCATACTTAGGGGGTGATTCTAATTCTGGCGGGCGGCGGAGGCCGCCCGCCAGAATTCCGCCCCCATAATACCGCTCCGCGGTCAGAAGACCGCGGAGGGTATTATGAGTTTTTCCCTGGGCTGGCGGGCGGTCTCCAAAAGACCGCCCGCCAGCCCAGGGAAAAACTCCCTTCCCACGAGGATGCCGGCTCGTAATCGAGCCGGCGGAGTGGGAAGGTGCGACGGGTGCAGTAGCACCCGTCGCGTATTTCAGTGTCTGCAAGGCAGACACTGAAATACCTTGCGGGGCCCTCTTACGGGGGCCCCTGCCGTGCCCATGCCATTGGCATGGGCACGGCAGGGGCCCCCAGGGGCCCCGCGACCCCCCCTGCCGCCATCCTGTTCATGGCGGCTTTCCCGCCATGAACAGGATGGCGGTAGGGGGGGTCAGAATCCCCCATGGCGGCGCAGCAAGCTGCGCCGCCATGGGGGATTCTGAGGGCAGCGGTAAACCGGCGGGAGACCGCCGGTTTACCCTTTCTGACCGCGGCCAAAGCGCCGCGGTCAGAATGCCCTGCGGGGCACCGCCGGCCTGTCGGCGGTGCTCCCGCCGACCCTCGCCCCGGCGGTCGAAGACCGCCGGGGTTAGAATCAGCCCCTTAGATTTCTATTCATTTTAATGACCCTGTAACCTCCCACCAGGGCTGACAGATCAACGAGCAGAGGGAGTCTGATTTTTGATTGATAAGACTGATTTCAGCAATATAGGATGCAATGATCTGTAGCAGGGTTGTCCATTGTGCATCCAGTAGGGCATGATCCATGCTGCATTTTCAGGCTAGCCACAAAAGATAACCTTACACAAAATAATTTTACGTAGTCAGCGGTTATCCTGAAAAGCTGGCATTGATGTGGCTGTCCTGGAACTGTGATCTACATGCCTAGCCCATAGAGGCAGATGCTGCATAAAACATCAAGAAGAGGAAGTTAAAAAGCACTGAACTCATCCTCCAATAACCAAATATAATCCCGTGCATTTGATGGTGCTGATCAGTGCCAGGTCCATGACTGAGAGGGGATGTGGATGTTTTCTTTACATAAGCAATGTTCGATTTGCCTAATATTGTGATTCGTTGTGGCTGTAGCTAATGTAGGTAGGTTGTTAATGGATTTATTTTTTGACAAGGGTGAAGGTTTGGGATAGTTTTTTGAATGAATGTCAGAATGGTCGCCATATGCTTCTAGGGTGGGGGTGAATTTTAGGAAACATATGATAGGATGGATAATAGTAGGAGCAAAGCCCTTTAAGATTTTAGAGCATAATAGGGTTTGTGGATAGGAACCTCGGTAATGATATTCATTTATTCTGTACTGCTCTCTCATTGAGTTTCTCTGTTTCCTTCAATTTACAAGGTTTTCCAAAAAACATGGCTGAAAAAACGTTAATTGTATCACACACTACTGGTCTCATTACTAGTGGGTCGGTTAATTCCGACCCCTGCGTAAAAACCCCTGTTCACACATGGATCGGAATTACGAGGTTGAAGGTATTTGATGCATCCTAGAATTATCTGATGCTTAAATAACTCAATATTTGTTACATTTAACGTAGGAAAAGTATATAGGACTTACCATATCATGCAGATGTTGGTGTGTTAAACCCCCAAATCCTCATATTATTCTGCAGTAACTCGTAGTCGGTGTTATTTATCGTGATCAATAATTAACTTGGCCTTGGTGATCATTGTTTATCTGGTCCAATAAAGAGCACCTAAACTCTTAATCAGGCCCCTGGATATGTTGTTTCTGACGGTTCGAATTTTTCATAAGAAAATGCTGGCTATTTTTCACTAAGGCCTTGAAAGGATGAAAGGACTGAGCCATGTGATGCTGGGTAGGCTAATTCGGGACTAATTTAGACTTCTCCTGGGGCTTGTTAGTCTCCTGAGAAACTGTACTAATGATAAATTCGCATCAGCATTTGAAAATTAGTTTTTAGCAGCTTTCCCTTTTCCATTCAGTTCCTCAGAATGGTCCAGGGACTCTCCTGTACATTTCAAGTTTGCGTCACAGTGGTGGATTGGAAGACTGGGTTAGGGGAAGTCTGTGTCTCCAGTACAGGCAGAGGCAAGAAATATGTTGTGAACATCCTGAATTCTGAAGACTATCTCTAACAGGTCGCAATATTTGTTTTCCATCATACAGGCGGAGGAATCAGGGGAAGTTGATTTGGGTGGCACAGGCAATGTCTATTGTTTGAAAGTGACAAAACAAAAAACTGTGCTCAACAACTAAAGGTGAGGAAACCCCTTACAGTCCTGATACCAATATGTGTCAAGAGCCATAGACATGACTGTCAGTGGTAAACTGTGTTTGCTGTTTACTGGTATGTCCAGGAGCAACACATACTTGCCTAGGTGTTCTCCACCTGGCACCAGGGAGGAATTTGTATGAAGGTGGTGCCAGTCTGATGTAGTTCGAACAGTTCAAGGAAGCTGGAGGCCATAGGTAAACGTTCAAATCAGAATCGCACGCCAAAGTGACGCAGCCATATCTGCCAGCTAGATGGCACTTCAAAAGTGCCAAAACAGTTTACAAGATCACAACTCCACCAACAATGTATTCTCAGTTTTGTGACTACCTGTTTTATCACGGTAGTCTGGTTCCTTTCGTCTGGCTCGTGATCTGTTAGGAAAGGATATTGAACGTGGCTTAGTGCTCTGAAACTCATTTGTCTCGACCTGCCGTGCTATGCTGGCAATATAGTGCAACATAACACCTATATTTTAAGAAAGAGGGAAACGAGTACAGGCTGAGGGATGGCGAAAGACACATAGCTTATTTCGAGGACCCCAGATGAAGATGAGGAATAATATGGAGCAAAGCAAAAGACACCAACAATGTCAGAGAGGACCGGAAAACATAACCTCAGGCCCACCCCTAATAGAACCCTCCACCTGTACAGAGACGATGAGAGATTCAGATTCCGGTCAAAACAAGAGAATTAAGAAGGATTAAACACCCGGGCATCAAGACCACCACTCACCTCCCAATAAAATTCACAGGTCCCATAACACATTCTTTTAATCGAGTATATGTGAGGCATGCATATATGTATGCACGTGACTAATACTGAAGATGTGGTTACTTGGGGAGTTTGCTTTTCCAGTGATAGGCTAGTCTACGTTCATGTCTTTCCACACATCCTTTGAAGCCTGTTCAGCTAACAGTTCTCCTTAAAAGGAGTTATTCTGAGTTATCTGGGTTGGGAGCTCGCATACATGCAATGTGCTGCTCAAACCCGACCCCTGTTGTCTGAGAGAATGACAACAAGTTATCATCTGCCCAGGTTGGATAGCCACCTACACTTCGTAACAAGGTCCTTAGTTAAATGGGCTGGACCTCTGTCCATCGCCTCCTGAAACAGCATATGCGACCTCAGATCTAGTAAGTTGCAGATCCAAAAAACCCAGACAGTGCCACCTTGACAGGGAGCTTTGTGCTGCCCACTTTACTCCAAGTGGGACCAATCTGGGACAAGTTTGACCAGGCACTGACCTGTCAGCCTGCTCAGGAGGTTGTTTAAGATGTGTACACTTCTCAGACTAGAGGGAAACGTTTAATCAACAGCACTTGCGACTGATCTGACACCATTCACTGACCAAGAGACCACAATGGCAGACCAAGTGAGGACCAGAAAACTAAAAAGACAATAAAGAGTAGAACAATATGCTCTTCTAGGGGAACCTCTTACACTGCATCACAGCATCGTTTAACCCGTCTCAGATTCCAGTCACCATAGAAGTTATCCCTCCTTTCTGGCATTGATTTAGGATTTGGGAGGCCCCTACATGGTGCTCTAGTAGCATCTCCAGACACCTGTGACCCCATCTAACCTACAACTGCTGTAATGATGATGTCAAGCAAATGTAGCCCAGGTACTGCGTTCCATTTTTTTCTAGTAAATAGCCAATTGAATGAACATAAGTGTGAGGCTCATTTGACTCGAGAACCTTTTGTAATGAAAATGCTTGACCATCCACTTGACCAGCAAGGGCCTGTTAAGTATGGCCAAAATATCAAAATGTGATGGTGAGGTGTCAATAGTCATGGGGCACTTGAAAAACGTGAGCTTGAATAGTCAGCTTTAAGATATTTGTCTTTTTGACTAGACGGTGGTCCATACTGGAATGCTGCAAGCCAATAAAGGCTATAAGGCATTTGTTGACACAGCAAACCTGTCTCCCCAAAGTCCAGAAGTCCTTGTGAAACCAGCAAACCCATTTTATTGTACTTTCTCTGGAAAATGTGTGAATTTTGGCCCAACATGCCACCGTGTATGTTAAATCCAGCCGAAATATTGTGAGAATGGTGTGCTTGCTTGCTGAAAGTTTTAAATCAAATTGGTGATTTTCAGAAGAGGTGAGGACAGTGCAAACACTCTGATAGGCTGTTTCCATGAGATCTTGAAGCCATCCATACACTTCTTTTACACAGTCCATTGTAACATGTATTTTGGCGTCATAAATAACGACCTGGGAGTGCTAGATTTGTTCGTTTTTCACTGCTGTTTCTCATTTTAATTGTTCCGACTAGCAATATAATAAAGATGTTTTCCTGTTGATTGGTATTTGACATTGCATGATTCTGAAACCAATCACATGAAAAAGACATGTGTTCTCGGTCTTAGCTGCCATTCGAGAGGCAGGGTACGGCATTCTGAGCCAAGGGCCAGACCAGGCAGTTTCTTCCTCAGCACTGCCCAGCTTCATGGCGTGTAAAATTCTAGATGGTGGGTGGGTAGTGGTGGGTTGTAGGAGGGGAGATGAAGGATTATGTGGAGGGCCTCCACGATATTTTGCAGAAGGGTTATCATTATGCAGAGGAACCCTCAATTTGCAGTGAGCCACTGCGGTAGAGGAGACTATATTATGTTTTTTTTTTATCGTATGGGATAATTACTAGCAGAAACCTATCAATGAGAGCAGGAGAGCATGGTGCTACCGGTGTGGATTTTAGGGTTGGGAGACAGTTGGAGGCACATCCATAGACTGTCTACAAACGGAAGGCATGGGGCTCCTTTGTGATTTACAAGTGTCATCACGGGTCTGATATACGTTGGTGGGGGCTTAACCATAGCATAAAACTGAAAGCATAGCTTAAAACAAGTTGTTTTACAGTATTTTTCAGTAAAGTAGTTTTGAAGCTCTAGTCTGATGATATAAATTGTCTCTGCAAATTATGCTGAAAGGTTTAGAACGCGATGAAGTCCTTGAATAGTGCTGGGGGGATTATGGGTACATGGGGTTACGTCATGCGGATAAAGAGAACTGTCCTTCAAATAATTTGTGAAGACTCTTCTGGAGTATCCTGCTCAGTGTTTAATTTCTAAAAATATATAATTGTAGGAGCCAAAGTTGTTCTTAAGAGCCCACCGCTGGTGCTGCCAAATACCAAGGCTGTCCATTTTTGATTCCACCTCTTTTTCTCTTTCTTCCTCTACTTTTCATTTTCTGTCTCTTTATCTCAATCTTGCAGGTTCTACCCACCCTTATTTTCCCTCATAGTTTTCCTGCCTTTTTCTATACTCCTTTTCTTCCTTTTCTGTTTTTCTCTGTCTTGCTTAAAGTATAAAGTTCATAATAAGTCATGGTCCCCAAAAATGAGCACCTGAGCCCCTTCCCTGCAGCCGCCTAGACATATCTGTCACCAACTCCGTGCCAGGGACGTTTTTCTTGGCTCCTGGGAATGATCTGGAAGCCGAGTTAAGGGATCGGACATGGGCTTCGTGTGAGAAATCCTGTCATGCCCTTTCTACGAACAGGAGCACAGGTTATTTAAGTAGCTATGAGGAGTTCAGAGAAGGACTACAGGTGAGTGCTTCCTAGTCAGCTGTCTAGCTGAGGAACAGTGATGAGATCTTCGCTACACCCAATGACTGAAGAGGACATCTTCCATACCTGTATTGTGAAGGGACTTCTCCTCTGCGATGACGTTCCCTGTGACACCCCGTCATCAAGTGAAAATCAGTTTTGAGGCTGGGGCTTAGTTCTGCTACAGAAGTCACAACAGTTGTATGACAGAACACTGAGTACAAAAATATCAGCCTGCCAATATATTGTGGCAAATATAGTGACATCAAACCTCCTTTCAGAGGGCCACAGGAAAACCAGGAGCTAACAGGCCCAACCATAAGGACAGAGGCCTTTTACTCCTGATGTCCCCAAGCCTGACTTACTATCGATTCTGAGCAACTGGTCCAAGTACCCCTTCAGCACTCTCAGTATAGTAGAGCAGTCCAAGGCCTTCTCCGGTGGAGAGGTAGATTCAGGGAGGTGAACATAGGCTCACAATCCACGTTTGTTCAATAGCTGCAAACAATGATTATCCAGTCTAAGAATTCCTTTAATGAACACAAAGTTAAATAAGGCATACACAAACACTACACACAGTCCCCTGAGGTCAGCCCTCTAGTGTTTAATAGGCTAGTCCCTGAGTCCCACTTTCCTTTCACTAACAGTAGTGGTTCTTCTCCATTCACTATAGGTGATATCCAGGTGAAGCCCCACTAGTAGTCTGAGTCTCAGGTGTCCCACTCCAATTCTTCCAAAGTCAACGATGTTCCAGCACCGGAAGCACTATGTGGCAGAACAAGTTCCACCAGGGCCTTCTGACCCTGCGATCAGTCTTACCAGCTCCTGCAGTGGTCGCACTAACAGAGTCCTGGAAGATTTCCACTCTTGGAAATCGCAGAGGGCTGCAGTGGCTGATGACAGTGAGTAGCACTTGTGGTTTTGCAGGGGCAGTAGCTAGTCAGCCACAGCGTGTCCTCCGGTAAGACAGTAAGGGCCAGATGTAACAAGCATTTTGCATGGTGTAAACTGCAAAAATTGCAGTTTGCGCCATGCAAAATGCCGATTGCGATGCTCATTCACAATTTGCTAGTCGGTACCGACTCGCAAATTGTGAATGCGACTCGCAAATAGGAAGGTGTGTCCCCTTCCTATTTGCGACTCGCATCGCTATGCTAAATTGCTTTGTGACCGCAAATGCGGTCACAAAGCAATTCGCAGTTACCACCAGTGTCACACTGGTGGTAACCCATTCACAAAAGGGAAGGGGTCCCCATGAGACCCCTTCCACTTTGTGAATGTTGCCAAAAAGGGTGTTTCAGAGCAGGCAGTGGTCCACTGGAACCCTGCCTACTCTGAAAAACCGAAACCAAATGATTTTGTTATTTTTTTTATTTTGCAACTCGTTTTCCTTTAAGGAAAACGGGCTGCAAAATAAAAATAAAAAACTGCTTTATTTAAAAAGCAGTCACAGACATGGAAGTCTGCTGTCTTCAGTTGGCCACCATCCCTGTGAGTGCATGCGACCCCATAGTGACTCGCAGACGGTGTCTGAGACACCGTTCTGCATCCGATTTTGCAAATCGGAAATTGCGAGTCGCACCGACTCGTAATTTCCGATTCGCAAAATCGGACCTACCTACATCTGGCCCTAAGTTCCTATTATCCTTCTCAAAGGAGGGGAGAATCACTTGGGTTCCAATCCGCAGTTGAGGCTCAGGCACACACAGATCACCATTACATCTTCTCCTCTCAACGACAGCCAAACTATGCTTCTTGTTCGTTTCTGGCATACAGTGTTGCTAACTTCACTCCGCCCTTAGGCTATGACCTGATCGGCACAGCAGTCATATAATCCTCACTGTGGTCCCCTCTGTCATACAGGGACATCAACTCCACTTCGCACATGGGCTAAAGCCCGCTCAGCATGACAGTCATGCAATCTTCATGGCAGAAACCTCTGGCATATGGGTTTGCCTACTTGAATCTGCACACAGGCGACACCGCGATCTGTGTAGCAGCCGACTCCTACACCTTGCTTTGAAGATCCTTTAGCCAGGATGCCCTACTGGACCGTGCTCCCTCCATACACTCTCTTCCTCCTCACAGGGAACTCTTGAGTTTGCAAGCAAGTAGACACTGGTGCTCCAGAGCAGCCAGTCTTCGATTTGCATGGATTATGTCCCCATCCCCAGCCAGGAGACTGGCAGGCCTTAGGCCCTAGTCCTGATCACAGGCAAAAGTCTTGCAGAGCTTCTCCTCCTCAAGACACAGGCTGACTAATTGCTTGACATATGAACATTTGGGGGGCGTTAAGATCCCCTTCTTAAAGTCCCTTTCCAGGCACCAAATATGATATATAGATCTGAGTCTTTGACATTTGTTTTGGGGTCTGCTTCCTTTTGAAATGACAACTTCTCTGTCATGCCCTTTCTTCAGAAAGCACTCTGTCCGAATCTGATAGCCCCACAACACAGGCCATGGTACTGACACCTGGATGTCAGCCACAGTGATATGGGCCTTAAAAGGTTATCCTCTGGCCCCAGCCCTACTCTTAAAGATTCTTTTATCAGCTCCATCACCTTCCTGGTGGGTGCTCAGACACCTTTTCCAGTTACCTCTTCCTGAATCAAAGAGCCACCTTTGAAGTTAATTGGAGCACCCGGCTTTCGTTCTTCCAATGTCTGTCCCACCCAGCTCTCAGGAATACTGCAATCCACAAATCTGCCTTGGAGGATCACTCTGCCTACTCATGCTTCTCCAGTCACTGCTGTCTCTCCCAAAATGGAACCCAAAGTCTTTCTTATATTGAACCATTCGAAGGCATACATCACACAGCACATACATGTAACCAGACTCGCACTGCACTTTATAATAACTTTATGTACTTCAAGGGTCAGGTATGCATACAGCAGCAGAACTTTACATGAAAGAGCCGGTAGGCCTCTCTCCAGTGCCACAGACAACAAATGGCTGTTCTACTGTTCATACATGAAATGCTGGCACCAACGCACTTGTTCTACTTAACTCCTGGCAAAGGCAGCAGCAGGGAAGTATAGTATATCTAAGGTAATCTATATAGGTTAACCTTCACAGTTTTGTGGTTGTCCATATTTTTGATGCAGTGTAATGGCAGGTCTATATTAAAACATCAATATTCCCCTAGTAGGTCTTCACAACACCCTATCACTTCTGTATGGAAATCTTGAAAGCAGGTCCTTTACCAACATGTGCACCAAACCTTCATGGGTCTCAGCAAAGTGGCTAGAGGGGATAATTTCTCATATGGGCAAAGGCACTGGCCACTAATCAAATTGTTGTACCTCATTCCACCAAGCAAGCTATTCACCCTTAGACACTAACAATCCAGTACTCAGCTAGCACTAAACATTGCCAACCTATATGTAGGATATGTGCATTGTCAGTTGGGCAGAGCGGGTTGACTTAACAGGAACCAATTATGTTTGGTGGAATTAGTTGAACCATATCTGTTAAAATCACCCATACTCCTTGAAAACTTGTCTCTCAATCCTAGTAAAGTTTTCTTAGAAGACTCTAACAATGTTCCATACAAATTTGAATGACCACACATTTGGCCTTGTTATGTGTGATTGGCTCTCCGTGCAGGCCAGACCGCCTTGGATCCTGTTCTCACTACTGGGTTAAGTGCAAGCATCTTTACTGTACTCCAGTTTAGGATTTCTGGATCCAAACCAGGTATGCAACATCAGCTGAAGACACATGGTAGAGATCAGCAAATTCACTGGAACAAATGGGAGACTGCTATCAGCATGGTACGGACGTGTCTGCGATTTCTTTATCTGAACTTAGGGCTTTCGGTATGTGTGGGGATCCCAAGCCAGGGGTACACCATTACATCAGTTATACATAACACCCTAATAACCTTCATCTGCGCTCGATGGGTAGTGAGGAGTCACAGTTATAACAGAATGTACTGATTTTACTAGGGAGGGCCAACAGACAGCCTTCCCAAAAGGGTTAAAGGAAAAAAAGCCTGTGCCGCTAAGCCATAATCAGCTGCTACCTACCACCATTAGTGTCATGGCCAACTGGACAGCAGCCACCAATGTTAAAAGGAGGTGCACATGATGTCCAGTATAGACAGCCACAGCGTGTCCTCCGGTAAGACAGTAAGGGCCAGATGTAACAAGCATTTTGCATGGTGTAAACTGCAAAAATTGCAGTTTGCGCCATGCAAAATGCCGATTGCGATGCTCATTCACAATTTGCTAGTCGGTACCGACTCGCAAATTGTGAATGCGACTCGCAAATAGGAAGGTGTGTCCCCTTCCTATTTGCGACTCGCATCGCTATGCTAAATTGCTTTGTGACCGCAAATGCGGTCACAAAGCAATTCGCAGTTACCACCAGTGTCACACTGGTGGTAACCCATTCACAAAAGGGAAGGGGTCCCCATGAGACCCCTTCCACTTTGTGAATGTTGCCAAAAAGGGTGTTTCAGAGCAGGCAGTGGTCCACTGGAACCCTGCCTACTCTGAAAAACCGAAACCAAATGATTTTGTTATTTTTTTTATTTTGCAACTCGTTTTCCTTTAAGGAAAACGGGCTGCAAAATAAAAATAAAAAACTGCTTTATTTAAAAAGCAGTCACAGACATGGAAGTCTGCTGTCTTCAGTTGGCCACCATCCCTGTGAGTGCATGCGACCCCATAGTGACTCGCAGACGGTGTCTGAGACACCGTTCTGCATCCGATTTTGCAAATCGGAAATTGCGAGTCGCACCGACTCGTAATTTCCGATTCGCAAAATCGGACCTACCTACATCTGGCCCTAAGTTCCTATTATCCTTCTCAAAGGAGGGGAGAATCACTTGGGTTCCAATCCGCAGTTGAGGCTCAGGCACACACAGATCACCATTACATCTTCTCCTCTCAACGACAGCCAAACTATGCTTCTTGTTCGTTTCTGGCATACAGTGTTGCTAACTTCACTCCGCCCTTAGGCTATGACCTGATCGGCACAGCAGTCATATAATCCTCACTGTGGTCCCCTCTGTCATACAGGGACATCAACTCCACTTCGCACATGGGCTAAAGCCCGCTCAGCATGACAGTCATGCAATCTTCATGGCACCAAAATATGTGGCTCTCATTTGGGAATCAGATGGCTAAAAAAGTAGCACATCTTTGCAAACTGGGACAATTTTGAACTTTTAAGGCACACTGTAAAAGTGTTTTGCAAGATGTGGAAGACTGCATGGATTTGAGGTTGCTGTTGACTACATTTGTTTTAAAATCAGGGTAATCAACAGTAAAAAACGGCCCAACAGACCATAAGAAAGGACCACAAACAGCCAAACAAACAGCTCATACACTGGCCTCTCAGACCAGCCCATCAGGCAATGGCTGATTGCCCTATAGGCCAGTCGCACCCAAACCATAGGGTCTTACAGAATTTATGAAATGAACAGCAGGCAGGGGGCTTTGGGGTGCCCCACAAGTGGGTTCTGAACCCAAGTTATTATAAGAATCTACAGAAGGTAAACCTCAATGGAGAAAATTAACAAGAAGCAACTGTGATTGCATTAGTTATTTTTTGTTTTTTAATTTTTATACTTTTAGGGTACTTTTGCTAAAAATGTTTTTCCAGAATTCAATGTCTATTATTGTTTGCATATGGGTAACATTACTAAATGGTCATTAGCCACAAAAGTTGAAGGAAATACAAACCCTATGGGAAACGGAGTGTGTGTGCCTTTCTTCCCTTCTGTGAATCAAAAGTAGCAAACTCTACTGTAGGACCCTCCACTCAATGCTGTGCTTGTGGTAGCTAGGCTCTGAGCACTCAACCTACCACTGATGTCCCGACTCACTTCCAGTGGCATAACAAAGGACCCCGCAGCACCTGGGGCCCGAACTCCAGAGGGACCCATCAGCACAGGACCTGAGCCTGAGAGCTCCTGAGTAAGTCCGGAGGGCACCCTTCATGTACTTTGCAAGGGGGCCCTCTCCAGTTTCGTTATGCCACTGCCCACCCCTACCAGGAAGGAACTCGTATCCAGCTGGGGCTCTCTGTTTTTGCTCCTGACCTGAATTTTCTTTCTATTGCTGCAGTAAGTGAGTGCAGGAAAACAGCAAAGGTTCACTTGCGAGAAGCATAAGCCTAGGTTTCTATTAAAATGAATGTATTACTCATCCATGTACTTTGAGGCAGTGTATTTAATTGCTGCATGTACAAGCCAGGAGCTGTAGGACCATGTGGGTTTATTTTACTTACATTTGATCTCAATAGTTTATTTTACTTACATTTGATCTCAATATCAAATACCTACAACTGGAAAATCTTCTGTATAAGAACAAGTTTGAAACCATGGGGACCATTTAGAGTAGGCCGGCAACTAGAAGATGAAACAGCAGAGCCATTGCGCATGTGCAGTAACCAGCTAAGCAGAGTATATCCTATGAAATGCCACAAAGGGACTTGCAGAGCAGTTCAAAGCTACCAGCATACTGGAAACCATGAAACTGCTCTGCCTCTCACGGTTTATCATTCAACACACTACTGCGCGCTGCTGTGTCCCATAATGTTACCGCGCCTCGGTGGTCATTGCCCATGACATGGAAACACTTCCCACATAGGATCAAAAGAAAGGCAACATCCTCACACCCTACATGAGGCAGCGTGCTACTCTTGTAGGGAAGTGCTTCAGTCCCCACATAGGGGTACTAAACAATATACAAGTGCTGCACAACAATGCAATACAAAAAAACAATACATGTGGTTTCCTAATTCTGGACCCTCGAGCTTTTATCAGAAAGAAAATGGACCTGTAAACTAATTATTAGTATTTACTGTGGGTGCTCCTGCACTTGGTAAAACTCGGAATTATGAGGATAGTATCTTCTCTCTAAACGACTCGCAATCGGGACCTAACTGCTGAGAAAACCTTAGAGCGGAGGGGGAGGGGTAACTATCACGTAGTTACTACCTAATATGGAGCTCGTTTTCAACTTCTTTTCTTTATATGTGCACGGAACTCCTTGTGACTTGGACTGCCCTTATAATGTATGGCAGGGGCACTAAATGGCACGTTTTCTTTTGTTCTCTTCGTTGTCATCCTGCCTAATTACTGCAGTGTTTCAGTAATGGGATGATCGCCACGCAGTCCTATAATTAGCCGGCAGCAGGTAATGTGGAGCCACAGGCCCCACCGCCAAAATGCTTATTACCTCAAGAAAAATAATATCTTTCCCTGCAGTGACAAAGCTAGGCGGAGGAACTGGGGGATTGCTGTCTGTAAGCGTAAATTACACATCCCCAGGGCTTCCATTGTTCTGCTTCCTGCATTTACAGAAAAGACTCTTAACAGGCCGGCTTCTTGGCTACTCCTTCAAACCCGTCATTACTAGGCCTGTTTCTCCTCAGTACGGGGATAAACCAAATGTGCCAACAGTGGAAGGAAACAACGACTGGAGGGCAGGCCAGGACCTAGAGGCCCGTCCAATGTGTAACTTTCGTTCCCTATTCTTCATAAAACAGCCACTTGTCTCCAGATTTACTTTTGCACACCTAGGCCATGATTTATAATTTTTGGTGCAAAAGTGCACTAACGCAGTTTTGTACCAAAAGGTTTAGCAACGGCTTGCACCATTTCTGTGCACCAGCTGGGCACCATATTTATGGAATGTGCAAGCCAGTGCAAAAGGTAGGCTAGCGTAAAAATAAATGACGTTAGTCGGGTGGGGCTGACGGTATGGAAGAAGGGGTTTTGCACCAAAAAATGATGTTAGGCAGGTTAAAGTAAAAAAACAAAATGACTCTAACCTGCCTAGAGTCATTTTCTGACGCAAAACCATCCTCACCACATGATTCCTGTCTTAGAAAAGACAGGAGTGATGCCCACCACCCCAATGGCCAGCACAGGGGACCAGGGTCCCCTGGGCATGGCCATTGCACCCAGTGCCATGTAGAGGGGCCCATTTCAGGGCACCTAATGGCACTTTAAAAAATACAAATAAAATACTTACCTGTACTTACCTATACTTATCTGGGATGGGTCCCCCATCCTCTGCTGTCCATTTGGTGTGGGTGGGGGTGTCCATGGGGTCTGGGGAGGGCACCTGTGGGATTATTCCATGGTGTTACACCATGGAAACAGGCTCTCAGGCCCCCTAATGCCTGCCCTTACCCAGGCATTGAAAAATGGTGCAAAGCAAGCTTTGCACCTTTTTTTGGCCCTCCCGTGCATGATTTTAGCACGGGGTATAAATATGGCACTAAGGCGATAGAGTCATTTTTTGCGCTGGAATGCCTACTTTGCATCTCATTGACGCAAATATGGAGTTAGTATTGCACCGAATTTGCATCAACAAAAATGATGCAAATTCGGTGCAAAACAAGTATAAATATACCCCTTAGGTTCATATTTAAGAAAAATGGCGCTGAACACAGTGCAGTGCCATTTTTCTTGTGCCCTTCACCCCCCAACTGCCACCATGTGTTGGCCATATATAAAATACGGTGCACCGTGGCGCAGGGTAGGGGCCCATTGTAAACAATGGTGTGCCCCTTTTTAATGCCTGCTCTGAGCTGAGCAGGTGTTAAAAGTGCCCAAAACAAATGACACAAAGAAATCTCTTAGATTTATTTGCCCCATATTTTAACCCCACCCAACGGGGCAGCGTCCCCTTTGCGTACATTTTGGATGGCACAGGCATTATGTAGTACAAAGGATTAAAAAATGGTGCAATGCAAGCATTGGCTCACTTTATTAATATGGCGTGGAGATTTTGGCCTTGTAGGGCCACATTAGCGTAAAAATAATTACAGTAATGTGGCTCAAGGAGGCACTAGGGGCTCTTAAATATGCCCCTAAATGTGTGTGGTGCTTTGAATGTGGGGCTACTGCCATAAAGGCCAAGGTATGGTACAAAAGGTACAGTGGACCACATTTAAGAAATCTTTGCACTGGTATAAATTCCCCAAAAGTGATGCAAACAAGGTGAAGGTGTTGATTTGGGATTTACTTTCCAGGAGAGTAGCTTTAAAGTAACACATAATAGCTCTCTGCGCCTGGTTTGCCTTACTTTGCATCGGGGGCAATCCCATGACACCACTCACACATTTTGATGCACATCTATTACCATTTAAAAACAAGCTTGTGCACCAAAAATGCATGCACCCTTGAGGCAGGAGCAAAGTAGAATAAAAGTTTTGTCTTCAAAGTTTTCTAACTTTACGTGTATACTGCACTGTACAGCACACAGCTAAAGGGATAATTTTTTTACATTACTCTAAGCACAGTATTTTGTAATGGAAGGTGACCTCTGGTGCAAAACCTATGCTAAACTCAGGCAGTTAGCTTTGCACTAGGGTGCAAAGGTGTATGCTTCGCACTAGGCAGTCAGAAAGGTAGCAGGAAATGAGAGCATAAGTACTATATCTACCTAGATACGGCGCTGTCCTGCTCTTATACTTTCATGCAGTGCAGCACAATACACTAAAGCGCTACTGTTCTTGCTGCCTGCCTGAGGTCTGCCTTTAGGAATACATGTATTGTTGCTCCTTCACCACTTCTGCATTCGTTCTTCGTATCCACGGTAGTTTTGTGAGAAATAATTGTGTCTAATGTCACTGTTGAGTCCATTCCCTAGGCTTCTGATAGTGACCTCAAGCTCGGAAAGTTTGTTTGTCATTAAAAACGCTGTTTGTTGCTGTGCAGATGAAGGATCCCTCATGTGAGCAGCCCCCCAGAACTGTTCCACATCGGTTTTGTTTCTCCCCCAGAACTGCACAAGCCCTTGCTAGGTTGGGGGTGGGGTGCTGCAAAGTGTGCTAACCTTGGCATCATCTGATAACTGGTGTTTCTCGTTGTCAGAGCGTCTTCCTGCAGATGTTCTTTCTGTAATCCAGCTGTAGTAGGAAGACCATCTAAATTCCTTCCATCCTTTAATTTCATCCTGTATCCAGTTTCTTTGTTATAGATGAGTTGTGATGCCCCTAATCACCTGTAATAAGATAAGGATGTAGGTGCCCAACTGTAAAAAGTCGTTAGTACAGTTGAGTTGTGGCATGATAATGGCAGCTGCCAGGGCAAGCAGCGGAGGTGTAACATAAGTCACACAAAATAATTATAGTTGTCTTTTATAAAAAATGACTAGAACTTGCTTCTTATTCTTCTGAATTGATTTTTCTAAAACAAACAGTGATAAGCAGAAATGAGCTAGTTATGGCTGCATTTATTTGTTGCACGTTATTGATCATTACAGGAATGAAAGAACCTATTAGCATCTTCTTACATATTCTGAGCTAGATCGTTCGTAAAACTTACTTACATTAGAATGACTCTAACGTCTCCTTTCAACATATTACTAACTGCTTTTTGGTATGTTTAAATTTGTGTTAAAAATTCAGCTTATGAAAAAATATGCTTCCAAGGATTTAAGGGGTTTATGAGAAGGGTGATGCTGTAGCAATGTATGATAAGTAACAAAATGTATTCTAGTATTATGTTAAAATGATACTGTAAGTCACCTCAGAGTTCCATGACCTTATAAAGGAAAATTCTGCATACAGCCTCATTCTTCTGCATGGTCGCAGAAATCCCTGGTGATTTGTAATATCCTTATAATGTATTGTGGGTGTGCTTTATCCCATATATAATCTTGTCTTTGGGATTTTCATAGTGCAGGGCTGCCACTACTATGGCCTCATAGAGATTTCACTTTGTCCAGAACATGATATGCATATATGTATAGGAGTGTGTCAATGAATGTGACCTCTTTTAGGTGAGGGGATTAATTGAAAAGAAGTGTTGAGAGGAGCACGAAAGCAGGAAGCAGGCAGGCAAGCCAGGAATGATCATGTAGCAGGTAGGATGGAGAATGGCACCATTAGAGTGCAAGCATGGGGAAGTGATGGCTAACTATATGTATCAGTGTGTTGTCTAAGGTACAGAAATGTAGGCGATATTGCAATTTTCTGTTAAATTTCATGAACATTACTTGAAGTTACAGAACATTTCGCTAAATGTACTTGGCAATCTCTTGCATTCAAACTGAATGCAAAGGCACACCAAGAAGAAGGCCAGAACAGAGCACTGGCATTGGAAATAAGGGTGCGAGGAATTCTGCAGGACATCCACAATAACCACGCTGGAATTCAGATGATGAATGAGCAATAAAGACGCCTTTACATTTAGTTTTTATCTTGTCACATTTGCTGTGCATTCACAGATAGAGGTCAGATGTCAAGTTATCTTGCAACAACTTGCTGCTTATTCATTTAACAGGGAAAACATAGATTACTTTCTCTGACTGCAAATTGAGAGGATTTCATAAAGTGAACTAAGTGATAATCTTGCTGATGTACAGGAAGTATCAAAGGAAAGGCCATACGATGTACATTTTTTCACTCACAACAACAGTAAAATGCTTGTAAATGAACTGTACACATATTCAAAATATATCAGCAACTATGAAAGCACAAATGAAGCACATTTTAATAGTAATTCTGAGGTGCGGTGGAGATAAAAAATGTAATTACAACAAAATAAATCAAGGCCCTTGCGCAAATGCTAAATATTTATTGAAGACCAATTACCACACATTATCCTTTATGCACCATATCGGTTTATAAGTAGAATTAATGCCTGTGCAAATTTTAGTGGCCCTTTCAGTAAAAATGTGCTGTCTATAAATTGCAGCATGCTACCATGCTTTAGTTATACATTTGCGGCAGAATGGTCCACAATGCACCACTAGGTACATACTACACCCTAACCACTTTCCTGCTGATTGGGTGTGGCTTATTTGCTACATTAGTTCTTTGTGAGACACTTGGATTTTTCCCATTCCCTGTGACTTCAGTAATGTAACATTGGTCACCGCACCCACACCATGAAATTTGTTCCAGCTCCTCTGGACAGGAGAGAGGTACCAAAATATTAATTCGAGCAGGATGATCCACACAATATAAAGTCCCTCTCCGGTCTCAATTGGGGTTCCCCAAGATTCACCTTATTCCTCACCCTGTTCAAGCTATACATGGAACTACTAACTGAAATGACGCGCATTGGAGGAGCCGGGAGGAGGTGCCACTACTGCAGGGCAAGGAGCCCTTTAAACTTTCGTTGCGCTCCCGCCGTCGCGGGACGCGCATTGGAGGAGCCGGTAAGAGGTGCCACTACTGCAGGGCAAGGAGCCCTTTAAACTTTCGTTGCGCTCCCGCCGTCGCGGGACGCGCATTGGAGGAGCCGGGAGGAGGTGCCACTACTGCAGGGCAAGGAGCCCTTTAAACTTTCGTTGCGCTCCCGCCGTCGCGGGACGAGCATTGGAGGAGCCGGGAGGAGGTGCCACTACTAAAGGGCAAGGAGCCCTTTAAACTTTCGTTGCGCTCCCGCCGTCGCGGGACGCGCATTGGAGGAGCCGGGAGGAGGTGCCACTTCTGCAGGGCAAGGAGCCCTTTAAACTTTCGTTGCGCTCCCGCCGTCGCGGGACGCGCATTGGAGGAGCCGGGAGGAGGTGCCACTACTGCAGGGCAAGGAGCCCTTTAAACTTTCATTGCGCTCCTGCCGTCGCGGGACGCGCGCGGGCGGTGCCCGGGCAAAGCCCGGGCCAAGGGCGGGCCCGTCCTTAGCCCGTCAGAGACCGGAGGAGGCTGGGCTGGGCCCCCTCTCTTTCACCTGCAGTAAGAGATCTGCTTGTTATTTAAGAGTTATTTAAGAGAGTATAGACTATAGCACTATTCTACATTTCTTAAATTGAGAAGCCTATTCTTTACTCAGCCCTTCCTTCATCAGTCCCTCCTCTAAGTTCTCCCACTGTAACTGAAATCCTCAAACAGGCAAACATATCCTACCATCTGTATAGATATGACATACAACTGTACGTAAAGATATCTTCTCTGGAAGACAGCAGAAGACTCAACAACACACTCTTGGAAACACAGCACAGGATGGCTCTAAACCACCTAAAATTAAACGCGCTAAAAGCAGAATTCCTAAGCCTCAATATCCAAGCACACATCAGTGCAGCCACAAGAGGGGCCTTCTTCCAAATTAATTTTCTTGAGAAGATAAAACCTTTCCTATCGCCCTACACTTTAACACAGTTATGCAATTCTAGTCATTTCCAGACTGAAATAAGGATGCGCAACATTAACAGGGCTGCCCAAAGCAAGGACTGTCCCATTCGAGGCTTTGTTTAACACTACAGATAGGTTAATCACAGAATCAAGACGATATGACCACATCACACCTACACTCAAATCACTAAACTGGCTCCCTTTCGAGGCCAAAATTCATCTGAAGATAGCTTGTGTACACACAAAACCATATACCACAACACTCCTGGCTCAAAAGCTCTCAATTTCTGGAGGGAGCAGTACTGTACGAAGTGCTGACTCTATGCTGTTAAAACCCCCAAAGTTCAGATATTCAGAAAAAAGAGGTATAAAAGCCCATCCTCTGGGGAGGCACCAATAATATGGAACTCTCCCATCTGAGATGAGGACTAACCCCCTTTCCTCAGCCATCAATAAATAAGTCAAGATGATCCTACTGAAAGGATTCCTCACTTTAATGACCAGACAAACAAAGAACAATATGTTCAGTAATGTTAAACAACAAGAAAACGGGCCAGTTAACACTCTACCCCGAGCTTACAGACTACATCTCCTGCAGACCTACTTGCCACCTTCTGGATGCTCCTAGGTGTATGATGTAAGTAAGTGCTCTGATGCCCTAGGTCATGATCACGCTGTAAAAAAACTTCCTGATAATAATAATAGTGATAATGATATGTGCAGGAGCAGCATGAGGCATTGGAGGTCGCACATTCTGTCAAGCATTTTATAGAATGCATCCTTCCATCTTCCATCTACATTCTGAGTTCCAGAATGAATGCAAATTCCACACACTGCCTGCCTTTAAATTAAAATAAATATTAAACTGAATTGTTATAGACTAAAACAGTAAACTTTGATAAAAAGATGTTTAAAAAAACAGTGTGTACAAATTCATGCAGTAGCCTTATGCCATTAATAATGTGGTTATGCCTGGTTTTCCTGTGGTCCACAAATCTGCGACCATGCTTTTTTCTGTATCCTCAATCATGCTCAATAGTTTATGAAGGTAGATTTATGTTTCACCTTCTTTTCCATAATCATTGACAAAGTGAGTCAGTTTCTCTTCATGTTTTCACTTGACAGACCGCAGCTTGCATAGCAGAGGCTTTATGGAGCCTCAGTCAATATTTCTCAAGCCTTAGAGAAAGATTTGGACACATCGGTATTACCTGGTGGCTCGACTTAAGCTCAGGCAAGTTGATGATCTTTTGTGTGCCTATTGTACTTTACTGTACTCCACTGCTAGGGCGACTCTGTCTACCACATAAATGCTTTTTGCTAACAGCATGCAAATAATCTCTGCATTGATCGTAAAGGTGTACCAATACCAAGTTTTAAATCAGTGTATTTTGTGATGGATGGAAATGATGAAGGTAAGCAGTATGCAATAGCGTAATAATAGTCCCTGCAGCCCCAGCAGTGCAGGAGGGCCCCCGAGCTCCAAGGGCCCCATCAGCAGCACACAGTCACACACCATCCACTGACCGACACTGTGCATAGTGGTAGGCATGGGGCCTGAGAGCTCCAGATTGTGTGCGGGGCCACTTCCATGTACTTTGCGGGGGGCTCAAGTTTTGTTACACCACTGGCAGTTTATGATTCGTGTAATGTAAATCAAATTATCTAGAGCCATCCCATGCCTAATATGAGATCTTGTGAAGTTTCTGAACATGTTGCTCTTCCCTGAGCCTGCATCCTTCCAGAGAAAAAGATTTGCGCCTGAGCTCACAGATTCCAAATATGCATTTGGAGCCACACATGACTTTGGGCATCTCTGGATGCAGAGGGGTTTCTTAAAATCAAAACATCTTTTATGTGCAGAATCTATTGAGCGCTCAACTTTTATCCCCGCAGTCTACCATTGCAGAATGTGGTGCACATTTGAATTATAAGGGAATGCCTTTGCAGACTCTGTGGCTAGAAAGGCTGCTTTGTTTCAGACCAAAGATACTTCTATGTATGCTGTAGAAACCAATTTATTTCCTGTAACCTCCCAAAAGGATTCGTCTCTGTTGCAGAAGCAAGAGCCCAAAGTAAAAAAACAGTACTAGACCAAACAGATTTGAACAAGGGACCTGAAGGAGTATGGAGACTGGTGTTAAGGCAAGTGATCATACCAAAGTTTCTGCTCTCCAACTTTGTACGGTTGAATCATGGAGCTGCTCCTGCCAATAGGGATAGGATGGGTTCTGCCTCTGCAAAACATTGGTATAGGCCCTTCTTTTCTTCTATTGCTCAGAACTATTGTCATTCTTGTGTCATATGCCAGTCCCACAATGTAAGATAAGGGGATTAAACCACCCCACAGTTTACCCTTCTCCTTGGAGGCCCCTTCATTCAACTCCTGATGGACTTCATTCAAATGCCAAAATGTGCCCCTATTCAATGTTCTTGTGATTGTATGTTGTTGGGGTTATCGGAAGCGAAACAATTTGGAAGAGCAGATTACATAACTGTTCCTAAGTACTTATTTAGGGACTTCCCCATTCTGGAACATGGAGTCGACTTTCAAGTGACAGAGGAATGCACTTCCTTTCAGCAGTAGTACTGGAGATTCACAAAGTTTGAGGGATCATTTGACACTTCCATTGCGCCTATCACCCCACATCTATAACTTGGAACACACGTTCACATGGAACTAATTAAAAAAAAACACTTATAAAACGGAAGAACTCTGTCAAGAATCATTTTAGGCACAACACATGAAAGTCCACCAGTATGTCATAGTCATATTCAATTCTTCTGAATTTGATTTTATTTAAATAGACATAAAAATGTGCAAAACTCCAGCTTACACAATCAGGTGAGTGGTTAGGTAGCCTTTCAAGAGGCCCCAAGTGAAAAAAAACATAACCAAACAAAAAAAGGAGAAGTGACAAAATGGGTGCAGATAAATGGTATATTGGTATTTTACATAAGACAGCCTGTTCTGTTGAATAAAGATAGCCCACATCAGCAGGAAAGATAGAGATAAATAGCAGCATGATAAGACAAAAAGAGTGAAGATTTGTTCTGAAACCTGAATAAAGTGACCCAACACCTTCCCTTTAGCTCCATGCTCCATCAGATCCATACTAATCCAAAGAACCTGACTGACCCCTATCATATAGATATAGGACACTCAATGACGTTACCTTCAAACCCCCAATCTAAGCTGCTAAATTAGACGTGCAAGTAAATGATGATGCAGTCCTCCAATACTGCAGCAAACACATTCATTTGGAGTTTTAAGCATCCTTACTTGACTGCCAATCTGAGTTCCACTACACCCTCCAGCCATAGGAATGAATATGTGTGATGGTGCACCAGAGGAAGTACGCTTTGCAACCCTGTTGTAAAGACTTATATCACAGTCATAAAGTGTTGTACAATGCTGATGTGAGTCATTCCTCCTAGACAAAGCCCGACTGCTAAAACAAAACTTATTCTTTAAAGTTTCTGCATTATCTGCGAATCAACATGGCACCACTGGCTCTCTGGTGGCACTTTGCATCAAGCATCTCTGGGTGTACTTTTCCAGTGGGTTGCCTAGTTGATACTCTGATGTTCCCATGTTGCTCCATCAGAGAGTTTACTTTGGGATCCCTGGAAATGCTCATAACATCTTGCATCACAGTGTAGAAACCCAGACCTGCTCTCCAGTTACCCTGACGATGATCACCAGAGGTGTTAACCATTGCAAGTGTGCTGCAAGCCAACATCCGAGTGTGGACACTCAAGGATGATAAATTGGAGAGTGTTGGAGCTGTGCAAGACATCTGCCAAAAGCAACAGAAGCTGGACCCTTCCTTTAGCCTTTTGGGGAGCACGGATGCCACCTGTCCAAACCTCCATAAACCACTCCAGTTGAAGTTAGGTCCCACTCCAGTGCAACTCTGTCTTTTCTGCAGTTCCTCTCTTTAGAAGAATATGTGATGGTCACCGGACTCCTGCGTTTCTGTTCTTGGTTCGGGTGAAGCCCTCACTGATCACCAGTGAACAAAGTTCCAAATGTAGAGAGGTACCAAAATATTTATTCAAGCAAATGTGTACAGAAGCAGCAGGAGTCCGTGCAGGTCGCACACTCCACCTGGACCCAACTACCTAACATTTCATGCAATGCATTATATTGTGTCACATCTCTATTTGTATGTCCCAGAATGCATACAAATACCACACATACCCCAAACTCAAAAGACTGGAGGGTTAGTTTTAAAACTGCTATTTTCACTTTGCCATTTAACCCAATGGGGTGCTTTATATTATTAAGAAGGACAGGTCATTTTGTTCTATTTGTCCTGACAGCAGAACTTCCAAAAGCCTCATTGGCTAACAGAGTTACCGGCTGGCTACTCAGTCCAGCTAACTTCTGAATGGGATTACTAAAATGAGCACTTCAAGGTATCAAATTAATCGTGGCATTAAAAACAACTAAGTACTCAAGACTAATTTAATGTCACTTTAATGGAAAAGCAACTATTAGAAAGTGGCCACTCTATAGTCCAGTTTGTCCAATGGCCTCACACAATCACTAGCCAAAGTCACTGCCCACCAGACAGCTTTCTGTCATTCTGGGGAGGTGTGTGAATGACTTCCAGGCTCAATAATAACAGCAACCTTCTACAGGGAGAGGTGTTACCTCCCCCTTGCAGGAAGCCACTGAGGTTGTTGACCCAAAAAGGCAAACTTCAAAGGCAAAGCCACCTTTGAAGGGAAAATGGCGATTACCCTCCTGAAGGGTTTTTCTTTTGTTCAGATAGACAGGCTGGTGGCTGGAACTGAGAAATAGACCGTGTCTAAACCGGTTTTCCCATGGGCATGTAGCCCACAGGTAGCCACATCCCTAGGGTGGAGTACCAAGCTCATAACATCCAAGGGAGGGTTCAGAAATCTTGAGAGTGGGCAAAATAATGCACTCTGGAATTGCTAGGTGCCACACATAGCTGGAAGTCATCACAGGGTGGAAGGGATTCTGATAGCCCATTGGCTAGTAACTGTATCATCCCCCCAGGGCATTTTCCAGACATAAACAAGGCACCCTTGAAATCCCTGATACTTTGAACCTCAGATCACAACAGCACCGGAGAAAGGACTTAAAAAGAACTGCCCTTCTGACCCCTAGACTTGTAAAAAAGAGACTGCACTGCCTTCTGGACTGCACCTGCAGCACCTTGGGCTAGGAAAGAGAGGAATGTAACTGTGGCTCCTAGCTTGAGTAAAAGTCGCTCCAAAGCTCCAGACCAAAGAAGTGACTCAAAGGGTCAGTCAGCTGACCCACTGGAACCAGCACCAGGGCCATCAAAGTTAAAGTAGGCCATGTGACAAGTCAGTAGCCACTTTTGGAGAATCACCGCTGGCTGCTGCTGGGCTCCACAAGACACTGATCCTCTATGGAAAAAAGTTGCACCCAAGCCTGCCGGAACCAGGAGTGTCATCTGAGTTCAGTCTCAGAATGGCAATTTAAAATTTGACTTTGCTATAAGTTTAGATTTTAAATTATGATTCCAGCGACACCAAAACTTGAAGGGGGTATTTCTTCCTTTTTGGAAATTATGCTTATACAGTGTAATAAGTAAATTCCAATGTTAACCTATTGGCGAGATAGGCCTTGCAGTGTGGAAAAGTGAATTTAAGAGTTTTTCACCACGAGGACATGAGAAACTAAAAAGTACATGTCCTAATTTTTAGATACATTGCAACGTGCTCTTTAGGCTGGGATCAAGCAAAAGGTTTTTTTTCCATTCCAAAATGGCAGTTCAAAATCTGCACACAGAGACTCTGCAATGGCAAGCCTGAGACGTGTTTAAAGGACTACTTGAGTGTGTGGCACAATTAGTGCTGCAATCCCACCAGCTGCATTTAATTTACAGACCTTCAGCACATGTAGTGCATTTTACTAGGGACTTTTGAGTAAATTAAGTATGCCAATTAGGTATACATGAATGTTATTATGTTTTAAGGAAAGATCACATTCACTTAAGCGCTGGTTTGCAGTAGTAAAGTGCACATAATCCTAAAGCCAGCAAACAAATGTAGTCAGCAAAAACAAGAGGTCTGAAGGCAAAAAGTTAGGGGAAACCATGACGTGTGCACGCACACACACACACGCATATATATAGTTGGAAATGACCCTTTCTGCATGCTCATCCCCATACTCCTTGCCTTTCTCCTCCAATTTTTCAGACTCTCTTTTTGTTGTTTTTAGGACTCTGGGCACTTTACCACTGCTAATCAGTACTGAAATCTAAAATTTGGTACACCTGTTTGTCTTATTTAATTTACCTATACGTTTCTTGTAAAGTGGTATAACATTCCCAGGGCCTGTAAATTAAATACTACTAGTGGGCCTGCAGTGCAGATTGCACCACCCACAGAAGTAGCCTTTCAAACATGTCTCAGGCCTGCCCCTGCAAGCCGTGCATGCGCAGTTTATACCACTGAGGCTTAGCATCTAAATTACTTGCCAAGGCCTAAACTCCCTTTTTACTATACGTAAGTCACCCCTAAGGTAGGCCTTAGATAGCCCTATGGGCAGAGTGCTGTGTATGCAGGAGGTAGGACATATATTCTCATGTGTTACATGTCCTAGTATTGACAAACAGCCTATTTCTTTTTTCACTACAGTGAGTGCTGCTCCTTTCATATGCTTGCATTGGGAATTCCCCTATATATGTCTAAGTGGTCATTTCTGATTTATAAGGAGTAATATGGGCATGCTAAGTATGTTTGGAATGGTAGTAAGAAATCCTGCTTACTGGTGTAGGTGGATTTTTTATTACTATTTTAAAAATACCACTTTTAGATAGTGGACATTTTTCTGTGCTTATAAATAGTTCTTTGCAGGCTGACTTCAATCCACGTCTGGGGCAGAGTGACAGCTCCACTAGGTACATACTTTACAGACAGCAAAACACAGGAAGAGCTGTGTGTGACAGAAGAGGCATCTGCATTTTGATAGTGTTCCTGGGCTGGGGAAAGGGAGGGTCTCTCACACCTTACATGTGAATAGGCTGTACCCTGCCCTCACACAAAGGAGTGATTACTCCCTACTGATGTTTTGAGACAGGGCTGGTTTGAAGTTACCCCCTGAACAAAGGCATTTTTGAGTATAAGTAGAGGGGCTCTGCCCCCCGATTTTAGAGCATTTTTGGAACTGGGACCAAACCCACACCAGATGGACTATTGGACTATTGGACTGCACAAAGGACTCATCTGGACTGCTCTTCTCTTGTTGCCCTGCTGCCTGTTGCCTGCTGGGTGGCACAAAGGACTCATCTGGATTGCTTTAATGTGTGTTTCCCGCCTGCCTGTTCTCTGCTCTGGACTGTCAAGGTTCTGTGGGGCTGCTAGGAGTAACCGCTGTTTCTTGCCTCTTGTTGGAGAACTGCCTATGTGTGCTGGCCTGCCTACTGCCCCTGAGCACTGCCTAGTTCCTCTACCGGGACTGGGTGGCTTGCTCCCTCCCTGAATAGCTCACACTCCATTCCCAGAGTGTGGGAAAAATCTCCACCAGCATGCATGGAATGCTGCCTGAGGCTTCGTCGCCTGCCTTGTCCTGATCTAATATCTAGTGAATGCTTCACTGGGTTGGTTTCCCAGTAGAAGAGGGCAGCCGGAGGGGGGCACTTTACTTCACAAAAAGTGCATTTTGGCGGTGGTAGTCGTGCATGTCCCCAGCACTCTGTTTTGCCCTCCCCCTGGGCTAGAGGGCTGCTCCAGCTGACTGCACTGTGTGCCTCATTGGAAAGACTTGCATGCCCTTGTTAGCGCGGCCACAAGCTCCCCGCTGCCATTTGGCCCCAGTCTGGTGAGGGCAAGGGCATCGGCAAAGCGACCAGGCCAGCCCGTGCTGCCTTAGCGGGAAGCTGTGTTTGTAAAGGAAGCTACCATAATGGTGCAGTTAGCAGCACAAGGACTTCAGGATCTCCCTATGGTGATTGGAAGTATTGAGTGGGGACGATGCTCCTAAACCCATGCTCAGACGGCAACCATGTCTGGGGAGCAACAAGGCCTAATGATGACTGCCACATGGTCCATAGCTGTGCTGCGTGTCTGTGGGCAGCCACACCGACAACACTGCATGCAGGAGACCTAAAAAGGACCTCCCTGCCCACGTGGGAGGTGTGTGAGCCACTCTCCCTCATATACGAGTGCTCCCCCCTTTAAAAGCACCACAGGGATACAGGCAGTTGTCTGTGTTCTTGTCCTTCCACGTGGAGGGGGAGTCGGTCATAGCCGATTTGTCCAGAGATTTGTCCAGCCGATACTCGCAGCTGTTGACACAGACATGCTAATTAGAAATTATTAATGAATGTTTATGTGTTTTGATTAATGAAAAGATTGTAGAGAAATTGATCATAGAGAAAATAATGTGCACATTTGAAAATGTGCCCTTGAAAAATGGCAGCCACTTATATGAAAGTTGTACTAAAATTAACTAATAATTTGTGAAATAATGTAAATGTATAAGAATAATGTAGTAATGTACCATAATGAGATGTATAACCTATGTTTTGTATCAATTTATAGAATGAACTTAACTGAAAGCGTGGCCTACTTGCCAGGCCTCGTACAGAAGTTGATTTAGTAGAACATGCTGGAGGGAAAGCAACATTACTAACCTGACCCTGAACCACCCCATGTTAAAGTTGCTTAGCTAGATTTTTCTGCAATGTACCGATGGCCAGGAGATGATGAAGTCAATTTGATACAATTATGTGTAGAGTAGGCTAAATGCACTTTCCCAGGACTTGAACAATGAGAGCACTGACTGAAGAGGACCATGCAACATTTTCGATACCTGAAGAGCCGGATGATGAAGACATCGTACAGTGGACCAATCCATGAACTGAGAAAGAAGAAATATTAGAACCCATAGATTTGTAAAATTAATAATATAGGTTAGAGTAATATCTGCGGATTGGCTGACCAATTAGAAATTAGGGGGATGGACTGAAAAACTCTAATAAAAAGTCATGACAAGGGGATAAAACTTCAGATGCAAGATGCGAGGGGAGATTTGAAGATGTCAGGAGATGTGGTTTGAGATTCTGTCGTTGGGCTCATACTCTTGAGAGCCTAATGCTTTGCTGATCTATTGATGACCTGAAGACGAAGACTGACTTTGTTCCTGATCCATTCCGTGGATAGGTAGCTATGACAATGTGACTGATTAACTTTGTGCCTTTCTTTCTAGGTACCAACTGTGCTGTTTTAATAGTTTTTCTCTTAGCTAGATGTTTTTCCAAATTCATGTTCAAAAATTGTTTTCGCATGAAGTCCCATGGGCAGATGCTAATTTGGGTTAGGTAGGGTTCCTTTGGGTGACGTTGACAGTGACAAATGATTGACGAACATTTCTGAACTCTGCTATTAATGTTTTAATATTCTCTTTGTTGGCTTATGCTGAAGCACTCGAGCATATGTTTTCTCAAGTTCTGATTAGGGTATTGTGGTATAGGCATTGGATGAGCTCAGCCTGATTAGAACGCTCACTAGCCTTGTCTTGGGCTTAGGTCATCCATGACATAAGAGTGGAATGTGGAATGGTCTGAATGGTTTGGAAGGAGAGGAGATCATTTTGAAGAGAGCTGTTGGACTAGCTGGATGGTGGCTCGGATGTTCAAATAAAGAACCTACAACTCCTTTCTTCAGACCATTCATCATTTCTATTTATTACACTGGCGATGAGGGTCATTGAACATCTCAACACAGAAGGCACAGAAGGCCATCTCAAGAAATCTACATCTACATCTACAACTCTGCTGTATTTTTATTCGACGTTGAAGATAAGAACAGCTTCGTTGTTTTCGTTGTTTTCAGCCTATGAAGTGTTAATAAGGTACTTCTGAACTGTTTTAAATTATCGGGGCTTTGAAGTTATCTTTTCTGCCATTTCTTCGATATTTCATGTCAACGGAAAGACGAGCGCGTGAGACGGTTGCGCGTGCACTTGGAAGTGAAAGAATGTTTGCCGCGCGCATCTAACGCGAGCCGACTTCCGCACGCATTTCATGTTCAGAGCGTGTGTTTGTTTTTGAAAGACACAGTCATCACGTGAGCGTCTCGCACTGTCAGCGCGAACTGAAGTGTCCTGACTTCAAAGGCTTCTGGATTTTCAATTTATCTATGTTTCTCGTGCTACTGACGCGAGCCGAAATTGCCTATTTTAAACACGTGCTTCGAGTACTTGCTGGTGTGCAAACAAAACATTGAGAGTTGAATCCAGCCTCTTTGCTTAATACTCTTAAGGAAAATCGTCATGACGATGATCTGCAGTGATTGAAACCTGAATCCATTAAATTCTGCTTTGTTTTGAACTATTTTATATGACAAAAGGATATAAACAATCATAATAACATTTTGGCAATTAACTTCAATTTCATTAAAAGTTAAAAGTTTGACTTTAAACACTTCTGGTTCATTTTGCACTTAAGTAAGACAACGAAAGGATTTCGACATGCAAAATATTCCTCCTCCGCCTTTTTTTTTAACTTCGCCAGGAGAACCACCAATAAAATGGTCCAAATGGAAAAAATCATTTTTGCACTATTCGAGGGTGTGTGGAACGAATCTATCTAGTGAAAGAAAGACGGCTCTTCTCATGCACTGCTTAGGTTGCGAAGGCCAAGAGATATTTGAAAATCTGCCGGATCTTGGTGAAGAAGCTACGGATATCAATGAGTTTGAAATGTGTTTGAAAAAACTGGATTTGCATTTCCTACCTAAGATCAGTACCATCATGGAACGGTTTCATTTTGGCATGAGAGAGCAGAGACCTGGAGAGACTATTGAAGAATATATAACAGTCCTTAGGAAGCTTGCATCAACATGCAGATTTGGGAGCACGTTGGAAGAAAGAATCCGGGACCAGTTTATGTTGAAGTGTGCAAATGATAAAATTAGACAGGAATTATGGAGCAGAGATGATCCAACTTTACAAGAGGTGATTGTCCTGGCCAAGAGTGTAAAACATACTATGGCGTGTGTTCATGAACTGGAGGAGGAAAAGAAAGTAGGAAAAGTGGACGTGAGTAAGATTGTTACAAAACGAGAGCCAAGTGCTACCATGCAGTACAATGTAGAACGTGAGGAAAGCAAGGATGATCTTTCTATGGTGGCACGGTTTAAGGATGCAAAATGTTTCCGTTGTGGGAATCCGGGACATTATGCGTCCTATAAAAAATGTCCAGCGGCCAACTCAATTTGCAGATTATGCAATAAAAGAAGGCATTTTGCAAAATGTTGCCGGGGTTCCAAGAGTCAGACTTCTGTTAAGGTAGTTGAAGACTGCATCTTAACGATTTCCATGGGTGCTGTAAAAACAAAAACACCCCAAGGATGTTGTGACCATTCTTGGGGTGTCATGTGAAATGTTGTTTGACTCGGGAGCTTGGTTAACTCTGATATCAAATGAGGTTTTTGATGAACTACTCAGCTATAAAGTTACGTTAAAAGATCCGGATGTTATTCCAGGAGGTTATGGCGGTCAGACCATTGATCTCAGAGGTTATTTTGAAGCCGAAATTACCTACCAGACTAACATCATCCGTGGGAAGGTTTATGTTCCTGTTAAGGGAGACAGTGTTCTGAGCTGGCCTCATCAGGGTGACTTGAAAGTCATACTGGATCCAAATTCGCCTTCGCCTGTCATGACTAAGGAAGATTATGTTAATTCTTTAAGTTGCATTGAGGAGTTGCAGGTACAAAAGAATTTACTCTTGCCTGTTTTGGTTGAAGAATTCAAAGAAGTTTTTAGTGAGAAATTGGGTTGTCTCAAGAAGTACTTTCACCAAATAAAGTTAAAGAAGGGTTCTGTTCCAGTAGCATCCAAGGTACGTCCGGTTCCCATCTCTTTAAGAGATGATGTGGAGAAGGAAATTAAGAGACTTTGTGATGAAGACATCATTGAACCTGTCGAGTCAGCTGAGTGGATTTCTCCGATTGTAGTAGCCAGGAAACCGTCAGGGGAGTTGAGGTTATGCATAGACTTGAGGAACCTCAATAGGTGTATAGTCAGCGATCAATTTCCCTTGCCCAACATCACGGAGATGGTCACGATGCTGTCAGGTTCTAGGTATTTTAGTAAGATCGACTTAACTTCTGCGTACCATCAAATCAAATTGCATCCAGATTCGCGTAGTTACACCACTTTCATCACTCCGTTTGGGACCTTCAGGTTCATAAGAATGCCTTTTGGGTTGGTATCGGCAGCTGCTGTGTTCCAACGTTTAATGTATAATCTTTTTGGGTCGGAGCCTGGTGTTAAGTGCTACCAAGATGACATTTTGATATATGGGAGGAGTGAAGATGAACATAACTCTAGAGCAGAGGTCTCCAAACTTTTTAATGCCGCGCCCCACCCAGATGAAAAATAAAAATCATTGGGACCCCCTCAGAATTTTTCACAATTATTTTATAAACATGGCAATGCTTAAATATGTTCTAAGTATACTCAGAGAGCATGGTCTGACTGTAAAGCCAAAGAAGTGTTCTTTTGGCGAAACAGAAGTTGAATACCTTGGACATAAGATAACTGCAGAAGGATTGGGTCCGAAAGCTGAGTTAGTGGAAAACATTTTGAACTTGCGGGCTCCAGAGAAAAAAGAAGAATTATTATCGTTCTTAGGAATGTTAGAATTCCATGCTAAATTTATTCCTAATCTAGCGTCCAAAACGCTCAGCATGCGGAGACTTGTTAAGAAGAATGTTGAATTTGTGTGGGGTAAAGAATGTCAGAGAGAATTTGACTGTATCAAAGCAGAGTTGTCTTCAATTGGATCTTTGAATTCGTTTGATCCAAACAAAAAATGTGTGATCATGACAGATGCTTGTGAGACTGGTTTGGGGGCTGTATTGTTACAATATCTGGGTGATGGAAGTCCTAAACCCATAGTATTTTGTTCCCGGACTTTAAGAGGAGCGGAAATCAACTACTCCACAATAGAAAAAGAAGCATTGTGTGTGTTTTGGGCGATCAGTAAGTTGAGAAATTTTGCATGGGGTAGAGAATTTGAAGTACTTACCGATCACAAGCCTCTGGTAGAGGTGTTCATGAAAAAAGGTCTTGATTTGAACTCCAGTAGAATCAGTAGCTGGGTGGTCAGTCTCCAAGATTATAATTACACTGTGCTCTACGTTCCTGGGGCATACAATAAGGTTGCAGATTGTCTTTCTAGACTGAGTTCGGAGGAAGAGGAGTTACCGGAGAAGGAGAACCATTGTGATGTTTCTGTGTGTATGGTCACTGGAAGTGTGATAAAACAGGATGAATGGGTGAGAGCTGTGGGGGAGGATGAGATTCTGCAGCGAGTTTGTGAACTAATTAGGTGTGGCTGGAGGAATGATGTTAAACAGGATAAGGATCTTGTAAGTTTTAGGAGAGTAAAGGATGAATTATCTGTGGAGGATGGTATCCTTTTACGAGGTTTAAGGTTAGTTGTTCCTGCTGAATTAAGAAACAAAATCATTGAGTTGGGTCATGAGGGCCATCAGGGTATGAGCAGGACGAAGGCAAGGATTCGGTTAGATTATTGGTGGCCTGGGATGGATTTGATGGTTGAAAGGTTTGTAAGGGAGTGTGCTAATTGTTGTTGTAGTGAGAAAATTTATAAGACTAGGGTTCCTCCTATGTGCATGAGGGATATGCCTAGTAGACCTTGGGAGGTAGTAGCTGTGGATATTGTTGGACCTATAGGTGGAAGAAGTGGTTCAAACTATTTGTTAGTTTTGATTGATCAGTTTTCAAGGTGGGCTGAAATTGGGGTATGTAGTTCCACGAGTCCAGAAGAATTATTGACTTTCTTATGGATATTTTTGGTCGAGAAGGTTTGCCAGGGGCTATTGTGACGGACAATGGACCCCAGTTTGTGTCAATTGAAATGGAGGATTTCCTCCAAAAGAATGGGATCCAGCATAGAGTGTGCTCTTTGTATCATCCAGAAGGGAATGGTACAGTCGAGAGGTTTAATAGGTGTGAAGGAGTGCATTCAGTTGGAAGTGGCGTCAAATAGAGATTGGAGGGAAGGTTTGAAAAGGGTTCTTTACATGTATAGAGTCACACCTCATTCCACAACGGGAAAAGTTCCATTTGATCTTTTCAGAGGTCGGAAAGCAAATACCTCTCTTTCACCAGCATGGGTGTACTGGAGCAAGAATGTAGCAGAATGTAAGAGTTGTGTGGGTGAGGAGAATGATTTTGAAAAAAATTGCATGCGGAAAAGGAAAGAATATTTTGATATTAAAAGAGGTGCACAACTTTTTGATATTAAAGTTGGTGATCTGATTATGGTAAGGAAACCATCTTTGAGAAAAGGTGGGAGTAAATTTCTAGGTCCGTTTGAGGTTATCAAATTGTTTAGAAATGCCGTTAAGATTAAGGATGGTAGGATTTGGAATCTTAATACAGTAGTTAAATTCAAGGGAAAGTAGTCATTTTTATTTTTTCCTTAGTTCTTGTATTTACTTTTCTGTTTATTCTTTGTTAAGGGGGAAGATGTGTGGTATAGGCATTGGATGAGCTCAGCCTGATTAGAACGCTCACTAGCCTTGTCTTGGGCTGAGGTCATCCATGACATAAGAGTGGAATGTGGAATGGTCTGAATGGTTTGGAAGGAGAGGAGATCATTTTGAAGAGAGCTGTTGGACTAGCTGGATGGTGGATGGGATGTTCAAATAAAGAACCTACAACTCCTTTCTTCAGACCATTGATCATTTCTATTTATTACAGGTATGTTATTGGTGGTCATTAATAAACTAAATTCTGAGCTGATTGAATAAAGCTGAATTAATAGGTGCATTAGAATTGTAACTAATAGGGAAATAAAATTGTTAAAACACTTTAGTGAGTCGTGGTTATTCCAGAATGTCGATATATTGTCTCCCGCTTAATGATTCTCTTAGTGGTTTATGATTGATTACATTGTAAACTGGTGTTCATCGATTATTACATAGCTAGGATACTCCATGCGATCCAAAAGGTTCATCGGCCTATACGCATCCCCTTGTAAGTTTACTTACTAAGGACCAGGCGCACTAACAGTTTTTGGTAGCAGCTTGATGGTTCGTTTCCTTGGAGGACTATTTATGTGGTGATTAGTGGTTATGGTGGTAGTTTAAGTTAGGGTTAATTATTCATTTTTATGAGGTTTGAATTTTGTTTTTCTGAAATGGCAATTGTAGCAAAGATGATGTCCCCTTAAGCCCAGAAATGACTTTCCCAGATCCTGGATCCCGCTAGTAAAGTTGGGTATGTTCTCTGCGTATTTGTGAAAGTGTGAAAGTGGTAGGTTGCGCTTGCAAAGGCTTAAGCAAATGAATGGTAGCGTATGAGAGGTAAAGTAGGGAGTTTGCTTACTCCAGTTGAGGTTTAGTAGGAGTGTGCGTACTCTGCAGTATGTGAGTAGGGAAGTCGTCGAACTTCACATGTGTGTGGCGCTTTGTTCTCAAAAGAATTATTCATGTGGTTATTGGTGATATGCGGACCCTGCATGGTCTAAGACTCCGGAGTATATTGACAAGGCAGAGGGCTGGTGGTGCTTCCGGGGCAATTCTGACCGCGGCGGTAAAGCCGCGGTCAGAAAAGGGGAACCGGCGGTTTCCCGCCGGTTTTCCCCTGCCTCAGGGAATCCTTCCGACCCCCTTCCTGCCAGCCTGTTCCTGGCGGTTTAAACCGCCAGGAAGAGGCTGGCGGGAACGGGTGTCGTGGGGCCCCTGGGGCATGGCATGGGCACTGCAGGGGCCCCCTAACAGGGCCCCATTAAGATTTTCAGTGTCTGCAAAGCAGACACTGAAAATCGCGACGGGTGCCACTGCACCCGTCGCACCCCAGCAAATCCGCCGGCTCCATTCGGAGCCGGCTTCATCTTTGCTGGGGCTTTCCCGCTGGGCCGGCGGGCGATCTGCTTGAGATCACCCGCCGGCCCAGCGGGAGAGTTGTGATCACCGCCGCCCGCCACCCGCCGGGGTCGGAATGACCCCCTTAGTTATATGTTGTAATCTGTCTGGTTTAGTAGGTTGATCGGACGTAGTCAAGAAGTCGGTGTGTGAGTTAAGTGAGTAAGGGAATATTTTGACTGAGATTTGGCGACTCCTCTGTGCACCAGGACAGGCCCATTGATCAGCTGAGAGTAAAATTTGTGGGTCGAATTTTGCCTGCGAATGTGGGAGACTGAGAAAAAGGAATAGCTGCATGAGCGAAAGTGCCATTAGTGAAAATCAGTAAGGTCTCTGAAGCGATTATGTACCTTCCTGTAGTAAACCAGCAGGTTTGTTTTGGTTATTGGTTTTTGGTTAGTGCTCGCAATATTTTGCATTAGTTTCGTGTGAGTTGAAGTTTAGGAGGACAATCAGCAAGACTTTGTCAGCCACAGTGTGCGAGTGTGACGTCAGAGTGAGCCACGCTGGGATAGGTTGGCTAGTGAGAAGAGTCACAAGCGGATTGGCAGCCGTCCGTAAGAGGCAATTGGTTGAGCGAGCGGGTGAAAGGAATCTTGGGAGTAAAAGTAATTTCCTTATTGAATCGAATATACAAAAGATAGCAAAAATGAAGTTTTTCAAAGCGTTCAGAAGTGCCATGAAGGGTTATTCTTACATTAAGGCGACAGTTGGGGAGCCGACCCCACCGGAAAATTCTCCGTATATATTGTGATGGAGGAGCCAGGTGTCGCGCCATGTCTTTGGTTAAAGCAGTGGTGTAAATTGACAGAGAAACAGGGAGCCTTGGCGTTTCCAGAGCATGGAACGTTTAATTTGAGAATTTTGGATCATTTGCAAATGACATTATATGAGACAAAACTACTTCTGAGACCATCACAGTTTGAGGCTTTAGCAGTTTGGGAGCTTGTAGCCAGACAACAGCAAGGAATGAAATTCCAGAGAAGAATAAGGAAGGTAGAGAAGTCTTTGGCAGAGGCAATATGGGATTGGGAACAGAAGAAGTGGAGATTGACAACGTTACAGGGCGTTAGATTGTTTCCTGCTATTGCAGAGGAAGATGATTCAGATGAAAAAGAGGATGATGACAAGAGTGCCAAGAGTTCAGGGAATAAAAAGAAGAAAAAGACTTATGTAGACGAAGAAGATTCAGATGTTGAGGATCTTATCACACAGATATTGAGGGATTGACCTCTGCCATATGCAGCGCATGATGGGGGTCCAAGTACTAGTTTTGTTCCAACTGCTCCTGCACAAGTGACGCAAACATTGGGATCAGTGCAGACAGATAATGGACAGGTACAAAGGGTAGTACAAAGTACTCCTAATGCAGTGACTGCTTCGGTGGTCCAAGCACAGATGCAGCCACCATTGATATAGAGAATGTATCCAGAAATACCAGTTCTTGAGACAATTCCGAACTTAGTGGTGCAGTCGGAGCATGTGCTTCCGAGGCCGATGCTAGTTCAGGCTGAGCCGACTCCAATGTTGTAGCCTAAGGCACCGCCACAGGGTTTGCCAAAGTTTATGCCAATGACAGGGACACAGGCGTGACACCAGTGATGAATCAGACTATGGGAGTAGCCCATCCACAAAATGCAGGTGTCAGAACAGCACAAGATGCAATATCGTTGCCGATTACTGTTGGTCCAGCGGTACCATTGTTTGTGCAAAAGAAATCAAATGTGGGGGAACAGGGTGAAATGTCATAGAGCCTCGTGAGAAGGGGAGTGAGTGATCATGTGCAGGTGATATCGTCTATGGGTCAGACCTTTGATGGATCTAGACCTTTAATGGATCTTAGTTCACTTGTTGCGCTTCCAGATGCGAAAAATGGCCAGAGTGCAAGTCAGAGTTTGAAGCTTTTGACACTGCAGACTCCAGGTGCAGTGGTACAACAGGTACCATTGCCGAATGTGAGTAATATCTCATTACAGGGATTGACAGCACAGCAATTAAATGAGTGGTTGGATAGTTTGAATACTCCTCAAAACACTTCCAAGGGTGAAGAGCAGATAAACCGTGGAAAGGCTGGCTACAGAACAGAAATAACCAAGCTGGTTGAAGGGACGATTGGAGTGAATAGGTTAGAATCCTATACAGAAGAAGAGCAGAGGTATTTGTCTCCGAGGATTACGAGATAAGTGGTCAAGATACATCAGAAATTGGCAGAAATGGCAGACAAACATGACATAGAGATTGAGAGAACTAAGCATTTGAAAAGAAGTTACAGGTTAGATTTTGAGACAAAGGATTTTGAGCACATGAGGTCAGCAGGGATGAAGGCACATCTAAAAGAGTTATTACAGAGTGCTCAGATTTGGGGAGCATTAGAGAAATGGGAAGGCAGATGGGCAAAGAAGAAGGATAAACGGAAACGAGATTCACAAGAATGGTCTAAAAGTGCTCAGAGGGAAAAGGATCCAGTAAAAATTTTACCGATGAGGGAAATTCCAGGAGGGCAGTTTGTTCATGTTCCCTGGGACAGGAGTGATATTCTGTCATTCACGAATGATTATCCAAAATTGAGAGCGAAACCGGTTGAGTGGTACCAGCAGACAGATGGATTTGTGAAACTTTCTAAATGTTTATGGGAAGACCTGAATACTTTGTTGGAAATAGTGGTTCCAGCTGATTTGTGGGTTGAGTGTAAGAGAGCAGTGGATTGGCCGACAAGTGAACCGGAAAGGGATAGAGTTACAGGTGCACCATCACCTGAAGTGATAAAACATTACTATAAGGCGATTGAGTTCTTGAAGATGAGAATCTCGACTAAAAATATTGACTAGCAGCAGATTGACAGGGCAGTGCAGGAGGCGAAAGAGTCAATACATACCTATTATGAGAGATTGCTGAAAGCATTCAGAGTACAGTGGTAAAGAAGCAATTGAGCCGAAAGACATGTTGCACTTTGTGTTCAGGTTCGTCGAAGGATTGAGACCTGAAATAGGTCAGATGATTAAGAGTCATTTAATTTGCTGGCAAGCGAAGCGATTGATGAGGTACTGCAGTATGCAAAATACGGTAGTGATGAGATTGAGTTGAAGCAGAAAAAGTTGAAAGAGAAAGCGACGGGGATGCAAATTAAGGCAGCTCAAACAGGAGTACAAGGAGCTTTAGTGCAACAAATGCCGCAGCAGCAGGGAACTGCCTTGTTCCAACCTCAGATGAGAGGTAGGGATCGTGGAGTCACTATGACTTGTGGTCCGGATTTGAATACTGTAGTGGTTCAGAATGATATGCAGGGGATGAAAAAGATGTTACCATGTCATCTGTGCGGAAACGTGGGACACTGGAAGCGGGAATGTCCGTTGATTGTGCAGGATAGTGTTGTTCAGCAAGGTGGTGATGTCAATACATTTCAAACTGTGAAGGTCCCTAGAATGAGAGTACTTAATCCGAATGTTCAGAATCAAGTGCAAAATTTCCAACCCAGGCAGCAGGTGCAAGTGCCGTGCGCACAAATGACACAGTTGCAATCAATGCAGGTTCCTAGACAGCAAATGCAGATACCTCAAGCCCCGATGGAACAGCAACAGATGATGCTTACTCAGTAGGTCACAGGTCAGAGACAAGACAGAAGTAATGACACAGTGCACCAATTCCCATTGCATGTTGAGAATGAAATAAACGATAACAGGATGAGTATAAGTTTGGATGAAGAGGCATGTATGCTTGCAGCATCATTAGAGGTCGACCAGAGAGGTCATTTTGTGAAAGGAAAGGTGATGCGACATAGAGTTTAATTTCTAGTGGACATGAGAGCTACACGCTCTACAGTGAGAAGTGCAAAAGTTCTGAACTTACCTCTTTCAGGCAGAACAGTTCAAGTTGTGGTGTAGCAAAAAGACAGTTGACAAATCCGATCACAGATCCAGTGCAGGTTGAGATTGGCAACTTCTAGGGACTGCATAAGTTTGTAGTGTGCGACTCAAGTCCAGTATCTTTATTGTGAAGGGACTTGTTGTTCAAGACAAAATGTTCCATTAGTTGGTCGAATTCCGGAATAGAGGTCCAGACTATTAGCGATGATAAGGAAGAACAGACATCTGAAACAGCAAATGAAAACATTAATGAAGAATATTCATTAATTGAGTTTTTCCCAATGTTTACTGTGAAAGAATTGAATGCAGATTTGCAAGGAACAGTATAGGAGAACGCGTGGGACCTGACAGGTAAAGAAGTGGGCTTGATCAAGGGAGTGGAACCGATTAAGATCACTTTGAAGCCGAATGTAGTGTTTCTAGAGCATTCACAGTATACATGGCACAAGATGTTCTGATGAAGGTAGCGCATATAATTGGAGATTTCCTAAAACAAGGAGTTTTGAAAGAAGTGTTGACCAGTATATGTAATTCACCGATAATGGGCTTAAAGAAGCCGTGTGGAAAAGTGAGCATTGTGCAGGATTTGCGAAAAGTGAATGACAGGTGGTCAAGTGTTGTCCTGTGGTGCAAAATCCAGCAGTGATACTGTTTCAAATTCCATGCGATGCAGAGTGGTTCACAGTGGTTGATTTGTCACAAGCTTTCTTTGCTGTGCCTCTTCATGAGGATAGTCAGTTTCTTTTTAGTTTCAAATTTCTAAACAGAGTATACAGCTGGTGCAGACTTCCACAAGGGTATACAGAATCACTGTCTCTGTTCAATCAGATTCTGAAAAAGAATTTGGAGTCATTGGAACTACTACACCAATCGACTTTAGTGCAGTATATTGATGATTTGCTGATTGCATCCAGAACAAGGGACGAGTGTAAGTATAACTTGATTGCCCTGTTGAATCATTTGGGAAAGTTTGGACATAAGGTGTCACCTTTCAAATTGCAGTATTGTCAGAAGTCAGTGAAATACTTGGGACACCAGATTGAGAAGGGGTCAAGGAGAATCTCCAGAGAGAGGATTACAGTGATCCTGCAGAGAAGTCCTCCGACTTCACAGAGAGATGTCAGAATGTTCCTGGGAATGGTAGGTTATTGTCGACAGTGGATTCCAAATCTTGCTGAGATTGCTAAACCGTTGCAGCCACTGACACATAAGGAAGTTACTGACCCTATTACATTAGATGAGGATCAGATGAAAGCATTCACTGAGTTGAGAGAGAGTTTGTGCAGAGCTCCAGCATTGGGAATGCCTGAATACACAAAGCCATTCACATTGTTTTGTCATGAACGTGATGCTTGTTCTTTGTCTGTTTTGACACAGGTCCATGGAGGTGCTTATCGTCCAGTAGCCTATTTTTCAGCTACCTTGGACCCATTTGCAGCAGCTTTACCAGGTTGTCTGCGTGCAGTTGCCGCAGTTGTTCAAAGCCTTTCTCAATGTGAGGGAGTAGTGATGGGATACCCTTTGACGGTAATGGTTCCTCACTCTGTTGAGATTTTACTGACAAGGACGAAAACAAAGTACTTGACTGGTGCAAGATTGAAAAAGTATGAGACGAGCATATTAGGTGCTCCAAATGTAACATTGAAAAGATGTACAGTGTTGAACCCTGCAACATTACTTCCAGGTGATACTGTTGAAATTGAGAAGGAGGAAGACATCGAGCATGATTGTCTTGAGGTAACTGAACTGTGTACAAAACCAAGGCCTGATATCAGAGATACTCGATTGGAAGAAAATGATCAAATTGTCTTTGTCGATGGCTCATGTCTCAGAGATGGTACAGGAACATTGAGAGCAGGATATGCTGTATGCACAATCACAGGTACATTAGAAGCTTCCTGGCTTTGAGGTGTATATTCTGCACAGTGGCAGAATTAGTGGCTCTTACTAGAGCATGCCATGTTTCTGCGAGACTGAGAGTCACAATCTATAATGACAGCCAATATGGGTTTGGAATTGTTCATGATTTTGGTCAACTGTGGCGCAAAGAGGTTTTCTGACTTCTACTGATACACCAGTGAGAAATGGCGACAAGATAAAAGAATTATTGTATGCAATACAGTTACCTGAATAAATTGCTGTGGTAAAATGTAGTGCACATCAAAGGCCCAAGCTTACATCTCACTGGGAAATGAATATGCGGATCAAGTCACAAGGTTTTGCGCATAGAACTGTAAATCGTTAAAGGACAAGTGGGAATTGATGACAGAAGAAGATAATACAAGTACAAGCTTTGCATTAAAAGTGATCGATCCTTTGGAAGAGTTGAAAACATTGCAGAGTAATGTTGACAAGGAAGAGAAACAACTCTGGGTAAAATATAAATGTGTCCAAAGACCTGACGAGATTTAGGTTTCTGAAGAGGGACAGATGGTTCTGCCAAATAGTTTACTGTCCCAAATGGCCAGGTATTATCACAGACAGGCACATATTGGCAGAGATGCCATGGTTACATTATTTAAGATTGACTGGTTTAACCCTAAATTCAGGCAGGCAGCAGAGGCAGTATGTCCTTGCTGTATAGTTTGTCAGCAACTAAACGTCGGAAAAGGCACAGTGGAGAATTAGAGCCACATTGGAAGAGCAGGAGGTCCATTCAGCAGAATGCAGTTGGATTTCATTGAAATGCCTGTGTGTGGTGGTTTGAAATATGTATTGGTGATTGTGTGTGTCTTTAGTCACTGGATTGAAGCATACCCTACAAGAAGAAATGACAGTCTCAAAGTAGCAAAGCTGTTGCTTAGGGAGTTGATACCACTTATCAGGTTTCCGATCTCTTTGGAATTAAATAGGGGAACTCACTTCAATAACGAGATGATTAAACTCTTATGTGCAGCACTAAACATTGAACAAAAGTTGCATTGAAGCTATCACCCTGAAGCATCAGGACTAGTGGAACAGATGAATGGTACCTTGAAATCAAGGATTGCAAAGATGTGTGCTGCTACAAATCTGAAATGGCCAGATGCATTGCCTTTGGTGTTGATGTCAATGAGAAACACACCTGACAGGAAGAGAGGGCTGTCGCCCCATGAGATCCTCATGGGCAGAGCAATGAGATTACCAGCAGTACCGGCCAATGCACTTGTAAATATTACAGATGATATGGTGTTGGACTACTACAAGAGTCTGGCTGATGTGGTTCGCTCTGTCTCTCAGCAGGTGCAGGCCACTACCCTGCCACCCATCCACGATCCAGGTCTCAATCTGAGAGCCAGAGACTGGGTCGTTGTCAGAAAGCATGTTCACAAGACTTGTTTGGAACCGCGTTGGAGTGGTCCATACCAGGTGGTGTTAACAACTACGACAGCTGTGAAGTGTGCAGGACTCCCGAACTGGATTCACGCGAGCCATACAAAGAGAGTGGTATGTCCACCAGATCATGAAGAAGCGTTGTTGAGAGCAACAACAACAGGGAAACAGGTCACCGCACCTGAGCTATAAAAGGAGCCAATAGAGCCTGAAGTTGAACCAGAGCTCGTGGAAGATGGTTCTGTTACCCTTGTAAGAGACAAAAGTGAAGAATTACAGAAGGGTGAGCAAGAACCAACCTCGACAGATACAGCAGGAGAGCCTAGCTCAGCAGGGGTTCTCCAAGAAGCAGATAGTGCTGAAAAGCAGACAGAGCAAGTGCCCGACCAGGAGGGTGAAAGAGTTGAGATGGATCGAAGTCAAAATTATTTGACTCCTCTGAAACCCGTTGCAGGTCCATCAAGAGAAAACACCATAGAGAAAGAGAAGAGACCAATCTTGAGGAGAATATTGACAGAAGGAACGAGAAAAGGAGATAATTGGCCTGAACCACAGATTGGGAAGAAGAAGGAATTGTTCCTAAATTAAACAATAGAGGAAAAAGTGGATACTACAAGAAACGAAGAATTGAGTGAAGGAGAATTAAGTGGTGACCGAAGGTTGAAAAGAAAGAAAATAGCAAGTCGACGGTACGCAGGTCCTGAATGGGCATCAGAAACTACCAATGAATAGCAACATGAGTTTATGTCTTTTTGTTTTGATAGACAAGTTCTGAGTCAGTATTTTGATGTAACCTGAAGGTAATCAAGAAGCTGAATTGTTGAGCTGATCTGGAAAACTTAAAAGAGACTGTTTTGAAAATAATACTGGAAGAGACATTGATAACCTGATTGGACAATTGAAAACCGGATGTGACAAGCTGCTAATCGATTTTGACAAAGGAAAGGAGTTCCTGGATGGGAAACTGAACTGTGAGAGAATAATTGTTGACTTTACTGCACTCTATATAGAGAGTTACTTCTGCTTTCTGATTCTTTACAGACCATGGCTAAATAATCAAGATAGGAATAGTAGGCGCTGTAGATACATGAGTGTTGGATTGTCAGTTATGTGTGGAATAATGTTTAGAATAATGATTGTGGGAATGTCTGTTCATGATATGAAAAGAGTTATTATTACTCTTGCTTTTGAAACTAGTATACTAACAGCTTTAGAGAGGTTTAAGTTAGATGAGAAGTATTTGCATGACTATACTAATGCTCAAGGAGAGCTATCTTTTAATGTTTTCTATTGCTTGTTGAGTGAGTATGTTGAAACGATAGATGCGAGCAATTGTCTTGTGTGTACGCAAATTCCTTCATCAGTAGAGGAAGGAGTTACGTACCATAGCCTTCCATTACCCTATGGAATAAGCTGTAGTTTGCTACTAACAAGATTCCATTACCAAGAGTATATACAGTATTTTTATCCCAATCATTATGTTGTGTTTTCGTTTGTTCCTATCATTAGATATCTGAGTAAAGTAGTTAGAGGACATGATACAATGCTAGTTAGAGGATTCTTTGAGCCTACACTAACATTTGGAACCGCATACGTGCATAAAAACAACCTCGCGTGCTTGCTTACACCTTTAGAGAAAAGCTTTATAGGGCATACTGATGATAGGAGAAAAGGACTAAAAGAAAAATTAGTAAAAGTTTTGGAAAAAAGGACTTATAAGAATCATTATGCTTACATTGCTATTAAAATGTAAGAGAAATTAGCATTAGATGCACTACATGTAGGGAAGCTTTGTGTATATAGGCCAAAATCACGCACCAACACTTTATTTGTGGGAACGAGTGAATGTAGGCATGTGTTTTTGTTTCAGAGTAAGTGGAAGTTTATGCTGAATGGTCAGAAGCCTGCTATTCCTGGGATCTATTATATATGCAGACTTAATGCTTATTTCCGTCTTCCAAGAGGATGGTATGGGACGTGTTACTTGGGGATAGTTCTCCCTAAGATTTATCAGATAGATGTCTTAAAGAAGTTTCCAAAATTGACTGAATTAAGCGACAGAGGAGGGAAACCTCTTCTGCAATTGTGAGAGATATCTTTGGTGCAGTGATTCCTTCAGTAGAAGTCATTTTAAATTCGATCAAGATACGAAAATTTCCGAAACTTTTGTGGATAACATGCTGACAAACTTTACAGGGGCAATACTCCTGTTAGATACTGAATTAGCTGCGGATAGGCCTATGACGCTTCAAAATAGGCTTCCTTTAGACATACTTTTAGCGAAAGACGGCGGAGTCAGTAGGATTTTTAATGTTAGGCATTGTTGTTCGTATATTCCAAACAACTATAGGCGGATAAGAGACTTAGGGGGTTATTACAACTTTGGAGGAGGTGTCAATCCGTCCCAAAAGTGACGGTAAAGTGACGGATATACCACCAGCCGTATTACGAGTTCCATAGGATATAATGGACTTATATATATATATGGCATTATATCCTATGGAACTCGTAATACGGCCGGTGGTATATCCGTCACTTTACCGTCACTTTTGGGACGGATTAACACCTCCTCCAAAGTTGTAATAACCCTCTTACTCACTAATCTGACTAACTCAAGTAAGGATTTGAAGGAATTGAAGGAACCAGGTGTTCGGGAGAAGGTTGGAAAAGGATTTGCTTAAGTGGGTAATTGGCTTAGTCTAATTTGGAATGAGGTATTATAAAAAATCATACAGGGAATATTAATTGTGATTGCTTCTATAGTAGGATTATGGGGTTCATGTAAATTATGTCAAAAGACAAAATTGAAAAGATCTAGAAATAATCAGAGGAGGGAAGAACGAAACAGGGAAAGAATTTATATGGAAGATTTAAGAACGAGGCAAAATACAGCAGAAACTGAACTATGAAAGGATGGGGAAAGAAAGGTGTGATGACATATTTGGTCATCAGAGATGGGACTGTTGACGCAGATATGCTAATCAGAAATTATTAATGAATGTTTATGTGTTTTGATTAATGAAAAGATTGTAGAGAAATTAATCATAGAGAAAATAATGTCCACGTTTGAAAATGTGCCCACGAAGAATGGCAGCCACTTATACGTAAATTATACTAAAATTAACTAAAATGTGTGAAATAATGTAAATGTATAAGAATAATGTAGTAATGTACCATAATGAGATGTATAACCTATGTTTTGCATTAATTTGTAGAATTAACTTAGCTGAAATCGTGGCCTACTTGCCAGGCCTCGTACAGAAGCTGATTTAGTAGAACACGCTAGAGGGAAAGAGGCAATGCTGACCTGACCTTGAACAACCACATGTTTAAGTTGCTTAGCTAGAATTTTCTGCAATGTACTGACGGACAGGAGATGATGAAGTCAATTCGATGCAATTATGTGTAGAGTAGGCTAAATGTACTTTCCCAGGGCTTGAATAATGAGAGCACTGACTGAAGAGGAACATGCAACATTTTCAATACCTGAAGAGCCGGATGATGAAGACATCGTACAGTGGACCAATCCCTGAACTGAGAAAGAAGAAATATTAGAACCCATAGATTTGTAAAATTAATATTATAGATGAGAGTCATATCTGCTGATTGACTGACCAATAAGAAATTAGGGGGATGGACTGAAAAACTCTAACAAAACGTCATGACAAGGGGCTAAAACTTCAGATGCGAGATGCAAGGGGAGATTTGATGACGTCAGGAGACGCGGTTTGAGATTCTGGTGTTGGGCTCATACTCTTGAGAGCCTAATGTGTTGCTGATCTACCAATGACCTGAAGTCGAAGACTGACTTGTTGCTGATCCATTCCGTGGATAGGTAGCTATGACAATGTGCCTGATTAACTTTGTGCCTTTCTTTCTAGGTACCAACTGTGCTGTTTTAATGGTTTTTCTCTTAGCTAGATATTTTTCCAAATTCATTTTCAAAAATTGTTTTCGCAAGAAGTTCCACATGCTAATGCTAATTTGGGTTAGGTAGGGTTCCTTTGGGTGACGTTGACAGTGACAAATGATTGGCGAACATTGCTGAACTCTGCTATTAATGTTGTTATATTCATCTTTGTTGGCTTATGCTGAAGCACTCAGGCATATGTTTTCTCAAGTTTTGATTAGGTTATGTTATTGGTGGTCACTAATGAACTAAATTCAGAGCTGATTGAATAAAGCTGAATTAATAGCTGGATTAGAATTGTAACTAATAGGGAAATAAAATTGTTAAAACGCTCTATTGAGTTGTGGTTATTCACGAATGTCGATATATTGTCTCACACTTAATGATTCTCTTGGTGGTTTATGATTGATTACATTGTAAACTGGTGTCATCGATTATTACTTATCTAGGATACTCCATGCGATCCAAAAGGTTAATCGGCCTATACGTGTCTCCTTGTAAGTTTACGTACTAAGGACCAGGCGCCCTAACACAGCCAGGGACCTCCTGTGAAGTGTTGCATTGGGAAGCCCACGGAGGGCTTCCCTGTCTTCCCATACCTCTGAGGGCAGTAGTGTATCACTAGCCATATGCAGGCTGGGACGGAAGCCTTAAATAATGCCCCTTTCCCGCTAGGTGTGAGAAATTACCGTATCTACCTCAATAGGAGCACAGGGACTCCTATGCTGACAGAGGAAGATCTGCGTGTACCATATATCTCCTGAAAGAAGCGTGGGTGTGCAATGGCATTCACGTAGCGGGCGTTGTTGGTGATTACCCTGTAACCTCCTTTTGACCCCTGTGTTCCTTTTCACTCTCAGTGTGTCAACTGTATTTGCAGACTTGGCTCAGTTTATATGTTGTGCTGCCATTCTGGGGTGCCAATTTTGTAGGATCTGCCTTGTATGCAATGGGATGGTGGGTATTGTTTATGACATGTGCAAAATTGAAGAGTTTCTCCTTATTTTACGTTCATGATGATGATGGTCTGAGAATTGCCTGTTTGGCACAACAGTGATGATTTATGTCGTTTTGGTCTGTGATGTTTATGCAATACAGTTTATTTTTATGTAACTTGTTGTGGAGTCTCTTTTGTGGTGTATTTATTCTGTCACTGGTATGTATGTGTTGTGCAAACACATTATACATGACACTACTCTGTGCCAAACTACCGGGGGTAAGAGCATGTTATCTTTGGGGTGTAACGTACTCACCCTGCCTATAGTGGTGGGTTTGCTGGTCTGAGGTGCATACCCTAATACCCTAGCCAACCAGAAAACCCATTTTATATATCTATATAAATTGGGGGTAGACACTATGTAGTTATAGTTAGGATTCCCAGGTACGGGAATTCCTCAGAATTTTGGTTGCTAAAAACTTTGCCCCATTTGGGGACTCTCCATTAAACTTTCCAGACCTGTAGCTTTTTCAACATTGGCAGAGGATTGATAAGGAGATTGCAAAGATAAAATGAAGATCCCAAAATGTGTTTTTCCATAGATTTGTATCTCATATAGTGTGATAGTGTCTGAACATATTTACAAGACATTTGGCAAGATTACAGATTATGGTGCACTGATGATCTTTTTGGGTGCTACAGGTAAGTAGGGTGAGTATTTTCTAAGTTATAAGGCATTTTAACTTAGTGATATCTGTTGTTCCAATACTTTCACAAAATTTTAAGGTATTTCAAGGATGTACCACAGTACGTAGCGGTCACAAGGCATTATGTGATTAGGTAATGACTACCTTTACCAAAGTTAAAGGCAGCCATTTCGTTTTAGGTACTTTATGACTGTTTTCTGCATTACGGCTTTAGATATTAGTAAGTATTAGTTTTTATATTTTTCCCTGCCTAGTACCCCTTGATTAAAATGGTAATAAGTAGGGGAAATTATTTATACGTTTCTTTATATTTAAAAAACAAACTATAAAATACTCTAAGGGGGTCATTACAACGAGGTTGCGGGAGCCAGAATACCGCCAGTGCTGGCGGTATGGCTGGCTCCGTATTTTGACAAAAAGCACATCAACATTGCCGCCGGGTCGTAATTGAGCCGGCGGTAATGCTGATGTGCAGCGGGTGCAGTAGCACCCGTCGCGCATTTCACTGCCCGAGATTCGAGCAGTGAAATGCGTGACGGGGCTCTGTCTGGGGGCCCCTGCACTGCCCATGCCAAGTGCATGGGCAGTGCAGAGGCCCCCAGGGGCCCCCTAAGTCCCCTAACCGCCAGCCTCTCCCTGGCGGTGCAAACCGCCAGAAACAGGCTGGCGGTAGGGGAGTCATAATCCCCAGGGCAATGCTGCTTGCAGCGCTGCCCTGGTGGATTATCACCGCCGGGGCTAAAATGGCGGAATACCCGCCGCAGTCAAAATATGGGTTTTCATACCGCCAGCCTGTTGGCGGTACGAACGCCACTTTAACCCTGGCGGTCACCGACCGCCAGGGTTGTAATGACCCCCATAGTCTCTAAATTTTACAAATATGGTCCACTGAAGTGTAATTTCTATTTTAAAATACTTAAATCTACACAAAAACGTCTACAGAGTACTGTAGCAATACCCACAAATTACCATTCTACTTTAAAAAAAAGCTCAGTTCTCCATAAACTGCTGTACAAATATATAAAAATATATAAATAGATAGATACCTAGTGATAATAGGAAGGGAACAAAAGTAAAACCTACTACTTACTATATCTAAGACCCTAATCTAAGATGAAGCGAAATAGAGAACACAGCTACACTGCGCTAAAAAACTACATTGCTGCCCTTTACGTTTGGTAAACACAGCCATTAGCCAGTCACATACTGTCTTCTCATCTACATCTACTGCAGTATAGTGCAAACTTACAGGGGTCTTCCATGATACAGTATATAACTAAATAGTTTAAAACATATACCTTTAATACTACTTGAACTCTACACCTCTTCAATGTACTTTATTCCACTGAATAGATTTCCACTCTACAAGACTACACTCTACAGTACTCCACTCTACGTTGCTCCAAGGTACACCACTTAGGTGAACACTCCTGCCCTGTACGTTATTCCATTGTACACCACTCCACTCAATGTCACTCCACTTTACGTCCTTCCACTATATGCCACTCCATTCTATGACAATCCACTGTATGCTATTATACTGTACAACACTCAACTCTATGCCACTTCACTAAACGCCACTCTACGCTATTCTTCTGTAGGACACTTCACTCTATGCCACTCTAAGCTGTACACTACACGGTATGCCACTCCTCAGTACCCTATTACATTGTAAACTACTATGGTCTACCAATTACTTTCTACCCCACTCTACTCAACAAAAGTCCACTCTACGGTATTTCACTCTACAAAACTCCACTCTAAGCCACTCTACTCTATGCCATCCACTCTACCCTATTCCACTGTACACTACTAACCTATATGCCACACCAATCTACACTACTCACCTGTACACTGTTTCAGTGTACTCTCTACTGTACACTATTCCACTGTATCCCACTCTATGCCATTACCCTGTACACCACTACACTATGTGCTATTCCACTTTTCGCCACTCCACTGTATCCCATGCCACTTTACACCATTCTACTCTATGCCACTCCACTCTACCCCACTCCCTTATAAGCCTCTCCACTCTACACCATTCTAATGTAGAGCACTCCACTCTACCACACTCCACTCTATGCCACTCCCCTGTACACTATTCCACTGTACGCCACTCCACTCTACACCACTGCAGTCAACACCACCCCACTGTATGCCACTCCACTCTACCACACTGTACTCTACACTATTTCACTGTACAAAATTCTCTCTACCTTACTCCACTCTATGCTATTCTACTCGATCCCACTGTATGCCACTCCATTGTATGCCACTCTACTGTTAGCTATTGAACTGTACGCCACTCCGTTCTAAACCACTCCACTGTGCGCTACTCCATTCTACTCCACAGCACTCTACCCACTTCCACTCCATGCCACTTCAGTGTGCTCGACAACACTATCCTGCACTCAACAGTCTACACCCCTCCACTGTACCACACTATACTTCACTGTATAGCACTACACTATACAACAATGCACTCCTGGCAATGGCAGACTCTACACTGTGCCGGTCCACTCTAATGCTCTCCATGCCACTTTAGTTCATAACACACCACCGCATTATATGACAATTTACTTCACTGTACAATATGCCACTCTATTCTACCCAACTCTACTCCTATCTACTCTACTTCACTGTACTCTATGGCACTCCATTCTACGACACTACACTCTACAACAGTACACTGTACAACACTCTACCACACTCCACTTAATGACACTTCACTCAATGACAGTAAACTCTACCGGTTGCAAAACATTTTTTTTAAAAATGAAAAAAAAAATCATTCAATTAAAAAAACAAAGGTAAATCTTTGTTATAGTTTGGAAAATGTTGCTTATTCTTTCTGTACTAACCAATCTTAAAATACCCAAACATTATAAATTCTAAAGTTGCACTTATATCTTTAATTTGTAAACTACGCATCACTTTTACATTAATATAATTTCATTTATTCTTTAACTGCAAATCAAAATTAATCTACCCAGATTAATTGTAGACTAATACTTGTGGCTTTAATTTATATTTTTTTCAGCACCTTCAATTTATTATAATTCACACACCTCTATATACTGTGGGCTATACTTATTCCCTGGTTTGCATTGCTCTTGCATCACGCAATGTGGTGCAAGAGCCAGGCAAACCTTAAGTGAGATTTATGAATCTTGAGTAATCTAACATAGCACAAATCGCTGTATTACATTACTCTGCACAGGGGAGGAGTTTCCATTGGTATAGCATGGGTGTTACCATGAGGCATCCATGGATTTTGACACATTTCTAGATTTACGAAAACCTGGGAATGCGCCAAAAATATTTCTACAAAGGAGAGGCAAAACAAGGAGAAATTTGTTTATTTCTCCTTGTTTTTTCCTCTTTCTATGTGTGCTTCATTCTGCAGCACACATAGAAAGAGGAAAATGCCTCTCAGGATTGTTTTTGTGCAGGAAGGTGTCCCTTCTTTCATAAAAAAAAATCCTGCATACAATCCTGGCACTGTTGCACCATGGTGCAAGAGTGCCTGCATTGGTGCTAGGCTTTCAAAAGGTCACTAACACAGGAGGAAAGGAGAGGAATGTTCCATATTGGATAAATACAGTGCATTCCGCCCTTTCCCTGTGACGCAAGGCAGCGCAGTAAGGTGGCATGCTGCACTGGACCACAAAGCTCATATAAATGGGTCTGTGTATTCAAGTTGGAGGCCACACTACACTACATTTTCTATAATTCGCCACTGTACCATGCACTGTGGTCTAACAAAAGATGTGAGTTGCGATGTCATAACTATTATTTTAAATACTATTCTTTTAGATGGTATTCGTGATATCATCAGACATGCTTTATTCAGTCAATAAACCATCAAAGCAACAAAAAAAGAAACACCACATAATTACAATAATAAATACAGTGAATAAAACTAAGATAAAACACGAGCAAGGGAAGTAAAACCATATCAGACCCCAAGTCAGGGTGCTAAACATACATAATTCAGTATTTAATAGCATGATTTGTTAAAATTAAAAACAAAACTAGCATGTGTGCACCATACATAAGGGATTAGCATAAGTTATTAACATAATTAATTTACAGTCTTTTAAAAAAACGAGCGCGTATATGTCATGCAGCCACAAGAAACTTGCCAACTATCTGCACCATAGCAGAAGTATCACTTTTTTAGATCCTAAAAGCAGAGGCATATTGTCTACTTCCCAGGTTCAGGCAAATAGGTGTTATCCATTTACGTTGAGGGAGAACATAAGCTGTGCAAAAAAGCAAAAAATGTTCAAAGGTCTCAGGGACTGCACAACAAACCGGGCATGTGTTTGGTGCAGATAATGCCCTCCAGCTACTTGTCAAGGACATTAGTGAAAAAAGCAGAGGCATATTGTCTAGTGCCCAGGTTCAGGCAAATAGGTGTTATCCATTTACGTTGAGGGAGAACATAAGCTGTGCAAAAAAGCAAAAAATGTTCAAAGGTCTCAGGGACTGCACAACAAACCGGGCATGTGTTTGGTGCAGATAATGCCCTCCAGCTACTTGTCAAGGACATTAGTGAAAAAAAAACGAATGTATAAGCTCTTGGCAAGAGAATAAAGAATAATATCTAGGAAGGGATTGTTCCCGGGGTACTACTTAAGGTTGAGAAATTGATGAAAAGATGATTGTTCCTAACATAAACCCAATAAGCTGATTTCCAAGATAGCATTTGGCCTTTCCTTAGTCCCTGAGGATTCTCCCAAAAACTCCAAAGACCCAAAATACAAAACCAATTTGACATACTTAAACCATGGAATAGAAGCTACATTAGGTCCAGTTAAGAAAGCAATGAGTGAGTTTCTATAAGTACTAAGTTCCGGGGTGGTCCATATCCTTCTCCAATATGGCAAGGGTTTTAAAACTAGTATGTCTAAAATCTGATTAAGACCAAGTTCAAGATAAATAGGAACTAAAGGAGTACTGCCTGGGCATGCAAGTAATCCTCTAACAAACGTGTTCTCGCTCACACACAATCTATGAGCTTCACAATAGCCCCACACCTCAGCACCATAGGTAGCAGTTTTCAGTGTTTTAGCTGTATAAATATTAAAGGTCGGGGATACAGCTCTTGCAGCAGTACTCTTATACAACCACAGAATGGCACCTGAGATAAAAGTGCTCTTACTTATCTGATCCTCCCATTTAGAATTATTTGAAATCCTGACACCAAGATAGTCTATGGAACCAACCCTGTCCAAAGGAACACCATCTATAGAATACGTGATATAATATAAAAGAGTATGGGCAGTGCATGGAGAAGACAAGAGTTATAGTTCATCCAGTACATAGATAGTAACCCTATGCCCGCTGTGACTTCAAGCTATGTGCGGACCTCCAGGTCACAGAACAGTTTCTGGACCTTGCGTTACCATGGAATGATGTAGGCCTCTGTGCCCATGCTAGGGTAGAGTGGTTGCAGGGCCAGACAAAAAGTCACCATACCGATTTCACATACAGAGAAACACTCAGGGCAGGCATGCACACCCATTTATCATGTACTTGGCATTCCCAACCAAACAAACCATATCTTGATGTTCCCATGGATGCAAAGAGATCATGCAAGTTCTTAATGTAGATCAGAAAAACGTTTTATAGACATTGTAGAAGACTCAAAGGTACTTTTTCACACTTGGTCCCTTATCACTTGATTAGGTAGCTCTGTGTTCTCCATAGCAAATCCATTTCTTCACCTCCCTGACTTTGTGTTATTGACTGTGGAAAAATAATATCTGATCTTCAGTATGTTTCTCCTGTTTTTGTAATGCTGCTCTCATGTGGGCGTGCACATGGAACATATAATACTAAAATCTATCCATTTCTATAAAGAATTTCCGCATTTGCATCAATAAAAGATGAGAACGTGAGCATTTTTAATTTGAAGAAACTATCTAATAAGCAGTAGGCACAATCTTCCAACAGGAAGGAATGCCAGAAGCCTTGGGAAGTAGATACATAAGGTAAGTTAGCTACTTTCTGAATTTCTGCCAACGCTTCAAACTGCCAATACTGAGAGCGAAGCTGCACCTAGCACACAATGGAAGGAATATATGTTTCTGCTTTCAACCCAAAATAGCAAATGCAGCTGTGCTGCCTGGTGGGCCTGCTTAAAGTCAGGGAATATAATATTTGTGTATATCCCCAAGTGCAGCACCGCAGGATCTGGATCACACTTTTCAGACTGCCATTGTGTCCTAGCTCACCAGCTCAGAACCTGCAGAACTCTTTTTTTTTTTAGTCTGTTGTACATTCCTCACAACACTAGGTGGCATGCCACACCACTGAACAGATCGTGAAGTTGGTGACCCACCCCCTAAAAGCCATTGGCTTAATTGGGCTAAGGGGCCTTACCTGGTTCCTTCAAGAGGGTGAATGGGAAACTCATGGATGGTGAAAACGTCTAGGCAGCTGGGGCCAGAAGGATTGGTGATTGCAGAATGAGAAACCCCGTCTTAATCTCCTTAGGTTGTGATTCCAAATACATTTCCAATATTTGCTTCTCCTCCTGAAAAACAGAGGATTAGCTTGGAAAGGCTTTGACACTGGCAAGTATCTAGGGCCAGATGTACAAAGCTTTTTTTTTGTGTACCAAAGCAAAATGAGACTCATTAACTTGTTTACCGAATCGCATTTTGCTTTTGCGATTCAGTATTGGGAAAGGGGTTGTTTAGGGTGTCCCTTCCTAATGCCAAATCACACTGGCATGTAGGAATGTTTTGCGACCATGAATGTGGTCGCAAAACATTTGCAGTTATAACCAACTTCAAGTTGTTGGTAACCCATTCGCAAACGGGAAGGGGTCCCCAGGGACTGGAAGCGTAAATATTTTTTCGGAAAAGGTAGTGGTCCCACGGACGACTGCCTACTCAGAAAAAATGAAAAGAAAACTTTTCATTATTTTTGTTTGAAATGCATCCCGTTTTCCTTTAAGGAAAGTGGGCTGCATTTCAAAAGAAAAAACTGCTTTATTTTAAAGCAGTCACAGACATGGTGTGTGGAGTGCGGGCATTCCCAATGGGGGTCGCAAATTGTGATCTACCTCATGAATATTGATGAGGTAGGTTTTTGCAACCCTATTGGGAATTGCTAAATCTATCTGAGACACATTTGTAAATTTCAGTTTGCGAGTCTCTAATTCTGACTTACAAAAATTCGCAATTAGAGATTCCCACAATGAAATGGACATACATCTTGCCCCTAGTGTAAGTTATTAGTTCAAACTCCTAATCATGTGCATGAATGAGTAGTTCCTGCTTAAATAATAAGGCCCTAAAGTACTAATGGATTATTTCAGTTGCACAACCTCCGATTTGCAAAATGACAGGCTTTGAAATCACAAAATCCAAGGTCACTGTGTATGAAAGCACCTTGTTAGATAGGCGCCACCACCTTCCTGCAATTTACTTTTCAATGTATCAAATGTTTGTGATTGCAAGGAGCAGTTTGAGCAAAACTACCAGAAATGCTAGGCCTATAACCCCTCTGCACAGGAACATGAGTACCCAGGGCCAAATTTTGGCATGGGCGAGCTGGGCCCAGGCCCAGGGCGCCAACCTTTAGAAAGTTGAAAGTTCTCCATGCAGCAGTCTCCCTCTGACCCGATCCCGGTTATTCTACCTAAACTACTTTTAATCCTTTTTTCTTTTAGTATGCTGCAGGAACATTGTTTAGCACCTATTTACTCTCGCAATACCCCTCCCATCTCCCTCTCACCCACTGCCATCTCACATGTTCACACCCCATTACCCCACCACCACCACCTTGCACCAGTGTGAATGAGGTAAGATCCGACCTGCCAACTTCACCAAAAACCTCAGTGTGAGGAGAGAGCTGGGCCTTGGAAGAAGCATGGCCTCATGCCAAGAAACACCTATGAGACACTTTTACCCACCACACCAGCACCAAACCCCCTCCTCACAAAAAGAACAAGCATTTGCAAAGCAATGGGTTTCGCATTTGCTTGAGTTAGAGCTATTAGCGTTGTAAATTCCTAACTGGACTTTTCTTGCCACATAAATTGAAAATAAAGTGTAAAACATTAGTTGACATAAGCGAGCCGATTTTAAGAGCTATGGCCTCCATGAGCATGAGTGCATAGGAGAGACACGAAAGGAAAAAGAAGTTTGCTCACAGTCAAAAAAAATGTCTGCAATCGTGCAATCATCCATGTAACAGGGGCAATCTACAAGGCGGTAACAAAACCTCCCCAAGGCAGGCAAACGTAAAGCATTTACTAAAGATAAGTGCTTTTTTAAAGGCAAGCCCAGGAACGAAACTGATGGCGTGTTTAAAAGCCACAATTCTTACAACAGGTCAAACAAAGCACTTGCGTACTCGACCTAAAAAAAAACAGCATGCTGAGGCTACTGCCGATGTCCTTGGGGTGTTTCACCACTCATTAATGGACATCCACAGTTAAAAGCCTCCGAAAACGAGCTGAAAACCTTGGTTTACAGTGGTTTTCATCTAGTTTTACCTGCCACTGGGTGATATTGGCTCCTCACCGGGGAAACCGTGTAAGGGGAGTCAATATCGTGTGTCACACTGGGGCACTATGAGAGTTGGCTGGTGTGTATGATGTGGGTAATTAGGCTTGAGGGAAGCCCAGAAATGTTTGTGCTCAGAAGTGTGTGAGAACAACTGACCTGAGAACAGAAACGGGACTCCCGGTTGCTTTTCTCTTTAGTAACTAGCAGCAGGCTGGTCGCCAAATGTGTATCTGCCCAGGGCGCTATCTGCGCACAGACCAGCTCTGTGAGTACCCACAAACATATTTAAATATTAAAAGTCAGTTGTCTGTGTGGTGTAGCTTTATTCCTATGCCCCTACGAGCTCTGTCCTCACATTTGGGTATTGCCATGAACTCCTAGTATTTATGTTGGTCGCCTGCCCTACCGCATTTTTGCTCAGCTTTATCATTACAGGCAAAACCCAAACATATGCAAATCAGGATTGGCCCTTTGGAATTCTGCTCCCGGGAAGAAAACTTCCCACCAAACAAAGGTGACAGGAAGAACAACTGTCATCAAAATATCACGCTTGGAAGAATAATCTTTTCAAATCCCTGTGCCTGGGGAAACAATGTGTCACTGAAAACTGTTCGCGGAGAAACAATGCGTCTTTGAATACTGTGCCCTAGGAAACTATTCTCTTCATCACGGGCAAAGAAGCTGATCACGTGACTACAGACGGCCCCATCGAGCAAGTCAGCAAACAAACTGATGCCATTTCAGGACGCACCGCACGTCAGGAGTGCAATTCTTTGCTGGGCGTTCCCCTGCCTTGCCGTGCTGGTTAGAAGAAGGGGCACTGCTAGGCTGGCCCGGGATAAAACCCTACATTTTATGAGCATGATGACTTCTACAGGCAATGCCAACGTAAAAGCCTCGAGTCACAGATGTTTGACTAACTTTCTGCCACTTGCCCTACAGCTCACAAAAAACACGCCAGTCACTAGCCTGTCATGACACAAAGGAGAGAAAGTATGAAACCGGATTGGGGGTGAGGGTAGGACCGATGGCAGTGTGCGCGCCTTATAAGTAAGTTTTACTTCACAGCCCCCTTTCCGTCTACTCCTCTCCCTCCCTCTTTGGCATGGTGTAAACATTTAATGCTTGCAAGGGCAGTCTGCCATCCCGTAGCCTTCGCCTTGTCTTGTGCAAACACCAGCCTTGCCAGGATTGCAAAGACCGATACATAACTAGCATTGTTTTACAAAGCTATTTCAGTTTGTTTTTGGTAAATTTCCATATTTATATTTATCTTGTTTCTTCTGGTTTACATGGAGAGGCATTTCCTTTGTGCCCACTCAACTTTTACTGTCATTTCTGTAATTTCCCAAATACAAGGTCGAGGGTTGTCTTCATTTTTTTCTGAAGAAGTGCCTTGAATGTCTTTGTAGGAAAAATGCATCTAGTGCTTCAGAGGACATTATTAGCAGATTCGGTCCTTTTTTTGGTGTCTCCTTTAGGAATATTAGACCCATATTAATCCCACCCTCAAGACCAGATCAGGGCTGGCTGAAGCGCTGGTGACACCCAGTGGGTCAATCTTTTTTGGCAACAATGACCTCCACCTCAGATTCCCTCAAAGAACCCTTGTCTCTATCTCTCCATAACCCCCTCTCTCATACATTTCAGTTGTTTTAAAGTGCTGGCAAAGGCTGGCTTTACTAATCCACTCACCTAGCCATAGAAAATGTAGTTATGTTCTTTGCAGCAGGCATATTAACCCTCTGCACTATTTTATGGCGAGTAAAAACGGCACGAGACAAAACTCCAATCTCTTTCTGGCAGGAACATTAGTCACAAGAGTTATCTTGACATTTTTATTGCTGCCTGAAAGCTGGACTCACAAGGAACTCTGCAGCAGATGCTTTTAAATCTTAAGTTATTGCTAAACATAGTAAACACCCCTGCCCCCCAAACCGGTCAGTGCCCCACAAGCCAGTAAGTGCCCCCCTCCAGGTCCATGCCTAATGCAGCTGCACTGCCCTGTTCAAGTCTTTGGAATTTCTCTTCTTGCGTCCGTGACTCCATCCAGGAATGGTGCAAGAACATTCATGGCTCCAGGTACAATCGCATTTTGACCTGCAGGGTGTCGTATCTTGGAGGAACAGCTTTTGGAAAGTTAATAGGTCTCACCTGTAAAAGAATGAGCTACTGGCTTTGCCAGTGCTTATTTGCGCTGGCATTAGATAATGTCAAAATGGCAATTGGAGCATGATGATGCATAAGCATTCATGTGCATGTATTCACAAGAAATAGGCAGAAATATTGGAACTGGTTTGGCATTAAAAAAAGCAATTCCAAGATGTCCCCTCATGCATATGCATCCATGTGCCTCCATCATGACCCATACTTGCACGTGTTGTAACACACCAGTGGCCTTTCTGGCATTTTTAATTTATGTTTCCAACATGTTAGAATGGTTGGGGATGGGTACTGGGGAGAAAGAAATGAAGGATACGGTTGAAAATAGAGAATGTGCGGGGCGCTGGATATTGAAAAGTCGAACGCTTGAGCAGTGCAGGGGTGAAGAGCAAAAAAAGCAGGATTGGAGAGCAGCAGGCAGGAATGTCAAGAGGAACTAAAGGGTGAGGGAGAGGCGAAGGAACATCATGCATTCCCGTGACATGCTGAAAGGCAAAGAAACGAGAGTCCCCTCACTCAGCAGTGGAAGTACACAAGTCATCCACTCAGATCACTGTGAGACCGAAGTGCTTATATGTGGAACAACCACAAGAATAGGGAGTAAAGTCATAGTCAAGAACAGAGACCCTAGCTAGACACAAAGCAATCCAGTAGAAAATATTATGCAGTTTGTGTTTCCCAACCCGTCCCTAAATCCATGCAGATCAAGATGAGGTTGTATTGTATGCTAACTTAGTCGATTCCCAGTCTTAGACATGACTTTGGGCCTGATTTAGAGTTACCGCTACCCTTAAGGAGTTCCGCCCACCAAATTTAGATTTGCCTGCCAGCCCTGTGGATAACTCTGTATATTTGCAGGAACCACTTTTAAGGCAGTGACTGTCAATGTATAAAAAGTTTGACAGATGGGTCCTTCCGTCATGACGGTCAGCTTCAAACTGTTTAAAAGTTGTTTGTTTTTCAAGCTCCCAAAGTGAGTGTTCGTTTCACAAAATAAAAGACAAACGACCGGTGGATGTTTTTCCGTGCATTTTGGGGGTTATTGTTGGTTTTTTTTCTTTCACTTATCACCAGGATTTCCTGACTGTGATGGACACCAATAAAAAGCATGTACGCCATATGCGCTAATTTGGCAGACGTCGTAAAATCTTTTCTCTGAAGGAAGAATTACAAATTTTCTAGCTTACGCGTCAAGAATTTTAGATTCTATGACGGACACGGAGGCGAGAATTATGCTTTCTCTTATCTTTACTGACAAACAGCAGCCAATAAACAACCACTAAACTTTTAACTACATCTCCAATGAACCTGTGCTGTCCAATGACGGGCCACTCCTGCCTCACACATAGCTCCAACACTATAGACCTTCCTCTTTCTTTGCCATAACAGGAATAACAAAAGCCAATGTAAAGAACTTGCAGAACCACCGCACCAGCCATCCAGCACAGAACCTGATGACCACGTCGATCCCTTATCCTCTGGAGATGTCCTTAAATTCAGGTGCTCGGATTCTCCATATACACTCTCTAGATCTTTCAAGATGCAGAAACGTTCAACCCTGAGGAACATAAGAAACAAAACTAATATCCAACTCTTACTGGGCTAAGCAGGTAAACAACAAAGCAATTGCAATGCACATAATAAATATATGTTATGTTTAATCTCAAACAAGGGCAGGATAATCCTCGCCTCTGTGTCCTTAATAGAATCTACAATTCTTGACGTGTTATCTAGAAAATTTTAATTCTATGTCAGGAACGAAGGCTTCGGATTATGCTAGTTTAAAGATTACTCTCCACTCCTGACACCGCATCTACTATTGGTTTATGGTAAAACACTTCAGAAGTAGAATCACTGGATCAGTCAGCTGCGTTCATGATACCTTCCAATCCCACGCCTGTTGCAAACAACTTGGAAGCCATGGCTTCTCTGATAAAATGATCCCCACACATAGAGGTATCAATACCTGCTTCCGTTAATAACTAACGGACCCAACGAGGCAGAGTTGCTGCTGAAACTGATCTAAAAGTCTTTTGTAAGGCAATGAGCAACTGACCAGAGACTTCACCTCTAAATTCTCATGTAACATCTTCATAAGCTTTTATGCATTGTACCACATATAATTTCCTATCATTAGGAAAGGAGGGATAAAAAATACACCTTGACAATGTTTTTGTACGCCTTGAAATGGTAAAGGAAACTCCAGAAGGAGTAAAAACTCTGCCTGCTAGTTCTAGAGGTTTGACATCCGAAATACATCTGCACGAAAGTAGGCATAGTAACATAGTAAGTTTAGCTGAAAGCTGTTTCTGGGAAAGGCTCTCATTACAAGGCCAATTTTAAAGAAAACCTAGTACTACTTTAACATCCCACAAAGAAGAATACCTCGGTTGAGGAGGCTCAATCTTGCAAATGCCCCTGAGGAGCTTGCACACTAAAGGGTGTTCGCCCACTGGCTTACCTTGAATATGAAGATGACCTGCCGAAATAGCTGAACAGTAATTGTTAATCGTTTGGTAGGCCAAACCTTGTGAGGCCAGGTCCGATAAAAAATTGACTATGACATGAATCTCCGATACCACGGGATCCATACTCCTTTCACCACACCAACATAGCCACTTCCTCCAGGCTTGCTCATATCTCTTATGAGTGGAGGGGGCCCAGGATTGAGATAGGAAAAACAATGCCGAATCCGAAACTCCAGGCACTTGCCAACGTCTCCAGAAAGTCTCCACGCCATCAGAGACAATTGGCCTTGCATGATCAGAGGATGAACTCTGCCCGATGGGTCTAAGAGAAAATCCTCTCTCTCCAGAATGGTCACTGGGAGGTCGCATGACAGTATCATTGTAAAAGGGAACCAAGGCTGAGCTCTCCAAAATGTAGTCACCAAGATCTTCTCCGCCGATTGCCGAATTATTTGAACCATCACCCTCGGAATCATGGCATATGGCGGGAAGGCATATAAAAGTCCCTGAGGCCAGGGTTGAAGGAATGCATCCGTCACTGCTGCAAAGGGATCTTGTCTCCAACTGTAATAGACCGGGAGGCAAACGAGTCGATCTGACTAGATCCCCGCTGTTTCTGAAATGCTTGGAATACCTCGGAGAAAGCATACAATTGCCGAAATCTCAGAGGAAGCGAGAGTTCCAATCTGCTGTTATATTGGAGCGACCCGGGATATACTCTGCTATCACAAAAATCTGATGATCCAGGCAATAGTGCCAGAAATCCTTTGCTATCTCTGCCAAAAGGCAAGATCTGCTCCCTCCGAGGCAATTAATATATCGGACCGCTGACACATTGTCCATCCTGAGGAGAATACAACAGTGTGTTTTGCGGGGAGAAAGGGACTGAATCACAAATGCCCCCGCCAACAGCTCCAGGCAATTGATGTGGTAATTCAGTTCCCCATGGGACCAATGACCACCCGTCTGAATCGTTCTACATTGCACTCCCCTACCCCAACGGCTCGCATCTGACTCTATCACTAAGTCCTGAGCTGATGAGAAAATCGCCCACCCATTCCAAGCGAGCTACCAAGAAATCTCGTTCTTGGCCTCCTCTGAAATCTGAATCAGTTCTGAATATTGAAGGCCTTTCTGGAAATGTAAAATTTTCAGTCTTTGAAGTGCTCTGTAATGGAGAGGTCCTGGAAAAATGGCCTGGATCGAGGACGCCAAAAGTCCCACTAGACGTGTCAACATCTTTAATGATATAGTCGGAGAGACAAGAGCTCTCCTCAACTCTTTCTTGATCATTACTCGTTTGGCTAAGGTAAGTAAAAGCAAGGCTTTGACTGAATCTATTTGGAAACCTAAGAATTAGATATTCTGTGATGGTACCAAGTATGATTTCTCGACGTTGATGATAAACCCAAGGCTCTGAAGTAACTGAATGATTCAGTTGAGATGACACTTGACTGTATCTTTGCCCTGTGCCATAATCAGGATGTCGTTGAGGTAAACATTAAGGGGGTCATTACAACCCTGGCGGACGGTGTTAAAGCAGCGGTAAGACCGCCAACAGGCCGGCGGTAAAAAAATGGGAATTATGACCGTGGCGGAAACCGCCAACAAAGACAGCCACTTTACCACTCCGACCGCCACGGCGGTACAGACAAACAGTTTGGCGGTCACCGCCAACAGACAGGCGGGAGACAATGTACTGCCCACAGTATCACAACCTACCAATCCGCCACCTTTTCCGGGGCGGATTCACCGCGGATAAAAACATGGCGGAAACAGCCATTTCAAAGGGAAAACGCTCACCTCTACACACCCCACGAGGAACGACGACACCATGGAACCGGAACTCCAAATTTTCCCTGCGATAGTCTTCCTGCTCCTATACGACCATCATCAACGCCGGCGGCGAAGACAACGGTGAGTACTGCACCTATGACATAGGGGAGGGGGAGGTAAAAGTCAGGGACACACACACGCAACACCCCCACCCCGACCCTCACCCACTACAACACACACACCAATGCATATCCAAACATTACAGTAACAACTCCCAACCCCCCCGGAAGAATGCAAAGACAAAAGGAAATGAGTTCAACCATTGTAATATATCAAAATACAGTAACCAAATATATACAGATATTTCTACACATTCAACAAAATATACATCACGATTAGTAGTGCAGGTAATGCACCATTCATTGTCCGTGGACCACTGGGCCCAAAATGCATGGGCGAGGGCCACATCAGATACCAGATCAAAACGGAGAGAACACTGCCGGGGCATCAGATAGAAATACAACAGGCACCTCAGGGGGAAGGGAAGGGGGGGCACCTCAGCCGGATGAGTGCACCACACCAGATCCACGAGGGGGCTCCATGCCCATTGATGTTTCCTGGGGAGTGCAAAGCCACAGTCTCTCAAGTCTCTACAGTGGGTGGGTTGCCCACTGTACCATCATGGGGAGTGCAAAGCCACAGTCTCTCAAGTCTCTACAGTGGGTGGGTTGCCCACTGTACCATCCTGGGGAGTGCAAAGCCACAGTCTCTCAAGTGGATAACAGTCTCCACTGGTTCTGGAGGGGGCTTTGTGCCCAGAGTGCTTCATCCTGTTAAGGACAGACGGAGTGGATGCATGTCTTCACTGGTTCTGGAGGGGGACTGGTGCCCAGAGTGCATCACTCTCCCCGTGACGGTCCCAGTTGCTTCACTGCCCCTGCAGCTCATGGGCTAGCGGTGCTTGAGTTGGCGGTCCTTGCCCTGTTTAGCGGTGCTTGCCCTGTTCAGCGGTGCTTGCCATGGCGGTCTTTGCCCTGTTCAGCGGTGCTTGCCCTGTTCAGCGGTGCTTGCCATGGCAGTCTTTGCCCTGTTCAGCGGTGATTGAGTTTGCAGTTTCTGACCTGTTCAGCGGTGCTTGCCATGGCGGTCCTTCATAGCCCAGCTGGGCTGTGGCTGGCGGTCCTTCGTTGGGCAGCTGGGCTGTGGCTGCCGGGGCCCTCCTGGGCAGCTCGCCTGTGGCTGGCGGTGGCCTCCTGGCCACTGACGATGGGGCTGCCCTCCTGGGCACTGACTCTGGCAGTGGCCTCCTGGCCACTGACGATGGGGCTGCCCTCCTGGGCACTGACTCTGGCGGTGGCCTCCTGGCCACTGACGATCGGGCTGCCCTTCTGGGCACTGACTCTGGCGGTGGCCTCCTGGCCAGTGACGATGGGGCTGGCGGTGGCCTCCTGGGAGGAGTCACAGCTGAGTGGACACTCCCCTCGGGACCCTTGTGAGCGGCTTTGCTGGCTGGAGTCTTCCCCCACTCCCGCCGGGCACTGCCCAACTTCTGGTGCTTCACAGGGGGGGACTGGCTGTGCTGTGGCTCAGTGTCACACTGGCTGCCCCGGTGCCCGGTGCACTCCACATACCTCTAACAACAGGCACCACTGGTCCCGTACATTTTTTGGCTGAGGTGCTAGTACGGGACCTATGAATTGGAGGGGGGGTGGGAAAGAGGTCAAGCTTGGTCAGGAAAAGTTTCTTAGGAACACTGGGACGGGTAGCTGGAGGGGGTCTGGGAGTGGAGGAAGAGGAGGTGGTTGTAGGAGATGTAACTTTTGTGGCTTTGGGTGCAGGTGCATGCGCTGGATGCTGTCGTGAGGTGGATGTATCTTGGGTGGGTGTGTGCCTGCGTTTGTGTACTTTGGGAAGAGGCATCACAGACACACTGGGAGAGGACACAGGGGACGTAATTGGTAGTGGGGGTGGTGAGTGCAGGTGAGCGGGGTGTGGTGGTGGGTGTGCTGGTGGGACCTAGTGGCTGTAGTGGTAGTGCATGCAGGTGAGAGTGTAGACGAGACTGGGAGGGAGGAGGGAGACGACGAGGAGGGGGACACAGTGGAGGCAGTGGATGTTGCTGTGTCTGTATGTGTGTGATGCTTGCGTGAGTGCCAGTGGGATGTGTGGTGCTTATGTTTGCCTGAGCTTCCCTTGTGTGTTGACGTGTGTGCATGCTGGCCTGATGGTGTGCTTGGGATAGGCTGGGGTACAGGGGATTGGGTCTGGGTGGAGGAAGTTTGAGGGGGGAGGCTAGAGATAGGGACAATGGCTGCCATCAGTGCTGAGGCCAGAGTTTGCAGGGTTCGATGAAGGGCAGCCTGACCAGAATGAATGCCCTCCAGGAATGCAATTGTGTGTTGCAATTCCCTTTCTACACCCTGGATGGCATTCAAAATGGTAGACTGCCCAACATTGAGTGACCTTAGGAGGTCAATGGCCTCCTCACTGAGGGCAGCAGAGGTGACAGGCGCAGGGGCTGAGGTGCCTGGGGCGAAGGTGATGCTCACCCTCCTGGGTGAGCGGGCACGGGGCGAAGGCTGAGGGGCGGCTGGGAGGGTGGTGCTGGTAGGGGGGGTGGCGGCTGTACCTGTAGAAGTGGGGGGCACAGATTTTTCCGCCACCACAAGGGAGCTCCCATCGGAGGACGAGTCTGTGTCGCTGGTTGCAGATCCTGTGACCGCTGTGAAGCTCCTCTCGCCCTTCGTCCCACTGGTGTATTCCGAGTCCGTGGTGTGGCCCTCCATGGCCATGTGGGATGCAGCTCCCTCGTGCTCCGGTGCCACTGTACCTCCGCCTGATGATGCTGATGCACAAAAGAATAGGGAGACCACAAAAAGGGGGGGGACGACAGAAGAAAGACAGGTTGAGTGCATGGCTTACCGCTACCGTTGGCAGACAATACAGACACAGCAGCCCCCTGCACTACGCCGCGCTGTTGGGCTCTACAGATGCAGTTCCTGGGATATGGCCTACATGGCCATGGTGGACATCTGCACACATAGATGACACAGGGGCATGTATACCTGTACTTGGCACTCTACAGAGGTGGGGTGGAGTGCCACATTGCCTGCATTACGGAGGGGCCTAGCCTATGGAACTCGCCCTGGCCTAGGGGAGCCCACAGCCCCCTTCCCCCACCCAGACACCTTCACTGCGCGCAAAGTCCGCAGAATGATGTTGTACTCACCCCCTTGTGTCTGCTGTGATGCCCTCAAGCGCCCATCCAACTCAGGGTAGGCCACCGCCAGGATCCGGAACATCAGGGGGGTCATGGTTCGACAGGCACCCCTCCCACGGTGGGAGGCCATCCCCAGCTGAGCCTCCGATGTCTTCTTGCTCCAGCGGCGAATGTCCTCCCATCTCTTCCGGCAGTGGGTGCTTCGTCTGTGGTGGACCCCCAGGGTCCGGACGTCCTTGGTGATGGCAGGCCAAATATCCTTCTTCTGGTGGGCGCTGACCTAGGTGAAATGTACAGGGGAAGAAGAGAAGTCATTAGCAACTGCACCGTCGAAGTGAGTGGCCCACATCCCAAGCCTTGCCATGTGGCACATGCATTCACAGTCCTTCATGCACGCAGAACTGTGGCCCCTTCCTTCTTACAACCAACCCTCTACACTCAGGCATAGCCCATACAACGTGCTCCCTGTGTACTTACCTGTTGGTCTGGTGGACCGTAGAGTAGCGTGTACTGGTGGAGGACCACGTCCACGAGCTTCTCCAACTCCTGTGCAGTGAAGGCAGGGGCCCTTTCCCCAGACGCACGAGCCATTGTCTCTTTCAGACCGAGGTCACAGCAGCACTTGCAGTGTAGGTCCTCTCCTGTCGAAGATCAGGTATCGAGTGATTGAACAGGTAGAAAATGGCGGTCACGTCCGCGGCGGTGACGTCTGCGGCGGTGCGTATCATCACCGCCGGCACACTTCGTCATTGGCTCCTGGGATCCATAGGGTCCAATGTTAACCAATGCAGCATTGGGCTGCGGTCTTCGGCCGCCTACCGCGACGGTGTACAACGCCAGCGCAGTTACTTCACATCCCATTGTCCCAGTTTAGAGGTCAGGCAGCCGCCATTTCAGGGGCCCACATGGCTTCATTTTCAACTGCGTCACACATACCTAGGCCTAGACTCAACACACATACAGGCAACTTTTTGGATTATGTTTCGTGTTCTGTGTCGACTGTGGGTACATACCTCTGAGTTGTTTGACTCTGTGGTCGCTGTTGTCCTTCCTAGGCACCGTCCGCTGGTACATGTGAGGAGATGGCGTAATCCTCCAGTGTATCGACCACTGGTGGACCTGTTGACAATGGAGGAGCAACATTTAATCATCACCTACAGGTTTGACCGTGCCACAATCCAGGAACTGTGTACCCAGTTGGAGCCTGACCTGATGTCAGCAATCTGCCATCCCACAGGGATCCCCCCTCAAGTGCAGGTGCTATCAGTGCTCCATTTCCTTGCAAGTGGGTCATTTCAAACAACAGTGGCCATAGCATCAGGGATGTCCCAGCCTATGTTTTCCAACGTGTTGTCCAGAGTGTTGTCTGCCCTGCTGAAACACATGCGGAGCTACATCGTGTTCCCTGAGGTGGAGGATTTGGCTACAGTTAAAGGTGACTTCTATGCCCTTGGACATATCCCTAACATCATAGGTGCCATTGATGGGACCCATGTAGCTCTGGTCCCCCCCCACAGGTGTGAACAGGTGTACAGGAACCGGAAGAGTTATCATTCGATGAATGTACAGATGGTATGTTTGGCAGACCAGTACATTTCCCAGGTAAATGCTATGTTCCCTGGCTCTGTGCATGACGCCTACATCCTGCGGAATAGCAGCATCCCTTATGTGATGGGTCAACTCCAGAGGCACCGGGTGTGGCTATTAGGGGACTCTGGTTACCCAAACCTGTCATGGCTACTGACCCCAGTGAGGAATCCCAGGGCAGAGGAACACTACAGTGAGGCCCATGGGTGTACTAGGAGGGTGATCGACCGCATCTTCGGCCTCCTGAAGGCCAGGTTCAGGTGCCTCCATATGACAGGTGGTTCCCTATTCTACTCACCAAGGAAGGTGTGCCAGATCATCGTGGCCTGCTGTATGCTTCACAATCTGGCTTTACGACGACAGGTGCCTTTTCTGCAGGAGGATGGTCTAGATGACCGTGTGGTGGCAGCTGTGGAGCCTGTGGACAGTGATGAGGAGGAAGCAGAGGAAGAAGACATTGACAACAGGGACTCAGTTATCCAGCAATATTTCCAGTGACACACAGGTGAGAACACATTCCTGCCTACTACAAGTACTTTCACACTTCTACCTCTATCCTGTCTGTCGATTTCAACCAGTATATGGTAACTGAGTTGTACATTTCCATTACGGTTTCACAGGTGTGGTTACCAACGTGTGTCATCTGCTTAGATTCCTCATGGACTTGAGATGTGTGACATAGGTATGTTGACATTACATTTGAGAACGGATTTTGTCACTGTCATTGCTAATACACATTTTCAAAATCACAGACTGACTCCAGATTGTTTTGTGCTTCAAGGGTGTTTATTGAAGTGCTAAATATTGGAGGGGGGTGGTAAAATGGTAATGGGGGATGGTGGAGGAATGTCCATGGCAGAGTCCAGTCTATTAGTCTCACAGGTGCACTGCCCATATGGGCATAGGAAGTGGAGCTGGGGCAGTTCCAATATGGACAGGGTTACAAAGTGGGACAGTGGGATGACAATCAGGGTGGTCTCATTTCTTGGTGGGGGTCTTGGCATCGTGCTCTGTCCTGTTCCTGGATCTCAGGGACCGCTTGCGGGGTGGTTCCTTGTCTGCAGGGGGTGGGGTGCTGGTGTGGTGGTCCTGTGGCGGTGCCTGCTGTCCACTAGCACCGGCGGAGGTCGTGGGCAGTTCTTCGTCCATGCTAGTGTCAGGGGCCCCTTGGAGTGCCACGATGTCCCTCCTGGTGTTAAGTATCTCCTTTAGCACCCCTACGATGGTGCCCAGGGCGGAGCTGATGGTTCTGAGTTCCTCCCTGAAGCCCAAACACTGTTCCTCCTGCATGCGCTGGGTCTCTTGAAACTTGTCCAGTACCGTTGCCATCGTCTCCTGGGAGTGGTGGTAGGCTCCCATGATGGAGGAGAGGGCCTCGTGGAGAGTGGGTTCCCTAGGCCTGTCCGCCCCCTGTCGCACAGCAGCCCTCCCAGTTCCCCTGTGTTCCTGGGCCTCCGTCCCCTGGACCGTGTGCCCACTACCACTGCCCCCAGGTCCCTGTTGTTGTTGCGGTGGTGGGTTATCCTGGGTTCCCTGTAGTGGTGGACACAGAGCTGATTGATGTGTCCTGGGTACGGAGGTATGAGCTCGCTGGGTGGGTGCTGTGCTGGTGTTACCAGAGGGTGGAAGGTCTGTGGTGGCCTGTGACTGGGTGTGGGGAACCGACTGTCCCGAGGCCCACGATGGTCCGGGCTGGTCATCTGGATCCAGTCCGCTGTACCGCGATGTTGTGCCTGGAGACCACGGAACGCACTTTCCCCCGTAGGTCGTTCCACCTCTTCCTGATGTCCTCCCGATTTCTTGGGTGCTGTCCCACTGCGTTGACCCTGTCGACTATTCTTCGCCATAGCTCCATCTTCCTAGCTATGGAGGTGTGCTGCACCTGTGTTCCAAATAGCTGTGGCTCTACCCGTACGATTTCCTCCACCATGACCCTGAGCTCCTCCTCCGAGAACCTGGGGTGTCTTTGCCGTGCCATGGGGTGGTGTAGGTGATGTGTGGGGTGGTGTATGTGGTGATGAGTGTGGTGATATGTAGTGGTGTGTGGTGTTTTGTGCATGGAAGTAGTGTGGGTGATGGTGTTGTGTGCCTCTGTATGGTGGGGTTGTCTATGCTGTGCTGTCTCTCTGGCCTTCGTCTAAATTTTTGGTCGTAAGGGTTTGTGGGTGATGTGGGTGTGTGTTTTGTATAGTATTGATTGTGTGGGAGTGGTGTGTGTATGTATATCAGGTGTGTGTATTTCTAATTTCCAATGTGGCGGTGTTTTGGAGACGTGTGTGTATTTTGAGCGCGGCGGTGTGTACCGCCAATGGAATACCGCGGTTGAAAGACCTCCGCATGGATTCGTGGGTCGTGATAGCATGGGCGTGTTTCTGTTGGCGTGACGGTGGAGGTTTTGTTTTCGCCAGTTTATCACTGACCTTTGGTGTGGCGGACTTGTGTGGGTGTCTGAATTTTGGCGGATTCCGTGCTGTGGGTCATAATAGCTGTGGCGGAATTCCGCGGCCGCGGCGGTGTGTTGGTGGTCTTCTGCACGGCGGTAAGCAGCTTTTACCGCCAATGTTGTAATGACCCCCTAAGTATCACCCCTCTTTCTCTCAGATGTTGAACTACTGGACGCAGAACCTTGGTGAAACACCTTTGGCACTGATGACAGGCCGAAGGGGAGTACGATTAATTAAAACCAGTGGGAACCCCACTGAAAATGAAGGAAACATCAATGTGGTGCAAAAACTGGCACTGAAAGATACAAGTCTTTGAAGTCTAATCTGAATAGCCAATTGCCGTTTTGCAATAAATCTCTGAGGAGATAAATGCTCTCCATCTTGAAATGGCGATGAACCATCCAAGAGTTGAACTGTTTGAGATGCAAAACCAGTCGGGAGCCACCTCCTTTCTTTTGAACCAGAAAAATTGTGCTCACAAACCCATGAGGGTGCGGAAGAGATTCTATCACCGCTCCTTTCTGTTTCAGAGCAGCAAGATCTTTGTCTATGAAAGAATGCTCTTTGAGGGAAAAATAGAGAGGTGTGGTAAAGCTTTTTGGACCGGCGGTGCATAAAACTCCAGACGAAAGCCCTGAACCGTCTGTAGCATCCAAGGGTCTTTCGTGATTTCTTGCCAGGCTAGAGGAAAAAGCTGAATTCTTCCCCCAAAACCACTTCTGAAATATGAATAATCATTACTTGATGTATTAGACTCCTGTTCTGAACTGCCACCACGGGAGCCTCTGTGGTGCCTGCCACGACCTTTGTACCGTGTGGGGTAGAAATTGGAGGAAATGTATTGTTCTACTCTGCCTCTCTGCTGTGCAATCCTAGAGGTCTGAAAACCTCGGCCGTACACTCGACCCCTGAAACGCCGGCCCACCCAAAAAGAGCATTACTGAAGACTTTTTTAATGGACGTCTGGGCCTTATCTAGGGCACTGAATATGGCCACATATTTTCCCAATTCTTTAACAAATTTATCTCCAAAGAGCATCCTGTTCGCTAGGGACCCTGCTTCATTAGTTGCCAAGTCTGTTAATTTAGGGTCCAATCGCATAAAAAAGGAGCTCCAGAGCTCTGTGGACATGGCGCAGTTAGCGTTGCCGAGGAGACAAAAAGCGCATTGAGCCTATTGCAGCAATGCTTCTAGGTCCAGGAGAGAGTTGGGTTATTTTGCTAGGGTCACCAAATCCAATTTTTTTGTGAGCGGCCCAGATACATCAAGAAGTTTATTTTGGCACCTGCGCCAAGTAGAGCCTAAACCTTTCTTGGGGTCTTTTGCGAATTGTTTGAGAAATGTCGCCATGCGTGGATCTAATTCTGGGGTATCCGCCACTTTACCAGTTAAGGATGGTGGAGGCATTCTGATCGCAAGGTGTTGCGAACTTCTTTTTCCAAACTTATCCTTAGCCTATCCTGAACATAGTAAGTGACTTCGGCAGAGGGAATTCATTCCGTGGATCTAGGTTGTTTAATGTCCTCCGGGGCAAACAAGAGGTTACGTCCGCTCGGAAGTGTCTTTTTGGAAGTGTGGTGAGATTTGTGCTTTTTCTTTTGCGGAGGGGGTAATCTTGGGATTCATCAGACCCTGAGTTAGACTGCAAGAGTACCTGCGCCTCCTCTTGAGGCTGAGTGAAGAATGGAAAGTGGATTGTGGAGTCACCCCTTCATATTCATGGTCTCTCAACACAGACACTACTATTTGCGCAAAAGTATCAGATGAAAAGGCTCCTCCTGAATGTTTTCTAGGCAATCCTGAAATGTCTAGGGATTGTGAGCGAGTCAATTGACTGCTTTCGCCTAAAAATTATCTTCTGCCAAAATCGGTCAGTGATTGAGTGAAAGGCTTCAAGGCCTTTATTAAGGCCCAATTCACAGAGTCTTGCACATGGTGGTCCAGTGCCTCCACTAGTCTCTCCTCCATCTGGTGTTCCCCAGGCACCTCTTGTAATTCTTGAAATTACTCTTCTCCATCGGTGTAGTAAGCCATTATTATTATTAGAAGGAATGGAGGAGTTCACAAAGGGGGGGGAAACGAACCCTGTGGCTGGTATGAAGTAGTCACAAACTGGCAGAAGAAGAACTGCCTGGCCAGCACTTAATATTAGCAATGGGAAGGAGCACCGGAGCACAATATATATATTTCAATAGAATTTCAATAGAATTTCCAGTGGGCACAGTGCTTAACACTTATTGCTGCCCCGTTGGGCGTTCTCTGAGGCCACACGTTATGTGCTGTACTGTACTGTGCTGTGTGCGCGTGAAGAGTCGATCGGAAAGTAGAGAATCCGAACTTCCTCTTCACTTGTGCGCATGCGGTACAATAGAAAGTGGACCGCGTCCTCCACAATTAAATAACAGGCGGAAAACTCCGCCGACCTCGCTCCCCGCTGGCTCCGGTGTAGTGATCAAGGGCCAGATGTAGCAAAAATAAAAATTGCGACTCGCATTTTGCGAGTTGATGCGACTCGCAAAATGCGAGACGCAAATTGGAATGTCAGAAACAAAAGCGATCCGATTTTGCGACTCGCAGCCGGACTCGCAATGCTGTGTGCGAGTCCGCAGTTTGCGAGGTCGCTGTTTGCGAGTGTGCAAAAAACGAACTCGCAATTAGTGAATGGGTGTCGCAAATTGCGAATACCTTCAAAATTGCTTGCAGGTGCAGCAGAACACTCCAGAAAGCATACCAGAACACTCTGGAAACACTTCCTGGCACATGATGATGACATCACAGCCAGGAAGTTAACAAATACACCTGGGAGGAGGGCTCAACAGTGAGCAGTGTCTCTGCCACTGACAGTAGGGTGCTGAGGAGTGGTAGGCACAGCACCATGGACACAGCAGGGACCAGCCAGGCTGGCAGGAGGGGCAGGAGATCATAGATAACAGCCAGGACAGATTAATGTGGCACATGGCGTTAATGTGCCACATGACTGGTTGGCATTTTCCTGCCCATGGACAATTTCAACTTGTATATAGTTTCTTCATGACATTAATAAAACAGTTATTTTTGTTCCACTTAACAAATGGTTAACAGGTGAGTATGGTGGGAGTTGACACGTACCGTCCAAAATATTGCGTTGCAATGTGGTCCCGTCTCAGTCTGCCTTGATTAGCTAGACTCCTATCCCCATGATGGCGATGTGGTTGTTCTTGCTCTTCATCATCAGGATCTGGGTCTGCAGGGGTGAGAGGTAGCCCACGTCGGGTGGCTATGTTGTGGAGGATGGCGCATGCGACCACAATTTTGAAAGCGGTAATGGGGGTGTATTGGAGGGCGCCTCCACTGCGGTGGAGGCATCTGAATCTTGCCTTCAGCAGTCCGAAGGTGCGCTCAATCAGGTTCCTGGTCCTCTTATGCGCACTGTTGTATTGCCTCTCTGATTCAGTTCTGGGTGTTAAAAACGGAGTCATGATCCAAGGCCTGAGAGCATATGCACTGTCACCTGTTGGGCACAAAAGTACACGGTTAGGAAGTCCAGATTGTCGTGCACAGTGACCTGTGTGTATGTCTGCAAGTGTCTGTGGCTCTACCTAGGAGGTAACCGTCTCCAAATTCCCCACGTTCCAGGCGTTAATGTATCCCACTATGCCGAAAAATGTATGAGTCATGGGTACTGCCAGGAAACTTAGCTACAATGTCCGTGATGACATAATGGGCATCACAAACAACCTGTATGTTGAGTGAGTGGGTACACTTCCTGTTGTGGAAAATGTGTTCCAGATTAGCAGGGGGGCATATTTGAATGTGTTTCCCATCTACACACCCTATGACATGAGGAAAGTGGGCAATGCGGTAAAAGTCCAGCTTGGTGCTGTTAATTTCTGCCTCATTCCTTGGTAAGTATATGAAGTGAGACATGTGCGTGACTAAGGCATCTAGGAATGCCCTGAGGAACCTTGACACTGCACTTTGGGATACCCCACCTGCCACGGCAATGACCCCCTGATAGCTCCCTGAGGCCAAGAGGTGCAGTGCGCATATTACTTGCACATGCGTAGGGATGGCGCAGCCACGCAGAGTATTGTGTTCTAGCTGTGGTTTCAGTAAATCTATTAATTCTAGAATGGCTGCGCTGCTAAGGCGGTATTTGTCATAGATCTCCTCTTCAGTTTGCTGAAAAAGAGTCTGCCTGGTTCTATATATCTTCTCCTGTCTGTGGCCCCTCCTCCTCCTCTGCTGGGCTGCGTAGACTCTCCTCCTCACTGCTATCAGGTATATCTCCGCCATCTTGAGTAACCCAGATGCCTTCTGGGTCCCCTTTTATACTTTGGTAATGGTTACCACCTGCTCTGAGTTAGTGGTAAATGGGACATGCAAACTGGGCTTTTTGCGACTAGTCGCAATTTGCGAGTTGCAATTGCATAAGGTTTGCGACTCGCAAATTGCGACTTGCAATTTGCGGGTCGCAAAATGGGGTCGCACCGGATGCGACTCGCAAACGGGTCCCATCGCTTTTTGCGAGTCGGAAATGGGCTTTTTGCATCCCATTTCCGATTTTGCACTGTCGCAAATTGCGATTCGGCCCGTTTGCGAGTCGCAATCGTTTGCTACATCTGGCCCCAAATGCGGTCTCTGAACACATAATTGCACACCAAGAAACACTGCACATGTCTAAAATGACCATTCAACATGCACGATTAACAGTAGAAACGATAGACGTAAATACTTATCTGGCTGCTGCAGAAAGACTGTGACAATCACAAAACCCACTTCTTGATGTAAAAGCCTGGAGATCCATGTAGCGATAGCCCTCCAGCCTAAGCTGTACATCGCTGTGCCAAAAATCTGTGCAGTTAGCAGTGACAAAATTTAACCAAAATTCTAGTGGAAGCAAAAATAGCTTGGACTCCTACTCATGACCTCAGAGGCTGGTTGTCACATGCCTTTTCTTACTGATGATGACCTATTGCACTTTTCTAAACATACTTTTTTAAGCTATCTTCTGCGCCATGTAAATCATTACATTTTTTTTGAGTACCGCAACATTTCACAACCTCATCACAAATGTCAACTTTCCCATCTATCCATACTTTCGACCATTAAGGCTCTACTTTAGTTATAGCCAGTCTCCCTTTCAAAAACCCAAACAGACTTTTCCCCATAGTACTGTGTGGTGTTGTGCAGTATACCCACAGGTGTGTCCAAATACAATCACACCATGTTCCTTTTTGCCTATTGGAATCTTTCTTTCACTAATCTATTTGACTTTTAGACCTCACCTTCACTCTGTGCATGTGAAAGGGAGGTGGCTTTATATGTACAATACCATTTGACCATAAAATTTCACAAGATATAAATTGTCCCCTTTTGTCAGTGACTAACTGCATTTGAAAATGCTCTTTTGCGAAAATCAGACTTAAACTTAGTGACCTCTTTGATTTTAGGGTTTGTCAGAATTTTCATTTCTAACCACTTGATGTAGTAGTTAGTTATCACCTTTGCATAACAGAGGCACTGTGTACATGGGCCCTTTGAAATGTATACCCTCTTGGGGCCACATGTACTAAAGCATTTTCCCATAGACACAGAATGGGTAAAACCCTTTGTTACATCTGGACCTTGGTTCCTTCAGGAATTCTGACATAGGCCCTCATTAAAATATTGGTGGTAAATTCCGCAAACCGCCATGCAGAAGACCGCCAACACACAGCTGCGGTGGCAGAATTCCGCTACAGCTATTACGACCCACAGCTCAGAATCCGCCAAAATCTAGACACCCACACAAGTCCGCCACACCAAATCTCAGTGATAAACTGGCGATAACAAAACCTCCACCGCCACGCCAACAGGAATACGCCCACACTATCACGACCCACGAATCCACGCAGTGGTCTTTCAACTGCGGTATTCCATTGGCGGTACACACCGCCGCGCTCAAAATACACACACATTTGCAAAACACAACCACATTGGACAAATCGAAACACACACCTGATACACACACACACACACCACTCCCACACACCCAATACAATATAAAACACACATCACCCACAAACCCCTACAACAAAGATTGAGAACGAAGCACAGAGAGAGACACCACCATCAACAAACTAGCATCCAGAGGCACATCACACCATCACTCACACAACATCCACGCACCTCACACAACACACACAAACACATCCCCTCACACATCACAACACACACCATCTCACACATCACCCACACCACCAAATGGCACCGCAAAGACACCACAGGTTCTCTGAGGAGGAGCTCAGGGTCATGGTGGAGGAAATCATCCAGGTAGAGCCACAGCTATTCGGATCACATGTGCAGCACACCTCCATTGCTAGGAAGATGGAGCTATGGCGCAGAATCGCCGACATGGTCAACCCAATGGGACAGCATCCAAGAACATGGGATGACATCAGGAAGAGGTGGAACGACCTACGGGGGAAGGTGCGTTCCGTGGTCTCAAGACACCAGATTGCAGTTCAGAGGACTGGCGGCGGACCCCCACCTCCTCCCCCACAAGTAACAACATGGGAGGAGCAGGTCTTGGCTACACTGCATCCTGAGGGCCTCGCAGGAGTAGATGGAGGAATGGACTCTGGTAAGTCAAATCTTAACTATTACATCCCCCAACCTACCTGCATGCTATCACATACCCCTACCCTCACCCTCACCCCATCACTCCAACACTTCACATATGTCCCACTATCACAAACCACTCATCCCAACACCAATCCCTGCATGCAACACCAAAGCATGGGCACCCATCACCAAAGCATGTCCACCACAGATACTCACACAGATCCCCAAACCAAATATCACACAAGGTCATACACAAGAATGTAAGCACTGGGATACAGGGTCACCCACCCATTGAACAGGATGGCACAGACAGATGCAATAATCATGCCTTTACACCCCTGCAGGACCCCTACCCAACGTCACCGGACAGGAGGTTCCAGACATGTCCACCCCCCCACCCCCCAAAAGAGGCCCACAGTGATGACAGCAGCTCTGTCCAACTGGATCTAGATGACCAGCGCGGACCATCTGGGACCTCAGGACAGTCGGTTCCCCACACACTAGCACATGCCACCACAGAGCCTCCCCCCTCAGGAAACACCAGCACAGCACCCACCCAGCGGGCCCATACCTCTGTCCCCAGGACACGTCAAGCAGCAGTGTGTCCACCACTACAGGGAACCCAGGCAAACCCACAAACCCAAGAACATCAGGGACCTGGGGGCAGTGGGGAAATGGTTCAGGAGACAGAGACACAGGAAAACAGGGGAACTGGGAGGACTGCTGTGAGACAGGGGGAGGACAGGCCCAGGGAACCCACTCTCCACGAGGCCCTCCCCAACATCATGGGAGCGTACCATCATTCCCAGGAGACAATGGCAACTGTACTGGCCAAGTTTCAGGAGACCCAGCGGCTGCAGGAAGAACAGTATTTGAGGATCAGGGAGGAACTCAAGTCCATCAACACCACCCTAGTCACATTTTAGGGGGGGCTGAAGGACCTTGTGAACACCAGGAGGGACACTGTGGCACAACAAGGGCCCCCTGACACTAGCCTCGATGATTAACTGCCCACCACCTCCACCGGCACTAGTGGACAGGAGGCACCGCCACAGGACCACGACACCAGCACCCCACCCCCTGCAGATGGAGAACCACCCTGAAAACGGTCCCTGAGATCCAGACACAAGACAGAGAACAATGGCAAGACCCCCGCCAAGAAATGAGACCACCCTGAATGTCATCCTTCTGTCCCACTTCGTCACCCTGTCCATCCTTAAACTGCCCTAGCTCCACTTCCTATGCCCCTTTGGACAATGCACCTGTGAGACAAATAACTGGACTCTGCCATGGACATTCCTCCACCATCACCCCTGACCATTTTACAACCCCCTCCACTAATTTGCACTTAAATAAACACCCTTGAGTCACAAAACAAACTGGAGTCAGTCTGTGCTTTCACAAATGTGTATTTACAATAACTGAGGAAAATAGCAATGTCCATTGTATTGTCAACATACCTATGTCACACAGCTCTAGTCTGTGAAATGGAAAGGCAAAGTGACAGGTCAGGGTCCATTCACTAGGTGAAAGTGACAGACAGGTCTGACAATTGTATGAGATGTACGAGGCAGTGATGTCTTCTTACCTGTGTCTCACTGGAAGTATTGCTGGATCACATTGTTTCTGTTGTCTATATCCTCTTCTTCAGCCTCCTCTTCTTCACTGTCCACAGGCTACACAGCTGCCACAAGACCTCTTTCTGGACCATCCTCCTGCAGAAAAGGCACCTGTTGTCGCAAAGCCAGGTTGTGCAGCCTACAGCAGTTCACAATGATCTGGCACACCTTCTTTGGTGAGTAGTACAGAGAACCACCTGTCATATGGAGGCACCGGAACTTGGCCTTCAGGAGGCCGAAGGTTCTTTCTATAATCCTCCCAGTTCGCCCATGTGCCTCATTGTAGCGTTCCTCTGCTCTTGTCCTGGGATTTCTCACTGGGGTCATTAGCCATGACAGGTTGGGGTACCCAGTGTCACCTGCAAATGTCGAGGGACAACTGTTAGACACACACTAACCCATAGGGACAAGCCCAGACCCAGACACACTGTATAGGGTCCTTGTCCTCACCTATTAGCCCCACACGTAAGGACAAGCCCAGACTATTCACACTGTATAGGGTCCTTGTCCTCACCTATTAGCCACACACGGTGCCTCTGGAGTTGCCCCATCACATAAGGGATGCTGCTATTCCTCAGAATGTAAGTGTCATGCACTGAGCCAGGAAACTTGGCGTTCACATGGGAGATGTACTGGTCGGCCAAACACACCATCTGCACATTCATTGAATGGTAGCTCTTCCGGTTTCTGTACACCTGTTCACTCCTGCAGGGGGGTACCAAGGCCACATGTGTCCCATCAATGGCACCTATGATGTTGGGGATATGTCCCAGGGCATAGAAGTCACCTTTCACTGTGGGAAAATCCTCCACCTGAGGGAAAACGATGTAGCTTCGCATGTGTTTTAGCAGGGCAGACAACACTCTGTACATCACGTTTGAGAGCATAGGCTGGGACATCCCTGATGCTATAGCCACTGTTGTTTGAAAAGACCCACTTGCCAGGAAATGGAGTACTGACAGGATCTGCACTAGAAGGGGGATTCCTGTGGGATGGCGGATAGCTGACATCAGGTCTGGCTCCAACTGGGCACACAGTTCCTGGATTGTGGCACGATCAAGTCTGTAGGTGACTATTACATGTCTCTCTTCCATTGTCGACAGGTCCACCAGCGGTCTGTACACCGGAGGATGCCGCCTTCTCCTCACCTGCCCCAGCGGATGTGCCCCATGGATGAGAACAGCGAGCACAGAGTCATTTTCTGTCTGTTCACTCACTTGATACCTGACCTTCGACAGGAGAGGACCTGCACTGCAAGTGCTGCTGTGACCTCGGTCTGGAAGAGACAATGGCTCATGTGTCTGTGGAAAGGGCCTCTGCCTTCACTTCGGAGGATTTGGAGAAGTTAGTGGATGGGGTCCTCCCCCAGTACACGCTACACTACGGTCCTCCAGACAAACAGGTGAGTACACTGTGAGCATGCTGTATGGGCAATGCCTGTTTGGAGTGGTGTGGATGGAAGATACGGGGGGGGACTGAGGCCTGCATGAGTGGACGGTGAGTGTATGTGCATCAGGGCAAGGGTGGAAACGTGGGACAATGACTGTGACGTCCAGACGGTTAAAGTTTTTCCTTTTCCCCTTTACTATTCCTCTAGGTCAGCGCCCAACAGAAGAAGGATATTTGGCGTACCATCGCCAAGGACGTCCAGACCCTGGGGCTCCACCACAGATGGAGCCCCACTGCCGTAAAAGATCGGAGGACATTTGCCACTGGAGCAAGAAGACTGTAGAGGCATAGCTGGGGATGGCATCCCAACGTGGGAGGGGTGCCTGCCGCACCATGACACCCCTGATGTTCCGGATCCTGGCGGTGGCGTATCCAGAGTTGGATGGGCGCTTGAGGGCATCACAGTAGCCACAAGGGTTGGGGGAGGTGGGCAGTGGGCTCCCCTAGCCCAGTGCGAGCTTTGTAGGCAAGGACCCTTTGTGAGGCAGGCTATGTGGCACCCCAACCCGACCAGTGGTAAGAGCCATCTACACCTCGTCAGGCTCCTGTGACTTCCATGTGTGCAGCAATCGGGCATAGACCTTGTACCCCATGTCCCTGTGATTAATTAGGGAACACTAAGGTCATGGCGTAGTGCAGAGGGCTCCTGTGTCTGTAGTGTCCGCCAATGGTAGTGGTATTGCATGCACTGAATATGTCTTTCTTCTTTCTATGCCACCCACTTTTTGTGGTCTACCTGTTGTGTGCAGTAGCATCCTCAGGCGGAGGAGCAGTGCCACCGAAGCAGGAGGTAGCTGCATCCCACATGGCCCTGGAGGGCAAGACAACGGAGTCTGAAGTCCCCAGTGGGACGGAGGGCGAGGGGAGCTCCACTTCGGGGACAGGAGGCGAGACCAGCGACACCGACGCCTCCTCTGATGGGATCTCCCTTGCGGTGGCGGGCCCCTCTGTGCCCACCGCATCTACAGGTACAGCTGCCACCCCCCTACCAGCACCGCCCTCCCAGCAGCCCCTCAGCGTGTGTCCCGTGGCCGCTCACCCAGGAGGGTGGGCATCTCCTTCGCCCCAGGCACCTCAAACCCTGCCCCAGTCAGCCCTGCTGACCTCAGTGAGGAGGCCATTGACCTCCGGAGATCCCTCACTGTTGGGCAGTCTACCATTCTGAATGTCATCCAGGGTGTAGAGAGGCAGTTGCAACAAACAAATGCATACATCAAGGGCATTCATTCTGGCCAGGCAGCCCAACAGCAAGCATTTCAGGCTCTGGCCTCTGCACTGATGGCACCCATTGTCCAGTTGTCCAGCCTTCCCCCTCCAACTTCCACCACGCAGACCCAATCCCCTGTACCTCAGCCTATCACAAGCACACCATCAGACCAGCATGCACACACCTCAACACACAAGGGTGGCTCAGGCAAACATAAGCACCACACATCCCACAGGCACTCACACAAGCATTATACCCATGCAAACATACCAACATCCACTGCCTCCACTGTGTCTCCCTCCTCCACGTCTCCCTCCTCCCTCCCTGTCTCGTCTCCACTCACACCTGCATGCACTACATCTTCACCACTACTTCCATCACCAGCACGCCCATCACCACACACCGCTCACGTGTACTCACCACCCCCACTACCATTCACACATCTACCAGTGTGTCTGTGAGCCTTCCTCCCAAAGTACACAATGCAGTCACACACCCACCCAACAGCCATTCACCTCACAACAGCCTACAGCCCATGCAAGTAACCAAACAAACACCTCCTACAACCACTACCTCTTCCTCCACTCCCAAAACCCCTCCATCTACCGGTCCCTGTGTGTCTAAAAAGCTTTTCCTATCAAATGTTGACCTCTTCCCTATACCTCCCTCCCCGTCCGTCCCCTAGGGCCCGCCTTTCCAGGTCCCAACCCAGCACCTCAGCCACCACATCACCGGGCACAGTGGTGCCAGCAATAGTGGGATTTGGGAGTGCGCCAAGCAACAGGGCTGCCAGTGTCCCAAGGAGCGAGGGCAAGGCCATTCCGCCACCTCCAAAACTGAAAAAGTTGCCCACATCCCGGAGGGAGAAGGTGAAAACACCTGTCACCAAGGGCTCAGGCAAAACAAAAGTTTAAAGTGGCAAGACAGCTGCGCCACCATCCAAGGTGGAGAAGGGCCTGAAAATCAAAGGCCAGCACCCCAGACACTGAGCCCTTCACCAGCACCGCAGGCACTGTGCCCTTCACCAGCACCGCAGTCAGTGAGCCCGCCATCAGCACTGCCGCTACTGACACCGCCGCCAGCACCGCAGTCAGTCAGCCCGCCACAAGCACCGCCGCTACTGACACCGCCGCCAGCACCGCAGTCAGTCAGCCTGCCGCAAGCACCCCCGCTACTGACACCGCCGCCAGCGCCGATGCCACAGAGCCCACCGCAAGCACCACTGCTACTGACCCCGCCGCCAGCACCGCCAGCGGCCCCGCAACATCCTGAGCCAGTGGCACTACCGCAGACATGGCTGCAATCCCCAGTGGTCAGTCGTACAAGGCCGGTGGTCAGTTCCAGGAGCCTGGGCAGCTTGCATGTTGCACCACCATCAGTGGAGTATCACATCCACTACCTCAGTCCTTGGCAGGATGAAGCACTCTGGGCACAAAGCCCCCTCCAGAACCAGTGGAGAGATACATCCAGTACCTCAGGCCTTGGCAGGATGAAGCACTCTGGGCAAAAAGCCACCTCCAGAACCAGTGGAGTATCACATCCACTACCTCAGTCCTTGGCAGGATGAAGCACTCTGGGCACAAAGCCCCCTCCAGAATCAGTGGAGAGATACATCCACTACCTCAGTCCTTGGCAGGATGAAGCACTCTGGGCACAAAGCCCCCTCCAGAACCAGTGGAGACTGTTATCCACTTGAGAGACTGTGGTTTTGCAGTGGGCAACCCACCTACTGGAGAGACTTGAAAGACTGTGGCTTTACACTCCGCAGGATAAAGCAGTGGGCAACCCACCCACTGGAGAGACTTGAGAGACCGTGGCTTTGCACTCCCCAGGATAAAGCAGTGGGCAAACCACCCACTGGAGAGACTTGAGAGACTGTGGCTTTGCACTCCCCAGGATAAAGCAGTGGGCGACCCACCCACTGGAGAGACTTGAGAGACTGTGGATTTGCACTCCCCAGGATACATCAATGGGCATGGAGCCCCCTTGTGGAGCTGGCGTCGTGCACTCATCCGGCTGAGGTGCCCCCTTCCCATCCCCATGAGGTGCCTGTTTCATTTCGATCTGTTGCCCCAGCAGTGTTCTCTCCGTTTCGAGTCTGGAATCGAGTGTGGTCCTCGCCCATGCATTTTGGGCCCAGTGGTCCACGGACTATGAATGGTGCACTACCTGGACTTGAATAGTTGGTGTACATAATTGTTTATACTGTATTTAAAGTGTTGACTACTGGATTTTTATTGATTACAATCGTTACAATCATTTCCTTTTGTCATTGCGTTCTTCCAGGGGGTTGGGGGTCTAAATATAATGTTGTAGCATGTATTTGTGTGCAGGTTGTTGTGGGTGAGGGTGAGGGTGGGGGTGTTGCGTGTTGCGTGTGTGTGTCACTCTCTTTTTCCTCCCCCTCCCCTGTGTTGTAGGTGCAGTACTCACTGTGGCCGTTGTCGCCGCCGTCTTTCGTGCTCCTGGTAGAGGAGCAGGAATACTATCGCTGGAAGTATTTGCAGTTCTGGCTCCATGGCGTCCTGGTTCCCCGTGGGTCGTGTAGAGGTGAGTGTTTCCCCTTCCAAGTCCTGTTTCTGCCGTGCTTTTGTTCGCGTTGAATCCGCCCCGGAAAAGGTGGCGGATTGGTCTCTCATAATAGTGTGGGCGGTACATTGTCCTCCGCCTGTCTGTTGTCGGTGACCGCTGCTGTGTTTTTTCTACCGCCGTGGCGGTCGGGTTATTAAAGTGGCTGTCTATGTTGGCGGTTTCCGCCATGATCGTGATTCCATTTTTTTTAGCGCCGGCCTGTTGGCAGTCTTACCGCCGCTTTAACACCGAGGGTTGTAATGAGGGCCATAGTGTTTTATCTGCATTCAGACACAGTTGGGATTTACTCACAAAGATCTCCTTATCACAGTCCATCTATGAGCACCAATATAACCTTCTGAACTTTTTTATTTTTGCCAGTCATGTCAATGTGACCCTCCCGTGCAAAAATCCTGGGCCTAGGTCTCAGGGCAAATGGACAAGCCTCAACATCACCAATCATGATAATGCCATACTAATTAGTAACATTGTCTTTGATCCTACATAAAGGCTGTAAGTTTAACTCCAATAATTTTTCCTTTGGCCATCCCTTCACATCCCTTCAGTATACACTTCTCTGCCCTTGCATGCTTCAGAACCTCAAGCATTGCTTGCCTCTACTCATCGTTGGTTACTGCATACTTTGAATTTAGACAGTCTGCCATCAATGCTATAGCCACATCACTGCCATTATTCTGCTCACTTTCATAATCAAATTCACCTTGTGCAAGAGAAAGATATTCAGCAAGAATATACATTTTTCCCAATACGTGAGCAACAATAAACATGTTCTTTTGTAATTTATATGACAATGCTGAGATATACAGAGATACCTTGTCCGATCCTCCACTTTCCAATAAATTCACAAGTGATTTATAGTTAGTGTGAATCAAACATTTTCTTCCCCAAAAGAAAAGCTTAAAAGATGTTTACTGCCCACATGCAAGCCAATACTTCCTTTTCAATTATTTAATTTGGATGCAGATCCCCTATGGTTGCAAGAAGCAAATGCTATGACACTCTTTACCCAAGTGAGGACCAGGACGGTATCTAGGCCAGTTTGACTAGCAGCAACCATCACCACTGACCTCAATGATTTATCAAAACACTTTAAGGAAGGAGCAGCCTGCAGTTCACTTTTAATAAACTCAGGGCTGTTGAATTTTAAAAATAGCTACTTGGCCAAGAGATGGAATACCTCAGAAATCTCCTTATCCTGTAAAAACAATCCGCTTGCCCCTCTTGATGCAATGCAGTAAAGTGACTAATTATTGCAGTGTCCTGAATATATCAGAGCTCTGATAACAGTTTCTTTGACTAAGACAGGGTAAATATTTTCTCACAGTTTGGATTATGGGAAGGCTCTTATTTTGGGGAATAGCTGGTCCCTTAATGGCGGACCAGACCCAAAGTGCACAACTCTGTTGCCCTCGGGCATCCAATATAAACAGTTATCAATCCCAATACTAAAAAAAAGTTGAACAATTATTTAAAGTAAAGGCTTTACAATCCTTCAAATACTTTATTGAAGAAAAATTATTTCAACATTCTTGATTCACACCAAATGTCATTTCACACTTCAGAATTTGCCTGAATAGCCAGGGCCGACCCTGCTTGGCGCTTCCAAGATCAGGCGCATTCAGGAGAGGGCCATAGGCAATGAAAGCTGCTGTTTCAGTCCTCTTGTGCGCCGCCCTGATCCATGTGCACTGCACACAGGATAGCCCGTGGCCCTGCCGTGAATTTAGGCTACGATGGTAGGCAACGAAAGCAGACATTTCAGGCCTCTTGTACACCAGTGTGCGCAAACGAAAAAATAAAAAAATGAAGACTCACCTGGGTTCTCGTTGCCATCGGCCTTGCGCTCTGCTTTTCTCTGCCCTCTGCTCCTGGGCCCATTCCGGGTTGCAGGCAGAGAGAGGACTGGAATCCTCCTGCATCTGGAGCTGCTGGTGACAGTTCTAGTCCATCACCATCAGGATGAGACTGCGCACTGCAGCGCAAGCACAGATAATCTGCGATTGCGCTGTGTGGCCCATAACTGGGCTGCCGTGTGTACGCGGAGAGCTCTGCTCTTCTGGCGGGCTAGCAGAGTTTTTGGGTGCCAAAAACTCAGTTAGTTCCACCAGAGGAGCGGAGCTTGTTGCCCACCCCTAAAATCTACACCTTTGTAAGGATATTTACCTGCAGATGTACTTTTCTTATTTTCCTAATGAATCAGCCCACATACTGTTTTCTTGTTGCTCATAATTAGTTTACACTGATTCTCCATTATTCATTTTTATAAGTATTAATATGCATCAAATACGGTTTACTAAAATATGTCTCAGAGAAAATATATTTATAGTTACACAATAGTAAAGTAACACATTTTTACAAGTTGTAAATTTGTAGTGCCTTTCAAGTAAGCAATTACCAACTTGCGTTCGTGCTTTTGCTGTGTATTGATGTAAAATGAGAGATCATTCTTATAGCTAGCCTGAAATTGTTAGATGGTGCAAATATTTGTACAAATTTTTATACTGAAGCCACTGTTCATAATGGAACTTACTATCACTTAATTTTCTTAGGTAATGTATAGTAAAGACTTTGCATTAACAAATGATATGCAAGTTTGAAGAACTTATGCATGAAAATGAATTTTTGCCTTGGTGGTAGACACTCCTTTTTTACAAATCCAGACTGTGATACTGAAAATTTGCGGCCATTTAGTTTGTGCTGCAGGTAGTTTGGCCGACTTCTCCACTGGACAAAATAAACATTAATTATTTTTATCTCTGTCATCAAACAGTTTGTCCTGGGCACTTGGTGATCAGAATTACAAAGCCCTGTTACATCTAACTATGGTCACAACTTGGTTCCCGCTTGCAGTCTGTAACTTTCTTGGTCACTTTCCTCATTGGTTCAACTTTTGCGTAATAACTTTATATAAACTTTGTATGAAATTCCCAGATCCCTCTGAAAGATATTTTTGATAAACACATTTTTATTGTTTTTCGAACATATACAGAAAAGGAAAGAAAAACAGGTTCAAGTACAAGACAAGGACGCATGAAATTTGTACATCTTATCATTACTGTGGCATCATTGTTCGCCATCAACAGTACTGGGTTTCGGCAGCTCTTGTCCCTACAGTGTTCCTGTGAAACCTTATGTATCCTATTACGTATCTGGTTTATATCATTGATTCCAGCCATCCCCCTCATATCTTTCCGAATTTGTGTGGGCACCCTCTAGACTCAAATACCAGTCTCTGCTGATTGGCACACCATTCCACCCCTTTACTCCATTTTTGGATCGACGGGCCTTCTGAGGACGTCCACGCTGCGGCAATATCTCGCTTAGCGACCAACAATGCCGTAGCTGTCAGTGGTCGTTTAGCACGTGTTCCTCCCATTTCTTCCATTACCCCCAATAGGATTAGCTTAGCTGATTTTTGTATTTCTTGGCCCAGAGCCCTTCCTATATCCCGGGTCACCCCTTCCCAATATTTTTGTAGTTTTTGACAGGTCCATACCATGTGAAAGAAATCTGCTGGTTCATACGGGCATCTTGGGCATTTGGCAGACGGGCGGGCTCCTATTTTATGTAATTTGGATTGTGTTAAGTAGGCCCCATATAAATAGTTGAATTGTATCATGCGGAACCTTGCCGAGATTGCCAATACCTTGGGTGCCATCAAGGCTTCCCTCCATTCCGTTTCCTCTAGGGGTCCGACCCATGATTCCCACCTAGCCCTAAAAATGGCTAAGTTGTCGGGAGTGTTGTTGATTAAAGCTTTGTAAAGTTGAGAAATGCCTTTCCCCTCCATCTTTCCCATGAGCATTTTGGCCTCCAGTGGGTTAAAGTCTGTTATGGGGCCTGTGGTGGGCAAGTGGGTTCGCAGTGCGTGTCTTAGTTGAAGGTATCTAAAGAACTGTGTCTGGTTTAGTTGAAATTCTGTTTGTAGGTCTTGGAATTATTTCACGGCCCTCCCTTTCCATATGTCTCCAACTAGGGAAATGCCTATTTGGTCCCATGTTGCAAATCCCTCCAGCGTGGCTGAGGCAGACATCCATTTCCCTCTCCATAGCGGAGTCTGGAGGGTTATAACGGTATTCCAATGAGTGTGGCGCAGCGCAGCTCGCCAAGCCAAGAAGACCACTTTGGTTGTTTCCTCCATGTCGAGAGGAAGTGATGTTCCGTACAGTATGTCTAGAACCTGTGGAAACCCCAGGAGTGTCAATTCTGTCTTGTACGCCGGGTCATCCCATCCCCCATTAAACCAGTCATGGACCACTATCAATTGGGTAGCCAGGTAATATAGATAGGGGTCTGACGCACCAAGACCTCCGTCGTACATTCCTCTCTGGCAATATTGTACCGCTACTCGATGTCTATTGCCTCGCCATAGAAATCTTCCTGTGATGCCAAGAGTGGGGGATGAGGATGGGAACGTTTTGGAATATGTATAGGAGTCTCGGCAGGATCATCATTTTGTATAGGGCCACCCGCCCCATCCCATTCAAGGGGAGGGTTTGCCATCTCTGCATGTCCGTTTTGATCTTTGTTAGCAGTGGAGATACATTTTTGGCCCATGTTAATTCAGGTAGAAGGGTTACCCAAATCCCTAGGTATTTAAAACTTAATTTGCGTATGGGTATGGTACTCTGCCAACCGAAGCAATCACATGTGTTTGCTAGCGGGATCAGGATTGATTTGGCGGAGTTCATCCTGAGACCTGAGATTAGTTTATATTTCCTTAGAAGGCAAAGGCTCCTTGGACCCGTTATATTGGGCTCTTCCATATATAGCAGGGCTATCCTGTCTTCATGAGATGGACCCCATTTCCATCCTCGGTATACTGAGTCCGCTCTGATCATCTGGGCTAGAGGCTCAATGGCCAGGGTAAAGAAAAGAGGGGATAAGGGACATCCTTGTCGGGTAGCTCTACGGATGTCGAACCTGTGGGATATGGTCCCATTAACCTGTACACAGGCTGTAGGGTTAGTGTATAGTGCTTTAATTAGGTGGCAAAATTGTTTTCCCATTCCCGCCCATCGGAGCACCAGCAGAAGGAATCCCCAGTCCACCGAATCAAAAGCCTTTTCAAAATCTATGAGCAGGAGGGCCAGGCTGCAGGGCAACCGGCGCGTTTCTGCCAAGGCTACATGTAACCGGCAGATACAATGTTGTGTGCTGCGGGTTGCCATGAACACACATTGGTCAGGATGGATTAGCTGCGTCAGGACCTTTTTAATGCGAGTGGCAAGGATAGAGGCGAAAATTTAAATTTCTGTGTTAATCAATGATATTGGTCTGTAATCCGTGCGGTGGGGCGATTGGGGCTGGGTTTTGGGGAGCACCACGATCATGGCTGTATCTAGTTCCAAAGGAAAGGAACCCATCAGGACCGGGCGTCTTGCCAGCGTTTAATGTCGAGATCGCCGTCCCAATTTCTTCCTCACTAATGGGTTCCTCTAAAAGCTGTGCTTCCACCATAGGTAACTGTGGGAGGGGGATCTCGTCAAGTAGTTGACGTGTTTGGTGTAAGTCTATTTGTGCAGATGCTTGGTACAGTGTATAATAGTAGTTGTCGAAAGCATTCGCGATTTCAGTATGATCCGTAACCAGAGCCCCACCCCCATCATAAATTTCGGGGACGATCCTGGAGGCCTGATCCCGGGAGACCAACCAATACAGCATCTTCCCAGTCTTGTCCCCCCAGCCATATATCCTTCCGGTGCTGGCCCTCCATAAGTGTTTCGCGGCTTCCAGAGATTGACCCCATATCTCCTCACGGATTAGGAGGAGTTGTCGCGTCAGTTTCTGGCTTGGGTTTATTACGTTGTCTCTTTCGAGGTTTATTGCTCGGAGCTCTAGTTGTGAGATATGTAGCGTTTTGCACGTTCCTGAATACGTATCAGATTTTTGGCTATACCTCGTAATACCGCCTTCCTGCTGTCCATAGAGTGCCCTCCGAGGTTACCGAACCTTCATTTAGATGGAAGTATTCTGCTTTGGCCTGGCGTATTTGTTCTTTAAAGTATTCATCTTGGATGTACCATGCGTTTAGCCGCCACATGGGGCGACACCGGGGGCGGGCCGGGCCTAGTATGAGCCGGAGAGGGGCATGGTCAGAGATTCCTCTTGCAAGAATCTCAATGTGTGAGAGGTTTGTACAGTAAGTGCTCAGAAGAAGCATCAGGTCTATTCTGGATTGGGAGCCATGGGCTGCTGTGGTGTGGGTGAATTGTCTCTGCCTCGGATGCCAAATCCGCCATGTGTCACATAATCCCGTGGCAAATAACCACCCCTTAATTACGGTTGCCAGTGTACGTCTATATGTGGTGAGTGGGCCATCTACATCTAAGGTCGGATCCGGGGTTGCATTGAAGTCACCGCCTAGTATAGTGTGTCCAGGGGGTAAGTCAGAAAGCAGTTTTGTGAGTGCCTGGAGGATTTAACTAACAAGGGGGGGACGTAGATACTTATTAAAGTAAATATGTTCCCTTCTACTTTACCAATAATGGCTACAAACCGCCCCTGCTGGTCTCTCCGTACTTGGATGTGTGTCATAGGGAATGTACGATGTAGTAAGATGGCTACTCCTCGCGATCCACGTGTGTATCCCGCATGATACACTATATCGAACCCCCTATGATTCAGGAATGGGCATCTGTCCCCTAGAAGGTGGGTTTCCTGCAACATAAGTATTTCTAGATGGTGTCTATGTATGAAGGTGAATACTGCGGTACGTTTAATTTTGTCTAGGAGCCCATTGATGTTCCATGACATAATTTGTACTTGATTCATGGGGGGTGTGTGATTGTATGTGGAATTGTACAATTGTTGAGCCAACCTTTAGCTACTAGCTTGTACGACTCTTTGGGACTCATCTCTCGAGCTTCCCTTTGCCGGTCCCCAGGCTCTATCATATCTGTCAGATCATTAAGCATCCTGTCCTGTGTCTTGATTAAAAGGAAATATGAACCTGGCCTTTGCATACCGATTCTAACATTGGCCTTTAGAACGAGGCCGAGACCCCTTTGCCCCCCAACTCCCTCCCCACCCCATACTTCCCCCCAGAAGCATCTGTCGCCCATATTTATAACCCCTCACTTCTAGAACTGGTGAGGTGGCTTTCGAGTAGTGAGGCTGTGGTATCGGTGGAGGTGGACCCCTCCCTAACATCGGATCTTGCATAAGTGTATAATATTCGATGTGTGATCAAGTTAGACAACGCTTCTGTTTCTGTGTTCATTGTCTTACGTCTGTCTCAGAATAAGTACCACCCCTGCAGTCACAGAATAGGACTACGGGGCAGGTCTGAGTCATCTTGTGTCTTCAACTGGACCCCAGTTGTGTCTTGTGGCTTTAGGCCTGTCAGGGTGGCTCTGGAATTCTCTTTCGAATGTGGGTGTCCGGGTTCTGATCGATGGGCTCCCGGAGGGGAGACTGAGCCGGATCTATGTCTTCCTCTTCGTTTCCGAGAGCACGTGCGCTGGCTGCGCATCGATTGTTGCCCCCTTGGGTTAGCCGGCGCTGTCTTAAGCGGTGGCCACGATCTTGTCCTGGGCATGTCTAGTGGGGTTTCTTCCGTTAGCCAGGTCCACGCCGCGGTCGGCTTCTCAAATAAGTAGGTTTTGTTATTATAAATCACCCGGAGTCTTGCTGGGAAGAAGAGACAGTACTGGATGTCCATTGATCTAAGTTTTTGTTTCACTTCCATGAACGAGCGGCGTTCTTGCTGTACTTCTAGTGTGTAATCCGGCAAAAGGAGTACCTTCGTTCGATTGCAGAGGATGCTTTCCTTGGAACGAGCCTCTTGCAGGATCAGGTCTCTGTCTTTGATGTTGAACAGGCAGATTATTACTGGCCTGGGTGGGGAGCCGGGTGGAGGTCTCGCACGCAGCGACCTATGGGCTTGTTCGATTGTGAACCATGGCGTGAGGTGTTCTGTCGGCACCCAGGACCGGAACCGTTCCTCCAGGAATGTACCTAACGATGATTCTGCAGTGGCCTCGGGAAGACCCACCAGACGAAGATTGTTACGACGAGATCTATTCTCGGCATCTTCAGCCCTCCTGTGTAGATCTGAGGTGCGTTTGGTCAGCATTGAAATTTGGGTTTTTAGAGTTGTTATTTCATCTTCTGCTGTGGAGATTCTTGACTCGGCCTCTGTGATTCGGGAAACTGCATTGCAGAGGTCTTGCCGGATCAGGGCGACATCCACTCCAACCTCCCCTATTTTTGATTCGATTGTTGATTGGGAGGCCTGAATCGCCTGTAGGATCGCCGCCAGATTGCTGGACAATGTGTGTGGGTTATTATCGCCTTTGTGGTTGGGTCGTCTGACCGTGAACCCACCGTCCCCGTGGTGAATTGGTCCATCCGGGTTTGTGCCGTTGTTTGTTTGATCGCCTTGTCTTTGCCCATGTTGATGGGTACGGTTTTAGCCTCTCTAGGGTTGCAGTGGACAGTCAATTTCGTTCTGCCCTATTGTAGGGCCTGATGGGAGATCTCTAGGGGTCTGGTCTGGTTCCCCTTGTGGTATTTCTTAGTTTATGAGTCTGTTAGATAGTTCAGGGGGTATTTGGGGGGATGCGGTGCTGCAGAGTCTATTTCCACTTACTGTTTTGTTTTGTTGTTGTTCCCTTTTGTGACCCTTACCCTGGCGGTGTTTTGTTCATTCGGTATGGTCCTGGGTCTTCTCCCCTGTAAGGCTGGTAAGGATGCCTGGCGTCCGGAGGAGGGTGGTCAGCAATTGAAAAAAGGGTGAAAAGGAGGCACTCCTTGTGGTCCCTTACGTGCCACCCCCAGGCCGCACCCAGCCGTGGTCGACGAGGCCCTTTCCCGTTCACGGGCCCGGAAGGTCCACGTTCACATCTCGGTAACCCACCGCTTGTCCCAGCACACGTTTGTGATTGTTGCTTGTCTGCTTTTACCTCCCCTCAAGTCGATGTGTTGTTTAGGCCCCGGATTGCACGGTTGTGGTTGCTGCTTGTCTGCTTTTACCTCACCTCGAGGCAATGTGTTGTTGAGGCCCCGGATTGCAGCCTGCCCCTGGCTCCGGGTTCCAAATTCTTGTGCTCCGTCCGGGGGGCCCCCCGCCACGGAGTCTCCGGTCCCGGGGGGGAGAGAGAACAAACCCGCCGGTTCAGCTTTCTGGCCAATCACACCCCAGAGGGCCAAACACCCCGGTCCTGCGTCTCGGCCCGCAGCAGCCCCGGCAGGGGCGTCTGTGTCCTGGCGAGCCCCGGTCCGCTCAGGTGGTCTCCCCAGCGTTCTCCAGTCCTCCTCTTATTATCGGGACCCGGGTCCGCCAGGTCCTGCAACTGTGGCGGCCCATGGAGCGCCCCTAACCCCTTCCCAGCCCTCGGCCATCACGGAGAAGGAGGGGAAAAACCAGGGTGGGGGGGCCAGGGAATCGCGCCGGCCCAGGCCTACCTCGGTCTCCTCCAGTCACAGCGGCCCGGCCGTGGCCAGCACGTCCTCTGCTTCGGGGTCCGCGGCCCCGCCTCCAGGCCACCCGGGACACCGCCTCCACTCCACCGCAGCGGGCCGCACCTCAGATCCGTCTCCCAGCCGCCATCTTGACCTGGGGGAGCCGCGGCAAAACTCCGATCAGCTAAAACCTCAGCCTCACGGGGTCGAGAGGGCCGGCAACTCACCACACGGGACGGGGCAGGATAAAGGAACTCAGTTGAAGCGTTCATGATGTTGATGTGCACAGATAATGATTTTATGAGAGGCGGATGACAGAGGGGTCCTGAGCACTACGAAAGTGCGACCGCCATCTTGACGCCTTGGTCACGCCCCCCCCCCCCGAAAGATATTAATTCTAAATAAGGTAGATGGTGGGGGTGATTTCATTATAGTAAATACCAAAGATGGTTTAGAGCGAAAGTTGTTCACACCAAAACCTTCCCTTACGTATTCTGAACTTATTTTCATATTTTTACATGTTCTATGCCAAAACTCAAATATCTGTGTTTCCCTCAAACTCTTGCATAAATCATACTCTTCCATTGGCAAACTGTAAATCAAAATGATTTCCTGGAAAGCACACACACACCCTATTTCATCTGCTAGCCTGTTGATAACTCTTTGTAAAACTGCTTAGGCACACCTTAATCTGAAATCATTCAGGAATGCTGCATATCTTCTAGAATCTTTGTGTAAGTTGAACTGATGGTAGGCAGAACTGAAGTCTAGTCTTGTGAAGATGTTCATCTTTTCTAAAGTCATAACCATTTTTAGAATCAAAGGTAACGGTTGGGAGTTGACCACAAAGTGCCAATATAATTTCCATTGAGTCGATGAAAAGTCTTATTTGGCCAGTCTTATTTGTTGCTATCTACACATTTGACAACCACTGAAATGCACTGACAGGTTCAATAACTAATAAAACACACCTCTTGTCCAGAACATTTCTCACCTCTTTGCACACAGATAAAGGTACATTGCACATCTTTTGTTTAGCTGGTTGTGCTTTTTGCTCTAGGATAATTTGGTTTATTGGAGTCCCTTTTGGCACACCAGTTATTGTTTGAAAATGTATATTCCAGTGGTGTAACGAAACTTGAGGGGCCCCTGCAAAGTACAGTAAGGGAGCTCCCTCCAGACGTATTCAGGAGCTCCCAGGCCCGGGAACTGTATAGCGGGGGCCCCCTGGAGCACAGGGGCACCCCATACCACAACGGCTGCAGGGGCCTTTTATACACCACTGGTAAATTCTTATAGTATTGCTATTTGATCTTCTTGTTGTATACTGAGCACTACAATGCCTTGCATCGGTTACGTAGCATTCATAGGTTCTGTTGTTCTAACTGACTGCAAGCACAGGACCAGGGAAAAGATGGCAAGGAACAGGAAGGCAGCACTGCAGACTGGTGGTGGGAGTCCAGCACACCAGGAGGCGCTAGACCACATGGAGGAGAAGGTGGCAGCTGTCATCCCTGAGGAGGTTATCACAGGGATTCAAGGGCAGGACAGCGCAGACTACCAGGAAACAACACAGATGCAGGGTAAGTCGCATGGGGAATGAAAATGCCTAATTGTTAACTGCAAGCGGGGGGGATATACCTACTACACAATGCACGTAAGCCATGATAATCAGGTAGTGGAAAGGGCAAAGGGGCATGGCAGGGGGGCATGGGCTGTGCTGGGCAAACCTGGGGCACAGCACATTACTACACCAACAATCTTTGCATGGGGAATGCTGCCATGCCAAAGATGTTGGAAAAGCAGAGCCAGTCCAGGAGGCTAGGGTACAACATAAAACTGGAATGCTGTCACACGACAGCTGGTATTGTTGCTACATGAACTAGGGCTCAATTAACTGTCTCAGGCCATATCCGCAAGTGGAATTTAATATTAACAACAGTTGCCACTACCACCTCTGCTGTTTGTGCAGGTCAAGTAGCTAATGGCAGTTACGTGCCCATGGATCAAATACACCCAAATAAGAGGGTTCAGGATGGCGATGTTATCAATCCCCTGTAATCAATACAAATTTGCTAATCCTGTCAAATGTTCATGTCCATAGTCGCTACAAACATCAGCCATTGTCATAAACATTATGAGGTATACAGCAGTACTGTCATACACATGCTGCACATGTCAGGGTCTACCCTCTGCCTGGGTCACAATAGCTGCAATGCCACCATGCAACATCCCACCTGTCATAGTGCTAAGACAATAGCATTGAGGGGGAGGACATATGTTTCCGGCTAGTGAAACACTCCCGCACAGTCAAAAGAGGAAATGGAACACTGCTGGGCCCATCAGTGCAATCCTATGTAGCACACATTCCCCATCATCAACATTACACACTACCAATGCTGACACCTGTATTGTGCCATGCCAATGCTATACATAGTATATGCTAGGTCTCAGCAACATATAGCTGGATGTGAAATATCTGAGACTGGGTCAGTTCCAGATCGTTAATTGTGGTGCAAGTGCTATTAGAACACCCACAGCCAGTACAAGGCCACACCATGATAATAGAAGTAGACAGAGGGTTGAGTTGTACAAGAAGGTGTCAACATACAATTTGGGCAGAACCTACACCTAGAGGATGTGACGCAGACCATTCCCCAAACTGCTCACACTACATGTGACATGCAGGTGGGTCATAGGCCTGGGAGAATGCTAATCTTAATGACAGGAACAATGAACAGGAACCAAGATCACAATGTGCAACTAATAGGAAGTCAGGAACGTCACATTACAAATGCCGCAACACAGACACACTAATTGTACAATATTTCATTGCAGAGGACGATGGCTCTCCTGGGGATATGCCTATCCTGGACTTCCCTGATGACATGGATGACGAGCTGACAAACATCAGCCAGCAGATCCTCCAAGATGTCCTCGGAACCCTCCAGACCCCACCTTCAGTTGCAAGGAGGAGCACAGAAGTAGCAGCCATCACAGAGGAGCCACCCACCACCCCAATTGTACGACCTGCCAGCTCCAACCCAGCTGAGGACTCTGATGACACTGGCACCAGCTTTGAGAGGACTGTGGTTGGAGTACAGCGGGAGCTGGCCAAGGAGGTGCGGGTGGGGATGCAAAATATGGCAGCCAGCCTAGAGGCGGTGCGTTCGTGCATGATGTCATCTACGGAACAGGCAGCAGCCATGCAAGGGCAAACATCTACCTTGCAAGAACTCCAACAAAGTGTGAAGGAAATCAACACAGCAGTAAGGGAGTTGACACAACACCTTGCACACCAAACCTTTCAATGCGTGCACAAATGCAATATTGACCCCCTCAGGGCCGACCTGGCTGCCTACCACAGTGATGTAGCTGCTATACTTAAGAACCAGCAGTTCCTCCTTGCTACAGTTGGCAGCTACCGGGATTTCTGACTCCACGTCTTCAAACCCTGAAGTGTGTGTTACCCCTTCAAACCCACCACCACCAAGGGCAGAGAAGACGACACACACATCAGAAGATGAAGACGTGGAACAGATCACCTTCACCCGTAAGAGTGCTCAGTAGCACTAGTCCATGCCAAATGGGCACTTATAACCAAGGTCCCGTGCTTCGTAACATGCCAGTCTTGCAACAGCTGCTCACAAGCACTGTTTTCCAGCCCTCTGTTTACCTTGACACTATGCTCTGTGATTGTCTCTCACTACCTCATTGGCAATTCATGTTCCTCTGCACTGTATGACACTTCACCCCAGCATGTCCAATGACATGTCCTTTGCAACTTGTGTAGTATCACAATAGAAGGCGTTACACTAATGGACTCACAATCCTGGACTATGTAAATATTGCACTACAGCACTTTAAAATAAATAGCACTTACACAACCACTTTGTAATGTGACACATCAACCGTGAGGGAGATCAGTGATGTTTGCCTCATGTCAATGCCCATAGAATGTCAATACAATTGCCTTGAAAGATTGTGGGCTGCTAACTATGTACTGGGGTCTGGATTGTACCATCAGCTGCCCTTCCCGGGGGTTAATTCTGAAGTAAATAGACAAATTACAGTATAATGCTGTGTTGGACAGAAAAAGTCTGCTTCAAGGGATGTCAAAGCAGAAAATCAATGTCTTCAAATTTTTCTTCTAGACAATATTTAGGTATGTGACATTTGATTCTAAAATTTCCTCACACACACACCATACATCAGAAATGGATGTGTACAAGTGTACGGACAAATAAGTAACCTGGCAGTGAAATGGAAGAAATGATAGGTATGAGTCATGTATACTATTCTACATAAGATTACCCCATCACTCACCTTATCAGGGTTCACATGAACATCAGGCTGCAGGCAGACGTACCACAGTGTCCTCAATACAAAATCTGGTCAGAAAGTATGACAGATTTAAAACATACATCCAAACTGAACAACACATTGGGAACCATTGGAACCTTGAGTGGTGGGTGCAATAGATGGCAGATGCATGGAGAAGTAGCTTAATGTGACAGCTCAATTGGGATTTGGATACAGGATGGCACACAAATGCAAATACTAAATTGACACTGTTCACCCATGCCAAGGCTCTGATTCCCAAGCATATGACACATACTGTAAAGGAGTACCTAAGTATTTATTTAACTGTAAAAATAGATTGCAATAACTATAACTATTGGAAACACCTTAACTAACCTAACCTATCCTAACTACACATTACCCACAACTGGCCCTAACTACCCTAAGATAAATTTAATTATCACATTTAACTAAATACTCTAAACATCAACCCCCCACCCCCTTATATGACGGGAAACATGGAGGACAACATATACTAACCTAAACACGTACTATCTTATCCTAAACAATTATATATTTTTGGGGTTTTGTAATTTTTTTGTTTTGTTTTTTTAAACATTTTTTTTTACACAAAAACCCCAACATCATCAAACAAAAAATACACATGTAAAAATATCATACCCTCCACCCCCAACCCACTTACACTAACTAAACTAACAACCTATTCTAACCTAACACTAAGCCCCCTAAACCCACTAAATATAAGAACCAGGAAAGAGGAGGGAGGGAATCATGGCTGAGGGTCACATTGTCACAAGTTTGCCCTCCACAGGATCTTCTTTATCCCACGCAGTCTCCTGTTGATCTGGGACACCTCCTGCTGCAGCCTATCCAGTCTGCGCAACATCCATTGCATGTCATTTTGCATGTCACGAAATTCCACATTGTCAATGACTGCAGCAGGGATGGTCTGTGTGGCAGTAGTGGAGGGTTGTGCAGTTGCAGGTGCCATGCTTGGAGGTGGAGGTGCAGGGTCTGCTGTCAGTGGTCCAGGAACAGATGATGTTGACGGACCTGCAGTGGTGGCTGTCATCCTTGGTGCCACTTGGGTTGGCATGGTGGTGCTGGTGGTAGCGACTGTTGTGGACAGGGATGGGCCCCCATGGGCAAATGCCCTCCACACCCCTGTAGCTCTCTCATGGCGATAACGCTGAGCCATGTGGCGGAACCCAGACTCAACATCCAGAATGTGGCGGTAACGCATCGACCTCCTCTGGAACTGAATGGCATCCATATTGGCTGCTGTTAAAAAAGAGAAAGCCAAACATTAGTTATATCATTGTGTGATACAGCTACTGATGATATTCAAAAATACATCAAATTTACCTTAAACAGGCCAAATCAGAGCACAGATCACAGATTCTCCCTGAGGAAGTACATGCCAACGCAGCCTACACATGTCCTATCTAACAGCACAGCTATGCTCAAAAAGCTGTGTACCTACTTAAATGATCTAAGCATCATTGTTCTGCCATTAGTCACATAACAAATGCTGCACATCCCCCACATGTGACAGGCCAACTAATGACTACCTTCTGGATGACAATCAAGGGCCACAAGATCTGTGATTTGTAAATGGAATTGCCAGGATGGTATGCAGTTGCTAATCATGAGTGGGTATCCTAGGTTGGAACAAATTAATTTCAGAATTACATGTCTCTGTACTACACCTGGATCCTCACACCTAGGTACACATAATTCATAACCCTAAGCCTGTGCCTCGGGGGGGATGGACAAGCAACACATACTTTCAAACATCAAGGAGAGCCAGGAAGCTTTGGACAGCCGTCCATGGGTTTAGTCAGTCCACCACAGGTAAGGAGGGTGTCCAACTAGGATAGACACAAACATTATACAATCCCATCCACATTTATGTTCCTAATTGCGGACAATTGTCAACATCATTTGATACCACCAATACCTGTCCTACAACAAGCACATAGATGCAAGCACCCATCTGCGCATGAGCTGCATGCACACCTATGACATTGTACTCAAGTGCCACATAAACGTAGCACAACATGTGGAGCTAGATGCTGCTAGGAAGTCAAACATACAGTCTAACATGTTCATTAGTGAACAGGGAAGCTCAAGTCTGTGGGTAATACTTCGGCATCCCTACTCTCTGTGAATCAGGGTATGACTTGCTGACTAACTCATGAAAATGCCTCTCTCCAAGTTTTTCATTACAAGAAATGTAACAACAAATGTCCCCCTAGTCACATGGCCATGCCTACAGGGCTGCACTACAATCCCAAAATATGACTCTACGCCACTGACTGTCCAAATCAAATATGAAAAAACAAGTCAAACTCCAGTCAAGTCACATATCAGATCATGTGCCAGCACATCATACCTTGCTATGTGTCCAACACATAGGAGTCAATCACACAACAGCTGCAAACACAACACAGAACTGAAATATCAACACTTACTGGATATGCCTGGGCCCGCAAATCGAGCCACTTCTCCAATTGTGTAGGGGGCAGGTCCACTTGTAAAGAATGGAAGGGTGAAATGTGCTCAATGTCTGTGCACTGTACAACACTTTGAAGAAAACATTACTGTGTGTGACATTATATTTGAAAGTCTAGCCCCTCAGGCATGATGACACTCCAACAGACATACCACTGCAAACATGTATAGACCCGGTCACTCCAGTGAGTGATACACACACATATGCACACATGCAGTGGCCCTAACAAACATGATTCATCAATTGGTTGCAGATTCATTTATAGAGTGTACTCCATTTCTTCATTTGTTGTTATGAGAGAGATGCAAAGCCACATTCCTGGTGCACTGCAATACCAGTCACTCAGGTATTGTGGCTTGTGCATCAAGGGACAATCAGTTACTGTGTGATGCTCATGTGGGTTGAGTTTAGCTCATGAATTTTTATGCTTTCTATGATCCCTTACATGTGGGCCTGTGTTGTGCGTAGGTTACATATGCTACATTGACAGTGTAGCCTGAGTCAGATATGCCCCCTATGACACCATAATGGCAGGGATCCTGTGCGTTACTTGATGACAATCTGACGCTAAATATGGATTGGCCATTTATTTAAATTAATACATTAAAGAAATATATGCTGACACTGTAAATTTTGGTCATCCATGACAGAATGCATGGACACAGGTGTAGTCATTGCACCCGAAATGTGTCACTCATTGCCCTGTGTACCCATATCGAGTATTGTAGGAGGCTGGACTGGCTTGTAGTGAGTACCAAGGGGTACTTGCACCTTGCACCAGGCCCAGTTATCCCTTATTAGTGTATAGGGTGTCTAGCAGCTTAGGCTGATAGATAATGGTAGCTTAGCAGAGCAGCTTAGGCTGAAATAGGAGACGTGTGAAGCTACTACAGTACCACAAGTGTCACTTGCACAATATCATAAGAAAACACAATACACAGTTATACTAACAATAAAGGTACTTTATTTTTATGACAATATGCCAAAGTATCTTAGAGTGTATCCTCAGTGAGAAGATAGGAAATATACACAAGATATATATACACAATAGCAAAAATATGCAGTATAGTCTTAGAAAACAGTGCAAACAATGTATAGTTACAATAGGATGCAATGGGGAAACATAGGGATAGGGGCAACACAAACCATATACTCCAAAAGTGGAATGCGAACCACGAATGGACCCCAAACCTATGTGACCTTGTAGAGGGTCGCTGGGACTATTAGAAAATAGTGAGAGTTAGAAAAATAACCCTCCCCAAGACCCTGAAAAGTGAGTGCAAAGTGCACTAAAGTTCCCCTAAGGACAAAGAAGTCGTGTTAGAGGAATAATGCAAGAAAGACACAAACCAACAATGCAACAACTGTGGATTTCCAATATAGGGTACCTGTGGAACAAGGAGACCAAGTCCAAAAGTCACAAGCAAGTCGGAGATGGGCAGATGCCCAGGAAATGCCAGCTGCGGGTGCAAAGAAGCTTCTACTGGACAGAAGAAGCTGCGGTTTCTGCAGGAACGCAAAAGGCTAGAGACTTCCCCTTTGGAGGACGGATTTCCCTCGCCTTGTAGAGTCGTGCAGAAGTGTTTTCCCGCCGAAAGAATGCCAACAAGCTTTGCTAGCTGCAAATCGTGCGGTTAGCGTTTTTGGTTGCTGCTGTGGCCCAGGAGGGATCAGGAGGTCGCAAATTGGACCAGGAGGTAGAAGGGACGTCGAGCAAGACAAGGAGCCCTCTTAGCAGCAGGTAGCACCCGGAGAAGTGCCAGAAACAGGCACTACAAGGATGCGTGAAATGGTGCTCACCCGAAGTCGCACAAAAAAGTCCCACGTCGCCGGAGAACAACTTAGGAGGTCGTGCAATGCAGGTTAGAGTGCCGTGGACCCAGGCTGGACTGTGCACAAAGGATTTCTGCCGGAAGTGCACGGAGGCCGGAGTAGCTGCAAAAGTCGCGGTTCCCAGCAATGCAGTCTAGCGAGGTGAGGCAAGGACTTACCTCCACCAAACTTGGACTGAAGAGTCACTGGACTGTGGAGGCCACTTGGACAGAGTTGCTGGATTCGAGGGACCTCGCTCGTTGTGCTGAGAGGAGACCCAAGGGCCCGGTAATGCAGCTTTTTGGTGCCTGCGGTTGCAGGGGGAAGATTCAGTCGACCCACGGGAGATTTCTTTGGAGCTTCTAGTGCAGAGAGGAGGCCGACTACTCCCACAGCATGCACCACCAGGAAAACAGTTGAGAAGGCGGCAGGATCAGCGTTACAGAGTTGCAGTAGTCGTCTTTGCTACTATGTTGCAGTTTTGCAGGCTTCCAGCGCGGTCAGCAGTCGATTCCTTGGCAGAAGGTGAAGAGAGAGATGCAGAGGAACTCGGATGAGCTCTTGCATTCGTTATCTAAAGTTTCCCCAGAGACAGAGACCCTAAATAGCCAGAAAAGAGGGTTTGGCTACTTAGGAGAGAGGATAGGCTAGCAACACCTGAAGGAGTCTATCATAAGGAGTCTCTGACGTCTCCTGGTGGCAATGGCCACTCAGAGCAGTCCAGTGTGCCAGCAGCACCTCTGTTTCCAAGATGGCAGAGGTCTGGAGCACACTGGAGGAGCTCTGGACACCTCCCAGGGGAGGTGCAGGTCAGGGGAGTGGTCACTCCCCTTTCCTTTGTCCAGTTTCGCGCCAGAGCAGGGCTAAGGGGTCCCCTGAACCGGTGTAGACTGGCTTATGCAGAATTGGGCACATCTGTGCCCAAGAAAGCATTTCCAGAGGCTGGGGGAGGCTACTCCTCCCATGCCTTCACACCATTTTCTAAAGGGAGAGGGTGTCACACCCTCTCTCAGAGGACGTTCTTTGTTCTGCCATCCTGGGCCAGGCCTGGCTGGACCCCAGGAGGGCAGATGCCTGTCTGAGGGGTTGGCAGCAGCAGCAGCTGCAGTGAAACCCCAGGAAGGGCAGTTTGGCAGTACCAGGGTCTGTGCTACAGACCACTGGGATCATGGGATTGTGCCAACTATGCCAGGATGGCATAGAGGGGGCAATTCCATGATCATAGACATGTTACATGGCCATATTCGGAGTTACCATTGTGAAGCTACATATAGGTAGTGACCTATATGTAGTGCACGCGTGTAATGGTGTCCCCGCACTCACAAAGTTCAGGGAATTGGCTCTGAACAATGTGGGGACACCTTGGCTAGTGCCAGGGTGCCCTCACACTAAGTAACTTTGCACCTAACCTTTACCAGGTAGAGGTTAGACATATAGGTGACTTATAAGTTACTTAAGTGCAGTGTAAAATGGCTGTGAAATAACGTGGATGTTATTTCACTCAGGCTGCAGTGGCAGGCCTGTGTAAGAATTGTCAGAGCTCCCTATGGGTGGCAAAAGAAATGCTGCAGCCCATAGGGATCTCCTGGAACCCCAATACCCTGGGTACCTCAGTACCATATACTAGGGAATTATAAGGGTGTTCCAGTAAGCCAATGTAAATTGGTAAAATGGTCACTAGCCTGTTAGTGACAATTTGGAAAGAAATGAGAGAGCATAACCACTGAGGTTCTGATTAGCAGAGCCTCAGTGAGACAGTTAGTCACTACACAGGTAACACATTCAGGCACACTTATGAGCACTGGGGCCCTGGGTTACCAGGGTCCCAGTGACACATACAACTAAAACAACATATATACAGTGAAAAATGGGGGTAACATGCCAGGCAAGATGGTACTTTCCTACACAACCCCCCCCCCCAAACGAAGGACAATAAGACTAGCCATGACCTGATGAGTCTTCATTGTCTAAGTGGAAATATCTGGAGAGTCCATCTGCATTGGAGTGGCTACTCCCAGGTCTATGTTCCACTGTATAGTCCATTCCCTGTAGGGATATGGACCACCTCAACAATTTAGGATTTTCACCTTTCATTTGTTTTAGCCAAAGTAGAGGTTTGTGGTCTGTCTGAACAATGAAGTGAGTGCCAAACAGGTATGGCCTCAACTTCTTCAGAGCCCAGACCACAGCAAAGGCCTCCCTCTCTATGGCAGACCCACGCTTTTCTCTAGGGATCAACCTCCTACTAATAAAAGCAACAGGTTGATCCTGGCCCTCAGAATTAAGTTGTGATAGGACTGCCCCTTCTCCTAATTCAGATGCATCAGTTTGGACATAGAATTTTTTAGAGTAACAAGGGCTTTTCAGGACAGGTGCAGAGCACATGGCCTGCTTCAGCTCCTCAAAAGCTTTCTGACAGTTTGCTGTCCATAATACCTTTTTAGGCATCTTTTTGGATGTGAGGTCATTAAGAGGGGCTGCAATGGAGCCATAGTTCTTAATGAACCTCCTGTAATACCCAGTGAGGCCTAGGAAGGCTCTCACCTGAGTCTGAGTGGTAGGGGGAACCCAATCAATAATTGTTTGGATTTTCCCCTGAAGTGGTGCAATCTGTTCCCCACCAACAAGGTGTCCCAGATAAACCACCTTCCCCTGCCCTATCTGGCACTTTGAAGCCTTGATAGTGAGGCCTGCCTTCTGCAGGGCCTCCAAAACTTTCCATAGGTGGACCAGGTGATCATCCCAGCTGGAGCTAAAGACAGCTATATCGTCCAAATATGCTGCACTGAAAGCTTCCAGCCCTTGCAGGACTGTGTTCACCAACCTTTGAAAAGTGGCAGGTGCATTTTTCAAACCAAAAGGCATTACAGTAAACTGGTAATGGCCTCCAATGGTAGAAAATGCAGTCTTAGGTTTAGCATCTTCTGACAATTTGATCTGCCAATACTCTGCAGTCAAATCAAAAGTGCTTAGATACTTGGCAGATGCCAGTGTATCTATGAGCTCATCTGCCCTGGGTATAGGGTGAGCATCAGTTTTGGTTACCAAGTTGAGACCTCTATAGTCTACACAAAACCGCATTTCCTTCTTTCCATCTTTGGAATGGGGTTTTGGTACAAGTACCACAGGAGAAGCCCATGGACTTTCAGAGTGCTCAACCACTCCTAGTTCTAACATTTTCTGGACCTCTTGCTTTATGCAGTCCCTGACATGGTCAGGCTGCCTATAGATCTTACTTTTGACAGGTAAACTGTCTCCAGTATCTATGGTGTGCTCACACCAAGAAGTGGTACCTGGCACAGTAGAGAAGAGTTCAGAGAATTGATCTAGGAGATTTATGCAATGGTCTTTCTGCTCAGCAGTAAGACAATCAGCCAAAACTACACCTTCCACAAGAGCATCTTGTTCTGTGGAAGAGAAGAGATCAGGTAGAGGATCACTGTCTTCTTCCTGTCCCTCATCAGTTGCCATGAGCAGGGTGAGATCAGCCCTGTCATAGTAGGGTTTCAGGCGGTTGACATGGAGCACCCTAAGAGGACTCCTGGCAGTGCCTAAGTCAACTAAATAGGTGACTTCTCCCTTCTTTTCAACAATTGTGTGGGGTCCACTCCATTTATCTTGGAGTGCTCTTGGGGCCACAGGCTCCAAGACCCACACTTTCTGCCCTGGTTGGTACTGAACCAAAACAGCCTTCTGATCATGCCATTGCTTCTGGAGCTCTTGGCTGGCCTGAAGGTTTTTGCTGGCCTTTTTCATGTACTCAGCCATCCTTGATCTGAGGCCAAGTACATAATCCACAATATCCTGCTTAGGAGCTTTTAAAGGTTGTTCCCAACCCTCCTTTACAAGTGTGAGTGGACCCCTAACAGGGTGTCCAAAAAGAAGTTCAAAGGGGCTGAAGCCCACTCCTTTCTGGGGTACCTCCCTGTAGGCAAAAAGGAGGCATGGTAGAAGGATATCCCATCTCCTGCGGAGTTTTTCAGGGAGACCCATAATCATGCCTTTGAGAGTTTTATTAAATCTCTCAACCAGTCCATTTGTTTGTGGATGATAGGGTGTTGTGAACTTGTAAGTTACACCACACTCCTTCCACATGGCCTTTAAGTATGCAGACATAAAATTGCTTCCCCTGTCTGATACTACTTCCTTTGGGAAGCCCACCCTAGAAAACATTCCCAGGAGGGCCTTTGCCACTGCAGGTGCTGTAGTGGTCCTTAAAGGAATTGCTTCAGGGTATCTTGTGGCATGGTCCACTACCACCAAGATAAACCTATTGCCTGAAGCAGTAGGAGGGTCAAGGGGGCCAACTATGTCAACCCCTACCCTTTCAAAGGGAACCCCAACCACAGGCAGTGGAATAAGGGGTGCCTTTGGAGTTCCACCTGTCTTGCCACTGGCTTGACAGGTTTCACAGGACTTACAAAAATCTTTTGTGTCCTCAGACATCCTAGGCCAATGAAACAATGGAACCAGTCTGTCCCAAGTTTTCATTTGACCCAGGTGCCCAGCTAGGGGAATGTCGTGGGCAAGAGTTAGGAGGAACTTTCTGTACTCCTGAGGAATCACTAATCTCCTGGCAGCTCCAGGTTTAGGATCCCTATGCTCAGTGTACAAGAGATTGTCCTCCCAGTAAACTCTGTGAGAGTCACTGACATCCCCATTAGCCTGTTTGACAGCTTGCTGTCTGAGACCCTCTAATGTGGGACAGGTTTGCTGTGCCACACTCAGCTCCTCCCTGGCAGGCCCCCCTTTACCAAAAAGCTCAGCAGTGTCTGCTTGAAGCTCCTCTGGTGTAGGTTCTGCACAGGGAGGGAATTCTTCTTCCTCAGAAGTTGAATCCACTGTAGAGGGAGGGATAGTAGGAAGTGGTTTGCTTCTACTAGCCCTAGCTTTAGGGAGCACTTGGTCCATTGTTCCAGGATCCAAGCTTCCCTGTCCTTTTTGCTTTTTGGCCTGAGCCCTTGTCAAAGCAAAAATATGCCCTGGGATGCCCAGCATTGCTGCATGGGCCTCCAACTCCACATCTGACCAAGCTGATGTCTCCAAATCATTCTCTAATAGACAGTCTACAGGTAAATCTGAAGCTACCACAACTTTCTTTGGACCAGTAACCACCCCCCAGTTGAGATTAACAACAGCCATGGGGTGGCTAAGTGTGTTGTTGTGAGCATTGGTTACTTGGTACTGGTGACCAAGTAGGTGTTGTTCAGGGTGGACCAGTTTCTCTATGACCATAGTCACACTGGCACCAGTGTCCCTGTAGGCCTGAACCTCAACACCATTTATTAGGGGTAGCTGCTTGTACTTATCCATATTAAGGGGACAAGCAACTAAGGTGGCTAAATCAATAGCCCCCTCAGAGACTAACACAGCCTCTGTGGCCTCCCTAACAAGGCCAACCCCAACTAAATTACCAATAGTGAGCCCAGCTACTCCCTTGGATTGGCTATTAGTAGGTTTGCTCCCACCACCACTGCTATTAGTAGGGACACTAGGTGTAGCAGTAGGGGTTGTAGTGGTAGGAGGCTTGGTGCCTTTCTTTGGACAACTGGGATCTGTTGTCCAATGGCCTTTTATTTTACATAAATAGGACCATGTTTTCTTTTCTTTGTTTTGATTAAAGGAGGATTTGGACCCACCACCCCCACCAGAGTGTTTTTGTGGGCCTGATGAAGACTCATTTTTAGATTTGTCCCCACCCTTGTCAGAAGACTTACCATCCTTCTTTTTGTTGCCATCTTTGTCACCCCCTGTATGAACTTTTCTGTTCACCCTTGTTCTGACCCATTTGTCTGCCTTCTTTCCCAATTCTTGGGGAGAGGTCAGATCAGAGTCCACCAAGTACTGGTGCAACAAATCAGACACACAATTATTAAGAATATGCTCTCTCAGGATCAAGTTATACAGGCTGTCATAATCAGTAACTTTACTGCCATGTAACCACCCCTCCAAGGCCTTCACTGAATGGTCAATGAAATCAACCCAGTCTTGTGAAGACTCCTTTTTGGTCTCTCTGAACTTTATCCTGTATTGTTCAGTGGTTAAGCCATAACCATCCAGGAGTGCATTCTTAAGAACTTTGTAATCATTAGCTTCATTTTCTTTAACAGTAAGGAGCCTATCCCTACCTTTTCCACTAAATGATAGCCATAGGATAGCAGCCCACTGCCTTTGAGGGACATCCTGTACAGCACAGGCCCTCTCAAGTGCAGCAAACCACTTGTTAATGTCATCCCCCTCCTTATAAGGGGGAACTATCTTATGCAGATTCCTGGAATCATGCTCTTTTGCAGGATGACTATGGGGAATACTGCTGCTGCCACCATGGGTTTCTAAACCCAGTTTCTATCTCTCCTTCTCTCCTTCTAAAGTCTGTCTATCCAAATCCAGCTGTTGCTTCTTGAGCTTCAGTCTGGTTTGTTCCACTCTCAATCTATTGAGCTCCCTTTCCAACAATCTGTCATCAGGGTGGGTGGGAGGGACATGCCTTGAAACAGAAGTATGGTGAGAATGGACAGAAGTAGACCTGTCCCTTACAGAGGGCACCCTAACAGCTTGGCTAACAGAAACATCAGTACCACTGTGGTGTGAATAAATGCTTTTGCTATGATGTGAGACAACACTATTTGTATGGTGTGACTCAACATCATTACCAACTATGCTAGACTGTCTAGTAATGGGCAGGCTAGGAAGTTTATTTCCTGAATCTTTTCCTGGGGGAGTCCCTGGATCAGATTGGGAAACATTAGCTACTTTTTCAACAGATGGGGCACTTCTTGCCTTATCTTGTTCTCTAAGCATGTTAAGTAACAATTCCAAGGAAGGATTCTTCCCTACACTCAAACCTCTCTCTATGCAGAGACTCCTTGCTCCTTTCCAGCTAAGGTGATCATATGCAAGTTTGGACAGATCAACATTTTGGCCTGTGTCAGACATTTTTTAGAGAGAGTTAAAGTGATAGCAAAAGATAAAAAGTTTGTCAGAGCTTTTAGAAAGACAGAAAAAAAAACTTTTTAAACTTTTTAGAACTTTTTAGAAAGTTAGAAGTACTTTTCAGCACTTAGAAAAGAGTGAAAAGAGGAAATGCAAAACTTTTTGGCTATGTGTATATACACTGACCTTGTTTTGTATATTTTTCTCTTATGAAAAGTACAATGACAAGAGTGGTAAGTAGTCTCAAAGCACTTATCCCACCGCTGCACAACCAATGTAGGAGGCTGGACTGGCTTGTAGTGAGTACCAAGGGGTACTTGCACCTTGCACCAGGCCCAGTTATCCCTTATTAGTGTATAGGGTGTCTAGCAGCTTAGGCTGATAGATAATGGTAGCTTAGCAGAGCAGCTTAGGCTGAACTAGGAGACGTGTGAAGCTACTACAGTACCACAAGTGTCACTTGCACAATATCATAAGAAAACACAATACACAGTTATACTAAAAATAAAGGTACTTTATTTTTATGACAATATGCCAAAGTATCTTAGAGTGTATCCTCAGTGAGAGGATAGGAAATATACACAAGATATATATACACAATAGCAAAAATATGCAGTATAGTCTTAGAAAACAGTGCAAACTATGTATAGTTACAATAGGATGCAATGGGGAAACATAGGGATAGGGGCAACACAAACCATATACTCCAAAAGTGGAATGCGAACCACGAATGGACCCCAAACCTATGTGACCTTGTAGAGGGTCGCTGGGACTATTAGAAAATAGTGAGAGTTAGAAACATAACCCTCCCCAAGACCCTGAAAAGTGAGTGCAAAGTGCACTAAAGTTCCCCTAAGGACAAAGAAGTCGTGTTAGAGGAATAATGCAGGAAAGACACAAACCAACAATGCAACAACTGTGGATTTCCAATCTAGGGTACCTGTGGAACAAGGGGACCAAGTCCAAAAGTCACAAGCAAGTCGGAGATGGGCAGATGCCCAGGAAATGCCAGCTGCGGGTGCAAAGAAGCTTCTACTGGACAGAAGAAGCTGCGGTTTCTGCAGGAACGCAAAGGGCTAGAGACTTCCCCTTTGAAGGACGGATTCCTCTTGCCTTGTAGAGTCGTGCAAAAGTGTTTTCCCGCCAAAAGAACGCCAACAAGCCTTGCTAGCTGCAAATCGTGCGGTTAGTGTTTTTGGATGCTGCTGTGGTCCAGGAGGGACCAGGAGGTCGCAAATTGGACCAGGAGGTAGAGGGGACGTCGAGCAATACAAGGAGCCCTCTTAGCAGCAGGTAGCACCCGTAGAAGTGCCAGAAACAGGCACTACGAGGATGCATGAAACGGTGCTCACCCGAAGTCGCACAAAGAAGTCCCACGTCGCCGGAGAACAACTTAGGAGGTCGTGCAATGCAGGTTAGAGTGCCGTGGACCCAGGCTGGACTGTGCACAAATTATTTCCGCCGGAAGTGCACGGAGGCCGGAGTAGCTGCAAAAGTCGCGGTTCCCAGCAATGCAGTCTAGCGAGGTGAGGCAAGGACTTACCTCCACCAAACTTGGACTGAAGAGTCACTGGACTGTGGGGGCCACTTGGACAGAGTTGCTGGATTCGAGGGACCTCGCTCGTCGTGCTGAGAGGAGACCCAAGGGACCAGTAATGCAGCTTTTTGGTGCCTGCGGTTGCAGGGGGAAGATTCAGTCGACCCACGGGAGATTTCTTCGGAGCTTCTAGTGCAGAGAGGAGGCAGACTACCCCCACAGCATGCACCACCAGGAAAACAGTCGAGAAGGCGGCAGGATCAGCGTTACAGAGTTGCAGTAGTCGTCTTTGCTACTAGTGGTCACTCCCCTTTCCTTTGTCCAGTTTCGCGCCAGAGCAGGGCTAAGGGGTCCCCTGAACCGGTGTAGACTGGCTTATGCAGAATTGGGCACATCTGTGCCCAAGAAAGCATTTCCAGAGGCTGGGGGAGGCTACTCCTCCCATGCCTTCACACCATTTTCCAAAGGGAGAGGGTGTCACACCCTCTCTCCGAGGAAGTTCTTTGTTCTGCCATCCTGGGCCAGGCCTGGCTGGACCCCAGGAGGGCAGATGCCTGTCTGAGGGGTTGGCAGCAGCAGCAGCTGCAGTGAAACCCCAGGAAGGGCAGTTTGGCAGTACCAGGGTCTGTGCTACAGACCACTGGGATCATGGGATTGTGCCAACTATGCCAGGATGGCATAGAGGGGGCAATTCCATGATCATAGACATGTTACATGGCCATATTCGGAGTTACCATTGTGAAGCTACATATAGGTAGTGACCTATATGTAGTGCACGCGTGTAATGGTGTCCCCGCACTCACAAAGTTCAGGGAATTGGCTCTGAACAATGTGGGGACACCTTGGCTAGTGCCAGGGTGCCCTCACACTAAGTAACTTTGCACCTAACCTTTACCAGGTAGAGGTTAGACATATAGGTGACTTATAAGTTACTTAAGTGCAGTGTAAAATGGCTGTGAAATAACGTGGATGTTATTTCACTCAGGCTGCAGTGGCAGGCCTGTGTAAGAATTGTCAGAGCTCCCTATGGGTGGCAAAAGAAATGCTGCAGCCCATAGGGATCTCCTGGAACCCCAATACCCTGGGTACCTCAGTACCATATACTAGGGAATTATAAGGGTGTTCCAGTAAGCCAATGTAAATTGGTAAAATGGTCACTAGCCTGTTAGTGACAATTTGGAAAGAAATGAGAGAGCATAACCACTGAGGTTCTGATTAGCAGAGCCTCAGTGAGACAGTTAGTCACTACACAGGTAACACATTCAGGCACACTTATGAGCACTGGGGCCCTGGGTTACCAGGGTCCCAGTGACACATACAACTAAAACAACATATATACAGTGAAAAATGGGGGTAACATGCCAGGCAAGATGGTACTTTCCTACAGGTATTGGAATTCACAGTTAGCCACATTCATCATCTTACATTAGCCAAGTTGGGAGATCTGCGGATATACAGCAAACTGACACTGTCCCCATTATTGAAACATGGTTTAGCAAATGTCCTACTGTGGCAATCATGATGATGTAGGTTTCAGTTTGTATGCACCTTGGGAATGGCAGCAGTCACAGGAATGCTGGTCTTCTGATCTTAGCATACACCCATGTCTGTGATAGCCTTCATACTGGGAAGTTAGCTATTGTACAAATGCTGCACTAGATCAGAAGGGGTGTAAAGTATAGTAGCAAAGTATCTGGGGACTTTATATGTGTGTGGAATCGGTCAGGGGTCCCTTGCACAACATCGTGCAAGTAATACATTTTGACCATGCATTCACCAACTTCAGGTATCTCATGATGACCCAATAACTTATGAAAACTACATGGCTATAAATTAACACAGATGGCAAATGCATCAGCTCTGTTCCAGCTATTGTGCCCAAGGCAATTTAAAACACACAAGAACAATGAACAGAGGGCCAGGGATATTTTTATTCCTTAATTTGCAGCATTTGCTTCATGTTTTATGCTACAGTTATGGAAAGTAGCACCAAACATTTAGATATGAACCCGTGTGCATTACTTTGGCATCCATTTCTATTTTAATTGCGGCACAGACCAAGTCAAAGTATCAGCCTAAGACAATACCTGAGGTTAGGATTAACTTGGTACGTATGGCCCGGAATAAAGTTCAGACATGTATTCCAAATAATTGGGGACCACATTAATTCCTTGCTTTAGCTTGTGAAATACATCTCTTTCCTGGTACACTCACAGATCATGGACAGAACATATGTTTGAGCCGCATTTCCATCATCTATTGACGTCAAAGCAGCACTAATTTACAAGATCAAGTTGTGTTTTGTAAGTTTGTGCAGCTGTTGCGTCAAAAAATGACGGTAATGTGTAGCAACTATTGTATAACTCAGGGCCACTGTATGTTTGCCTTGCATTCCACATGTCCAAAAACATTGCCTGCAGCATTTCAACAAATATGCTACTGTTACTACAGAGCATTTAAATGTGCACATTACTCTTAATTGTACTCACCTGCAGGGCCACCACCAATCACCACACCCAGGTGGTCCAGCAGGTCTTGCTCTCTGGCAACAAGGTCAGCCCAGCGATGCTTGAGTTGGTGGTCATTGTGCGGTGTGTTGAAAGTTCTCCTCAAATGGTACAGCACCATAGACCACCTGAGCCTCCTCGCCTCCGTGTGATACCCCTATATCACTCTGCCACCTGCCTCAACCATTAGGGGGAGGAAGTGGCACACCAGCCAAATGAATGCCCCCAGCTCCTCCTCACCCATTATGCCCAGACATGGGCTACCCAACATGACCAAAATAATAATAATAGGAAAGGGTACAGAGGAAAATACAGGGAAAAGAGGGAGGAAAATGAAAGCAAAGTAATCCACAAACAGCCCAACTATCACCAGAATAACAATACCCACTACACACTCCCAACAGTACAAAGACAAAATTAGACACCATATATGACCAAAACACACTTACAATGAACAACTGAGACAATTACTAAAAAACAGATGACAAATAGGATGGCACACAGGAGACAAAAGCACAGTTTGGACAGACATAACTCTCAGCACAGCCACACAGTTTAGAAAAATCACAGAGTGCAAAGTGCAAGTGAAAGTACACCCACTGTACCATTTCTGTAAACAGGATATCCTATTACATAACTTCCTGCCTCAAATGCGGTGCGTTTTTTTTATGATGCGTCAAACTTTTATGACGCTTACGGGCTGTGCGTCAATTTCTTTTTTACGCAAATGCTTCAAAATTCCCCTGCATTCATAGTTCCAAATATTTTTCATGGGTAACCAGTTTCATGGGGTACAGTGTAAGAATTACTGCTCGGGGCGAATGGATGTATAATGGCTGTGAGCGTCATTTTTCAACGCATATGCAGCGATCTTTGAGGTATATGCTTCTTTTTTTTAAAGTTTGCGTCAAAATATATGTCTTTTACTGTGTTTGTGTTATTTCTCTCATTTTTAATGTACATGAAAGCTGTAACTGTACAGAGGTAGGCTGTTTGCACCTGCATTGTGTGTTTCAGTGTTTGGGCACATGTGGAAGACCACACTACTGCGGATCATAATACTCATGTTGTTGTACCGGATGAGCACTCTTCACTGACGCAACAGATACCCAAACCTTTTGAATAAAAATTAGTATTACCCAGTTTGAGAAGGTTGTGCGTCAATAGAGGATAGCAAGGCGTCTCAACTTAATACATGAACTCATTGCCTGTGTGTTAATGTCCGTGAATTGGCTATTTCAATTGTTGTTGGGTCTTTGTGTGAACGTCACAAGACGTGCTTTCATTAATGTGCTTGTATGCATGTGCTGTAAATGTGGATAACCATCAGATGCTATTCATTGTAGAAATGAGTCAGGATTTATGTTTGTCATACACGTAGCATCTAATGATGTGTGAACTTCCCTGACTTTTGGGACAATCCATCTCCCATGACAAACTATGCACAGGATAGATAGAGGACGGTTGATAATGGCAATGAGTAAGCCATCACATGTACAGGAATGTTGGGTACCACATCCTGGTCACTTGTTTGTATACTACCCATGAGTCAGTCATTTAAAAATGCTATGTAGGTACAGTGTTTGTGACACAGAATTGTAAAAATAATCCAAAAATGTAATGTCACGCCACAGTTTGAGTCATATATATGTCCTATGTTTCTCGTGTGGCAGTGGAGGACCAGCAGACCAAGCTGCATGTGTTCACATATTTTCAGTGGTTAATTGCACGGAGGTGTCCAGTTCAAGTGTGTAGCCATGTGTACCCTCTGCCATTATTGTCCTCCATGTTGTCACTGTTATGTTCAGGTCTACTCATGAGTCTGTGGAGCCATTCCCTGCATTAACAGAGTATCCTTCAAAGCAGAATTGACCGAAAGCCAAAGAGGAATCGACAACACACCTGGGGATAGTCCAGCAATGGCACTGCAGACGTTTTATGAGGCTGACAACAGGGCAACCTTGGTGTGCTCACAAATGTAATGGATCAGTAAATAGAACCCGGCAGCTTTCATCAGAACATTTGTACACAGGGTGGCCTCTAAAATTACCACTGCAACAGGGAACATCAGTGCCTCTTTGTTGATTCATCTCACAGCTAGTCCCCACGCAAGCACCATCATTGGGTTGCAGCCAATGTGAATCTGTGTGTGGACCGTCAGGGCACAAACATGTTTTGTCTTTTCATGCACATTAGCAAACGTTGTTTGTTGTGCTGGATGCACCATACCCAATCCATGCATACAGCCATTGTATTGTATTGTATTGTAATCGTATTTATATAGCGCTTACTACCCCTGACGAGGCGTCGAAGCGCTTTTCGATGAGTAGCACGCTACTCCGGAACCCAACAAGAATTAGTGATGGATTAGTATTGTTTAATAATGAGTACAGTTTTAGTATTATTATGAGTTAATTTGAGCCGCGGATATGAGAGTTTGTTAGTTAGATTGACTGGAGTAATGGAGGGGTGGAGGAGGAAAGAAATCCAGAAGTGTTAATTGGGAGTATATCCTTCATTTACTCAACCCAAAGGCTTGGGATGAATAAAAGGGGGCGGAGGGGGAAGAGTATGTGGAAGGGTTAGGGAGAGCATAGTAGCAGGGTGAAATGAATGCAGGAGAATTTAGTAGGGTTGTGTGGGAGGTCACAGAGGTAGAGGGAGGTTTGGTGAGTTAGATGTGGAGGTGGAAGGAAGAGCTTAGGCAGAGATATTTAGGAGATGAAAGTGGTAGAAGGGATTTGGGATGGGTCAGAGTGAGAATGGAGGATAGTTTGATAGAGACATGACATAAGAGTGATGAGTAGATAAGTGTGATAAGATGAGAGCAGGAATTCATTGATATCTAGTATAACAACCAAAAAACCAGGAGCCATGCAATGATCCACGAACATGCCAAGCACAGAAACAACATATACACATACATACACATATAAATATATATATATACACACACACACATGAATACACACACATATGCACATACAATACATAATTAGAATCATGGGTAAAAAATACTTAGTCAGATAGGTTTAAAGAGTGTGTGTGTATTTTATTGTTATGACAGGAGCAATACATATTTTCCAAAGAAACTATAAATAAATAGAAATATACATATAATCTGAAAAAAATATTTATCCACATAGGCATATGCAGTTCATAGTTGTTTGAAAAAGGTGGTTATGAAGGAAAGAGCCAACTCTTGAGTAGTTTTCTGAAGACAAGAAAGTTATCTGTGGCTCTTATAGTTGGGGGTAATGAATTCCATAGTTTGGCTGCTTGGACGGAGAAGGATGTACCACCTATAGTCTTTTTCTTGTATGGTGGTGTTCTAAGGCAGGGTGCCAGTCTTGAGCGGAGGGTTCTTTGTTGGATGTATTTGGTAATTTTCTTTCTGATAAAAAGTGGTCCTGTTCCATGTATAGCTTTGTGGGTGATACAAAGCAGCTTGAAAGTGCATCTTCTGGCAACGGGTAACCAGTGTAGTGCTCTCAAGGCAGGGGAGATGTGGGCTTGTGGCTTTATATGTAGTAGTAGCCTGGCTGCGGAATTCTGGATACGTTGTAGTTTTTTCATAACAGATAGAGATGATCCATGGTAGAGGCTATTGGCATAATCCAGTTTGGATAGTACAAGTGAGATAGTAGCTTGCACCTTGTGTGGAAATCCGAGGTGGGGGAAGATGCGTGGTAAAGTTTTTAAGGTGATGAAGCTTGTGCGTGCTAATTTGTCCACTTGGGCATTCATAGTTAACTGGGAATCCATGGTGATTCCTAGGTTTTTAACTTCCTTGGATAATTGAGGAGGTGGTCCGAGATTGTCAGGCTAGGCGCACAGAGGGTCATAATTTTTCCAGTCACCACATATGAGTATTTCTGTTTTGGAGGTATTTAGTTTGAGATGGCTCCAGGTCATCCACTGATCAACGGCTCTGAGGCAACTGAAGATTTGGGAGATGGAAATCATTGATCAGTTCTGGATATCATGTAGATGTTGAAAAGCAAAGGTGAGATGATTGACCCTTGGGGGACCCCTGCTTTTGTGAGGTAGGGTTCGGACGAGAAGGGGGGCGAGTGGATGATATTTGCTCTTTTTTGGAGATAGGAAGTAATCCAGTCGAGAGCAATCCCTTGTATGCCGGCTTCGTGGAGTCTTTGAGTTAGGGTGTCATGGTCAACCGTATCAAAGGCAGCTGAGAGGTCCAAGAGAAGTAGTGCAGCAACTCCATTTCGGTCGACTGTGTTTTTAAGATCGTCCCAGATTGCCATGAGTGCCGATTCAGTGCTTCTTCCTGGGCGGAATCCAGTTTGGAAGTCTGAAAGTATAGAATTGATTTCAATGAATTGTGACATCTGGGCGAATGCTGCTCTTTCTATCAATTTGCCCAGGAAAGGTCCATTTGTGATTGGTCTGTAGTTGTTGGGGTCTTGCGGGTCTAGGTTTGTTTTGTTTAATAATGGTCGTATGTATGCCTTTTTCAGGTCTGCAGGAAAAGTTCCTGAAGTTAAAGAGTTGTTGATGATTCTTCTTACAGGTGTGGCAGCAGAAGTAGATAGCAGGATGTTCTTGAAGATTTGTGGTGGGCAAGGGTCAGAAGGGAAACCAGAAGGTCTGCTTGCTTTGACCAAATCCATAAATTCATCCTGGGATATTTGTTTGAAGGACTGTAGAGGTTGGGATGGTTTATTCTTAAAGGGTATTTTAGTAAAGGGGTTGGTGCTGATGGTTTTCTTCTGTTTTAAATAGGAGTCCAATGTGTCTGCCTTGGTTGTGTAGTGAGTTGCCAATTTGTTTGTGAAATCTTGAGTGGTGGGATGACTTCCTTCCATGCATGTAGGTTTTCGAAATTCATTGAGAATTTTATAAAATTCCTTGGTTGTAGATTGAGCATTTTGAATTCTGTCTGAGTAGTATCTTTTTTTAGCTTTTTTGATTGATGATTTGTATATCCTGTTAAGTTTGTGTAGCTGCAGTTTGTCTTGACTGTTGTTTGTTTTGAGCCAGGTCCGCTGCAACTTTCGGATTTGTTGCTTTATCTTTTTAAGTTCTGTGTTTCTCCAAGGTGTTGGTTTTCTTTTGTGGTGTTTAGTGTTTCTGAGTGGTATCAGGACATCAAAAGCTTCCTGTAGCCACTCATAAAGGTTTGGTACAGAATTAATTGTATCTAGATCTGTGTTTGCTGTTAGTTGTGTTTCTAAGTGATCCAAATTGAGTTTGCTCCATGGTCGATAGGTGTATGTGTGTAAGTAGTTGTGGGGTGTGTTGATTTGTGGAGTTGTATGTCGGAAAGTTATCATATGGTGGTCTGACCAGGTGGTTGGTGTGATGCTATGAATAGTAACAAGTTCAGGCTTAGCAAAAATGACATCTAGGATGTGACCAGCGATGTGTGTGGGATTGTGTACAATCTGATGTAGGTTCAATGCGAGTAGGCCAGTGGTGATAGCTTTTGGATGGGGCATATTGGGTTTGTCAAACCAAATGTTTAGATCCCCAAGAATGCATAGAATGGAGTACAGTGTAATAAGGTTTGAGGCTGTGTCAAGAAAAGCATCTGGGAAAGTGGAGTTGTTAGGTGGAGGTCTGTAAAAGAGGAGAAAGTTACAGGAGGAAGTTGGAGTAGGGTGGCATCTGGTAAGGAGGGCTTCACAACCTTGTATGGAGATGTTGTCTGTTTTACTGGGGTTTATTGCCTGTTTGAATATAATAGCTAGTCCACCTCCTCTCTTGCCTATACGGTTTTGTGTGATGGTTTGATAGCCCGGAGGAACGGCTTCGTGCAACACTGGTGCCATGTCATCTCCCAACCAGGATTCCGTAATGAATAGTAAGTCAGGTTGTGTGTCTGTGAGCAGGTCGTAGATGTGGTGCTTGTTTTTTGAGAGTGATCGAGCATTTATGAGCTGGAAGTTTAGATAAGGTGTGTTAGTGGTAGTGTTGTTTTGTTTAGTAGAAGTGTAAGTAGTGCAATGTGAGCTTGAAGCAGGAGTGTTGCTAGTTGTGATAACTGTTTGAGACTCACAATAGTCTTGCTTTTCAATATAGTGTTCCTCTTCCAGCAAGTTAAGGAGGCATTTTGTTGGGTCTGTGTGTGTGGGTGGTGGACTTGGTGGCTGAGAGAGCAATGAGGAGTGTAGTGTTTTTTGTAGGGTAGTTTTATTATGTAACAGACAAGGGGATGCAAGGTTGCTATGAGTGGCATGTATTTTATTTTGTTTGCGTTTGTTTAGTGTGGATGGAGTATGGGTTAGGGGTGGTGGAGGAGCATGTGGATCATGATGTAAGGCTCTAAATTGTGCAATGGAGGAGAGGCGAGTGAATGAAAGTTGCTGGGTTGGGGTGCTTGAGGTAGGTGTTTGTGAAGAGTGGGGGGTAGGGGTGGAGATCGGATGGAATTTGTATCCTTTGTGTAGTCCTGGGGGTGGGAGTGGGTATGATGATGAGTGTAATGTAAGTTTGTGTTGCTTTGATGTGCTGATGTTTGTGGTCAGTATTGTTTTAGTGGAATAATGAGGGGATATTGGTGAAGTTGTTTTTGGTGAGGGATTTGTATGTGAGTTAGTGCTGCTAAGTGGAATTTGAGTGTTAGATGGGGTGTTGATGTGTTTTGGAGATGAATGTATGAGGTGTGTAAGAGGTGATGGGTGTGTGTCAGGGAAGTAAGTATTAGTTGAGATGACCGGAAGAGGTAATATGTGTGGTGGAGTGAAATGTGGGGATTGTATTGTTGTGTGTAATTGGTGAGGAGAGGGAAAGAGTGTTTGTAGATGATGTGTTTGAATGCAGGGTTTGGGCATTGTTATGATGACAGGTGGTCTGTGTGGAGTGAACAGCGGATAGTGTTGCTGGTTAGTATCAGCAGAGAGTGTGTATCTGGGAAACTGAAACTGAGGGAAATGTATGTTGTAGTTTTGTATTGTGTGGGTGGTGGCAGGTAGTGTTAGTGGGAGGGGACAGAGTAGCGTTTGCTGTGAGAAAGAAGGTGTTTGACTGTAGTAGTTGTGGGGGGTATGTGTATATGTGTTGTATGTAGGGTATTGTATTGGGTGGTGGGGCAATGCAATCTGTCTGTGGTCAGTTTGTGATGCATGGTTTGGATGTCTTTGTAGAATATGTGGTTGCATTTTGAGGGATGTGTATTGGTTGACACCATTCATGGTCATATGTGAATCGGGCAGCATTCCTGGCCCTAGTCCCTAGTCCCTACCTGTCACGAACAGGCCCAAACAGACAACTGCCCTTATCCTCTCCGCCCTTTGCCTCGACGCCTGGGCTGAGACGCCCTGAATCCTGGCCTTTTATAGCCCTACTGGCCAATAAGAAGCTGGTCCTAACCCTAGCTAATCCTATTTTAAACCCTGATTTAGCCAACTAATGGGAGACCCAGCCCTAATCACCAGTCATAGCCCTATTCCTGACCACCAATCACAGCCCCAGCCCTAAAACCAGCAACCAATCAGAATCCCAGCCCTATCCACCAATCACAGCCCTAGAACCAACAGCCAATCAGAATCTCAACCCTATCCACCAATCACAGCCCTAGAACCAACAGCCAATCAGAATCTCAGCCCTATCCACCAATCACAGCCCTAGAACCAACAGCCAATCAGAATCTCAGCCCTATCCACCAATCATAACTACATCCCTGGAGCTAGCAACCAATGAAACACCATCTCCCAACAACCTATCACAACAGCATATGCAACAACCACGAGGAACTTATATAAGGAGCAAGTTAACTAAACTCCAGTCCCTGTGGGCAGGGGGAAAGGCAACTGCTACTCTATTCAGAATATCCTTGGATACAGACAGGCTGAATCCACACTTCCAAGCTAGCAGAGTCTACTTTCCAGGTAAGGGGGAGATTGTTTAAGAAACAAAACACTGCAATATTGCTGGGCGCACACTCTAAAATCGGGCTTTTTTAAAGGCAAAAATACAGGGGGACAGACAGCTTTTAAACACAATTTAAATCCCACAAACAGATTAAAACAGTCTCCTAAAACCACACTCTGAAAGATGTATGTAGCCTTTTTCACTAAGAATAGGGGGGGGTGAAAGGGGGGGCAGAGGGGGGAGGGGTGCCACAAACTAGCAAGGGAATTCACACAGTCACGGCAAAAACGATTTTTGAAAAAACACCACTTTAAAAGAGGCCAGGCTGCCTGAAACACAGAGAGTCCACAATAAAACAAACACTTTTTGTACAAATAATACTATTTACCCAGAAAAAGATTTGGGCTCCTTACCTAGGTCTTTTTGCAATCCTTCAACACTGGGCTGTATCAGGACACAGGGGAGATGCACAGAGGAACACAAAATGGAGGTGCCTGGCTTGGCCTTCCCTCCACAAACTTAAGGAGCCAGAGCAGGTGGGGGGGGGGGGGGGGCGGGTCTCAGGTGCAGCAGAGACTCAGGGAGCCAATCAGCTAAGTCCAGTCCCTGTGGGCAGGGGGAAAGGCAACTGCTGCTCTATTCAGAATCTCCTTGGATACAGACAGGCTGAATCCACACTTCCAGGCTAGCAGAGTCTACTTTCCAGGTAAGGGGGGAGATTGTTTAAGAAACAAAACACTGCAATAGTGCTGGGCGCACACTCTAAAATCGGGCTTTTTTAAAGGCAAAAATACCGGGGGTAGACAGCTTTTAAACATAATTTAGATCACACAAACAGATTAAAACAGTCTCCTAAAACCACACTCTGAAAGATGTATGTAGCCGTTTTTCTAAGAATAGGGGGGGAAAAAAGGGGGGCAGAGGGGGGGAGGTGCCACAAACTAGCAAGGGAATTCACAAAGTCACGGCAAAAACGATTTTTAAAAAAACACCACTTTAAAAGAGGCCAGGCTGCCTGTACAAATAATACTATTTACCCAGAAAAAGCTTTGGGTTCCTTACTACCATAGTACACTGTCACTGTTTGTCACTCAGGCATACATGAAACCCAGGCAAGGGATAGTGCTAGGATTAGGCTATTTGAATACATGTCTCAGACCATGATCCATAAGTAAACTGATTACACTATACAATATATTTTTGGATTCATCGTAGACCTACCAAACACAATACCCCAGGAGAAAAGTGAGGGCATGGATAGCAACTATGAGAGAAATGTAGCCACAAGGAACCTCTATGGTAACACGAAGACAGGAACCAATCAGGCTAACAGGATGCACGCTCTGTCAGGACCTAACATTAACAAGGCAAATGCACAGTGAGCAGACTCAGACAGGGAAAAGCTGGAACAACACTGTGGAAAATAAAAACTGTATTTGTGTTTTGTGCTGCAACGTTACACAATAACCCAAGGGCTGTGTTACACAAGTGGTTTATACGGCAATGCACAACAAGGATATACATAAAATGGCAGCTTCTAAGCAGTTCCAGGCAGCAGCAAGGGCATGGCAGAGTCAAATGGCTAGTCTGAATGGAAATGCTCACAGGTGTGTGCAGCTTCAGTCTCTCACAAGTCCTGTAGGTTTGAATCAAGTTCAAAGGGACAACAGTACCTTTCACATGGGAAGCAATGGAGAGATGATTACAGGTCCTACAGACTACCAGGCAGTGCATTTTCAGGCCCGAAGTCCAAGCAGACAGATGAACTAGGACTATGACATGCCATACTAAAGAGGGAAGCACACTGGAGTCAGAATGTGAGTCTGGGTGTGTGTAGATGAAGGATTTTCAGGGTACAAATAGTCCAGTTACAGGGCCACCTAGAGAAGGGTGGGGAGAGACTGAATACATGCCTGTGGCAGAACTTAAAACCTAGGATGGCATGCACAGGGCATGTCTTGTGAGCAATGCTTGCCATACCTGGGGCACTCATGCTATCCACATCCACTGCCTCATGTATGAAGCAGTTTTGTAACTTGTGATTGATGGTGTCTTAGTTGTATGCAACATGCTGTGATGAACCATGTTGCCAACATGGATGTGTGCCATAGCTGTGATACTCTGATATTGCCCTTCAAATGTGAAATGAATGAGATATATGTCATTTACACTGTGTGTGAAGTTGGGTGTACATTCATACCCATCAAATGTGATGTGGCTTTTTCAGTATCCTAATCTGTATTATTGCACTGCTCCATGAGGCTCTGATTGTGATTCCTAGGGATCATGTGATGCATACATAATTACCCAGACCATGATTTAGTGATTAAATGAGGTGTTTAATGACATATGGTAAGACAGTGTTGATGGTGAATATAGTTAAAAGAAGTTTTGTACAATGTATTGTCTCCGACGCAATCCTTCTGCAGTGTTTGGATGGTCCCCCCTCATATTGATGGACAGCATCCTCCTCTTCCTCCTCTTCAGGCATTTGTGGGTCTGGTTCATAGAGGGGAATGTTCCTCCTTACACATCTGTTGTGCAGGAAGGCACAGGTCAAAATGATCGTGCAGACCATTTCCGGTGAATATAAGAGGCTGCCTCCAGTGATGTCGAGACACCTGAATCGTGACTTCAGGATGCCAAAAGTCCTCTCTACTACGGTGCGTGTCCTCCAATGTGCCTCATTATAGGCATGCTCTGATGCAGTGCTTGGGTTTGCAAATGGGGTCATGATCCATGGCTGGATCCCATACCCCTGATCAGCTGAAAGAGAAAATTAGTGAAACATTTTTGATGGAGCTTGCACCATGATTATCACTTTGCATGGCATTGTTATCTTGTGTTGTCTGTGACTCATCTGTGTTTGTATTATTGTGTGGAAACCTAGACTTCTAGGATGTACCATCAGTATTGGGTTGTTTCATTATCTAAACTGGTGTTTGGCTGATTGACCGGATATCAGCAGTATTTTTGTACACTTGCAGTACATTGTGTACTCCCATGCATTATGTCATGTGAAAGAGGTGTCCTTGTGTCTTCACTGGGGGTGACATGATACTTCCACACACAGAATCAATTCCACAGTGGTGGTAATACGGTTCCACTATATGGCCTGAACATCCCATCCAATACAACATATGCAATAGCATGTGTTAAAAAACAGTGAGGGCCTTTGATTTGGCTAGGTGACAATGTACAACACATCTCCATAAGTTGGCAGCACTGAAGTGTTTAATTGTCAAAAGGTCCATATGCCTGTACATCTGTTGTGTATATGTGTAATTGTCTCAATCCGTCTGTGTAGCAATGTGCACTTTGCAATATTATCACATCAATATGTGTTCTTAGCACAGTCCCCTTGCTTATTGGTAGCTGGCAATGTCAGAGCAGGAGTTATGTGAGATGTTGGTACAGCCTAAATGATTCCATGTCCCATTCATTAGAGTCATCATCATCATGCTATGTGTCTCATGGTGTTTGACCTGCAGGGAAACACATTACACACCCCTTACACAGTAGGTATTGGTTGGAAGGGTGTGTGATTCAGTGTTATTGATGTGATATTGGAAGATTCATCTTCCAAGTTGTACTCCCAGTTAAGGCAATGTCATTGTCACTGTGTGGTTTTACATTGGTCCCTTGTGTCTCTGGAATGGCATCTGTTGTTATTTGCATCTGTCATTTGTCCATAGGTGTGTATCCCATTGGGTCAGGATAGCAAACATGACTAGCAGTGTCACAACCTCGGTGTCTTCCTGGCCACGTGTCAATGTCGTGGTGTATGTGTTGTGTGTCCTAGAGGGTTGCTGTGCTGTGCGTAAATTACTGGGTTTCTGTACTTACCAACAAGTAGTCCATTTCCATATCGTCCATCCTGGAAGTGTTGATTGATGGTGCAGTGGCGGAAGATGAATGAATCATGTACACTCCCAGGATACTTTCCCATGATGTTGGTGATCAATCCCCGGTGATCCACAATGCCCTGCACATTGATGGAGTGTGTGTGCTTCCTGTTGCGGTATAGATGCTCGGTTGCAGCAGATGGCACGATCTGTACATGTTTGCAGTCAATGGCACCAAGCACATGTGGGAAGCCGTTGATTTGGTAGAAGCCCTGTTTTGTCTCCTGCTGCTTCAGCTGTGTTTTGGGGAAGCTGATGTGGCGGGGTGTGAGGGAGATGATGGCATCAAGTACCTTGGGTAGGAAGGCAGAGAATGAGGGTTGTGAGATCCCGGCAACCAGGGTGCCAACTGTGGCTTAATGTGGCGCAGCAGCTGCTGTATAGCTTGCCAGTTTAGTCTGTACCTCTGGATGATGTCATGTTCCCTGAGGTCCTAATGGGTTGTCCTGGTCCGGAATATCCTCTCCTGCCTTTGGCGTTGCCTTTGGGGTCCCTGCTGGTGTGGTGGAAGCTGCTGGTGTTGGTCCTGTGCTCTGCGTCTTCGTGCATGCTGGATGAATAGCACCTCCATGTCTTCCTTTTTGAGCTCTGATGGTGCATCTGTGTGTTTTCCTTAAGTACTGGTGTGCGTGCCCCATTTTAACGCCTGCCCTGACCCAGGTGTTATTTTTTGGCGCAAATCGGGCTGTGAGCCATTTTCCGCCTCCCAGCTGCGCGTCATTTTTGCGCAGTTGGATAAATATGGCGCACCGGTGTTTAAGTCATTTTTTGGACGGGAATGCCTACCTTGCATGTCATTAACGCAAGGCAGTACCACGCATCCAGAAAATAACACACACAGCGGAATTTTGGCATTCCCCGCGTCGGGCGTCAAAGTATAAATATGGTGTTGAGTTTGTGCCGAATTTGCTTCAAAACTTTTTATGCAAATTCGGTGCAAACAGAGTATAAATATGCCCCTTAGGCCCTAATTCTGACCCTGGCGATCTTCAGACCGCCAGGGCCACAGTGACGTTCTGACCGTCGCCAAAGCGGAGGCCTGACCGCTTTGGCGGCGTCAGACTGCTACATTATGACCATGGCGGTTGGGCCACGGTTATACTGCCAGAACCACCAGTTTCCCCCCACTGGCGGTCCTAATCAGTCAGGGCAGCGCTAGCAGAGACGTGGTGCAGGGGGCTCCATGGGGGCCCCTGCACTGCCCATGCACTTGCCAGCCCTGCCGTGGCCCCTCGCATGGACAGCCCCAATGTGCATTTCATTGTCTGCATTGCTGACAGTGAAAAGCGCAATGGCTGCTATTGCACCCTATGCACTGCAACATCGCAGCAGTCTCAATTATGAGCCACCGTTAATGTTGTGGGCTGTTCCCTGCTGGGCCAGCGGGCGGAAACACAATTTCCGCCCACTGACCCAGTGGGGAACTCCTAATGGGACCCACGGGAAGGCAGCCGCACTGGCGGCAACCTCACCGTGGGAGTTTGCTGGGCAGCCTTTTCCACCCGCCAAACTCTTAATGACCCCCTTATTGACAAATAAAGTTGAAATGACTGACATTGAGTTCTTTGATATATGTCTTTATGGTATTTTGGCTTCTCTAGATTGCCCAGGGAGCCACAGAATTGTAATAGACCTCTGGCAGGTTCACGGTGCCTTAGAGAACAGCATAATCAATATCCGTACTGTATGCCTTGCATTTTATTAATTTCTTACACATCTCATCTGTTATGTTTGCTGTCTCTGATTTTCTCCTTTTACTCTCCAATCTGTCTATTGTCCTCTCGTGTTCCTACACAACTCTGCCTCTCATGTTCTCATCTGTTCACTCCCACCTTCTCTCTTCCTATGTTTACCTCGTTTCCTCTCAGTATTCGATTAACGCTCATTAACCCCATGCTTAAACAACGATATCAGTGAAGCAAGAGAATACTTAGTTGTCATGTGCACACCACATTTTTGCTAGGGCAACATTATGGCAAGCAATCCATATACAAGAGAGGTTTTGGTATAGTACACATCTTGAACTTAATTACATGGAACCCTTCTTTGATAGAGGCAGGCAGCCCTCTGTCCACACCGGTAAAATAAAAGTTAAAATATAGCACACCTCATCACAGGTGAAAAGTTTGTGCTCCTCTTTTGGAAACTCTAAGGAAATAGTGATACAATGCAATTAGTGAAATAAGAGACAAGTCAGTTGTCATGTGTTAAGCATATGGGGCCTAGATTCTTATTATAGATGGAGCAACATTATAGATTATTAAGTTATGTTATGTTATGTAAATTTACGTTATTTGAAGTAACTTTTAGGGCATATGATTACCCGGAGGTGTCTTGGTGCGAGCTCTGTTGAATGGGCTCTGAAAACTATTAATTAGAGAAAAGCCAAGTTTTAAATTCCTTCCTAAAGGATAACAGCGTGGTCCTAATGTGAGGGGGTAATTTGTTCCATGCTTTGGCAGTACATGTCACAAAGCTTCTCCTCCCCCCAAACCGCCCCCCCCCAGTTAGTGCGTTTAAACCTAGGGACAACAAGTTTCTCAGCTCCCGAGAAGTGCAGGTTTCTTTTTTGGTTCATACCACTTGAAACACTGTTTCAAGTAGTCTGGACCAGCATCAAGTAAGGCTTTGGAAACTGCATAGAGCCTTAAATCTGATTCATTGCCTGGTGGGGAGCCAATGCAGATTGGAAATGACTCACGAAGCAGATTTAAATTTGGGGATCCCTCCAAGCAATCTGGCAACAGCATTCTCCAAAGTTTGAATTTTGTTCAGATGTTTGTGCTGCAAGTTTAGATACAAGCTGTTGCAATAATCTATCTTTGATAGGACCACGGGCTTGACCACCATTCTTTTGTGCATCAGTGGGAATAGAGGGTAGCATTTGTTTTTTTACAATCCTCAAGATGTAGAATGAGGACAAGATAACTGCATTCACCTGCTCACCAAAGGTGATTTTTTAATCCATTACAACTCCTAAGTTCCTGGCCTTACTAACAGGAATAGGCATGGTCCCTAGTTCCTCTGGCCACCAGGATGGTGACAAGGGAAGGGCTGATTACCAAATAAGGTGGCCTCAGTCTTCCCAGAATTACATTTTAGTCAATTTCTGTTCATCCAGTTACTGACGACAAACATGCACTCATGAATTCTCACCCCTGTGCTATTATCATTGGTAGACACAGATACTACAATTTGTGGTATGACATAAAACAGAAGAGGAATTTTTGTATGCTTCACATCCTGAACTCACATATTTGATGGTGCTCTGTATGTGGTAATGAACAAAAAGGAGAATCAGTGAAATAAATTATTTGCCATGTGCCTAAGATCACACAGTTTGGTCAAGCAGGAAACTGGGATTGATCCCCAATTTTTTAGTTTCACACTGTGCAATTCGTGAAACAGATGGGTATCTCTCTCTGTCATCAAAGACTAATGCTTTGTCCTTAAGTCGTGGAGGATGAGATTAGAATGTGGGTGAGAAGCAGAACGTTGGCAGCAAGGAGATGTGCCTATAATTATTGAGCACGGTTGCCTCTAGATTAGGTTTTTTTCAGCAGGGGTTTAACTATAGCATGTTTCCACTGGTCTAGGATAATGCTACTAAACAGCGAAGAGTTCAGCAGGTCGGTAAAACAGGAACTATAACAGAAGACCCTAGTGCTAATATTGCAGGGGGAGTAGGATCAAGTGGGGAACCAGACTTGAGGGTAGAAAATAATTTAGAAACCAAGTCCAATGAAAGAGGCGAAAACTGTGAAAGCATCCTATTCAGGGGCTTGAGTACAGAGGGTGCGAGTCCGGAAGGCAGAATAAATGTCTGAAATTGATTGCTGAAAAAATGATGCAGATTGTTGCTGTGTTATTGGGAGGCTTCAACAAGTTTACTGTGAAAGTGGGGATGAACAATTTCTCTTCAGGAGAGTTAGAGCCCTTTTCTATTTTGGTAGCATAGTATGTACTTTGAGCTAATTTAATTTCAGCATGAAACAATCTAATAGCTTTCCTATATTCTTCTTTCAGAGAAGTATCGTAGGATTGTCTCCATGTTCTTTCCAGGCGTCTGCATCCCCTATTAAGTTGGAGAGGATGGAGGAGAACCAAGGGGTGCCTTTTTTCAGATGGGCCACAGACTTAGTTGTATAAAGAAGGAGAATGTATAAGCGTTTGATGATCCAGTTGTTAAATAAATCTAAGGGACAGGCCTTAGTCTACAGTAAGGGGTGTTATAGACTCTCCAAGGTGCTGATCCAGTCCCTGGCTTTAAGTGTATGCCAACGCCTATAAGGTTGGGTTATAATTTGGGAAGATCTGCCTTTGACAGAGGTGGCCAAATTAATGGTAATTAGGAAGTGATCTGACCAGGCCAGAGGAATAGGAGGCAAGGAAGTTAAACCAACTACATTACTGAAAACTAGATCGATGGTGTGACCTTTGTCATATGTGGGACCTCTGACCAATTGTGTTAGGTCTAAAGCGGCCATGTCAGTCAGAATAACTTTAGCAGCTGCTTTATCTTGATTTTCTGCCTGCATATTAAAGTCACCAAGAATTGTGGTGTAGAGTGGTATGGTGTAGAGTGAAGTGCTATAGAGTAGAGTGGTGTAGGCTAGAATGGCATAGAGTGGCCTAAAATGGAGTGGCATAGAATAGAGTGGAGTAGAGAGCTGTTGGGTAGAGTGCCACAGAGTGGGGTGGCATGGAATAGAGTGGCGTGAAGAAGTGTGGAATGGAGTACAGTGGAGTTAAGTAGCATAAAGTAGAATGGAATTTCATAGAGTGGAGTGTAGTGGCACAGAATAGAGTGGTGTAGAGAAGAGTGGGGTAGAGTAGAGTGAAGTGAAGTGGCATAGAGTGGTGTGGAGTGATGTATATTAGCAGTGAGTATAGTGTCGAGGAGTAAAGTGGAGTGACATAGAGTGGAGTGGTGTAGAGTGGCATAGAGTAGAGTTGCAGAGAGTAGGGTTGTGTGGAGCAGAGTGTGGCATGGAGTGGCATGGAGTAGAGTTGCGTAGTGTGGAATGGAGTGCCATAGAGAAGAGTGGAGAGGTGTAGGGTTGAGTGGCATGAAGTAGAGTGGTGCAGGGTGGAGTGGAGTGACGTAGAGTGAATTGGACTGGAATGACATAGAGTGGAGTGCCATAGAGTGCAGTACAGTGACACTGTGTGGAGTAGAGTGATATGGAGTGGTGTAGAATGGAGTGGCCTAGAATATGGTGCAGAGAGTAGAGTGGAGTGGCACAGAGTAGAACAGAGAAGCGTAGAGTTGAGTAGAGTGATGGAGAGTGGAATAGAGCAGAGTGGCATTGAGTGACTTTGTGTGGAGCGGAGTACAGTGGAGTGGCACAGAGTAGAGTGGGGTAATGTAGAGTGGTGTGGAGTGGTGTACAGTGGAGTGGCACATAGCGGGGTGGCATAGAGTGGAGTAGAATGGTGTGGAGGAGAGTGGGTTGCAGTAGAGTGGCATGGAGTAGAGCGGGTTGGCATTGAGTAGAGTGCCATAGAGTAGAGTTGTGTAGACATGAGTGGCATAGAGTGGAGTGGCGTAGAGTGGCCCACAGGGTAGTGGCATAGAGAGCCATAGAGTACAGTCCCATAGAGTGGGGTGGGGTGCAATAGACTGGTGTGGAGTAGAGCAGCATGGAGTAGAGTGGAGAGGTATAGAGTGGTATACAGTAGAGTCTGGTAAAGTAGAATGGGGTGGCATTGAGTGGAGTGGCATAGAATAGAGTTGTGTAGAGTATAGCTACTTAGAGTAGAGTGAAGTGGCATAGAGAGGTGTAGAGTTGTGTGGATTGGCATATAGGTGTGTACAGTGGAGTGGCATGAAGTAGAGTGACTTAGAGTGGAGTGGCATACAGTGGAGTACAGTGGCATGGAGTACAGAGGCACAGATTGTGGCGTGTGAAGAGTGAAGTGGCTTTGAGTGGAGTAGAAGAATGAAGTGGCATGTAGTAGAGTGGTGCACAGTGAAGTGGCATAGAATAGGGTATCATATAGTAGAGTGGCATAGACGGGAGTAGTGTACAGTAAATTGGCATCAAGTAGAGTACCATAGATAAGCATGGCATAGAGTAGAATGGCATAGAGTGGTATTGAGTGTTGTGGAGTGGAATGGAGTGGCGTAGAGTGGGAGTATAGAGTAGCTTAGTGCTAGTGGCATGGACTAGGTTGGTATAGAGTGGAGTGGCATAGAGTAGAATGTCATATAGTGGCATAAAGTAGAGTTGCATAGAGTGGGGTGGAGTCAAAGTGGTGTGGAGTAGAGTAGGGTGGAGTAGAGTGCATGGAGTAGAGTGGCATGGAGTAGAGAGAATTGGCATAGAGTGGTGTAGAGTGGTGTGGAGTGGCATAGAGGTGTGTGCAGTGGAATAGCATGAAATGGAGTGGCTTAGAGTGGGGCGGCATACAGTGGAGTAGAGTGGCATGGAATACAGTGGCACAGACTGTGGAGTGTGAAGAGTGAAGTGGCTTTGAGTGGATTAACAAAGTGAAGTGGCATGTAGTAGAGTGGTGTGCAGTGGAGTGGCATAGAGTAGAGTGGTATAGAGTAGAGTGGCATAGACAGGAGCAGTGTACAGTAGATTGGCATTGAGTAGAGTACCATAGATGAGCATGGCAAAAAGTAGAATGGAAGAGAGCGGTATTGGGTGCTGTAGAGTGGAATGGAGTGGCGTAGAGTGGGGGCATAGAGTAGCATAGTGCTAGTGGCATAGATTTGTTTGGTATAGAGCGGAGTGGCATAGAGTAGAATGTCATATAGTGGCATAAAGTAGAGTTGCATAGAGTGGGGTAAAGTCAAATAAAGTGGTGTAGAGTAGGGTGGAGTAGAGTGCATGGAGTAGAGTGGCATGGAGTATGGTGGAGTGGCATAGAGTGGTATAAAATAGCATAGAGTAGTGTAGAGTGGAGTAGCATAGAGCAGAGTGGTGTAGAGTAGAGTGAGTAGTGTGCCATAGAGGAGAGTGGCATAAAGTTGAGTGGCATTGCTTGGAGTGGCATCAAGTAGAGTGACTTAGAGTAGTGTGGCATAGAGAAGAGTGGAGTGGCATAGAGTGGAGTGTCATAGAATGTGGTAACACAAAAGGATGATGGACGGAGTGCTGAACAATGCAAACACTCACCCCCAGTCAGAGATTTGGGTTTAATCCATCGTGTTTTTGCTCACCATGCCACCCCAGTTTGGACCCAGCCATTTGTAAATCAGTCTTTACCCTGTTCCTCATGGGAACAGTCCAGCCCGAGCTTCCAGGTCAGGCCCTCCATGAACTAGAAACAAGCATCCTAGGACCAGTTTCAGAGTATCAATCTTCATCAGCCAGTCGGCCTGGACTGTTCTCCTGAGCAACAGGGTCAAGACTGATTTGCCTGGTCCAAAAGGGGGTGGCATGGTGAGCAAAAGAATGATGGAATAAACCCAGATCTATGATTGGGGGTGAGTGTTTACATTGTTCAGCACTCTGTCCATTCTCATTATGTGTTGCTAACATTGCCCTAAGTGGGAAGGGTATGCCCAGACATGGGTCCCTTGCTCACTGTGCAACTGGATTCAAACTAGCCTGGCTGATGAAGGGTGAGACACAGAAACCGGTCCCAGGATGCTTGTTTCTGGTCCAGGGTGGAACTGGCTTGGCAATTCGGGTTGGACTGTTCTTCTGAGGAACAGGGTCAAGACTGATTTGCATATGGCCTGGTCCAAAAGGGGGTGGCATGGTGAGCAAAAGAACGATGGATTAAACCCAAATCTGTGATTGGGCATAAGTGTGTGCATTGTTCAGCACTCCGTCCATCATCCTTTTGTGTTGCTAAAGTTGCCCTAAGTGGGAAGGGTATGCCCAGACATGGGTCCCTTGCTTACTGTACCACTGGATTCAAACTAGCCTGGCTGATGAAGGGTGATACCCAGAAACCGGTCCCAGGATGCTTGTTTCCGGTCCAGGGAGGACCTGGCTTGGCAGTTCTGGCTGGACTGTTCCCATAAGGAACAGGGTCAAGACTGATTTGCATATGGGCTGGTCTAAACTGGGGTGGCAAGGTGAGCAAAAGAACTATTGATTAAACCCAGATCTGTGACTGGGGGTAAGTGTTTGCATTGTTCATCACTCCGTCCATCATTATTTTGTTTCCCTTTCTCACTGTGCCCTTGATTCAAACTATCCTGGCTGATGAAGGGTGATACCCTGAAACTGGTCTCAGGATGCTTGTTTCCGGTCCAGGGAGGACCTGGCTTGGCAGTTCTGGCTGGACTGTTCCCATGAGGAACAGGGGCAAGACTGATTTGCATATGGCCTGTTCCAAACTGGGGAAGCATGGTGAGCAAAAGAACAATGGATTAAACCCAGATCTGTGACTGGGAGTGAGTGTTTGCATTGTTCAGCACTCTGTCAATCTTCATTTTGTGTTGCTAACATTGCCCTAAGTGGGAAGGGTATGCCCAGACATGGGTCCCTTTCTCACTGTGCCACTGGATTCAAACTAGTCTGGCTGATGAACGGCAAGACCCTGAAACCAGGCCCAGGATGCTTGTTTCCAGTCCAGGGAGGACATGGCTTGGCAGTTCAGGCTGGACTGTTCTCCTGAGCAACAGGGTCAAGACTGATTTGCATATGGCCTGGTCCAAAAGGGGGTGGCATGCTGAGCAAAACAACAATGGATTAAACCCAGATTTGTGATTGCGGGTGAGTGCTTGCATTGTTCAGCACTCCGTCCATCATCCTTTTGTGTTGCTAAAGTTGCCCTAAGTGGGAAGGGTATGCCCAGACGTGGGTCCCTTTCTCACTGTACCACTGGATTCAAACTACCCTGGCTGATAAAGGGTGATACCCAGAAACCGGTCCCAGGATGCTTGCTTCCGGTCCAGGGAGGACGTGGCTTGGCAGTTCAGGCTGGACTGCTCCCATGAAGAACAGGGTCAAGACTGATTGGATATGGCCTGGTCCAAAATGGGGTGGCATGGTGAGCAAAAGAACAATGGATTAAACTGAGATCTGTGACTGTGCGTAAGTGTTCCATTGTTTAGCACTCCGTCCATCATTGACCTAAGTGAGAAGGGTATGCCCTGACGTGGGTCCCTTGCTCACTGTGCCACTGGATTCAAACTAGCCTGGCTGATGAAGGGTGATACCCTGAAACCAGTCCCAGGATGCTTGTTTCCGTTCCAGGTAGGACCTGGCTTGGCAGTTGGTGCTGGACTATTCCCATGAAGAACAGGGTCAAGACTGATTTGCATATGGCCTGGTCCAAAAAGGGGGGGCATGGTGAGAAAAAGAACAATGGATTAAACCCAGATCTGTGATCGGAGGTGAGTGTTTACAATGTTCAGCACTCTGCCTATCATCCTTCTGTGTTGCTAAAGTTGCCCTAAGTGGGAAAAGTATGCCCAGACGTGGGTCCCTTGCTCACTGTGCCACTGGATTCAAACTTTCCTGGCTGATGAAGGGTGATACCCTGAAACTGGTCCTTGGATGCTTCTTTCCGGTCCAGGGAGGACCTGGCTTGGCAGTTCCGGCTGGACTGTTTCCATGAGGAACAGGGTCAAGACTGATTTGCATATGGCCTGTTCCAAACTGGGGTGGCATGGTGAGCAAAAGAACAATGGATTAAGCCCAGATCTGTGACTGGGGGTGAGTGTTTGCATTGTTCAGAACTCTGTCCATGATCCTTTTGTGCTGCTAAAGATGCCCTAAGTAGGAAGGGAATGCCCAGATGGGGGTCCCTTGCTCTCTGTGCCACTGGATTCAAACTAGCCTGTCTGATGAAGTGTGATACCCAGAAAACTGTCCCAGGATTCTTGTTTCCGGTCCAGGTAGGACATGGCTTGGCAGTTCGAGCTGGACTGTTCTGCTGAGCAACAGGGTCAAGACTGATTTGCATATGGCCTGGTCCAAAAGGGGGTGGCATGGTGAGCAAAAGAACAATGGATTAAACCCAGATCTGTGATTGGGCATAGGTGTTTGCATTGTTCAGCACTCCGTCCATCATCCTTTTGTGTTGCTAAAGTTGCCCTAAGTGGGAAGGGTATGGCCAGACATGGGTCCCTTGCTCACTTTACTACTGGATTCAAACTAGCCTGGCTGATGAAGGGTGATACCCAGAAACCGGTCCCAGGATGCTTGTTTCTAGTCCAGGGAGTACATGGCTTGGCAGTTCTGGCTGGACTGTTCCCATGAGGAACAGGGTCAAGACTGATTTGCATATGGCCTGTTCCAAACTGGGGTGGCAAGGTGAGCAAAAGAACAATGGATTAAACCCAGATTTGTGATTGCGGGTGAGTGTTTGCATTGTTCAGAACTCCGTCCATCATCCTTTTGTGTTGCTAAAGTTGCCCTAAGTGGGAAGGGTATGTCTAGACGTGGGTCCCTTGCTCACTGTACCACTGGATTCAAACTAGCCTGGCTGATGAAGGGAAATACCCAGAAACCAGTCCCAGGATGCTTGCTTCCGGTCCAGGGAGGACGTGGCTTTGCAGTTCAGGCTGGACTGTTCCCATGAAGAACAGGGTCAAGACTGATTTGCATATGGCCTGGTCCAAAATGGGGTGGCATGGTGAGCAAAAGAACAATGGATTAAACCAGGATCTGTGACTGGGCGTAAGTGTTCCATTGTTTAGCACTCCGTCCATCCTTGACCTAAGTGGGAAGGGTATGCCCAGACGTGGGTCCCTTTCTCACTGTGCCACTGGATTCAAACTAGCCTGGCTGATGAAGGGTGATACCCTGAAACCAGTCCCAGGATGCTTGTTTCCGGTCCAGGTAGGACCTGGCTTGGCAGTTCGGGCTGGACTTTTCCCATGAAGAACAGGGGCAAGACTGATTTGCATATGGCCTGTTCCAAACTGGGGTGGCAAGGTGAGCAAAAGAACAATGGATTAAACCCAGATCTGTGACTGGGGGTGAGTGTTTGCATTGTTCAGCACTCTGCCCATTCTCATTTTATGTTGCTAACTTTGCCCTAAGTGGGAAGGGTATGCCCAGGCATGGGTCCCTTTCTCACTGTGCCACAGGAGTCGAACTAGCCTGGCTGATGAAGTGCGAGACCCTGAAACCAGTCCTAGGATGCTTCTTTCCGGTCCAGGGAGGACCTGGCTTGGCAGTTCGGGCTGGACTGTTCTCCTGAGCAACAGGGTCAAGACTGATTTGCATATGGCCTGGTCCAAAAGGGGGTGGCATGGTGAGCAAAAGAACAATGGATTAAACCGAGATCTGTGACTGGGCGTAAGTGTTCCATTGTTTAGCACTCCGTCCATCATTGACCTAAGTGGGAAGGGTATGCCCAGACGTGGGTCCCTTTCTCACTGTGCCACTGGATTCAAACTAGCCTGGCTGATGAAGGGTGATACCCTGAAACCAGTCCCAGGATGCTTGTTTCCGGTCCAGGTACGACCTGGCTTGGCAGTTCGGGCTGGACTTTTCCCATGAAGAACAGGGTCAAGACTGATTTGCAAATGGCCTGGTCCAAAAAGCGGGGGCATGGTGAGAAAAAGAATGATGGATTAAACCCAGATCTGTGATCGGGGGTGAGTGTTTACAATGTTCAGCACTCTGCCTATCATCCTTCTGTGTTGCTAAAGTTGCCCTAAGTGGGAAGAGTATGCCCAGACGTGGGTCCCTTGCTCACTGTGCCACTGGATTCAAACTATCCTGGCTGATAAAGGGTGATACTCTGAAACTGGTCCCTAGATGCTTGTTTCTTGTCCAGGGAGGACCTAGCTTCGCAGTTCCGTCTGGACTGTTCCCATGAGGAACAGGGTCAAGACTGATTTGCATATGGCCTGTTCCAAACTACGGTGGCATGGTGAGCAAAAGAACAATGGATTAAAGCCAGGTCTGTGACTGGGGGTGAGGGTTTGCATTGTTCAGAACTCTGTCCATGATCCTTTTGTGCTGCTAAAGTTGCCCTAAGTGGGAAGGGTATGCCCAGACGGGGGTCCCTTGCTCTCTGTGCCACTGAATTCAAACTAGCCTGGCTGATATCCTGAAACCAGTCCCAGGATGTTTGTTTTGGGTCCAGGGAGAACATGGCTTGGCAGTTTGGGCTGGACTATTTCCATGAGGAACAGGGTCACGACTGATTTGCATATGGTCTGGTCCAAACTAGGGTGGCATGGTGAGCAAAGTAATGATGGAATAAACCCAGATCTATGACTGGGGGTGAGTGTTTTGCGTTGTTCAGCACTCTGTCCGTTCTCATTTTGTGTTGCCAACATTGCCCTAAATGGGAAGGGTATGCCCGGCATGGGTCCCTTGCTCACTCTGCCACTGGATTCAAACTAGCCTGGCTGATGAAGGGTGAGACCCTTTAATCAGTCCCAGGATGCTTGTTTCCGGTCCAGGGTGGACCTGGCTTGGCAGTTCGAGCTGGACTGTTCTGCTGAGCCACAGGGTCAAGACCGATTTGCATATGGCCTGGTCCAAAAGGGGGTGGCATGGTGAGCAAAAGAACGATGGATTAAACCCAGATCTGTGATTGGGCATAAGTGTTTGCATTGTTCAGCACTCTGTCCATCATCCTTTTGTGTTGCTAAAGTTGCCCTAAGTGGGAAGGGTATGCCCAGACATGGGTCCCTTGCTCACTGTATTACTGGATTCAAACTAGCTTGGCTGATAAAAGGTAATACCCAGAAACCAGTCCCAGGATGCTTGTTTCTGGTTCAGGGAGGACATGGCTTGGCAGTTCTGGCTGGACTGTTCCCATGAGGAACAGGGTCAAGACTGATTTGCATATGGCCTGTTCCAAACTGGGGTGGCATGGTGAGCAAAAGAATAATGGATTAAACCCAGATCTGTGACTGGGGGTGAGTGTTTGCATTGTTCAGCACTCTGTCCATCCTCATTTTGTGCTGCTAACATTGCCCAAAGTGGGAAGGGTATGCCCAGACATGGGTCCCTTTCTCACTGTGCCACTGGATTCAAACTAGCCTGGCTGATGAAGGGTGATACCCAGAAACCGGTCCCAGGATGCTTGTTTCTAGTCCAGGGAGGACATGGCTTGGCAGTACCGGCTGGACTGTTCCCATGAGGAACAGGGTCAAGACTGATTTGCATATGGCCTGTTCCAAACTGGGGTGGCATGGTGAGCAAAAGAATAATGGATTAAACCCAGATCTGTGATTGGGCATAGGTGTTTGCATTGTTCAGCACTCCGTCCATCCTCATTTTGTGCTGCTAACATTGCCCTAAGTGGGAAGGGTATGCCCAGACATGGGTCCCTTTCTCACTGTGCCACTGGATTCAAACTAGTCTGGCTGATGAAGGGTGAGACCCTGAAATTGGTCCCAGGATGCCTGTTTCCGGTCCAGGGTGGACCTGGCTTGGCAGTTCGAGCTGGACTGTTCTGCTGAGCAACAGGGTCAAGACTGATTTGCATATGGCCTGGTCCAAAAGGGGGTGGCATGGTGAGCAAAAGAACGATGGATTAAACCCAGATCTGTGATTGGGCATAGGTGTTTGCATTGTTCAGCACTCCGTCCATCATCCTTTTGTGTTGCTAAAGTTGCCCTAAGTGGTAAGGGTATGGCCAGACATGGGTCCCTTGCTCACTGTACTACTGGATTCAAACTAGCCTGGCTGATGAAGGGTGATACCCAGAAACCAGTCCCAGGATGCTTGTTTCTGGTTCAGGGAGGACATGGCTTGGCAGTTCTGGCTGGACTGTTCCCATGAGGAACAGGGTCAAGACTGATTTGCATATGGCCTGTTCCAAACTGGGGTGGCATGGTGAGCAAAAGAATAATGGATTAAACCCAGATCTGTGACTGGGGGTGAGTGTTTGCATTGTTCAGCACTCTGTCCATCCTCATTTTGTGCTGCTAACATTGCCCAAAGTGGGAAGGGTATGCCCAGACATGGGTCCCTTTCTCATTGTGCCACTGGATTCAAACTAGCCTGGCTGATGAAGGGTGATACCCAGAAACCGGTCCCAGGATGCTTGTTTCTAGTCCAGGGAGGACATGGCTTGGCAGTACCGGCTGGACTGTTCCCATGAGGAACAGGGTCAAGACTGATTTGCATATGGCCTGTTCCAAACTGGGGTGGCATGGTGAGCAAAAGAATAATGGATTAAACCCAGATCTGTGATTGGGCATAGGTGTTTGCATTGTTCAGCACTCCGTCCATCCTCATTTTGTGCTGCTAACATTGCCCTAAGTGGGAAGGGTATGCCCAGACATGGGTCCCTTTCTCACTGTGCCACTGGATTCAAACTAGTCTGGCTGATGAAGGGTGAGACCCTGAAATTGGTCCCAGGATGCCTGTTTCCGGTCCAGGGTGGACCTGGCTTGGCAGTTCGAGCTGGACTGTTCTGCTGAGCAACAGGGTCAAGACTGATTTGCATATGGCCTGGTCCAAAAGGGGGTGGCATGGTGAGCAAAAGAACGATGGATTAAACCCAGATCTGTGATTGGGCATAGGTGTTTGCATTGTTCAGCACTCCGTCCATCATCCTTTTGTGTTGCTAAAGTTGCCCTAAGTGGGAAGGGTATGGCCAGACATGGGTCCCTTGCTCACTGTACTACTGGATTCAAACTAGCCTGGCTGATGAAGGGTGATACCCAGAAACCGGTCCCAGGATGCTTGTTTCTAGTCCAGGGAGGACATGGCTTGGCAGTTCCGGCTGGACTGTTCCCATGGGGAACTGGGCCAAGATTGATTTGCATATGGCCTGTTCCAAACTGGGTGGCAAGGTGAGCAAAAGAACAATGGATTAAACCCAGATTTGTGATTGCGGGTGAGTGTTTGCATTGTTCAGCACTCCGTCCATCATCCTTTTGTGTTGCTAAAGTTGCCCTAAGTGGGAAGGGTATGTCCAGACGTGGGTCCCTTGCTCACTGTACCACTGGATTCAAACTAGCCTGGCTGATGAAGGGAAATACCCAGAAACCAGTCCCAGGATGCTTGCTTCCGGTCCAGGGAGGACGTGGCTTGGCAGTTCAGGCTGGACTGTTCCCATGAAGAACAGGGTCAAGACTGATTTGCATATGGCCTGGTCTGAAATGGGGTGGCATGGTGAGCAAAAGAACAATGGATTAAACCAAGATCTGTGACTGGGCATAAGTGTTTCATTGTTTAGCACTCCGTCCATCCTTGACCTAAGTGGGAAGGGTATGCCCAGACGTGGGTCCCTTTCTCACTGTGCCACTGGATTCAAACTAGCCTGGCTGATGAAGGGTGATACCCTGAAACCAGTCCCAGGATGCTTGTTTCCGGTCCAGGTAGGACCTGGCTTGGCAGTTCGGGCTGGACTTTTCCCATGAAGAACAGGGTCAAGACTGATTTGCATATGGTCTGGTCCAAACTGGGGTGGCATGGTGAGCAAAAAAATGATGGAATAAACCCAGATCTATGACTGGGGGTGAGTGTTTTGCGTTGTTCAGCACTCTGTCCGTTCTCATTTTGTGTTGCCAACATTGCCCTAAGTGGGAAGGGTATGCCCAGACATGGGTCCCTTGCTCACTCTGCCACTGGATTCATACTAGCCTGGCTGATGAAGGGTGAGACCCTGAAATCGGTCCTAGGATGCTTGTTTCCAGTCCAGGGTGGACCTGGCTTGGCAGTTCGAGCTGGACTGTTCCGCTGAGCAACAGGGTCAAGACCGATTTGCATTTGGCCTGGTCCAAAAGGGGGTGGCATGGTGAGCAAAAGAACGATGGATTAAACCCAGATCTGTGATTGGGCATAAGTGTTTGCATTGTTCAGCACTCCGTCCATCATCCTTTTGTGTTGCTAAAGTTGCTCTAAGTGGGAAGGGTATGGCCAGACATGGGTCCCTTGCTCACTGTACTACTGGATTCAAACTAGCCTGGCTGATGAAGGGTGATACCCAGAAACCGGTCCCAGGATGCCTATTTCTAGTCCAGGGAGGACATGGCTTGGCAGTTCCGGCTGGACTGTTCCCATGAGGAACAGGGTCAAGACTGATTTGCATATGGCCTGTTCCAAACTGGGGTGGCAAGGTGAGCAAAAGAACAATAGATTAAACCCAGATCTGTGACTGGGGGGTGACTGTTTGCATTGTTCAGCACTCTGCCCATTCTCATTTTATGTTGCTAACTTTGCCCTAAGTGGGAAGGGTATGCCCAGGCATGGGTCCCTTTCTCACTGTGCCACAGGAGTCGAACTAGCCTGGCTGATGAAGTGCGAGACCCTGAAACCAGTCCTAGGATGCTTCTTTCCGGTCCAGGGAGGACCTGGCTTGGCAGTTCGGACTGGACTGTTCTCCTGAGCAACAGGGTCAAGACTGATTTGCATATGGCCGGGTCCAAAAGGGGGTGGCATGGTGAGCAAAAGAACAATGGATTAAACCGAGATCTGTGACTGGGCGTAAGTGTTCCATTGTTTAGCACTCCGTCCATCATTGACCTAAGTGGGAAGGGTATGCCCAGACGTGGGTCCCTTTCTCACTGTGCCACTGGATTCAAACTAGCCTGGCTGATGAAGGGTGATACCCTGAAACCAGTCCCAGGATGCTTGTTTCCGGTCCAGGTACGACCTGGCTTGGCAGTTCGGGCTGGACTTTTCCCATGAAGAACAGGGTCAAGACTGATTTGCAAATGGCCTGGTCCAAAAAGCGGGGGCATGGTGAGAAAAAGAATGATGGATTAAACCCAGATCTGTGATCGGGGGTGAGTGTTTACAATGTTCAGCACTCTGCCTATCATCCTTCTGTGTTGCTAAAGTTGCCCTAAGTGGGAAGAGTATGCCCAGACGTGGGTCCCTTGCTCACTGTGCCACTGGATTCAAACTATCCTGGCTGATAAAGGGTGATACTCTGAAACTGGTCCCTGGATGCTTGTTTCTTGTCCAGGGAGGACCTAGCTTGGCAGTTCCGTCTGGACTATTCCCATGAAGAACAGGGTCAAGACTGATTTGCATATGGCCTGGTCTAAACTGGGGTGACATGGTGAGCAAAAGAACTATGGATTAACCCCAGATCTGTGACTGGGGGTGAGTGTTTGCATTGTTCAGCACTCCGTCCATCATCCTTTTGTGTTGCTAAAGTTGCCGTAAGTGGGAAGGGTATGCCCAGACGTGTGTCCCTTGCTCACTGTGCCACTGGATTCAAACTAGCCTGGCTGATGAAGGGTGATACCCTGAAACCGGTCCCAGGATGCTTGTTTCCGGTCCAGGGAGCATCTGACTTGGCAGTTGGGGCTGGACTGTTCCCATGAATAACAGTGTTAAGAATGATTTGCATATGGCCTGGCCCAAACTGGGGTGGCATGGTGAGCAAAAGAACGATGGATTAAACCCAGATCTATGATTGGGGGTGAGTGTTTGCATTGTTCAGCAATCTGTGCATCCTCATTTTTTGTTGCTAAAATTGCCCTAAGTGGGAAGGGTATGCCCAGACATGGGTCCCTTGCTCACTGTGCCACTGGATTCAAACTAGCCTGGCTGATGAAGGGTGATACCCTGAAACCAGTCCCAGGATGCTTGTTTCCGCTCCAGGGAGGACCTGGCTTGTCAGTTTGGGCTAGACTGTTCCCATGAGGAACTGGGGCAAGACTTATTTGCATATGGCCTGGTCCAAAATGGGGTAGCATGGTGAGCAAAAGAACAATGGATTAAACCCAGATCTGTGACTGGGTGTAAGTGTTTGCATTGTTTAGCACTCCGTCCATCATCCTTTTGTGTTGCTAAAGTTGACCTAAGTGAGAAGGGTATGCCCAGACGTGGGTCCCTTGCTCACTGTGCCGCTGGATTCAAACTAGCCTGGCTGATGAAGGGTGATACCCTGAAACCAGTCCCAGGATGCTTGTTTCCGCTCCAGGGAGCATCTGACTTGGCAGTTGGGGCTGGACTGTTCCCATGAAGAACAGTGTTAAGACTGATTTGCATATGGCCTGGTCCAAACTGGGGCGGCATGGTGAGCAAAAGAACGATGGATTAAACCCAGATCTGTGATCAGGGTGAGTGTTTGCATTGTTCAGCACTCTGCCCATCATCCTTCTGTGTTGCTAAAGTTGCCCTAAGTGGGAAGTGTATGCCCAGATGTGGGTCCCTTTCTCACTGTGCCACTGGATTCAAACTATCCTGGCTGATGATGGTGATACCCTGAAACTGGTCCCAGGATGTTTGTTTCCAGTCCAGGGAGGACCTGGCTTGGCAGTTCGAGCTGGACTTTTCCCATGAGGAACACGATCAAAACAGATTTGCATATGGCCTGTTCCAAACTGGGGTGGCATGGTGAGCAAAAGAACAATGGATTAAACCCATATCTGTGACTGGGGGTGAGTGTTTGCATTGTTCAGAACTCTGTCCATGATCCTTTTGTGCTGCTAAAGTTGCCCTAAGTGGGAAGTGTATGCCCAGACGTGGGTCCCTTCCGCTCTGTGGCACTGGATTCAAACTAGAATGGCTGATATCCTGAAACCAGTCCTTGGATGTTTGTTTTGTGTCCAGGGAGAACCTGGCTTGGCTAATTGGGAAGGGTATGCCCAGACCTGGGCCCCTTGCTCACTGTGCCACTGGATTCAAACTAGCCTAGCTGATGAAGGGTGAGACCCTGAAACCAGTCCCAGGATGCTTGTTTCCAGTCCAGGGAGGACCTAACTTGGCAGTTTGAGCTGGACTGTTCCCATGAGGAACAGGGTCAAGACTGATTTGCATATGGCCTGGTCCAAAATGGGGTGGCATGGTGAGCGAAAGAACGATGGATTAAACCCAGATCTGTGACTGGGCGTAAATGTTTGCATTGTTTAGCACTCTGTCCATCATCCCTTTGTGTTGCTAAAGATGACCTAAGTGGGAAGGGTATGCCCAGACGTGGGTCCCTTGCTCACTGTGCCACTGGAGTCAAACTAGCCTGGCGGATGAAGGGTGATACCCAGAAACCGGTCCCAGGATGTTTGTTTCGGGTTCAGGGAGAACCTGGTTTGGCAGTTTGGGCTGTACTATTCCCATGAGGAACAGGGTCAAGACTGATTTGTGTATGGTCTTTTCCAAACTGGGGTGGCATGGTGAGCAAAAGAATGATATAATAATCCCAGATCTATGATTGGGGGTGAGTGTTTGCATTGTTCAGAACTCTGTCCCTGATCCTTTTGTGCTACTTACGTTGTCCTAAGTGGGAAGGGTATGCCCAGATTTGGGTCCCTTGCTCTATGTGCCACTGAATTCAAACTAGCCTGGCTGATATCCTGAAACCAGTCCCAGGATGTTTGTTTCGGGTCCAGGTAGAACCTGGCTTGGCAGTTTGGTCTGGACTATTCCTATGAGGAACAGGGTCAAGACTGATTTGCATATGGTCTTTTCCAAACTGGGGTGGCATGGTGAGCAAAAGAATGATGGAATAATCCCAGATCTATGATTGGGGGTGAGTGTTTGCATTGTTCAGCACTCTGTCTATGTTAGGGTTTGTACACAGCAAAGAGCATGTCCCCTCTCACTGCACTAGTGGGTTCAGTAATAGCTCCCTTTTAAACTTACTATTGAAAGCCTTTCTTGTTATCTCACCTTCCCCCCCCTAGGCTTCTGTGTATGTTGTTTAATGTGCTGTTTTGTTTACACATTGGGCCTTGCTTTTACCAAGGCTTCTTTAAAACACTCCTCCCTAGGCCATGTGTTAATCCAACTCATTTGCATAATAACTGAAACTCTGCACACCTTTCAAGAACATGTGCAGCATGTGAGGACCACACCCAGCTCTTCAAACCACACCCAGCTCTGCACACCTTCCAAGAACATGTGCAGCATGTGAGGACCACACCCAGCCCTTCAAACCACACCCAGCCCTGTCTATAAAAGGCATCCCCCGAGCCTCACCCAGTGCTTGTGCTCGTCTACCTCCCGCTTACCTGAGAACAGATCCCTCGGCGCTGGCACTCCTGCTCTTTACAGACTTTCATTGACTTCAATGGGCGCAGCTTCTGGCTCTTCCTTCTTCCGGTTTCCGGTTCCTCCTTGCTTCAGCCTCTCTCCTATGAGTAACCTGCAAAAGAGAAAGAAGACAAGGTTAGACTGATCAGTATCTCTTGCCAGCAACAAGTAAGTGCAAAACCTTTTATTACCTGAAAGAACTTTGACAACAATTTCTGGATTCGTGTATAGACAATTTGAAACGAAATACCTTCCACGAACATTGTGATTCAAACTCTTTGTTACAAGAATATTTTGCAGAACTTTGTGAAGCAAACATTGTTTTTTCTCATGGAACTTTTAAGAATCGAACAGTGGAAACCATTAACAGCAAGGCAAACAGTAAATCAAGGACTTGTACAAATTACATGCTGTATTTTGATGTAAAAGTACAGTATTTGTTTTATAAAAGATTCTGGAAATATGGGAAAAGTGAGTCTGCTATTGGGAATTTAGGCTTTAGTTATATTATGATGAATGTTTGGTATTGGTAATTCTGATAACGCTATTTGTTTAATGTTTTAGAAGCTTTACAGTAATAGAAAACACATCCCAGAGCAGTAACACATTCCAAACCTGGCAACTAGAGACCAGGATCCAAGAGGTACTTTTAGAAGAGAATTTCTAATAAATAAAGGGATAGTCAGGAACCCATTTAGGAATAGGTTGCACTTATCTGTTCTTTGTTTATGTTTCATTAGGCACCAGTTTCTACAGAAGTCAGAAAGGGCCGCAGATTTGTGCAGCACTTCAACAGTGGAAACGCAAGAACGGTGTTGTCTCTCTTTTTTATTTTATCCACTTCCCCCCTTCCCTTGAGCTTCTGTTCTTAGTGCACTGTTTTAAAAACTAGTGTGCTGGAACAAGCAGTTTCAGGGTGGGGTCGGATTGTCTTCAACCTCCATCAGAACTGAACAAGAACTCAGGTGAGCTGGGCTTTGACAGTCTATCCTCATTTTGTATTGCTAAAATTGCCCTAAGTGGGAAGGGTATGCCCAGACATGGGTCCCTTGCTCACTGTGCCACTGGATTCAAGCTAGCCTGGCTGATGAAGGGTGAGACCCTGAAACCGGTCCCACAATGCTTATTTCTGGTCTAGTGAGGACCTGGCTTGGCAGTTCAGGCAGGACTGTTCTCCTGAGGAACAGGGTCAAGACTGATTTGCATATGGGCTGGTCCAAACTGGGGTGGCATGGTGATCAAAAGAACAATTGATTAAACCCAGATTTGTGACTGGGGGTGAGTGTTTGCATTGTTTAGCACTCCATCCATCATCCTTTTGTGTTGCTAAAGTTGCCGTAAGTGGGAAGGGTATGCCCAGACGTGGGTCCCTTGCTCACTGTGCCACTGGATTCAAACTAGCCTGGCTGATGAAGGATGACACCCAGAAACCGGTCCCTAGGATGCTTGTTTCTGGTCCAGGGAGGACCTGGCTTGGCAGATCGTTCTAGACTGTTCCCATAAGGAACTGGGTCAAGACTGATTTGCATATGGCCTGTCCCAAACTGGGGTGGCATGGTGAGCAAAAGAACAATGGATTAAACCCAGATCTGTAACTCGGGGTGAGTGTTTGCATTGTTCAGAACTCTGTCCATCATCCTTTTCTGCTGCTAAAGTTGTCCTAAGTGGGAAGGGTATGCCCAGACGTGGGTCCCTTGCTCAATGTGCCACTGTGCCACTGAATTCAAAGTAGCCATGTTGATGAAGGGTGATACCCTGAAACCGGTCCCAGGATGCTTGTTTCCGGTTCAGGGAGAACCTGGCTTGGCAGATCAGGCTGGACTGTTCCCATGAGATACAGGGTCAAGACTTATTTGCATATGGCCTGGTACAAACTGGGGTAGCATGGTGAGCAAAAGAGCAATGGATTAAAACCAGATTTGCAATTGGGGGTGAGTGTTTGTATTGTTCAGCACTCCGTCCATCATCCTTTTGTGTTGATAGAATGTTGTGGCATAGAGTGGAGTAGAGTGGCTTGGAGTAGGAAGGTGTGGAGTAGTGTGGAGTGGCATAGAGTTAAGTGGTGTAAAGTGGCCTAGAGAGGAGTGGCTTAGAGTACAGTGCTATAGAGAGGCCTAGAGAAGAGTGCCATAGAGTGGGGTCAGGTGGAGAAGAATAGAGTGGTGTGTAGTGGAGTGGCATAAAGGAGAGTGTCACAGAGTAGAGTGGTGTGGCATAGAGTACAGTGACATAGATTGGAGTGGTGTAGAGGGGAGTGGCATTTAGTGGCATAGAGTAGAATAATGTAAAGTGTTTAGAGTGAAGATGTGTGGAGTGGAGTTGCATAGAGTACAGTGAATTGGCATCTAGTAGAGTGAAGTTGTGTTGTGTGGAATGGAATGGCATAGAGTGCAATGGAGTGGTACCTAGTAGAGTGATGTAAAATAGTGTGACATACAGTGGAGTGGCATAGCATGGAGTGGTATAGAGTGGAGTGGCATGAAGTGGTGTAGAGTGGAGTGGTGGAGAGTGGCATTGTGTAGAGTGGTGTAGAGTTTAGTGGCATTGAGTGGCATAGAGTAGAGTGGAGAAGTGTAGAGTAGAATGGAGTGGTGTGAGTAGAGTGGCTTAGAGTAGAGTTGCAGAGTGGAGTGGTGTGGAGTAGATGGAGTGGCATAAAATGGCATAAAGTAGAGTTGCATGGATTTGTGTAGAGTAGTGTGGATTGGTGTAGAGTGGAGCGGTCAAGGAGTAGACTAGCATAGAGTGGAGTGGCATTGAGTGATATAAAGTAGATTAATGGAGGGTAGAGTGGAGTGGCATAGAGTGCAGCAGAGTTGTATTGTGTGGAGTGGAGTTAAGTGAAGTGGCATGGATGCTAAAGAGTTGAGTGGCATATAACAGTGTTAGAAAGCGTAAGTGGAGTGGCACAGAGTGGCTTAGAGTGAAATTGAGTGGAGTAGAGTGGCATAGACTAGAGCAGAGAAGAATGAAGTACAGTAGAGTGGTGTAGAGTGGAGTGGTGTAAAGTAGAGTGGCATAGACTGACATTGTGTGGAGTGGAGTGCAGTGCGTACAGTAGACTGGCATAAAGCAGAGTGCCATAGAGTAGAATGGCATACAGTGGCATTGAGTAGGGTGGAGTATTATGCCACAGAGTGGAGTTGAGTGGTGTAGAGTGGAATGGAGTGGGGTAGAGTAGAATGCAATGGAGTAGTATGGCTTAGAGTAAAATGGACTACAGTGAGGTAGTTTAGAGTGGGATACAATGGAGTGGGATAGAGTTCAGTGGTGTAGAGTGACATTGTGTGGAGTGGAGTGGTGTAGAGTACAGGCGAGTGCCAGAGAGAAGAGTGGTGTAGAATAAAGTGGTATAGAATATACTGGCATAGAGTGTAGGGCCTGAAGTGGAGCAGCATACAGTAGACAGGAGTGACATAGAATAGAGTGGTGTAAATCTGAGTGAAATTATATATTCTGGAGTGAAGTAGCAAAGAGTGGAGTGGTGTAGAGTAGAGTGGCTTGGAGAAGAACAGCATATAGTGGAGTGGTATAGAATAGAGTAGAGTGATGTAGAGTGGTACAGAGTGGAGTGGAGTGGAGTAGTGGAGAGCAAAGTAGACTGGGGGCATGGAGTAGAGTGAAGTGATGTAGAGTACAGTGATGTAGAGTGGTGTAGATTCAGTGGAGTGGTATAGAGTACAGTGGCTTACAGTGGAGTTGTCTGGAGTGGAGTAGAGTGGCATAGAGTAGACTGGCATTGAGTCTAGAGTAGAGTAGTGTAGTGTAAAGTAGGGAGGAGTAGAGTGGTATTAAGTGGAGTAGACTGGCATAGAGTGCTGTGAAGTGGGATAACATAGAGTGGCATAGTTTAGAGTGGCATAGAGTAGAGTGTCATAAAGTGGAGTGGAGCAGTGTGGTATTGTGTGGAGACAAGTGGAGTGCCGGCAATGGTGTAGAGTAGCACAGACTAGAGTGGTAAAGTTTAGAGTGGAGTGGAACAGAGTGGAGCAGAGTGGCCTATAGTAGAGTGGAGTAGAATAGACTGGCATAGAGTAGAGTGGCATAGAGTGCTGTGGCGTATAGTGGAGTGGCATTGTGTGGAGTGGAGTGGTGTTAAGTGGCATGGAGTGGCGTAGAGAAGAGTGGCGTGGAGTACAGTTACATATAGCAGTGTGGAGCAGTGTACAGTGGTATAGAATGGAGGAGAGTGGTGTGGGGTAGCATAGAGTAGCATGGCGTAGAGTGGAGTAGGGAGAGTGGAGCAGCATAGGGTGGTGTGGAACAGAGTAACTTAGAGTGGTGTACAGTAGAGTGGCATAGAGTGCCATAGAGTGGCTTTGTGTGGAGTGGAGTGGCATAAACTACAGTAGAGTGGTGTAGAACAGAGTGGCATAGCATAGAGATGAGTGGCATAGAGAGGAATGGTATAGAGAAGAGTGGTGAAGAGTAGGGTGCAGTGGCATAGAGTGGCATACAAATGAGTAGTGTAGAGTGGAGTGGTGTAGTGAAGAGTGTCATAGACTTAAGTGGCATAGAGTGGCATACGTTAGAGTAGGGAGGTTTAGAGTATAATGGAATGGCATAGAGTGAAGTGGTGTATAGTACAGTAGTGTAGAGTAGAGAGAGTTGTGTAATATTGAGAACAGTGGAGTGACCTAGAGTGGAATAGATTAGAGTGGCATGGAATGCCATAGAGCAGAGTGGAATGGTGTAGAGTGGAGTTGAGGAGTGTAGAGCGGCATCGCATAGAGTGGCATAGGGTAGAGTGGAATGGTGTAGAGTGCTGCACAGTGGCATTCTGTGGAGTGGAGTGACTGATGTAGAGCAGAGTGGCATAGAACAGAGTGACAAAGAATGGAGTGGAGTGGCACAGAGTGGTGTAGAGTGGAATAGAGGGAGCAGAGTGGCATAGAGTGCAGAAGAGTGGCATAGGGTGGAGTAGACTAGAGCCGATTTGCAAAGGGTAGAGTGATGTAGAGTGGCATAGAGTGGACTGATATAAAGTAGAGTGGCATTGAGTGTCAGTGAGTGGAGTTGAGTAGAATGGCAGCAATGGTGTTAGAGTAGCATAGGATAGAGTAATAATGTGTACAGTGGAGTAAAATAGAGTGGCCAAGAGTAGTGTGGTGTGGATTAGAGTACAGTAGACTGGCATTGAGTAGAGTGGCACAGAGTGGACTGGTGTAAAGCACAGTGACATGTGGAGTGAAGTTGCATGGAGTGGCATAGAAGAGAGAAGCATAGAGTGGAGTATAGTGACATATAGTGGCACAGAGTGGGGTAGAGTGGCATAGAATGGAGAAGAGTGGAGTGGAGAAGAGTGGTGTGGAGTTGCGTGGAGCAGTGTGGTGTAGAGTGGAGTTGGGTAGACTAGTGTAGAGCAGAGTGGATTAGAGTGGCATAGAATAGAGTGGCATTGAGTGTTGTAGAGTGTCATAGAGTGGCATTTCGTGGAGTGAAGTGGCATAGAGTACAGTAGAGTGTCATAGACTAAAGTGGCATAGCATGGAGTGGAGTGGCAGAGAGGGGAGGGGTGTAGGGTAGAGAGGAGTGGCGAAAAGAAGGGTGCAGTAGCATAGAGTGGAATGTCATAAAGTGTGGTGGCATAGAATGGAGTGGCGTAATGACGAGTGACATAGAGTCAAGTGTCACAGACTGGTAGAGTAGAGTGGGGAGGCTTAGAGTATAATGGAATGGTGTACAGTGGAGTGGTGTACAGTAGAGTGGTGTAGAGTGCAATTTGAGAGAGTTGGGTGATGAGGAGTAGAGTAGAGTATCATAGAGTATGGTGGCATGGAATGCCATAGAGTAGAGTGGAGTGATGTAGAGTGGAGTGGCATAGGATAAAGTGGTGTAGAGTGCAGTGAAGAAGTGGAGTGATGTGGAGTGAAAGATGTTGCAGGGTGGTATAAAATAGAGTGGCAAAGAGTAGAGTGGAGTGGCACAAAGTGGAACAGAGAGGAGCGGAGTGGCATAGAGCATACTAGAGAGGTGTAGAGTAGAGTGACGAAGAGTAGGGTGGCATACAGTGGCATTGTGTGGAGTGAAGTGAAGTGGAGAGGTGTAGAGTGGCATACAACAGAGTTGCCTCGAGTAGAGTGGTGTGAAGTGCCATAGTGTATAGTGGAGTAAAGTGGCACAGAGTGGAGTAAAGTGGCATGGAGTGGCGTAGATGGAATAGAGTGGCATAGAGTGGAGTGGCATAGAGGGGAGGACAATGACATGGAATGGAGTAGAGCAGCATGGAATGGCATGTAGTGGACTGGCATAGAGTGGAGTGGTGTACAGTAGGACAGTGTAGAATAGAGTTGCATAGTGTGGGGTGGCATGGAGTGGAGTACAGTGGAGTGGTTTAGAGTGGCATAGAGTACAGTGGCGTAGAGTGGCATTGTGAGCCATGGCACAGACTAGAGGAGGACTAGAATGGCATGGAAAAAAGTGGTGTAGAGTGGAGTGGCATAGAGTGGCATTGTGTGTAGTGGAGTCATGTGGAGTGGTGTACAACAGAATAGCATAGAATAGAAAGGCAAGGAGTAGAGTGGAGTGGCATAGAGTGAAACAGAGTGCTGTAGAGGAGAGTGACATAGATTAGAGTAGCATAGAGTGGTGTAGAGTGGCATTGAGTGGTGTGTATAAAGTAGAGTAGAGTGGCACAGCATGCTGTAGAGTGGAGCAGAGTTTGATAGAGTTCAGTAGAGTGGTGAAGAGTTGAGCAGTGAAGAGTGACATAAAGTAGATTGGTGTTAAGTGGCATAGAAGGGAGGTGCAGAGTTGCACTATGTGCAGTGGAGTGAAGTGGAGTGGTGTAGAGTGGCATAGAGCAGAGTTGCTTTGGTTTCACAGGTGTGAAGTGCCACAGTGTACAGTTGAGTAAAGTGGCACAGCATGGAGTAGAGTGGTGTAGATGGAATAGAGCAGGGTAGAGTGGCATAGAATGGATTAGAATGATGTGGAATGGTGTAGAGTGGCATGGAATGGCATAGGGTGATGTGTAATAGAATGGATTGGCTTAGAGTGACATACAGTAAAGTAGACTAGAGTGGCGTAGAAAAGAGTGGAGTGGCATAAAGTGCCATAGGGTGGCATTGTGTTGAGTGGAGTGGTGTAGAGTAGAGTGGCATAAAGTAAAGTGGAATAGTGCAGAGTGGCATACAGTGAAGGGCCTGCATTACACTGGCGTAGAGTAGAGCGGGGTGACATATAGAGGACTGGCATACATTAGGGGGAAGTGTCATAGAGAAGAGGGGAGTTGTGTAGAGTAGAGTTGAGTGGTGTAGATTGGAGTTGTGTAAATAGAATGGTGTAGATCAGTGGTTCCTGACCTGTGGTCCAGGAAGCCCTGGGGGTCCACAAAGTCTTCTCAGGGGATCCTTGACTATTTAGAAAATTAAATAATATTAACAGATTAATAAAGTGCATATAAATAAAGTGGCTAAATGTACAATTGAAAATGTTTAAACATATCATAAATGTCAAGGAATTTGAAATTAGAGGCTAAGGATTAAATTAGTATCCTCATATTGATTCATGGGAGCAGTGCAGGTTCATCAAACAAAATATAGTACAGACTATTTGTGGCTTTAATTAACCAACCTCTCAAACCAAGGCCCATATTTATACTTTTTGACGCAAAACTGCGCCGGCGCAGTTTGCGTCAAAAATATTACCGCCAGCTAACGCCATTTTGGTGCGCCGTGCGGGCGTCAGATTTATACTTTGACACACGGCGGCGCAAACAACAGGTGGGAGTCATTATTTTTGCCGCACACCGCGGCGTCAAGTCGTAAAGGAAAACGACATTAACGTGGTGGAAATGACTGTGGGTCTATTTATGACACCGCTAACCGGATATGCGCCGTTTCTTTTTACGCAATAGCGTCAAAAAACACAGCGAACACAGCCATTTCACCAGAAGAGAGCCAAAATGTATCCCAGATGCCACTACAGACCCCAGGGAGATGGCAGCAGACCAGGAACCAGCCAGGAGGACCCACACAAGAACCAGGACACTTTTAAGAAGAAAAGAAAGTGTCGCTTCAGTGCAGAGGAGCAGGAAATTCTGGTTAAAGAGGTGACGAAACACAAGCACCAACTGTTTGTCACATCAAAGTTGCCAATCAGTAGGAGAGAGGCTATATGGCAACAAATTGTCAACGAGATTAACAGTGTGGCTGAAGTACGCAGAACAGTCATCGAGTGAAAGAAACGCTAGCATGACTGTAAACGCAGGACCAAGGAAAAGATGGCCAGGAACAGGAAGGCAGCACTGCAGACTGGAGGTGGGAGTCCAGCACACCAGGAGGCCCTGGACCACATGGAGGAGATGGTCGCAGCCGTCATTCCTGAGGAGATCGTCACAGGGATTCAAGGACAGGACAGCGCAGACTACCAGGAGACAACGCACATACAGGGTAAGTCGCATGTGGAATTGAAATGCACTAATGTCAACTGCAACCGGGGGGGGAAATACCTACTACACATTGCATGTAAGTCATCATATACATGGAGTGGCATGGGTAAAGGGGCATGGCATTGGGGCATGGCCCGTTCTGAGAAGACCTGGGGCACAACATTACACAACACCAACAACAGTCCCATGGGGGAATGCTGTCATGCCAACGATGGAGCAAAGGGAAAGCCACGACAGGAGGGAAGGCCACTACGTCAAACTGACATCCTGGCACTCGTCAGCCAACATACCTCCTACATTAACTAGGGCCCTAATAGCAATCCTCTAGCCAAACCGACAACTGCAATGTAACTGCGACAACAGTTGCCACTACCACCTCTGATCTGTGTGCAGCTCAAGTAGCCAATGGCAGTAACCTCCCCATGGAACATACATACCTAAATTAGGGGGTGAGGATGACATCTGCAACAATCTCCTGAAACAAGACAAAGGCCCCAGTACACTCAAATGTCAATGCCCATAGTTGTCACAAACATCAGCCAAAGTAAACAACAATAGGAGCGACACAGCACTAAGGACACACCCATGCTGCATATGTCAGGGTTCATCCTGTGCCTGGGTAACAAGGCAACATCACAAATGTCATACTGCTCAGACAACAGCATTGAGGAGGGGACACATGTAACTGGTCACTGAAATACACCTGCACAGTCAGAGGACGAAATAGGACACTGATACGACTATCAGGGCAATCCAATGTAACACACATTACCCAACATCAGCAGGACACATTAACAATGTCAACATCCATATCAGATCATAACATTGCCATGCATAGGACATGCAACATGTCAATTACATTTAAGTCTATGTGAACGATCAGGGATTGGGGCAGGTCCTGATAGTTAAGTGTGCTGCCAGGGCCATCAGAACACCCACAGCCAGTGAAAGGTCTCACCATGAGAATGGATATACACGGAGGGTCGAGTAGGACAAGACAATGGCAATTCTCTATTTGGCATAAAGCAACACCTAGAGGCAATGAGGCTGACGAGTCTGATAACTCAATAAAATACATGTGACACACAGGTGGGCCATAGGCCTGAAACAATGCCCATCTGAAGGACAGCAGATATTAATACAAAACAAGATCACAAAGTGAATTCATCAAAAGGCAGGGACGTCACGTCAAAGTTGTCACAACACAGACACACTAATTGTACCCTGTTTCATTGCAGAGGAAGATGGATCTCCTGCCGATATGCCTGTCCCAGATTTCCCTGATGACATGGATGACAAGCTGATAAACATTCCCCAGGAGACCATCCAAAAGGTCCTTGAAACCCTCCAGACCCCACCTTCAGTCACAAGGAGGAGCACAGAACAAGCAGCCATCGCAGAGGATCCACTCACCACCCCAATTGTAAGACCTGCCAGCTCCAATACAGCTGAGGACTCAGACGACACTGGCACCAGCTTTGAGAGAACTGTAGTTGGAGTACAGCAGGAGCTGGCCAAGGAGGTGCGGGTGGGGATGCAAAATATGGCAGCCAGCCTTGAGGGGATGCGTTCGTGCATGATGTCATCTGCAGATCAGGCAGCAGCTATGCAAGCCCTAACATCTATCTTGCAGGAACTGCAGAAAACCCAGAAGGAAATCAGCACAGCTGTAATACAGTTGACCCAACACCTACAACAGCAATCCTGTCAACGAGTGCACGAATGCAACATTGAACCCCTCAGGGCCGACCTGGCTGCCTACCATTGTGATGTGGCTGCTATTCTCAAGAACCAGCAGGCCCTCCTTGCAGCAGTACTGCCCTTAAGACCTTCACAGGGAGCAGCGACCGGGATGTCTGACTCCACGTCTTCTAACACTGAGGTGTGTGTTGCTCCTTCACAACCAACAACAACAAGGACAAAGCAGGCAACACACACATCAGAAGAAGAATTCATGGAACAGATCACATTCACAAGGAAAAGTACCCGGAAGCACTAGTCCCTGCCACATGGCCAACTATTACCAAGGTCCTGCGCTTTGTAACTTGCCAGTCTTGCAACAACTGTACTCAAGCACTGTTCTGCAAACCACTGTGTATCTTGTCACCCAGCCCAGTGATTGTCTCTCTCCTACTCATTGCCAAATCCTGTCCCTCTGCACTGTCTGAAACAGCAACCCCAGCATGACAAAAGCGTTTTGGTAAACCCTTGTGTTGGATCACACTGGAAGATATCACTATAATGGACTCACAATCATGGACAATGTACATATAGCACTACAGCACTTTTCAATAAATAGCACTTACACAACAAACCTGTCTCTGGGTAATGTGACATATCAACTGTGCAGTAGATAACTGAAATGTGCCTACTGTCTGGTATTGGCCTTCAAAGGAGATATGTACATGATATATGTCATTAAGAGTGTGTGTGTATGTGACCAATGTATGTTAGGCATCACATAAGCTCTGGGATGTTCCGTGTCCTACTCAGTATCTCAGCAATGCTCCATGAGGCAACACTCTTATTCTGTAGAGATGAAGGTGTTTAAAAAGGAATAGCCAGACCATGATATGGTGATTATAATAGGTGTTTATTTAAATGAGTTAACTAAAGTGGTGAAGGTGATCATATTCAGTAGAAATTATTTACAATCTGTTGCCGCCTGCGAATACCAGCAGCTGTGTTCTGTAGTTCCCCCTCCTGTTGCAGGCCAGCATCCTCCTCTTCCTCCTCTTCAGGCATGTGTGGCTCTGGTTCCAGGAGGGGAATGTTTCTTCTGATGCAAATGTTGTGCAATATTGCACATGTGAGGATGATCCTACAGACCATCTCGGGGGAATATAGGAGGCTACCACCAGTGATGTTGAGGCAGCGGAACCTTGACTTGAGGATGCCGAAGGTCCGCTCGACAATGCTGCGTGTCCTCCTATGGGCCTCGTTGTATGCACGCTCTGCAGCTGTACTCGGGTTGCCAAATGGTGTCATAATCCATGGCTGGATGCCATACCCCTGATCAGCTGCAAGAGAAAATGAATGGGATCATGTTGATGTAGATGGCACTATTGAAAAGACCTTTAATGGCAGTAGTTGTCTTGTGTTGTCTGTGACTCTTTTGTGTACTAATGTGACATCCTATGCTTGTAGGCTGTACCATCTGCATTGTTGTGTTTCCTTGGCTGAACAAGTGTTTGTCTGCTAACCGTTTGTCAGCAGTATGTTTTGGGATTTTCAGTACAGTGTGCCCTCCCTAGCATTGTGACTTGTGATACAGGTGTCCGTGTGTCTTGACTGGGGGTGAGATGATAGTTCCATGCACAGTTAAAATTGAAAGTGTTGTTAACACGTTCATATCAAAGTACCCTGGACATCCCATACCTTTAGACTTATGCAATGTATTAATGTAAAGGTCATTGGGACACTTACAATTTGCAAGGTGACATTTAGGCAACCACACTCATTGACGTCTTCACATTAGGCTGTACAGTAAATTCCGATGTGTGACAGGTTCAATGGTGACTTAAGAAACATGGCTAGCGATGTGAGGACCTCAGTGTGCTCCTGTTGACATGTTGCTGTTGTGGTGTATGTGTTGTGTGTCCTAGAGGGTTGCTGTGCAGTGTGTATATAAGTAGGTTTTTGTACTTACCAACAAGTAGTCCATTGCCATACCGTCCATTCTGGAAGTGTTGATTGATGGTGCAGTGACGGAAGATGTATGAGTCATGTACACTCCCAGGATATTTAGCCACGATGTTGGTGATCAATCCTTGGTGATCGACTATGGCCTGCACGTTGATGGAATGTGTGTGCTTCCTGTTGCGGTAGAGGTGTTCAGTTGCAGCAGGTGGCACAAGGCGTACATGTGTGCAGTCGATTGCACCAAGGACGTGTGGAAAGCCACTGATTGCGTAGAACCCCTGTTTAGTTTCCTGCTTCTTCTGCAGTGTGTTAGGGAAGCGGATGTGGCGGGGTGTCAGTCGAATGATGGCGTCCAGTACTTTGGGCAAAAAGGTGGAGAATGATGGTTGTGATATTCCGCCAACCAGGGCACCAGTTGTTTGAAAAGCGCCACTTGCCAGCATGTGAAGTACGGCAAGCAGCTTTGTTTCTGTTGGGATGGTGCGGGTGTCACCAAAGTGGGGGCCAACTGCTGTTCAATGTTTCGCAGCAGCTGCTGAATGGTCTGCCAGTTCAACCGGTACCTCTGTATGATGTCGTGTTCCCTGAGGCTATGAAGGGTTGTTCTTGGGCGGAATATCCTCTCCTGCCTTCTGCCCTGCCTTTGGGGTCCCTGCTGGTGTTGTTGTAGCTGCTGTTGTTGCTGCTGGGCTCTGCAACTGCGTGCATGCTGGATTAGAATCACCTCCATGGCTCCCTGTTGCTGCTCTGCTGCTCTGCTGTTTGTTCTGTGTGTTCTGATTAAATACAGGTGTGTTTGCCCCATTTTAACGCCTGCCCTGACCCAGGCGTTAATTTTTTACGCAAATCGGGCTGTGCGTCATTTTCTGGCCATTTTTTGGACGGGAACGCCTACCTTGCATATGATTAACGCAAGGCGGGTTGCCGCATCAAAAAAATGACGCACACGGCGGAATTTTGTCGTTCGCGGGCTCGGGCGTCAAAGTTTAAATACGGGGCAACGTTCGCGCTGATTGTGCGTCAAAAATTTTGACGCACAATCGCCGCAGACGGAGTATAATTATGCCCCCAAGTCTGGGTTAAAAGTAGCAGTAATCTCAGGCTCCCAGGGGGAGATAAAACAAGCCAGGCGCACATACAAAGAAACTTTAACCTTTGCTAAAAGGCGGTGGGAGGACCTCTTGTGGAAGGAACTACTAGATGCCTCAAGAACAAAGGACAACAAGCATTTCTGGGAACTTCTGTCCAAAAGAGAAAATGGAGGCAGGAATTTCCCTAATAATCATATACAACCGGAAAGTTGGGTACAGCATTTTTCCAGTCTTTATGCCTTACCAGCGGACCTGACGGCCAACAATGTAGTTCATTATTTTCCAATGCAGCCAGATTCGAGTTCTAGATTGCCCTCTGCAGAGGTGGGCCTTCATGCCTCTCAGGGCTGTACCATTTTCTCTATAGAGGAAACTCTTGAGGCCATAAATAGCTTAAAACCTGGCAAATCACCTGGGCCGGATAAGCTTCCCGGAGATCTTTATAGATCCGAACTAAATGTTTGGTCCTGGTATATCAATGCTATTTCGAATAGCATTGCTGCAGGGGGACAAATTCCAGACACATGGAAAGGGGCCGAAATTATACCAATTCATAAAAAAGGCAATGTAAATTTTCCAGCTAGTTATAGGGCAATTAGCCTCATAGACAATATACAAAAGATTTTCGCTAAACAAATTTTACAGAGGCTAACCAGCTGGGTCGAGGACCACCAGATCCTCTCTCCACTTCAGGCAGGATTCCGTGTAAAAACTAGCACAGTGGACCAGGTTTTTAGGTTGGCTATACTGTATTGGAAACATGTAGCTATTGCTAAGCAGCGCCTATATGTTGTATTTATAGATCTGCGTTCTGCTTTTGATCTGGTCCCAAGAGCTAAATTGTGGGAAGTGCTGGGCAGACTGGGAGTTCCAGGGGACATACTACTTTTGCTAAAACGATTACACGAAAATACATATGCGCAAGTGAGATGGGGCAAACAAGGCGAGCTGACTGAAAAGATTCCAATCAAAAGGGGAGTTCACCAAGGTTGTGTGTTAGCTCCCTTACTATTCACCCTGTTCATTAATGAGGTGGTGAAGGTTATGATCACTTGCCAGAATGATGCCCCCTCCCTTAATGCACAAAAAAATCCCCATTCTTCTTTTTGCAGATGACTCACTCCTTATTTCAAAGACACCAATGGGGTTGCAAACCCTCATTGACAGATTTTATTCATTTTGCAGAGAACATGGGTTGGAAGATAACATCAACAAAACTAAATTGATGGTGCTCTGTACAGGACCTAGCAAAAGATGCACCATCAACATCGATGGAGTCCCCTTGAAGAAAGTTAGCTCTATAGATTATCTGGGTGTTAGGCTAACCAGTAAATTATCATGGGAAGATCAGACAACGAAGAGTGCGGGGTTGTTACAACATAGAGCTGCATCCATACTGCGTTTCTACCAAAGCTCCTTAACAAAAGCTCTATCCCCAGCAATTAAAATCTATACAGCCAAGGCGCAAGGAGCAGCTCTGTATGGAGCGGAAGTATGGGGATTTTCTAATTGTAACAAGATATCAGTGGGTGAAAACAATTTCGCAAGGGCCCTGATTGTGTGCCCTCGCAGTACACCTTTGTCTCCATTATTTTTTGACTTGGATTTGAATAGAGTAGCTGACCTAGTTACTTTAAGACCGCTTTTATATTGGATCAGGATATGGACAACCCCTGAATTAGATATATATAAGGCTTCATTACTTGATTTACTAAAATGTCAAAACGCTGCCACACTCCCCTGGTTTAGACATGTGTCCCACTGGTTTCGTTCACTGGGTCTGGGTGATTATTGAGAAAATCACCACAATTTAGAGAGACGCCACAAAAATGTTTTAAAGTCAGTTTATTGGTCCCATGTAAAGGATAATTATATAATCTGTAAATCACATGGTCGTTTTTTAACAAACTCTTTTATTGATTTTAAATGGTCCCCACAGTTTGAACCATACTTGGATATCATACCTGACTTACAGGGTAAAAGCTTATATGCAAGAATTCGGTTTGGATCTTTACCTTTGATGTCATTGACTAATAGTTGGGGGCAGATCATCCTTCGCGACATATGTCCCGCTTGTGGTGCTACTTCAGAAACTGTTGAACAATTTATGTTCTTTTGTCCTGCTTATTCGATCCCACGGTCAAAATGGAACCGTAAAACCTGCAGGCTCATGGGACTAAACAACTGCACTTCTGCCATAAGGGTCTTAAAAAGCCATAGTTCCAATGACTTAATTCTTGCAGTTAGCAAGTTTTTAGTGGCAGCATGGCATATTCGTCGCTGTCTTTTAAAAAAACAAGGATCCATGCAACTGACTTAGACAAGACTTTTATGTGTAAATTAGATTTTATTTATATGTATCGAATGTTTTATATTAGATTATTGATGATTGTATTCAAACATGATCATTCATTGTATTTTGTTGCTATCATGGTCAATCGACCGAATAAAGCTGTTGTTGTTGTTGTTGTTGTTGTTAATACAACCAACCTTTCCATTATAATTAAAATGTATGCTTTTTATGCTTTTTGCAAATTAAATGTTTTATAATTTGTGTACATGTGTGATGGAATGCTTGTTTTTGCATTTTCTGTGTATTGTTTTGTGGTTCAAATCATAGACAATGTTTAGGCTTGGGTCTCCGGCTTCCAGTAATGACTCAGTAGGGGTCCCTGGATTCCAATAATGATTCTTTGGGGGGCTTCCGGTTCCAGTAATGATAAAGTGGGGGTCCACAGAAGTGTAAAGGTTGGGAACCACTAGTGTAGAGTAGAGTTGCTGAGAGTGGGGTGGGGTGGGATGGAGTGGAGTAGGGAGGTGTGGTGTAGAGTGGCATAGAGTACAGCAGCATAGAGTGGCATTGTGAGCCATGGCATAGACTAAAGTGGTGTAGAGTAAAGTGGTGTAGATTGGAGTGCAACAGAATGGTGCTGAGTGGAATAGAGTGGACTTGAGTGGTGTAGAGTGCAGTAGAGTGAAGTAGAGTAGAATGATGTAGAGCAGAGTGGTGTAGACTGGCATTGAGTAGAGTGGAGTGAAGAGGCGTAGAGTGGCATGGGGTTGACTCGCGTAGAGCAGAGTGATGTAGAGTGTCATAGAATGGCATTGTGTGAAGTGCATTCGCGTGGAGTGGTGCACAGCAGAGTAGCATTGAACAGAGTGGCAAAGAGTAGAGTGGAGTGGCACAGAGTGGCATACAGTGGAATAGATTGGTGGAGTAGAGTAGAGTGACCTAGAGTGGTGTAGACTGGCACAGAGTGTGGCATAGAGTGCCATTGTGTGGAGTGGGGTTGCATTAGTAGAGTGAAGTGGTATAGAGTTGAGTGCTGTAGAGTAGAGTAGAATGTGTAGGAAAGTACCATCTTGCCTGGCATGTTACCCCCATATTTCACTGTATATATGTTGTTTTAGTTGTATGTGTCACTGGGACCCTGCCAGCCAGGGCCCCAGTGCTCATATGTGTGCCCTGTATGTGTTACCTGTGTTATGACTAACTGTCTCACTGAGGCTCTGCTAATCAGAACCTCAGTGGTTGTGCTCTCTCATTTCTTTCCAAATTGTCACTAACAGGCTAGTGACCAATTTTACCAATTTACATTGGCATACTGGAACACCCTTATAATTCCCTAGTATATGGTACTGAGGTACCCAGGGTATTGGGGTTCCAGGAGATCCCTATTGGCTGCAGCATTTCTTTTGCCACCCATAGGGAGCTCTGACAATTCTTACACAGGCCTGCCACTGCAGCCTGAGTGAAATAACGTCCACGTTATTTCACAGCCATTTTACACTGCACTTAAGTAACTTATAAGTCACCTATATGTCTAACCTTTACTTGTTAAAGGTTGGGTGCTAAGTTACTGAGGGGGTCATTCCGACCCTGACGGTCCATGACCGCCAGGGCCGGGGACCACGGAAGCACCGCCAACAGGCTGGCGGTGCTTCCAGGGCCATTCTGACCGCGGCGGTAAAGCCACGGTCAGAAAAGGGGAACCAGCGGTTTCCCGCCGGTTTTCCCCTGGCCCAGGGAATCCTCCATGGCGGTGCTGCTTGCAGCACCGCCATGGGGATTCCGACCCCCTTCCCGCCACCCTGTTTCTGGCGGTTTTCACCGCCAGAAACAGGATGGCGGGAACGGGTGTCGTGGGGCCCCTGGAGGCCCCTGCACTGCCCATGCCACTGGCATGGGCAGTGCAGGGGCCCCCTAACAGGGCCCCATAAAGATTTTCACTGTCTGCTTTGCAGACAGTGAAAATAGCGACGGGTGCCACTGCACCCGTCGTACCCCTGCAACTCCGCCGGCTCCATTCGGAGCCGGCTTCCTAGTTGCAGGGTCTTTCCCGCTGGGCCGGCGGGCGCACTTTTGGCGGTCGCCCGCCGGCCCAGCGGGAAAGCCAGAATGGCATCCGCGGTCTTCTGACCACGGAGCGGCCATTTGGTGGTCCCCGTTTGGCTGGCGGCGCCCGCCGCCAGCCAAACTTAGAATGAGGGCCTTAGTGTGTCGGCACCCTGGCACTAGCCAAGATGCCCCCACATTGTTCAGGGCCAATTCCCCGGACTTTGTGAGTGCGGGGACACCATTACACGTGTGCACTACATATAGGTCACTACCTATGTGTAGCTTCACAATGGTAACTCAGAATATGGCCATGTAACATGTCTAAGATCATGGAATTGCCCCACCAATGCCATCCTGGTATTGGGGAGACAATCCAATGATTCCCCGGGTCTCTAGCACAGACCCGGGTACTGCCAAACTGCCTTTCCTGGGGTTTCACTGCAGCTGCTGCTGCTGCCAACCCCTCAGATAGGTTTCTGCCCTCCTGGGGTCCAGCCAGGCTTGGCCCAAGAAGGCAGAACAAAGGACTTCCTCAGAGAGAGAGGGTGTTGCACCCTCTCCCTTTGGAATAAGGTGTCAGGGCTGGGGAGGAGTAGCCTCCCCCAGCCTCTGGAAATGCCTTGATGGGCACAGATGGTGCCCATCTCTGCATAAGCCAGTTTACACCGGTTCAGGGATCCCCCAGCCCTGCTCTGGCGCAAAACTGGACAAAGGAAAGGGGAGTGACCACTCCCCTGACCTGCACCTCCCCTGGGAGGTGCCCAGAGCTCCTCCAGTGTGCTCCAGACCTCTGCCATCTTGGAAACAGAGGTGCTGCTGGCACACTGGACTGCTCTGAGTGGCCAGGGCCAGCAGGTGACATCAGAGACTCCTTCTGATAGGCTCCTTCAGGTATTGCTAGCCTATCCTCTCTCCTAGGTAGCCAAACCTCCTTTTCTGGCTATTTAGGGTCTCTGCTTTGGGGAATTCTTTAGATAACGAATGCAAGAGCTCATCAGAGTTCCTCTGCATCTCTCTTTTCACCTTCTGCCAAGGAATCGACTGCTGACCGCGCTGGAAGCCTGCAAAACTGCAACAAAGTAGCAACGACGACTACTGCGACACTGTAACGCTGATCCTGCCGCCTACTCGACTGTTTTCCTGGTGGTGCATGCTGTGGGGGTAGTCTGCCTCCTCTCTGCACTAGAAGCTCCAAAGAAATCTCCCGTGGGTCGACGGAATCCTCTCCCTGCAACCGCAGGCACCAAAGAACTGCATCACCGGTCCTCTGGGTCTCCTCTCAGCACGACGAGCGAGGTCCCTTGAACTCAGCAACTCTGTCCAAGTGACTCCCACAGTCCAGTGACTCTTCAGTCCAAGTTTGGTGGAGGTAAGTCCTTGCCTCCCCACGCCAGACTGCATTGCTGGGAACCGCGTGTTTTGCAGCTACTCCAGGTCCTGTGCACTCACCGAGGATTTCCTTCATGCACAGCCAAGCCAGGGTCCCCGGCTCTCTAACCTGCATTGCACGACCTCCTGAGTTGTCCTCCGGCGGTGTGGGACTCTCTTGTGCAACTTCGGGTGAGCACCGTTTCACTCCACTTCGTAGTGCCTGTTCCAGCACTTCTGCGGGTGCTGCCTGCTTCTGAGAGGGCTCCTTGTCTTGCTGGGCGCTCCCTCTGTCCCCTGACGCAATTGGTAACATCCTGGTCCCTCCTGGGCCACAGCAGCATCCAAAAACCCTAACCGCAACCCTTGCAGCTAGCAAGGTTTGTTTGCGGTCTTTCTGCGGGAAAACACTTCTGCACGACTCTTCACGACTTGAGACATCCAACCTCCAAAGGGAAAGTTTCTAGCCCTTGTCGTTCATGCAGAATCCTCAGCTTCTACCATCTGGTGGAAGCTTCTTTGCATCCACAGCTGGCATTTCCTGGGCATCTGCCCACTCCCGACTTGATCGTGACTTTTGGACTTGGTCCCCTTGTTCCACAGGTACTCTCGTCTGGAAATCCATCGTTGTTGCATTGCCGGTGTTGGTCTTTCCTGCAGAATTCCCCTATCACGACTTCTGTGCTCTTTGGGGAACTTAGGTGCACTTTGCACCCACCTTTCAGGGTCTTGGGGTGGGCTATTTTTCTAACCCTCACTGTTTTCTTACAGTCCCAGCGACCCTCTACAAGGTCACATAGGTTTGGGGTCCATTCGTGGTTCGCATTCCACTTCTAGAGTATATGGTTTGTGTTGCCCCTATCTCTATGTGCCCCCATTGCATTCTATTGTGACTGTACATTGTTTGCACTGTTTTCTATTGCTATTACTGCATATTTTGGTATTGTGTACATATATCTTGTGTATATTTGCTATCCTCATACTGAGGGTACTCACTGAGATACTTTTGGCATATTGTCATAAAATTAAGTACCTTTATTTTTAGTATATCTGTGTATTGTGTTTTCTTATGATATTGTGCATATGACACTAGTGGTACTGTAGGAGCTTCACTCGTCTCCTAGTTCAGCCTAAGCTGCTCTGCTAAGCTACCTTTTCTATCAGCCTAAGCTGCTAGACACCCCTCTACACTAATAAGGGATACCTGGGCCTGGTGCAAGGTGTAAGTACCCCTTGGTACTCACTACAAGCCAGTCCAGCCTCCTACATTGGTTGTGCAGCGGTGGGATAAGTACTTTGCAACTACTTACCACTTTTGTCATTGCACTTTTCATAAGAGAAAAATATACAAAACAAGTTCAGTGTATGTACACCTAACCAAAATGTTTTGCTTTTCTTCTCTCACTTCTTTTCTAAGTGCTGAAAAGTACCTCTAAAACTTTCAAAAAGTTCTTAAAAAGTTTTTAAAGTTTTTTTTTCCTGTTCTTTAAAAAGTTCTAAAAACTTTTTCTTTCTTTTTCTATCCCTTAAACACTTTCTATAATGTCTGGCACAGGCCAAACTGTTGATCTGTCCAAGACTGCTTATGGTCACTGTAGGAAAGTACCATCTTGCCTGGCATGTTACCCCCATTTTTCACTATATATATGTTGTTTTAGTTGTATGTGTCACTGGGACCCTGCCAGCCAGGGCCCCAGTGCTCATAAGTGTGCCTGAATGTGTTACCTGTGTTATGACTAATTGTCTCACTGAGGCTCTGCTGTCCAGAACCTCAGTGGTTATGCTCTCTCATTTCTTTCAAATTGTCACTAACAGGCTAGTGACCAATTTTACCAATTTACATTGGCTTACTAGAACACCCTTATAATTCCCTAGTATATGGTACTGAGGTACCAAGGGTATTGGGGTTCCAGGAGATCCCTATGGGCTGCAGCATTTCTTTTGCCACCCATAGGGAGCTCTGACAATTCTTACACAGGCCTGCCATTGCAGCCTGAGTGAAATAACGTCCACGTTATTTCACAGCCATTTTACACTGCACTTAAGTAACTTATAAGTCACCTATATGTCTAACCTTTACCTGGTAAAGGTTGGGTGCTAAGTTACTTAGTGTGTGTGCACCCTGGCACTAGCCAAGGTGCCCCCACATTGTTCAGGGCCAATTCCCCGGACTTTGTGAGTGCGGGGACACCATTACATGCGTGCACTACATATAGGTCACTACCTATATGTGGCTTCACAATGGCAACTCCGAATATGGCCATGTAACATGTCTATGATCATGGAATTGCCCCCTCTATGCCATCCTGGCATAGTTGGCACAATCCCATGATCCCACGGGACTCTAGCACAGACCCTGGTACTGCCAAACTGCCTTTCCCGGGGTTTCACTGAAGCTGCTGCTGCTGCCAACCCCTCAGACAGGTTTCTGCCCTCCTGGGGTCCAGCCAGTCTTGGCCCAGGAAGGCAGAACAAAGGACTTCCTCTGAGAGAGGGTGTTATACCCTCTCCCTTTGGAAAATGGTGTGAAGACAGGGGAGGAGTAGCCTCCCCCAGCCTCTGGAAATGCTTTTATGGGCACACATGGTGCCCATTTCTGCATAAGCCAGTCTACACCGGTTCAGGGACCCCTCAGCCCTGCTCTGGCGCGAAACTGGACAAAGGAAAGGGGAGTGACCACTCCCCTGACCTGCACCTCCCCTGGGAGGTGCCCAGAGCTCCTCCAGTGTGCTCCAGACCTCTGCCATCTTGGAAACAGAGGTGCTGCTGGCACACTGGACTGCTCTGAGTGGCCAGTGCCAGCAGGTGACGTCAGAGACTCCTTCTGATAGGCTCCTTCAGGTGTTGCTAGCCTATCTTCTCTCCTAAGTAGCCAAACCCTCTTTTCTGGCTATTTAGGGTCTCTGCTTTGGGGATTTCCTTAGATAACGAATGCAAGAGCTCATCCGAGTTCCTCTGCATCTCTCTCTTCACCTTCTGCCAAGGAATCGACTACTGACCGCGCTGGAAGCCTGCAAAACTGCAACAAAGTAGCAAAGACGACTACTGCAACTCTGTAACGCTGATCCTGCCGCCTACTCGACTGTTTTCCTGGTGGTGCATGCTGTGGGGGTAGTCTGCCTCCTCTCTGCACTAGAAGCTCCAAAGAAATCTCCAATGGGTCGACGGAATCGTCCCCCTGCAACCGCAGGCACCAAAGAGCTGCATCACCAGTCCCCTGGGTCTCCTCTCAGCACGACGAGCGAGGTCCCTTGAATCCAGCAACTCTGTCCAAGTGACTCCCACAGTCCAGTGACTCTTCAGTCCAAGTTTGGTGGAGGTAAGTCCTTGCCTCCCCACGCCAGACTGCATTGCTGGGAACCCTGACTTTTGCAGCTACTCCGGCCTCCGTGCACTTCCGGTGGAAATCGTTTGTGCACAGTCCAGCCTGGGTCCACAGCACTCTAACCTGCATTGCACGACCTCCTAAGTTGTCCTCCGGCGGCGTGGGACTCCTTTGTGCAACTTCAGGTGAGCACTGTTTCCCTCCACTTTGTAGTGCCTGTTCTGGCACTTCTGCGGGTGCTGCCTGCTTCTGAGAGGGCTCCTTGTCTTGCTCGATGCCCCCTCTGTCCCCAGATGCAATTGGCGACATCCTGGTCCCTCCTGGGCTACAGCAGCATCCAAAAACCCTAACCGCACAATTTGCAGCTAGCAAGGCTTGTTGGCGGTCTTTCTTCAGGAAAATACTTCTGCACGACTCTCCACGGCGTGGGAGATCCATCCTCTAGAGGGGAAGTCTCTAGCCCTTGTCGTTCCTGCAGAACCTTCAGCTTCTACTGTCCAGTAGCAGCTTCTTTGCATCCACAGCTGGCATTTCCTGGGCATCTGCCCATCTCCGACTTGCTTGTGACTTTTGGACTTGGTCCCCTTGTTCCACAGGTACCCTCGACTGGAAATCCATCATTGTTGCATTGCTGGGTTGTGTCTTTCCTGCAGTATTCCCCTATCATGACTTCTATGTCCTTTGGGGAACTTTAGTGCACTTTGCACTCACTTTTCAGGGTCTTGGGGTGGGCTATTTTTCTAACCCTAACTGTTTTCTTACAGTCCCAGCGACCCTCTACAAGGTCACATAGGTTTGGGGTCCATTCGTGGTTCGCATTCCACTTTTGGAGTATATGGTTTGTGTTGCCCCTATCCCTATGTGTCCCCATTGCATCCTATTGTAACTATACATTGTTTGCACTGTTTTCTAATACTATTACTGCATATTTTGGTATTGTGTACATATATCTTGTGTATATTTGCTATCCTCATACTGAGGGTACTCACTGAGATACTTTTGGCATATTGTCATAAAAATAAAGTACCTTTATTTTTAGTATATCTGTGTATTGTGTTTTCTTATGATATTGTGCTTATGACACTAGTGGTACTGTAGGAGCTTCACTCGTCTCCTAGTTCAGCCTAAGCTGCTCTGCTCAGCTACCATTATCTATCAGCCTAAGCTGCTAGACACCCTATACACTAATAAGGGATAACTGGGCCTGGTGCAAGGTGTAAGTACCCCTTGGTACTCACTACAAGCCAGTCCAGCCTCCTACATTGGTTGTGCAGCGGTGGGATAAGTCCTTTGCAACTACTTACCACTTTTGTCGTTGTACTTTTCATAAGAGAAACATATACAAGACAAGTTCAGTGTATGTACACCTAACCAAAAAGTTTTGCATTTCTTTTCTCACTTCTTTTCTGAAGTGCTGAAAAGTACTTCTAAACTTTCAAAAAGTTCTTAAAAAGTTTTTAAAGTTTTTTTTCCTGTCTTTCTAAAAGTTCTGACAAACTTTTTGTTCCTTTTTCTGTCACTAAAACACTTTCTAAAATGTCTGGCACAGGCCAAACTGTTGATCTGTCCAAACTTGCTTATGATCACCTTAGCTGGAAAGGAGCAAGGAGTCTCTGCATAGAAAGAGGTTTAAGTGTAGGGAAGAATCCCCCCAGAGAACTATTGGTTAACATGCTTATAGAACAGGATAAGGCTAGAGGTGCCCCATCTGTTGAAAAAGTAGCTAATGGTTCACAATCTGATCCAGGGACTATCCCTTAAACACTTTCTATAATGTCTGGCACAGGCCAAACTGTTGATCTGTCCAAGACTGCTTATGGTCACTGTAGGAAAGTACCATCTTGCCTGGCATGTTACCCCCATTTTTCACTATATATATGTTGTTTTAGTTGTATGTGTCACTGGGACCCTGCCAGCCAGGGCCCCAGTGCTCATAAGTGTGCCTGAATGTGTTACCTGTGTTATGACTAATTGTCTCACTGAGGCTCTGCTGTCCAGAACCTCAGTGGTTATGCTCTCTCATTTCTTTCAAATTGTCACTAACAGGCTAGTGACCAATTTTACCAATTTACATTGGCTTACTAGAACACCCTTATAATTCCCTAGTATATGGTACTGAGGTACCAAGGGTATTGGGGTTCCAGGAGATCCCTATGGGCTGCAGCATTTCTTTTGCCACCCATAGGGAGCTCTGACAATTCTTACACAGGCCTGCCATTGCAGCCTGAGTGAAATAACGTCCACGTTATTTCACAGCCATTTTACACTGCACTTAAGTAACTTATAAGTCACCTATATGTCTAACCTTTACCTGGTAAAGGTTGGGTGCTAAGTTACTTAGTGTGTGGGCACCCTGGCACTAGCCAAGGTGCCCCCACATTGTTCAGGGCCAATTCCCCGGACTTTGTGAGTGCGGGGACACCATTACATGCGTGCACTACATATAGGTCACTACCTATATGTGGCTTCACAATGGCAACTCCGAATATGGCCATGTAACATGTCTATGATCATGGAATTGCCCCCTCTATGCCATCCTGGCATAGTTGGCACAATCCCATGATCCCACGGGACTCTAGCACAGACCCTGGTACTGCCAAACTGCCTTTCCCGGGGTTTCACTGCAGCTGCTGCTGCTGCCAACCCCTCAGACAGGTTTCTGCCCTCCTGGGGTCCAGCCAGGCTTGGCCCAGGAAGGCAGAACAAAGGACTTCCTCTGAGAGAGGGTGTTATACCCTCTCCCTTTGGAAAATGGTGTGAAGACAGGGGAGGAGTAGCCTCCCCCAGCCTCTGGAAATGCTTTTATGGGCACACATGGTGCCCATTTCTGCATAAGCCAGTCTACACCGGTTCAGGGACCCCTCAGCCCTGCTCTGGCGCGAAACTGGACAAAGGAAAGGGGAGTGACCACTCCCCTGACCTGCACCTCCCCTGGGAGGTGCCCAGAGCTCCTCCAGTGTGCTCCAGACCTCTGCCATCTTGGAAACAGAGGTGCTGCTGGCACACTGGACTGCTCTGAGTGGCCAGTGCCAGCAGGTGACGTCAGAGACTCCTTCTGATAGGCTCCTTCAGGTGTTGCTAGCCTATCTTCTCTCCTAAGTAGCCAAACCCTCTTTTCTGGCTATTTAGGGTCTCTGCTTTGGGGATTTCCTTAGATAACGAATGCAAGAGCTCATCCGAGTTCCTCTGCATCTCTCTCTTCACCTTCTGCCAAGGAATCGACTACTGACCGCGCTGGAAGCCTGCAAAACTGCAACAAAGTAGCAAAGACGACTACTGCAACTCTGTAACGCTGATCCTGCCGCCTACTCGACTGTTTTCCTGGTGGTGCATGCTGTGGGGGTAGTCTGCCTCCTCTCTGCACTAGAAGCTCCAAAGAAATCTCCAATGGGTCGACGGAATCGTCCCCCTGCAACCGCAGGCACCAAAGAGCTGCATCACCAGTCCCCTGGGTCTCCTCTCAGCACGACGAGCGAGGTCCCTTGAATCCAGCAACTCTGTCCAAGTGACTCCCACAGTCCAGTGACTCTTCAGTCCAAGTTTGGTGGAGGTAAGTCCTTGCCTCCCCACGCCAGACTGCATTGCTGGGAACCCTGACTTTTGCAGCTACTCCGGCCTCCGTGCACTTCCGGTGGAAATCGTTTGTGCACAGTCCAGCCTGGGTCCACAGCACTCTAACCTGCATTGCACGACCTCCTAAGTTGTCCTCCGGCGGCGTGGGACTCCTTTGTGCAACTTCAGGTGAGCACTGTTTCCCTCCACTTTGTAGTGCCTGTTCTGGCACTTCTGCGGGTGCTGCCTGCTTCTGAGAGGGCTCCTTGTCTTGCTCGATGCCCCCTCTGTCCCCAGATGCAATTGGCGACATCCTGGTCCCTCCTGGGCTACAGCAGCATCCAAAAACCCTAACCGCACAATTTGCAGCTAGCAAGGCTTGTTGGCGGTCTTTCTTCAGGAAAATACTTCTGCACGACTCTCCACGGCGTGGGAGATCCATCCTCTAGAGGGGAAGTCTCTAGCCCTTGTCGTTCCTGCAGAACCTTCAGCTTCTACTGTCCAGTAGCAGCTTCTTTGCATCCACAGCTGGCATTTCCTGGGCATCTGCCCATCTCCGACTTGCTTGTGACTTTTGGACTTGGTCCCCTTGTTCCACAGGTACCCTCGACTGGAAATCCATCATTGTTGCATTGCTGGGTTGTGTCTTTCCTGCAGTATTCCCCTATCATGACTTCTATGTCCTTTGGGGAACTTTAGTGCACTTTGCACTCACTTTTCAGGGTCTTGGGGTGGGCTATTTTTCTAACCCTAACTGTTTTCTTACAGTCCCAGCGACCCTCTACAAGGTCACATAGGTTTGGGGTCCATTCGTGGTTCGCATTCCACTTTTGGAGTATATGGTTTGTGTTGCCCCTATCCCTATGTGTCCCCATTGCATCCTATTGTAACTATACATTGTTTGCACTGTTTTCTAATACTATTACTGCATATTTTGGTATTGTGTACATATATCTTGTGTATATTTGCTATCCTCATACTGAGGGTACTCACTGAGATACTTTTGGCATATTGTCATAAAAATAAAGTACCTTTATTTTTAGTATATCTGTGTATTGTGTTTTCTTATGATATTGTGCTTATGACACTAGTGGTACTGTAGGAGCTTCACTCGTCTCCTAGTTCAGCCTAAGCTGCTCTGCTCAGCTACCATTATCTATCAGCCTAAGCTGCTAGACACCCTATACACTAATAAGGGATAACTGGGCCTGGTGCAAGGTGTAAGTACCCCTTGGTACTCACTACAAGCCAGTCCAGCCTCCTACATTGGTTGTGCAGCGGTGGGATAAGTCCTTTGCAACTACTTACCACTTTTGTCGTTGTACTTTTCATAAGAGAAACATATACAAGACAAGTTCAGTGTATGTACACCTAACCAAAAAGTTTTGCATTTCTTTTCTCACTTCTTTTCTGAAGTGCTGAAAAGTACTTCTAAACTTTCAAAAAGTTCTTAAAAAGTTTTTAAAGTTTTTTTTCCTGTCTTTCTAAAAGTTCTGACAAACTTTTTGTTCCTTTTTCTGTCACTAAAACACTTTCTAAAATGTCTGGCACAGGCCAAACTGTTGATCTGTCCAAACTTGCTTATGATCACCTTAGCTGGAAAGGAGCAAGGAGTCTCTGCATAGAAAGAGGTTTAAGTGTAGGGAAGAATCCCCCCAGAGAACTATTGGTTAACATGCTTATAGAACAGGATAAGGCTAGAGGTGCCCCATCTGTTGAAAAAGTAGCTAATGGTTCACAATCTGATCCAGGGACACCCCTAGAAAAAGAGTCAGGAAAGAAACTTCCTAGCCTGCCCATTACAAGACAGCCTAGCATAGTCGGTACTGATGTAGAGTCACACCATACTGATAGTGTTGTCTCACATCATAGCAAGAGTATTCCTTCACATCATAGTAGAAGTGATGTTTCTGTTAACCAAGCTGTTAGGATGCTCTCTGTAAGGGATGGTTCTCCTTCTGTACATTCTCACCATACTTCTGTTTCAAGGAATGTCCCACCCACCCACCCTGATGACAGATTGTTAGAAAGGGAGATCAATAGATTGAGAGTGGAACAAACCAGACTGAAGCTCAAGAAGCAACAGCTGGATTTGGATAGACAGTCCTTAGAAGTGGAAAGGGAAAGACAGAAATTGGGTTTAGAAACCCATGGTGGCAGCAGCAGTATTCCCCATAGTCATCCTGCAAAAGAGCATGATTCCAGGAATCTGCACAAGATAGTTCCCCCTTATAAGGAGGGGGATGACATTAACAAGGGGTTTGCTGCACTTGAGAGGGCCTGTGTTGTACAGGATGTCCCTCAAAGGCAGTGGGCTGCTATCCTATGGCTATCATTTAGTGGAAAGGGTAGGGATAGGCTCCTTACTGTGAAAGAAAGTGATGCCAATAATTTTACAGTTCTTAAGAATGCACTCCTGGATGGTTATGGCTTAACCACTGAACAGTTCAGGATGAAGTTCAGAGAGACCAAAAAGGAGTCTTCACAAGACTGGGTTGATTTAATTGACCATTCAGTGAATGCCTTGGAGGGGTGGTTACATGGCAGTAAAGTTACTGATTATGAAAGCCTGTATAACTTGATCCTGAGAGAGCATATTCTTAATAATTGTGTGTCTGATTTGTTGCACCAGTACTTGGTGGACTCTGATCTGACCTCCCCCCAAGAATTGGGAAAGAAGGCAGACAAATGGGTCAGAACAAGGGTGAACAGAAAAGTTCATACAGGGGGTGACAAAGATGGCAACAAGAAGAAGGATGGTAAGTCTTCTGACAAGGGTGGGGACAAATCTAAAAATGAGTCTTCATCAGGCCCACAAAAACACTCTGGTGGGGGTGGTGGGCCCAAATCCTCTTCTAATCAAAACAAAGAAAAGAAACCATGGTGCTATTTATGTAAAATAAAAGGCCATTGGACAACAGATCCCAGTTGTCCAAAGAAAAGCACCAAGCCTCCTACCACTACAACCCCTACTGCTACACCTAGTGTCCCTACTAATAGCAGTGGTGGTGGGAGCAAACCTACTAATAGCCAATCCAAGGGAGTAGCTGGGCTCACTTTTGGTAACTTAGTTGGGGTTGGTCTGATTAGGGAGACCACAGAGGCTGTGTTAGTCTCTGAGGGGGCTATTGATTTAGCCACCTTAGTTGCTTGTCCCCTTAACATGGATAAGTACAAGCAGCTACCCCTAATAAATGGTGTTGAGGATCAGGCCTACAGGGACACTGGTGCCAGTGTTACTATGGTAATAGAGAAACTGGTCCACCCTGAACAACACCTACTTGGTCACCAGTACCAAGTAACCGATGCTCACAACAACACACTTAGCCACCCCATGCCTGTTGTAAATCTCAACTGATTTAACCAACTCAACTCGACCTCCTAAGTTGTCCTCCGGCGGCGTGGGACTCCTTTGTGCAACTTCAGGTGAGCACTGTTTCACTCCACTTTGTAGTGCCTGTTCTGGCACTTCTGCGGGTGCTGCCTGCTTCTGAGAGGGCTCCTTGTCTTGCTGGGCGCCCCCTCTGTCTCCTGACGCAATTGGTGACATCCTGGTCCCTCCTGGGCCACAGCAGCATCCAAAAACCCTAACTGCAACCCTTGCAGCTAGCAAGGCTTGTTTGCGGTCTTTCTGCGGGAAAACACTTCTGCACGACTCTTCACGACGTGGCACATCCATCCTCCAAAGGGGACGTTTCTAGCCCTTGTCGTTCGTGCAGAATCCTCAGCTTCTACCATCCGGTGGCAGCTTCTTTGCATCCACAGCTGGCATTTCCTGGGCATCTGCCCACTCCCGACTTGATCGTGACTTTTGGACTTGGTCCCCTTGTTCCACAGGTACTCTTGTCTGGAAACCCATCGTTGTTGCATTGCTGGTGTTGGTCTTTCCTGCAGAATTCCCCTATCACGACTTCTGTGCTCTTTGGGGAACTTAGGTGCACTTTTGAACCCACCTTTCAGGGTCTTGGGGTGGGCTATTTTTCTAACCCTCACTGTTTTCTTACAGTCCCAGCGACCCTCTACAAGGTCACATAGGTTTGGGGTCCATTCGTGGTTCGCATTCCACTTCTAGAGTATATGGTTTGTGTTGCCCCTATCCCTATGTGCCCCCATTGCATTCTATTGTGACTGTACATTGTTTGGACTGTTTTCTATTGCTATTACTGCATATTTTGGTATTGTGTACATACATCTTGTGTATATTTGCTATCGTCATACTGAGGGTACTCACTGAGATACTTTTGGCATATTGTCCTAAAAATAAAGTACCTTTATTTTTAGTATATCTGTGTATTGTGTTTTCTTATGATATTGTGCATATGACACTAGTGGTACTGTAGGAGCTTCACTCGTCTCCTAGTTCAGCCTAAGCTGCTCTGCTAAGCTACCTTTTCTATCAGCCTAAGCTGCTAGACACGCCTCTACACTAATAAGGGATACCTGGGCCTGGTGCAAGGTGTAAGTACCCCTTGGTACTCACTACAAGCCAGTCCAGCCTCCTACAGAATGGCATAGAGTAGAATGAAGTAACATAGAGTGGCATTGTGTGGAGTGGAGTGGAGAGGCGTAAAGAGCATACAGCAGAGTGTGTAGTGTGCCATAGAGAAAAGTAGAGTAAAGTGGCGCAGAGTGGAGTAGAGTGGCTTGGAGTGGCATAGATGGAATAGAGTGCATAGAGGTGCATAGAGTGGAGTACAATGGTTTAGCCCAGAATAGAGTAGCATGGAGTGGTGTTGAGTGGAATGAGACAGAGTTGAGTGGCATAAAGTGGCATAAAGAATTGTGGATTAGAATGGCATGATGTAGAGAGGTGCATAGTGGAGTGGCATAGAGTGCCATAGACTGGAATTGTGTGCAGTGGAGTGGCATAGAGTAGAGTACGGTGTCATAGAGTCGAGGGCCCGCAATAGAGTGTTGTAAAGTGGAATGGCATAGAAGAAAGTGGTGGCATATTGTGGACTGGCATAATTTAGAGTGGAGTGCATAGAGTAGGGTGGAGTAACATAAAGTGCTGTAGAGTAGAGTGCAGAAGCTTAGAGCAGAGTCAAGTGGTGTAGAGTGCTGTGGTGAAGACTGGAGTTGTGTACAGTAGAAGGGTGTAGAATAGAGTTGCAGAGAGTGGTTTGGAGTGGAATAGAGTGGAGTGATGTAGAGTGGCATTTTCAGCTGTGGCATAGATTAGAGTGATGTAGAGTAAAGCAGTGTAGAGTGGAGTGAAGAGATGTAGAGTGGCATGGGGTTGACTCGCGTAGAGCGGAGTGATGTAGAGTGTCATAGAATGGCATTGTGTGAAATGCAGTCGCGTGGAGTGGTACACAGCAGAGTAGCATTGAACAGAGTGGCAAAGAGTAGAGCCGAGTGGCACAGAGTGGCATACAGTGGAATAGATTGGTGGAGTAGAGTAGAGTGACCGAGATTAGAGTGGCGTAGAGTGGTTTGGCATAAAGTAGAGTGGCACATGGTGGCAGTGTGTGGAGTGGAGTGCAGTGGAGTGGTGTAGAGTAGAGTGATGTAGAGCAGAGTGGCATACAGTAGAGTGACATGGAGCAGAGCATAGTTCAATAGAGTGTAGTGATGTAGAGTAGACTGGCATAGAGTGGATTGGCGTAGAGTGGGGTGACGTAGAGTGAAGTGTCGTAGGGTGGCATAGAGTAGAGTCAGGAGGCATAGAGTAGAGTGGACTGGCATAGAGGGGAGTGGTGTACAGTAGTATGAGTACAGTAGAATTGTAGACAGTTGGGTGGTGTGTAGAGTGGCATGGAGTGCCGTAGAGTGCAGTGGAGTGGTGTAGAGTGGTGTGGCATAGACTACAGTGCCTCAGAGTAGAGTGCTGTAGAGTGGAGTGCAGTGGTGTAGAGTGGCATAGGGTAGAGTGGAGTGGCCTAGAGTGGAGTGCAACAGAATGGTGTTGAGTGGAAAAGAGTGGAATAGAGTGGTGCAGAGTGCAGTAGAGTGGTGTAGAGTGAAGTACAGTAGAGTGACGTAGAGTAGATTGGTGTAGACTGGCACAGAGTAGAGTGGCATAGAGTGCCATTGTGTGGAGTGGGGTTATATTAGTAGAGTGAAGTGGTACAGAGCAGAGTGGTGTAGAGTAGAGTAGAGTACCATGGCATAGAGTGGAGTAGTGTACAGTGGCATTGTGTGGAGTGGAGTATAGTGGAGAGGCATAAGGAGCATAGAGCAGAATGGTGTAGAGTGCCATAGAGAAAAGTGGAGTAGAGTGGCACAGAGTGGAGTAGAGTGGCTTGGAGTGGCATAGAAGGAATAGAGTGGCATAGAGTAGAGTGGCATAGAGAGGAGTAGAATGGTATAGAATGGAGTAAAGTGGCATGGAATGGCGCAGAGTAGAGTGGAGTGGGTGTAGAGTGGACTACAGTAAAGTGTACTAGAGTGGTGTGGAATAGAGTGGAGTGGCATAAAGTGCCACATGTTGGCATTGTGTGGAGGTGAGTTGTGTAGAGCAGAGTGCAGTGGCATAGAGTGGCATAGAGCGAAGGACCTGCATTAGAGTGGTATAGAGTAGAGAGGGGTGGCGTGTAGTGGACTGGTGTACAGTAGAACGGTGTAGAATAGAGTTGCAGAGAGTGGGGTTGCATGGAGTGGAGTACAGTGGAGCGGTTTAGAGTGACATAGAGTAGAGGGGCACAGAGTGGCATTGTGAGCCTTGGCACAGACTAGAGTGGGACTAGCGTGGCATGGAGAAGAGTGGTGTAGAGTGGAGTGGTGTAGAGTGGCATTGTGTGTAGTAGAGTCATGTGGAGTGGTGTACAACCGTGTGGCATAAAATAGAGTGGCAAGGAGTAGAGTGGAGTGGCACAGAGTGGCGTAGAGTGAAATAGATTGCTGTAAAGTAGAGTAGAGTGAAATAGATTAGAGTGGCGTAGAATAGAGTGGTGTGGCATAAAGTAGTGGCAGAGGGTGGCATTGTGTGGAGTGGAGTGAAGTGGAGTGGTGTAGAGTGATGTAGAGCAGAATGGCATACAGTAGGGTGACATGGAGCAGAGCGTAGTTCAATAGAGTGGAGTGATGTAGAGTAGACTGGCATAGAATGGAATGGCATAGAGAGGGGTGACATAGAGTGAAGTGTCGTAGAGAGGCATTGAGTAGAGTGGGGAGGCATAGAGTAAAGTGGACTGGCATAGAGGGGAGTGGTGTACAGTAGTATGTGTAGAGTAGAATTGCAGACAGTTGGGTGGTGTGTAGAGTGGCATGGAGTGCCATAGAGTGCAGTGGAGTGGTGTAGAGTGGATTGACATAGACTAGAGTGCCTAAGAGTAGAGTGCCATAGAGTGGAGTGCAGTGGTGTAGACTGGCATACGGTAGAGTTGAGTGATGCAGAGGGGAGTGGAGTACAAAAGAATGGTGTTGAGTGGAATAGAGTGGTGCAGAGGGCAGTAGAGTGGTGTAGAATGAAGTACAGTAGAGTGACATAGAGTAGAGTGTTGTAGACTGGCACAGAGAAGAGTGGCATTAGTAGAGTGAAGTGGTACAGAGCTGAGTGGTATAGAGAGGAGTACCATGTCATAGAGTAGACTGGAGTAGCGTAGAGTGGAATTGTGTGGAGTGGAGTGCAGTGGAGAGGCATAAAGAGCATAGAGCAGAATGGTGTAGAGTACCATAGAGAGAGTGGAGTAGAGTGGCAGAATGGCATAGAGTGGCAAAGAGTCGGGTACAATGGTATAGTCCAGTAAAGACTGGCATTGAGTGGTGTAGAGTGGAGTGGGACTGAGTGGAGTGGCATAAAGTGGCATACGGTAGTGTGGATTAGAATGGCATGGAGTAGAGAGGTGCAGAGTGGAGTGGCATAGAGTGCCATAGACTTTCATTGTGTGCAGTGGAGTGGCATAGAATAGAGTGGCATAGAGTAGAATGGCATAAAGTAGGGTCGCATAGCATATAGGGCCCACAGTACAGTGGTGTAGAGTGGAGTTGCGTAGAAGAAAGGGGTGGCGTGTATTGGACTGGCATAAGTTACAGTGGAGTGCACAGAGTTGAATGGAGTAGCATAAGGTGCCATAGAGTAGAGTGCAGTAGCTTAGAGTAGAGTGAAGTGGTGTAGAGTACAGTGGCATAAAGTGGAATGGTGCAAAGTAGAGGGGAGTGGTTGTAGAGAGAAGTGGTGTACAGTAGAATAGCATAGAGTAGAGTTGCAGAGAATTGGGTGGTGTGGAGTGGCGTAAAGTGGCATACAGGAAAGTTGTGTTGAGTGGGATTGAGTACCACGGTGTAGACTAGAGTGGTGTAGAGTGGAGAGGAGTTGAATGGCATAGAGTGGGATAGGGTAGAGTGGCTTAGAGGTGAATGGAGTAGCATAAAGTCCAGTAGCATAGAATGTGGTAGAGTGGCATTGTGTGGAGTGGAGTGACCTTGAGTGGTGTAGAGCAGAGTGGCAAAGAAACGAGAGGCAAAGAGAAGCGTTTAGTGACACAAAGGGGCATATTTTGTACTCTGTTTGCGCCGGATTTGCGTCGGTTTTTTTTTACGCAAAACTAACTCCATATTTATACTTTGGCGTTAGACCCGTCTAGCGCCAAAGATCTTGGAGTTTGCGTCATTTTTTAGCGTGGACACCTTCCTTGCGTTAATGATATGCAAGGTAGGCGTTCCCGTCTAAAAAATGACTCCGAGGCATGTGCGCCGTATTTACACTCCCGAGCAAAAATGACGCCCGGGAGTGGGCGGGTCAAAAAAAATGACATCCAGCCGCTTTTGCGTCATTTTTTAACGCCTGGTCAGGGCAGGCGTTAAGGGACCTGTGGGCTCGGAAGGAGCTCAGAGGTGCCCTCCCATGCCCCCAGGGACACCCCCTGCCACCCTTGCCCACCCCAGGAGGAGGCCCAAGGATGGAGGGACCCATCCCAGGGAACTTAAGGTAAGTTCAGGTAAGTATTTTATTTATTTTTTGTGGCATAGGGGGGCCTGATTTATGCCCCCCTACATGCCACTATGCCCAATGACCATGCCCAGGGGACATACGTCCCCTGGGCATGGCCATTGGGCAAGGGGGCATGACTCCTGTCTTTGCTAAGACAGGAGTCATTTAAATGGGGATTGGGAGTAAAAAAAAATGGCGCAAATCGGGTTGAGGTGAAAATTTTGCCTCAGACCGACTTGCCCCATTTTTTGACGCCCAAGCTCCATTTTCCCCTACGCCGGCGCTGCCTGGTGTAAGTCATTTTTTTTTACGCACACCAGGCAGCTCCGCCGGCTAACGTCATTCCATAAATAAGGCGCCCCCATGGCGCTTTGGAATGGCGTTAGCCGGCGTTGTATAAATACGGCCCAAAGTGTTGCAGAGTGAAATAGAATGGACCAGAGTGGTGTACAGTAGAGTGGTGTAGAGTAGAGTAACATTGATTAGAATGGCTTAGAGTGTAGAGTGGTGAGGCGTAAATTAGAGTTGCATAGAGTGGCATTGTGTGGAGTGGAATGCAGTGGATTGGCATAGAGAAGAGTGGTGTAGAGCACAGCGTAGTACAAAAGAGTGGCATAGAAGGAATAGAGAGGTATAGAGTAGAGTGGCATTGAGTGCAGTAAAATGGTGGGGAGTAGCATGGAGTGGCATGGAATGGCATAGAGTACAGTGGTGTGTGAGCTATCATAGAATGGCGTAGAGTGGAATGGGATTGACAGCCAGAGGCTAGCCTTGTGTGAAGTGGAGAGTAGAGAAGAGTGGCATAGAGTAGAGTGGCGCAGAGTGGAGTGTCTGTAGTGGAGCGGACTAGAGTGGAGTGGTGTAGATTAGAGAGGGGTGGCTTACAGTGGACTGGCATAATTTAGAATGGAGTGGAGTGATGTAGAGTGCCTTTGAGTACAGTAGAGTATTGCAGAGTAAAGTGGTGTAGAGTAAAGGAGCATAGAGTGAAGTGATGTAAAGTGCCATGTTGTGGAGTGGAGTGCATAGAGTAGAGTGGTGTAGAGTAGAGTGGTGGAGGGTGGAGTGGTGTGGAGTGGCGCGTTATAGATTAGTCTAATGTGAAATCGGGCAGTGTAGAGTGGAGTGGCATAAAGTAGAGTGGCTTAGAGTGGCTTGGATTGACGTAGAATGACATAGAGTGGCATACAGTAGACTGGTATAGAGTGGCATAAAGTGGAGTGATGTAGAGTGGCATTGTGTGGAAGTGAGTGGAGTAGCAGGAGTGGTGTAGAATAGAGGGGCATAGAATCAAGTGTTGAGTGGAGTGGAATAGAGTGGCATAGAATAGAGTGTTGTAGCGTTAAGTTGAGTAGAGTGGCATTGCGTAGAGTGGAGTATAGAGGAGTGGCATAAAGTAGAGTGGCATAGAGTGGTATTGTGTGGAGTGAGGGAGCTTGCAGTGGCACAGAGTGGAGTAGCATAGAGGGTGGCATAGTAGACTGGAGTAGACTGGTGTAGGGTAGAGTGGCTTAGATGCATTGTGTGGGGTGGAGTGGAGTAGAGTGGCATGGAGTAGAATAAGGGGGAGTAGAAAGGAGTGGCATGGAATTACATTGAGTGGCATAGAATAGAGTGATGTAGCATGCCGCAGAGTGCCATAGTGTGGAGTGGCATAGAGGAGAGTGACGTTGAGTAGGGTGGAGTGATGTAGGATGGTGTAGAGCGGAGTAGTGTGGTGTGGAGTGGAATGGAGTAGGATAGATTGAAGCAGAAGTGAGGGGGCATAGAGTAGAGTGGAGAAGACTGGCATAGAGCGATGTGGAGTGGAGGATACTGGCTTGGAATAGAGGGGCATAGAGTGGAGTAGCATACAGTGGCACAGAGTACAGTGCAGTGGTGTAGAGTAGAGTGTTGTACAGTGCCATTGTGTAGAGTGGGATGGCACTGAGTAGAGTGGCACGGAGTAGAGTGGCATGGCATAGAGTAGAGTGGGGTAGAATAAAGTTGCATAGAGCAGAGTAGTGTAGAGTAGAGTGAAGTGGTGTTGTAGTTGAACTCTTGCTCCTTTGCAAGACTGCTAGTTTAGGGATGACAGCACTTTTGTTTGTAGGCAACTGAGTCACTCCTACAACAAGTTGCAACTGTCGGCCCAACCCTCCGGGCTCACATGCAGTACCTCACCAAAACGTGGAAAACAAAGGTGATTTCTGGTAGCCTTACGCATGGACTCTAGTTAAGACCTCTCAGGGAAGTAGTGGTGGAACAAAAGTTGCCCTTTTCTTAAGTTATGGAAGGAAAAATAATTAAATAAAACAGAGCAAGCTAAGTAGGTAAAAAGTCACTAGGTGACGGGGGCATAGGCCTGCAAGCCAAAGGCTAAGCTAAACTGCTGTGTCCCAATGGGAAACTAAAATGGATTCACCACACCCTCCATATTGCCGAAACAAGGATGCTAACTCACTAGTGAGGGTGCATGATTCCAAACTAAAACGCTCTGAGCTAAAAATCTAAAATCTAAATAAAAACTAGCTAAAAACATACAAAGTGATAAAATGGCAACCGTGATAATCACAGTAGGCCAAATGTGAGCCATATTAATAAGGCAATTTTGTGTTAAATTACAAGTTTTTTAATATGCCCAATGGTCGAATCATTCAACAATAATCGTAGTCTTGAAGAATATCTCCAAAGTCATCAAATGGGAGTGCGTCCATGAAGGACTGCACATCGGAAGATGCTCGATCTATCACAGGATTGGCAGACAGTTCCACCAAGCAGAAGTGCGCAGATGCCACAGGCGCAGGATCACCCAAGTAGGCAGCACCATCCATAGAGCAAGATATTATTGGAGCCAAGTAGTTCATAAATTGTGGCTCATAAGTAGCCTCATGAATCATCCCTAGTCTCATTTGTTACGACCGTGAATTAACCCTCATCAGGAACATCATCAGTTCCTTGTCCACAGAAGGCACTAGCTGAATAGCAAGACACATCGAAGGTAGACATTTGAAGAGGCACCAGGTGCAATGAAATACTGGTTGAACGCACAACAGGACCAATCATGCTCCAATTCTTCCAACAATGGAGCACAAAAGAACTGTACCATGCGATCAAGACACAGTTGTGCTGGTGGTAGCGTCATCACTCCGCTTAGCTGAAAAAGCACAACTACCACGTATTAGGAATGGCCGCAGTAGTATTCCATCAATCAACACCAACGTTACAGGAAGCCCACCAAACACACTTGAACAGAGTGAATGGATAGCTGAAGGAATGACTCCGAAGACGGTCTGGAAGGTGGAAACGAATCCAGACCCAACAGCCTTAAAGAAGTGCACAATCCCTTCAGTGCTTGAGGCTTTAACAATTCTGCAGACCAGCTCTCCAAAGTGCTTAGGGAAGTTGTTATTTAATAAGGGTTGTATTTCAGCTGATGATCTCGCTATCTGGAGAGCATACGTCTCCTTGGCCCATGTCAACGCCACTTGTTTTTGGAACAATGGCGACTTTAGTCTACTCAGCTTGTCAAAATTTACATTAGTAGTTTCAATGTGAGACCCTTGTGTGGGGGGGGGGGATAAAAGATGTCCATAACAAGTTACAATTTGAGAGACTGAAATTGCGTAGGCTTTTCCTGGTCTTATTCCACAGCAACTCTGATCGCTCAGAACCACATAACTTCCATTCGAAAAGTATATGAAATGCTGGATAAATCAAAGGCATGGGAGTATTCATGCCATTATCACCAACAGGTAAAGCCTTTTCCATATTTTTGTGCTCTATCTGCCTTAAACATGCAGCTGCTTCCATTTGAGAAAGCTTCCAGATCTCATTGTATATGGCATACTGGAATTGTTTACAGCGTGGTTTTCATGGACCTAGCAAAAAATCCTACAAGTCTACTTCCTCTGATAGGAGACTTAGATGTTGTTTCACTGCTGCTGAGATGTTAGTGCGGAACCATTGTTGGCACAGTTTACCCACACTATATTTAGTAACTATACTAGAGTGTTGACCCGAGACATAGTGAGGGTCTGGCTGGCTGAATCTCAAAACGCCCTGAGGAATTAACAAAGTATGCTTGACACCCATTTGTGTCCAAAGGCCACAATAATCACCCGCCAGGACTCGTCGGTGTAAAATTAAAGGTATAATTCTGAACCCAAGCATTTAGTTCTTCCTCAGTGACATTTAGGAATGTTTGTCAATTGGTGAATTTGGCTGGTGTGACGGATATTGGGCACATTTGTTTCTTTTATTTTTGCTAATAGGATGTTTGTTGAATTGTGTCATTTAAAAATATCATTTGGACAGGAATAAGGCATGCTCTAAACAAAGCTTCCTTACCCTGAATTTGCCAATCTTGTGTTCCCCACACACTTTTCATATCTATAGTGCTCTTCTAGTATTCATAACCTTCAACACCAAGTCGGGAATCTAAGAAATCTGAATAGATTAATTTGGTGTCAGTTATCAAACTTTTCCACATTTTAGAAGGTGATAATGTTAAATATTATGACTCTGCATTTGTAGTCACAAGCGTTCCAAGGAGAGGACGATATAGGCACACGGCGAGCATCCCCTTTGATGTATGTTTGACTATAAGGGGACACTCCCCCTCCTGGATACCAGAGGCTAGCAGCCTCTATGAAAAGGGCCGCCTCAAGGTAATTCCTTGGGTAAGGTAGACCTTTTATTTCACACTCTTTGACTTTCACATAGAGTAATTTCCTCCAACGTGAGACGTAGGGATCCTAGGCCCTGACGAATGCCCCGAGACCTTCATTGGCTCACTTCTGAGGGCAGAAACATGTTGGCTATTAGTTAGGCGACCCTGTGAGTCCTTGTCCTCACAGAGGTGTCCCAACCCCCGTTTTAACTACACCAGTCAGATACCACCATTACATTTGTTACTCCTCACAGGTGTCTGCTTAGGTGTTTTTCATTTTTTCAGTAGATTAGCTGGATCCCGATCTTTCCAGAAACAAGTTTATTTACGCACTCCCTCCTGTTCCTTTAACAGTAAGGTTGAGTCCGCCCAGGTGGCACTGTCCTACCTGGGTGGGTCTAGGTGGTCAAATGATGAAGCATGACACTATATAGTGTGTGAGACCACCTAGTCCGTAAAAGGAATTTCCTCCCTCCGCTGTTCCTCCCCGCGCATGCACACTGCAATTACCTTCTGACATTTCACTGACATTACCATTCCAAATAGGAACACATACAACCCAGGGCTACGCTGATATCCGCGACACCCTCGTTAAGAGAACCCCGTACTTTCTTGTGTATTTTGAGTTATAGGGAGCTAAGTATGGTGTGTTCCTCCATTTTTGTCCCTCCTTCTCCCTCCTCCTCTCTCCAGGTGTAATGATGTCTGCATTTGTAGTGTCATGCCCAGAAAAATATGCAATTTTGTCCACATATGTTTTGAGGCTCTCCACAGGTGGAGTTGAACAGTGTTCCCATTGTGTGTAGTTAAATACTGCTCTATGTCTAGTTGCTCAGTGCAGAAAGTAATGTCCCCAATGATTATAACATTATTAAAGGACACATTGCTTGGTCTGTTTGTATAGACCCAGCCACCAGAAGTGTTTCTGTAAGAGTGATACAGTGGTCGTGACACCAGCATGAGCAGATGCAACACCCCATACGCTGCTTTGATGAGATCTAATCTCTGGTCTTGGTTGAGGATCACTCGATCCCCCACACCAGGAATTGTCACAAAGGCAACATTCTGTGCACTGATATAGTAGGAATATTTTGTAGGGTATGCTTTTGGAAGAGGCTTGCCTTCAGCCGAAGCTTTCACGGCAGCCTGAGTCTCATTATCCATTCTCATATGAGAACGAGTCACTGCAGCAACAGAAGCCTTAGCTCCTGTGGATTTGGCCTCTTCATAAGCTAAAGTATTTCCTACAATGTGTACTCCTACACGTTGATGGCTCAATGTGTGTACTACATGAGCATCTGGTAGCTTATCCTTAAGATCAGCCACCCTTCCCCAGAGAGTTCTGTGTTTTATAGTGTTCCACTTTGTGTCTCTGAATCCGTTTAACTGCCAATGATTGAGATAATCATTGTAGGACTGGGCACAGTAGTAAGAATCACACAAAATCAATGTGAGCTGTTCTGGATCTGTATTTTCCAGTACCAAGATAAGAGCTTTAAGTTCAGCCAACTGAGCAGTGCAGTCCCCCAGGATCTGCATGTAGGAATGTTGAGGGTGGATTACACAATCCTTCATCACTCGCTCACAGTTGAACAAGTGGCTGGGTATTGATGTTTTGTACCTACAGCTGGTTAATCAGAATCATCACTATAAATGACAGTTTGGTATCTGTCAAGTTGCAAGATGTTAGTAGGTGCGGGTTACTCCTTTTCATATTGGAAAAAGTCTTGTGCTTGGAGTTTTGGGTCAAAGATGTAGTCAACATCAGTGACAGTCAGGGACGTTCCCCATTGAATCTAATGTGGATGTAACATTAGGAATGCTCGCTTTGGTGAAAGCCTTTAAGGCTGGCACCGGGGTAATGACAATACTGCATTTCCCTTGGGCAAGGGGCCTCTCCTTAATGACAGCCATCTGCACAGCAGACAGAATTTATTATGGGGGTGCAAAGTATTATTCTACATTTGAGTATTAATGTGATTTGTATGCTATGGGCACCACGTCACCATCAAAAAAGGTGACATAGGTGAACCCGATGGCACCAGCAATTATTCTGATGACTAAATTTGTTTTGTTGTCATTTGTGTGTGTAAGTGTTTTGCGTCTGGCATATCTTGCTACAATTGTCTAAGGATGCATGTGTGTTCAACTGGCCAGTGTTTGCCTGAGACATCTGGGCAAATTAAATCATAGAGTGGTTTTATGCGTTGTGCATAATCTGGAATGTAAGTTCTGCCAAAGGTAAAGAAACCAAGTAATGACTCTAGTTTCTTGATGGAATTTGGTGGTAAAAGTTGAGCTTATTTTTCTTAAAAGTGCAGGGCCAAGCTCGTACCCTCATCTGATAGCTCATATCCCTGGAACAATACACTGAGAAAGTCTATTTTAGTTTTCTTGAAATTGAAATTTGTAGCCAAGGGCTGCGAACCCTAAGATGATCCGTTCGACCATGGCAAGATGAATGGTGATGTCTTCATCTGTGAGATAGACATCATCCACATAGGACAATGCCTCAGGATCAATATCATGCAATATTGATGTTATACAGGCTGAGAACAACCATGGACTTTTCTTATAGCCCTGGCAGTCCTGGGGCAAACTGCAAAAATGTTTTTGTGAGCCAAATAAGAATGCACTCAGGTCCCGACTTTCATGAGCTAAGTTTTGGCAGAAATAAATGTTGGGAATATCAAAGGCTGCTTTGTATTTCTTATTTAATTAGCGCAGTGCTATGTGCATTTTGTATTGTGTATGTGCGTGTATAGTTGTTTAAGTGTCTGTGATCTAAGACTATTCTATATGAGTGGTCTGGTTTTGCAACGTGGAATAACAGGTTATTCATTGCAGAGACACAGGGCTCTATTACTCCCTGGCACTCGAGGTGAGTAAGGATATCCCTCACTGGAGTTTTAGCCTCATGTTTGACAGGGAATTGGGGCTGGGACTTGGGTGTAGACCTCATAGGTATTACATGGTGGGGGAATCCTTATCCCACCCTATGTGGTTGCGGCATAGGGCGGAAGCCTGCACCAAAGCCCAGTCTACACCGTAGGCTTCTTTTACTGCATCCAGAACAAGATTTGAGAAAAAAGGCAAAATATGGAAGCTTGCGGACATAATCAGGTCGCCAGTCTCTTTCTGCCAATAGGATGTCACAATTAAATTATTACCAAAATATTACATTGATTGTGTGCTTTATGTCTCCCTCAATTGGATACTTAAATCATAAACCCTGTCGGGTGGGAGAACATGCCCGTCAGCGGTCTCGACTACAAGGAAGTTGTTAGTTGCTGTCGCATTCAGATGATCTTTTGGACTCTGTCGACATATCGTGACTTCTGCCGTGCTGTCCAGCAGGGTCACTACCCACATCTTGTTCCTCAGCAATGTTCTCAAGTTTGCTGACATGTTTTATAGAAATCGCTGCCACCTTTTTTCTTTTTAAACGGTGGCTTTTGTTGTGGGGATTTGTCTTTTTTCTTGTCTGAAGACCCCTGTGAATATTTCTTCTGTTTCACGTAGTCTGTACGTTGCTCTGAGCAGCCCACACCCTCACTCCGTCTATCTGGTGTGTCCTGTCAGGATCTTTTAAAGATTCTCTATTTCTGAGATTAGATCTCCTTTCAGAGCTCACTGGATGCGGAGAGTCTGCTCTCTGACTTCTTCTGTCTTTATTGTGTTTTTGTTAATCCCAGCATTTTTTACAACCCTCTTCTGCTCGTTAACACCTTCCTTAATGGTGGTACTCTGAATTTCACGCTTCTTTTTTCCTTGACTCACAAACTATCCCAACCTATACTAGTATATGTTTCGGAAATCATTTTCAGTAGTTTATGCTTCTGTTCCAACTGTGGAATCTCCCGGAGCCACTGGCGTATAGCCAACGCTACTGCTTCCCCTTTAATTTTACTGAGTATTATTTAGGAGACTGTGTCAAAGTTATGCATCAGTTTCATCCCCAAATCGAGGGCTGGAGCAGCCCCGTGCTCATTTTGAATTTGTTTTAACACTTCCAGTAAGTTGGCAAGTGTTGAGGTACCATGCGTAGTAATATAAATTACAGCAAAGACTACACCATGCATAGTAATATAAATTACAGCAAGACTGTACCCCATGTGGCTCAGTTGTTCACTGTGGGAACCATTCCAAATGGCAACCCCATTCTGAGAATTCTATGTTTATCTTGGGCTACTCTATGGGGAAACACTGCTTCCAGCTAGTTAGTTTTTTGTGCTATCCAGAACAGAATCTTTGGACGTTCCTTTGGTGCTTTGGCCATGATTGAATCTACTGTTTGTGGGTTTATCCCAGTAACGGACAATTGGTGACTAGCTGGTTTTGCACGTGCTGGGGCCATATTCAAAGTTCGCATAGCAAATTATATCAGTCATCTGTGAAGTTGTACTAGCTAATTTTAAAGAGTGCATTCGTCAGCTATTTGCATTGCCTGTACAGCAGGATGTAGTGTGTATGTGGCAAGCATGGGCCACGTTCGTCAGTCATTACTTCAAGGGCATAATCGTATGGGTTGTATTACATGTGGTAGGGTACCAATGAACCAATTTTTATGTTCTTGATAGGAAAGCAATATCTCTAGATACCTGTAAGCCTAGAACCGTTGCAGTACGTTTGCTATTTTAAATGTGTTAAATGTATTTGTTGTGTCATTTTCTTGAGGAAAGTAGACCAAGGAAAAAAAAAATTCTGTTTGGTAAGTTTCATGAGCTTTCACGATAAATGTGACATCCCTGCCCTCATCTGTTACGCCATGGGCTACTAAGTGTTGTTTTAATGAATGTCTGACATTTTCTGAAATGACTACGGCATTAACCATGTTTAATAATGGGTACAGAGAAGGAACACAAGATGGGGAAAAGTCCTTTAAGGGTTCAAGCTTGAACAACCTACAGCCTACTCTCTATTCAGTTGACGAGGATTATCCCTATGACCACGGACGTCTTCTTATAATGGTACTTAGGGTACCGACCCTGTGTGAGACAGAGATACTCGGAAATACGTAAATTAGTGCCAAAACACCCTCGTTGGTGGCGCTATGTTGAAGTTGTACTCTTGCTCCTTAGAGAGACTGCCGGTTTGGGGATGACAACACTTTTGTTTGTAGACAACTGAGTCACTCCTACATCATGTTGCAACGGTCAGCCCAACCGTTCTGGCTCACAAGCAGTACCTCACCAAAACTCAGAAAGCAAAGGGTTTTCCTGGGAGCCTTACGCATGGACTCTAGATACGACCCACTAGGGAAGTTGTGGTGGAATGGAAGTTACCCTTTTCTCACATTAGCAACAAGTCTCAGTCACACAGAGGCAATGAAAGAGATGCAGGACAGTTATCAATAAGGTTATTGAAAATACTGTAATCTGTGATAAAATGCATGAGTTGCAATGATTAGGATAATGAAAAGTAAAAGACCAGGATTATGAAGATGGGAGTTGTGAATATAAAAACACCCACCATCTTACAATAAACATGAAATATAAAATTCCTAATCCAGAAAACCTAGGCCCGTATTTATACTTTTTTAGTGCTGCATTTGCGCTGCTTTTTGACGCAAAAACGTTGCACAGTTACAAAATACAATGGTAAAAAAGTATAAATATGGGCCCTAATCTCTACGCTAGTGAGAGCTAGCTATAATAAACCTAATCTTCCAGTACCATGTCATTGAGAAGTGTCACCCAACCCTCGTTACCTTGGAATGAGATCTCTAGGTTAGGCTCTGTGGTGACACAAAGGCTGAATTCTGCAGCATGGTGACATGCAGCATAGATGTCATCTGGAAGGAACCCCTCTAATGACCTTGTACGTGTGAGATATATTTATATGGATTATGTAGGATCCCTGATGCAGGTATGTTCCTAAACAACAGATAAGGAGGCAGACTTGTGGTGGCAATTACATAAACAATCTCCAACAACTGCACATTATGGCCCTCATTAAAACCCTGGTGGTCGGTGATAAAGCAGTGGTAAACAAATGGAATTATGACCACGGCGGAAACCGCCCACACAGACAGCCACTTTAACACACCGGCCGCCATGGCGGTAGCAACAAGCACTGCAGCGGTAATCGCCAACAGCCAGGCGGAAGACAATGTTCCGCCCATAGTATTACAACAGGCCTATCTGCCTCCTTTTCCGGGGCGGTACCAACGACATCAAAAGCATGGCAAAACAGCACACAGAAGGCAAAGGAGTCACCTCTGGAGACTCAAGGAAGAACCACGACGCCATGGATCCCGAGTTGCAAATCTTCCCCATGCTTGTATACTGCCTCATGCACTACGAACAGCAACGCCAGCAAAGACGACCACGGTGAGAACTACTGCCTAGCACACAAGGGAGCGGGGAGGAAAAAGAGAGTGACACACACACGCAACACGCAACACCCTACCCCACCCCAACCCCCAAAACCATACACACAAACAGATGCTGTAACAAAACATATTCAACCCGCACCCCTCAGGAATAATGCAAGGACAAAAGGAATTGATTAAAATTAGTGTAATAAGATAAAATACTAGAAAATCGTGCTTCAAAATCAAAACAGTTTATACATATATACAAATGGAGGGACACTGCCCAGTCCTCAATGTCCGTGGGCCACAGGGTCACAACACATAGGACAAGGCCCCTCTTGACTCCTGCAACAACACGGAGAGAACACTGCAGGGGCATCAGATCGAAAATACACAGGCCCCTCAGGGGGATGGGGAACAGGAGGACACCTCAGCCGGAAGATGGTACAACACCACTGGTCCTGGAGGGGGCTACATGCCCTGTGCAATGTCCTGGGGAGTGCAAAGACACAGTCTCTCTAATGGGTGGTTTGCCCACGTCTTGGTCCTGGGGAGTGCAAAGTCACAGTCTCTCTAGTAGGTGGTTTGCCCACTGCTTGGTCCTGGGGACTGCTAAGCCACAGTCTCCCTAGTGGGTGGTTTGCCCACTGCTTGGTCCAGGGGAGTGCAAAGCCACAGTCTCTCTAGTGGATGGCTTCTCCAATGGTTCTGAAGGGGGCCTTGTGCCCAGTGTGCTTCATCCTGGCAAGGATGCGGTGAGTGGATGGCTTCTCCACTGGTTCTGGAGGGGGCCTTGTGCCCCGTGTGCTTCATCCTGGCAAGGATGCGGTGAGTGGATGGCTTCTCCACGGGTTCTGAAGGAGGCCTTGTGCTCCGTGTGCTTCATCCTGGCAAGGATGCGGTGAGTGGATGGCTTCTTCCACTGGTTCTGGAGGTGGCCTTGTGCCCAGTGTGCTTCATCCTGGCAAGGATGGGGTTACTGGATGTCTTCTTACACTGGTTCTGGAGGGGGCCTTGTTCCCAGTGTGATTCATCCTGGCAAGGATGGGGTGAGTGGATGGCTTCTCCACTGGTTCTGGAGGGGGCCTTGTGCCCAGTGTGCTTCATCCTAGGAAGGATGCAGTGAGTGGATGCTTCCTCCACTGGTTCTGGAGGGGGCTTTGTGTCCTATGATGCAGCACTTGGGGAGTGCAAGGTCACAGACTCTCACCTGAGTGTCACACAAACAGGATTTGCAGGGTCCAGGACGCACTACAGCCCATGGAGGCAGGACTACACACTGCCCGCCGGCGGTGACAGCTGCTCAGTAGTAGCAGTGGCAGTGCTGGTCTCGGGGATGCCAGTGGTGGGGGAGGCTCCAGCCCTTCCCCTGCAGCCTCGGACAGCTGCCCACTGGGGCTGTTGCTACTGGCAGTGGTGCTGGTGGCGGTGCTGGTGTCGGGGATGCCAGTGGTGGGGGGAGGCTCCAGCCCTTCCCCTGCAGCCTCGGACAGCTGCCCACTGGGGCTGCTGCTGCTGGCAGTGGTGCTGGTGGCGGTACTGGTGGCAGTGCTGGTGTCGGGGATGCCAGTGGTCGGGGGAGGTTCTAGTCCTTCCCCTGCAGCCTCGGATGGCTGAACCGTCATGGTTGGTGGTGGGGGCTCTGAATCAGTCCCAGCACCGTGACTCCTGTCCTTCCTGCCTGCAGGCCCCTTGCCCTTCCCCTTGGCAGCTGGAGGGGCCTCCTTGCCCTTCTCCTTGGCAGCTGGTGTAGGCATACTGTCAGTGCTGATGGCTGGTTCCCTGGAGCCTCTCCCACCTGCAGTACCTGCCGACACTACTGTGGCCATGGACTGGGCGGCTGAGGTGCTCGTCTGGTTTCTGACCAACCTGGCCTCATGTAAAGGATGGGGGGAGGGGTTGGGAAGAGGTCAACGGTGGAGAGGAAAAGCTCTTAGGGACACTGGGGCGGGAAAAGGGTGAAGGTTTGGGAGTGGAGGAAGAGGTAGTGGTTGTTGGTGGTGTCTGCTGTGTTTGGGTGCAGGTGCATGGGCTGGATGCTCTTGTGAGGTGGATGGCTGTTGGGTGTCTGAGTGCTTACGATTGTGTACTTTGGGAGGAGGGGGCACAGACACAGTAGGAGAGGACACAGGGGACGTGTGAATGGATGTGGGGGTGGTGACTGCCAGTGAGGGATGTGTAGGGATAGGCGTGAAGGTGATGGGGTAGAGGATGAGGATGTAATGCATGCAGGTGTGAGTCGAGACACTCCTGGGAGGGATGTGGACGAGGAGGGGGGACACAGTGGAGGCAGCGGATGTTGGTATGTCTGCATCTGGATGGTGTTTGTGTGAGTGCCTGTGGGATGATGTGTGGTGCTTGTGTTTGCCTGAGCCACTCCTGTGTGTTGGCTTGGGTGCATGCTGGCCTGCCTGTGTGCTTGGGATAGGTTGGGGTTGAGGGGAATGGGTCTGGGTAGAGGAAGTTGGAAGTTAGAGACAGGGACAATGGCTGCGATCAGGGAGGAGGCCAGAGCCTGGATTGATCTCTGTTGGGCCGCCATGCCAGAATGAATGCCCTCCAGGAATGCATTTGTTTGTTGCAAATGGGCTGCCAGCCCCTTGATGGCATTCACTATGGTTGACTGCCCAACAGAGATGGATCGCAGGAGGTCAATAGCCTCCTCACTCAGGGAAGTCGGGCTAACTGGGGCAGAGCCTGAGGTGCCTGGGGCGAAGGATATGCCCACTCTCTTGGGTGAGCAGGCACGGGAAACTCGCTGAGGGGCTGCTGGGGGGCGGTGCTGGTAAGGGGGATGGCGGCTGTACTAGTAGTGGGGGTGGGCACAGAAGTGTCCGCCACCAGCAGGGAGCTTTCATCAGAGGAGGTATCACTGTCCGAACTGTCCCCTCCTGTCTCCGCTGTGGTGCTCCCCTCACCCTCCGTCCCACTGGTGCCCTCACCGTCGGAGGATTCTGCCTCCTCTGCCCTATGGGATGCAGCTCCCTCCGTTGCCGGTGCCTCTGCTACTCCGCCATATGATGCTTATGCACATAAGGACAGGGTGACAAAACAAAAAGAGAGGGGGAAGAGACAAAGGACACACTTGGTCAATGGCAGCAACAACACCACCGTTGGCGTACACGACACACACACACACAGGGAACAGCCCTACGCACTAGGCAAAGCATTACCAGCCACAATGCTGGTAACCAACCCATGGACAGGAATACCTAACGCCAATAGCAGCATACCTGGCACTCACAAACCCCTGCCCAGTAGTGGATGCCTACTGGCTTGGTAGGAGGTGGTGTTCATCAGCCCCTGCCCAACATGGGACCTACCCTGCAATGTCCGGTCTGGCCTAGGGACACCCACAGGCCCACATCTCCCACCCGGAGACCACCCCACCACGCGCAAGTAGTATATTGGGAAACTGTACTCACCCTCTTGTGCCTGCTGTGATGCCCTCAAGTGCCCATCTAGCTACGGATAGGCCACCACCAGTATGCGGGCCATCAGGGGGGTCAGGGTTCGACAGGCACCCCTTCCTCGTTAGGAGGCCATCCCCAGCTGGGCCTCCTTGCCCAGCATCTTAGGTCCTCCCACTGTTGCCGATAGTGGGTGCTCCGCCTGCCATAGACCCCCAGGGTCTGCACGTCCTTGGCGGTGGCACGCCATATACCCTTTTTCTGATGGGCACTAACCTGCAGAAAAAGAAACACAGAAAAAGATATCAGTCATACCGTCCGGCCTGTTACACTCATGGACCACCATAGCCCTCACATCCCCCTACACACAGACATTGCCCACCATACATGCAGCATGCTGCCCAGAACCCTTCCACCAACCCCCCCACACGAGGCCCTCACACACAGCACTCCATGCATCCATGCTCCTTGCATCATGCTCACAGTATACTCACCTGTTGGTCTGGAGGTCCATACAGCATTCAGTACTGGGGTAGGACCCCATCCACCAGTCTCGCCAAAACCACAGCGGTGAAGGCAAGGGCCCTTTCACCACGAGCCATGTTAGGTTCCAGACACAGGTCACAGCTGCACTTGCAATGTAGGTCCTCTCCTGTTGAAGGTCAGGTAGCAAGTGAGTGAACAGATAGATAATGTCAGTCACGTCCATGGCAGTGCGTACCGTCACCACTGGCGTACATCACCATTGGCACTGTAACCCATAGGGCACAATGACAACCAATGAGGAGTTGCACAGCGGTACTCGACCGCCTCCCACAACGGCGCACAACGTCAGCGGCATTACCTCATTTCCACATATCCATCTACACAGGACTGGCGGACAACATTTTGGGGGGGGGCAGGCCATGGCACGTGGATGTTGGTGTATGGGTATGGTGTGGGCCCTAAGGGTTAGTGTGTGGCTAACAGTTGTCCCTCGATATTTGCAGGTGACTCTGGTTACCCCAACCTCTCATGGTTACTGAACCCTGTGAGAAATCCCAGGACAAGGGCAGAGGAATGTTACAATAGGGCGCATTGGGCACAATAATAGAGAGGACATTCGGCCTCCTGAAGGCCAGGTTTCATTGTCTCCATCTAACAGGTGGATCCCTGTACTACTCACCTAAGAAGGTGTGCAAGATAATCGTCGTATGCTGTATGTTGCATAACCTTGCCTTGAGACGCCAAGTGCCTTTTCTGCAGGAGGATGAGGCTGGAGATGGGCATGTGGCAGTAGTGGACCATGTGGACAGTGAAGATGAGGATGAGGATGAGGACAACAGAGCAGCTATTATACAACAGTACTTCCAGTGACACACAGGTAAGACACTGTAACTTCACTTTGCATTGACAGTTTTGCATTTGACATTCTACATGGCAGGCAGATTCTCCCAGTTCTATGGACACTTACCGTACACTTTGGCATCTCTATTTTCAGATATCTGTGCCCTACTCTGGCACCTGGTGTGTTGACTGCAGCCATCTACAGGTCATTCCTATGTGTACATTACTGTACAGTTGTATTGCAGTGTTTAAACCTTATTAAACGAATACATAATTAAATCATTTGACATACTCCATACTTGTATATTTTCAAAGGGTGTTTATTTAAGTGCTAATAAGTAGAAGGGTATGTGCGATGGGCTGCGGTGATGGTGGAGGAAAGTCCAGGATAGAGTCCAGTCTATTTGTATCACAGGTGCATTGTCAAAGGGGGCAGAGGAAGGGGAGCAATGGCAGTTCAAGGTGGACAGGGCGACAGAGTGGGACACAAGGGTGGCAATCAGGAGAGTCTTATTTCCTGGCAGGGGTCTTGGCAATGTTCTCTGGCGTCTGCCCGGATCACAGGGACCGTTTGCCGGGTGGTTCTCCTTCTGCAGAGGGAGGGGTGCTAGTGGCCTGTTGTTCCTGTGGCGGGGCCTCCTGTCCACTAGCAGCAGCGGAGGTGGAGGGCTGTTCATCGGTGTGGCTGGTGTCAGGGGCCCGGTGGTGTGCCCCTGCCTCCCTCATGGTGATGGCCATGTCTGCCAGCACCCCTGCAATGGTGACCAGGGTGGTGTGGGTGTCCTTCAGGTCCTCCGTGATCCCCAGGTACTGTCCCTCCTGCAGCCGCTGGGTCTCCTGCAACTTGTCATTATCTGGCCCATCGTCTCCTGGGAATGGTGGTATGCTCCCAGGATGTTGGTGAGTGCCTCGTGGAGAGTCGCTTCCCTGGGCCTGTCCTCCCCCTGTCGCACAGCAGTCCTCCCAGCTTCCTTGTTGTACTGTTCCTCTGGCCCCTGAACCGTGTGCCCACTGCCACTGACCCCAGGTCCCTGATCGTCCTGTGTTTGTGAGGTTGCCTGGGATCCCTGTAGTGTTGGACACACTGCTGATTGATGCGTTCTGGGTACAGAGGTATGGGCCTGCTGGGTGGGTGCTGTGGTGGTGTTTCCTGAGGGGGAGTGTGAGAAAGTAGCCTCTTTCTAGCCTTGTTACCCCCACTTTTGGCCTGTTTGTGAGTGTATGTCAGGGTGTTTTCACTGTCTCACTGGGATCCTGCTAGCCAGGGCCCAGTGCTCATAGTGAAAACCCTATGTTTTCAGTATGTTTGTTATGTGTCACTGGGACCCTGCTAGTCAGGACCCCAGTGCTCATAAGTTTGTGGCCTATATGTATGTGTTCCCTGTGTAGTGCCTAACTGTCTCACTGAGGCTCTGCTAACCAGAACCTCAGTGGTTATGCTCTCTCATTTCTTCCAAATTGTCACTAACAGGCTAGTGACCAATTTTACCAATTTACATTGGCTTACTGGAACACCCTTATAATTCCCTAGTATATGGTACCGAGGTACCCAGGGTATTGGGGTTCCAGGAGATCCCTATGGGCTGCAGCATTTCTTTTGCCACCCATAGGGAGCTCTGACAATTCTTACACAGGCCTGCCACTGCAGCCTGAGTGAAATAACGTCCACGTTATTTCACAGCCATTTTACACTGCACTTAAGTAACTTATAAGTCACCTATATGTCTAACCTTTACCTGGTAAAGGTTAGGTGCAAAGTTACTTAGTGTGAGGGCACCCTGGCACTAGCCAAGGTGCCCCCACATTGTTCAGGGCCAATTCCCCGGACTTTGTGAGTGCGGGGACACCATTACACGCGTGCACTACATACAGGTCACTACCTATATGTAGCTCCACAATGGTAACTCCGAATATGGCCATGTAACATGTCTATGATCATGGAATTGCCCCCTCTATGCCATCCTGGCATAGTTGGCACAATCCCATGATCCCAGTGGTCTGTAGCACAGACCCTGGTACTGCCAAACTGCCTTTCCTGGGGTTTCAATGCAGCTGCTGCTGCTGCCAACCCCTCAGACAGGTTTCTGCCCCCCTGGGGTCAAGCCAGGCTTGTCCCAGGATGGCAGAACAAAGGACTTCCTCTGAGAGAGGGTGTTACACCCTCTCCCTTTGGAAAATGGTGTGAAGGCAGGGGAGGAGTAGCCTCCCCCAGCCTCTGGAAATGCTTTCATGGGCACTTTTGGTGCCCATTTCTGCATAAGCCAGTATACACCGGTTCAGGGACCCCTTAGCCCTGCTCTGGCGCGAAACTGGACAAAGGAAAGGGGAGTGACCACTCCCCTGACCTGCACCTCCCCTGGGAGGTGTCCAGAGCTCCTCCAGTGTGCTCCAGACCTCTGCCATCTTGGAAACAGAGGTGCTGCTGGCACACTGGACTGCTCTGAGTGGCCAGTGCCACCAGGTGACGTCAGAGACTCCTTCTGATAGGCTCCTTCAGGTGTTGCTAGCCTATCCTCTCTCCTAGGTAGCCAAACCCTCTTTTCTGGCTATTTAGGGTCTCTGTCTCTGGGGAAACTTTAGATAACGAATGCAAGAGCTCATCCGAGTTCCTCTGCATCTCTCTCTTCACCTTCTGCCAAGGAATCGACTGCTGACCGCGCTGGAAGCCTGCAAAACTGCAACATAGTAGCAAAGACGACTACTGCAACTCTGTAACGCTGATCCTGCCGCCTTCTCGACTGTTTTCCTGGTGGTGCATGCTGTGGGGGTAGTCTGCCTCCTCTCTGCACTAGAAGCTACGAAGAAATCTCCCGTGGGTCGACGGAATCTTCCCCCTGCAACCGCAGGCACCAAAAAGCTGCATTACCGGTCCCTTGGGTCTCCTCTCAGCATGACGAGCGAGATCCCTCAAATCCAGCAACTCTGTCCAAGTGACTCCCACAGTCCAGTGACTCTTCAGTCCAAGTTTGGTGGAGGTAAGTCCTTGCCTCCCCACGCCAGACTGCATTGCTGGGAACCGCGACTTTTGCAGCTACTCTGGCCTAAGTGCACTTCCGGAGGAAATCCTTTGTGCACAGTCCAGCCTGGGTCCACGGCACTCTAACCTGCATTGCACGACCTCCTAAGTTGTTCTCCGGCGACGTGGGACTCCTTTGTGCGACTTCGGGTGAGCACCGTTTCACGCATCCTTGTAGTGCCTGTTTCTGGCACTTCTCTGGGTGGTACCTGCTGTTGAGAGGGCTCCTTGTCTTGCTCGATGTCCCCTCTCTCTCCTGACGCAATTTGCGACATCCTGGTACCTCCTGAGCCACAGCAGCATCCAAAAACACTTACCGCACGATTTGCAGCTAGCAAGGTTTGTTGGCGGTCTTTCGGCGGGAAAATACTTCTGCACGACTCTCCACAGCGTGACGGATCCGTCCTCCAAAGGGGAAGTCTCTAGGCCTTGTTGTTCCTGCAGAAACCTAAGCTTCTTCTGTCCAGTAGAAGCTTCTTTGCACCCACAGCTGGCATTTCCTGGGCATCTGCCCATCTCCGACTTGCTTGTGACTTTTGGACTTGGTCCCCTTGTTCCACAGGTACCCTCGACTGGAAATCCATCGTTGTTGCATTGCTGGTTTGTGTCTTTCCTGCAGTATTCCCCTATCACAACTTCTTTGTCCTTTGGGGAACTTTAGTGCACTTTGCACTCACTTTTCAGGGTCTTGGGGTGGGCTATTTTTCTAACCCTCACTATTTTCTAATAGTCCCAGCGACCCTCTACAAGGTCACATAGGTTTGGGGTCCATTCGTGGTTCGCATTCCACTTTTGGAGTATATGGTTTGTGTTGCCCCTATCCCTATGTGTCCCCATTGCATCCTATTGTAACTATACATTGTTTGCACTGTTTTCTAAGACTATTACTGCATATTTTGGTATTGTGTATATATATCTTGTGTATATTTCCTATCCTCTCACTGAGGGTACACTCTGAGATACTTTGGCATATTGTCATAAAAATAAAGTACCTTTATTTTTAGTATAACTGTGTATTGTGTTTTCTTATGATATTTTTGCATATGACAGTAAGTGGTACTGTAGGAGCTTCACTCGTCTCCTAGTTCAGCCTAAGCTGCTCTGCTAATCTACCATTATCTATCAGCCTATGCTGCTAGACACCCTATACACTAATAAGGGATAACTGGGCCTGGTGCAAGGTGCAAGTACCCCTTGGTACTCACTACAAGCCAGTCCAGCCTCCTACAGGGAGGCTCTATGGTGGTATGGGACTGTGCCTTGGGTAACCGACTGTCCGGAGATCCCCGATGGGCCAGATTGGTCATCCAGATCCAGGCGACCAGAGATGCTGTCATCACTGTGGACCTCTTCTGTGGGGAGACTGGATGTTGCTGGCACCTCCTCTCCGGTGATATTGTGTGGGGGACCTGTGGGGATGTAAATGCAGTGTTATTGTTTCTGCGTGTGACATCGTGTGCATGGGTGTGTTGCCCTGTATGGTTGTGATTGCCCTGTCAGCTTTGCCTTGTGTGAGTAGTGATTTTGTGGGGTAGGTGATTCTTTGTAATGTGCATGCTGTAGTGATGGGTGTCCATGTAGGGCTGTGAGTGATGTTCGTGCATTGGTGGTGCATGCAGGGCTTGTTTTTGGGATGGGTGGGTTGTGATGGTGGGGTGTATGCGAGGTGGTGTAGTGATAGGGGTGAGGGTAGGGGTGGGGGTATGTGATGGCATGCAGGTAGGGGGGGATAGTAATAGAGATTTGACTTACCAGAGTCCAGTCCTCCTGCTACCCCTACCAGGCCCTCGGGATGCAGTATTGCCAAGACTTGCTCCTTCCATGTTGTTAGTTGTGGGGGAGGAGGTGGAGGTCCACCAACAGTCCTCTGTATAGCTATCTGGTGTCTTGCTACCACGGAACGCACCTTCCCCCGTAGGTCGTTCCACCTCTTCCTGATGTCATCCATTGTTGTGGGGTGCTGTCCCACGGCGTTGACCCTTTCCACGATTCTCCGCCATAGCTCCACCTTCCTAGCAATGAATGTCTGCTGCACCTGTGATCCGAATAGCTGTGGTTCAACCACAATGATTTCCTCCACCATGACCCTTAGCTCCTCCTCTGAGAACCTAGGGTGTCTTTGTGGGGTCATGGTTGTAGTGTGTGTGGTGTGTGTGAGGGTGTGTGGGGTGATGTGTTGGGGTGTGTGCTGTAAGGTGCGTTGATGATGTATGGGTGATGGCGGTCTGTGGCTTTGGTTCTGTGGGTGCTCTTGGTGTGCCGCTCTCTCAGTTGTCAATTTTTTGAGTCACAAAGGGCTGTGGGTGATGGGTGTGTGTGTTTTATAATGGTGTTTATGTGGTGTGTGTATGTGTGTGTCAGATGTGTGTAGTTTGAATTGTCCAATATAGTGTTGTTTTGTTAGTGTGTGTGTATTTTGAGCGTGATGGTTTGTACCGCCAATGGTTTACCGTGGTTGAATGTCTGCCGTGGTGATTCGTGGGTCATAATGCTGTGGGCGTAGTTCTGTTGGTGTAATAGTGTGGGTTTGGATACCGCCAGTTTATCACTGACCTTTGGGCTGGCGGACTTGTGTGTGTGTCTGTATAGTGACGGATTGCTGTGTGTGGGTCATAATATGGGTAGCAGGAAACCTATGTTGGCGGCAGTCGGCATGGCGGTAAGCGGGACTTACCGCCAATCTCATAATGAAGGCCTATGTTCCTATTACACGTTAAGTGATAAAGGGACATGAAAACAATACCTACGTACATCACTGTTCATGACACTGATAATGACGCCTACTCAGAATGGCACTGATAATGCAACTCAAAACATGTTTTATGAAATAGAAACAATGGAAGAAATAATAAAATAAATGAAATAAATCAGAGCAAGCTAAGTAGGAAAAAAGTCACTAGGTGACAGGGGCACAGGCCTGCAAGCCAAAGGTTAAGCTAAACTCCTGTATTCCAATAGAAAACTAAAATGGATTCATCACAGTGGCACAGAGTGGAGTGGTGTAAAGTGATGTGGAGTGGAATGGAGTGGAGTAGACGTGAGTGGCGTAAAGTGGAGTGGTGTAGAGTAAAGTGGCATAGAGTAGAGCCGCGTTGAGTGGTATGGAATAGGGTGGAGTGGTATAGAGTAGATTGGCTTAGAGTCTAGCAATATAGAGTGAGGTGGCATAAAGTAGAGTGGAATAGAGTGGTGTAGAGAGGTGAAGAGTGATGTAGTGAGTGAGCAGGGTGGCATTATGTGGAGTTGAGTGGAGTGGCAGGAGTGGTGTAGACTAGAGTGGCATAGAATAGAATGGTAAAGAGTAGAGTGAAATGGAATAGAGTGGCATGGAGTAGAATTGAGAAGAGTAGAGCAGAGTGGCACACAGTGGCATGGAGTAGAGTGGCATAGAATAGAGTGGCATTGAGTGACATAGGGTAGAGTAACATAGAGGGGGTAAAGTAGAGTGACGTGGAGTAGAATGGAGTGGAGTAGAGCAGAGTGGCATACAGTGTCATGGAGTAGAGTGGCATAGAAAAGAGTCACATTGAGTGCCATCGAGTGGCATTGTGTGGAGAGGTGTGGCATAGAGCAGAGTAGCATAGAGTAGTGTTGAGTAATGTAGGATAACATACAGGTGAGTAGAGTGGCATAGAGTGGAATGGAGTGATGTAGAGTGGAGCTAAGCAGAGTGACGCAGAGTAGCATTGCGTGGATTAGAGTGGCATTGAGTGGGGTGGAGTGGAGTAGAGTGGTTTGGAGTACAGTGGCATGGAGCAGAGTGGCATGGAGCAGCGAGGCCTTCCCCTCTCACAGGCCAGCATTGGGAACTCCTTATAATACTTTTAAGCTGTAATTCTCGATGTGAGAGGAGTAGCTGCATCATGTTTAGTACCATTGGCTTTTTTAACAAATTTTGGTCAAGCAGGATAATACATTCAGGAGTTTTTGTTTTAGTCAGTATACCTAAACAAAGGCAACAACATGAAACAAAGTAAAGGAAAATAGGGCATGTGAGGATGTCAGTCCATTTTCAGCACATGATGGAACAACACAAGATCTACAATATTTGATCTCGTGTACATATGTGTACGACAGCTTGTGACACAATTTATTCACATCCAGTATATTTCTGGGGATGAGATGTGCACAGCCTCTGAAGGAGAAGACAGAGAGGTATACAGAAAGGTGGACCAGGAGAGGAAGAGGGGGTTGGGCTGCGCAGAAATATGGATTTAATAAAGGGCCACGGGAGGAGAGGAAAACTGGATATATTCCCGGGTGGAGCGGTGCCCTACCCCACTTAAGGGTTGCTGCACTCCAGTGATGTACATCAGATAAGGTTTAGGCTTTCCAGTGCATGGCTTTGAGTCTCCTAACCATGAGTAGTGGTAGGTCAATAAAGTGGTTCAAGGCGTGGTCAGTTTTGGATATTTGTAAAGTCCCAATAACACTGCCTCTACTATGCAAACAGTCGTGTGACCAGTCACTTCTGCTAAAGCACTCCTGATGTCTCCCCACAAAGCGCCTGCTGCCATGCAACCCCAGACCATGTGCAGCATATGCGCCCCCTGTTGACAGCATAGGGGACAGTCAGTGGATGACCCAAACATACGGTGCAGTGTAGTCGAAGTTAGGTACTCCCAGTGCAGGATGTTATGCTGTATGTTTTGAAACTTGCCATTTCTGACAGTTTTCTGGGGTATAATGATGTACTTTCTCATTTCTTTTTCTGCGGTTCCCTGCATTTGTCAGCTTCCAACCTCTTGCGTGTGGCAGACATAGAATCCTGCCTAGTGTATGCTAGGGGACAAACAAACCGTATGGTAAGACGATGACCCCCACCCATCATGTGAAGTGTGTGCACTAGCGGGTGTTGGTTAGGCACTGTGTCTGCAACGCCCCACAGCCTGGTCAATTCAGCCAGTAAATAGCCATAGGTCAAGAAGTGTCCTGTTGTAACACCCTGTCTACTTGTAGTCTGTCAAAGGGTATGATTGCTTCATCTTGAAACAGTGCTCCTCAGCTGCCCACACCTGCAACCTCCCAAATTGATATACCGGTCCTCCCAATCACATCAGTGAACAAGGCAATGTAGCTGATAGGTATTTCAGATGAGTATTGTGGGATTTTCTGCATCTGTCACAGGTCCTGACAAAAACTGCCATAGACCACCCACTCCAGGTTATTTTTAGCTCCTACGAGCCAGGCCCCATGTAGAAAAGCTTGGTAAATCAGTTCTAGGGCCTCTGTAGGGTTTGGCGTTCCCACCTCCTCAGTAGGATGTCACCCCACTAGTCATCTGGCGGACCATAGGATCTGCTCTGCTAGATAATAGTGCTCGAAGTTTGGGGCTCCCAGACCACCTTTATCCATGGATAGCTGTAACTTACGGAGTGCCACCCTATGCCTCCCCTTATTCCAAATGAAGCTTCCTAGTGCTGAGTGCAGCATGTGAAATGTGGATCTAGGGACCTGCAGCTGGAGATTATGAAAATAATAGTGTAAATGAGGCAGCATCACCATTTTTATAGTGAGGCCCTGCCCTGTACAGTGAGAGGTAAGGTACTCCAAAAAGCCATTTGGGGCCGTAGTGATGCTATGGCTTTGTGAGATTACTATCTATCAAATTGTGTGTGGTGTGTTATGAGTGTATGCCGAGATATCGAAATGTGTGACGTTCCCAGTGCAGTATCTGTTGATCCACCAGTAGCCTTTGTAGGGGACAATTAGGATGTAGAGGATATAGACAAGACTTGGCCCAGTTTACTCCCAGTCCCGAAGCAGCTCGGAATTGTTGGAGAATATTCAGGATGCTCGCTTTCCCCTCCTGGATATCCTTAATGTAAATTAACTCATCCCCTGCATATAATGAGATGAAATAGGTCTCTCCATGCAGGGGGATGCCGCACTCCCCCATCATCTGACAAAGCCTTTATGCGAGAGACTCCAGTGCTATTGTACAGAGCAGGTGGGACATCAGTCAGACCTGCTGCGTCCCTCAGCATACTGAGGACGGAGAAATAAAATGCATTGGCCTATTTTCACCATAGCAGTGGGTTCTGACTATAGCAGTTAGATCAGCCTGTACAGCCTACCTATGATGCCAAACTTGGTGAGGACTGAGAATAGGTAGCCCATCCCCTACAGTGTTGAATGCCTTCTCCAGGTCCAGAACCACACATGCCGTGAATGTACACTGAGCCAGAGAAGACTCCATTACCCTGTAGAGGCGTCGGATGTTAGTGAGGTTGATCTTTCCGGCACAAAGCCATTCTGATCCAAGTAAATTACTTTTAGTATGTGTTTATGTAGTCTTTCCGCTATTACCTTGTTTAAAATTTTATAATCTGACCCGCCTATTGACGCCTATTGACAGTGGGCAATATGAGGACAACTCCAACGGATCCTTACTCTGCTTAGGGAGGGAAATCAATAAGGATTCCCTAAATGAGAGCGGGAGTCGACCATCTTTCAGGGAGGTCTGATAAAGTTCCTATAGTTTAGAGGCTCGTAAGTGCTATGTGGTACGGATGGTTTTGCGACAGGAAATGACGCTAGGCTGGTTAGAGGCTTTTTTTACCTTTAACTAGCTTAATGTCATTTTTTGGTGCAAAACCCCCTTCTCCCATACCACCACTCCATCCCGGCTAACATCATTTTTTTATTCTAGCCCAGCTTTTACACCGGCTTGCCCCATTCCATAAATATGGCGCCCGGCAGGCGCTCAGGAAAGGCGGAAGCCAGTGCTAAACTTTTTGATGCAAAACTGCGTTAGTGCAGTTTTGCATCAAAAAGTATAAATATGCCTCTCACTGCCTAAGCCTCAACTGGCCTCAACTGGTCTAAGCTGTAGAATGTTATTACTCTTTCTCCACACACCCTTATATAATAGACCATGCAAAACTGAACACGAGCCTGTATATCTTTTCACCAAGGCATTATGCATCCAATCTATTCATTATTGCAAAATTGTTTAATGTGGGTTTTAGCCAACAATTTCGTAAACTTATGTAACATGGCGAAAAACTGAGAAAGACTAACCCATTACCACTCATACTGTAGTGACAAGTGCAACACGAATGCTTGTTAGGGCCCCATTTGTCTGTAAAATGTTACATAAGCAGAACACCCGATCTTATCAGCGGATATGCAGATATGAAAGGTGTGGGGTTGTCAGTCTCCCCATATACTGCTCTCTTCCAGGGGCTATCTTAAAATGGTTGTAATTTAAGCCTAAGGTAGATTTAAGAGAAAATGACGGTGTGCGTTGCTGCGCCAAATTTGGCAGCATCATGCACTGTCCTTTTCAAAATGATGGGATGCGCATATTTACTAGAATATGGCACAAACCTGTGTTTCCCCCTGCGCCGGTGCTAACGCAACAACCCTTGCAACATAGTGCAAGGATGACTGCGTTGAGGGGGAGATTGTTTTAGTGCAGGAAGGAACACCTTCCTGCACAAAAACAATCTTAAATGGCGATTTGCTATTTCTATGCATGCTGCAGTATGCAGCACACATAGAAAGTGCATAAAATGAGGAGAAATTAAAGCATTTCTCCTCGTTGCACCATGCTAACGCCACTTCCTGCGGTGGCGTTAGATTTTGGCACTGTCTCAAGTTTACAAAAATCCGTAAACCTGGGACACGCAAAGTACTGCATGTGAAGGGGCCACATTTACAAGGTTAAGGCCATCTTGTAAATACGGTGCAGTGCATAGCACCACAGGAGCGTCACTAAAAGTGACGCTTTGGTGGCATGAGGGGCTCTTAAATATGCCCCGAAATTCTCTATACTCTCTGTGCTCAATATTGATCCTTTTTTTGTGAACGGTAGCCTTGGTTATTTTTATTTAGTGCAGCACACAGGTTATTCAACCATAGGCATAATAACAAGGGCAGTACATTTCATATCCAAGGCAGCCTTAGAGCTTGGCCGTGATTCATAAAATCTGCCAGTCCCTCTTATATAAGGTAACTGTGAAGTTTCCCAATAGTCAAACTAGGATGATCATTGATTTGACAGCTGCCTTCTGCTCAAAAATACATCTAACATATGACACTATCTGTAAGGGCAGGTGAGGTGCTTATCTAAGAAACTAATTTTGCTGGACATTTTGTGGTTTTGAGTTTAAAAATCACCAAATTCCTGACCCACAGTGCACACTTGCTTCTGTTTTTGCTCTGAATGTTTCCAGAGGTGCAGTCACCGCCCCGCAGAATAAAGATATTTCTCCTCGTGATGCAAGTCCTTGGGAGGCATATCTTTTTAGGGCTTTCCCAGGTTTAACAGGTTTGGTAAATCGGGAAAAGCATCAAAAACCACAGGAGTTACATGGAAACACCAATGCAAAGCCCATGGAATGCCTCCCTTGTGCAGAGCAAGGCAACACAGCGATTTGCGCTGTGTTGCTTTACTCGAGATTTATGGAGCCACTCAAAGCCACACAAAGTGGCCTTGCATGGCTTCATAAATCTGACTTAAGGTTTGCGTCGATCTTGCACCACGTTGCTTTGTGCAAGAGCGACACAAGTGGGGTCATTAATGTGCCCCATAGTTATCAGCACTTTCTACATGCTTTGACAGTTAAATCGAAGGTCAAATAGTCAAATTCAGGGACTAATTGAGGTTTATTCCTATTTATGGCTAAGGATTTCCTCAGGGTGCCTGGTCTTTCAACTGTGAACGTCTTCGCTTAGCCTTGCTTGGCTTTTTAGTGCACAGTAAGCCTCAAACACCATCAGCACCATGCACACGGCATTCCCTGTTTTAGCAATTGGGCCATGTTTTCCACATGCTATAAACGAGGGGCTATAACGGTGTTTACCAGGAGTGTGTGAAATTTGTGTGAAATTTGCGTTATTTACGGTTGTGTAAATATGCAAAGTTCTGCAGAAATTATGCAAAATGCAAAGCTGGCATTTACCGTTATATTTTAACATAACTTGAAATTCCATGAGATTACGCCAGGATTATGCCGACATAAAAGAAATTTTGTCTGGGCCCAGTGTTAATCACGGCGTATCAGGCATATATGTTTAAGACTTTGCACCATGCTATTTATTTTTTATTGACTTATTTTTTTACTGACTTTTATTTTTATGACTCCCTAAAAGACAGGAGTCATGCTCACCACCACAATGGCCAGCACAGGGGACCAGTGTCCCCTGGGCATGATAACTGCATCCTGTGTCACGCAGGGGGCCCCGAGTTGAGCCCCGATGGCACTTTAATCAAAAATATATATATACTTACCTTTACTTACCTTACTTACCACATCCTCCAGTCCCTCTGGTGTGGGTCGGTGTTCCTGGGGCTTGGGGACGGCACCTGTGGACCCATTCACACGGTGTTTAAGGATGAAAATGGGTCCACAGGTCCCCTAACACCTGTTCTGACCCATGCGTTAAATAATGGTGCAAAGCAATTTTTGCACCATTATTTAGCACCTCCTCCCACCTGTGCATCATTTTAGCACGGGAGGATATATAGGGGGCTATTGGGTTAGCACCATTTTTTAGATGGTAATGCCTACCTTGCATCTCATTGACACAAGTTAGGTTCACGCAATTAAAAAATGGTGCAAACTCCAATATTTTGACGTTAGACTTGTTTAACGTCAAAATATAAATATGGAGTTCGTTTTGTGCCGAATTTGCGTCAAAACAATTATGCAAAGACGGGGCAAATTAAGTATAAATATGCCTCAGTATGTATACTGGGTATCATCAATCCAGGAAAGCATTATAGACATAATATGGTGTCCTACAGTGAGAAAAAGAAGAACTAACTTACTACAAAATATATGGTCACACGGATATCACTGTTGGAAATATGAAGTAGATGACAACTATGCAGTTCAAATTTTGCATTAATAAGACTACTAATGTGTGCATTTGATGTTGTCTCATACGACATCGCAGTTGATGAGATTTGGGGTGACAGGTGTGTCAACTCAAATTAAGCTCCTGATCCTTGCTGGAAATCCTCTGCAAAGAATGAACCTGTACCCTTGGTCCAATATGGGGAACAAGCATGTGATCTTCCGCGTGACTGGTTACCTGTCATTTAGAGAACCTGATTGTAGTACCATTAAAAAGTGACATTGATGATGTGAATCCTTGTGCTACCTTAATCTGATCATTGTACATGAATGCGCTGGATTGATTTCAAGTCTCGATGATCGTCATCATGCAATTAAATATCATGGTAATAATTAGAATTTTATAATCTCATTATTAAATATGATCTTTATTGCCTCCACATCTACACCAATATGACATATGCCCCTTCATTGAGGAAGGCTTCCTCTATCTGCTAAATTTCACACAGAATGAGCTCTTCCATCATCGTTGTGCAACAGTATCCTTTAGGTTCAGGAGTGAAAGTTTGCTTATTCAGGGGAATATAAAAGTCTGGTATAAACTTAGTGAACTTACTCTCAGTTGTGCGTCCCTTTTCATCAGCTGGTGTCTGCCAACTTTCCATGAAAGGTTTGTCATTAAATTACTTCTGTGCCTTTAAGGGAAGAATTATATTAAAGCAGTATTTTTAAAGACGTACTCAACCGTATCACATATTCTTGCAACCATATGATATGTTTCTCCACTCAGTACTAAAAGTACCTGCTGCCACTCTGCTCCTGAAAGTCTGCAACCAGCCTTCTGACATATACAATTCTAACCCCACAAAACCTCCCCCATTTTCAGGACATAATAAACAATGTTTTGCCTTCATCCCACCTTTAACCAAGATGGAGGACAGTTACTCAATTCTTGTTGATGATCCTCTCAGTATCAATTTGATATAAATCATATCACAATATGATTTTATATATAAGATAAATTACCTTTGTTGTACATTGTAAGGAAATTGAAATCACTTAGGAGTCCCTTGGCCATACAGAGGAATGAAGCAGAAGGCTGAGTTCATTTATAAAGTCATGGAATGCTGAGATGACTTGCAAAATCTTTATAATATACAGCTTGGGTGTACTTTATCACATGTATTATATGGTTACACCATCACCCTTCCTTCAATCCACTTACAACCTGGATGTCCTGCTCTTCTATGTTCATTGCAGACTAGAAGAAAAAAATCAGAATCTATACTGTGAAATTAAACACTCGAAAAGGCAGTTGGTAATTTTTGGCAAATAAGACTTTAGAATCAGTTTAATGTAAGTGAAGTTAACAAATGCTATGGCTCAGTTTGTGTAGAAATATGCAGACATTCTATCTTTCCTATAATGACCCACAGCGTGGAACAAAATAAACATTTTGCCAAAAATATATCCTTTCTGTTGATCACTTATTCTTTTTAGAAAACAATATCAGAAAAAATATAAGTCAGTACCCTTTTGACTTTCTTAAACTGTGGCTGTAATGATGTTCCCACCTGCCTTACACCTTGGCCTCTGGCAGCTGGCATTTTGACATCAGAAGTCAACTGCAATTTAATTACTGTTGCGCAACTACGTAATTTCTTTTGTCACAAGTAGAACATAACAAGGAAATTAGAGAGAGGCTTTTATAAATGGATATTAGCCTCCCATATACTAATTAATAATTATCTAATCCCTATTTATCAGCTCGACAGGCATATAAACTGTAAAAGGACCTGTGGACCCTTGCAAGCACCTGGATGGCACATCAGAGAGGCCTGGCGGGCCAGAAATTGCTGATCACCAGAGGACGGTAAGTAGTCTTTTAAATAAGGTCTATACTTCTCGGGACGTTATCATGCATGCCTTTACCATGCAGATAAGTACCACGAAGGCCTTTTTTAGTACTTTACCACACAGATATGTTTTAATGACCAAGTTATTTTGCCATTAAAAAAGGGGAGTTTAAAGGTTATTGGATGGCTAGGGTTTCTAGGTGCTAAGGCCCATATTTATACTTTTTTAGCGCCGCATTTGCGTCGTTTTTTGACACAAAATCGGCGCAAACTCTAAATGGAATTGTATTTTGGAAGTTTGCGCCGATTTTGCGTAAAAAAACGACGCAAATGCGGCGCTAAAAAAGTATAAATATGGGCCAAAGAGTGCTAAAGGGGTATTTAGGGTTTAAGGGTGAGTAAGGGTGTGGGGTAGTGAGGGTTTTACAAGGTTTTTTCAGAGTTCAGGGATGGGTGAGGCTATGGGGTGGTATAAGATTTTTAGAGATCATGGATAGGGAAGAGTACAGAGTAGCAAGGTTTTTTACAGGGATTATTGAGCGGGGAGAGCAGGGGGTAGTAAGGGTTTTTACAGGGATCATAGAGCGGTAAGGGTACGGGGTAGAATGGGTTTTTACAGGGATCATAGAGCGGTAAGAGTACGGGGTAGTATGGGTTTTTACAGGGATCATAGAGCGGTAAGGGTACGGGGTAGAATGGGTTTTTACAGGGATCATAGAGCGGTAAGGGTACGGGGTAGTATGGGTTTTTACAGGGATCATAGAGCGGTAAGGGTACGGGGTAGTAAGGGTTTTTAGGGTTCAGGGATAGGTAGGGGTAAGGAATAGTTCAAAGCAAAGTTATCACTCTTCAAATTACACACCCGCATAGTGAAAGTCAGGTAAGCAGTCTGGTCGTTTAAAGGGGGTTGCAAAGCAGCAAATAGGGGATAGAAAGGGGTGAAAGCTGCAGATTCGGATGACAACTGCTACCTCTAATTGGCACCGCTGACCCAGCCCTTACACCTCTGTGTCTGTCCTCTAATTTGTTCCCAGTTAGAGGTGAAATGCTCTACTAGCCTTCGATAATCCACCTGAGCTCTGGATCCCTGTAGCAATCCCAGCCTACAGGTGACGGGTCTGTTTCCCCATAGACAATCCCGGGCTCCGAGCCATGCGTCCTGGGGTAAAAGCCGGTCGAGAAGAGAGGCTGCATTGTATTCGCCTCTGCCGCACTCAGTGTGTAATAAACAGTTAATCGCTGTGTCTTTCACAACTCGCTTTAATTAATGCTGCGTTTGGCCCAGGGGCCCTCGCGGGGGCTGGGCCCTCAGTGAGCCAGATGCTGACAGAGGCGCTCCGCCACCCCCACCTCCAGATGTTGGTGAACATTGGAGCTGCTCCTTGTAAGCGTGGCTGCAGCTGGCTAGAGCCTTGGAGTTCACCTGCCTCATAAAAGCAGGCAGGATACTGAGGCCCTGAGGGCGCCTGAACTGATCGCATAGTACAATCAAGAGTTGAGACACAAGGCCAGATGTTTCAAAGGGTTTATCTATTCTGTGCCTATGGGAAAATGCGTTATTTATTATAGCGCCTTGATAGCGCGTGGCGGTAAACGCTACAACTTGCCCGATCTCTTCAGATTTATGTACAGCGCATTAACATTCCACTTACCTTCAGGAGTGATACAAAAGCTTTAGAAGAGATTCTCAAATATGTGGAAATTGTGGGGTGACGATGCCTGTCTGATGGTTTAACGGGGTAGCATGTGACTGGGTGTGGGGTGGATTGGTCAGAAGGAAATGCGGTTAAAGTTGGTTAGAGAGCGGCCTGAGAGAGGAGGGATAAGAGTTAATTTGGCGCGTCTTTCTTTTTTCCTTGCCTCGAGTTTGTGTTGCATGTTGTTCAGTATTTCTAAAAATGCAGATCTGCGAAATTCCTGCCAAAAACCTCACGCTTCTGTTTGAGGAAAATTATGAGACACTTTTCCCAGCACAGGCACCAGTGAGCTGTGTGCGGAGAGCCGGCTGGGTAAACAGACACCACCATGCCATGTTTCCTTTCATTAGGACAGGCATCACTGTCCCTCCCCCAGCTTAGAGTATTCCAGTGACCACCGTCTGCACTTGCACTCATAACTAAACTAAAAACCGCCGGCACACCCTCTCTCACACACACACGATCTCTTTCTTGCTTTCTCTTACGCTCTCTCCATCTCCCCATCCATCCCTCCCTCCCTCTCTCGCTCTCTCTCTCACACACACACACGCATTATCTCTCTCACACACACACACTCACACACACCACCACCCACTGATTTACAGTGAGTCTTAATTTAATTGTTCTAGCGCTCTTGGTGAGGTTTATTTCTAAACCACTTGCGCCGCCGGTGCGTCACTTTTTTCCATATAAATAGTGACGCACTGGCGGCGCAAGGGGCTTGTAAATAAGCCCCCTAGATGTGTTGCTATATTTCAGTTATTTACATTTACCTTTCTCTATTTCTGCTTCTCTTATTCTCCTTTGTTCATAGCCCCCTTCTTTAACCTCTCTCTTACCAGCAGACCTCCTGCTCTCCCCGCTGCCACCACTGCCCTCGAGCTGCTCCTGTCCTAGGAGCCTTCCCACTGCCAGCAGCCAGTAGCAGGCTTTCAGCAGACCTCCCCCAAGCTTCCTGCCACCCATGTCCCCTCACCATTCTCCCTGCCCCCTCTGCTTCCTGCCTCCCGCTCTGTCCTTTTCTCGCTCTACCCAGCTCCACCCCCCCAACGTTTCTCCCACCTCCCTAGGCCTAGTTAATGAAGGCCACAGCGCTGGCGGCATGCCCAAGGTGTGCCAAAGGCAAGCCTGTCTGACCTGTCCGCGCCTGCACCAAACCTCCCGCTGTTGCACATCATCCCGCGCTCCACCAAAGGGCCTTCCACCTCTTGCCACTGCTGCTTCTCCTGCCTCACAGGACCGCCTACCCGCAGAGGACCCAACACTACTACCTCCCAAAACACCACCATCAAACTGGAAACGCTACAGTATATTTCCCTCAACGCTCACTCCCTCAGCAAACACGTCACAGAAATCTTGGACACCATCACTACCCTTACCCCAGACGTTGCCTTCATCACCAAAACATGGCTCAACCCCGCTTCCAACCGCGACATCGCCATCGCCGATGGATATAAGATGATACACAGGACTGCCTCAACAAGCACGGTTGAGGAATCGTCATAATATTCAAGGAAACCATCCAATGCTCAGCCTCTAACAACGAGCCAATGCCGTTCATGGCACATCTTAAATTCCTACTGCACATCAACACCAAGACAACCATAAGAGGTACTCTTGCATACAGACCACCAGGAATCCGGCCAGCATTCTGTGACGTCATCAGCAACATCATCGCACCTGTTGCCATCAACTCCTTCAACTATGTGCTGCTCAGCGACCTCAACTTCCACATCAAGGTCCCCAAGAACACCAGCTCTACATCCCTACTGGAAAACCTCAACAACATTAGACTCACCTTAATAGTCTCCAAACCCACCCACAGAGCTGGACACACCCTAGACACTATCTTCTCCTCCAGCGACAGAATCAAATTCACCCACACCACCCAACTCTCCTGGACTAACCACACAATCATCCATTCTACCATCTCTAAGACCCAGCACACTGTCACCAAGCACCGAAGCACCACCCACCACAGCCGGGGAAAGATAATTAAGAGCCAATACACTCAGACTCTCAGCACCACACCACCCGACAGATCAGCCAACCTCGACCAGGCCTTCCACAACTTCTTCCCCGGATCAGCAACTGTGCTGATAAAGTTGTCCCTCTGAAACTGGCAAAAGCCTACAGTACATCAAGAAAAGCCAGCTAGTACACCCCAGAGCTCAGAACCACAAAGCGCAACTGTCTTCTACTCCAGAAGCAATGCCACATCTCCTAGGACCCCTCCAACAGATCCTCACACAAAACAGCATTCAATGACCACTACTGGTGCATCAAGGAGGCCAAAAGAGCAGACATCATGGACCGCATTAACACTGTAGCCAACCACACCAAGGAACTCTTCAAAATCATCAAGGAATTCTCAATCCGACTGCCACAGAAAACACAGTACACCCCACACACCAACTCTTCGACTCACTATCCAACTACTTCCACAGCAATATTACATCTACAACAACTTTGACCCCCAACTCACCTCGCTCAGCCTCAACAACCTCACTCACCCAGCAAACCCCAGCACAGCCATAACCACTTTTCCCCTCTCGACGTCCAGCCCACTGTGACTATCATGTACTCTGTCCATTCCGGGGCACCCCCCCGCCCCCACGATCTCTTCAAGCTCGGACCCAACATAATCAGCGCTGAACTCACCAACCTCCTCAATGCTTCCATCTCAACAGCTGCCTTTCCAGACAGATGTAAGCACTCAGACATCAGCCCCTCCTAAAGAAGCCCTCAGCTGACACCAGCAACCTTAAGAACTACTGGTTGTTCTCCCTGCTCCCAAACCCAACCAAAGTACTCGAAAAGGCCATTAACCAACAACTCACTGACAACCTAGAATGAAACAACCTACTCAACTCATCACATTTAGGTTTCCAGGCCAACCATAGCACCGAGACCACGCTCATCGCCACAGCAGACGACATCAGATACCTCGTCGACCAAGAAGAAACAGTGGCTTTGATTATCCTTGACCTCTTTGCAGAATTTGACACCATTGCCCACCACATCCTCGTTGACAGACTCCACAACATCGGCATTTAACAACACATCTGCAAGTGGATCGTCTCATTCCTCTCAGGACACACACAAGCATCAGTCAACATCCTTTCCCAAGCTCCCAAGGATATCATATGCAGCATGCCCCAAGGATCATCCCTCAGCCCCACTCTGTTCAACAGCTACATGACCCCCATCGCGGACATCATCAGATCCCACAGACTCCACATAATCTCGTACGTTGACGACACTCAGTTCATCCTATCGCTCACCAAAGAGCCCTCTAACACCTAAACCAACTGCTGCAACGCCATGACTGACCTAACCGACTGGATGAGAGACAGCTGCTCAAATTGAACTCTGACAAAACTGACTAATCTTCGTAATGAACACCTATGCTTGGCACCACCACTGGTGGCCGGAAGAACTATGACCCAGTGTGACACCCACTAACCATGCTCGCAACCTCAGCATGATCCTGGACAGCCAACTATCCATGAAAAAACAAGTCAACGCAGTAACCTCCTCCTTCTTCCACACCCTCCACATGCTCCACAAAATCTTCAAATGGATCCCAGTAAACACCAGAAAGATCGTCGCACAAGCTCTCGTCACCAGATGCCTCGACTATGGCAACGCACTCTACACCGGTATCTCCTCTCAGCTACTCAGAAGACTCCAGAAAATACACATGGCAGCCAGACTCATCCTGGACCCCCACAAGCATACCCACATCTCCCCTCACCTCAGAAATCTCCACTGGGTCTCTGTCCAGAAAAGATGCCAGTTCAAGATGCTCACACATGCCTACAGATCCCTCCACAAACAAGGGCCTTCCTACATCCCCCACCAGTTGGACTTCAATCTACCCTTGCAACACCTGCTCTTCACTTCACTTTCCCTCCCACATGTCCCCTGCATCCATTGCACCTGCAGCGGTGGCCGCGCATTCTTCCACATTGCCACCAAAGACTGGAATGACCTTCTCCTCATCCTCTGAACGGCATCCTCCCCGGCAGACTTCCAAAGCAACTCAAGACCTGACTTTTCGATGCAGACACAGCAACCTCATTACCCAGATACCCCTAGGGGTGATAGTGTTGCACTTTAAAAAAGACTGATTTATTGATTGATTCATTGACCAAGAGGTATAGGTATTAATTAGGGCTCACAGTTTTATGGTATTCATTTTTTAACATTTCCTTTTGTATTTATCCATATTTATTTTTTGGCCATCTTATGTATTTGTTCATATTTACTTAGTGTTTTGAGAGAAACTGTAGATGTGAAATTATCTATTTCAGCATTTATTTAACTGATAAACATCCACTCATACTTTGCTACCTGGTACGTTTGAGCTAAGTAAACAGCCAAATGTAACAAAGCACTACAGGTAAATATTAGCATTTTATACAAACATTTGCCTGTATTTGAAAAAATATTTATCCTGTTTTTTAACTCTCCTTGATGTCTATCTGCTCACTATTGGCCTAGCACTCATGAAGGACAGCATCGAGAGTCGCTCAAAAGTAGCAGAATTTTCAGTATTTTTCCGTTCTTAAAATAAATGCATACAGGAAACACATTGCTTTCTGTCTGTATTTATCTGTAAAAATCAGTAAAAACTAAAAACTGGGACCTTTAATATTAATGGTGCAGCAGGTGCAGTGGTACTGGGGCCAGAGATGTTAGGGTCCACTGTACTACAATAATGGCTATCATTTACTACCCAATGTAAGGGCAGGACGACCCTTACATTGGGTAGGACACATGCCACACGTTGTATGCTGCTTCTCTGAACCACTCTGCCCAGTATTCTCTTTATAGCTCCCACTATCTCTCTACCTCTGCCTCCATTCTCCTCCTTGTTTTGCCTTCTATGTGTAATGCCTACCCTTATTTCTGCAATCTCTGTCAGAGGTGAGCAAGTCCTCAAAGACCAGAAACAATTTTGTGTTTGGAGGCCCCTTGTTTTGCAAAATCACGGGGTCTGTGGCAACAAAATTATGTTTATTCATGCATTAAACTAACTGTACTATTCAGTAAAATGTAAAGTAAAGTGGAGTGGGAATGAAAGCAGGAATCATCCTATCCTATTCATGTATTAATGGTTTGGATCCACAACCAGGGAAATGGTACCATCTCCTCAGAGGAGTGGTAACAGATTTGCACAGAGGAAACTGTCCATGTAAGACAACCTGTCTCTTTGAATGTATGGACAGTTTCATCAGAATCAGGGGGTGGCCCAGAAGTCAAATGTCTTCTCTCTTGATGTCTTTCCAAAGAAGATGTTTTTGTAAAGGAGATTCAAGTCCTTTAAGGAGTATGGGCTGCTTTAGAAAAAAGTTCCTAGCTCGGAAATGCAAACATAGGGGTGATGGCCTGCTTTTCCTTGCAGGTCTCCATTTATTTGAAGGGGCCTCCCTAATTAATGTTCATTGGGCAGGTCATTCTCATGCAGAGATTTTGAAATTAGTACAAAGGTCACATCACAAAATTAAAAACTGGTAGTAAAAAACAAGTGCACATTTTTTTTACCAATGTTTGTGACTAATCTGTTAAGGCTGTACCCTACCAGACAGCAGAGCTCTCTGGTTTGCTAAAGACATCTTGGGGATTTCAGAAAACGAACCTAGGAATGCATTCTGCCCATTGCTTACCATTGGCTTTGTGATCTGTAACTCACATTTCCTGGCTTTTCTGTTTGCTAGATTTATGTGCTTTAGGCTTTCCAGCTTGAGTTTCTCCCTCCCATTGCCCACATCTTGTTTACTGTATTCTTTCACAAACTTGCTTTCTGTAAACAGGCCTTTAAATCTTCTCACATTTGCTGTGCATTCATAGACAGAGGTCAGATGTCAGGACACTCTATCTACCAGGTAGCTTGGCGTTTATTTTTCTTTTCTAACTTCAAAGTGAGCTACTTTATGTGACAGTCCAGCCGAGTACCCATATAAAACGAGAAGGGATGTTCTTTTTTTCTAGCACACAACAAAAAAAAGAACTCTTCTGAAGTTTCAGAATATATCAGAATTTGTACAAATGAAGCAAATTTTTTGTAATTCTGAAGTGTGGTGGAAACAATGATTTGAATACGCTCAAACCACATCAATACACTAGGTGATGACATTGCACACGTTGTTTGGATGCAGTAAAACGGTATTTCAGTGCAAATGTACTGGTTATTTCAACTGTAATATGTTTCTGTACTGGCAGTGTGCTGCCACACCATACATACTTCACACTACGCCACTCCACGCCACTCTATGCCTTTTCACTCTATGCCACTCCACTCTACAACACTGCACACTACGGCATGCCACTCCACTATACGCCCTCCTGCTCTAAGACATTCTGCAACATGACATGCAACTCAACTCCCCTTCAATCTACGCCTCTCATTCCATGACACGCCACTTTATTCTACGCCCCTCCAATGCACACTACTTATCCCACACCATTGTACCCCACCCCAATCTACTCCACTCTTTCCCACTCCACTCCAAAATAACTCCACTCTACCCCACTTCACTTTGCTACAATCTATCCCAATCTACTCCATTCCAAGCTATCCCCACTCCACCCAATCTACCCTACCCACTCCCCTAAAATCAACCCCACCCATACCCAATTTACCCACCCCACACCAATCTACCCCACGCCACTCCAATCTACCCCACTTCAATCTATTCCACTTTAACCCAATCTATCCCACTCTAATCCATTCTACTCCAATCCACTCCACTATGATACAATATATCCCACTACACTACCATCTACCTCACTTCAATCTACCCTACTTGCCTTCACGCAAAGCTACTCCACTCCAACCCAATCAACCCCACCCCACTCCAATCTGCCCCATTCCACCCAAATCTACTGCACTCCACTCAAATCTACCCAGTCTACCCCACTACAATCAACCCCAATCTCCCCACTACAATGTACTCCATTCCAACTGACTCCACCCCTGTCTACCCCACTCCAATCTATTCCACTCCACTCTAATCTCCCCAGTCCAATATACCCTACTCCATTCCAACCTCCACTGCACATTATCCAGCTCCTCTCCACTCCACTCCACCCCAATCTATCCTACTCCTATCTACCCCTTCCCAATATACCCCACCCCAATTTACCCCATCTATTCCACTTTAATCCACCCCACTCCAAGCTACTCCAGTTTTCCCCACCTCACCCAACTTTACCCCACCCAGTACACCTCACCCCACTCGACCCTACTCTACTCCAATCTACCCCATTCCAAACTTCCATCAACTACTCTAACCCACCCAATCTACCCACTCTACCCCACCCTAATTTACCCCACTACACTCCACCCCAGCCTACTCCGCTCCACAGCACTCTTCCCCAATCTATTTCACTCCACTCCACTCCAATCTATCCAATTCCACTCTTCCCCACTCTACTCCAATATACCCCACTCCACTCTAACCCAATCTACCCACTGTAACCCACCAAATCTACCCCACTCCACTCAACTCTAACCTGCCACACTCCATTCCACGCTACACAATCTACCCCACTCCAATCTACCCACTCCAATCCACCAAGTCTACCCCACTCAACTCTACCTAATCTACCACACTCCTTTCCACTCTACCCAATCTATCCCACTCAACTTCACTCTAATCTACCACATGCCACTCCAGTCTCCACTACTCCAGTCCAATCTAACCCATTCCACCCCAATCCACCCACTCCAATCTACTCTACCCCACTACACCCAAACTACCCAACTCCTATCTATCTCACTCCCATCTGCCCCAGTCTACTCTAATCTATCCCACTCCAATCTAACCCACATCACGCCAGTCAGCACCACTCTGCCCCAATCTACCCCACTCCACTCCAATCTACCCCACGTCAATCAACCCCAATCCATTTCTACCCTAATCCACTGCACTTCGCTCTTCCCCAATCTACCCGACTCCACTCCAATCTACCAGAACATATCTCACTCCAATCTACCCCACTCTACTCCAATCTAGGCACCCTAAATTACCCCACTCTAATCTACCACATTTTACTCCACTTCAATCTACCCCGCTCCACCCCAATCTACCCACTCCAGTCTAATCCAACCCACTCCATTCTACCCCTCTCTGCTCCCATTCCACTCTACACCACCCTATCCCACTCCATTCTACCTCCAATCTAATCTATGCTACTCTACCACAGTTTACCCCACTCCAATCTACCCCACCACACTCTACGCCATTAACATTTAGCCATGCTGAACAGCAGCCACACTGGTTTACAACATGACTAAAACACAAACACATAGGCGTAACCTATTGACTTTGTAATGCTTGTGTTACATCTGCCTCCAAATTCATAGCGTGGACAAGCCAGGGCTGACCCCTTGGTCTGACTAGGCCCTGAGAACTAAAGCAGAAGCAGAGCCTTTAAAATACCAGTCCTTGCTGTTAGACATATTTATAATACTTTCCTGTTTGGCATTTAATTAAAAAAGCAAGCCCTGTGTAGGGAAAGACATAGATATTGTGTTGTACTCATACCCATCATGTACTACACGAAGTGTCCATTATGGAGGGTTTTGTTTCTGTCTTTCTTCTGCCATAATAGAGGGGAGAGAGGGCAGTGCCATTGTGGGTCTGTGGCTTGTCCTTCTATTGGATCCCAGAGCTATGCCAGAGTGACAACTTTTCCTGCAAGTCAGGCTTGAGCCTACATTGGCTCACCAGCCTATACTTTCTATTACTGTCCCTCTCTGCCTCCTCCAACATTCTCTTTAATACTTTATTCACTCCTCTCTCTCACCCTTTCCTCTTTGACTTTCCCCCTTGGTCTATAACATTATCCATTCTCCTCACTTGCTCTTCTTTTGAGGATATGACAGAAAGAGAGATCAGGTATCTCTCTAGCTGTCAATATGCCCCGGTTCTAGGCTTGCCTAGCACATTGCACGGTGTTACACCAGGAATCTTCTAGAATTCTATCTTGGAAAAGCTGTGCGAACAGCATGGCTGCTTTAGTGTTCAAACTGTCTACTAAAATGGTTCAAAAGTAGTTAACCGACCTAGGAAATCAAAAGTAGGAAACTAGCTCTGAAGAAAGTGCTGCTTTAAAGATTACATCAATCATAATTGGTGGGGTGGGGGGGGTGCGTGATATACACTTTGGATACCCCTCTTGCCGGGCTTGTAGATGAGGGGCATTGGTGGCAACAGACTATTGTCCAGGATTATAGGCCTTTTTTTACCAGCACTCCTGTGTGGGAGAGTGACTTCTGGCTGTTTCATTCAAAATTCCACTCAGCTATCCATAACTGGGGTCCCTAAGTGCGGGATGTGTGAGTAGTACACATGCTTATGCTTCACTAGTGTTCATCTGTATGAGAAGGAGCCCAGATGGTGGCTTCTCTTGGAGGCTGACATTTGTTTCTGGTGGACGTCAGTCTGACTATTGCCATTGCTCATGGCCCCAGCCCAAAACTAAAGTCACCTGGCAGTTGGATCAAACAATCCCACTCCCTCCCATTATGGTTTTAGGTTTTCTCGTAGCAAAGTGAAGCTCTCTACTTGACCTTTGTCATCTTTTGCTAGGAGTAGCCTCTCAATTACATCCTCTGTTTGCATCACTCTGACCTGGATACTCATCTTGAACTTAAGCCCTTCAAACCGGCCAGTCTCTTCTGCTGCAAAAGTCATTCAAGATGAATGCAAAAGACAAAGGGCCGTATTTATACTTTTTGGCGCACAACTGCGCCAACGCAGTTGTGCGTCAAAATATTTAACGCCGGCTAACGCCATTTAAAGCGCAATGCGGGCGCCGTATTTATGGAATGACGTTAGCCGGCGGAGCTGCCTGGTGTGCGTAAAAAAAAATGACTTACACCAGGCAGCGCGGGCGTAGGGGAAAATGGAGCTTGGGCGCCAAAAAATAGGGCAAGTCAGGCTGAGGCAAAATTTTTGTCTCAACCCGATTAGCGCCATTTTTTTTTACTCCCAACCCCCATTGAAATGACTCCTGTCTTAGCAAAGACAGGACTCATGCCCCCTTGCCCAATGGCCATGCCCAGGGGACTTATGTCCCCTGGGCATAGTCATTGGGCATAGTGGCATGTAGGGGGGCACAAATCAGGCCCCCCTATGCCACAAAAAAAAAATTAAAAAAAATACTTACCTGAACTTACCTTAAGTTCCCTGTGATGGGTCCCTCCATCCTTGGGAGTCCTCCTGGGGTGGGCAAGGGTGGCAGGGGGTGTCCCTGGGGGCATGGGAGGGCACCCCTGGGCTCCTTCCGAGCCCACAGGTCCCTTAACGCCTGCCCTGACCAGGCGTTAAAAAATGACGCTAAAACGGCTGGACGTCATTTTTTTTGACCCGCCCACTCCCGGGCATCATTTGTGCCCGGGAGTGTAAATACGGCGCACATGCCTCGGAGTCATTTTTTAGACGGGAACGCCTACCTTGCATATCATTAACGCAAGGTAGGTGTCCACGCTAAAAAATGATGCAAACTCCAAGATCTTTGGCGCTAGACGGGTCTAACGCCAAAGTATAAATATGGAGTTAGTTTTGCGTCGGAATTGCGTAAAAAAAAACGACGCAATTCCGGCGCAAACAGAGTATAAATATGCCCCAAAATGCGGTTCCCGTGATTAATGAAAAATGTAAACCACAATTCAGAGGAATAGAATTCTGGAAAGGAAATCCAACGAATCACTACATTCTTGTATGATTCATTCAAATTGAATGCTGACTGATCCATTGCTTTTACACATTAAATATTGCTGAGGCTGGGGTGCGGCTGCCCAGACCATGCTGTCACCTTTGCTTTCACAATCTCTCTCCCAGCCCTTTGTTCTCTTCACTGTCTCCCTCCATCTCCTATACCCTACTCTTCCTCTAAGGTGCTTGTCCAGATCTTTTCTTTCACTTCCTTCTATGTCATCCGACCTCTTTACTTCACATATATTTTGGGGGGTGTCATCTTTATCTATCGGTATGCCACCACAATACTGATGCAAAATGAAAGAAAAGAGGGACTTGGACCACGGTGACCCTTTTTTGCTGTGTAGGGAATGGCAGGGGTTGCTCTGAAATGTACTGCTTGTATGGTTCTGTAAATCACCCAGTTTGTATGGCTGCTACGTGTACCCTACCCTTCAGTTGTTTCTATGTAAAAAGTCCCTTACAACATCTGTGCAGCCCTCATTATATGTAGCAGGGCTTATATTGGTACAAGAGTCTCAGCCACTGTACAAAGGTATCCGTTTCATTCTCCAAATGTCAGTTTTAAAAGTCCCTGTCCCTAATTCGCACTCCAGGCCTGACGTGAAACATCTTCCAAAACCTTTGCTGCCATGAGGAAGACACAAAGGATGCAAAGGATCTCTTCTCCAGATTGATTGGCCTTCCCGACAACGGGAACCTCTGATTATCAGTACCTTCTTGGAGTCAATGGTTTAGCACAGTGGTTCCCAACCTTTTGACTTCTGCGGACCCCCACTTTATCATTACTGGAACCCAGGAACCCCCACTGAATCAATATCGGAATCTGGGGACCACCTACTATGTCATTACTGGAAGTCAGGGTCCCCGGCCTATACATTGTCAGTGATTTAAAACGTAAAACAATAAACACAAAATAGAGAAGCACGCATTCATCAAACATACACAAATGCTAACACATTTTATTTAATTTGCACACAAATATAAATAAAAAATAAATTTGATAGGAGGGTTGGAGCATTCCTATATTCAATTGAAGCCACACATTGTTCATACTACATTTTGTTTGATGCACCTGCACTGCTCCCACAAATCTGAGGATTCTAATTTACTATTTAGCCTCTCATTTCAAATTATTTGACATTTACAGTACATTTTAAACTTTTCAGTTGAACATTTAGCCACTTTATTTATATACACTTTATTAATCTGTAATATTATTTAATTTTGCGGACCCTCAGGGGTCACCGGATCACAGGCTGGGAACCACTGGTTTAGCATTTAAGCCACTCCTTAGTGACCAGAGCCGCACAGGGAACCCTAAGCAGCCCTGGCAGATTATGTCAGCTGCGCAGCGAGTGAACAAGCCTGACCACATCAAAAGGGTTTAGGGGGGTTCTCCACCCCAGAAAATTGGGGGAAAAATTGAAAATCTGATGCATTCTACAACACATTTTTCATTACATATTCAATTGTATTAGCTTTTGAAGCATAGTAAATGATAACCTTACAGTGCACCAGGATATGACAATCTTTGTTGTGGCTCTTCAATGATTCCGTCACTATCACCCCATCCCCACACTGAAAGTTCACGCTCTCTACCTCGGCATTAGTCTCAACAGTGAACTCTCCATGAAACGCCTACTCAGCGCCATTTTCTCAGCCTGCTTTCACATGCTTCACAAGATCTTTAAGTGGCTCCCCATCGGCCCTCATCACTAGCTGACTGGACTACGGGAACGCATTATGTGCTGGCAGCATCGCCAAAGACATTCAAAAACTCCAGATGATCCAAAACGCAGCTGCTAGACTGATCCTCAACCTGCCCAGGAGAACCCACATCACCCAGAGCCTAAAGGATCTCCACTGGCTGCTATTCCAGAAGAGATGCCACAGCAACCTCCTGACCCAAAGTCCTCCATAACCAAGGACCCGTCTACCTAAACCACTGCCTTCACCAAATGAACTTGAGCCTCCGCTCGGCACACATCGCCCTCGCTAAGATACCATGCATACACCGGTGCCGCGTTGGAGGACACTCCTTCTCCCACCTCACTGCCAAAGCCTGGAATGCCCTCCACATCCACACCGCACCCTCACTGACCCACTTCAGACAGGGACTGAAAACCTGGCTTTTCAAAGAAACACCGGCAGCATGCACCTGAATACCAACTCGGGTGGCAAGCTGCAATTACAAATACCCCATGATTGATTGGTTAAGTGTTTAGAAAATGTTACATAGGCAAAGAGGAACATGAGGTGTAGGGTTCATAATCTTGTGTCATATATACTGGTAGGCATTTTTTAAGAGTACTTGGACTGGAGAAGTACAAACTCATGAATCAAAATGTAACACAGTGGTTGGGGTTGACTACTAATAAGAATTTATTTCTACCCAAACAAACCCTGTTTAGTAACATTAGCATAATGACAGCGTGGGTAAAAACATAATTTTCTAACCTGTACTGTACTGTTAGCATGCAGCTCTTTGATGGCAGTGTATAGCTCACTGTGCTCGATTGCGATTGTAAATTATGAACTGCACGTTAACAAAAGGATTTCTGTGACAAAAGCAGTAACTCACTGAGCTATGCACATATAACGCCACTAGAAAAAATCTATGATCTCTCTCCAGCAGAGATTAATCACCAGACATATCTGGATACCTTTGTTTGTTGGTGAAAACTGCTGGATATACAAGAAACTCTGCAAACGTTGATTTTAAACCATAACGTATTTCAAAATACAGGGAGGCTGGAAACGAAAGTCAGTGCTGAGTGGATTGTGCTGATTTTGTTACTGGGGGTGATATTGCAGCACTGCAAAACCAGCCCCCAGTACAAAACCATCTCCTCGCCCTTTCAGCCTCCCGGGGAAACACCCGATGCCAGTCTGGCCACGCCTTGTGGCGCAGAAGAGAAGATTTTGTGACAAAATACTTTGAAGGCTTACAATCATAATTTCATAAGATAGTAAACATAGTAACTGATCCAGCCTGTTAAAATGTCTAAAATAAATATATTTATTTTTTGTCACCCACTGCTACACTTTAGGAACCTTCCAAAATTTTAAAAAGTATAAAAGATTTGCAAAAAAAATTACAAAGTAATAGAGTCCGTTTTGCGTAACGTGTGCTGCTTGATGGACGTGTGCATGCAAAAACTGGAAAATTCTACAAGTAGAATTCAATCCTGATTCACACAGGCAAGGGCAGCATAGCTTTACATGCGTATATGTAATAGAGGAGTGCATAATTTCCATGACAAGTACAGAGCGGTCTTACGTCTGCAAGTGAGAGTTGCTGAGTGATTGTCAAGGAATCTGCTAATTGAACACTTACACATATATATCATTGTGGGCATTCGTAAACATTTGCAATTCCAAATTGCCCATCTGTAATTCTAAATTTGCATCTACATAAACTAGGCATTAGTTGCGAGATAAGTGTGTGAAAGTGTGCAAGACATCTCATTTTTTCATGAGTCGGTGAAGGAAGAGAATTATTGACAAACAAATGTTCTTGATATAAAGTCAAAAGAAAAACAAAAGATCTTAGCGAAAAATAGGTATTTCATTACCCCATGCATGCAGAATTTTCCCAAAGCAATGATCCTCACTCAGTCGACTAGGGGAAAATTAGATTTTCCTGTATGTAGGCCCATCATGTCTTGCAATCAGGTAAGAAATCCTAAATCTATGCCATGTTTAGGGGGTGCACTTGAATAGATGGAAAATTGCTAAATCTTTGCAGATAGTGCCCAAAGTGCTTACAGAGTATCCCCTCGCTCCATTGCTTGCAATATATCACATGACAAAAATATTGTAGCCGATACATTGACTGCTTCTACATCGTCGAGGCAAGTTGGGGTCAGGAATAGTAAATATTTACTGACCTTAAAGATGTAGAACTAGGCGAATTAATAAATGCAATATTTTGATAGGTCGATATTTTCACCCATGCAACAGCTCAGGGAGAGTCCAGTTGTTCTATGCATCAAAATCACTTGGCTTTGTTCATTATCATCCAAGTCTCTGAAATATTTTTTGATACAGAAATAGCAATTACTTCTTATAGAAAAGCATTGTCTTACAAATTCAACACATGGCCTTATACTCCAAATGGCAATCTAAGTGCTCCTGCCTACGTTTTGTCTCACCTCTTGTGCTGAACCCTCTAAAGAGTGTGCACTATAATAGCCCTGGAACAGTGTTTTTGTGCATCAGTAGTGTATGTGTAGAGGTATGTTTTGCAGATAGTAGATATTATTGGTGTAGACATTCCATTGCCCCGAAGCCCAAACCTAGGAGGGGTACAGAGCACTGGCTGACACAGATGGCAATTATGGGGGAAGCCCGGTGTCGACTGCATCAAGGGCAGAAGAGCAGTAGGCAACAGCTTTTTTAATCTGTACAATCCAGCATTAGTATACCAGAGGAAAACCATTATTTTTCATTACAGTACAACATAAATGGTTTGTTATACTCAAGTAGTCCTAATGCAGGGGCAGAAAATAATGTGTGTTTTAAAGCTACAATAGCATTTTCTGCTTCCTTGGTCCAATGCAAAGGTTTTGGGGTGTTCCACTCTCCTTTATACTGCGTTGCCACACAGCAAACATATACTTTAACCACTTTCAAAAGGCTTCCCAATCTGGAACTACCCTTCTCAGCACATTGTGACATTATAAATCATAACACCCTCTTCCAAAACAGGCAGAGACACGCTCTTTTTACTATCATGTATATATTTGTTCTGTGGTGCTGCTCTGTTGCATATTAGCATGATTCAAACCTTCACCATCATTTTCACTATCCAGATACCTTTCAAACTACCTAGGTCAAAACTTAGAGGCTGGTTCCTTCCCTTTAAGTAGACAAAAAGGTCCTGTACAGCCAGAACTTTTCTTGCTAAAAATCCTTCCACTCCTGTCCAGTAATTGTGCACTTACAATATTTTCTTTGATGACCGTGTTGAACCAGTCTTCCTGTCCATTAGTTTGTGGGTCATACAAAGCAGTCCTAAAGTGAGTAATCACATATGCCTTAAAAACCTCAATTATCACCGTAGAAGTAAGTTGAACCTATTTATCTGTGACCAATGTCTATGGACAATCTTCCCTAAAAATTAATGGCTTTAAAGAATTCGAGCACTACATTAATGGATGCATAACTCACAAACTTTACTTTTGGCCACCTATAATGGCAATTCACTACTAAAGAGTTTCAGGAATCACACAGAAACTTGTTAAATGGCCTGAAAATATCTAATGTCACTATTTGCCACAGCAAATGCGACCATTCTACAGGAGTGAGTGGCACCACTATGGACCTCAAACTTGTGTCACTAGAACAGCATGACAGAGCAAACATGTTTCAGGCTGGGCCATCCCATATTGTGTATTCCTTTACCAACAACAGCAGTTTGTCTTCTTTTTCAACATCTTCCCAATCACTCTTGGCATTCCCCTACTTATTATCTAGAGGCTTGTTAGCTAATTGTGGCTATAAGATCTAGCTCATTATTTTCACTCCGTGGACAGCCTCGCCTACTTGCATACAGAGGTGGTACAAGCCCTCTGCCACAACATTTTTCTTTCCTGGGGCATAGATAATCTGAAAATTATACTACTATAATCTAGAGAACAACCTGGCATTGTGCACTTGAGCATTCCATCCACCTCCAGGGGACCACATATTTACTAGCTGCTTGTGGCCTGTTGTCAACTCAAAATGACTATTCCAGATGTGATTACAATAGGTCCCCATTGCCCAGACTCACACTATTAGTTCTCTGTACTTGGATAGCATAATTTATTTCTGTAGTACCAGATGACTCAAATATCATGTTCTATTTTTTCTTACCTGCTCTCTGAGCTAACACCGGCCACACTCATACATACTGGCATCCACTATGGTTACATACAATTCCTTCCTACACGAATTGGTCCCAATGCTCGGTCACGGATAAGGTCAGTTTCTACCCTTTCAAACGCTCCTTGTTGACCTTCCAGCACATACATTCTTTATGGTGCCATAACAATATCCTTAATGGGTCAATTTTCTCTGAAACATTGTTCACACATTTCCTGTAATATTCATATAACCCAGAAAAAGATAACAACTTTTATTTGGTGTCAGAGAAAGGGTGTTGCGAATAGCATCCACTAGTGACTTCTTGGGCAGTATCCATTTACATGACATAGTGTACCCTATATACTCGACTTCGTTTCTTTTTTAATGTCAATCTACATTTTGTAGACTGTCACAATCATCTCTGATGTGTAACTTATGGTTATATTCATCCCTTGAAAACGCTAAGATATTATCTGCAAAACATCTCTCAAAATTCTTATGATACTTGAAAATGTAATACATTGCTCTCTGAAAAGCACATGATGCAAATGCTGGGCTGAATGCCAACCTTCTAAACATGAGTAACCCATGTGGGAAAAAAACATAATCAGTGGTATGGACTCCTGGCATAGATGCATCTGGTAATAAGCAGACTCCAGTTCCAAAGTGGAGAATACATGAATACCCTCTACAGTGGCTATAACTTTGCTAATATTTGTTAAAAAAAAAATATGTATTGATAATGTTGCTTTAAGTGCTCTCATACCAACACATCAATGTACCAGTCGATCGTGAGCTACCAGTAGCTCCCAAACCCCTTCAGAGTAGCTCACAGCCTAGAGTTCATTTTTAAATAAGCATAGGTTCACGTTTCCTTTTAAAGTTAAGGGAAAGCTGTGTTTATTTTGTATTATTATCACCAGACTGCAGATAGCAGGGCCTGATAAGGAGCAGTGCTGGAGTCAGATTTGTGACCCAGGGCACAGAGGTGAAGAACTTGAAGCACTAGTGTATTTAGCTCTTAAATAAAAGTCCTTGTCATCTCAGTATTGGAAGTGAGACCAAATGATGTTTCTTAATGTTTTTACATCCGAAAAATAAAAATGAAAGACCTTATAATTAAGTCAACGTTTTCATTTTGATTTTCCCAAATTAGATTTCAAAGTGTTGCATTTACAAACAACAGGCCTCTTGTTCCCAGTGGCCAGAAGAACACTGTGCAATGTTTACAACTGAAAAATACAATCATTTTTTTAACCCCTTCGCTGCCAGGCCTTTTCTTCCTCAGGTGCCAGGTCTTTTTTTGGCTATCTGGGGCAGGGCGCGCTTAGGCTCTCATAACTTTTTGTCCACATAAGCTACCCTCGCCAAATGTGCGTCCTTTTTTTCCAACATCCTATGGATTCTAGAGGTACCCAGACTTTGAGGGTTCCCCTGAGGGAGACCAAGAAATTTGCCAAAATACAGTGAAAAGTTCTTTTTTTTAAAATAAAATGGAAAAAAGGGCTGCAGAAGAAGGCTTGTGTTTTTTCCCCTGAAATTGGCATCAACAAAGGGTTTACAGTGCTAAAATCAGGAACAGGCAGACTTGAATCAGAAAACCCAATTTTTCAACACAATAGTGGCATTTTACTGGGACATACCCAATTTTTAAGATTTTTTGTGCTTTCAGCCTCCTTCCAGTCAGTGACAGAAATGGGTGTGAAACCAATGCTGGATCCCAGACACCTAAACATTTCTGAAAAGTGGACAAAATTCTGAATTCAGCAAATGGTAATTTGTGTAGATCCTACAAGGGTTTCCTACAGACAATAACAACTGAAATAAAAAAATATTGAAATTGAGGTAAAATAGCAGCTAGTTTTTTTCTACGTTTTACTCTGTAATGTTTTCCTGCAATGTCAGATTTCTGAAAGCAATATACTGTTACGTCTGCTGGACACTTCTGGTTGCGGGGATATATAGGGCTTGTAGGTTCATCAAGAACTCTAGGTACCCAGAGCCAATAAAGGAGCTGCACCTTGCAGTGGGTTTTCATTCAATACCGGGTATACAGTAATTCATTTGCTGAAATATAAAGAGTCAAAAATAGGTATCAAGAAAACATTTGTATTTCCAAAATGGGCACAAGATAAGGTTTTGAGGAGCAGTTGTTATTTACACATCTCTGAATTCTGGGGTGCCCATACTGGCATGTGAATTACAGGGCATTTCTCAAATAGACATCTTTTTTACACACTGTCTTATGTTTGGAAGGAAAAAATGTAGAGAAAGACAAGGGGCAATAACACTTGCTTTGGTATTCTATGTTTCCCCAAGTCTTTCGATAAAAATGGTATCTCACTTGTGTCGGTAGGCCTAGTGCCCGCGACAGAAAAAGCTCCAAAACACAAAGTGGAGACATCACATTTTCTCATAGAAAACAGAGGTGTTTTTTGCAAAGTGTGGATTTTGGCCTCTAGCTCAGCCACCACCTAGGGAAACCTACCAAACCTGTGCATTTTTTTAAACTAGAGACCTAGGGGAATCCAAGAAGGGGTGACTTGTGGGGCTCGCACCAGGTTCTGTTACCCAGAATCCTTTGCAAACCTCAAAATGTGGCTAAAAACACTTTTTCCTCACATTTCGGTGACAGAAAGTTCTGGAATCTGAGAGGAGCCACAAATTCCCTTCCACCCAGCATTCCCCCAAGTCTCCCGAGAAAAATGGTACCTCACTTGTGTGGGTGGGCCAAGTGTTTGTGACAGGGAAGAGCCAAAAATATGTCGAAATTGAGGGGGAACCAAAGTGGGTCCAAAAGGGCAGTTTGAAAAAAAAAATTTTAGTATGACAAGTGCAGCAGAAGGTTTATCGGTATAGATGAGACAATGCTGGGTAGTAGGAATTTGGTGGATTCCTGCAGATTCCGGAAGGTTCCATCACATAAATGTGGGACAAAATGTGTGCTTTCCAGCACAGTTGCAGGTTTGCAGGGCATTGTGGTTAAAGAAATGGTGCGGGGTGCATGTGAAGCACACCACCCTGGAATCAACTAGATGTTTAGTTTTCAGATTTGTCTAGGTCTTGTGGATTTTTCTACATGGCAGCTTCCCAAAGTAAAAAAAAAGTGCAGCCCTCACCATTCCAAGTGGGACGATTTTGAGAGTTGCCAAGCTCTCATGGCCCAAATGTAAAACAAAAAACAAAAATAATCAAAGGTCCTCTTGCTTGCCATGGGATAAGATGTTTTAGTGTGCGGGGAGAGCTGAATGACTGTTAGCCCCTTCAGTTCGGGTGGGGGCATAACCAGGCCCATACTGGTTGGTAGCCACCACCCCACTATTTTCTTTTATTGTTTTTATTCCCTGGCATCTAGTAGACTTTCTGACCCCCCGGGGTGTGGATTGGGGGTAATTGCCCAATCTGCCCACTGGTGGGCAGAACAACTTTGGCCCGATTTATTTGGGGTGGCCATACCCCCAAACTCCTATTTTGAAAACAAATCTTCCCTGGTCTCTGGTGGGCTTTCTGTCCCCCTCGGGGGCAGATGGGCCTTCCAAAAATAGACCAATCTGCCCCCAAGGGGGGCAGTTATGGCCAACAGTAATGTGCCCCCATTGGGAGCAACCCTTGCCCAAGGGGCTGCCTCCCCAAAGCAAAACACACACATACACACACACAATCCATGGTGTCTAGAGGTTTCTGCCCCCTTTTGGGGCAGACTGGCCTAACAAAAATAGGCCGATCTGCCCCCAAGGGGGGCAGAAATGGCCTAATAATAATTCCCCCCCCCCCCCGGAGTGACCCTTGCCTAAGGGGTCGCTCCCCAAACATAAAAAATAAAAATAAACAAAAAAAACAATTATCCCTGGTGTCTAGTGGTTTTCTGCCCCCCCTGGGGCAGATTGGCCTAATAATTTTAGGCTGATCTGCCCCCAGGTGGGGCATAAATGGCCTAAAAATCATTTGCCCCACTGGGGAGCGGCCCTTGCCCAAGGGGCCGCTCTCCTTATGTGCAAGTACAAAAAAAAAAGAAACAAATCCCTGGTGTCTAGTGGTTTGTGCCCCCCCTTGGGGGCAGATCGCAGGGCCGCTCCCCAGCAGATCGCAGGGCCACTCTCCTTATGCGCAAGTACAAAAAAAATAAACTGTATCTAAGGCGTGACCTACAAAGTCTCTTGCTCAATATCAGAGCTTTCTAGATCGGATAGGCTAAATGAATGAACCTTTCTTTCATAATAATCATCCAGAATCTGACATTAGAGAACGGTTCCTTTCTAATACTGTCACCTGATACTGAGGTGGCCTTATCAAATAACCATTATCTTCTTTACTGTCATTTACAACTAGGACGAAACCACTCTCCTTGTGCAATCCAGAGCACTAATTACTCTACATAGTCTGACTTTCACTACCTTCTGACACGCTAAGAACTTTGGGCAAGATGTAGCAAAGGGTTTGCGCCTCGCAAACGGCGAAAAACACAGTTTGCGAGGCGCAAAAGCCTCTCTGCTATGCAGAAATGCATTTTGCGAGTCGGATCCGTCTCGCAAAATGCATTTCCGACTCGCAAATAGGAAGGGGTGTTCCCTTCCTATTTGCGACTCGCAATGCTATTCAATTTCATTTGCGACCGCGAAAGCGATCGCAAATGAAATCGCAGTTACCATCCACTTGAAGTGGATGGTAACCCAGTCACAAACGGGAAGGGGTCCCCATGGGACCCCTTCCCCTTTGTGAATGGAAAAAAAATATTTTTTCAGAGCAGGCAGTGGTCCAATGGACCACTGCCTGCCCTGAAAAAAACCGAAACTAAAGGTTTTGTTTGTTTTTTTCCAAGTGCAGCTCGTTTTCCTTTAAGGAAAACGGGCTGCAGATGGAAAAAAAAACTGCTTTATTAAAAAGCAGTCACGGACATGGTGGTCTGCTGACTCCAGCAGGCCACCTTCCCTGTGAGTGCCCATACTCACAATGGGGTCGCAAACTGCGACCCCATTGCGAGTTGCAGAAGGTGTCTAAGACACCTTTCTGCATAGCAAACTGCGACTTGCAATTTGCGAGTCGCACGGACTCACAAATTGCTAGGCGCAATTTGCTTTGTTGCTACATCTGGCCCTTTATTCTTTATTCTCCTTTTGTTTTTTGTATTATTTCCTTGCAGACCCTTGCAAAATCTTCAATTTCCCACACCCCTTGCAATCTTTGCCAGTAGAGGCATGATTTACAAGAAGTTAAGGAGCAGATTCAATAAAGGTGGTGCTGCACCTAGTGCAGTGCCACTTTTTTTCCACCCCTTAGCGCCCCAACACCACCATGTTTGCACCAATGCAGTAGATAGGGAACTAGCTTTAAAAAATTTGACGCTAGTTTGGTGCTTTGCAGGATTAGCGTCAACATTTTTGATGCTAACCCTGCTAAGCACCCTGAGGCCAATAGAAAACAATAGGAGCCTCTTTTTAACACCTGCTCTGAGCAGGCATTAAAAATGCAGATAAAAATTATGCAAAGAAATTTCTTAGATTTCTTTGTGTCATTTGTTTGGCCCACCTAACAGGGGAATGTACCCCTTGCATACATTATGACTGGCACAGGCATAATTGGCGCAAGGGGTTACAAAGTGGGGCAATGCAGTTTGTAAATATGGTGCAGCGATTTTGGCCTCATTGTGCCAGATTAGCGTAAAAAAAAATGATGATAATGTGGCACTAACTGTCTGCAACTTAAACGTTTGTACCTTGTAAGAGATGTCATCTTGACTCTATGCTATCCCTTATCATATGACTGAGTATGCTATAGACTTCAGAACTCTTTTTTCGACACTCTATTTACTTACTGCTTTGATCCATGACCCATACCATTCAACTGCCTTCGCAGTGGTTATGGCTGCTTGTAGGTTAGGGTCACCAATGCAATCCATTGATTTTCTTGTATTTTCCTAATTCCTATGGTAACAATGATCTAGTCTCTTATAATTTCGTCCACCTTATTTCCAAAATTACATGACCTGGACAATGACCTTATTCGGGTCAGAAAATTATTAAATGATTCCCATTTTGGCAGTCGTCCGGTACAGGATCGGTATCTCTCCAACATACTGCTGGCACAGAGTTTGCAGTGATTCTTAAATCTCATTATGACTGTATTAATTTAATTGATGACACCCTGTTCTTCTTGTAGGATAATCGTTGCTGGTGTATATAATATCTTGTGTCCGTCTGAGGCCAGACAATGTAGTTTTACTTTTTCTAAGGCAGTGGTGGTTCTCCTTATTTTGCAAAAACATATTGTATTTTGGATGCTAATAATATCACAACAAAATTAATCTATTAGTTTCGCTAATGATATAAAGTACTGTTAGTAGCCTTCTTGGTTCTAGGAGCTGCAAACACTGGTAAATGTACTTTTGGACAACTTGTGAGTATATCACAGATGCAATAAACCAAAAGAAGCTGGGTAATGTATTTGTTATTAATTTGTGTGCATATCAATGGTGTTGCAACATGCACAAATGCCTTCTACACCAAGAATGACATACCCTACAGTCACAATTAATCCAACGCGTGCATCTAAAAGACGTAATGTAGCCATTCTAATATTAAGAAGGTAATTATGCAGTGTTACTGAAAGTTGCTCATTAACAGCAGTACTCAAGACATTGCTATGTGCAAGGTCAACCTCTATTGATGGTTCCTGCCGGAACAGGCTGGTTACTCATAGATCAATGTGGACTGACACTAAGGACCGATGCAGTCTCATTCTTGTGAAGACTTCGGTTCAAAGCTTTGCCCTATCCAATAAGAATGCAGTTCAGGCTCTCGGGAACCGATGTACATAGGTAGTGCTCATGCAATGGCTTTTTGTTGGGCCTTGGTGCGCAGACTGGGAGAGTCACGTCCTCAGCCCTCACAGCTCAGTAGCAGTTCTGTTCCACAGCTCACAGACTGAGTGCTGGCAAGTGCTCTCAGACAGAGAAGTGGGATACCTGAATCGCAGGCAGACTTGGACGCAAGACGGTGGTGCACATGTGCTGAAGGACAGACGAATTCCCTCTACAAATGGAGGTGAATAATTACTTCATATGTAGGTCGATTGATGGACGTTTCCACTCATATACAGTCTACAGTCATTGCTCCAGATAATCACTCTGTGGTGGGATCACGACTTCCAAATATTGTCATAAATGTTTATAAAGAAACATCATTCAATGAAGGAGGACCACAAGCTTATTTCTTCATCATGCAGGTACGGCCAAGCAACAGTCCTAAGGGATGCAAAATGTAACAGTCAAATGCTAGCTTACACATAACAAGGTAGTGAGATAAGTGCATTCTGAGAAGAGCAAGCCTAAACAAGGGGCTAAATGGAATGGACGGAAGGCCAATGAAATTGAAGAAGAGGTAAGGTTAAATGGAAGGGAGGACAACATACCACTGGCCTTGAACTCTTTGATACAGAGAGAGTCCCACTGTTGCCTCGTTCTGACATTGCCGTTTTCAACACATCCACTGAAAGCCCTTGGCAGGTTTCCAAGATTTGAGGGAACTTTATGCCCTCGGTGGTCACTGAGTGGCCTTACTTCTGCAGACAAAGAACAACTTGAACCTCTTCCTATTAGGCCTGTCTTTCAACTGATCTCACTGTATTACCCCCTCTCTTCCCCTTGACCAAACTCGGCCTAACCCTTCACAAACTTCATCTATCACTGATCTGATAGCTACAACTAGGCTCACTGCTGCGCGATTTGCAACATAACCCCCGTCCTCCAAGAGCTCTCAACCAACTGCGGTCATTGTGTAGTCTAACGTCATGTTGGCAAATCTGGGGTCACAACTCCCTCCCCCTCCCTTAGTAAAAGTTGAATATTTTTAGATCTTGTTTATTTTGCTCCTGTTCCCTTGCCCATACCCTGCTTAGAGTGCAAGACTGTATGCAAGCTTGCAACTTAGAGAGCAGGTGTGGAGCCCCCAGCTCCATTTTCACACCCTCTTTGACACATTCTTCCTGACAGCTTGCCTCAGGCATGTTTCTGACACAAATTTCTAATGAAAAAGAGATGAAAAAGTCTGATTCTTTTACATGAAATTATGATCTCCTCGCAACACGGATGCTAGAGATTTTACATGCAAGGGCTTGAAGTTTGGAGCTCTGGGCAGCATTTGCCATCTCCAATAACACTGTTATTTCTCTCTCAGATGTAATGTTTTGTAACTGTTACCTTTCCAATGTATAATGTTTCTAAAGCACAGTAAATTTAACATTTCTGTGACAAGACAGCATTAGTGCAAGCTTCATTGTCTCAAAGAACAGGAAAAAACGGGGAAAAGCAATGCCGGCTTCTCTTGCACATAATATACAACACAAGTGGAGGCAAAAAGAATAACACAACTACATAGGACATGTACAGCTTTGGAACTACACCATTAAGAATTGCATTAAGGGCAGTAATCATGCAAACGTTTCATATGAATGGATCAGAAACATAACTGCAAGCTTCCCATACATACAAAAAATACCACAACGCAACATCTGTATAAATGTGTGTGTGTGTGAATAAATTAATTAATTACTCTTTATTCGATCATATAAACATAGATCATAAAAGAATCACAATATAATACACTTCATAAAAACGGATCATATATACAAATAAAACATTCATATAAAGATCCTGCATCAAATCCCACTGAAACAAAGCACATCTTATTATCATACTACCACAGCACCTTTTACGAACTAGCCGACAGAACTGCATACATTATGATCATTCAACTGTTGGAGGAAAAGCAAACAATGGTACCAAATACCATTCCTTGAAAGGCTCATAAAATGTACAAAATAAAACACAAGGTGCAGCAGTGTTTGTGGGGACTGTTCATCACAGGGACAGACACAGATATCACCAGAAGAGAACTGCCCTTGGGGAAAGGACAGCATCCAACAGAGAGACCCAACCTAAAATGGGTCAGTAACATTTATTCAAACGCGTTATGAACATACAGCAGGTAAGGTGCCGGTCCCGGTGATATTTGGGCCATACAGTACTCCCTGACTGTCAGCTTCATTACCTATTAGTCTCCCTGGCTGCCCGTCTATGCTTGAGGAAGCAATTTTATCCTTTTTAGATATTAAATGCAGATCCTCAAACAAATGAGGGCAGCCCAGGGCAGTCATGGAGGCTTTGATGTATCTCAGTCACAAGATTGAACAGGCATGGTTACTAGAGAGGCAGCACTCAATACTCAATTGATTAAGGACAGCCTGCTCATTGGCCCAGATTGCGCACCAATGCTCCAAAGGAGCAACACTAATTCTATCCTGTAGATATTCTATACCCAACTCCTGATGCATAGAAAAGTGCGGTGTGGATAACGGAACACCCAACAACTGCCATCAGAATCTATATTCTTCCACCTGAGTGCTCCCAACCTCTTTGTAGCCCCACAAGCCCATACCATAAGTGATTTAGGTAAGCACTTCCTCTTATAGACTTCCAATATGGGGGTTACCAGTTTTCTCCCTATAGTAGCAGCTAGGGAATAAGTAATTCCCACTGTACGCATAAAAGAGAGACCTTGCTTTTCAAACAGGGGAGCCAACTACAGGCCTCATCAAATTCTAGTCTCAAGCATTGAAAAGAGCTTACTTTGGCCAGAGCACACCTTCCTATGTTCACTGGATGAGTCTTAGTATTCTAGGGACCACAGACCATTACAAAGGTTTTCGTGCAATTAGTTTCAAGGTCCAAACCTTTCATAAACTCAACAAAGCTGCCTACCAGCTGCTTAAGCCCATTGCCTCTCCTCCCCAGCTGGACTGCGTTGTCCACATACAATAAAGTAGGAATGGCATTGTTGCAAATACGCAGGACATCGGCTCCTATAGAGACCAATGTGTTTCTAGTCCATTATTATACAAAAGGAATAGAATGGGGGTGAGAACACAACCCCTTGGTGTACACCACGATTAACTCTAAATGTTGAGGTGGTCTCACCATTTGGCCCATAACTATCTTTTGTCCTCTGCTCCTGATGTAAGAGTCTCAAAAGGTTTACCAGCCCACTGTCAAGGCCCATTGTCAATAAAATTCCCCACAACTTCTGCCTATTGGCACAGTCGAATGCACTCAACAGGGCCATAAATGACAAGAGAATGGAAGCACACTTCACATATTTATGCTTAGCCATAGGGAGGTGGAGATTAAGACACTGTTCTATTGTGCCAAAATCTTTCCTAAAGCTGTAGTGGGCCTGAGAGACAATTTTATTCTCTTACACCCAAGAAATCAGCCGTTCCAACACAACCTGTCCTATTAATTTTGAGGAGGAGTCTAACAGAGAAATAGGACAATAACACATGGGGTCCAAGATGTTGCCCTTTTTAAAATGGGTACCACTACAGATGTTCCCCAAAACGTTGAAGGCCCTTCTCTACAGACCATGTTAAAAATATAAGTAAATGTGGGGACCAAACTCTGGATACTTTAAAAACAAATCCATCGGAATCCCATCTCGACCAGGGGCCTTGTTGGGGAGGCAATCATGAATAGCCTTTAATACCCCTATCACCGGAAAAGGGGGACTAAGATTCAAAGGCAAACTCACCTGAGAGACATCAACCCTTACCTCATCTGACCCATATATGCTGGACAAATGATCAACCCTGGCTTCAGAGGTAATGTGTGACGTAACAAAGTCAGAAGAATTACCGTTAGCTAGACCTGTCCAAACCACCTGCCAAAAGGCCCAAGTATCCTTTTTTTGGAAGGCAACCACCATAGCTTCCCACTGCTTTTCTTTAACTTCGGCGCACCGCTTCTTCAAGGCCCGGGCATAGGCCTTTCTACAGGCAGCTACAACAACCTGATCTCTAGGAGTTTGCTAAGAGCCTGACGCAAAGAGGCATTTGCCATCCTGCACACTTTGTCAAACCATTAACTATTTGCTAAGGGACCTTGTCTTTGTGGATCTACTCATCAAATCCCTAATAGGAGAAAAAAGCTCAAAAAAAGCTTGAAAGAGAGTTAGCAGAGTCAACACTATCCGCTTGACACAATGTTATCAAATTGAAACAGTCATTTTGCACCTGGTCCATGATAAGCGCTAGATTAGCTAAACGCCAGACCACCCTCCTGCCAAAATACTTAGTCCTGAGTGTTTGTTTAGAAACGACCACCCTCTTCCAGAATACGAAGGAGCTTTAGCAAATATGGCAAAGGGGTTGTGGTCACTATAAGCAGATGATATCACTTCAGTCCCATGGATAAATACTAGGAGGTTCCGAGAAGCGAACACATAGTCGATGGTTGAGCTACACTCCCGCCCAATAAAGGTTGGAGCAGCCATACCTCATGAGCTAATAGCAGGACTGGCTAAGTCATGTAACAGCAGAAAGGCATATGAATGCCGATCCTTCGTATCCAAACTCGCCTGGTCTACTTCACAACTGACAGTGTCGAAGGGAGAGTCCATTCGTAGGCATATATCGCCAAGCTTTGCATTAAAATCCCTTGCCAATTGAAGGTTAAATAACCCATCTTTAGCCTGGGATCTGCCAGCTAAAGAGCCAATGACTGCAGAGAGGCCTTGAAAAGTATAAGTATTATTAGATGCAAAATCGTTATTCTAATAACTAAGCATATATATTCTTAATTTACCACCCCAACTAACCTCAAACACCTGAGACCCCCATGTCTGTTGCTACCATAAGAATTTTGCACCCAATATTGACCTTGAACCAAGCCACCAGACCCCCTTTAGCATAACCTGAGGTTGAGGGAGTGGCAAAATTCTTAAACTAGTGTACCCATCAAGAACAAATTTGGACACAGCCCAGGATTCTTGCATATAAACAATACAAAAATTAGATATAAACGACTGCCATCTCTCAACCTCTCGTTCTGAGGCCAAGCCAGTTACATTCCAACTAAGAGTTTTCAAATACAGCATCTTGCTAGTGAGAGGTTGCAACCCAATCAGCAAAATTATCACCTCTCCAGGTGAGTTTGCAGAAAAACTAGTCTAAGGCTCAGTCGGCATAACAGTAGTGCTACCCCACAACACCTGAGCACCCCCAAAAACAGCTCCACTAGTCACATTCCTGGGAAATGTGGATAGTTGTCAATCAACACTTTTCAGCTCATTCAAAGCTGAATATCTATTACTAAGTGGGAAGGGAGTAGGGGGAGGACAGTTCCCTATAACTGTTACAGGAGCACATTGAGGAATTTGATTTATGGTAATATTGGCACTACAAGCAGAGGCTAGTTGTTTATATAAAAGCCCAAATGTTATATTCTGATCTGCTTAAATCTCACCATGACAGCTCTAGCTAGGGCAAGCACTTCCCTAGCGACACTAGGATCACCGAAGTTAACAATCACATGGTCACCAAGAGCTTGCTTCCTCAAAGAACCGATACCTCCAACCCATTGCACAAACAAAATCTCTTTTAAAAGGTCCCACTTACAGCATTCATTTGTATTTAATCAAAAAATAATTGTAATTTGTTTTTGAGAGCTGAGGTAGTTTCACTGATATTGCCTTGAAGCGTAGGCACATTATCTAAAAGAACCACATAGGGGCATGAAGCTGAGGGCAGATCGATGACTGGGAGCTGAGGCTGAGAGTACTCTACCAATTGTTGACATTGTAGGCTAACAAGATGTGACATATTATTAGGACACTGTGGGATTGGATCCTGTGAGTGTGGATTAACAGTAATTGCAGCTGACTATTTGGCTAGACCATCACCACTATTGCCATTCGGTGGGCTGGGAGACAAACTCTGAACAACTACATCACGTGAATGCCTAGGACCAGGAGCAGCTAACATGGATGGGGACCAATCAGAGACTTTTGTCTGAGTTGCTACAGACTGTAGTTGAGCAGGTCCTTTCACCACCACAAGACATTAAGTTACCCAAGCTAGACTCTGAAGAGACACCTGGGACAAAAGAGCAGTCAACTGAATCCAGACCTTCCTCTGCCACTAGATCACCTGCAACAACTCCACCCAACTCTGGAGAGGGGTTTTGGGCAAGGGGCACTGTTGGAGAGTTGACTTGTGATGCACTTCCAGCAGGGCCAAAATACAGTGTAACAGTGGGACTCAATTGCTTAATGAGGGACATAGATTCAATGTCCTCCGCCACTAAGGAAAGACGTTGCTCCGCTAACTTAATTTTGTTGGATATCAAACCCACAGCCCGTACTAAGAAATTATCAATGGAGGACCAAGGGTGAGTTTGTAGAGTTGAAGTGGAGCCAGTAATTACTTTCCTTTTTCCCATATTAACAAAGCTTCCGAAGAGGGGCACAAAGGCTGCCCGCAAAGTAAATAGCCAAGAACTTACAGGGTGGAGAAAAAACTTTGCAAGAGGGTAGGCCCAGCCTGGTCTCTAATGGTCTCTGATGGGCTAGCTAAGACGGCCAATCTTCACCTGGTCTTCGGCCGGGCACGCGCCTGGGCATGTCCCAAACCGTGGGTCCGTTGCTGCCTGAAAAGCACATTGGGTGTAAAAATCAGCGGGAGCAGCTTTCCTGCTGCTAGGGTTTCAGGTTCTAGTAGTGCACGGACCCCCCCCCCCCCCCCCCCACACACAGGACTGCCAGAGGAGAGTCCTTTGCAGCGTGTCCGTTGCCACCTAAAAAGCACCTCTGGGTGCGAAAATCAGAGGTAGCAGCTTTTCTGCCGCTAAGGTTTCTGGCGCTGGTAGTGTATGCCCTTCAAAAGGCTGTCAGAGGAGCGAGCGTCCGGCACAGCGAGTCCATTGCCGCCTGAAAAGCATCTCAGGCCGTGAAAATCAGCGGGAGAGGCTTTCCTGACGCTAAGGTTTCTGGTTCTAGTAGTGTGCGGCCCCCCACAGGGCTGTCAGAGGAGCGTGTGTGTGTGTGTGTACATAATCGAAATTCCCTGGAGCAGCTCCTCATTTTAAAATTCGGGAAGACCTGCAATATTTTTTGAGTAGGAGACTTGGGTTGCAAGTCTCTTGACTTTTGTTCTTTATGGATTAGGCATTTTGCTCACCATTCAAAGGCTAGAATTTATTGGGTGATTGGGGTCCACTTAGAGTGGAGCCCTGCTTGAGATGGGTGGTTACCACCCCACTGACCAGGTCATGGCATTTCTAGTGGTTTCTGGCAAATGATCATATTGGTGGAGTACAGGTAGTTTTAACTCAACCACCATACTAGTCCTCCCTGCTAAATCCATGTATTAGTTAAATTCTAACTTAATTGAACTCGGCAACCTGCCTATCTTCAGGATATGTTACTAAAGCTGTAAGGGTTCAAAAACGTAATGTATTTTAGGCGCCTTGTTAACCATGATATGTTACTCTTTCTAAAGAAAACAATAGTGCCTCCAGAGGAAAACTAATAGAAGAAACAAGTATTACTCAAATTAATCAAGAAGGTACTGAAAAATCAGGCCAAAAACTTAACAAATCAAAGTTCATATTATGGAACGACTTTGTCTTAAGTACTCAGTTTGTACAAATCATATATTAAGTGTTTTCACAATTGAATTTTCTTCTCTCCTTCCAGTGCTCCACAGAAAAGATCACATGGTGAGACATACATTGCTTTTTTAACTGAGTTAGTCTTTGATCAATCTGTATTGTAGTCACAACATAGTTACTTCTTGAACCCCGGAGACTCTCTGGGTCTTTCATTAAAAACATGAAGTCCTTTCGTGGTTATCCAACGTTACTGAAATCATGACTTTCACAGAAGGCAGTTTGAGTCCCATATTTCGTTCTACCTATGAAAGCACACTCTGCCTAGAGAGTTTATCCAAAGAATAAAAGCAGAAATACATCAGCCGTGTTTAAGTGTTTTTATTCTCATTACAAAAAAGAAGGGAATGCGCAAAAGAGTGGGCTGATGGTGGACAAAATCTTCAGTGTAGTGGCCCAAGCAGTTGGTAGCACAGGTCCATTATCCATGGGGCTATAGGAAAATGGAGCAATGGCAGTCCAAAGTCAACAAGGTGTGTCAGTGACACACAAGGGAGACATGTTAGGAGAGGATCACTTCCTGGCAGTCATTTTGGTATTGGCTACAGACTCTGTAGGACGACTGGCTCGCAGGGAACGTTTGCAGGGGGTTCCGCACTACAGAGGGAGGGGTGCTGGCGGCCTGTGAGTCCTCTGGCAGGGCCTCCAGCCCATTAGCATCAGCAGATGTAGAGGGCTGGCCATGACTGTGGCTAGTGGAAGGGGCCTGTTGGTGGGTGACGGACAGCCGCAGACTGGTGGCTGTATCCCTAAGCCCCCTGCAATGGAGGCCATGGTGCCATTGTAGGCCTGCACTGCTGCGTGGCCTCCTGGTGGTGTTCTTTCTGCAGCCTCTGGTTCTCCTGAAAAGTTGTGAGTACCTGACCCATCCTGTCCTGGAATTTTTGGTAGGCTCCCAGGACTTGTGATAGTGCCTTGTGGGCAGTTGGTTCCCTGGGTTGCCCCACCCCTTGGCCCACAGATGACCTCCCACTGGACCCCTGTGCATGTGTCCCCGGAACTGTGTGCCCACTCCCACTTGCACCAGGTCCTTTATCGTCTTGCCTGGTAGATGTTGACCCCGTTCCCTGTACAGGTGGGCACACTGTTGATTGACGTGTACTGGGGAAACTAGTCTGGGGGCGATGGGCGACTGGTGTATTATCTGCATCAGTAGTTGTGGGGTCTGGTCTGGGTGAGGCTTGTGGAGTGTGCCTGACCAGAGGTGCCAGATGGGCCAGGAAGATCTTCCAGAACCAACCATCCAGAGTTGCTGTCATCACTGTGGCCTTCTTGTGGTGGAGGACTGGGTGTTCGTGGCACCTGCTGCTGGCTGAACTTAGTAGTGGTACCCGTGGACAGGAACAAGAGACATTCACATCTGCCTCACATTTTGACATTGCCTAACCAGGGACATGGTGCTGGATGGTTGCACCCCAGTTACGGCATTGGCAGTAGGCAGTAGGCAGTTTATTAATTGATTTGTGGCAAATGGAGTTTAATTTATTTGTTTTCATATGATATGTGACGACTTATCAGTAGTTTTGCATTACTGAAATTGCCATTTCTTGGTTAGCTCTTGGGACCTGCTTATTCAGTGGTATATGTCATCCTTTCCTATGTACGTGTGCCTATGGGATGGGTGTTGTGCATTTTTAGGTCAGTGAAGGGTGATGCATTGTGGGATTGGTAGTGCTTCATGCTGAACATGCTTTACCAATATTTGTGAGTGCAGACGTTAGGAAGGTGTTAGTTGAGTGGTGTGGACATGCCAGGGAAATGGGAATGGGTAGTTAGGGGGTTGGTTTTCAGTGTGGGTTTGGTGGGTTAGGGAGTGATAGGGTGACAGGGAAACATGCAATACAGGTGTACATAATGGTAGGGGACTACAGGTGACTTTACACTTTCAGTTCCTCCGATGATTCCAGTCAGGCCCTCTGGGTTCAGGATAGCCAAGATCTTCTCCTCCTCTGATGTTAACTCTGGGGAGGATGTGGGGGGCCACTGCTAGTCCGGTGGATGGCAATCTTGTGTTGTAATGCCATGGATTGCACCTTCCGAGTGCAAAGTCCTGCAATGCTCTTCCTGGCCGTGCAATAAGCACCCTGGGGCATATTTATACTCTGTTTGCGCCGGAATTGCGTCGTTTTTTTTGACGCAATTCCGACGCAAAACTAACTCCATATTTATACTTTGGCGTTAGACCTGTCTAGCGCCAAAGATCTTGGAGTTTGCGTAATTTTTTAGCGTGGACACCTACCTTGCATTAATGATATGCAAGGTAGGCGTTCCCGTCTAAAAAATGACTCCGAGGCATGTGCGCCGTATTTACACTCCCGGGCAAAAATGACGCCCGGGAGTGGGCGGGTCAAAAAAAATGACGTCCAGCCGTTTTAGCGTCATTTTTTAATGCCTGGTCAGGGCAGGCGTTAAGGGGCCTGTGGGCTCGGAAGGAGCCCAGAGGTGCCCTCCCATGCCCCCAGGGACACCCCCTGCCACCCTTGCCCACCCGAGGAGGACACCCAAGGATGGAGGGACCGACCCAGGGAACTTAAGGTAAGTTCAGGTAAGTATTTAAAAAAAAAAAAAATTGTGGCATAGGGGGGCCTGATTTGTGCCCCCTACATGCCACTATGCCCAATGACCATGCCCAGGGGACATAAGTCCCCTGGGCATGGCCATAGGGCAAGGGGGCATGACTCCTTTGCTAAGACAGGAGTCATTTCAATGGGGGTTGGGAGTCAAACAAAATGGCACTAATCGGGTTGAGGCGAAAATTTTGCCTCAACCTGACTTGCCCCATTTTTTGGCGCCCAAGCTCCATTTTCCCCTACGCCGGCGCTGCCTGGTGTAAGTCATTTTTTTTACGCACACCAGGCAGCCGCGCCGGCTAACGTCATTCCATAAATACGGCGCCCGCAAGGCGCTTTGGAATGGCGTTAGCCGGCGTTAAATTTTTTTACGCACAACTGCGTTGGCGCAGTTGTGCGCCAAAAAGTATAAATACGGCCCCCTGTGTCTTCCTGCATGGTTGCAGCCTCAGGTAAGCTTCTGCCATGAATGTAACAGATAATGATCTTATCCCGGAGAATAAAAAAGGGGTTCCAAGGTATTCCATTAAATTAGAACATCTGAACCTTACTTCTCGTACAACACTTTCTCATACAGTAACAAGAGTCGAAATAACAAGAAAACCAACGAATGAATGAAGACTATAAATGATTCCCATTATGTCAGTCAACACTGATTTTCAAAACACTCGCTCAGCAGCTGACTGCTAAGTAAGAAGAAACCCATTAAATTCAAGTCCAACCACTTGTACGGTCTGTGAAAAACCTTGATGAGAAGCGGATAGATGTATAGAGTGATGTCCATCTTTATGGTAAAATAGGCAAACATTAAATCCAGCCCACAATTATCATAGAGTTTGAGGCTGGGCTACTGTTAAAAATGGATTTTCATCAGTGGATATGCCAATTGATGGGTTATTTTAATAAAGTAATTTGAACTCAAGTCCACTGACCTATTAGCTATATTAGTAGCAGCAAATTGTTCAGTATTTGCAGCCCCAAGGCACTCCTTCGTCTAGCCAAGCACGGTCATCTTATTTATGTACGATACATGTTGCTAAACCTCCCACCGTTGCTGAATATGTTGTTGAAATACTCACCTAAATGGATGGCACTGGCACATTATGGAAACTTCAAAAAGAACAGTAGGGCAAACCAAGTGGATTTCATGGGCTACCCGATTATTCTAAAGGATCTGCATACAAAGAAACAGAAATCACATACCTTTAAATGTTAATAAAACTGAGTACTCTAAAAAAATCTACAGAATTTGCTAAGCTTCTCTCAGAAAAACGTATTAGGGCCACAGCGTTAACAAGGCCTGAAGGCTAATGTGGAAACTGACCCGAAGAAGCTCCTCAAGGTCAAAGTTCGCAGATAAGGTACCCAAAGGAAAGATAAAGGAATGTATAAAGGAAAAAGCGATATGTGAGTAGAGTAAGAGTAGGAGAGACATAGGTAAGGTTTTGGAGTATGGTAGACTGAAATAGACATAGGGAGTAGAAAATGTAGAGAAAGGCAGAGGAGTACAGTATTCCAAAGGTAATGCAAATGAAAGAAGTGAACTAGAAGGAAAAGGTAGACACAGACTCGAGTAAAAACAAAGGGATGTGAGTTAGAGAGCAAAATGAGAAGAGTTATTAGGTGTAGAGCAAAAAGAGAAAGTTAAGACATACATGAAATAGAGAAACAGAGGTTTCAGAGTTGTTAGAGGAAGAGATGGTGAGGTAGAGTGATCTATAAAGAAAGATTCTGAGGCAGAGGGGGTGAATTGAAATGGAGAATGCATAGAGAAATAGGTTTGTGTGAGAGAGAGACAGAGAGGGGATATGATGACGGATAAAAAGGGGTGGATGAAGAGAAAGGGAACAGAGATAAAACGAGTGAAAGGGAGGTGGAGAGGCGAAGTATTTGTACCAATGATGAGGTAAATTGAGAACTTAGGTAGTGAGAAAGAGAGAGTGGTAAGGTCGAGAGAGATGAGGTAGTAAGAGGGAGGTGAAATGTAAAAAGATGAATTAATAAAGAGGTGAAGGAGATTGATGATGTAGGGAAAGTGCTGAGAGAGATAGTGAAAGGTAAGGAAGTAGCATCATAGAAAGATGGGTGAGGTAAAGATAGAGGTGAGGTGTGAGAAGTAAAGTGTGAGGGGGCACCCTCCTACCTTCCCTTCCGCTTACCTGATGAACATTGGGTTAGCAGTCTGTTTCTGTTCTCCGGCTGCTGTGAATGCCAGTATCTGCAAAAGATAAGGGACAAACCGTTAATAACATCACAACAAGCCCCAGCCCCAGAAACTGAAAACTGGCTTATTCTTGTAGGAGGATAAGGGTGGGACCATTTCAGAGGAAAAGACAGCTGATTGGCTATTTGGGAGAGTGCACCAGCGAGTAGATGGAGAGACAGTGCCGGAGGAGTGAGGAGTCGGGGAGAGAACACTGCGGGAGAACCCCAGCTGAGAAGGAGGCTGACATGTTTGCCGGAGACAAAGGAAGCCCCGGAAACATGGTCAGAAGAGTGGTGGATGGTGCCAGATGTGACACAGTAGTCCGCCACAACTCAGGAGAGTTGTGGCTAACGTTATGAGTGAGTTGTGTCAGAGGCGGGTGGAAAGGAGGAAAGGTTCTGAGGGTCTTAGAATTCTTGTTCTTTTGGGATAGAGATAAATCAGGATCCCCGCACACCCTTGCCCTCCGCACATACTTCACAAGGTGGTCGATTGTATCAACCCTCTGGTCAATGATATTTTGAACTCTTCTCTAACTTCGGCAGTGATCCCTGATATATGAAAAATAGTGGTAGTATAACCTTTACAGAAAAAGCCACATATAAAGGCTACAACGCTATCTAACCTACACTCTATTTCCTTACTCCCAGCCCTAAGTAAAATGATTGAAAAATTAGTAAATTCTCAATTTATGGCATTTCTGGAAGCTTCTGACATGCTGCACCCCAGACAAATTGGGTTTTCGCCCTAAATATTCCACAGAAACTGCACTGCTTGAAGTTTCTGATACTCTCAGGATTTACACTAGATGCAGGCCAGAATGCTGTCCTGGTCTTGTTGGATCTTTTGGTAGCATTCCACACCATTTTCCATGAGGTCTTACTACAAAGACAACAAAACTGCAGCATTTCCCATCAAGCTTTGGCCTGGATTAAATCATTTATCCAATAGGCGGCAAGCAGTGGTGTTAGTCCCCTACTGCTCCTCGGAAAAATCAATAAGCCTAGGAGTCCCTCAGGGCTCAGATTGAGCCCTACATTGTTTAACATATATATGGCTCCTCTGATTTCATTGATTGTCTCCTTCGACATCGAAGTTACGTTATATGTAGATGACACGCAATTGATGCTGTCCCTGGAGAAGGAATCCCTTGACTCAGAGTTTAACTTCAATAATTGCTTATCAGAAGTCATTTAATGGATGAAAGCTAATTAGCTAAAGTGTAATACTGATAAGACTGTAATTATGCTGTTTGGAAAGTTCAACATTTTTGATTCCGTGACATGGTGGCCTCCCTGTACTCCTAAGCCCCCCCCCACCACCACCACCACCACCACCACCCCGCCAGCAGGTCAGGTAGTATGAAATCCAGGAGTCAAATTTGACAACTACTTGTCTTTTCACCTGCAAGTGTCAGCAGGACCAGGTTCATGTTTCAGCCTTAGTAAGTCTCTCAAAACTTTCTTTACTTTTCTCCCTTTGGAGGCCCGAAAAACGGTTGATGTGGCACTCATCTCGTCTAGACTGGATTATTCTAATAGTCTATATGCAGGGTCCAAAAGCAGACTATAAAAAAACTACAGACAGTCCAACATGCGGCAGCTAGACTAGTCCTGAATCCTTCCTGGCGGTCATCAGCATCCGCGGCTGTTCAAGTCCGTTCATAAAAGAGTCTTGTTCAAAATTCTCTGTTTCATGTTCAAAGCTTCAGAAATCTGGGAGCTAATTATCTCACTGAAAAGTTACTCACCACACTACATCTAGTTCACTGGGGTTTTCTGCAGCTAAACAGGTCAAGGTCCCGAAATATAGACTCAAGTCAAAAGGAGGAAAGACTTATTCAGTTCTTGGGGCAAAGGCATGGAATCATCTCCCCATTGCACTGCCTTTCAAAACTTCAGAAGACATTTTCCGGAAGCAACTTAAAACCTGGATCTTTGGAATCCCAGAAGCAGTTTGTTACTGCCTGATACTGTAATCCCCATAGCCCTGTGGTTGTAACTGCCAGTGTATTCTCCTATTTCTTTCTGCAGTGCCAGGATGCGCGTGACAGTTGCACTTTATAAACACCCAATTATTCATTCATTCATTCATAACAAGTCTGACAGAGAGGTGCAGGGCACACCCTGTTAAGATAGACCAGTGGTTCCCAACATTTTGATTTCTGTGGACCCCCACTTTAACATTAATGGAACCCAGGGACCCCCACTCAATCATCATTAGAATTCGGGGACCCCCGCCTGAGTCATTACTGGAAGCTGGGGACCTAATTTGTCAATATTAATTAATATGTTTTTAATTTTCTAGGCTCTCGCGGACCCCCTGAGAAGGCTTCGCGGACCCCTAGGGGTCCCCGGACCACAGGTTGGGAACCACTGAGCTAGATAAAATCTCTTTACCCTAGAGTTCTCTGTTCACTCTGTATGGGCCTCTTTGATTCCTTATACATTTTCCCTTTTTATTTCATTGATCAATTTGGCTTTTTCTTTTGTCACGGTATTAGGCACGGGTGGCTGCTCCCTTTGGGGAATTCGCCCTCAGACCACCGACATCAGGGTCTGATGGAAGGGTGAAATAAAACGACTTCAACCTCACGAACACCTTGGTGTATGGCGACGGAATAGAGTATTTCCTCACCACATTGACTTCCTTTGCAGGGTACTGGCGGCAGAGACAGTCTTCTGGGCCCTGGAAGAAAGTAAAGAAGCACATCACTACGCCAGTTAAGCTACCAAGGATGACTATCCAAATGTACCTCTGAACCACTCGGACTTTTCTTTGTGTTGTCTCATGTGCAATCATGTTTAATACAAAAGAGATTCAATAAATCAGCCAAAATTCTGAAAATCACAAAGCCTCCAACGCCGTATTTTCCACCCATCCCTCTCACATGAAGTAAATATAGGAGAGATACAGGAAGGTCAGATGTGAAAAGGACAGTGAAGTACAGAGCGAGGAATGGCTTAGGGAGAGTTGAGGTAGTGAAAGGGGACTGAAAGTGACAAACACATATAGGTGACGAGAGAGGGGCAAGGTTGTGAGAGAGAGGTAGAATGAGATTAAGTTGAATGAGGTTTTTTGGGTATATTAAGAGAAAGGCGAGGTAGACAAAAATGAGAAAAAGCAGAGACAGAAGAGGAAGGTACAAAAATATGTGTAGGTCGAGTGGTTAATGGAAAGGGTTAAGGAAGAAGAGGTCGGGTGAATTAAGGAGAGAAAATTGGCACAGAAACATTATTTTTCAATTTAATTGCCACAAACTCGATGTGAGTGGGAGTGTTAAAGCTGGGCGGGCCTGGTATGCCACTAAGAGACACATCACACCAAAGTTGCTGTGCTGTGTTTCGCAAGGGTTGGGGGAAAGCAGCACAGAGGTATATTTATTAAATATGACCTGCTACTACCCCTTCAGTGGTGCACAAATAAGCTGCATAGCATAACAGATGATCTGTTCCATGAGGTGTGCGTATGCTGTCCAGCATACGATTTGTACTGTAATCACTTCGTTACAGTACATAATTCTGTGTCTAATCAAATTCGTAAATATTTCACATGTTGTATATGTGCTATACAGTGCAGCATACATGTATTGTGTGTAATGTTTTTATTGCAAAACTGCTGTGCTCAAAATGTAAGGTTGCTTGCACTAATCTGCCCAAATTACACCCAAGTAACGCCCACTTGATGCAAAGTGGTGCAAAGTGTCCCAAAGACAGCCCAAAACAATGATTGTGCTGAGAAACGGGCACCTTTCAAGGCAAAACACTTTTTGAGTCCGAAAGCAAATACACTTGCAGTAGTTTGCGCTACTCTGCACCAGTTTGCATGACTTTACCCAGGAACAAACAATTGTATTACATGGGGACGGTAGTTTAGCTATAGGTCTGCTGCTTGTGCCCTTTGGCTTAGTAATAATTTATTTTAATTAATTTGTTTTTTGAGCAGACGCTTCATTCTCTGGTGATGTTTTATTTCTTTTATCTCACACAATTTTAGCCCAGAAGCTGTTTTCATTCTTTTTAGCCTGACATTTCGTTCTGTGCTTTGGTCAAGGCTGTACACCATATTGTTGTCGATACTAAGTGGAACACCACAATCTCTGCCCCTTTACGGAAACAAATGTGTTCTTACGTTGGGGCAGTTTTCTTAGAACACCAGCTGTTTTCTTATAATTATTTGCCCCTTATACATTAGAGTTCCTGCCAGCAATTGCTACTGCATGATGTTGTTTCATTGCAGCTGTCTACTGAGACTTGACATCTCCTCCGTCTACATGAGAGAAGACTCTTGGTAGACCAAAATCCCTCTTCGCTACTACCAGCTTCATGGAATGGTGTCTTCCCAGAGATCCTGAAGGGTGGATTAGGGCTAACACTGCTGTGCTCTAATATAGTACTTTAGTGGCATATGTAGCAATTCTGACTCTTAGCATTGTGACACTATTGTGGGAATTTTCCTATGTTTCACTTTCTTTATCACCACTCCGCTATCATCATGTTTTATTGTCATGTGGGGCATGTCTTTCTATCTAAGATGGAGTTGTTTAAAAAAAAAAAAATTAACCAAGTCCTGCCTCTGTTTGTCTTTGCATGAGTGAGCCGAATGTGACTGAGAGAAAAGGATAAGATCTGTCCTACCATGATTTCCCTGAGAAATCAAAATGTCATGCTGTAGGAAAGTACCATCTTGCCTGGCATGTTACCCCCATATTTCACTGTATATATGTTGTTTTAGTTGTATGTGTCACTGGGACCCTGCCAGCCAGGGCCCCAGTGCTCATAAGTGTGCCCTGTATGTGTTACCTGTGTTATGACTAACTGTCTCACTGAGGCTCTGCTAATCAGAACCTCAGTGGTTATGCTCTCTCATTTCTTTCCAAATTGTCACTAACAGACTAGTGACCAATTTTACCAATTTACATTGGCATACTGGAACACCCTTATAATTCCCTAGTATATGGTACTGAGGTACCCAGGGTATTGGGGTTCCAGGAGGGTTCCGAGCATTTCTGTTGCCACCCATAGGGAGCTCTGACAATTCTTACACAGGCCTGCCACTGCAGCCTGAGTGAAATAACGTCCACGTTATTTCACAGCCATTTTACACTGCACTTAAGTAACTTATAAGTCACCTATATGTCTAACCTTTACCTAGTAAAGGTTGGGTGCTAAGTTACTTACTGTGTGGGCACCCTGGCACTAGCCAAGGTGCCCCCACATTGTTCAGGGCAAATTCCCCGGACTTTGTGAGTGCGGGGACACCAATACACGCGTGCACTACACATAGGTCACTACCTATGTGTAGCTTCACAATGGTAACTCCGAATATGGCCATGTATCATGTCTAAGATCATGGAATTGCCCCCCCAATGCCATCCTGGTATTGGGGAGACAATCCCATGATTCCCCGGGTCTCTAGCACAGACCCGGGTACTGCCAAACTGCCTTTCCCGGGGTTTCACTGCAGCTGCTGCTGCTGCCAACCCCTCAGACAGGTTTCTGCCCTCCTGGGGTCCAGCCAGGCTTGGCCCAGGAAGGCAGAACAAAGGACTTCCTCAGAGAGAGGGTGTTACACCCTCTCCCTTTGGAATAAGGTGTCAGGGCTGGGGAGGAGTAGCCTCCTCCAGCCTCTGGAAATGCTTTGATGGGCACAGATGGTGCCCATCTCTGCATAAGCCAGTCTACACCGGTTCAGGGATCCCTCAGCCCTGCTCTGGCGCGAAACCGGACAAAGGAAAGGGGAGTGACCACTCCCCTGACCTGCACCTCCCCTGGGAGGTGCCCAGAGCTCCTCCAGACCTCTGCCATCTTGGAAACAGAGGTGCTGCTGGCACACTGGACTGCTCTGAGTGGCCAGGGCCAGCAGGTGACGTCAGAGACTCCTTCTGATAGGCTCCTTCAGGTGTTGTTAGCCTATCCTCTCTCCTAGGTAGCCAAACCACCTTTTCTGGCTATTTAGGGTCTCTGCTTTGGGGAATTCCTTAGATAACGAATGCAAGAGCTCATCAGAGTTCCTCTGCATCTCTCTCTTCACCTTCTGCCAAGGAATCGACTGCTGACCGCGCTGGAAGCCTGCAAAACTGCAACAAAGTAGCAAAGACGACTACTGCGACACTGTAACGCTGATCCTGCCGCCTTCTCGACTGTTTTCCTGGTGGTGCATGCTGTGGGGGTAGTCTGCCTCCTCTCTGCACTAGAAGCTCCGAAGAAATCTCCCGTGGGTCGACGGAATCTTCCCCCTGCAACCGCAGGCACCAAAGAACTGCATCACGGTCCTCTGGGTCTCCTCTCAGCACGATGAGCGAGGTCCCTTGAACTCAGCAACTCTGTCCAAGTGACTCCCACAGTCCAGTGACTCTTCAGTCCAAGTTTGGTGGAGGTAAGTCCTTACCTCCCTACGCCAGACTGCATTGCTGGGAACCGCGTGTTTTGCAGCTACTCCGGCTCCTGTGCACTCACTGAGGATTTCCTTCATGCACAGCCAAGCCTCGGTCCCCGGCACTCTAACCTGCATTGCACGACCTCCTGAGTTGTCCTCCGGTGGCGTGGGACTCTCTTGTGCAACTTCGGGTGAGCACCGATTCACTCCACTTCGTAGTGCCTGTTCCGGCACTTCTGCGGGTGCTGCTTGCTTCTGAGTGGGCTCCTTCTCTTGCTGGATGCCTCCTCTGTCCCCTCACGTAATTGGTGACATCCTGGTCCCTCCTGGGCCACAGCAGCATCCAAAAACCCTATCCGGGACCCTTGCAGCTAGCAAGGCTTGTTTGCGGTCTTTCTGCGGGAAAACACTTCTGCACGACTCTTCACGACGTGGGACATCCATCCTCCAAAGGGTACGTTTCTAGCCCATGTCGTTCGTGCAGAATCCTCAGCTTCTACCATCCGGTGGCAGCTTCTTTGCATCCACAGCTGGCATTTCCTGGGCATCTGCCCAGTCCCGACTTGATCGTGACTTTTGGACTCGGTCCCCTTGTTCCACAGGTACTCTCGTCTGGAAATTCATCGTTGTTGCATTGCTGGTGTTGGTCTTTCCTGCAGAATTCCCCTATCACGACTTCTGTGCTCTTTGGGGAACTTAGATGCACTTTGCACCCACTTTTCAGGGTCTTGGGGTGGGCTATTTTTCTAACCCTCACTGTTTTCTTACAGTCCCAGCGACCCTCTATGAGGTCACATAGGTTTGGGGTCCATTCGTGGTTCGCATTCCACTTCTAGAGTATATGGTTTGTGTTGCCCCTATCCCTATGTGCCCCCATTGCATTCTATTGTGACTATACATTGTTTGCACTGTTTTCTATTGCTATTACTGCATATTTTGGTATTGTGTACATATATCTTGTGTATATTTGCTATCCTCATACTGAGGATACTCACTGAGTTACTTTGGCATATTGTCATAAAAATAAAGTACCTTTATTTTTAGTATATCTGTGTATTGTGTTTTCTTATGAAATTGTGCATATGACACTAGTGGTACTGTAGGAGCTTCACTCGTCTCCTAGTTCAGCCTAAGCTGCTCTGCTAAGCTACCATTTTCTATCAGCCTAAGCTGCTAGACACCCCTCTACACTAATAAGGGATACCTGGGCCTGGTGCAAGGTGTAAGTACCCCTTGGTACTCACTACAAGCCAGTCCAGCCTCCTACATTGGTGGTGCAGCGGTGGGATAAGTACTTTGCAACTACTTACCACTTTTGTCATTGTACTTTTCATAAGAGAAAAATATACAAAACCAGTTCAGTGTATGTACACCTAACCAAAATGTTTTGCTTTTCTTCTCTCACTTCTTTTCTAAGGGCTGAAAAGTACCTCTAAAACTTTCAAAAAGAAATCACAGCCACTTTCGGGTGCTGGTGAGGTACTGCTAGGTGGCCGGAAGGGTTAGGCCGGCAGTTGTCACACAGTGTGGGATTGGACTCAGTTCTCCACAATTTGGTGGTGCTGCCACCCACATCAAGCAGTCTCATTTGTTATAAAGAGAGCCAACACAATATGGTGCCACCAACTTTTGGTCAGGCACTGTATTACAGACCTTCCTGAGTCTCTCTGTCTCACTACGTGCTAAAGGCACCCCAATGCTATATACAGAGATTCCATGGTATTGAGGATCTCCTCAGCTGGATAGCTAGCACCTATTCAAGATTGTAGGTGTCCTTATCTCTGAACAAGTGCATCCAACATGGCGATCCCACAATTAGTGGTAATTGCAGTACATATGAGGCCCCCTTAATAATCATGTATTAAATAATGGCCTCACATCACAGGGGGTTGCTTTTACATTTGTGGTTGAGGCACATCCAGTTTATAGAACAGAAATGTTCTATTATTGGGTCACTTTTCCAGCAATTGATGGGAACACTAACACATTTCATCATTATACACATGCTAATGCACCTGTACAATACAGAGCATATGCATACATCAAAATACCTTTATCTTTTCAAGACCATCAAAACTGGCTTAATGGCTCCCTACCACGTACAACACTTCATGTTAGGCTAGGTTCTTTGAGCAATGAAGGCCCTACCTGGCTTCAATTGGCCACATACACACTACATCCTGTTAGAGGCACCTTGGAGGTAGCTGAGGTTTGCCGCTTATACATAGATCTCGCAGCAATATATAGGTTCTTAATACAATTTGTAATGCAAACATTAAATACTAACCCAGCAAGGGCTGCTCCAGCACAGCAGCATTTAGTCACACCAGGTATTAACCCTGCAACAGTGCATTCAATAACGGGTAAGGTACCGACAAAACGTGAAGACATTCTGTTTTGGTTAGCTCAAAAAATAAATGCGCTGGAAGCGGTGTTTACCCATACGGGACCCCAAGATAAACACAGAAGTCTCACTATGTGCTTGACATTTGGGATGGTTCCTGCAGTGGATAAATACACCACTGGGGCACAGTATCTGCCACGCTCTACACTACAGCACATGGTACACCATCACTTGCCAGTTCTCCGGAAGTGTTAAAACGAATTCAAGGTGAATAAGGGGCTGCCCCGGCCCTGGATTTGTGGATGCAATTAATGGGCAATTTTTCTACAGTGTCCTCAATAATATTAAGTAACCTTAAAGGGGCAGCAGTAGCACCAGCAGTGCGCATGCTGCTTCGGGATGTTCCTCCACAGGATTAAGGACGTGAGTTGCCTAAATTTATTGCCAAACCCTATTTAAGTATAGGTGGGGATAGTTTGGGAGCCAGATCTAGTAAACCACAAATACATGGTACATCAAATAAGGATTCTACCAAGCAAGCAGCTGGGGATTCTAAAAAAACACTAGGATAAGCAGAAAAAAACATCTGAAAAGACTGGGGAGAATCTCCACATTTGGAGACCCCTGAGAAACATTGTAACTTAAGAAACAGCGATAATCCTGATAGATAGCAATATACTGATACACACCAATCTTGTTCCTTTCAGGACTCACTGGATAAACGTAGTAAGAAAGGTGGTTGATCAGAACAGCGAACAGAGTACGTGAAACCAAAAAAAGATTAATCAGAACTTTTCATTAAAAAAAGAAGAGAAACTTCCACAAGAAATACCATACAAGATGCAAGTTGTATTGAAGAACAGGAACTGGCCACAGGCTCTGCTAGACAGCGCAGCAGAGGTTACAAACGTTCGCCAGGATCTTCAAGAGCATCTGGAGGTGAAAACAACTGGCAACTTTTTAGAAGGCTAGATTGCTAATATGCATGCCTCCCCTCCCTATAGGGTATATAAAATAAAAATACAATTAGAGGGAGACATTCAGCGCACAATTGATATTATATTTTGAAAACGATTAACTGGCATTTATAACATTTCGTTGTCTGAAAAAGATTGGATGTCAGAACTTGTACGTGAAGTCCTGCCGGGGGAAGAAACGATTAAACATTCCTTCTCATCCCTGGTTCCTTAGAAGTTAAATGAGTCGTACGCATTTGGTTGGGAATTGGCACAAGCCCCTGTTCTGTATCACAATCATGCTGGGTGGGATAAAATTTCTCCCTAACACATAATACCAATTAGGTCCCAACCAGAGCCTCAACCTCAGTATCCTATTAAGCATGAGGGTAAAACACCTGTGAGAGAGAATCTCACACAGTTAGAGTACCAGGGTGTAATTGAGCCCTGCATCTCACCAATGAATAATCCCCTATTTCCTGTTGCTAAAACAGACCATTTATATAGAATAGTCTTAGATTACAGACATTTAAACAGTCATACATGCACATTTACTACCCAAAATTCACATAGCACAGCACTTGTTAACTATATGGGGCCAGATGTATGTAGATTTGGGTTTGCAATTTCCTAATAGTGGATCTTAGCGATGCGCTACTAGGAAATCGCAAACTGGAATACAGTGTGTTTAACACTGTTTGTGATTCCCACTGGGGTTGCAAGTGACCTGCCTCATCAATATTTATGAGGTACGTCGCAATTTGCGACCCCATTTACAATGGCTGCACGCACAGGGGTGGTGGCCGGCTGGGGAAAGAAGACCACTATGCCTGTGGCTGCTTTCTAAGTAAAACATTTGTTTTTAAAGTGCAGATGCATTTCAAACAAAAAAATGAAAAGTTTTCTTTTCATGTTTTCAGAGATGGCAGTGGTGCATGGGACCATTACCTGCTCGGAAAAAATATTTTCTTTTACATTAACAAAGGAGAAGGTATCCCTTGGGGACTCAATCCTGTTTGCAAATAGGTTACCATCAACTTGAAGTTGGTGTAACGGCGATTGTTTTGCGACTGCGTTCACGGTCGCAAAACAATCTTACACCCCCCTGCGACCCGTTATGAGGAAAACCTATTTTGCGAATGGGTAACAGGTTACTGACTTGCAGAATAGGTTGTTACATGGAGAAAAGCTTTTTCCCGATAGCAAACAGCGGGAAAAGGCTTTCATACATCTAGCCCATAGTACACAAAAAATATAAAACAATGTTGGATATTTCCAACAGCTTACTCTGCCAAAATATAGCACCTGAAAGTACGGATCTAACAGCCTTTCGCTTTTTAGGCTTGCAGAAAACGATTTGTAGGCTTGCACGGGCTGCTTTCAGCACGTGTAACATCAATTTTACATGACATTGACCCTGAGGCGTTGTCTTATGTTGATGACGTTCTACCTATCGAATGATGATGTCATTCACCACCTAAAACAGATGGCATGCAAATTTGTGGAATTTTCCGAATTTGTCTACAAATTCATTTTCAAGAAAACAAAAATTGCCTTTCTTGGTGTCCTGTTTTTGGGATACGAGTTATCAGATGAAGGCAAGAGCCTAGCGCCCCAATTTCTAGAAAAATGCTCACAAGTGCAACCACCAAATACTGAAAAAAAACACCAGTGATTATTGGGCTTTTTAAACTTTAGCAGAACTTAGAATCGTATTAAACCATTATATGATTTAATATACCCAGACTTTCCAAGCAAAGCTTGGACAGTCAAACACACCCCATTCTTAGGGCATTGCAAAGAAGACATTCTTGAGGCAAACCACTTACACACAAGGGACAACAAAACACATTTGGTCATCAGAGTAATTGCTGGTTACATCAACTTCACATATATAGCATTTAATGAGGGTGATAGTGTCCCTATTGCATACAAAACACATTTGTACTCCACAACTGAACAACATTTTGCCCCCTCAGAAAAGATTCTGACTGCTGTTAAGACGGCTGTCATTAAAGAGAGACCTCTGGCTCAGGGGAACCGCATTATTGTCGCCTCTCCGATCCCAGCCCTGAGGCTGTCACAAAGAACAGTGTTCCAAACACAAACGTGTTACATCAATGCTAGATCCAATGGGCAACGTCTCTGACAGCCACTAATGTAGATTACATTTTTGATCCAAAGTTACAAACTCAAGAATTCCTTCAATACGAAATGGAATATACAATACCAGCAAATTATTTGCCTAATGATCAATTTAAAACAATAATTTGCACTGATGGTTCAGTCCAACCAGCCATAGGCACTAAACATTAGTACACCACCACTTGCATGGCTGTGAGTGGGTATATATGAAGGATCGTGAATTCCATCCACAAAATACTTACACGCAGACCTTAGGGGACTGCACTGCACAGTTAGCAGAGCTCAAGGGTCTGATGATGGCACTAGAACACAAGGATCCAGAACAACTGATATTAATAGTCTGTGATTTGAACTACTGTGTCCAGTCCTTCAATGAATATCTGCATTACTAGCATCAGAATGGTTCAGAGATTCAAAAGACAACACAGTCAAACACAGGTGACTATGGGGGAAAGTAGTAGATCTGAAAGAAACACTACCCAATGCCCATGTAATTCATACATTGGGACACTAACGTGTAAGAATGCACATTACAGGCAATACCTTGGCTGATGAAGCAGCCAGGTCAGCGGTGGCTACGACTTCTGTTGCTTCAGTTACTCGTTCACAAATGGGGCTGCATGATGACAGATCGGCTGCTGTGAAAGCCTTGGCTGAAAGCAAGCCATTACCAAAGGCAAATCCTGCAACATATTCCTACCGCACAACTAGCCTCAATACTGCCCTAGTAAGAATACCAGGGGTGGGATATTGTGTGATCCCCAACCAAGACCAAAGTTATAGTTGATAAAAGTGGCACATGCGGGAGTTGCTTCTGCCCATGCAGGTGTGGCAGCTACTATTTCTTTACTACAAAAATATTATTGGTGGCCAGGTCTACACAAGCAGACAAAACAGTGTGTCCTTTGCTGGGACATCTGTCAGCAAATAAAACGGTCCACTGCCAAACGTCCACCACAGACACCCCTTCTTATTTCATACAAACCACTGTACTGTGTGTACCTGGACCACTGTGGTCCCCTGATACCTGATGGTGCATAGATATATATTTTAGTCGCTGTCGACTCATGCTCTAGATTTCTATGGGTAAGGCCACAACGATCAGCTGACCCTCAAACTGATATTAAAGATTTGAAAGTCTTTATTGGTACATATGCAGTTGCGACTTTCCACTCGGACCAGGGCCCTGCTTTTGCCTCAAGGGCATTCAGGAACACCATGGCTTTGTTAGGGGTCCAACTCCATTTCTTAACCTCGTACCGTTCTGAGGGTAACTGTGTAGTGGAATGGAAGAATCAAGGCTTAAAGCAATCCTTAACAGTGAGATTATTAGGCACGGGTCGTAGTTGGCTAAGTCATCTGTTTGGAGTCCAGAGAGAACTCAATAATCTGCCCAGAAGGACCCATGAGGTGCTGTTCAGGACACAAATATATGTTCCAGATTTTGATGGCTCTGGCGTGGATGTGGCATACACATCTTTTGACATAAATGAATGTGTCACTGTCTTGCAGGAATTACAGCAGTACTGTGATGAAAATCCATCTGGCTATGCCGCCTCCTTGGGAATGCGGGGTACATCAATCACATCTACTGGCTGGCTTCCAAATGTTGGGCATCTAGTACGAGAGAAGATTGCTGTTGAAAAGGAGTTTTGTCCTTCATATCGTTCGCCAGTTCCAGTCCTGGGAATACACAGTATCAAACTGTTATTCTACCACCGCTGCCTCAATAAAAAAGAACGCTTTTTCTCAATTGACAATGTCAAGCTACACTATGTGGCAGATCCTACACAGCAGACCTAGAGGACTCTTGGGTAGTTCCCAAATCCATCTCACTATAGACCAGGAATTTCCTCTACAGGTTTTGAGCAGCGATGCTGACACTTCCCCATGCTTGGGGAGGGTGGAAAATGACTTTCCTTAGTACCACTACCTTAGTCTGTGACATAAATACCCAAAACAATGAACCATATTACTCAAATTCAACTCAAACCAGTGGAATCGTCTTTGAAACACCAAGGGAGATTTCTGCTAGTTCTCCACTTCCTGACACAGCTCCAACTCTTGCACTAACTGCTTCTGGATTATTCACTGATAGCAATGACTCCTTCTCTGACACATCCACATCTTCTGCAACATCATTGTCAAAACCACGTAAGCTGATAAATTGGCTCTTAACTAACTACTTTCTTTTTCCATGGAACTATCTGTGGCTCTTATTAACTGTACTTGCCTTCCTCCTTTGGATTGGGTTTGTCATAGTTTTTTCTTACTCATACATGGTCATTACCTTCCTGAACGCTCTGCAGTTGAACTGGTGGATGAAGTCCTGAAACCACATTTTTTCTCACATAAAGTCCATCGAGACTTGTCCCTAGTGAACATTTGAGCCATACCAGTTGCTGGTGGGATTGTTTGGGATAATGTATCTTTTGATATATTTGGTCCAACTGAGGTTCTTCAAATTCCATATGTTTTCAAAATGTCATTGAATGGTGTGATAACACATGGGGTTGTTTCTGCTGACTAGGCTTTAAAAACAGTTGATTCTATGCTTTCTGAGCTAGAGTACTTTACTGTATTTGAAAGTGAAGATATTTACCAAACAAAAGAAAATTATGGTGATATGTTCTGTTACAATTATTATAGACATCATTTCATTCACACAGCAAGGACGCAAAAGACTGTTTTACATTATACACAATGGAAACAGTGTCCTATCCCACCAGTGGGGAGTTCTAAAACATATATGGAAATGTTAACATATTTTCCCGGGCATAATGTTAAAAATGCTGATTCCTATTATTCTAAAGTGCCTCCAGTGGAAATGTACAATGCAATGTTAACAGACACAAAATTGGTTTATTTTGATTATTTTATTTCCTGGTTGGCTATAGAAGGATCTGAATATTGGATGAAGTCAATTGACTTACAGAGTATTTGGAGAACTTACCAGGAAGGAAAACTTTTTTAAAGCATATCTGATACCTTTACACATGACAGCAGACAAGTTGTTTAGGCTTGGAAAAATTAAAGAATTGAATGCATCCAGTATCCCCACTCCTGCAAAATTTTACAAATGGCAAAAGTACATTAATTAAACTGAAGAACAGCTTGATGGGTGGGTCCAAAATAGTACATTTATCAACATAAAGTTTCTCACTAGGTGCTATAAAAGAGCACCTCAGTCTCGTGTCAAATAACACAGATTTACAAGATTTTCTGTTAGGCCCCAGACAACAATATGCTTCTGATATGCAATTTACAATGAAATTTGGAAACTTTCACAACAAGAAGCCGCTGCCCGGTTAAGGTAAATAGATTAGGAAAACTTACAGAAAGCATTAGCCGCTGTAGATAATGGTGTTATCTCCTTGTCTGACCATATATACACTCTTAACTACATCACTTCTTCTGCAATTGATTAAATGCAAAGTGATATGTCAACGTTACAACATGGACAGAATCAACTTAGGTCCATTATGCTGTTAGGTTGGACACTGCAGATATTGAAAATGGTCGAGTTCCGTGGCAATATGCTAGAGCAAAAGACCTGTGTGCCACATTTGATTTGACGTGACAGCAACAAATAATAGCTAAGAAAGAAGCGACTTATGTTCTGTTGAACATCGAAAAGTTAGAAAAAGTGCCTTTTGCTGTGGCAGGAATTCCATCTGCAGTATGGTTAATTCATGGGGTTATCAATCTGGCTATTTCAACACTCCAATTCACATCTTGTTTGAAACATAATCCTGTAGGCAGATATGAAAGGCTGGGAGACAGTTACATTCATGAGGTGTGGAAGCTACCCTTCTCATACAAATGTTTCAATGGCATGCAAGAGGGTTTTGTTAGCAGCAGCGAATGCAAGACCTCAGTGAGCCATTCAATTTTTTGCAAACAGCTCGCCTTGCACGGAGCCTGTAATGCTTCAGCAGCAAATTTGGCATATGATCTGAAGGGAGTTGCTGTCCCCTTGATTCGACCAGCGTTCCAGGTGCGCTCAAATGGAAGTTATGTGCTTCTAAACAGCGAGAGCTATTGTGGAATGCGAGCCGGAATTGCCTATGTAGTTTTGATCTCCAAAATTTTAACTTGTTGCCGTAAAGTCTTTTTTCCCCCCACGCACCAGACAAAAACAGCAGACATTTGTTCTTCATATTGTTACTTCCAATATAAATTTTAACAAGCTAAGCAGACTGAAAACTCTATTTTTTCAGGTACATATAGCCCTGACATCTGCCTGCAAGATCTATGCGCTCCAAATAGCAAGGTCATCCGCCGAAATACAGTCCATTTTAAATACAAACCTTCAGAGACACTTTGGTGAACTTGTGGGCCGGATTTTTAATGTGTCCAATACTGCTGTGACTGTACATTTCTTTGAGGCTGTTGAGTCTGGGTTCTTCAGCACCTTTTCCTCTACATTTGACATAATACCTTTACCAATTCACTCAATGTTTTCAGGCATTTTTGAGGGGTTCCCAATTACTTTAGCTTTAATTGGTGACATTTTGCTGTTGATGTTTTTTATTCGCCATGGCTGTCCCATATAAGCAAGGAGGCCTGATGGCGCTTCTACCAGCGCAACTGTGTTGTTAATGGATAATGCGGTATTTTGGATCCCCACTCCTTGAGGAACTGGAGTGCAACTGGTCTCTATCGTTTAGACAGGTAACGAACTGTGTGCAATCCATGTTTCATTGCCTTTGGTGCCTTTTCGAATGTGCACTGCAACTGTGCCTTTCTATGCGACGCATACTTTCACTGAATGCTGATCTGCTGATGTTCTCTCTGAGGGCTGATTACCAGAAATTTGCATTGAGAGTGCGTTTGCTACTGGAAGCCTCCTATGAGTTGCCCTTTGTGGATCAAGTGGCCCTGGGCACTTCAACATCTAGCACTACAGGGAATGCTGCCGCCTTGGCTGGCGCTGAGGTATTGGAACACAAGTGCTCTTTGGCTTTCCTTGGCACTGATTTGGTAACATTAACACCTGCCGAAGTGTGATCTTCCTTGATTCAACTGTCCTGGATACAATTGGCGATTTTCAAAATGACAATGACTTTTGATATAATGTTGACATTTGGCTTTTTATTGGCCAGATTGCTAAATTCTAGATTGACAATTTTATTTGGCCTGCTACAATGTGTTTTGCTTCTAATTTGGACATATTTGAGCTTATGTTTTAACATGGTACACTTAGGCTGACCTCTACACTTTGAACCGGCAAAGGGAGGGCATTGTGAGGCTATTTTAGAAGCTTTTTATGGGCACGTTATTTTAGTCATATACCTGCAGCTTGTGGCCTTTAGCTTAGTAATAATTCATTTTCCTTCATTTTATTTTCTGAGCAGAAGCTTCTTTCTGCTGTGATGTTTTATTTCTTTTATCGCATACACTTTTAGCGCAGAAACTGTTTTTAGCCTGACATTTCGTTCTGTGCTTTGCTTAAGGCTGTACACGATGTTGTTGGTACAAAGTGGAACACCACAATCTCTGTTACTTCATGGAAACATACGTGTTCTGGGGTTGCAAGTGACCTGCCTCATCAATATTTATAAGGTACGTCGCAATTTGCGACCCCATTTACAATGGCTGCACGCACAGGGGTGGTGGCCGGCTGGGGAAAGCAGACCACTATGCCTGTGGCTGCTTTCTAAGTAAAACATTTGTTTTTAAAATGCAGATGCATTTCAAACAAAAAAATGAAAAGTTTTCTTTTCATGTTTTCAGAGATGGCAGTGGTGCATGGGACCATTACCTGCTCGGAAAAAATATTTTCTTTTACATTAACAAAGGAGAAGGTATCCCTTGGGGACTCAATCCTGTTTGCGAATAGGTTACCATCAACTTGAAGTTGGTGTAACTGCGATTGTTTTGCGACTGCGTTCACGGTCGCAAAACAATCTTACACCCCCCTGCGACTCGTTATGAGGAAAACCTATTTTGCGAGTGGGTAACAGGTTACTGACTTGCACAATAGGTTTTTACATGGAGAAAAGCTTTTTCCTGGTAGCAAACAGCGGGAAAATGCTTTCATACATCTAGCCCATAGTGCACAAAAAATATAAAACAATGTTGAATATTTCCAACGGCTTACTCTGCCAAAATATAGCACCTGAAAGTACGGATCTAACAGCATTTCGCTTTTTAGGCTTGCAGGAAACGATTTGTTGGCTTGCACGGGCTGATTTCAGCATGTGTAAGATCAATTTTACATGACATTGACCCTGAGGCGTTGTCTTATGTTGATGACATCTACCTATCGAATGATGATGTCATTCACCACCTAAAACAGATGGCATGCAAATTTGTGGAATTTTCTGAATTTGTCTACAAATTCATTTTCAAGAAAACAAAAATTGCCTTTCTTGGTGTCCTGTTTTTGGGATACGAGTTATCAGATGAAGGCAAGAGCCTAGCGCCCCAATTTCTAGAAAAATGCTCACAAGTGCAACCACCAAATACTGAAAAAAAACACCAGTGATTATTGGGCTTTTTAAACTTTAGCAGAACTTAGAATCGTATTAAACCATTATATGATTTAATATACCCAGACTTTTCAAGCAAAGCTTGGACAGTCAAAAACACCCCATTCTTAGGGCATTGCAAAGAAGACATTCTTGAGGCAAACCACTTACACACAAGGGACAACAAAACACATTTGGTCATCAGAGTAATTGCTGGTTACATCGACTTCACATATGTAACATTTAATGAGGGTGATAGTGTCCCTATTGCATACAAATCACATTTGTACTCCACAACTGAACAACATTTTGCCCCCTCAGAAAAGATTCTGATTGCTGTTCAGACGGCTGTCATTAAAGAGAGACCTCTGGCTCAGGGGAACCGCATTATTGTCGCCTCTCCAATCCCAGCCCTGAGGCTGTCACAAAGAACAGTGTTCCAAACACAAACGTGTTACATCAATGCTAGATCCAATGGGCAACGTCTCTGACAGCCACTAATGTAGATTACATTTTTGATCCAAAGTTACAAACTCAAGAATTCCTTCAATACGAAATGGAATATACAATACCAGCAAATGATTTGCCTAATGATCAATTTAAAACAATAATTTGCACTGATGGTTCAGTCCAACCAGCCATAGGCACTGAGGGGCATATTTATACTCTGTTTGCGCCGGATTTGCGTCGTTTTTTTTTACGCAAATCCGACGCAAAACTAACTCCATTGTTATACTTTGGCGTTAGACCCGTCTAGCACCAAAGATCTTGGAGTTTGCGTGATTTTTTAGCGTGGACACCTACCTTGCGGTAATGATATGCAAGGTAGGCGTTCCCGTCTAAAAAATGACTCCGAGGCATGTGCGCCGTATTTACACTCCCGGGCAAAAATGACGCCCGGGAGTGGGCGGGTAAAAAAAATGACATCCAGCCGCTTTAGCGTCATTTTTTAACGCCTGGTCAGGGCTGGCGTTAAGGGACCTGTGGGCTCGGAAGGAGCCCAGAGGTGCCCTCCCATGCCCCCAGGGACACCCCCTGCCACCCTTGCCCACCCCAGGAGGACGCCCAAGGATGGAGGGACCCATCCCAGGGAACTTAAGGTAAGTTCTGGTAAGTATTTTTATTTTTTATTTTATGTGGCATGGGGGGCCTGATTTGTGCCCCCCTACATGCCACTATGCCCAATGGCCATGCCCAGGGGACATAAGTCCCCTGGGCATGGCCATTGGGCAAGGGGGCATGACTCCTGTCTTTGCTAAGACAGGAGTCATTTCAATGGGGGTTGGGAGTCAAAAACAATTGTGCAAATCGGGTTGAGGCAAAAATTTTGCCTCAGCCTGACTTGCCCCATTTTTTTACGCCCAAGCTCCATTTTCCCCTACGCCGGTGCTGCCTGGTGTAAGTCATTTTTTTTTACGCACACCAGGCAGCTCCGCCGGCTAACGTCATTCCATAAATAAGGCGCCCGCATGGTGCTTTGGAATGGCGTTAGCTGGCGTTAAATTTTTTGACGCACAACTGCGTTGGCGCACTTGTGCGCCAAAAAGTATAAATACGGCCCTAAACATTAGTACACCACCACTTGCATGGCTGTGAGTGGGTATATATGAAGGATCGTGAATTCCATCCACAAAATACTTACACGCAGACCTTAGGGGACTGCACTGCACAGTTAGCAGAGCTCAAGGGTCTGATGATGGCACTAGAACACAAGGATCCAGAACAACTGATATTAATAGTCTGTGATTTGAACTACTGTGTCCAGTCCTTCAATGAATATCTGCATTACTAGCATCAGAATGGTTCAGAGATTCAAAAGGCAACACAGTCAAACACAGGTGACTATGGAGGAAAGTAGTAGATCTGAAAGAAACACTACCCAATGCCCATGTAATTCATACATTGGGACACTAACGTGTAAGAATGCACATTACAGGCAATACCTTGGCTGATGAAGCAGCCAGGTCAGCAGTGGCTACGACTTCTGTTGCTTCAGTTACTCGTTCACAAATGGGGCTGCATGATGACACATTGGCTGCTGTGAAAGCCTTGGCTGAAAGTAAGCCATTACCAAAGGCAAATCCAGCAACATATTCCTACCGCACAACTAGCCTGAATACTGCCCTAGTAAGAATACCAGGGGTGGGAGATTGTGTGATCCCCAACCAAGACCAAAGTTTTAGTTGATAAAAGTGGCACATGAGGGAGTTGCTTCTGCCCATGCAGGTGTGGCAGCTACTATTTCTTTACTACAAAAATATTATTGGTGGCCAGGTCTACACAAGCAGACAAAACAGTGTGTCCTTTGCTGTGACATCTGTCAGCAAATAAAAAGGTCCACTGCCAAACGTCCACCACAGACACCCCTTCTTATTTCATACAAACCACTGTACTGTGTGTACCTGGACCACTGTGGTCCCCTGATACCTGATGGTGCATAGATATATATTTTAGTCGCTGTTGGCTCATGCTCTAGATTTCTATGGATAAGGCCACAACGATAAGCTGACCCTCAAACTGATATTAAAGATTTGCAAGTCTTTATTGGTACATATGCAGTTGCGACTTTCCACTCGGACCAGGGCCCTGCTTTTGCCTCAAGGGCATTCAGGAACACCATGGCTTTGTTAGGGGTCCAACTCCATTTCTTAACCTCGTACCGTTCTTAGGGTAACTGTGTAGTGGAATGGAAGAATCAAGGCTTAAAGCAATCCTTAACAGTGAGATTATTAGGCACGGGTCGTAGTTGGCTAAGTCATCTGTTTTGAGCCCAGAGAGAACTCAATAATCTGCCCAGAAGGTCCCATGAGGTTCTGTTCAGGACACAAATGTATGTTCCAGATTTTGATGGCTCTGGCGTGGAAGTGGCATACACATCTTTTGACATAAATGAATGTGTCACTGTCTTGCAGGAATTACAGCAGTTCTGTGATGAAAATCCATCTGGCTATGCCGCCTCCTTGGGAATGCGGGGTACATCAATCACATCTACTGGCTGGCTTCCAAATGTTGGGCATCTAGTACGAGAGAAGATTGCTGTTGAAAAGGAGTTTTGTCCTTCATATCGTTCGCCAGTTCCAGTCCTGGGAATACACAGTACCAGAACTGTTATTCTGCCACCGCTGCCTCAATAAAAAAGAACGCTTTTTCTCAATTGACAATGTCAAGCTACACTATGTGGCAGATCCTACACAGCAGACCTAGAGGACTCTTGGGTAGTTCCCAAATCCATCTCACTATAGACCAGGAATTTCCTCTACAGGTTTTGAGCAGCGATGCTGACACTTCCCCATGCTTGGGGAGGGTGGAAAATGACTTTCCTTAGTACCACTACCTTAGTCTGTGACATAAATACCCAAAACAATGAACCATATTACTCAAATTCAACTCAAACCAGTGGAATCGTCTTTGAAACACCAAGGGAGATTTCTGCTAGTTCTCCACTTCCTGACACAGCTCCAACTCTTGCACTAACTGCTTCTGGATTATTCACCGATAGCAATGACTCCTTCTCTGACACATCCACATCTTCTGCAACATCATTGTCAAAACCACGTAAGCTGATAAATTGGCTCTTAACTAACTACTTTCTTTTTCCATGGAACTATCTGTGGCTCTTATTAACTGTACTTGCCTTCCTCCTTTGGATTGGGTTTGTCATAGTTTTTTTCTTACTCATACATGGTCATTACCTTCCTGAACGCTCTGCAGTTGAACTGGTGGATGAAGTCCTGAAACCACATTTTTTCTCACATAAAGTCCATCGAGACTTGTCCCTAGTGAACATTTGAGCCATACCAGTTGCTGATGGGATTGTTTGGGATAATGTATCTTTTGATATATTTGGTCCAACTGAGGTTCTTTAAATTCCATATGTTTTCAAAATGTCATTGAATGGTGTGATAACACATGGGGTTGTTTCTGCTGACTAGGATATAAAAACAGTTGATTCTATGCTTTCTGAGCTAGAGTACTTTACTGTATTTGAAAGTGAAGATATTTACCAAACAAAAGAAAATTATGGTGATATGTTCTGTTACAATTATTATAGACATCATTTCATTCACACAGCAAGGACCCAAAAGTCTGTTTTTAATTATACACAATGGAAACAGTGTCCTATCCCACCAGTGGGGAGGTCTAAAACATATATGGAAATGTTAACATATTTTCCCGGGCATAATGTTAAAAATGCTGATTCCTATTATTCTAAAGTGCCTCCAATGGAAATGTACAATGCAATGTTAACAGACACAAAATTGTTTTATTTTGATTATTCTATTTCCTGGTTGGCTATAGAAGGATCTGAATATTGTATGAAGTCAATTGACTTACAGAGTATTTGGAGAACTTACCAGGAAGGAAAACTTTTTTAGAGCATATCTTATATCTTTACACATGACAGCAGACAAGTTGTTTAGGCTTGGAAAAAAATAAAGAATTGAATGCATCCAGTATCCCCACTCCTGCAAAATTTTACAAATGGCAAAAGTACATTAATTAAACTGAAGAACAGCTTGATGGGTGGGTCCAAAATAGTACATTTAACAACATAAAGTTTCTCACTAGGTGCTATAAAAGAGCACCTCAGTCTCTTGTCAAATAACACAGATTTACAAGATTTTCTGTTAGGCCCCAGACAACAATATGCTTCTGATATGCAATTTACAACGAAATTTGGAAACTTTCACAACAAGAAGCCGATGCCCGGTTAAGGTAAATAGATTAGGAAAACTTACAGAAAGCATTAGCCGCTGTAGATAATGGTGTTATCTCCTTGTCTGACCATATATACACTCTTAACTACATCACTTCTTCTGCAATTGATGAAATGCAAAGTGATATGTCAACGTTACAACATGGGCAGAATCAACTTAGGTCCATTATGCTGTTAGGTTGGACACTGCAGATATTGAAAATGGTTGAGTTCCATGGCAATATGCTAGAGCAAAAGACCTGTGTGCCACATTTGATTTGACGTGACAGCAACAAATAATAGCTAAGAAAGAAGCAACTTATGTTCTGTTGAACTTCGAAAAGTTAGAAAAAGTGCCTTTTGCTGTGGCAGAAATTCCATCTGCAGTATGGTTAATTCATGGGGTTATCAATCTGCCTATTTCAACACTCCAATTCACATCTTGTTTGAAACATAATCCTGTAGGCAGATATGAAAGGCTGGGAGACAGTTACATTCATGAGGTGTGGAAGCTACCCTTCTCATACAAATGTTTCAATGGCATGCAAGAGGGTTTTGTTAGCGCCAGCGAATGCAAGACCTCAGTGAGCCATTCAATTTTTTGCAAACAGCTCTCCTTGCACGGAGCTTGTAATGCTTCTGCAGCAAATTTGGCCTATGATCTGAAGGGAGTTGCTGCCTCCTTGATTCGACCAGCGTTGCAGGTGCGCTCAAATGGAAGTTATGTGCTTCTAAACAGTGAGAGCTATTGTGGAATGCGAGCCGGAATTGCCTATGTAGTTTTGATCTCCAAAATTGTAACTTGTTGCCGTAAAGTCTTTTTTCCCCCCACGCACCAGACGAAAACAGCAGACATTTGGTCTTCATATTGTTACTTCAAATATAAATTTTAACAAGCTAAGCAGACTGAAAACTCTATTTTTTCAGGTACATATAGCCCTGACACCTGCCTGCAAGATCTATGCACTCCAAATAGCAAGGTCATCTCCCGAAATACAGTCCATTTTAAATACAAACCTTCAGAGACACTTTGGTGAACTTGTGGGCCGGATTTTTAATGTGTCCAATACTGCTGTGACTGTACATTTCTTTGAGGCTGTTGAGTCTGGGTTCGTCAGCACCTTTTCCTCTACATTTGACATAATACCTTTACCAATTCACTCAATGTTTTCAGGCATTTTTGAGGGGTTCCCAATTACTTTAGCTTTAATTGGTGACATTTTGCTGTTGATGTTTTTTATTCGCCATGGCTGTCACATATAAGCAAGGAGGCCTGATGGCGCTTCTACCAGCGCAACTGTGTTGTTAATGGATAATGCGGTATTTTGGAGCCCCACTCCTTGAGGAACTGGAGTGCAACTGGTCTCTATCGTTTAGACAGGTTACGAACTGTGTGCAATCCATGTTTCATTGCCTTTGGTGCCTTTTCGAATGTGCACTGCAACTGTGCCTTTCTACGCGACGCATACTTCCACTGAATGCTGATCTGTTGATGTTCTCTCTGAGGGCTGATTACCAGAAATTTGCATTGAGAGTGCGTTTGCTACTGGAAGCCTCCTATGAGCTGCCCTTTGTGGATCAAGTGGCCCTGGGCACTTCAACATCTAGCACTACAGGGAATGCTGCCGCCTTGGCTGGCACTGAGGTATTGGAACACAAGTGCTCTTTGGCTTTCCTTGGCACTGATTTGGTAACATTAACACCTGCCGAAGTGTGATCTTCCTTGATTCAACTGTCCTGGATACAATTGGCGATTTTCAAAATGACAATGACTTTTGATATAATGTTGACATTTGGCTTTTTATTGGCTAGATTGCTAAATTCTAGATTGACAATTTTATTTGGCCTGCTACAATGTGTTTTGCTTCCAATTTGGACATATTTGAGCTTATGTTTTAACATGGTACACTTAGGCTGACCTCTACACTTTGAACCGGCAAAGGGAGGGCATTGTGAGGCTATTTTAGAAGCTTTTTATGGGCACGTTATTTTAGTCATATACCTGCAGCTTGTGGCCTTTAGCTTAGTAATAATTCATTTTCCTTCATTTTATTTTCTGAGCAGAAGCTTCTTTCTGCTGTGATGTTTTATTTCTTTTATCGCATACACTTTTAGCGCAGAAACTGTTTTTAGCCTGACATTTCGTTCTGTGCTTTCCTTAAGGCTGTACACGATGTTGTTGGTACAAAGTGGAACACCGCAATCTCTGTTACTTCATGGAAACATACGTGTTCTTAAGTTAGGGGAGTTTTCTTAGAACATCAGCTGTTTTATTATAAAACATCTCTTTGCTCCCTATAGGTTAGAGGGAAGTTCCTACCAGAAATTGCAACTGTATGCTGCTGTTTCATTGCAGCTGTCTGCTGAAACTTGATGTCTTCTCCACCTACATGGTAGAGGGCTCTCGTTAGACCAACAGCTCCTTTGCTGCAACCATATTCAGGTATAGGGCATGGTGTCTTCCCAGGGGTCCCGAAGGATGGATTAGGGCTAACATTGCTGTGCTCTAATATTGTACTTTAGTGGTGTCGGTAGGCATTCTGACACTTAACACTGTGACACTGTGGTGGGGCTTTTCCTATGTTTCACTTTCTTTGTCACCGCTCTGCTAATATTATGTTTTATTATCCTTATTATTGCAGAACATGCCTTTCTATCATAGATACAGTTGAGTCAATAAAATTAATTGAGCCAAGTCCTGCCTACGTTTGTCTTTGCATGCGTGAGACAAATGTAACTGAGAGAAAGGGATAAGATCTGTTCTACCAGGATTTACCTGTGAAATCAGAATGTCATGTGCATGCCTGCCACAAATCACTGCCACTTTCGGGCGCTGGTGAGGTACTGCTATCTGGCCGAAGGGTTAGGACGACAGTTGTCACAGGGTGTTTGATCGGACTCAGTTCCCCACAATCTGGTGATGCGGCTGCCCAAATCCATCAGTCTCATTTGCTATTATGAGAGCCAACACAAAAAAAAACTTTTTCTAGATCTGCCCCTAAGTTTCTGTTAAACATATGAGGCTATCAAATTAGAAAAAGAACCTGTGTTTTACAGCAATGTTATTATGGCAGACATTTCAACTGTCCTACTTACTTTACAATGGGGTCCCTGAGAGGTGGGGCCCTTTGGCAAGTTCCCACTTTGCCCAAGATTTAAGAAGGTTTCTGGACACGCATAACTCCAGAGCATTAAGCAATCATTGCTTAGCTAAAAGGACTGTATCATTTGCATACTGAAAATACTTGACTTTCTGCCCAGCCAGTGTTGGAAACTACAACAACAAGGTGATGGATGGAATGCTTGAATTAATCTCAGCCATTAGAAATCACTAGGGTCACATCTCAATCCATCATTTTTCACCCACCATGCCACCTCAGTTAGGATCCAGCTAAATGCAAATCAGCCTTGACCCTGTTCCAGTCAGAGCAGTCAAGCACGTACTGCCAGGCCAGGTCCTCTCTGTACTGGAAACCAAGCAACCCAGGACCATTTATTACCCTTATTATGAGCTCACCAGCCAGATATACCTTTATTCTAGTGGCATGGTGAGCACAGAACCCATGTCTCGGCACACCATGGCACTTTGGGCGGAAACTGCAACAAAAACAAGGTGATGGATGGAATGCTTGATTTAATCTCAGTCAATGGCAATTACTCGGGCCGCATCCCAATCCACGTTTTTTGCCCACCATGCCACCTCAGTTCGGACCCAGCCATATGCAAATCTCCCTTGACCTTGCTCCAATCAGAACAGTCCGGTTTCACCCTCATCATGTGCTCATAAGTCTGGTATAGCTTGATTCCAGTGGCACGGTGAGCACAGGACCCAAGTCTGAGCACACCTATCACACTTAGAATGGCAACTGCAACAACAACAACAAGGTGTTGTTAGTACACATTTGGCGAAGAGAAGTGGAAAACAAAATAAACTGAGGCCACATGATTATAGTCTGGCTTGAGAGTGCAGCTGTCGCCAGATAATTATGTGAGAATCACTGGAGAGGGGCTAGTCTTTGCTGTACTTGTGACTTTTGTGGCATCAGTGCACGCGCACCTCATGCATGTACACTGATGACTGCTTTAGCTGAATGGAAAATGTGACCCTGAGCAGCACTCCATGTTCTGGAGAGAATGACCATGTGTGTCTTCCTTAGCAAGTGGGACTACGTTCATCTTGCTGGTTCAACTAAGCTCAAATAAGTTCAAGTGGTGGAAGCATGTTTTTTAATCATAGGCATAGAGCTGGTCTTTTTCCTACTCTGTGGTCAGGTGAATGAGTTCTGTCTAATCTCATGTAGTTTTGTCCATTACTACATCCCAAGTGCCTGGATATACCCTGTGTATAGCATGTTTGTAGTAGTATTCACCTGGACTGTGCACATTATGTGGACGGGAGCACTACTGATTCCATCTTTCAATGTCACTTAAACTGTTGTACAGGATTGAGGTTGGACATAGCCTGACAGACCAGCATTGTGCAGTGCTAGCATTCCTGGAGCTTTTGTGTAGAATCAGATGCAGAAGTGTGGGAAGGCTGGAGGCAGGGTTATATTTAGAAGTTGAGCAGTGAGTTTTTTTGTGGCCTGTCTTTTGTGCCTTCCTGAAGCACTCTGATTAGACCAGATGAGGTATATGGGTAGTTTGAAGATAGTGTTCTTCTCTGAAGTGCAAAGTTAGCCTTTTGGCAGTGCCTGGTCCTATAAAATAACAGAAAGGCACTAACAAGAGCAACACAACAGTGTGTTGTGTGTCCTATTGCGCTGCGTTACTTCAAGATCAGATGGGTGTTAACTTTAAGTGTACAACAACAGCAAAAGTAAAACTGCACCCCAGGATTGAGGCGCTCTTTGTGCGGCGCTAGCTCAAGTGTGTGCATGGAATGAATGATTGCTACTGCTCCTGGCTAGAGTGTCAATTGTGCATAGTTAATAGCATTAGTAGTATCCTGCATTCCAATGTGCCTTATATTTGTGGTGTTATTAAGTAATGGTATATTAAAGTGCTTTTTTCTATCATGTAAAAACATTTGCTGGAAAGCATTACTTGGTATTGTTGGGTGCATTGAGGATCACTGAGTCTTTAACTCCACACCACCTCACTGAGTAAGCCTTGGGCTGCTCATGTCACTCCCAGCTGTGAAGTTCTAAATGTGTGTTCTTAGGGATCAGTTATCAATGTCAGTTGTAGGACAGGCCCAGGATATCACTAGTAAATAGATTCAACCACCTCGGCTGAGGTCCAGCAACCCCTGTGTGCCCCTGGGCCCCTAAACTTGGTCTCACAATCGGGGGCAGAAGAGTTATCACTAGATTCCAGGTCCAACATTTTCAAACAGTATTTACTATGTCTGGTTTACCTGCACATAAAGATGGTAGATAAGGTGGGGAGACATACACCTGAACAATCAATCCCTTGATCAATCGAGAGAGGTTTGTTGGTATAAGAGGTGGAGGGATCCTAGGCACAAGGAAAAGGAAATCCTTGTAGAGTTTGTGATGAACCATTTACAGAAACGAGAACTGGGAGTAGGCTGTAGTAGGTTTAGGGTACCCTGCAGTTGGCCCATTGAGAATGCTAATGCTGAGGAAGTAGAGAAGGCCAGGGAGTTTGAGATGAGGGTGCTGAGATTAGCTCTTTGGGGACAGGAGGAGAGGTCATCGCCATAGGTAGTGACTTAATTTATGTACCACAATGAGGGGTATTACAAGAGTGCTGATGCCATACAGGATCCTCTATCAACTGCTCCACAATAGATAGTATCCCATCTGTGGGAACACCTACCAATGATGTCTCAGTGGCACTCAACCTAGCAGCAATGAGCATATGGCAGGCAGTTACAGATGCTCTCAAAACATTAGTCTAAACACCATGGGATTTGTACTGGAGGCAGGTATCAATGAAAGGAAGAATCCTGCCCTGAGGAATACTGGTGCTTATAGAACTAGAGAGGAATCCAAGGAGAAATCGCTTTGTTTCAATAGCACTATCCCAGAGGACAGTAGAGATGGCATGGAATCCCCACTTGCCAGGGCTGAGACAGAAGTCATAGGCACGATGGCCACTGTCGACACAGGGTGAGATAGACCCAGGTTTTCATATGCCTATTTGGCCCATGAGTTGCTTTAGCCTGGATTAATACCTGGGCCAGAGGTTTACAAGGGCTGAACCACATCAGCTCTGCTTACCTGATTACAGGCTGAGTACCAGCATTAGGTGGAGTGTGTAATCATTTAAGAAGTACAATAACTGTGGTAGGGCAGTGAGCAGACCAGAATAGACTTTGATAGGACAGCGGCTGCTGTGCCATAACCACTGCTCCAGGCAGATGGAAGAATGAAACCAAGAAACGGGTGAGTTTTGGAGTCTGGATCGTTGCCAAAGCAGCAAGGGCTATTTTGGAGTCACATCTTCGGGGCTGGGGTTTGCTGGGGAGTTTTGCTTGCTACAGGTCGAGTACCCTACTCCAGTGGCACCTCAGAAGAAAGCACAACATGCCAGCAAGGAAATGATCAGTATACACTATATGGCCTAGAAGAACAAACTCCTGTACAGTGAGCCCATGAACTCAGAGCCAAGTGTCAACAAGAGGGTTGTGGTTCATCTAGTGTGCAGTAATGTCCCTTGTGGGACAATTTGGCATAAAAAAGCCCAAGGAAAAGTTGGATCCTTTGTTTTACTCGCCAGGTACTCACTAGGATGCAGAGCGGTTCTGCAGGACCAGTTATGCTTCACAAGTGAGTGTAAATAGTGAGGTAAGACCACAGCACCATTGGTGTCTCTACCTGTACTAGGTTTGCCGTTTGAGCAGGTGCCAAAGTCACTTAGACACTGCCCCTCCCTTCCCTGTGCTTCAGCCAACAAGTACTTCTTGACTGCGGTGGACCATGTCACAAGGAACCAAGAGGTTTTACCTCTAAGGAACATTACTACTAAGGTAGTAGTAAGGCTTTCCTGGGGATCTTTTCTAGTGCTGGATTACCCAGAACTATGATTTCCGATGTTGTTTACTTAGTTGACACAGGTGCCAGGTACCACAAGGAAACCCTGGTGTGTGTTCCATGTGCAGGCTGAAATGTTACCTCAGGAAGGAGTACCCTACGAACATCCTTCCAATGGTAGAAGAGGTTGAGGAGGAGAGGTAGACACTCCCACCTGCTGCACAGTGATGAGAAAGATGTCTCTGTGAATGGTGTGAAGCTTACCTCTGATATGATTCTTGACAGAAATGAGTGTGTAAGGAGGAGTCTTGCCCACTTCTTCTCAATTATCCCACAATTGACGCCCATCTGTGTCATGTAAACATTGGCATCGTTTGCATGCAAGAAGCAAAACCTACAGGATGCCAGAATGGGTTTAGGAGTGCATTAATGTACAGGTACAGACTGTTTCCTAGAGAAGAGAATTGGCCTGCTATTCATAAGGAATACTTTGTTCAGGTTCTGGACTTAAGTGTGTGGCACCATGTTTAAGGTGCAGACAGATCACAAGTCGGTCAAGTTGTTGACTACAATAAAGTATGAGAACCTTAATTTTCTCTGTTGGGCAATCTCTTCAGAGGGATTGAACTTCACGATAGGGCACAAAGCTGGACTAAAGCACAGGAATGCAATGGGCTTTTCTGCTAGTTTTATAAATCCAGCTATGACTGACCATGTGTTTTTCCAAATCTCTTCGTAGGATTTTTGACTTTTTTGGTTGCTGTGCACACATCATCGTGCATGTACATTAGCTAAAACTAATATTTGCCTGAAAGCAGAGCGCTGTGATCTAGAGTGGTAAACAACTCATGCCTTCTTTTGAAAGTTAGACTACTATCTGCTTACTGGTTCATATGAGCATACAATTTGTGGGAGTGTGTTTTTGATTCATAGGCACAAATCAGGTCTTTTTCCAAATCTCTCCACTTGGGTGAGTGCTCTCCTGGCCTTGTCTCTCCAAAGTTATGCTTCATCTAGTGTAGTCAAGCCCATTACTATACCCCAGGTGCCTGGATAGCGCATGTATGTAGCATGTTTGTGGTAGTATGTGCATAGATGGTGCACACTTTGTGGGTGGGAGCACTACGGATTCCATCTTTGACTGCCACTTTAAGTGTTGTACAAATGGAGGTTGAAGGTAGCCTGCCTGACTAGCACTGTACATTGCTAGCATTCCTGAAGCTTTGCGTAACATCAGACTCTGAAGTGTAGGAAAGATGGAGTCAGTGCTCCCGTTAGAAATTAAGTTATCTTTTGCTGTGTCCTTACTTCTGTTCCCTGAACCACTTCCTTTAGATTAGATGGATGGTATGAGGAGTGTGGAGAGAGTGGTCTCCTCTCAATAACATGGTTTGCTCTGGAGACAGTGGTCTCCTCTCAATAACAGAGTTCAAGTGTCTCCCGCTTTTGCTCCCCAAAGGGTGCTGCTCTCAAAGGCTGATGAGGGTCAGGTGTGAAGGTTTCTACCCTTTTTGTGCTCATAATGTGGGTTTCTCCTAGTGAGGAACCACAGCATCACCCCTTACTGCATCACACCATCATCGTAGACAAAAAAAATACAGCTATCTTGGAAGAAGAGGGATACACAAAATTGAGGAACTGCCATGAAAAGGTTCCAGGACAGCACATGTAGAGTACACAAACCATATTTGAGAATGGAGTATAAGAGGAGGATTGAAGCTGCCAGTCACTGTTCTAGACCTTCTTATTGACCAGTGTAGGCCACACCTTACAGAGTCTTATGGGAAATATTCAAGTGTTGGTGACCTTGGCATCCAGAGATGAAGGCATATCAGCTTTCCTGGGTGTAATTGGAAGGTTGCTGAAGAATGAACAGAAGGACACCAATGAGAGTGACCCAGAGGCGGTTCTTATGTGCCCTGACATGCTATGCTCCTTCATGGCCCCATCCTGTGATTGAATGACTAACATTTGGTGTGCAGCACTGGACAAGTATAAACAGCACCCAGCAGTTAAAAAGAACTGAGCTTTAGTGCTGCACTGACCCAAGTATTAAAGGGACGGACTGACTTGTGAGGCACTTTTAAGTGCCTTGAGGACCCAGCAACCCCTAGTACATCCCCAAGGGATTATAGAGTTGGGTCTCTAGATCAATGGTCTTAAAACGTTTTACTGCTGCTCTCCTCCTTGTTAATAAAAATCAGCTGGACTCTCAAAACTGACAAACTGACTGACAAACACATATTTGTTTTGCTTTACAGGGGCATCGTAAATGGTCTTCTTGACTAGTGACTGGTGCCACCCCGGTGTGCCTCCTAGAGGGACTGCCCCACAATCCATAGCCATAGATTCAGCTATAGTTATCTTCATACTCACGTGGATGGATTGTGCTTTGTTTCATGTTGAGGTTTTTTTTTCCTTTGAGTTGAGAAACGCTTCATCTGCTTACTATTGGTAGTGGCCCTGTATCTGAGATCACCGCTGCAGCAACAGCAGGCAAAACCAGTTCCCTTACAGTGTAATCCCCTAAATGGGTCAGAGAAATGTTAACAAACTAGATTTGTGAGCTAGTGAACAATATGCCACATTACAGAGACTCACCCTTTGGTCACTGAACTTGCAGAATGCCACTCACCTTGCACACTGTGGGCAGCACCAGTCTAGAACGTCCTTACTAGAGCATATCCCCTTAATTCCTATATAAAAGCGTATTAGCGGTCAACTTCAATTCTGATGTTTGTTATTTTTATACAATGTTAGGTAATAAAATAATAAATTACTTTTTCTCCTCAAGTAAAAGTATTGTTTGCACATTTTCTGAAGATTCTCAATGAAAGGATAGGTAACAGGAGAATGGTTCTCCAGTGGTTCTCCTTGTATCATGGCAATTGTTCCCCTTCACACTACATCCATCCCCGTTCCTCTTCAGTTCTATTCTCTCACCTACCCTCTTCAATGTATTGATAGAACACTGTGGTCCATACATAGATTCATGGTCTCCTATCACTTTTACACAGGTGATATTCAGCTGTATCTAAAGTATCCTACCGAAAATAATTTTAATTTCTTGCAATAATCCTATCTTGGATGAGACATCATCACCTCAGACTGACTCCTTCAAAACCTGAATTGTTATTGATTTCTCCGCCCAAAGGCTCCACACCTTATCATTTCAAAGCCTCCTTACTGCACCACATGTTCCTGGTAAGGATTTAACTCATTTTACTCTTGTTTCACTTTGAATACTACACTCTGCTGTTGTGTTTACCCATGTGAGTTTCCTATGTGTTTTTGTTTGCACCTTATTGTTTTTATTAAAAATGAAGATATGTGGGGTCTGTCTGGTATGCTGCAAGAGGTGCTGCTGTTTGGATTGTTGGATTTAAGCTTCAGCATTCAACAAAGGGCAGTTGGTCTGGGTGAGGTGGTGGCAGAGTGGACTTGCTCTAAATAAAGCCTCTTATACGACCACCTTTGTTCACTTCAGTGGGACAATTAATTGTTTTCATTAGCACAGTTTCTAATGATGGAAGGCAATTCTAAGGCATCTACCCTCACTTCAGCACTCGAAGGAGAGGCCAAGAGAGATCACCCTGAATGTCAGTGGACAGACCACGAAACCCTGTGTGTACTTTTTAAGGACAAGTAATGTCTTGCACTTTTGATATTATGATGTTGTACTATTTTTATTAGAATACTGCCTAAGACTGAGTTTACGAATATTCCAATTAAGTACTTTATAGCACGAATTCTGGGCAGGAGAATTACCTCAAGCCTCCTGTATTACATTTCCTCCTTTTACAACCGCCATCCAATAATGATGTTTACATTAATGTCTGGGGATCTATAGATATGCACTATTGCACACTTTTTTACAGAGACATTTTGAGAGACGGTCATTCACCAAAAGGCTAATTGAGAGAAAATTTATATCAAGATCCTGGTTATCCTTGATTAAAGCACATTATTGGCTTCTTTTCTACTATAGTGATAGATAATAATCAGCTATTATTCACTATTAGTGTAGTGAGGGTGAAGCAGACTGAGGAGTGAATCTGTGTAATGGCTGGCACGTATACATACAAGGGCCTGCACCACTTCAAGCAGATTTTACAGGGCTGCAGAAGTCACAACCCAGGCCTTCAAGGAAGTCCCATATAAGAGGCACTGCAGCGTCACTGGTAAAAGTAACCCCAAACACTTTCGGCTTCAGTCCAGTCGTGCCTGGGTTGATACGTGAATCAGCCTGTCAAGCCACTCTGTCCCAACTGTTCACAGGTTGGGGTTAGGCTGAACGTAAGTTAATAAAAGTTCTGAAATGTGTGCAGCTGACAGCATATAGGCATGGCTGTGAGGGTGCGTGTATGAAAGCGTGTGTGTCTGCCTCTTCTATATGTGTGTCTGTGTGTGCCCGCCCTGAGCAAGTGTGGTGGCTGGTGCCTGGCATATTAATAGCAATTATAATCCTTTGTTTGCCATGGTGCCTTCACTGGACAAAATACTGGCCCTGGCAAGTTGCCAATAATTCTTAGCATTTGGTGGTTGAGGGACACCCAATGGCAGTGATGATAACTGCTGCCTTTGGTTGATGCCATCTGTGACATGATGAGGCCCTCAGAGGACAAAATGCTGGCTGTGACATAATGGTAGTAGTTCTTAGCATTCTGGGGTGATCCAAAGCAAATGGATTAATTATCTTAGGGCAGATGAATCTGCAAGATCTCATGGGGAGGGGCAGGTTTAGTTAAAACTCCTTGAGAGTACTGGAATCTTTCCTGAGTGCTCTTTTAGAGGTCTTTGATTTATAGAAATGTTATGTGAAAAAAATGTGCACTATTTGATCCCATTATTTTCTTGCTGGGAAAACTTCCCCAAGTTCCAGGGAGTCGGTTGTGCTCACTGACGGTTTGCAATAGAGGTTAGGTGTTACGCCCCACCACTTTCAGATATCACCAGCCGCCGCTGCTGAAGAGAGCGATGGTGGGACTTAAACAGTATATTCATTTTTTTTATGTATCTGACTTCTTGGTCGGTAGAGGTGTCAGTGGTTGAAGAAAACTGGTCCTCAGGATGCTGAAGGCCATTGAGTGGCACTCACCTGTCTTAAGGTGGCCTGTATTAGGCTACCAGATGGGCCTTTCATGCAGGTGACTTGTAGGGCAGCCCCCTATGCACTTAGACGAAACTGGCTTGCTGTGTTCATTTTGACTGCTGGGGACAATGGTGGCAAATGCAATGCCAGGGGTACCAAAGGGCACAGCACGTGCAGCAGCTGCTACCAAGTGCCCAGGCTGACGTCCATGTGTGCAGATTTTCTTTCCGAATAGGTCTAGAAGACAGAAGCGTTAATTCCAAATTCTGCGTCTTTTACCCCCACCCATGCTCCAAACACTAACAGGCCTCTTCAGTAGACCACACAGTCCCCCTACCAAGGCCTGCACTGTTTTCTCTCCTCTCACTACCAAGTTGAGTACACAACGTCTGCTTGCCACTTGTCGGCCCCGCAGAACCTGTTTTCCAATTTTTTTCCACAGAGCACTTCTCCCGGGATGGAGAGAAAGGAGGGTGGAGGGGGCTAGGGGGAGGGGGAGGTTTTAGGGAGAAGTGAGCAAGGCAAGTTGGTGCACTCCTGCGAGCGCTCTCAGCCTGCTCCCGGTGTACTCAGGGCTCCCCAGCCGTCATTCCCGCGAACAACTATACAGCATGCACTGTCCACCGATTTGTTCCTAATATGCGGTTTTGCTGTGGGCAACGCGGCAGGTGACGGGGGAGGGGAGCGGAGAGGGAGTGTGAAAGAAGACACATGATCAGAGAAAATTAAAAAGACAGCTAGGGGGAGGGGCTGCTGTGGAGCCCGGCAGAGTTGGAAGCGCCTCCTTTGTTCCCTTGCGAGGCACTTTGTGCTCCGGGTCTTTGCGGGCCGCGGGGGCTTCTAGGCCTCAGGGGTGCCGGCGGGAGACACTTGTGGAAGGAGGAACCCTGGCGCACATACCCCCACACTGTAGGATTGAGCATGGGGCTGGAGGCTGCCGGAGGGGAGCCTAAAAGAGGTGCCTGGAGCGATACCACCAGTGAGGTGAGTGTGAGCACCCCCTTCCTGCCAGTCAACTGCCCTGTTCTCCCCTCCACCCTCACGCCCCCCAGCAGTGCCGTGGTGACGGAGTGTAGGGGGATGGGCGCTACCCTCAAACCTACTTACTTCATCCCTCATCTCTTCTTTCGACCACCACGTTTACTTTCTTTTCTTGTGACACATTTTTAATAATTTCGATGTGTTCGTTGTTTCTTCACAAAGCCCTTAATTCGCTTCCATCCTTCTTTAATAGTTTTCGATTGTTTTATTTCTTTCTCGTTGTTTTCTGTCGCTGGTTAGTTGTTTATTTTTCAGCCCCCTCTTTCATTTTTGTTTCACTTTGATTTGCTGGAGACTTGACTTCTTTGTTTGGTTACATTTCATCACTTTTTTTTGGTTCCGCTCTTTTTTGTCTACCCTCTTGTCCCGTTCCTCCTCTCTCTTGTTGCTCGTTCTCTTTCTTTCTGACACTTTGTCTGGGTCAATTTCGCATGTTTTCTGTCCGTTCCTTCCCTACCTCGCCCCCGAGGCGTACCTCGGTCCCAACCATCTCTAGATGACTTTAGTTCTCACTGCCTCTTCTCACTTCGTTTTCTTCCCATCCTTATTTCTCTCTTTCCCGTCCCGTCTCTATTCCCATAGGTCTCTTCAATGCATCTTACATACCGTCCTTTCTCCATCTTTCTAGCACGCCTCCCACACCTGCGGTTCTCCATGTGGCCCTTCTCCACTTTCTCATTTCCCCTTCAGCTCTCTCTCACTTTCTCCCTCCTTTGACTCCTCTCCTCCCGTCGCCCCTCACCTGTCTGTCTTTGCTGTCTGATGCAATTCGCTGACAGTCTTTCCCCTCGCATCCTTCCTAAGCTCCGAGTTTAACTGTTCCCTCCTGTTGCTTTAACTTCGTATTTTTTTTAACGTTCACTTTGTACGTTGTGTCATTTCTTCTGTCGGAGGTGAGGTGGTGGGAGCTATACTAAACAGTGTTGTGCAAACCCTTACTGTTCTTTATACGCCAGACTGTGCTATACATTGCTATGCTACGCTGTGCTTTCATAGGCCACGCTGTGCTATGCCATGCCATTTGCTTCCCCACACTGCAGTTTGAGAGACTTTGCTGCGTAAGTCTATCATTTGTTCTTCTCAACTATGCTTTGCCATGATTAACTATCATGCTATGTTATATGTCATGTTTTGCTGTACAGTGCTATTCCATGATATGCTATGCTTTTCCATAACATAATATATTTTCTTATGCTGTTCCATTATATGCAATGTTTAGGTTTGCTGCCCAAGTAGTATGCTATGTTTTGTTCTGATATTCTCTAACATGTTATGCTTTGCTTTATTATCCCATAATAGGGTGTGCATTGCTATTCTATATCACAAGCAGTGCTATGCTAATTTTTTCTTTATGTTATGCAATAATTTACCATGGCATACCATAATGTGCAATAAATTGTCCTGTTCTGCCCTACTATGCTTCAGCATTATGACCCACTGCCAAGGGCTGTTGTGGTTGTTAAAGGCCCTTTTCTCGAATATTGGCCCATGACGAAGAACATTGCTTCTAACCGCTGGTATAACTGAGGCAAAAGGAATGTAAGACCCCATCCAGGGTGTTGTGGAGTTAGGGGTTAAATGCTCAGAATTAAAAAGTGAGAGTCATAAATATAAGCATTGAAATGGTGGACCTGGGCCTCTTGAGTGTCTTCAACTGAGCACCGGTTCTAATAGGTAATGCTTCGCATTTTTATTGACAGAATGCCATTAAAAGGTAGGTTAACTTTTATGTCTGAAATATTCATATTATCATAGGTGCTAGTAAAGGTCATTGGTTGTTCCAAAGTGGTGCTTCTCGGATTTGCTATACTTTGCCACCGAAGTTTATTACCTGGCATTGAGGGATTTCACGTTTTTTGATGGAGCGCCATGTGTGCCATTGGCATGGCCTCTTGGCGCTGCCAAATGTTGTAGTCAGAAGTGTGTTAACTGCTTTAAATCGTTTTCCTTACATGGTGGGCTGCTAAGGGGTTTTGGTTTTGGGATCTTCATCAACCCCAGTTTTGAGTGGTTTTCCTGCCATTGTGTCAATGTCCTCCAGTCCCAGTATGAGATTCCCAGTCATTGGTCTAAGAGTCATCCATGGCCCGGTGTCAGAGTATCCCTTGTCCTAGAGTCTCAGTTTCCTCAGTCCCAATGTCAGTGTTCCTTAATCCAGGGGTAGAGTTCCCAATATTGAATTGTAAGTGCTTCCTAAGTGCCAACCTCATCTGGTGAAGTGGCCTAAAATCAGAGACCCCCTAACCGAGCGTCAATGTCCCGTGTCCCAGTCTTCCCTGTTGCAGTGTCAGTCTCCTCAGCCCATCCCACGGTTGGTAGCGAAATCTGGAAATTCTGCTGCAGTGTTACCCTCAACTTCTGTGAGAGGTCACATAGTCCCAGTGTCAGAGACTTCTTTCCTCAGGTCACATAGTCTCAGTGCCAGATACTCCTTGCCTCAGTAGCCAGTCTTCAGTGATCAGCGGATTATGCCTACCTCTCCCAGGTAAGTGTTTCCGTCTCAGAGGTACTGTTCCTATGACACAGTGTCTGAGACTCTCTGTCCCCTTATGTTTATCTCAGAATAGTGGTGTGAGTCTGTTATTTCATAACAAATCGTACATAGTAGTAAATCCAGGACTTCATCGTGTATTTTCAGACAGAGACAGACATACAGAAGTGCAAATTTTAGTTAAAAAAGTATAATTTGTAAAACCAACACCTAGTTAACAACTTTAAAAATAAGCCCTGGCAAAGGCAATAATAGGTCTCGTTATGTGAAAGCTATTGGCTTTGCCATTTTCATTTAGCCATGTTGTACAGCAGCATGGCTAGAAGAACGTTTGAAAAAGGGAAAGTTAGAAAAAAGTGTCATGACGCTGCCAGTGTTGGCTGCACCATAGTGCTTTTTTTTTTCTTAAGGGGCACTGGGGATGTGAAGCATAGACAACGGGATTAGGGTTGGACGGGGCATCATTGATATTATGAGGGAGGGTGGAAACAATAAAAAAGGGATATGACGTGGGCAGCGTTCGCCACAACTTGGTGCTTTTTTTCTTATGGCGTGGGGACCACACCGACATCGGGAGAGTGGAGGTGGGAGGAAAAATGCAACACAGGCAAGGGTGGGTGTGTACGAAGCAACATATACAAGGGTGGAGTTGAGAGTGTAAGAAGCAAAATGGACAAGAGTGGGGAAGAGAGGGGAGGAAGCAACATGGACAATGGTTGGATGGTGGGGGGGAGAAGCAATGGGTGATAGGAGGGGAAGAAGCAACAGCGGAAGCATAAAGAGCAGTGTGGATGGGAAGCACAAGGAATAAAAAATAGCACCTGAATCACAGAGAGCCGTGGTTGCCCAGGGTAAGAACACTAATTAAAGTAAATCAATTAGTACTTGATACATACTGTGAGAAAGTAGCCTCTTTCTAGCCTTGTTACCCCCACTTTTGGCCTGTTTGTGAGTGTATGTCAGGGTGTTTTCACTGTCTCACTGGAATCCTGCTAGCTAGGGCCCAGTGCTCATAGTGAAGACCCTATGTTTTCAGTATGTTTGTTATGTGTCACTGGGACCCTGCTAGTCAGGACCCCAGTGCTCATAAGTTTTTGGCCTATATGTATGTGTTCCCTGTGTGGTGCCTAACTGTCTCACTGAGGCTCTGCTAACCAGAACCTCAGTGGTTATGCTCTCTCATTTCTTTCCAAATTGTCACTAACAGGCTAGTGACCAATTTTACCAATTTACATTGGCTTACTGGAACACCCTTATAATTCCCTAGTATATGGTACTGAGGTACCCAGGGTATTGGGGTTCCAGGAGATCCCTGTGGGCTGCAGTATTTCTTTTGCCACCCATAGGGAGCTCTGACAATTCTTACACAGGCCTGCCACTGCAGCCTGAGTGAAATAACATCCACGTTATTTCACAGCCATTTTACACTGCACTTAAGTAACTTATAAGTCACCTATATGTCTAACCTTTACCTGGTAAAGGTTGGGTGCTAAGTTACTTAGTGTGAGGGCACCCTGGCACTAGCCAAGGTGCCCCCACATTGTTCAGGGCCAATTCCCCGGACTTTGTGAGTGCGGGGACACCATTACACGCGTGCACTACATATAGGTCACTACCTATATGTAGCTTCACAATGGTAACTCCGAATATGGCCATGTAATATGTCTATGATCATGGAATTGCCCCCTCTATACCATCCTGGCATAGTTGGCACAATCCCATGATCCCAGTGGTCTGTAGCACAGACCCTGGTACTGCCAAACTGCTTTTCCCGGGGTTTCACTGCAGCTGCTGCTGCTGCCAACCCCTCAGACAGGCAGCTGCCCTCCTGGGGTCCAGGCAGGCCTGGCCCAGGATGGCAGAACAAAGGACTTCCTCTGAGAGAGGGTGTGACACCCTCTCCCTTTGGAAAATGGTGTGAAGGCAGGGGAGGAGTAGCCTCCCCCAACCTCTGGAAATGCTTTCTTGGGAACAGATGTGCCCAATTCTGCATAAGCCAGTCTACACCGGTTCAGGGACCCCTTAGCCCTGCTCTGGCGCGAAACTGGACAAAGGAAAGGGGAGTGACCACTCCCCTGACCTGTACCTCCCCTGGGAGGTGCCCAGAGCTCCTCCAGTGTGCTCCAGACCTCTGCCATCTTGGAAACAGAGGTGCTGCTGGCACACTGGACTGCTCTGAGTGGCCAGTGCCACCAGGTGACGTCAGAGACTCCTTGTGATAGGCTCCTTCAGGTGTTGCTAGCCTATCCTCTCTCCTAGGTAGCCAAACCCTCTTTTCTGGCTATTTAGGGTCTCTGTCTCTTGGGATTCCTTAGATAACGAATGCAAGAGCTCATCAGAGTTCCTCTGCATCTCTCTCTTCAACTTCTGCCAAGGAATCGACTGCTGACCGCGCTGGAAGCCTGCAAAACTGCAACAAAGTAGCTAAGACGACTACTGCAACTCTGTAACGCTGATCCTGCCGCCTTCTTGACTGTTTTCCTGGTGGTGCATGCTGTGGGGGTAGTCTGCCTCCTCTCTGCACTAGAAGCTCCGAAGAAATCTCCCGTGGGTCGACGGAATCTTCCCCCTGCAACCGCAGGCACCAAAAAGCTGCATTACCGGTCCCTTGGGTCTCCTCTCAGCACCACGAGCGAGGTCCCTCGAATCCAGCAACTGTGTCCAAGTGACCCCCACAGTCCAGTGACTCTTCAGTCCAAGTTTGGTGGAGGTAAGTCCTTGCCTCACCTCGCTAGACTGCAGTGCATGGAACCGCGACTTTTGCAGCTACTCCGGCCCCTGTGCACTTCCGGCGGAAATCCTTTGTGCACAGCCAAGCCTGGGTCCACAGCACTCTAACCTGCATTGCACGACTTTCTAAGTTGGTCTCCGGCGACGTGGGACTCCTTTGTGCGACTTCGGGTGAGCACCGTTTCACGCATCCTCGTGGTGCCTGTTTCTGGCACTTCTCCGGGTGCTACCTGCTGCTGAGAGGGATCCTTGTCTTGCTCGTCGTCCCCTCTCTCTCCTGACGCAATTTGCGACATCCTGGTCCTTCCTGGGCCACAGCAGCATCCAAAAACGCTTACCGCACGATTTGCAGCTAGCAAGGCTTGTTGGCGGTCTTTCGGCGGGAAAACACTTCTGCACGACTCTCCAAGGCGAGAGGGATCCGTCCACCAAAGGGGAAGTCTCTAGCCTTTTTCGTTCCTGCAGAAACCTTAGCTTCTTCTGTCCAGTAGAAGCTTCTTTGCACCCGCAGCTGGCATTTCCTGGGCATCTGCCCATCTCCGACTTGCTTGTGACTTTTGGACTTGGTCCCCTTGTTCCACAGTTACCCTCGACTGGAAATCCATCGCTGTTGCATTGTTGGTTTGTGTCTTTCCTGCCTTATTCCCCTATCACGACTTCTTTGTCCTTTGGGGAACTTTAGTGCACTTTGCACTCACTTTTCAGGGTCTTGGGGTGGGCTTTTTTTCTAACCCTCACTATTTTCTAATAGTCCCAGCGACCCTCTACAAGGTCACATAGGTTTGGGGTCCATTCGTGGTTCGCATTCCACTTCTGGAGTATATGGTTTGTGTTGCCCCTATCCCTATGTGTCTCCATTGCATCCTATTGTAACTATACATTGTTTGCGCTGTTTTCTAAGACTATACTGCATATTTCTGGTATTGTGTATATATATCTTGTGTATATTTCCTATCCTCTCACTGAGGGTACACTCTGAGATACTTTGGCATATTGTCATAAAAATAAAGTACCTTTATTTTTAGTATAACTGTGTATTGTGTTTTCTTATGATATTGTGCATATGACACTAGGTGGTACTGTAGTAGCTTCACACGTCTCCTAGTTCAGCCTAAGCTGCTCTGCTAAGCTACCATTATCTATCAGCCTAAGCTGCTAGACACCCTATACACTAATAAGGGATAACTGGGCCTGGTGCAAGGTGCAAGTACCCCTAGGTACTCACTACAAGCCAGTCCAGCCTCCTACACATACTTCAAATAAAAAAACAGGAAGTGGCCAATAAGGAAGTAGCAAGAAAGAATGACAAAGAAGCAAAAGAATGGTAAGTAATGGGCGGCTTCCAACCCCCTTATAGGACACAAAGGCCCATATTTAAGAAAAAGTGGCGCATCAGCTATGATGCCCCCCTACCAACATTTAATGAGACCATGGTTGCGCCATAATATGGCGCACCATGGCAGTTGTTAGCGCAATAGCGTCAACATTTTTGACTTAGCATCAAAAATGTTGCCGTTAGTGGGGCAAAGTGCAAAGAGACCCGTAGGTTACCGTGAGAGAGTCATTTTAACGCCTGCTCTGAGCAGGCATTAAAAATGACGCAAAAAATGGCGCAGTGAAATTTTTAAAGTTTCACTGTATCATTTTTGCTGGTCTCATAGCGCCAAAAAGCCCCCTTGCTTACATTTTGGCTGGCGCAGGCATAATGTGGCGCAAGGGGTTACAAAGTGGCGTAATCTATGCATAGCACTACTTTGTAAATATAGCGTGGCGGAAAAGCCACTTTAGCGCCGCCTTAGTGTAAAAAAATGATGCTATGGCTGTGCTAAGGTGGCACTAGGAGCTCCTAAATATACCCTAATCTGTCTTGCAGCAACAGCGCTTATGGTATCAACAGACAAGATCTGAAAATTGGCAGCATTCAAAATATGCACCTTGAGTAGAAAGCTGAAGGTGCATAGTCAGGTCACTGCTTATAAGAATGATCAACAAATTCGTCACCAGCGCTCAAGTAATATTAGACTTGTACGAATCCTTGGCTTTAGGTTACTTTTAGGGCTTCCATAGGTGATGATCTGTATACAATAGTGATACGTAAATGAGCAAGATAAAAGCATTTGGTGTTATATGCACAAGTTCAACTTCCCTGCTTTTTAGCTCGCATTGTCCACCAGCTGGTGGAAAATATAAGAAAAAAGGGCCCAGAATAAATAAAAAACATGAAGGAAAGGTCCATTAATTCTGGTACCTGCATGTTACTCTTCATTCTAGACCTCAAATTCATAATGGCCAGTGAATGGGACGGTGATAATCCTCAAATATCGATAACAATGCACCTGGCATTACATCACCATTTTACCGACCATCTCAGAAAGGAGCTGTTAGTGATTAGACAACGATGCTCATAGGCTTCCCCAGGTTCACTCCTGTAAAATTATAACATTACGATATTAAGCACGACCCCTACAACTTGACAACCAAGCTCCAGACTTGATTCAGTGGGTCTTCGAAAAACAGTAAAGCTGCTTCACATCTCATGCAGATCTTATGGGATCTGAGCAGTGGTGACAGTAGTTGCATTGTACTAAAGCATTTCTATGGCACTTTGCTTTCCCTTAGCGCATTCTCAAACCTCTTTGTTGTTGGATGGTTAAGAAACACCGTAGCTTGTTGTGCATGGTCGAAGAAGACTATTGCCATCTATTAGTAATTATTTGGTTTTTGAGATGTGCGTGAATCCAGAATATGTGCTCCAGGCTTGTTGCATTGTCATCATGTAGGATCTTGTGCATGGAATGGCATTGCAAGGAAATATGACATAGTTTTGATGGCTGTAAATACAAACCATTGTATTTGTAATCAGCAAGTCCACTGACTCCCTTTTTTTGGGACCAGCAAGGATTTTGTTGCTTTTCTGAATTCTGTGTGGCTGTTAATGATCATTATTCCCATTGGGATTATCCGTACAGAGAATGTACTCCTGCCCACGCAGGCGTTTTGAAATGGAAGGATCAGGAGTTGGAGACCTTCTGGTTTTGAAGTTTCTCTTTAGAAGGTATAGCTTGAGTTTAGATTGTATTGAGATTGGTCCAGTTCTGTAGATTGCCTGGAGTGAAGTAGAGGGCTTTGAAGGAGGCTGTTATTGTAATTGTTTACCAGTGTAGAGCCTTGATGAGTGACATAATGTCATTTCGGGGTACCAAAGGCCTGTCCCTCCATCTCACCTTGCAAAAGTCATGTTTTGATCTGCAACTTGCAAACTTGATAACATTAGACATTGGTGGTCTGCCCCTTACAATCCGTGTAGTCAGTCTCCTTTGGTTAGTCCTCTGTTATCACAGTGTGCGCTGGAATCCCTCAGACCTGTGTGCTACTCTTTTCTCCTGTAGACATCGAAACTTGGCCTGAAGTCTGCTAGGTTTGTAGTCAGGGAGGGCTTGCAATTTGTAGTCTGCTATTGGTGCCAACAGTAATTGAACAATACATTTTGTTTCAGTCAGTGTTCCCTTGGTGGTCTCTATTCATGATCTCTGCAATTACCAGTTCCCTGTGGTCTGTAACCAGCTGCTTTGTAGTCGCATGGCCCCTCAGATCCTCACCCTTTTTCTGTACAAGTGTGGGTTGTATCTGGTATCTTTGCAGCCACCAGACTACTGGTGCCAGTGTGAATATTTGGCTAAATGTACAGTAATTTGGCTTTTTCGGTTTGTATGCTGCTATAATTTTAGTCTTTGGGCCTTCATGAACTCTGTATTCTGTAGCGTTTGAAGTGATTTGGCATCTGCAGACATTATGCATCTATACGTGCAATCACATGATACCTTGGGTCTATTCTCCCCTGTCAAAATAGTCATCTGGAAATCTTTACTTTGTTGTCTCTGCATACTATACTTCAATATCATAGTCCTACAGATTTGGAACTTTGCTTTCCCTGTAGTCATTAGTTCTCTGGAGTATGTACATCACTATCACAGCGGTGATCTGGGCTCGGTACTCTGCTACCATAGTGGTCGCATGGCCCCAGATGATCTGCTTTTGCACCCAGAGACCATTGGGTTACTAATTTGCCATTATTAGGCTCTGTGAATTTACAAACGTATTTTAATGGAGGCCATATTCTTTGTCTAGAAGTTTATGATTGAATCGTGACAAAGCGAGGAGGATTTCTTGATGAAGACGTATTCCATGCTCTGTGCAGGTGAGGCTGAAAAGAAGGTGATGACTTCATGTTCTGCTTCACTATTTCTCCCTGCCTCTCACATAAAAGATTGTAGATCGGGAATTGGAGGTGGTAAGGGAACTTCTTTGGCTGGGATTGGTTTCCATTGCCGGTATTGCCCTCTTGCCCTCACCATGGAGACAACAGCCAGATCCGACGAAGTCATGGATTCAAAAGCGATGCCAGAGATCAGATTGATTTGTGTCTTTCTGATTACTAGCTATGCTCGACAGTCCTTAGTAGCTGAGCAGGGGGATTTTAAAATCTGAAGTACAAACAGTGTTTATCAGTGTTTGAAGCACTGAAAGTCAAGTTGACAGAGGTTTATGATCTCTTCAGGGAAACTGCTTCCCAATTAATGATAGACTGGGCCGAGACTATAACCTTCAAATCTCCAGCTGTGTGACCTGCAAAACCTGCAAGTAAAGATCCCACCCTGAAATAAGTTGAGCAAGGGCAATTCCGTAGTCCTAGGAGTCTGCAGTTGCCTGAATCTGCTATTGGATTTGTGCCACCGCTCATCATTGAACCCAGGTTATCTGCTTTGTGGTTCATCACCGCATTCAAGATCTCACATTCGATTTATTTTCCATAAGCTTTTGGAGGATCCTTCACTTCCATGATTGATTCAGAGGAGCTCTTCCTCATAGTGTTCTGCTTTCTTGTGGTGTTTTAAGACTGCCATTTTGCCAAAGTAGTCAAAGCCAAGTGCTGTACCAGCTGTCATGGAACTGCCAGTCACATTATAGAAATAGTATCAGGCATTAATGTCCTTAACCTCTACCCACACACATTGAGAAGCCCATTGGGCCACTCATTGTGCCCACATACAGGGAGTGCAGAATTATTAGGCAAGTTGTATTTTTGAGGATTAATTTTATTATTGAACAACAACCATGTTCTCAATGAACCCAAAAAACTCATTAATATCAAAGCTGAATATTTTTGGAAGTAGTTTTTAGTTTGTTTTTAGTTTTAGCTATGTTAGGGGGATATCTGTGTGTGCAGGTGACTATTACTGTGCATAATTATTAGGCAACTTAACAAAAAAAAATATATACCCATTTCAATTATTTATTATTACCAGTGAAACCAATATAACATCTCAACATTCACAAATATACATTTCTGACATTCAAAAACAAAACAAAAACAAATCAGTGACCAATATAGCCACCTTTCTTTGCAAGGACACTCAAAAGCCTGCCATCCATGGATTCTGTCAGTGTTTTGATCTGTTCACCATCAACATTGCGTGCAGCAGCAACCACAGCCTCCCAGACACTGTTCAGAGAGGTGTACTGTTTTCCCTCCTTGTAAATCTCACATTTGATGATGGACCACAGGTTCTCAATGGGGTTCAGATCAGGTGAACAAGGAGGCCATGTCATTAGATTTCCTTCTTTTATACCCTTTCTTGCCAGCCACGCTGTGGAGTACTTGGACGCGTGTGATGGAGCATTGTCCTGCATGAGAATCATGTTTTTCTTGAAGGATGCAGACTTCTTCCTGTACCACTGCTTGAAGAAGGTGTCTTCCAGGAACTGGCAGTAGGACTGGGAGTTGAGCTTGACTCCATCCTCAACCCGAAAAGGCCCCACAAGCTCATCTTTGATGATACCAGCCCAAACCAGTACTCCACCTCCACCTTGCTGGCGTCTGAGTCGGACTGGAGCTCTCTGCCCTTTACCAATCCAGCCACGGGCCCATCCATCTGGCTCATCAAGACTCACTCTCATTTCATCAGTTCATAAAACCTTAGAAAAATCAGTCTTGAGATATTTCTTGGCCCAGTCTTGACGTTTCAGCTTGTGTGTCTTGTTCAGTTGTGGTCGTCTTTCAGCCTTTCTTACCTTGGCCATGTCTCTGAGTATTGCACACCTTGTGCTTTTGGGCACTCCAGTGATGTTGCAGCTCTGAAATATGGCCAAACTGGTGGCAAGTGGCATCGTGGCAGCTGCACGCTTGACTTTTCTCAGTTCATGGGCAGTTATTTTGCGCCTTGGTTTTTCCACACGCTTCTTGCGACCCTGTTGACTATTTTGAATGAAACGCTTGATTGTTCGATGATCATGCTTCAGAAGCTTTGCAATTTTAAGAGTGCTGCATCCCTCTGCAAGATATCTCACTATTTTTGACTTTTCTGAGCCTGTCAAGTCCTTCTTTTGACCCATTTTGCCAAAGGAAAGGAAGTTGCCTAATAATTATGCACACCTGATATAGGGTGTTGATGTCATTAGACCACACCCCTTCTCATTACAGAGATGCACATCACCTAATATGCTTAATTGGTAGTAGGCTTTCAAGCCTATACAGCTTGGAGTAAGACAACATGCATAAAGAGGATGATGTGGTCAAAATACTCATTTGCCTAATAATTCTCCACTCCCTGTACATTGAGTGGGAGGAGAGTGAGGCTTCCTTTCTTCAGAATGTTTCACCTTATGTAATGCTTCTGATGAGTGTGACGAAGGAGACCTTTTACTCATGGTCTACAGAAGGTTCGTGAGAATCTGCCATTCTAGCAGCATCCGTCTGACCTATACTCGATGAATTAAGTAGTAGTGGAATGGGCCTACCATTTCCCACCTTTCACTGAGAAGACACAGCCGCTCCTGAAAGCTCGCCATGTTAAATTCAGCCCTTACACAACTTGCAGGACTTGGTAAACTTGAATGCAACCATATACGGCAATCAAGGATGGTTCCTGTGCATGTTTGTATTACACTTGCAGCATCATTTAGCAGCGAACCGGTAGCCTGTGACAAAGGGAAACCCATTATTCCAGTTGCGAAATAACTCCTATTTTATTGGAGAACGATAAAATAGGGAAGTGCCTGACTGTGCAGTCCAATGATAAGAGAGGATTTGAAGCTTAAAGGCAAAGGTTGCAAACAATAGGTTTGTCTCCCAGGTCTTATTCGATTCCCTCCACATGCCTTGCTCTGGAGCCAGTCGTGTGATTTGCATAAAAGAGGATCAGTTCACTATCTTCACACCAATGTACCCTCCAGGTGGATGGAGTCTCTGAATGTGCAGGAGAATTTTAAGCAAACTGTATTTGTCATGCTAATGTAATAGCACAGCAATATTTTGCACCAATTAGTCTCAATACAGGCTAGTCAAAGAAAGGAAAACAAAACTTAATGAGCAGTATTGTTTACATCACCTTTTCAGCCAACCGTTTGATCTTGTGGAAAACAGAAAGGTGGTGCAATCTGATTCACAATTATCTGCTTTTTAGGTCTCACCTAAAGACAGCTATTGCTGCTGGTTCTAGACCTCATGATAACAATACACAAATATGCAGAACAAAAGAGTGAGCTTTTGGCCATCCTCATTTAGCTACTGGCTGTTGGCATTTTTAGAAGTTGCCACTGGCTGGGTAGGCTGTCCTTAAAATCATAGCACTTCTTGGAATATTACATGGGACTGTAATTAGTGTCCTATGGTAATCTGTACTGTTCTGTGGTCCACTTAATTTTGTCTATGACATACATACCATCTCCTCAACTCGACCACCTTCCATTGCAGGTTGTGTCTGCCACAGCTCTCCTCCGACCACCCCTATCCCACCTATGGCCCCTGTCTGGTGCAGGCATGCTTGTTCTTTTGGATTGGTCAGTGCATCCTCCACATAGGCAGGGTAGACATCATCATAGAAAGATAAGGAGAATTAAGCAGAAGAGAAAGAGAGAAACTGTGTTGTTTGCTATTTGTAAAGCCTCACTTGAAGTGTATTGCTGCAGCCACATTTTAAAAAGTATAAAGATATTTTATAGACAATTTGGAGCGGAGTTGCCAAGATGGAGGAGCGCTATATTTCCAAAAAATAAGTTATCCATTAGTTGTGTTATTATAAAATATAGATATTAGATCTTTGTACCCTGCAAGAGGCTATAGGAAGATGGGAACTGCGATGGATACATGTTAATTCCTCAATGTATAAACAGAGTGGAACAGGACAAGATTAACATATTCTAGACGAGTTTCGCTGCTGAAGCCAGGAGTCAAAAGCTAGGACGTCTCCTGACCCTGGGACCCCCGGAGTGTAACATAAGTAATGTACTTTTTGCAGAAACGTGGTAAATACGTAGCCATTTTTTCAAAAGAAGTATTTTACGTTACGTGTGAGTTGTATGGCACTAGTCTCGTGGCACTATATAGGATTGAATCCATGTTTCTACAGGTATTAACATTACTAAAGTCCATTAGTGAAAAAGTCTTCAACACTTTCCTAGAACCAATTAAACAATTTGGAAAGAAGACAGAGCGGCATAAAATTCTAGAATTTAGCTGAACTATAAAATATATCTTTGCAGCCTGATCTTAAGTTCTGGTCTTTTGTGGGCGTCAAGAGAGATTAGACCCCAGCACTCGCCATGGGACATACTAACTAAAATTAGGAGGTAAAATGACATGCGGCTGTTGGTTCATGGTTTTGTGTACAGTCACGAGAGTGGGCGGTTAGCCGTGATTTTTTTTTTGGGTTTCAATTACTTGGCGATAACATATAAAATAATTTAAATGTACAGGCAGTCACAGAGCTGGAGACCACTGGCGGGGCATCAGCAAGTGGTATTGACAACTAGAGGGCCTCAGCTGACTCTGTACGTGTCGCTGCCTACGTAGCACTAGTGACGTCGGAGCGCAGCCACGCGGGACATGTGGATTAGCAGCTTCAGACAGGAGAGACAGGCCTGTTATTTTGACAGCGCCTCTTGGCTGGGGGCGGAGGAGCCGGGGATTCCTTGACAGGTAAACTCAGCATCCCAAGCGCATTCCAGGCATTCCTCCCTCCTGGCCCTGTGAGCCTGCTCTGCTGAGGGCGAGCATGGGTGGGGGCAGGGGTGTGTGCTCTACAGACACAAGGTGCGTGCGAGGAGTGGGTGTGCGAGGGAGGCAGGTGCATTGTCGGGCATGTAGCTGTATGCCTGGTGCGTGCACAGCAAAGCTGGTCTGTAGGCAAATCGGATTTCACGGTGGGCTGGTGCCTCTGAAAGGCCAAAGGGACGGAACACCTGTTGTGTGACTACCGTGCCGACCAGTAGTGTAGCCAGTGTGCCATCAGGGCCACTAGTTAAAGGAAGGAAATGCCCCCTTAAACCTCTGGGCCGCTGGTGCCAAAGCACAGTTTAGCTCGTGCGTTGATTTCTCGAAAACTAAGCCATAACGTTCCCTGGCACTGGGTGGCATTGCTGACGCGGTGTCTAGCTGCTCCATGGAGGTCAGTCAGTGTTGTACTGCCACTGGCCGCTCTTGCTGCACCAGTATCTGCTACTTGCAGGACCACAGCCAGTGCAATACTCTCTCTGGCCCCAGTGCCTCGGCAAGGGTGCCACGGGACCAAATAAAAGCAAGAAAATGCTTCTGCTTCACCTTTGGGTGGGTTGTAAAGAGCAGCCATGCCTGTGGTGAGGGGACCATGTACACCAGGTGTCTCGCTGTGACTGCACAGACGGTGCTAACTGATGTTGTTCACGCCCTTGACTAGCTTCTGGTTGTTAATACGAGTGCTCCACCGTGACCTCACTAGATGACAAACCGAGACACGTGAGTGGGTGTCTCTGCTGCACTATCGCCTCCCTGCTGCTATAGGCCCTGATCCTTTTTCTGGCGATGTAAGACCACTTGAGCAGCCAGTTCACGCCAAACTCCAGAGTTTCATAAGCCACCATCATCATGACACCAGTTGACCTCAAGGTGCCAGTCGAAGGCACGGCACCCGTGGCTGTCTGTTACCTCGAGTACCTCAGCTTTTGCCAACCTCTGACTGGCCTCGATGTGTTACTGCTGCGTGACCTGACCTGCTCTCCTTAGAACCTCACCTTTCATCACCTTCCCAGAGGCGGCTAGAAATGCCTCGAACACCTAGGGTACTTTGCAGTTACCGTGGAGCTGGGCCAAGGACAGGAGCTCATTATACGCTTGGTACCTCGGCTTCTTCCTGAGTGAGCCCGGGAGCCTTTGTACGTGGCGGGAGCCTTGCCCAAGCTACAGCAGCCTAAGCTTCCTCTCACGAGCTTGGAGCAGGTGTTTGCCGCAGACGCGAGCGCAAGAAGGGGATCAGGGACAGTGAGCTCTGGTGGCTACGTCAGACAGGCGGAAGCACGTCAGTAGCAAAAGAGCTCTCCAGGCTGTGCACTCACTCACTCACTGACCTTCAGTCGCTTTTATTAACGTTTTTGTACAGCTTCAAGACGATGCACTAGTATTCTGTACTTTGAAGCTTTATAAGAATGTAACACAAACAACATTGGAATCTAAAAAAAACACCGAAGGTCCCCGTTGGCAGAGTGCACCACACATCAAGTTTTCTGAATTTAGGGCCTATTTCTACAATTTCCCTAACCTTCCCATCACATTGAGATTCACTCGCAAGCAATTACCCTGTCGAGGTCAGGTCTTGCTCTCCAGGCTTACCACATTCTGGTTTGTGGTAGCAGCTATTCAAAAAGATAAAGTATGACTAACACCAACTGGATTTCCCCATGTGGCACAGGGCCACAAAATACACCTATTTTGCACAGGGTTAGAACATTAAGCATAGTCACTTTTCCTGTGAGTTGTCAAACACAATCTCCGCCTGATCAAGCCTTCAGTGACATTTTGGCCGATGCCCCTGCTGGGACAGTACCCTATTGGTAAAATAGAGAGACTGGTGGTAGATGACTGGTTTACTGTCTTGTCCACTTCAGGCAGCCACGAGGCACCATTTTTCTCTTCCTTTGTGTCCTTTCAGCCCCAGTGTGTATCACAGAAAGTTAGAAGCCCTGCCTCCCTCTTTTTTATAGGCAATTTGTTGGCATCTCCAGAATGTACACACTCTTCATTCGTCTTCCTATAGGCATTAGTTGCAAGAACAACAATGCGTTTTGTCTCAGACAGCAGGCAGGACTTCTTCAAAGCTAGGTTAGGCTCATCCAAACCAATCAATTTTCATGGTTTTAAATAATTCAAATGATATTTCATAAATACAACATTCCCCTGACTAAATATCGGACATCTTACGTCCTCATCTCATAAAAATGTGGAAACTAAAAAAACGTTCAATTATATTCTCATTTGTATGAGTCCCTGCATAGAAAGACGGATCGAGGTGTTACTTCGTCAGTATGGTGTATCTCAAAGACTCTTTGCTTTCTGAGATGAACCACGTTGGCTGTACTTTCTGTTATGTTGTGATTGATGAAACAAAGAGTATTTTTAGAATTATATAAGGTTTTCTGGACTTGTGGATATCAAACTTGATTTGTTGGATATTAGTGAGACGGGACTGTATTGTTGTGCATCTACTTGGTGTTGTGCTCTTCGCATACCATGTGTGATAACTGTGGTAAGTATTGTGGCCTTTTAACCACATCCATCTCACATCCATCACTTTCATTCATTCCTGGGCTTGCCTTTTAAAAATCACTTGATGTAGTTGGTAAACGCTTAGGCCCTGATTTATACTTTTTGGTGCAAAACTGCACTAACGCGGTTTTGCACCAAGAAGTTTAGCACTGGCTTGCACCATTTCTGTGCACCAGCCGGGCACCAAATTTATGGAATGGTGCAAGCCGGTGCAAAGGGTAGGCTAGCGTTAAAAAAAAAATGATGTTAGTCGGGTGGGGCTGGCGGTATGGAAGAAGGGGGTTTTGCACCAAAAAATGACGTTAGGCAGGATAGAGTAAAAAAACAAACTCTAACCTGCCTAGAGTAATTTTCTGTCGCAAAACCATCCATACCACATGACTCCTGTCTTAGAGAAGACAGGAGTCATGCCTCCGCCCCAATGGCCAGCACAGGGGAACAGGGTCCCCTGGGCATGGCCATTGCACCCAGTGCCATGTAGGGAGGCCATTTCAGGGCCCCCAATGACACTTAAAAAAATAAATACTTACCTGTACTTAACCATACTTGACTGGGGTGGGATCCCCCATCCTCCGCTGTCCCGCTGGTATGGGTGGGGGGTGCCCCTGGGGCCTGGGGAGAGCACCTGTGGGCTTATTCCATGGTGTTCAACCATGGAAATAGGCCCACATGTCCCCTAACGCCTGCCCTGACCCAGGCATTAACAAATGGTGCAAAGCGAGCTTTGCACCGTTTTTTGACCCTTCCTTCCCCACATGCGTGATTTTTGCAAGGGAGGATAAAAAAGACACTAGGGTCTTAGAGTCATTTTTTGCAAGGGAACGCCTGCTTTGCATCTCATTGACGCAAAGTAGATTTCCACGTCCAAAAAATGACTTTAACTCCATAAATTTAGTGCTAGACAGGTCTAGCACCAAAGTATAAATATGGAGTTAGTTTTGCACTAAATTTACATAAAAAAAGATGACATAAGTTTGGTGCAAAACAAGTATAAATAAGCCCTGGAGTTTGTGGGCATGGCGGCCATGGCGCTCACAGCTCGAACAGGCACAACAGCGTGAACTCGATCAACGGTTTTGGGTCACTGGTCACTTTGTTCACAGTTACCTAAGCAGAGTCATTTTTTATGGCTCTCCCCTTAAAGCACTTGTATTTAGTAAATGCTTTACGTAAAACAGAAATCCTCAAAGTGAAAGCGGCTCTCCCGGTACAGCGGGAGAGCCGATACTACAATATTCACTGCACTCGGGAAACTCTCCCCTAAATGCTTTGGAGGGCATTAATTTTACAAAACATTTTTGCTCATAACTCAGCTGTGGTGGTCCTAGGACAATGGGACCACCTTCAAGATGTTCAGCATGACGTGCTTTTTCTGTCTACTTCATGTCTGCGTCCCCACACTAGGATGGAGTGCTGGTCACGTTGTTCACAGTTACCTAATCAGAGTAATTTCTTGTGGCTGTCCCCTTCAAACAATTGAAATTGGCGAATGCTTTATGTAAAACAGAAAATCTCAGAAATTGCCCCATAATGCTTTGCAGGGCATTACTTTTACAAAACAATATGCCCATAAATCAGCCTGTGGTAGACCGAGGATAATGAGATCACCACCAGAACGTTCAGCACAATGTGCTCTTTCTGTCTATATCATATTTGGGTCCCCACACTAGGTTAGTGGGGACCCCAAATGAATACCCCTCCCACCATTTAGTGTCTGTTTAAGCACTCTCATGGTTAGAGTTTTTGTTTTATAGCTGGGAGTAGCTTGTGTTTTAAGGACCTCGTTTGTAATATCATTGCTATAGGCCTGCTTCTCCTGAAAATGTACAACTCGTTTATGGCTACGCTGCATTATTTAATGCCATTTTCTTTTTGTATGGTTATGCCATCTAAATTGATCATATTTTTTTTTACAAATGCTGTTTTCATTGTGGTGTTCTTTAGGGGCTGTAAACTTGCCTCATCATGCTTTGCCGGACATTACTTTTAGAAAACATTTTTACTCATAACTCAGCCTGTGGTGGTCCTAGGACAATGGGCCACCTTCAAAACACCTACCACAATGTGCTCTTCTTTTCTGCATAATCCCTGGGTCCCCACCCTATGTTAACCGGGACTCCAAAATACTAATCCCTCCCACTATTCAGTGTCTTTTAAACTTACTCTTGGCTAGAACGTTTGTTTTACAACCAAGAGAAGTTTTGTTTTAAAGTCCTTATATATGTAATATTATTGCAGTAGGCCTGCTAGCCTTAAAATGCTGTATAGGGGCAACAAATATGCTTATACTGCATTATTTTTTCCTGTTTTTCATGGGCTTATGCCTTTTAGGAGCTCACAATATGGTTACGTGAACATGTTTCTTACAAATTATATTTTTGTTATAGTGCCTTCCAGGGGTTGTTTTAAGCCTTACAGTCTAAAGCCAAAAGTTTATTTCAAATAAAGGTTTATATGATAATTGTACATGTTTAATAATCTCTCCTTATTACAGTTATGATCATGATTCAGGCCAACTTAACATCCTTATTACACTGTGACTGTTTGAACACTCTTGATATGTTTGGGTAACCTTTCATGTTTATTTCTCCTCTGTGGCTGTCTTGTGTCTTTTTTGGAGAAATTGTTTTTAGCGAGGCAGCAACTCTGATGGTGGGGTGGTGAAAGTGGTATTCTATTGGAATTAGCATGGCATATTTAAATTGTTGAATGGCAAAATGTTCATTTGTTTCTGCAGATAGAGGGAGAAGCTAAATGCAAGTGCTATAGTTATATGCAGGGCCACTGGATTTATATTGTAGGAAAAGACAAACTTATGAGGCAGTGTTGACCAATTTATGTGGCAAGAAAAATCCAGTTATGAATTTACAATGCCAATAGCTCTATCTTAAGCAAATGTGAGACCTATTGCATTGCAAATGCTTGTTTTTATTTATTTGGTTACCCTCCACCTATTTTCTAATTAAGTAAAACTTAACTTGTACTTATTTAACCATTACTTAAATCTTATTTCCAATGTAGTGTCACATCATGTACTGGATTTGATATAGAGCGGGGAGCACTTTTCTGCACATCATTATGCTTGCTTTGCTTTCTTGGAAGTCACTTACTTCGGTTCGTCACAATGCTGGTGTGGCACGGCGCATATGGAGGCTGGTGGGGCTCTGAGCCAGCATACAAGTGGCACGTTTTGCTGCATGTCCTTCTTGCTTAAGGCTCCTCTGAGTATGTTTCTGGGGTGGATGCAGGGCATACCATCGCAGGGCTGGCAGAGCTTTTCTCCCACTGTGCTGGTAAAGGATGAGTCCAAGGAACATGGTCATTTAGTAGAGCTTGACTTCAAAGCACTTTGGGCCGTATTTATACTTTTTGGCGCACAACTGCGCCAACGCAGTTGTGCGTCAAAAAATTTAACGCCGGCTAACGCCATTCCAAAGCGCCATGCGGGCGCCGTATTTATGGAATGATGTTAGCCGGCGGAGCTGCCTGGTGTGCGTAAAAAAAAATGACTTACACCAGGCAGCGCCGGCGTAGGGGAAAATGGAGCTTGGGCGCCAAAAAATGGGGCAAGTCAGGCTGAGGCAAAATTTTCGCCTCAACCCGATTAGCGCCATTTTTTTTGACTCCCAACCCCCATTGAAATGACTCCTGTCTTAGCAAAGACAGGAGTCATGCCCCCTTGCCCAATGGCCATGCCCAGGGGACTTTTGTCCCCTGGGCATGGTCATTGGGCATAGTGGCATGTAGGGGGGCACAAATCAGGCCCCCCTATGCCACAAAAAAATTAAATAAAAATACTTACCTGAACTTACCTTAGGTTCCCTGGGATGGGTCCCTCCATCCTTGGGTGTCCTCCTGGGGTGGGCAAGGGTGGCAGGGGGTGTCCCTGGGGGCATGGGAGGGCACCTCTGGGCTCCTTCCGAGCCCACAGGTCCCTTAACGCCTGCCCTGACCAGGTGTTAAAAAATGACGCTAAAACGGCTGGACGTCATTTTTTTTGACCCGCCCACTCCCGGGCGTCATTTTTGCCCGGGAGTGTAAATACGGCGCACATGCCTCGGAGTCATTTTTTAGACGGGAACGCCTACCTTGCATATCATTAACGCAAGGTAGGTGTCCACGCTAAAAAATGACGCAAACCCCAAGATCTTTGGCGTCGGATTTGCGTAAAAAAAAACTACGCAATTCCGGCACAAACAGAGTATAAATATGCCCCTTTGTGTGGTGTTATGTAGACATCCAGAAATATAGCTTGACAGATCCCTTCCTCAGTTCCTCAGAGCTTAAAGGAGCTGGGCATCATAGCTTCTTTAGGGATATAAGACCTCTCATCACACTGTAATGCAGCCCCAAATCTCTCCCACCAGAGTAGAAAAATACCACTGTTATTACTGAGTTTGATAAGAAATTAGAAACTATCACCAGTCCAGCAACCCAGCAATGTCACCGACAATTGTGAAAATGTAGTTCCTTATTGTGGAAACGGGCCACTACAGGTTCGGAAGGTATTCGAAGGCAGCAGGACATACTTTGGAATTGAAAATAAAATGATTTAATTTGCTTGGTTAAGAGTTCAAGCCTCTTAATTAGCCAGACTTGCATCATGCCAGCTTTTGCGACAGCATGCAACGGAGGACTTCCATATGGTAAAGTAAATTTCAAAAGTTGATTAAAGTCTGAAAGAATCTATTAACCAAAAAAAAATCAAGTCTCTGAATCACATAGTCAGCTGGCAAGAACATCCCCGGCAAACTGGGTTGGTGCATGCTAGGCAAGCAAAAGCAAGGTACATATTTAGGCCCATATTTATGAAAAATGGTACAACTGTGTAATTCTTTTTACCGCCATTCCCTAAAGCCTTATTTATGAAATGACGCATGTAGGCACTACGGAATGGCTAGCATCACAAAAAAAGATGCTAGCCGGTGGGGGATGGCGTTAGGGAAAATGGCGCTAGTGGGTCAGAAATTTCGTTAGCTGCAACATTTCTGCAGCTAATCAGCCTAGCGTCATTTTTGGACGCACAAGCAGCCAAAAAATGACTCCTGTCTATGCATAGACAGGAGTCATTACCACTACCCCAGTTCCCACCACAGAGGACCAGTGTCCCCTGGGCAAGCCATACATACCCAGTGCCAGGCAGGGGTCTCCATGTAAGGGGCCCCCAATGGCACACCACACACACACATACATTTACCTGCAACTTACCTGGGATGGGCTTCCTCCTTCAGTAGTGTCTCTGTGGTGTGGGTGGTGGTGTTGCTGGGGGTTGGGGAGGGCATCTTTGTGCCCATTTCAATGTGTTTCCCTGTGGAAATGGGCCTACCAGCATTTTAATGTCTGGTCTGACCAGGCATTAAATATTGGCGCCAAGAGGGCTTAGCGCCATTATTTTGATCCGCCTCCCACCCACGCGTTGTTTCTATGCTGGGATTTAAATATGACGCTGGGGGGGCTAGCCTCATTTTTAGGACGGGAACGCCTACCTTGCTTCTCATTGACGCAAGGTGGGTTGGCGCCTCCTAAAAATGGCACTAACTCCAATATTAAATATGGAGTTAGGCGTGCGCAGCTTTAGCATAAAAAAAATGACGCTACGGCGGCGCAAACATTTCATAAATATGGGCCTTATTAGTGTTATATAAACAAGTCTTCAATAGGGACACACAATGGATACATGCATACAGGTTTCTGAAAACTGAGCTAGCGAGAAAGGACTAAGACGATCTTCAAATTGTAACGATAAAGTAAGGGCCACATTTAATGGAAAATGACGGTGCACGGTGCTGCGCCAAATTTGGCAGCGTCGTGCCCGCCATTTTCACAACGCATGGATGCGCCATATTTAATTGAATACGGTCACCCCTGTGTTTCCTCCTGCGCCAAATTTGAATTATCTTATGTGGTGAGATTAGCGCATATCCTGTGGATCTGCTGCGCTAAAATACACACCAGCAGGGAAAAGGTTACTGCATATTTATGGTCCCCATTTAAAATGGGCCTGAGGCACTCATTTTGACAGCCTCAAGTAACACATTAAAGGCTGAGTTAGGCCTTGCTGGTCTTTATGTCATTACGTCCCCCACACTGATGGACAGAAGTCCAGCACATTTTGAGTTCACTGCTGGCCCACTGGTGATCTCTGTAGATTAACAGGAGCCCCCATGGAGGCTTTGGTGAAGGCATTGAAAGTAGGTGTCTGTTCAAACTTTGTTGTGTTTTTAGAAGCAAACTTTCAAAGTGGGGTTTTATTTCTGAAAAACAACAAACTGAGGACCCCACACCCTGGTCGTTGTTTTTCCCAGGGTGTAAGGTTAATTCATTTTTTTCTATTTGTGACAGAGTACCCCTTGTGCCAGACCCTGGGTCCATCGGCATATTCTGAGTCGGGTGTAATGTCAGTTTTTAACGTCAGTGCCCCCCCTGGCTCTGCCATCAGGAATCTTACTCTGATAGCTGATGGGAGTAGGGGCTGCCAGGGTAAGGACTTCAGATCACCCCCTTTCTATTTAGAGCAGATGGTCTGATATAATTTTTTTCCTGTCCGATGATCCAGTATCTTTTCTTTCTGTCTCTGACAGAAACAATCTTAGACCTTCTGCTCTAAATAGGGTGAATGGTCTGAGGCTTTTACTCTGATGGCCCCTACTCCATCAGGATGTTGCATTGAGTTTTCTGGTGGCAGAGCCAGTTGGGCACCGCCATCAGAAAACTCACAGTACACACAACTCAACATTGAGTGAACAGCCCAAGGGTTTGGTTGTCAGGGTACTCGGTTATGTTTGTGACTTAGTACTCTCTCTGATAAACTCTGCATGAGGTCCTAAGTAACATCTAGTGCTCTTTCAAATGGAATTACAGGGTTAGCGTATAGTTGGCTTATCAGAACCTAACTCATGAGGATGGTCTGTTGATCTTGAAACAAGAGAATTTAGTTTAACTATATTGTTGTTCTTTGCATATGTAATGAGTAATGTAGTGTGTGGGATAACATTACACACTACATATGGCCATTACATATCCTTAGAACAACCCCAAGATCTTATGTTGTTGTTGAAAACTAAATATATCTTTTTTTAATAGAGGCTAGGGATAGTCAAAATATCTGGGGTAGGCAGATAAAGGCAGGTAGACCCGTTACATTTCAAATACTTTGTGACTCCAAACTTGGTGTCGTAGTTTATCTGAGGCAATAGACGTGCCAGGTGCAACTATATTTGAAAGGATCTGTACCGTGAAAATGAGGAAAAAATACGAAGACTGTAAATTATACGGTAAGTAGATTAATGGACGCCCCAGTCAAAGCTGTTTCCCTCTTTCATAATGTGTTGAAGTCAAGAAGCAAGTCATTAAAAAGAGTTATCCTTGTTGTCTTTTTAGCTAATAAGTGAACTGTCAGAGAAAGAATGTTCACATGAAAGGAATGTGATTAGGGCTAGCCTCTTAATACAGTTTCCTCTTAGAGTTGCTGTTAATTCTCTGTTCTGGTTCAGACAAGTTTGAACTCAGCTGCAAGAAGATACTTCGAAAGGGCGAGTGATATATTTATTCTATAATAGGCGACTAATGATGTAGCAGTTTAAAAAAAAGCTGAATTAAATACAGATGTTTAGGGCAGTATGGCTGTCCTACCATGGGCACACTTACAGGTCACTGACTAAGCCTAGGATTTACCAAACTGTGAGAACAAACTGCGTTTGGCGTTTAGGCCACCAGCATTCCTTATATTTGTACTGTAAATTGTTAGAAACCCCAAGCAAATAACGAGGCAGAAACTATTGCTCGAGTCCTCAAGCCTGTAAGCAAGGGGTGTATATCATGTCAAGAGCTGAAGCTATTCCAAGGAAAAAAATATCTATTTATTGCTTATGCAGAGGAATGTCTCTGTGTTCTAGGACACTATGTCATGAAAACTGGCATGTAGAGACCATAAAACTGTTTGACAGACCCAATGATCCTAATAAAGTCAGAGACACCAAATAGTGAACATTTCAGAGCAAGGTGTTCCACGAGGATAAATGTCAATCACAGAAATGTGGTTAGTAGGGACTACCATAGAGCAGTCAGTGTTGGACTTGCCTTTCAAACCTGTCCTTTGGGACGTGAGGAGACCAAAAAAAAAGGACAGCAGACACACTGGCCCTTGCAAGCTGGCCAATCTGGCAGTGCAAGACTGCCAAACTACCCAAAATGCCAGTCCAGTACTGGGATCCCAGTGCAATAACCAGCCTCCTGGCTGTTTTTCTCTCTGGAGGAATGTGCTGTCTGTCATCGGTGTCTCATCCATCGGGACACCTCTGAATAAAAAGTCCTCGCTAATTGGTTTTGGGCAGAGGTCTACTGATCATTTGAGTTGCCACGTTCAGTAGTGCACTTTCTGATTAAATGTCTTTCCATGTACCCAAGGTCCACTGCACTTGAGGTACTACCAGACTCCACAGACCTTCTACCAGTGGAACATTCTTGCCAAGTGACAATACCGAGGGCCTTTACTCTTCTCAGATGATGTTCATTGGAGTATTTCTTAATGAAATACCTCCTATTTGTACCATTTGATCTTAGCTCTCATAGCCCACATTTTAGAGAAGCAGGGGTACCCCTGCAGTCAAATGCAGTGAGTGACTGCACCTTCTACAGGGGAACATTTGTGGGTTGATGGATTCACCTTACTTTCATCTGGAGGGGTACCCTTTGGGGGGAGGTGCACTGACCGGACGCTATATAGTTGTGGAGCACAGTCAGTGCACCGCCTGATGGCCTTTTTTTTTGTCTCTGTGCCCATGTCCATAATACTCCATAGGCTCAGAGGCAAATTGTCTCCCTCATTACACATGGGGCCATGCCCCTGTGCAAATGAGGAAACGTCCTTTTGAGACAGCTCCATGCTTATATGCACCAGCACTATCTGTATTACAAAAGGGGCACACAAGTATCTTCTACAGCAGTTCCCATGGGGTGCAAAAACGTGTGTAAACATCCGTTGTGCCCCCAGGGCACTTTATGTAGTATGGACGCTAGGCTGTCAAAAATGATGCCTCTCCTATTAGTGGGTTGCCTTGCCATTGTGGCACTCCTGTGGGTCCTCTCCTCTCCTGGGGTGTCATTCTACAGAGTACTTCCTAAAGAATGCCCCCTCTCTGTGGTAGGAGGTCACAACTCTTTTGGCGACCTCGGAATTCATGTGGCAACTTTTAGTAGATCGTCCTTCTTCTGTAGTATTGTAGAGGGGCTCTGCTCTCCTGGGGTATCATTCCAGCCGTCCTTGATACATCGTTGGTCAGGTCTTGGTGGAAACATCACTTCTGTGGCATTTCAGTTGGATTTTGCTGTGCAAGAGAGGTTCTTAATTCAAACAGCATCTTCTGGCGGATTTCCTCCTGTGTCAGGTAGCCTTTGTTCTCGTGGGGAAATGGAGTCCAAAGTAGCTTTCTTGGAAGAATGATCTGTCTTGGTGTCGCTGCTGGGATTCTGTATCTCCTGGGCGCTATCAGAGTACACTGAGCATTTGATTTACTGATTGAATGACTGATTTATTGATTGATTGAGAATTTGTAAAGAATGACTGTTACCCAGAAACCAGGTGACCTGGTCGTAAGCACCTGTATTAAAATGAACTTAAGAGGAATAAAAAAAAGGTGAGCTCTAAGAAGGTTCTGAAAGAGAAACTGGGAAGATGTTGCACGCAGGAAAAGAGGCAAGGCATGCCAGACCTTAGTTGCCAAGTCCCACCACCACTTCTAGTACAGTACATTTTACAAAATTGCAAACAATGAATGGAGGATGAATGCAATTCACATGAAGGAGTACAGTTGTGAAGAGTGCCTTGATGGAAGAAGGGGCGGTTGATGCAGTGCCCAATGGCAGCGGCTTAGTGATTTAAAAAGAGTGAGCTCATGAGAAAGGAGACATTTATTAATCCCTAGCACCAAACAAGGTGCTGAATTCTGAATAACTTGAAGATGCTATTGAAGAGGTTGCAGCAGGTCCACTTAAAAGCAAATAGCTTTTATTTAAGAAACCAAAGATCAGAGTTGTCTTTACAACACAGAAAGAGCAGGGGTTTGGAATTCCTGTAGCTACACACAGAAAACATTGTTTTGGCCAACGAGCAGAATTTCTTATGTTTATTTGGTCTACTGGAGAAACAGCCCGCAACCACACAGCACAACCCGTTGGCTTGTAGTTGACACTACCACAGTATGTATCTATGCGGGAAGCACACTCACACTTATTCATTCACCCACTCACGCACATCCATTCACAACACTCATCAGCATTCAAACATACACGCACACACCAAACATTAATTAAAAAAACACACACTTACATTCAGCTCTGAGGTCCAAGGAGGGTTGGGACTGCTGCCGTCTTTCTCTGGCGGACCTTAGGTCAGCTAATGAGGGAAGGCAGCAGTCCCAACTTCGTCACAGAGTGGGATGGGGTCAGTGAGACTTCTGACCCCACTCCACTCTGTGACGAGGTGTCACTGATTGAACCTTAAACCTGAAGCGCCCAGGTCGGAGGCAATGGGTGACGCTTCCCCTCATCTCCGAGAGAGAGGGCCTCGAGGCACCTTTGCTGAGCTGAGGAGGTCACGCCCATAGGAGCTGTGACTTCTTCAGCCCAGCAACGTTCTGCTCAGGCAGCCCGGAGCCTGCGCAAATCGCGCATGTCTCACTCCTGGCTGCCTCAGCTGAACATGAAGAGTGTCTCTCTGGCTGACCTTTGCTCAGCCTGACAGCCACTTTTCATGAGGGGCAAAAGATGGGGGGGGCGTTGCCCCTCTGCCATAAAGGACGAGCCGCGGCTGGTGAACTGTGAACTCAGCCTGGAGTACTGAAAGTGGCTCCAGTATTAAGACTTGTACACAATTGCAAAATTCAACAGTTTGAAGCTACTTGTAATGCTGCCAAAATTCTCCATGAACATATGCGAATAGGTGCAGACTCATTACAGCAAGATTAGTGATTGATTTCAGATTAAAATGTACACAAAAATCTGTAGCTTGCAAAAATATGGTTTGCTAAGGTAATTTTCAACTTTACGTACTAGCTTTCTGAGGTATCATTAAGTAAAACACGTTAGACGCTCGCCAATATTTCACAAAATAAAACAAGAACAATAATGGAGAATTCAGTGTAAAGTTATTATGTCTTCATAAAATTAAAGTAGGGGCACAAAGTATACTTTCAGGTCTATGTTCATGCACTGGTGCAAATTTCCCACTTTTAGGAATTTCTAAGGGAAGTGGGCCTGGAATTCGTACTGCTTGCAAACGTTCGTTAATTCCATTTCTCATGAGCAAATATGCACGTATTTGTTACACCTCCTTTTTTCCCCACTCTCGAAAATGTTTTACTCATGCCATTGTTGGAAGTAAATTTCTAACCTTTACCTATAAGCATGTAAATGTGTGGTTGTGCACAGATTCACAGAGCAATGTAATCCTGGCACTACCACTTAACACCTACTTCTAGCCCTTGTATGTGGGTTTGCTGAAAGGTGGCAAAAGCAATGCCCTTTCTGAATCCATACCCTGATATACTATGAGGCTTAACATAATCAGAAAGCTGATTATCCGAGTTATAATTAGAACACTGCCATAATTTGGAACCTCAATACATGATATCAGAGGGGACAAGTAGATTATTTTACTAGACCGGTAGATTTCGGAAGCATCCCGTCTCTAGGACAAGTAGATATTTTATAAAATTTCACAACCCTGAAGTGGCAAGGAGTAACATGAGATTGTTTATGTGGGGCATTTGTAAGTAAGAAGCAGGTAGTTGGAAACTTGGAGATGTGTTCTAAAGAAAGTTGGGAGTCAAAAACGGTTTGCAAATTATTGGCTGATGACACAGGAGGGGGAGACAGACCAAGCCCGCTATGTTGCCAGTCAGGTCCTCAAGCGGAGGTATTGCCAAGATCAGCAGCTTGGTCTTATTAAGGGTAAAATAGAAAACATTTCCACTTATCCACTTGAAAGTACCTCATATGGTTCTAATTGTGTGCAAAAGCAAAATTTGTCACCATCTAATCACAGAATTAATTACGTGTCATCAACGTAGGGTAAAAAAGTAGGCCGAAAGAGTGCATCAAAAAGTAAAAGAGGCGACTTAAAGATTGAAAAGAGCGGGCCTGAGGGCAGAAACCTGAGGCACTCCATAGGTGATGGACTTAAAGTTCAACTGATGAAGATGAGACAATTTATTTTGAGATTTTTTGTTAAAAAATGTTGTGAGCCAGCTTAGAGCACTACCCCTCCAACCCAGTCTCCTGAAGTCTGTCGATGAGAATGAGTTGAAAACAGATGCCTGTGGGAAGGTTAAGCAGTAAGTAAAACTGCATTCCCTTGTCCAGCATAATAAAGAAACAATGGCTCCCTAGGTATCACTTGTATAAAACATTATGGGTGAGTTTTAAGAAGTAGGCTCCCCCACCCTCGGGGTGATTCCCACTATGTATGTTATCTAATTTCAATCCACAAAAAGCATTGGCAAAGCCAAAATACCTGGTTTTACCAAGCTGGTGTACTGTAGCCATTTTTAATGTAGCTTTCTGCAAGTTTGCTTATAGTATTAGGCCTCTGTGCACTTTGCCCTAGATGCATTTTATTTAGCCTCGCACTGTTATTTTACAATAACCAGTTTCACGGTCTTGTTTTATTTTCTTCTATCACACTGTTTAGCTTACTTCAGCACTGAATTCTACAATTCTTTTTTTTTTTTTTAACAAGCATATGCAAGAAAAACAAAGCAAACCGATCTGCTACCTATGCATGGCCACCATATGCTTGCAATAGACAGTTGACATTAAAAAAAAATATTCAGTGGTGCAACTGTTTTACTGGTGATACTGTTTTAAATAAGAAGCCTTTGAGTTGTGCTATGCATTTCACAATTTTTATATTATTGTTTGTGAAGGAGACAAGAATAAATAAATCACTCAAAATATAGGCAGCCACAATGTTACTTATACAGTGTATGACAGCAACTTTTTAAAAGGAGTTTGAAAATCACCAGGAGTGTAGGCACTGACAGTGCAGGCAAAATAAGTAGCAGGGATGTACAGATACATAAATAAGTCGATTTTGAATCAGCTTGGTCACTGAAGAGAAGGGAATTATTTTTAGGCAGATTTGAACAATGTACACAGAACTAGTATAGGCACTGGAAGTGAAGGAAACCAATTGGTAAAGTGGGTGGATCCACTGCCTCATGCTCAATGCTTAATTTGTGCTTGCTGTTTCCAGTGCGGAGCACCAGCACTTATTTTTGAGGGCCGTCATTTATTTTACTGAAACAAAAAAGCATCACAATGGGAGAAAGCAGAAAGCTGCAAGAGTGAGCTGAATGGGCAGGGAGTGGCTGTAAATGGATTGAAGAGGTCTGAGGTGGCTTCAGGATTACGCTGGCTCAGTATTTCGTATTCACACATTTAATTGCAGCAGCCGCGTATTTAAGAGGAGGGCTTTGGGCACCGGCTCGTTTTTATTTACAAATTGAGCACTGCTCATGCTGCATTTTGTGGCGGGCGGAAGCAAAATGTGAATGACAGTTTGAAGGCCACAGTTTACAAACGCCTCTATGTATTTATACGGTGTATGATTTTTTGGGGAAAAAACGTAGTTGGCGAGACAGCCAAACAGTCTGAAAACCATACCTAAAAATACAAGATCAAATCTGCACGTTCACAACACAATTAAATAAAGGTAATGACATGTGCTCTGAATATTTAGAATAGAGTGTAAACGGACAGTGCTCTGTGAAAAAGTGACTAAACAATGAAACGGAAATTCAAAGTGACTGCAATCCCAACAAGACAATATAAACAATCCTTTAATGATGATCTTGGTTAGGAAATAGTCGACGTGTGGACCATAAAGGAATGGTCATAAGGGCACCTATCTGAAGAAGAAAATTAGGGTGGTGCTTGATCATCTCCTACCCAAACACTTTGTCAAGAGCCCAGAGCTCTTATAGTATAGCAGCAAATAGTGTAGCTGCTGAAAACAGAGCCACCCATTTTGGTGAAGTGTATGCAAAATATCTGTACAATCAAGAAACATCAAATCGGTAAAGCTGGTGGAGTGAATGAACGAATCAAACATCCACAGACGATGGAAGATGGCATGGATCTGACTATGTGATTCCTGAGAGCCACTGGAAATTCACAATTTCACGCCTATTTCAGTGCGAATACGAAGATGGCCCTCTTGTCTAGTCTACAATCAGCTACATAATATTTTAGATTTTAATACTTTTGAGCTTAAATATTTCAAGTTTTTCAGATGGTTGAATACTCGGTGCAACTCCCCGCCTGACACTTTCAAAACATTGTCACCTTTGAGCTGGTTTCATGCATTTGAAGCAGTAGCTAATGTGCTGCATTTAGCGTAACAGTCTCCCCTAAATAAATAAGTAAGGGTTTTTGTCTGCAGCAGGAAAGTCAGATTTTAATATGATAATGTAATTCAAACAGTATGGAAAGAATGAGTCTTTCTTAGTCCTGAAAAAGGTGTGCTTCACCAAGCACGAGTTCAGATTTACTTCCGTTCTCAAAGAAGAACTTAATTAGAGAATCCCGTATATGTATGCCTTTTTAGTTTTTAACGTCTGAAACCATAAAGTGCCTCCTGTAAATATATATGTATCTTGTGTTATGCAGTGCTGTTTACTTATGGAACCCGAGAGGTAAACACCGAGTACAGCAGAATTTTTTTAAATAAATTAGGCACTCTGAAAAAAATGAGGCATATTACAATAATTGTGTATACATCGTGCATGCACTACTCCCCAACACTTAGCAAGAATCGACCCCTCTCGCTCCCACCACTGCCAGAAATGTGATTCCGCTCATGCGGACTTTGCCCCTCTCACATGGAACTGGCCTGTAATCCAAACGTATTGGGCACAGGTCCCTGCTGCTTTGTCAGAGATGGCAGACCTTACCTTCGAACCTGATCCCATGATGGCCCTGTTGGGGTATGTCAAGCCTTTCCTGCTACGTATCGGGGTTTCGACGCCATTCATTAGTGTTGGCCAACTGCTGGATCGCAATATACTTGGGTAGAAGCAGAGTCCCCCCTCTCCCAAGACTGACTGGTTAAATGACTTGGGGGCATATTTATACTCCGTTTGAGCCGAATTTGTGTCGTTTTTTTCGACGCAAATTCGACGCAAAACTAACTCCATATTTATACTTTGGCGTTAGACGCGTCTAGCGCCAAAGTTCATGGAGTTAGCGTCATTTTTTTGCGGGAACACCTTCCTTGCGTTAATGATATGCAAGGTAGGCGTTCCTGTCTTAAAAAATGACTCCGATGCATATGCGTCGTATTTATACTCCCGGGCAAAAATGACGCCCGGGAGTGGGCGGGTCTAAAAAACCCGCATTAGCGCCGGATTTTAGCGCCTGGGTCAGGGCAGGCGTTAAGGGACCTGTGGGCTCAGAATGAGCCCAGAGGTGCCCTCCCCTGCCCCCAGGGACACCCCCTGCCACCCTTGCCCACCCCAGGAGGACACCCAAGGATGGAGGGACCCACCCCAGGGACATTAAGGTAAGTCCAGGTAAGTATTTTTTATTTTGTTTTGTGGCATAGGGGGGCCTGATTTGTGCCCCCCTACATGCCACTATGCCCAATGACCATGCCCAGGGGACAGAAGTCCCCTGGGCATGGCCATTGGGCAAGGGGGCATGACTCCTGTCTTTGCTAAGACAGGAGTCATTTCAATGGGGGATGGGCGTCGTAAAAAAATGGCGCAAATCGGGTTGTGGCGATTTTTTTGCCTCAGCCTGACTTGCACCATTTGTGGACGCCCATACGCCATTTTCCCCCTACGCCGGCGCTGCCTGGTGTACGTCGTTTTTTTTAACGCACACCAGACAGCGCCGGCGGGTACGCCGGCTAACGTCATTCAATAAATACGGTGCCCGCATGGCGCTTCAGAATGGCGTTAGCCGGCGCTAATTTTTTATGACGCAAAACTGCGTTGGCGCAGTTTTGCGTCAAAAAGTATAAATATGGGCCTTGATCTGCTGTGATCGCACCAGCGAGCTCTACGCCACAGCCCCCAATATCATGGCATACAAATATTTGGCAGCCGTTAAGAGTCTACCTGTTAACTCTGGAGGAGGATGTACCGGCAGCTGGTGTTAATTCCGACCCTCGTCCATAGTTCTGCTTGTCATCATCACATGGACTCAATGGTTCCATCCGCCCCTACATTACTGTTGCCCATCATTATTACTGTACACTGCTTTGTCCTTGTGAGGTACCCCATGTTCCCTATTGTCTACATTTTGAATTTGTGTTGGTGTATCGTTGATGCATATATCAATCACTCCTTGTTATCCAAGGGGTGTAATGTCTATTAGTGGCAACACTGTTAGATGGTTACTTTCTCGAAAATACAAATAAAGTTAAAAAAAAAAAAGAAAGATACATATTTTTATAGCACTAGAACTACCTTTGTATTAGTGTTTTAAAATCCGTCCACTGGAATCATGAGTTGGGGAAGGCCAAAATATACTGCAGGGTTGAGTAAACTGTACAGCAAGAATAGGCAAATTATGCGGTGTAATACGGCACATTTTATAACAGTATTAATTCATTATTTTGTAATTTTAAAACCTGTCTGGGCCTGGGTTGCACCTTATTAGTATGCGTTTAGCACCCAAATGTAGAAATAAACAAACGAAAGGTGATCAGTCAACCTTTGCAATGGACCTTCTGTGCAGCAACACGTGTTGCTGTGGTTTTAGTAACTCCTGAACCATTTGAGCTAGAAACAGTTTTTTTGCTAAAATATGCAGATTATGCAGCAGGTGATGGATTAAGTGCAGATGCGGGAAATATACAATTATGCAAAAAATGCAGCAGCTGCACAATTGTATAATTCCAGTAGCCCTGCTTAAAATGTCAAAGTAGATAGGCAATAAAGCCACAGAATGACCTACATATTTTTTCTTTAAGCGCATAGTATCCACATAATTTGCCTATCATTTCCACGTAATTTAGTTGACCCTGCTGACTAATTTGGTCCTTCTCTGCCACAAAACCAGTCGCCCTGTTTATCAGTGAATATAGGCTGTGAATGTTAGAAGTTATTTCTAATGAGTTTTTCTGGTTGATGGTGGTAGTATATCACTGTTAAATGTGCCTTTGTGCACATTATAGGCACCTATAGGGCCTATCTCTTGTGTGTTATGCTGAATATATGTCAGGCATTCTGTTGAATGTTTTTTGTATAACTTGTTATTGCATAGTGCTCTTGGGAGCCACATACAAGCTGGTGTTACGGTTTGTTTGGGATGTGTTGGGTGTATGAAAGATCTTCTGTCCAGTATGTGCGGTTGCATGTCTGTGTGTGGTGTGCCTTAGTGGAAATTGAAGTTGGGAGCCACATACTAGGATTGGACGTATGTGATATGGTCTGTTTGTTGTGCTTTGTTGTTCTTTGGAGGATCCTCTGCGAGGAATACAAAAGGTACAAAATAGTATTTTAAGTCAGGTAAAATACTGACTGGAAACTGCTAACCGCTGGAACCAAGATGACAGCATGACTACATGAGCGAGCGCCTCATGAATTAAATAATTCATTACCTTTTGCTTTGTTGCTATAACATACCACAACTTTTTGGTGGTGGTGTACTGCAAATTATTTCTTTACATTTGCAAAACATTCTGGTGATTAATTTAAATGCCACAATGTAATAATATTTCGGATCTATGTTACAAGTACCCAGAATGTAAGAAATAAAGGCAGCAGCGTATCAGCGACTTATGATATACTCTAGCCAGTTGTGTTGCTACGATGTGAACTCTGCCAGTGCGGGCCTGTTGTTGCGTACACAGGTCTGTCAGGGCCAGTCACCCAGACCTTCAGCATACCCTGCTGTACCAGTGCTGGCACCCCTAGAGAAATCTGTCAGTGCACCTTTGCCAGAGGACACCCACTTTACTGTCAGTGCTTGGACCCACAGGTGGTTCTTTCACAGCGTTTCTTTGTTGGCTAGCAGAGCTTCTGCTCAGGGGAGTAACACAAAATGATCGCGACCTCCTACCGAGTATGATTAGGGGGCCCTGAGTGTCCCACATCTCTAAGACGTTCATTGGCATTGGGCTGAAGGACCCGAATGCTCGGGGGACCAGCACTACAGGGGCCTGCGTCACCCCTTGCCCCTGCAGTTGCAACACCGGGAATAATACACCACCTGACGATGTTTCTTTGCTTCTTAAATCCCTACTTCAACCCTCTCCCATCTCATGCCCTGAGTGTGAATTTGAACATGGACTCCCCGTACCCTCACTGCCACCAGGACGCACAGAACAGCCCTTTGAATTTTGCAGAGGTCCTCTCAGACCCTACCTGCCTGTCACCCTGAGCCTCTCGCACATCATTTATCCTAAGTAGATGTCTACAGCACTGTTTGCTTTTTTCAGCTGCTCGGGTCAGTGTCAAAAGGATCTGAACATGTTCAGTGAATTCTAGAAGGTAATTATCCCCTTTCCACTGTCTGACCTGGTCCTGTCACCTCCAAGCGACCTCGAGAGAAACGTTGCCACAGGCAGAAAAGACTGGATCTGTTATGACTGGCTTTTTTATTACGAAATCTTTGCTTGGTTGTCGTGTTATGAAATGTACTAAACGTTACTGTGCTTTGCCATTATACTAGTATGTGTTGTTGATTTATGCCATGGAGTACGATGGATTTAGTTATGTTTTGTGGTGCCACGATGCTCATATTTAACATGTGAGAGGCTTACAACACTCTCAATAAAAACAACTACCTCATATTCGGTATGTTTTACGTGCTTTTTACATTTTGTACTGTACTCGTATAACATTTTAACCTTGTGGAAGACCTTCTTATGATGAGCATTTTACAGTTATCACATACCCTGAGCCTCAGAGCGTCAGGACTTACTAACCAAACTCGAATAATAAATTGAATTCCTCTTCCAGCATATCATCTTCATTATTACTTGAAAGAAGATTTTTTACATTTATAAACTCTTTACTACCTTTCCATTCATCTTACAAAAGCCCCCAGTCGCTCTTACATTTGGATGTTTGTCAGACAAAACAATAAGTGATTGTTTGAGTGAGAAATAGGATAGATTTTTCAGCCATTCTCCCACCTTGAGCGAAACTGAATTCTCCTCACATACCCAACACCAACTTTCGTACTATGGAAGTACTATTGTAGATCAAAGAACAGGCCAATATTTAAATACTTGGTATCAAGTCTAAGTTCATGATTGTAACCATAAAATTCATCCTTGACACTTCAGATCACAAATCGAAAAGCACTATATAATCCAATAGCCCGCAATAAAGAGCTGTTGTGTAGACTAGAAATCTGAAGATATGATAACCATGGACCATGAGCAGAAAGGTTGACAAATCTGTTTGCTGTGCCATTAAAGGTTTATCTCTTGGTCAGGGGACTGGCACTGGAATACATAGCTGTTTTAAACATGGGGTTAGCGTTTCAGGTTCTTGCAAAGACAGAAAGAATCTTTGACTTTTGGAGGGTGTCCTCATGGCGTAGAGAAAAAGACTCTGGCTCCGCTAGGGGTTCAGAGGAGTGGCCCAGGGACATTAAAAGCTGGATGACGAAGGGGATTGACCTAAGGGCGTACATCTTGTCAACTCTCTAAATACGTAAATCAGGGATATGCACAAGAGTTCAAAGCCTCCCATGTCCATGACTGGATGGCTCAGTGGATTGATACAGGAGCACACAGCCTGACACCTCAGGGGCTTGTTGCACTCAGAGGACTACCATGGGACACAAATCCTGTCATCTACAGAGCTAGAAGACCTAGAAGATCCAATAAGTTTGAAGGGACAGCAACATGAACATAGAGTCTATCAGCTAGGGCTGGGTAGCTGGGGAAATGCTCTGGGGATAAAGAGCCTGTTAATTCCAGGCCTAAATAGCATAAGAGATTGGCGTAGATATACTGATCCCTTCACTTTTGTGGCTAGGTAGGTCAAAAAATTCATACACAAATGAAGATTATGGCCCTCATTATGACAATGGTGGTAAAAGCGGACCGTTAAAGACCATCGCCGCGGCTACCATCCATTCGCCGAATTATGACCACAGCCGGATTTCCACCACAAGAAGGGCGGAAATCCGGCTGTGGCCATACTGGCAGACCGTGGTAAGGTGGCGCTGCTACCACCAGCTGCACCACGCCAGTAAACCGCCGCCAGCCGTATGCCGTATGACAAATAATACACCTGGCGGTGTTCTGCTGGCGGTAGCAGTGCCCCGTCTCGTCTCCTGCCACCCCCTGGATACAGGTAAATCGGATTTCCGACAGGGGAGGGGAATGGGTGTGTTGTGTATGGAGGTGTGTGCATGTTTGTGTAAGTGTGTGCGTGAATGCGAGAGTGTGTTTGGTGTTTGTGTGCGTTTATGAATGTGTGTGAATGCGTTTATGAATGTGTGTTAGTGCGTTTATGAATGTGTTTGAACGTGTGTATGAATGGAAATGTGAATGTGTGTCTGCGTGTGTGTTTGGATGTGTGTGCAGATGTGTGCGTGAATGAATGCATGCGTGTATGTATGTGTGTATGTCTGTGTGAATGAGTGTGTGTCTGCATGTGTGTCTATGGTGGAGGTTGGAAGGGAGGGGGAGCGTGGATGAAGGGGGGTGAGTGTGACTGAGGAGTGATGGGGGAGGGGTCCTCCTGTCAGTGACAGGGAAGGAATTTCCTGTCACTGATAGGGCCTACCACCGTGGTTTTTGTGGTATTACGAACGCCACGGAAACCATGGAGGTACGCAGGGTCATGATCCCGCTGGGCGCACAATAGCAGCCGCCGGGGTACTACCGCCATGGCGGTCGGAGTGGTACATTGGCGGGGTGGCTGCACCCAACCTGCCAATGTCATAATGTGGCGGTAAGTACTGCCAGCCTGTTGGCGGTACTACCGCCACATTATCTCCGTCCGCCGGGGTCATAATGACCCCTTATGTACTTTCTAGGACTGGATAGCTCCCTGAATTGCCAAAGTGATGCCAAGCCCTTTGTATCACCTAAGATTGTTTGTGAATTTATGCCAGAGTTGTCTACTAATCATCAATAGGGGAGGGGGAAGAACACATACACTGCAAAAAATAGAATTCTTTTCAAAGTTGTTGTATGTTAAATAGAAGTCACCATTCTAGAATTGATTTTTAATTTTATCATTTTACTGAAGGGACCTCACAGAGTTATAAAATGAAGATTAAAACACGTATTACATTTTGTGAAGAATGTGAAAATGTAATCCTAATATAAAACACTTCTTTTAAAAATGCCATTTTCAAACTCAGGTCGGTATAATGGACCTTGTGAAACAGAGTTAAAAGACAATTAACAAACATAATAAAAAGAACATGTAAACATGAGTTGATGCTCGTCATTTCAAACCCATGAATTATTAGACCATCCAATCGTAAACAGATAAAGATGTTAAAATTATACGCAGTACTTTGAAAGAAGACATTAAGGGCCTGATTTATACTTTTTAAGCGCTGCATTTGCGTAATTTTTTGACGCAAAAGTGGCGCAGACTTGTAAGTTTGCGCCACTTTTGCGTCAAAAAATGACACAAATGCAGTGCTAAAAAAGTATAAATCAGGCCCTAAATGCTCAGAAGAAAGCAGATGTCTATGCTCACATTATGCCCTGAACATCTCTGTAGCAGCAATGATGGAGTACCCTGCCTTCCAAACTGAACTACTGCCTGCCCGATTTTGAGTTGGGGAGGGGGAGACAAGTTTTACGCTGACGCAGTAAAAAGTTATACCATCCGTGTAAAACTACTTTTGATGCCAAGAGTGAGTTAGGGCCAACAGAGGTAGGTCCTCTGTCCATCCACCCTACTTAAAGTGGACAGTCGGATGGATTTAAAAAAAAACTTATCAAGTCAAGTCAAAGAAGTCTTTATTCGATATTTCATCATAAAAGACATGCTACACGTCATAATACTTATAAAATTGTCAGTGCTAATGATTATAACAATAAATACAATATTTCATAAAAGCTACTAAGAACGTATTAAATCTATCTAATGCATCATTTGTTAAATATTTTAACATAATAATAAAAAGGAGTACATTACTTTAAAAAGGCTCAGTTCTAAAATTCAGGATAATTTACTTATCTAAAACATGTAGCTGTTTTAGTGATTCAAAACGAATTATCCATGCCCACCCCAGGAATTTGGCCACCCCTATTGCTATAGTAGGTGAAGGATCAGTTTTAAGGATCCTACAAGCAGTCTCGGCCGATTGTGTGCCCAGACTTTTGCATAGGGGTACCAACCACATCTTCCTTGGGGCAGCATATAATGGACAAACAAAAAACAAATAGCTCACATTTTCCCGCATTTCAGTACACAATGGGCATTTATCCGGGCCACCAGTACCCCAGGTGGAGGTTAAACACCTTAATGGTAATGAGCCCACTCTAACTTGGTGATATAATTTACGGTCCATGGGTTTTGTTATAACATCCCAGTACTTTTCAATTGCAGAGGCATCTTTCACGTGTAAAAATGTTGTTGTAAGGGAACTACCTATAAGGGATGAGTGTCTTGTGCCTACCACCCATTCCCAATATAGTTGTTTCAGCACTTTTTTTGAAGGAAAGGTAGCTGAGTCAGGGTTGTGCCAAAGGGCACCTAGACCCATGGCACAAAGAGTGGTTCTAACACCCTTAAACCAGCCAATCTTATCAGATCCTAGGATGTCCCTTACCTCGAGGCATGCTTTCGCATATAATAACAGCTCTGGGGTAGACCACAACCTCCGCCAGAAGGCCAAGGACCGAAATCTGGCTTGGTCTTCCACCGGTTGGAGCCCAAGGTCATAAAGGAGCGGAATACGTGGGGATGACCTCGGAAGACCAACCGCCCCTCTTGTAAATCTGTTTTGGGCCAGCATCAATCGGTCCAGATTGCTATAACCCCAAAGCTCTGCCCCATACAAGACTGAGGGAAGAATTTTTGACCCATAGATTTCCATAAGTGGGGACATCGGGCGGGTAAATGATCTTTTATATTCCTTAAGAAGGGCTCCGCCTAGTTGAGCATGTTTAAGTGCTTGGATATCAATCTGGGGTTTCCAACTAAAATTGTCACTAAAATGCACACCCAGATATGTAAATTCATTAGTTTGCTCAAGAATAGCACCACACATTTTGACCCTTGCCACAGTTTGTGTTCGACCTCTTAGTACCATAAATTTTGTTTTAGAAACATTTACTTCTAGCTCATGCTCGTCACAAAATAACTCAAATCTGAGTAGGGCCTGTTGGAGCCCTTGCCTAGTCTTTGATAATAACAAGGTATCATCCGCGAACATGAGCAATGGTACTTTCATTCCCGCTATCTGGGGAGCATCCGTGGGATGTGTTGCAAAATATTTGGTAACCCCGTTAATAAACAGGGAAAACAAAGTGGGAGCCAGGACACATCCTTGTCTAACACCTTTCAAAACATGGAACCTGTCCGTAACCTCGCCAGGCTTACCCCAGCGGACTTGGGCATAGGTGTGTGCATGAAGATTCACTAGGAGTCGCACTAGAGCCCTGGGCATTTCCTGTTCCAGTATGCAATCCCATAATTTAGGCCTAGGAACCAAGTCGAATGCAGATCTTAGATCCACAAAAGCTGCATATAACTTGCCCTTACCCAAAAAAACTGTTTTCCAATATAAGAGGGCAAAACGAAAGGCTTGATCAAGGGTGCTTACATGAGGTCTAAAGCCCGCCTGCAACGGAGTCAAAATATCTGAGTCTGTTATCCATTCCTGTATCCTCCCTAAGACGAGGCGCGCTATAATTTTTTGGATCGCATCAATAAGGCTGATAGGCCGGTAGTTTGAGGGTACTGAGTGATCGCCTTTCTTGTATATAGGAAGGATTTCTGCCCCATACCATGAATCAGGAATTTTAGCGCCTGCAGCAACTGCATTCGCCAGGTGGAGTATATAAGGTACCCATAGGTCCTGGTCTTCCAAAAAAATGTCAGCTGGAATACCATCTGGGCCAGGGGCCCTCCCTTTGGGAATATTTTGCAGGCAATTGATAACTTCAGTAGCTGAGAATATTAACAGCTCGGCGGGCTCAAGACGGTAGGGTATAGTCACTTCTACTGTATAACACTTAAACTGATCCTCAAAATTTTTTACCCACTGATGATTAGAGACAGATGCTGGGCTATAGTGGGCGTCCTGCGAGATACCCCATCTCATGAGATACCAAAACTGTTGCATGTTGCGTTTACCACAGGCTTCTGACAGCATAAGCCAGCGTCCCTCGTCCCACTTTTGTTTTGCTTTGCGTTTTGCCTCATTATAGAGTTTTCTACAAGATCTAATCTGGCTATGATTTTTGTTTTTAATAGCCTCAAAGAGAACTCTTTTTGTCAAACTACACTCTTTATCAAACCAAGTAGGGGATGAGTATTTCTTGGGCCTAGGTTGTTTAGGGATATGTTTGATGAACAACTTTTTAAGTTCCTGAAACATGTCAGAGTGGGTACGTATAAGTTCGCTGTTAATCTCGTCCTGTGAGCCACAATTGTTTAAAAGCTCCACAGAGCTAGACACTAAGGTTCTTATCGCCCTACGGGCCCCAGCGTCAACGGCTATTTTGGGCCAACGTACCCTGCGCATGTCATTGCTCACAATGACCTCTCGTGCTGTTATATTAGGACCACTACCCTCTGACCTCTGAAAGCTGGAATCCCTTAAGGTCAAAACCAGCGGGTCATGATCGCTCTCTGGGCGTTCCGTAACTAGCATATCAACAACTGCAAACCACTGCCTCACATCGACCAAAATATAGTCGATACGACTACTGTGTCTGCCGTTGTTGAACGTATGCCTGCCCTTCCTATCTGACTTGACCCTTCCATTAACAGCTCTTAGACCCATATCCAGGCATAGCCCCTTGATATAGGTGGCTGAGCTCGACCACTTAGCAATCGAGGGTATCTCAAGTTGGGGAATACCCCAGGATAGATCCTCCTCCTCGGTGAGCGGGCCGTCCTCAATACCCAAGGGCTCAAAACAAGTATTAAAATCCCCCATCACAATCTTGTGGCCATCGGTCGTTGATCCTGATAAAATGTCATCCAACAGGAGGAGGGTCGGAGAAACCCTTCCTCCCTGGAGGCCCCTGACATAAATATTAACCAACAGGATGTTTGTACCTTGGTTGGACTTTATCTTTAAGGCAATTATGTCTGGACTATCAATTGACACTTCTTCAACTCTAACACCCGCACTTTGGCGGACCCAAATTGTAAGACCTCCAACAGGACGCCCTTTCTGGCCTCTAATTGCTGGCTTGCTAAAGTTCAGATACCCCATCCGAAATATCGGTGTGATAGCCCATGTTTCCTGGAATGCAATTATATCGCCCTGATCAATGAAGTCCCTCCAATCAGGAATACACTGGCTGGACTCCAGACCGGCTATGTTCCAGGATATATACCTTGATAACATGTCAACAGGCTCAGCTAAAGCAGTGGGTGAGTCCATACTAAAATTGGGTAATGCAGACAATGTACCAACAGGGGAAATGTCAGGATTATTACTTGGATCTGTGGCAATAGCCTTCCAGCTTATATCTTCTATGTGGGGGGATTTCAATAAAGTTAAATTAACTATTTCTTCTCTACCAATCAGTCAATCATTCTCATCTAGACAGGATAACGGCCCATATCTCCCGGCAGTAATCAAGGGTTCAATGCTTTCTGGTGCGAACCAGCCCCTGGGAGGGTTAATGACATTTTAATTAATCTGGGAAGGCACCTTCACCTCGGGATACACCGTAGGATAAAAATCTGGGAGTTCCCAAGTGACTATTGGTCCATCTGCAAGTTGCGGGCACCAGCCTCGCAAAAATGGGACCACATTTGTACTCCTGAAATTAACTATTACCAGATCACCTGGAATATCTTTAATCATGTGGCCAAGCCAACCCACCCTTCTCACATTTAAAATTTTACCATCAATGGTAGGGGGGAGGGGTCTATTCTTAGTAAGCCAGAATGCTACTTTATTTTTTAAGTCATTGTAACCTTCTTTTTTACCTGAACTAAGTTCTGGCACTCCTGACAATATACATACAAATGGAGCGGCCTCAGGTGGGAGATCAATCCTAACATTATAATTATTGATGTGCTCTCTTACTTCCTTGTGGACTCGAGTTGGTTGTGGCCTACCCTCTAGGGACCCTCGAATCACTTCGGGTACCCTAGGTATAGTGGGCTCCGCCTCCAAACTTGTTTCGTTACATGGGGCTTTATGTCTTAAACTGCTGCCCGTGAGTATTGCCTGCTCAACACAATTTCCAGATGGTAAACCAAGAGGTACCGTTAGTACAGCTACTGGTGTCGATGTGGCTTGTACCCTCAAACTGTGAACCTCTTGGGTAAGTACTTCAATTTTCAACAATAGTGTGCTAAACATTTCAGCCATTTTTGCCGCTAACTTATCCTCTACTGTTGCCAGTATATTTTCTATATACTGCCTGTTGTGACAGCAACCCGCTGGCTTATCAGATCCCCCGTCTAACCCCTTTGGTTTAATAGTATGGGTTTTTGCTTCGAGGGACTTTCGAGAATTGCTGACCTTCCCCGCTCCTCTTTTGCCCAACGACTTTCTACAAGCCCTAACTGCTCTTGCTGGTTGGGGGGGAGTATCTGCCATAACCACGGGGCTAAATGGGCTCTCGCCGGTTGTACCCATTGAGTCTAAGGGATTAGAATATATCTGTGCCTCAGTTAGTATCATATCCTGATCAGTGATGGCGCCCAGATCCTCAAAGGTAGACACTGTATGTGGGGAGGAACTAGGGTGTGTCTGAACAGGGGAACCTCCTTTCCCTAGGGAGACTCTACGATCACTATTAATCTTTTTAACCACTTTAACCAGGTAGTTATCAAGCATAGTAGCCCCTAGTTTTTTGGCGGAGTTATTACAGTTAGCCATCATAGGTTGGTTGGCTGCAGTAAGTACCACCAGCTATAATTCAGCAATACAAAACACAAAACCGCGTAGTCAAGATGTACTACAAATAATTTACAGTTTAGGCAGTTTAGGCCCAGTCCCGTCTCTTGCCCCTGCCCGGTGCAGTGTACCTTGTTGCAGTTTAAGGGCCCGGGGGGCGTGGCAGCACTTTCGCGCCACTTAGCGCACAGGAAACCCAGAGAATTCTGAGTATTGTAGATCTCCCTGCGTGTTTTAGCAGGCAGCCTACTACGGCGGCGGCGATCCGAACCGGCAACCCGGTGTCCTGCAAGAGTGTGCTGCTGGTTGTCTCCAGTGCCGGGGTCTGCCTCTTGTGCCCGGGGTCAGTCTCTGATGCGGGTCCTGTCACGGTGCTCGGGGTCAGTCACTAGTACCCAAGTTGTGATGCCTGGAGGTCAGTCACTTGTGGTGCCTGTGGCCAGGATCAGGCTCTAGCACCCAAGGCCAGTCTGTGGTAAGGGATCAGACACCGGGACCTCTCTCTGATGCCACAGTCAGTTTCCGGTGCTCGGATCGCTGGCTCCTCAGGCTCCTCAGGCCCCTCCTCGGGTCCCTTTTGGTGAAGGAGTGTGTAATGAGGTCTACTATGACACCCTTGGAAATCTCTGTGGAGGGCGCAGGTCACCGGCTACCCCTGCACACAACAGGACTGCAACGGGACTGCGGGTCAGCGGTCTCTCCGGGGGCGCAGTCAATCACCTCCAAGGGTCTCAGCCCTGCCCCTCCCCGCCCGGGAGTCGACGGGGCGTCAGAGGGCCTAACGAGGGTCCCCCGTCGTCCTCAGCCTGTCTCTGTCACTGGGTCCTGAGGGGCCTCTGACTCTCCCTGGGTTTGCCCCTCGGTCTTGCCCCTCGGCCGCTCTCAGTCACCGGGCCCCAGGGTCATCCCTCGGCGCTCTCGGGTGCAACGCAGGGGGATCTCGCAGGGGGGCGCATACCGGTGACGAGCCGCTCGATCCAGCTCCAAGCTCCTCCAAGCTCCTCGCCTTTCCCACGGGCCCTGCGCCCCCCCCAAATGCAGCAGTAGCGGTGGTGGAGGCAGCTGCACTCCGACGTGAGCCAGGGGGATCTCGCGCTGGGGGGCGCGCGCCGGCTCCAAGTTTTTCCCCCCACAGGCCCTCACGCCCCCCCCAAATGCAGCAGTAGCGGTGGTGGAGGCGGCGGCAACTTATCGTAAATACCACTGATGGTAGTAAAAAACAAAAACAAAAGAAAGAAGAATAACCACAAAACTAATGGCGAAATCTCCCATGATGTGGAAGTCATTAGTTTTTTATTTTCCAAAAATAACTTCGACTTTAAGGATCTTGTTCTTGTAAAGTAAAAAACTTAGGAAAGCTTGCCGAGCTCCTGCCAATATTTAGAGATGTCTGCAGGACTGGCGGACAACTCTAAATTTGACAGGCAAAGTAAGAGCAAGGTGGCTGACGTAAAGTCCTTTGTCTCCGTGTCTGCCTTTCCTCTGTACGGCAAACTCTAAATTAAGCCCTCTGTTTAGAATGGCACAGTGGGCAAAACATGTTGGGTTGGAATGCTAAGACAATGATTGCCAGTAGTTTGACTACTTGCAAGCATTTGTCCCATCACCTTTTGGGTGTCTGATTGCCAGTAGAATGACTGGAAATCTGACATTAGCACAGCTTTCCAAGCCTACTGCTGCCAAACTTTGTGATTCCAAAAAGTAGTAATTTTGCATCCATTCAAGGAGCACTTCCCATTCAAGGAGCACTTCTGTGGGTGCAGATTTACAATTTTTTGGTATACTGGTCACAATGTATATTTAAGTTCCTGATTTAAAAAATGAACAAGTAAAACTTCTGAGTGAAATCAGGACAATGATAAAAAAAAACCACATAGCAGACCCTGCTCAGGACACCCAGACCCAGACCCCAAGCCAAGAATGCATTTATTTGGGGGGTTTCACACCCCATACCCCTCCATAAACTCTTGAAGCTACTTTGGGCAATTCGGAACACATTTACATTAACCAGCCTAAAACAAACAACTTGAATACACTTGAACCAAGTTATGAACTGCGGACTGATTATTTGTGTTTAGTCAAACGCCAAGACTTTTTTGTGACTTAATTTCGTGATGGTTTAACCCCTCTATTTCAGATTGTGCTAGTTGCATGTAGGCAAACAACATATGTTTACATGCGTCGTCAGCATGGAGACAAACTATTTTCAATCGTTTGAATTTATGTTATATAATTTAATACATTGTAATCAATTTCATTGTATTTTTGTGGGGGTTGATTTATATGTGCCGGCAATGCTCGTTAAAGGTTTCACCTAAAAAAATATCTCTAGGAATGTGTTATTGTTGGGCAAAGTACATTTATGTAAAGCGGAACACCTGGCAGTGCATCCTCCCTGTCTGGTACTGTTCACCTCAATGGCATCATGTGGGCATGTTAAAAGGCAAGTCATGGCCATGGAAAGGTTGGACAACCGAGTATGTTTAGAATTGGACTGAGCCCTGGCTTTCTACTTCATTCAATCTGCACTTACCTGTGGGCTTGTTATTCTTCCCCGATTCGGTCCAGCGAACCAACTGACCAGTGCACCTTCGTAATCTGGTGACTTCTGCCAGGCAGTGCTTAATTTGTGCTTGTTGTTTCCGGTGCAGAGCACCTGCACTTATTTGTGAGGGCCGGGGCTTATTATTATGCCTCAAGCATTTGCTGCGAGCAAAAGACACATATGGGAAAGACGGAAGAAGGAAAAACTAAAAAGCGTCAAAGGGAGAAAGTAGAAAGTTGCAGGATGAGCTGAAGAGGCAGGGGTGCCATAAATGTATTGAAGAGGCTCCAGATGGCTTCAGGATTACGCTGCCTCAGTATTCAGTGCTGGTAACTTTAATTACAGCAGCCTCGTGTTTAAGAGAATGGCTTTGAGCACCGGCACCTCTTTATTCATAAATTAAGCACTGCTGCCAGGATGCCATTTTGCGGTTTTGTCATTGGCTGAGGTGGGCCGTCTCAGTGGTACTTCTCTTTTTTTAATTTGTCTTCCAATGTGTCCTTGCCCAGTCCTACCTTTCAAGAGTGTTTGTTAAAGATGATGCAGACAGCTTGCTGTTTTGTTATCAGCTGTTGTAGGGGCATTTAATTTTGGAGTCTCCTTGAATTTGTAGAGCTACGTTGCTACATTTTACCCTCTGTGCAGCCCTGAATGCCACTGTTTGTCTATCAATGAAACGAGGCAGTACTCCAGGCCTAGTTTCACTATAATAATAGGAGCAGCAATCACTCCATTCTTACGTGATGGTGCCTGGCACAGAAAAATCTCGAGTCCTGACGTAGCTGCCATCTAAAATGTCTCTTATTAACAACTGTAAGTTGTGAAACATGCCTGTAAACTTAATGAGATAATGTTAACGAACCACTAAGATGTCCATTTTAGGTCCCACCTACACGGCACATTTGTGACGTATTGTTTACAATTCATAACATTAGTTGTTTTCGTTGTCACTCCCATTTTGAATCTTTCGAGTGGTTAGGTCCTGGTGACTTTCCTTACTTTATTGTGTTAGCTCCTCCCTGGAGTATGTACCAAGTATATGTGTTCTTCCTTGACTTTGTTCTTCCTCGTCTTTTTGAAAAGAACTTGTTTTTATTTTATAAGTGTTTCAGTATTAATCCTGCACGTGCAATGTGCTTCCTTACTTTTAACACAGGTATACATCTTCTTACTTATGTTGCTTTGCCCCTATCTGCCATCTCAATGCTTTATTTACTTACACCCACAAACGTACTCCTCTATGCCACTCTACACAATGATACTTCACTCTGTCTCGCTCCATTCTATGCCACTCTACTCTACTCCACTCTACTCTGCACCCTCCCACTCTACACCCCTCCACTCTATTTCACTCCTCTCTCAGCCACTCCTCTGCATGCCACTCTCCTCCACACATTGCTATTCTATGCTATTCCACTCTATGCCGCTCTGCTCTACACACCCCATTCCACTCTAATCTACACCATTCCATGCTGCATCACTGTACTTCACACCACGCCATGTAACTCTATGCAACTCCACCCCACTTCACTCTAGGCCGCTCTACTTTATGCCACTCCAAGCAACTCTTAGCCACTCCACTTCAGTCAATGCTACTCTACTCTGCTTCACTCCATAAAATACCATTCTACATTACTCTACACCACTCCACTCTATGTCATTCTACTCCATGGCACTGTCATCGCCGCTGCTCTACTCTGCACTCCTCTAGACTGCGCCCCATTATCCTACATCACCCCATTCTACGCCACTCTACTACACTTCCTTCCACTCTAAACCACTATACTCCACTGAACGCCACTCTACTCTAAATTGCTCTGCGTTACTCCACTCTACCCTTCACCACTTCATGCCACTCTGCTCTACACAGTTCCACTCAATGGCAGTCTGTGCCACTCCACTCCACTCTACTCTATGCCATACTACTCTACTCCACGGCACTCTACTCCACTCCACTTCACCCTGTGCCAGGTCACTCTACTCTACACCACGCCGCTCTGCCACTCTATGCCTCTCCACTATATGCCACTCAACTCTACGTCCCTCCACGCCACCCTACTCTAACAGCATTCTACACTGCTCCACTCCGCGCCACTCCGCTCTATGCCACACTGTGTTTATCCATTCCACTTTACACTGATTCACTCTACTCTACACCACTCTATGCCACTCCACAATTTGCCACATTTTCCACAGCAAGGGATATCATTGATTTCTGCAACAGCTACAGCCCTAATCGGAACTTACTTTTAATGGGTATGTGTAAAAGAGGGTAGCTTCTTGTTGGATATTAAAAGTGTTTGGTTGAATATGTCCCTTGATATTAAACACACAAAAGATAATGAGAGGCATGGTTGCAATAGGTTTAGGTTCGCTGGAAATCGCTCAAGTAGCATTCCAACCCACTGTTCTTCTGCCCACCAACCCACCTCAAATTAGACCCAGCCACATGCAAATCAGTGTTGGCCCAACCTGAACTGGCAAACCAGGTCCTCTCTGAACAGGAACACAAGCAACCTAAGACTGTTCTCGGGCTGATTGGGCCTTTTCATATGGGTGTAGCTCGTTTCCAGTGGCACAGTGAGCAAGGGACCCACACCTGCGCATCCCCCCGGTCACGTAGGGTGTTACATCAAACACACAAAAAGTGATGAGAGGACTCCTTTCAATAAGTCTAACTGCTGGCAATCGCTTGGGGTAGTATTCCAACCTAGATCTTCATCAGGACGAAAAGAATTGTAAGGCTGAGACAGAGAGAGTTGCTAGTAGAAGAGCTGTGGTTCCAGAACAATGAGTTCTATGAGAAGGCATGTGCAATATTAGAGGTGCTTGCATTACCGAACGATGAGTTCCATCAGGGGGGACAATGGGAGAGATCTGGGGTGTGTCTGTTAAGAACCGAGGTCCAGCAGGAAGCAGAGCGCATTGCCAAATGAGTAGCGTAGTTTCTCACAAAGCAGGAGGCTGCTAGTAATTAGCAAGGACGAATGTGCATGGTCAGTGCAGGGGTTCGGTCAGCCACGACGATGCAGAAAGTGCCACCTGACACCATACTATATAGTACTCAGCTAGCAGTGCACTTCCCTTCCTGCTGGAACTTACATGATAACAGGCCCACCCTAGCTACCTCCCACTGACACCCTGGTGGAACTCATCATTCGGTAATCCAAGCACCTCTACTAGTGCACTTGCCTTCTTATTGACTCTGCGTGTCTCGGGCTTACAATTCTTTGAGTCCTGATGATCCCACTATCCATAATTGGATCGAAACTCTATCAACCTTAAAATATACACACCCTATATGTGTATGTGGAATTTTCTTGATGGGTCATGCTAGTCTTGCTTTATTGACACACACATCACTTTAAGCGTGGGAGCACGCTTAATGCACCCACACTCACTGTGCTTCTATACGTTTTCTTAAAAAAAGAATTTGTTTGTTCATTTATTTTTTTTCTATTTAATTGCCATTGGGTACTTTGCACTGTGCAGATTATTACTAGAGAGCTTTGTTTGCTATAATATTACCTGAGCTTCAGTCTCTACTTCTGAACCATAGTCCATCGTTTCAGAACATATGGTGATGATCCAATCCTTGGTTGTAGGTCTCAGATTTGTGTATGTGGTTTGGGTGGAATGCTGCCTGAAATATATATTTATCTGGTTTGTGGTATTTTTGCATGTGGCTGTTTCTATGACCACACCATCATATGAGACGTTCAGCAGTTTCCAACCCCCTTTTAACTTCACCACGATACTTTCCTAGAGTGACACAGGCTTCCTTGACACAAGCAAAACCTGTTGAAAGGGAGAATTAAATGAAAAAAATGCTTTTGTTATACACCTCTTTCTCGTATACTAAAAGTATTTTTACTATCCAGCACTTTCTTACAGTCTAGTCTATTTTTACTGCCTTTCGCGTTCCTACTGTTCGCTTTTTCTTCCTGCCCCAGGGTCTTACAACTGAGGAACTTCTTGCTGCTCACTATGTTCTAACTGTAATGGGCTTCTCATTCCTCGTGGGCTTCTTACATGCCCATGCCTCCTTACCTTTATCTGTGATGTGAAGCATAAACCAGATGACGTTCTAGGTGCGTTGAGGTGAATAAGGATAGATAACGAACCATAACGTGAGAATATCACTTTAAATAGAGTAAATGGCATTTAACATTAGTGTAGGGCGAAATTATTTACTATGTGAGATTTCAACCGGATCTGAAGACCGTGAATGAAAGTGCAGCTCACCATTAGAAAGCAGAGAGTTCCATAATTCGGTGCCTGTTGTGGAAAGTTGTCTTTCTCCATAACGTCATAACGTCTCCTTTTCCGTTTGGCTGTGCTTATATTATAGTCCTTACTGAAACAGTATATTTCTTTCTGGATCTCTGAGATACATAGGTTGGAGAGGTATTTGAGTGAGATGAGTTGCTTTCCAAGTGACATAGAGGGTTTTCTATTTGATTTGTTCATTTATAATTTGCTCGTGTTGTTTCAGGCGAAAGATGATTCTTGTAACTCTGTCATATGATGTTTATTCAGGATCTTTGCTGAAGTGCTGAAGGAGATGGATTTGCAATAGAGCAATCTGAACAACACTAGGCCTTAAATAAGGAGAATTATTTGAAGTAATCTAAGCAAGGGAAGAATTTGGATAAATTGTAGAGTGGAAACTGGGCACTTATGGTAATTTCTTGAGTGGAGAATAACATATAACCCACACGTTTATTAGCTGATTTGACTGGAGCACCAGGGCTTCCAGTTCAGCTGGCCAATTGAACTAATTTCTGTAGATTTTACCACAAACGTTAGTATTTATGTTTTCAGTATTTAGCAAGAGGTAGTTTTTATTCATCCAGTTTTAGTGACCCCCTAAGCAGTGGCATATTGCTAATGAAGTAGCGCTTTCTTGGTGAAAATCAACAAAGATCTGCATATCATCTGTACACCTTTGGAAACTCATCTGTTAAAAGGCGAAAATACATGTTGAACAGTGTCAGAGAGAATGCAAACCTTGAAGAATTCCACGTATGGCTTTGCTGTTTTTGTAAGTGAACTGATCTAGCTTGATTTATTGTTTTCTGTTTGTTAAGATAAATCTCACCCAGCATGTGCTTTCCCTCGATTTGTAAGACCGTGTCCAATCTGGCTAGTAGGTTTCTAATAGCCTGCTGTGCCAAAGGCAGCAGAGTGGTACAGCAGTAATAGTGCTGCACAATGCTCTTTGTCACAGATGGTAAATGATCTGTGATGTTAAAGATTGATGCTTCAATGTTGACTTCCTAAATATTAGGGGTGTATTAAGTGGCACAGCTCCTAAAATGCTGTGACTCCCTGCCTGGTACATGGTTGAGTATTTTAACATCCCATGGCCTTCTTTTATGTTAAAAAAGTTATATGGGTCAATACATTTTAAGGCCTTTGACTGTTCTAGAGTCTTCTTACATGCTGGGTCATCCTGTTCTCTAGACCTATTTCACACTTAGAAGATCTTACAAGTTATCCCCTCTAGTATGCCAGACCATTTTTCCTCCCTGTTCCTGGCCCACTGCAAATGCAAAACCATCTAATGTACCTGTTTTTCTCACATGTAAGGACTGCACTCCATGCATGTGCCTTGCTACCAGCCAGAGTTGAACATATCTAGGCTTTCTTAGGTGCCATTGCAACCATGGATACCCAGGCTTTCTCCTGTGCAGTGCCCCCCCCCCCCCCCCAGTGCCAGGGCCATCACACCAGGACCATGTCACATTCCTATGTGAATATACGTGGCATGGCTTTTACTCTTGTCCTTAACTTCTTCTGTGCCTTGTCTGAGATAGAATTGTTCTCGAAGCAAGCTTGTCTTGTGTATGAATAGATAAAGGATGCAGTACGTCTCATCTAAGGGCCTGGTGGGCACAGAATGTAGGGCCTGTCCTTGCTAGAGATGATGAGCTAAAGAGAATATCATTTGAATACAAAGCCTATAGTCGTCAGGACTAGCTGTAGGGCTTGGAGAATTGATGCAAAGGTACAGACAAAGGTCAGGTGTAAACTTGAATAACTCAGAGGATTTGTGTCTATTAACAAGCCTGTTACGTCTGTGACTGAATGCGGTCTGTCCTTGGTACTGGAATGAAGAACCTATCACTGCTAAAGCTGGATAGATTCGGTGTTTGTATTGGTCCACAGAGTCTATCTCAAGTAGCATGATGAGCTCAGAAAAGTAGTATAGGAATACATAGCCTGCCACCCTTAGAAATGGGTGGCTTGTGGAGTTGGTTTAGGTACAGAAGTGTTTCAGATTGATGGCCCTGGAGATAATTTTTGAGGTTTTAGGGAATACAAGTATCACTGCCCCTTCTTAAAACAGTAAAACAGTCTCCTTCTTTAAAGGGCTCAAATAACAACATCTCAGGGTAGTGGTACCGTAATTTCAATACAACTCTAGTTGAAACAGGTGTCAATAAGGAAAAAACCAGCAACCACGGATACTGGGAAACAAATTTAGGGAAAAAAGACAACAAATACAAAAACTCTCAGAAACAAGCAAGCAAGCATAGAACGCTGCCTATACGACAGCAAACAATGACTAAGTCTGCCAGCAGGTTGAACTGCCTCCTGAGGACCATGGTCGTTTATCTGCCTTAAGTGACCAGGCACTTCTTTGATGCATATCACCATGACTCTGAAAAGATCCATGACTGCATGCGCCGGAGTCCAAAGGGGAAATTTAATTCCAACACCTAGGTACACATCACCATGGAACATTCAGTACTTTGCTGAATTGACACAGCCTTTCCTCAATTTCTGAAGACCAGACATTGCACAAGTGTCGTATGCTTATAATGCTTGTGTTTCTGTGCTCTTATTATGCGTTGTGTCACCTGCACTTATAATAGGCCCAGGTTGGCTGCACAAGTGAATAAAGATCTCACACATTTAAAAAAATTAATAGAACACTCCCTGGACATAATGGGGGTTATTCTAACTTTGGAGGAGTGTTAATCCATCCCAAAAGTGACGGTAAAGTGACGGATATACCACCAGCCGTATTACGAGTTCCATAGGATATAATGGACTCGTAATACGGCTGGTGGTAAATCCGTCACTTTTCCGTCACTTTTGGGACGGATTAACACCTCCTCCAAAGTTAGAATAACCCCCAATGTGTTTTGGACACCATTTGTATCCAAGGGCTTGATTTAGAGTTTGGTGGATGGGGTTACTCCTTCACAAACGTGATGGATATCCCGTCCTCCATATTACGATGCCATTATATCCTTTGGACATTGTAGTACGGCGGACGGATATCTATCATGTTTGTGACAGAGTAATCCATCCTCCAAACTCTAAATCAGGCCCTAAGTTTATTTTCTGCACAGACCTTCAAGAGTAAGCCTTGACAGTCCTTTCCTGAAGGGAGGTTGTTGGTATTGCATGAGTTCACAGTAGTATCAAGTTCCTGTGGTGCAGCAAGAAAAACCTGTAGCAGTGATTGCACAGTTGCCTGTGGTTCCACGTACCCATGCAAAATGGCCTAAAGTAGTTGAGAGTTGGTTGAAGATCTATTTCTGTTCCTAAAAGTCTGTCATCTCAGTAACCAGCGTGGTCAGTGGATTTTCACATCAATACCGACTGTTCATGGCTAGATAAATCACTGAATTATCCCAGGGATGTACAGTCAGTCACCTCTAGAGTTAAATAGATGCAGGATTTTAAAGTTTTTCACCTCTGGTGGTGAGTGGCTCAGGGGATTGGCACAGAGGTACAGAATCTGTCACCTTATTTCCTGGGTGGGCTCAAGGACTTGACACAGGTACGGAGCTCACTAATTCTTGTATAAAGTGTGCTTTGGGTCTTGGCACATATACAGTTTCTGTCGCCTCCTGGGGTGGATGGGCTAGAGTGACTAGTTCATGAATAGTTGGTCTGTCACTTACATGACTTAATGTATTCTAGTTTTGGCACAACAATGATAAACTTGTCACCTACTTGCTTGCATGACTTATGGGATCGGCACATTGTTTTAGAGCCTGTCATCTGTAGTGCTGGATGGGTTTGGGGGACTGGCAAAAAAGTGGCTGGCGCATGGTATGACAGCCTGCTTCGTCTGGATGAACTCGTGCGATTCATACAAGGAGCCAAGGCCCTCCTACACCAGTAGCAGTGGATGGATTTATGCGATTGACATTAAGAGTCACAGCTCATCACCTGTAGGAGGGGATGGTCTTGTGAGTCTGATGTAAGGGGTCACAGCCTGTCACTGGTCGGAGTAGATGTTCTTGTGAGATTGGCATAAGGAGTCTCAGCCCGTAGGAGTGGAGAGACTTGTGAAATTGATGTAAGGAGTCACAGCCAGTCACCTGTAGGAGTGGATGGTCTTGTGAGATATCCCCTATAGGAGTGGATGGACTTGTGAGATTGATCCACAGAGTTAAAGCCTCCCCCATTAGGGGTGGTTGGACTTGTGAGACTGATGCAAGGAGTCAGAGAACGTTACATGTAGGATTGGATGGGTTCGAGCGATTGGCACATCAATACAGTTTTGATCTCTCACAAGACAAGATGCCAAAGCTGCAGAGGCTGTCATCTCTAGCTCTGTAAGGCACAGCGATATTGATGCTGCCACCCCTGCCACCTGACTGGGCACGGGTCCTGGCACAGGTCTGCGTACTTACCAGGGAGCCCCTCCACGATATGGCTCGTGAATGTGAGAATGCCGGAGGATCAGAGCACGACAACTCCCGTGTCTCATCTAATTATTTTCTTCTTAGCTGGGGAAGGTAAATAACAGCCTTTCTTTCATCGCCAGCAGAGAAATTATCCGCAATTATAGGATTTGATAATCTCTTCGGGATGCTCTCAAGAAAACAAACCAGGTTATAAAAGGAGTCCCGATTACAGGTCAGGAAACTGCGGTGCTCATCACTAAGTGCATGTTCAAAGACACCGGGTGCTGCCCAGAACGAGCTGCACCAGGCCTTGTCTCCCACACGGTCTACTGCCGAGGCCTTTAGCACCAAGGTTGGGCCTGGCGGGGACGTCAGGGGATGCGTTCTCCCTTCGCATCCCACCTCCCCCACTCAAAAGATTCATTTTACCTGGAGTTCGGAGCGGCATTGAATGGAGACGCAGCTTGGGCCCTGAGGCTTCTGATCTGCGGGTTTTGGCTGCCTGGCTTCGACTGCACCTGCGAACGTGGTACACCTGGTTTCTCCTTCACGACAGTGTCTCACTAAAGAAGAAACAACCCCACTCGGTTTGGCTTTTATGTGCGCGTTTTCCTTGCTAGTGTTTAAACAACTGTGTACAGTTTTATTTACTAATGTGGTCGCCACACTAGCGAGAGTTAGTGAGACACTTAGGTGAATATCCCAGCTTGCCAATAACAAATAGTTGTTGCTGAAACCATATATTGGTATGTGACAATGACGTCTCCCGAAGTGGATTTTGGGGGCGCACATTGGGCCACAGATAAAACTTGTGGGGTCACCTACAAAGGGTATGCGTGCGTGTGTGTGTGTTTATATATTTATATATAAACGAATGTTAAACCTTATAATTAGGAAAACTTATTTTCTATATACAAACCCAGTTTAAATTACACAAAACTTAAATAAATCCAAAAGGTATAGTGATAGCTCTCTTTTACAATTTATAAGCCACCTTCCAATTACTATAAGTAGTGTGCCTTGTTACACACTCTTCAGCTCGCTAACCAGACAACACTAACTTAACTTCCATTCTACCATGCAACGTATTTTGAGAAATATTGTAATTTGAGAAGTTATAACTGTTGTTATGAATGCTTTGATTGCACATGCTGTAACGGCTGTAGTATGCAAGGGTATAAACTGCACTGAAAAGGCATGAGTTATTGTTAATGTAGTGTAGTGAGTGAAGTCATATGACTGTGTTCGGAGGTGCACGACATATAGTAATTATGAAGGTGGTGCGTCAATTATAAATTGAAGTTGTAATTGTAACTTGAAAATTTTAAATGTTTGTGTATTTTAATTTGGGTTTCTATAGAAAGAATACATAAGGTATTTCTGTCTGTAAATTATCCTTAAGCTTTGTTTTATTCATTGTATGTTAATGGTTTTTATATTTTTTCTAACATATTTTTTGAAGGTTTTCACATAAACCGGCCAGCTGGCTGACAGGATATGGTGTATCTAATGAAAAAAAAACAATTCAAACCACAACATAAATCAGGTACAGCCACTCTTCCCCTATCCCGCCCCCGTTCCCTCCAAGATTCCATCCCTAACATAATACAGCGTATCTCTGCTTACCTTGTTCCATTTAGGCAACATCATGGCCCCTCAACGTCATTGTCCAAGTCGGTGAGAGCATCGTAGGGAGGCGCCAACACTAGACCCCAATTGTCTGCCCACTGCTACCATATTTTGTATTGTTTATGAGGGCAACCCCGTGCCTGGTATATAGGAATTTCCAGCCTCATGTAATAGTCCAAACCCCTCTTCCACGCCCTGGGAAAAGGGGAAATGTCTGATTTCCACACCTGTGCTATTTACCTTTTGGCAGTCGTGAACTCCAAGAAGAAGAGTGCCCTTTTATATCTGTTGCCTCCTAGGCCATCAGTAATGTGGAGTAGTATTAATCTCGGGTCTTGCGGGATAGATAAGGAGAGCACCTCTCCTAGGCCATTGACAATACCCTGCCAGAAAGGGGTTAATGCTGTGCAGATCCATACTGTGTGTAAGAAGGTTCCTTCTACTGCCTGATAATGAACGCACATCGTGGACTCCACCATCCCTATATGCCATAGGCGGTGCCTAATTTAATAAATCCTCTGAAAATATGTACATTGAATAAGACGAGCCAAAATGGCTGCATCCCTTGACGACCGGAGAGACTCAGACCAATCATCGTTATCGAGGTCGTCAACATAAGCAGTCTAGCTCGCTTGAAGTGATGGTTTTTATTTTTTAATAAAAAATGTGTTTCAAATCGCAGTATGGAGTGTCATTGATTGTATTGTCATAAAGTTTAGTGTAGTACAGTAAAGTGAAGGAGAATGCTGTAGAGTCTAATGTCATGGAGTGAAGTATTGTAAAGTGGAATAGAGTGGAGTCAGATAGAGTGGAGTGACATAGTGTACAGTGGAGTTAAGAGTTATAAAGTGGAGCGGAGTGTCGTATCCTGGAGTGGAGTATTGTAGAGTGGAGTGGCATGTTGTATAGTGTATTGGCATGTCAAACAGTAGAGCTGAGTGTAGTACAGTGAAGTGTCATTCACTGGAGTGTCATGCAATGGAGTGTGGTGGAGTGCAGTGTCATCGAGTAGAGGGTCGTAGAGTGGCATAGAGTGTATCAGAATGTTGTAGAGTGTAGTGGCATAGAGTGGAGTTCAGTGGAGTAGAGTGTTGCATAGTTCATTTTTGTTTGAGTGTAGTGTCATGCAGTAGAGTGGCAAAGAGTTTCGTGCACTGTAGTGTTCTACAGTTGAGTATAATTATTTGTGAGAACACAGTGCATGGTAGAGTGGCTAAAGTTATTGTTAGTATTGTCTGGTTAGTGAGCTGAAAAGAGCGTGTAACAAGGTCCGCTACGTATAATAATTTGATGGTGTTGGATACATTGTAAATGAAAGTTATAACTATGACTTTAAATTTTTTAAAGTTTGTGTAGTTTAAACTTGATTTGTCTAGGGAACATTCGTTTTCTTAACTATACATAAGCTTTAAACTTTGTTTTTTTCATTGATTTAAATTTTTTAAAATATTTGTAATAAAAATATGTTTCAAAGGGTCCAGTGTCCCAAGTGGATAGTTGTTATGTGGAATCTCGTACAGAACAGTGGAAGAGAGTGTTGTAAAGTCTATTGTCGTAGACTGGAGTACTGTAGATTGGAATGGAGTGGAGTAGAGTGTAGTAGCGTATCATACACTGTAGTAAAGTGATATATAGTGTAATGGCATGGTGTCCTATTAATGTTCCATTAGATCAAAGAAGCTAAGTTCAATCCGATGCCGAATGTCGACCATGAAAGGTCCATTTCAATCAAGTGAGACAACAAGTTGGTGAGACGATCGATGTGCTTATCAAACATTGGAAGTGTAGTGGATTCAACGATGCAGAAGCCAGGCACCTCCGAGTCATTTACGACATGGTGGAGTTGTATAGAGTAGAGGAGAGTGTCATACAATGGAGTGGTGTCGAGTGGATTATCATAAAGTGGAGTAGCATGCAGTTGAATAGCATATAGTAGAATACTGTTCAGTGGTATAGAAGAGGGGAGTGGAATAGCATACTGCAGAATGGCATAGAATGGAGTAGAGTACAGTGGATTAGAGTAGAGTGCGGTGGCATACATTGAAATGGCGTAGCGTAAAGGCAAGGAAACAGTTATAAATTGTAGTGGCGTCTCATACAGTAGAGTGGAATGCTGTGTTGCACAGTGTTGGAAAATGTTTTAGAGTGGAGTAGAGTGTTGTACAATAGAGTGTACAGTCATAGAGTTGAGTGCAAATTTGGACAGTGGTGTGTACGGGGATAGGGTGGAGTAAAGGCACCCCCGGCCTTCACCCTCAACAACTGGACCCACATCAACACTGAAGAAACCAAATCCATCATGAACTCTATCCACTCCGGCGCCCCTTCGGACCCCTGCCCTCACTTCATCTTTAATAAAGCCGACGACATCATCGCCCCGCACCTCCAGGCCGTCATCAACTCTTCTTTTTCTTCTGCTACCTTCCCCGAATGCTGAAAACACGCCAAAGTCAACGCCCTCCTAAAGAAACCTACGGCTGACCCGAGCGACCTGAAAAAATTCCGCCCCATCTCTCTCCTGCCTTTCCCAGTCAAGGTAATAGAGAAGACCGTCAACAAACAGCTGACCACCTTCCTGGAAAACAACAACCTGCTCGACCCTTCACAAACCGGATTCCGAACCAACCACAGCACCGCCCTCATCTCAGTCACAGACGACATCAGAACCCTGATGGACAACGGTGAAACAGTCGCCCTCATCCTCCTCGACCTCTCGGCTGCCTTCGACACCGTCTGTCACCGCACCCTAATCACCCGCCTCCGCTCCACCGGGATCCAAGGCCAGGCCCTGGACTGGATCGCCTCCTTCCTCTCAAACCGTTCCCAAAGAGTTTACCTCCCACCGTTTCGCTCAGACCCCACCGAGATCATCTGCGGCGTACCTCAAGGCTCATCGCTCAGCCCGACACTCTTCAATGTCTACATGAGCCCCCTCGCCAACATCGTACGCAAGCACGACATCATCATCACCTCCTACGCCGACGACACCCAACTTATACTCTCCCTCACCAAGGACCCCGCCAGCGCCAAGACCCACCTACAAGAGGGGATGAAGGACGTCGCAGATTGGATGAGGCTCAGCCGCCTAAAGCTGAACTCTGACAAAACGGAAGTCCTCATCCTCGGCAACACCCTGTCTGCCTGGGACGACTCCTGGTGGCCCATGGCCCTCGGCACCGCACCGACCCCCACAGACCACGCCCGCAACCTCGGCTTCATCTTGGACCCCCTTCTCACCATGACCAAGCAAGTCAACGCTGTGTCCTCCGCCTGCTTCCTCAGCCTCCGCATGCTCCGCAAGATCTTCCGCTGGATCCCCACCGACACTAGAAAAACCGTGACCCACGCCCTCATCACGAGCCGCCTGGACTACGGCAACACCCTCTACGCTGGGACCACCGCCAAACTCCAAAATCGCCTGCAACGCATTGAAAACGCCTCGGCCCGCCTCATCCTCGACGTACCCCGCAACAGCCACATCTCCGCACACCTGAGACACCTGCATTGGCTCCCAGTCAGCAAAAGAATCACCTTTCGACTTCTCACCCACGCACACAAAGCCCTCCACAACAAGGGACCGGAATACCTCAACCGATGCCTCAGCTTCTACGTCCCCACCCGCCTCCTCCGTTCCTCTGGCCTCGCGCTCGCTGCCGTCCCTCGCATCCGCCGCTCCACGGCGGGTGGGAGGTCTTTCTCCTTCCTGGCAGCCAAGACCTGGAACTCCCTCCCCACCAGCCTCAGGACCACCCAGGACCACTCCGCATTCCGGAGACTCCTAAAAACCTGGCTTTTCGAGCAGCAGTAACCCCCACCCTTTTCCCTAGCGCCTTGAGACCCGCAGGGGTGAGTAGCGCGGTTTATAAATGTTAATGATTTGATTTGATTTGATAAAGTCTAATATAGGGGGATTGAGTGTAGGAGAGGTTTGTTGACTGAAGTTATATAGGGTAGAGGAGAGTACACTGGAGTGGGGTAGAATGGAGTAGCGTACAGGGTAGTGCATACTGTGGAATACTGTGGAGTGGAGTAGCATAGACTGGAGAGCCGTATAGTGGAGTGGTGTGGAGTGTAATAGTGTATAGTGTAGTATCGTACAGTGCAGTGGTCTAAAGTGTAATAGCATACATTGTAGTAGCGTACAGTGGAGTGGCATACAGTGAAGTGGTTTAGACTAGAGTGGTGTATTATCAGGTGGGGTACAGTGGAACCATACAGTAGAGGAGCAATGATTGAAGCTGCGTACAGTGTAGTAGCGTAGAATGGAGTGATGTACAGTGGTGTAGAGCGGAGTACTGTGGAGTGCTGTTGAGTGGAATTGCTTAGAGTGAAATGGAGTACAGAGTGGTGTAGACGGGGTAATGTTCAGTGGAGTGCGGCAGATTGAAACAGCATATAGTGGATTGGAGTGGAGTGGCATTCAATGGACTTGCATAGAATCGTTGGCGTAGAATGGAGGGGTGTACACTGGAAAGGCGTAGAGTGTAGTAGCATATAGTGGAGTGGCATACAATGGAATAGAGTAGAGTGGAGTGTGGTGTACAGTAGAATGGCGTAGACTGGAATTGCATATAGTGGAGTAGCATATAATGCAGTGGCATACAGTGAAGTAGTGTTGACTGGAGTGGTGTACACTGGAATGGGGTAGAGTGTAATAACATAGAATGGAGTGGCGTACAGTGGAGTGGCGTAAAATGGAACAGCACAGAATTGAATGGGGTAAAGTGGACTAGCATTCATTGGAGTGGTGTAGAGTGCAGTAGCCTACAGTGGAGTGGCATTTAATGGACTAGCATACACAGGAGTAGTTTATAGCAGTGTGGCATACAAATGTCTATTTTTCTAGAAAAGTTTTTTCAGCAAAGGTTTAGCATGGTGCCATCCACACCATGCTAAAACGGGACAAAGGGCCCCATTATGAGTGTGGTGGTCTGCATTGTTTTTATAACATAAGGTAATTTTAATTACTACACGTTAATCCAACTACTGTTGTGCACGGCTTTTGGGCATGCGCTGCGGGGATTGACCGCAGGGACTGGCCTGTGCCCAGGTGTGAGAAGGTAGCCTCTTTCTAGCCTTGTTACCCCCACTTTTGGCCTGTTTGTGAGTGTATGTCAGGGTGTTTGTCACTGTTTTCACTGTCTCACTGGGATCCTGATAGCCAGGCCTCAGTGCTCATAGTGAAAACACTATGTTTTCAGTATGGTTGTTATGTGTCACTGGGATCCTGCTGGTCAGGACCCCAGTGCTCATAGGTTTGTGGCCTATATGTATGTGTCACTGGGACCCTGTCACACAGGGCCCCAGTGCTCATAGGTGTGCATGTATATGTTCCCTGTGTGGTGCCTAACTGTCTCACTGAGGCTCTGCTAATCAGAACCTCAGTGGTTATGCTCTCTCATTTCTTTTCAAATTGTCACTAACAGGCTAGTGACCAATTTTACCAATTTACATTGGCTTACTGGAACACCCTTATAATTCCCTAGTATATGGTACTGAGGTACCCAGGGTATTGGGGTTCCAGGAGATCCCTATGGGCTGCAGCATTTCTTTTGCCACCCATAGGGAGCTCTGACAATTCTTACACAGGCCTGCCACTGCAGCCTGAGTGAAATAACGTCCACGTTATTTCACAGCCATTTTACACTGCACTTAAGTAACTTATAAGTCACCTATATGTCTAACCTTTACCTGGTAAAGGTTAGGTGCAAAGTTACTTAGTGTGAGGGCACCCTGGCACTTGCCAAGGTGCCCCCACATTGTTCAGAGCCAATTCCCAGAACTTTGTGAGTGCGGGGACACCATTACACGCGTGCACTACATATAGGTCACTACCTATATGTAGCTTCACCATGGTAACTCCGAATATGGCCATGTAACATGTCTATGATCATGGAATTGCCCCCTCTATGCCATCCTGGCATAGTTGGCACAATCCCATGATCCCAGTGGTCTGTAGCACAGACCCTGGTACTGCCAAACTGCCCTTCCTGGGGTTTCACTGCAGCTGCTGCTGCTGCCAACCCCTCAGACAGGCATCTGCCCTCCTGGGGTCCAGCCAGGCCTGGCCCAGGATGGCAGAACAAAGAACTTCCTCTGAGAGAGGGTGTGACACCCTCTCCCTTTGGAAAATGGTGTGAAGTCAGGGGAGGAGTAGCCTCCCCCAGCCTCTGGAAATGCTTTCTTGGGCACCGATGTGCCCAATTCTGCATAAGCCAGTCTACACCGGTTCAGGGACCCCTTAGCCCCTGCTCTGGCGCGAAACTGGACAAAGGAAAGGGGAGTGACCACTCCCCTGACCTGCACCTCCCCTGGGAGGTGTCCAGAGCTCCTCCAGTGTGCTCCAGACCTCTGCCATCTTGGAAACAGAGGTGCTGCTGGCACACTGGACTGCTCTGAGTGGCCATTGCCACCAGGTGACGTCAGAGACTCCTTGTGATAGGCTCCTTCAGGTGTTGCTAGCCTATCCTCTCTCCTAGGTAGCCAAACCCTCTTTTCTGGCTATTTAGGGTCTCTGTCTCTGGGGAAACTTTAGATAACGAATGCATGAGCTCAGCCGAGTTCCTCTGCATCTCCCTCTTCACCTTCTGATAAGGAATCGACTGCTGACCGCGCTGGAAGCCTGCAAACCTGCAACATAGTAGCAAAGACGACTACTGCAACTCTGTAACGCTGATCCTGCCGCCTTCTCGACTGTTTTCCTGCTTGTGCATGCTGTGGGGGTAGCCTGCCTCCTCTCTGCACCAGAAGCTCCGAAGAAATCTCCCGTGGGTCGACGGAATCTTCCCCCTGCAACCGCAGGCACCAAAAAGCTGCATTACCGGTCCCTTGGGTCTCCTCTCAGCACGACGAGCGAGGTCCCTCGAATCCAGCGACTCTGTCCAAGTGACCCCCACAGTCCAGTGACTCTTCAGCCCAAGTTTGGTGGAGGTAAGTCCTTGCCTCACCTCGCTGGGCTGCATTGCTGGGAACCGCGACTTTGCAGCTACTCCGGCCCCTGTGCACTTCCGGCGGAAATCCTTTGTGCACAGCCAAGCCTGGGTCCACGGCACTCTAACCTGCATTGCACGACTTTCTAAGTTGGTCTCCGGCGACGTGGGACTCCTTTGTGCAACTTCGGCGAGCACCGTTTCACGCATCCTCGTAGTGCCTGTTTCTGGCACTTCTCCGGGTGCTACCTGCTTCAGTGAGGGCTCTTTGTCTTGCTCGACGTCCCCTCTCTCTTCAGGTCCAATTTGCGACCTCCTGGTCCCTCCTGGGCCCCAGCAGCGTCCAAAAACGCCAAACGCACGATTTGCAGCTAGCAAGGCTTGTTGGCGTTCTTTCGGCGGGAAAACACTTCTGCACGACTCTCCAAGGCGAGAGGGATCCGTCCACCAAAGGGGAAGTCTCTAGCCCTTTTCGTTCCTGCAGAAACCTCAGCTTCTTCTGTCCAGTCGAAGCTTCTTTGCACCTGCAGCTGGCATTTCCTGGGCATCTGCCCATCTCCGACGTGCTTGTGACTTTTGGACTTGGTCCCCTTGTTCCACAGGTACCCTAGATTGGAAATCCACAGTTGTTGCATTGCTGGTTTGTGTCTTTCCTGCATTATTCCTCTAACACAACTACTTTGTCCTTAGGGGAACTTTAGTGCACTTTGCACTCACTTTTCAGGGTCTTGGGGAGGGTTATTTTTCTAACTCTCACTATTTTCTAATAGTCCCAGCGACCCTCTACAAGGTCACATAGGTTTGGGGTCCATTCGTGGTTCGCATTCCACTTTTGGAGTATATGGTTTGTGTTGCCCCTATCCCTATGTTTCCCCATTGCATCCTATTGTAACTGTACATTGTTTGCACTGTTTTCTAAGACTATACTGCATATTTTTGCTATTGTGTATATATATCTTGTGTATATTTCCTATCCTCTTCCTGAGGGTACACTCTAAGATACTTTGGCATATTGTCATAAAAATAAAGTACCTTTATTTTTAGTATAACTGTGTATTGTGTTTTCTTATGATATTGTGCATATGACACTAAGTGGTACTGTAGTAGCTTCACACGTCTCCTAGTTCAGCCTAAGCTGCTCTGCTAAGCTACCATTATCTATCAGCCTAAGCTGCTAGACACCCTATACACTAATAAGGGATAACTGGGCCTGGTGCAAGGTGCAAGTACCCCTTGGTACTCACTACAAGCCAGTCCAGCCTCCTACATTGGTTGTGCAGTGGTGGGATAAGTGCTTGAGACTACTTACCACTCTTGTCATTGTACTTTTCATAAGAGAAAAATATACAAAACAAGGTCAGTGTATATACACATAGCCAAAAAGTTTTGCATTTCCTCTTTTCACTCTTTTCTAAGTGCTGAAAAGTACTTCTAACTTTCTAAAGAGTTCTAAAAAGTTTAAAAAGTTTTTTTCTCTGTCTTTCTAAAAGCTCTGACAAACTTTTTATCTTTTACTATCACTTTAACTCTCTCTAAAAATGTCTGGCACAGGCCAAAATGTTGATCTGTCCAAACTTGCATATGACAACCTTAGCTGGAAAAGAGCAAGGAGTCTCTGTATAGAGAGAGGTTTGAGTGTAGGGAAGAATCCTTCCTTGGAACTGTTACTTAATATGCTTAGAGAACAAGATAAGGCCATAGGTGCCTCATCTGTTGAAAAAGTACCTAATAGTTCTCAATCTGATTCAGGGACTCCCCCAGGAAAAGATTCAGGAAAGAAACTTCCTAGCCTGCCCATTACTAGACAGTCTAGCATAGATGGTAATGATGATGAGCCACACCATATAAATAGTGTTGTCTCACATCATAGCAAAAGCATTTATTCTCACCATACTGGTAGTAATGTTTCTGTTAACCAAGCTGTTAGGGTGGCTTCTGTAAGGGACAGGTCTCCTTCTGTTCATTCCCATCATAGCTCTGTTTCTAGGAATGTCCCTCCCACCAACCCTGATGACAGAATGTTAGAGAGGGAACTCAATAAGTTGAGGGTGGAACAAACCAGACTGAAGCTTAAAAAGCAACAGCTGGATTTGGATAGACAGTCTTTTGAATTAGAGAAGGAAAGACAGAAGTTGGGTTTAGATACCCATGGTGGCAGCAGCAGTATTCCCCATAGTCATCCTGCAAAAGAGCATGATTCCAGGAATCTGCACAAGATAGTTCCCCCTTATAAGGAGGGGGATGACATTAACAAGTGGTTTGCTGCACTTGAGAGGGCCTGTGTTGTACAGGATGTCCCTCAAAGGCAGTGGGCTGCTATCCTATGGCTATCATTTAGTGGAAAAGGTAGGGATAGGCTCCTTACTGTGAAAGAAAATGATGCCAATAATTTTACAGTTCTTAAGAATGCACTCCTGGATGGTTATGGCTTAACCACTGAACAGTACAGGATAAAGTTCAGAGAGACCAAAAAGGAGTCTTCACAAGACTGGGTTGATTTCATTGACCATTCAGTGAAGGCCTTGGAGGGGTGGTTACATGGCAGTAAAGTTACTGATTATGAAAGCCTGTATAACACAATCCTGAGAGAGCATATACTTAATAATTGTGTGTCTGATTTGTTGCACCAGTACCTGGTAGACTCTGATCTGACCTCTCCCCAAGAATTGGGAAAGAAGGCAGACAAATGGGTCAGAACAAGGGTGAACAGAAAAGTTCATACGGGGGGTGACAAAGATGGCAATAAGAAGAAAGATGGTGAAAAATCTCAAGATAAGCATGGGGATAAGGGTAAAACCAAAGATCCCACTTCAAATCTTAAACACTCTTCAGAGGGTGGGGATAAAACAAATTCTTCCTCTTCTTCCCAACCTGCACACATTAAAAAGCCTTGGTGCTTTGTGTGTAAAAATAGAGGCCATAGGCCAGGGGATAAGTCCTGTCCAGGTAAACCCCCTGAGCCTACCACCACTAATACATCAAGCTCTAGTGCCCCTAGCAGTAGTGGTACTAGTGGTGGGACTGCTGGCAACAGTCAAGCAAAGGGTGTAGTTGGGTTCACTTATGGGTCCATAGTAGAAACTGGGGTAGTCAGTCCCAAGACAGTTTCTGTCACACCTAGTGGCACTGGCCTTGCCACACTGGCTGCTTGTCCCCTTACAATGGATAAGTACAGGCAGACAGTTTCAATAAATGGTGTTGAGGCCTTGGCCTACAGGGACACAGGTGCCAGTTTCACTTTGGTGACTGAAAACCTAGTGCCTCCTGAACAACACATCATTGGACAACAGTATAAGATTATTGATGTCCATAACTCCACTAAGTTTCTTCCCTTAGCTATAATTCAGTTTAGTTGGGGTGGAGTTACTGGCCCTAAGCAGGTGGTGGTATCACCTAGCTTACCTGTAGACTGTCTCTTAGGTAATGACCTAGAGGCCTCAGGTTGGGCTGATGTAGAGTTTTATGCCCATGCAGCCATGCTGGGCATCCCTGAGGAATTGTTCCCTCTCATTTCAAGTGAAATGAAAAAGCAAAGGAGAGAAGGCCTGAAAACTCAGGATCCCTCTCCATCAACAGGTAAAATGGGTATCACAGTATCCCCTAACCACCCTACCATTCAGGATACTATTCCTGTGGTGGGAGAAACCTCTCCTGGGGTGGCACCTGTTCCAAGGGAATCATCAGCTGGCAAAGCTGGACTCCCTGAGGTGGAAGTACCTCTCTGTGGGATAACTAACATTGGTGAGAAAAACAGCACCATTTTAGTTAACATGGAGCATCCCTCCAACCCTCCCAGAGAAACTTTAGTGCAGAAACCCTGCACTACCTCACAACACTTAGGACAGCATCCCTGCCCTAGTGTGGAGCTCATAGGACAGCATCCCTGCCCTGCTCCAACTCAAGAGAAACAGCATCCCTGTTCTCTCTTCCAGCCAGATGGACAAAGTTTTTGCCCAGCTATGGCTTTTCTGAGACAGCATCCCTGTCTGGCATTTCCATCACTACAAATAGGTTCAGTGGACAATTCCCACTGCTCTAAATTAAAACTTACTGATAGAAACTCTGAAAATACATCTTCACATTGTTGCTTAGCTAAAAAACTTCAAACAGGGTGGTTTACATCCCCACAGGGAAGTAACCATATAGTGGATGATAAAGGGAGTAACCAGTCTATTGCAGAGCTACTCTCTACTTATCACCACTTAGACAATAAAGTCTCAACTGGCCAAGGTTAGCCTTATTGTCCTTCGTTTGGGGGGGGGGTTGTGTGAGAAGGTAGCCTCTTTCTAGCCTTGTTACCCCCACTTTTGGCCTGTTTGTGAGTGTATGTCAGGGTGTTTGTCACTGTTTTCACTGTCTCACTGGGATCCTGATAGCCAGGCCTCAGTGCTCATAGTGAAAACACTATGTTTTCAGTATGGTTGTTATGTGTCACTGTGATCCTGCTGGTCAGGACCCCAGTGCTCATAGGTTTGTGGCCTATATGTATGTGTCACTGGGACCCTGTCACACAGGGCCCCAGTGCTCATAGGTGTGCATGTATATGTTCCCTGTGTGGTGCCTAACTGTCTCACTGAGGCTCTGCTAATCAGAACCTCAGTGGTTATGCTCTCTCATTTCTTTTCAAATTGTCACTAACAGGCTAGTGACCAATGTTACCAATTTACATTGGCTTACTGGAACACCCTTATAATTCCCTAGTATATGGTACTGAGGTACCCAGGGTATTGGGGTTCCAGGAGATCCCTATGGGCTGCAGCATTTCTTTTGCCACCCATAGGGAGCTCTGACAATTCTTACACAGGCCTGCCACTGCAGCCTGAGTGAAATAACGTCCACGTTATTTCACAGCCATTTTACACTGCACTTAAGTAACTTATAAGTCACCTATATGTCTAACCTTTACCTGGTAAAGGTTAGGTGCAAAGTTACTTAGTGTGAGGGCACCCTGGCACTAGCCAAGGTGCCCCCACATTGTTCAGAGCCAATTCCCTGAACTTTGTGAGTGCGGGGACACCATTACACGCGTGCACTACATATAGGTCACTACCTATATGTAGCTTCACCATGGTAACTCCGAATATGGCCATGTAACATGTCTATGATCATGGAATTGCCCCCTCTATGCCATCCTGGCATAGTTGGCACAATCCCATGATCCCAGTGGTCTGTAGCACAGACCCTGGTACTGCCAAACTGCCCTTCCTGGGGTTTCACTGCAGCTGCTGCTGCTGCCAACCCCTCAGACAGGCATCTGCCCTCCTGGGGTCCAGCCAGGCCTGGCCCAGGATGGCAGAACAAAGAACTTCCTCTGAGAGAGGGTGTGACACCCTCTCCCTTTGGAAAATGGTGTGAAGGCAGGGGAGGGGTAGCCTCCCCCAGCCTCTGGAAATGCTTTCTTGGGCACAGATGTGCCCAATTCTGCATAAGCCAGTCTACACCGGTTCAGGGACCCCTTAGCCCCTGCTCTGGCGCGAAACTGGACAAAGGAAAGGGGAGTGACCACTCCCCTGACCTGCACCTCCCCTGGGAGGTGTCCAGAGCTCCTCCAGTGTGCTCCAGACCTCTGCCATCTTGGAAACAGAGGTGCTGCTGGCACACTGGACTGCTCTGAGTGGCCAGTGCCACCAGGTGACGTCAGAGACTCCTTGTGATAGGCTCCTTCAGGTGTTGCTAGCCTATCCTCTCTCCTAGGTAGCCAAACCCTCTTTTCTGGCTATTTAGGGTCTCTGTCTCTGGGGAAACTTTAGATAACGAATGCATGAGCTCAGCCGAGTTCCTCTGCATCTCCCTCTTCACCTTCTGATAAGGAATCGACTGCTGACCGCGCTGGAAGCCTGCAAACCTGCAACATAGTAGCAAAGACGACTACTGCAACTCTGTAACGCTGATCCTGCCGCCTTCTCGACTGTTTTCCTGCTTGTGCATGCTGTGGGGGTAGCCTGCCTCCTCTCTGCACCAGAAGCTCCGAAGAAATCTCCAGTGGGTCGACGGAATCTTCCCCCTGCAACCGCAGGCACCAAAAAGCTGCATTACCGGTCCCTTGGGTCTCCTCTCAGCACGACGAGCGAGGTCCCTCGAATCCAGCGACTCTGTCCAAGTGACCCCCACAGTCCAGTGACTCTTCAGCCCAAGTTTGGTGGAGGTAAGTCCTTGCCTCACCTCGCTGGGCTGCATTGCTGGGAACCGCGACTTTGCAGCTACTCCGGCCCCTGTGCACTTCCGGCGGAAATCCTTTGTGCACAGCCAAGCCTGGGTCCACGGCACTCTAACCTGCATTGCACGACTTTCTAAGTTGGTCTCCGGCGACGTGGGACTCCTTTGTGCAACTTCGGCGAGCACCGTTTCACGCATCCTCGTAGTGCCTGTTTCTGGCACTTCTCCGGGTGCTACCTGCTTCAGTGAGGGCTCTTTGTCTTGCTCGACGTCCCCTCTCTCTTCAGGTCTAATTTGCGACCTCCTGGTCCCTCCTGGGCCCCAGCAGCGTCCAAAAACGCCAAACGCACGATTTGCAGCTAGCAAGGCTTGTTGGCGTTCTTTCGGCGGGAAAACACTTCTGCACGACTCTCCAAGGCGAGAGGGATCCGTCCACCAAAGGGGAAGTCTCTAGCCCTTTTCGTTCCTGCAGAAACCTCAGCTTCTTCTGTCCAGTCGAAGCTTCTTTGCACCCGCAGCTGGCATTTCCTGGGCATCTGCCCATCTCCGACGTGCTTGTGACTTTTGGACTTGGTCCCCTTGTTCCACAGGTACCCTAGTTTGGAAATCCACAGTTGTTGCATTGCTGGTTTGTGTCTTTCCTGCATTATTCCTCTAACACAACTACTTTGTCCTTAGGGGAACTTTAGTGCACTTTGCACTCACTTTTCAGGGTCTTGAAGAGGGTTATTTTTCTAACTCTCACTATTTTCTAATAGTCCCAGCGACCCTCTACAAGGTCACATAGGTTTGGGGTCCATTCGTGGTTCGCATTCCACTTTTGGAGTATATGGTTTGTGTTGCCCCTATCCCTATGTTTCCCCATTGCATCCTATTGTAACTATACATTGTTTGCACTGTTTTCTAAGACTATACTGCATATTTTTGCTATTGTGTATATATATCTTGTGTATATTTCCTATCCTCTTCCTGAGGGTACACTCTAAGATACTTTGGCATATTGTCATAAAATAAAGTACCTTTATTTTTAGTATAACTGTGTATTGTGTTTTCTTATGATATTGTGCATATGACACTAAGTGGTACTGTAGTAGCTTCACACGTCTCCTAGTTCAGCCTAAGCTGCTCTGCTAAGCTACCATTATCTATCAGCCTAAGCTGCTAGACACCCTATACACTAATAAGGGATAACTGGGCCTGGTGCAAGGTGCAAGTACCCCTTGGTACTCACTACAAGCCAGTCCAGCCTCCTACACCAGGCCCTCCAGCTAAGCGCTTATAACCACCCTACCCCACACCACGCATGCCCTTTGGCTGTGTGCAGCGGGGGTTGGCCACAGAGCCTGTCTCTGTCAGTGGATCTGTGAGGAGGTGCGTGAGTGTCTGAGTGGGTCTGAAAGTGGGTGTATGAGTCAATCAGCGGGTCTTGAGTGGTTGCTTGAGTGTCTGAGTGGGTGTGTAAGTGGGCCCATGAGTCTTCGGAGTGCATATATGAGTGAATTAATTAGTGTATGAATGAGTCTGTGAATGTTTTTTCCAAAAATGTTTTTGCTTAATCGTGAATAGTCTCAGATAGGAAAGAATATTCTCAAATATCACTTGTGGTGAAGAAAAATCATTTAAAACCCATAATTTGATTATCAAAAACCACCATATCACACCCCTGGGGTCGGGTACCTTCCCCCTATACATATGTGTCTCTGAGCCTTTTGTTTATCATTTTTCAACCCATAGAAAGGGATATGAAAAGAAAGACTCACAGACTTTTTAAAATCAAACTCTTACTGAAATGTATATTAGAAAAAAAATATTGGTGATCGCTTTATATATATATATATTGATATGCTTACCCCTTTACAAAACCATAGAGTCACTTTTTATATTTTGGTGTTGTGACTCTTAGACAAAGTCAGAAAGTCTGCCTGAGTGTGGCCAAGACCTGGGAGATCAACTGCAAGCAGCACTTACCAAAAGGCAAGCAATCCCACGTGCATGGCATGGGATTGCTTGCCTGTGAGGGACTGGACGCAGGGCCTGGCCATGCCCGGCTGGGGCCTGGCTTTATGTATGGTAATAAAATGTTACATTACATTTAAAAAAGTATAAATTGACCGAAAAAACAAAGGTTAAAGTGATCTTACAGTTAGGTGAAAACTTCAGTTACACTGTAACTTTTCAAACTAAAAAAAACACTAAAATTCACAAGTTATAGTTACCTCCAGTAACTATAACACATGCCCTAAGGTAACTATAAATCGTGCCCTTGCCACGCACAGCTAATTACACAGCATATTACATCACTCATGACATGTTGTACAAGATCATTAATAACATCACTGCATCAGCTGAAATTACATCATTGATGATAAAGCTTGTGCATGGTTGGGGGCGAGTAATAGTTATCTTACTTAGGGCACGAGTTATAGTTACTTGAGATAAATATAACTGGTGAATTTCAGTTTTTTAAAACATTACTTTATCACTGAAATTTCCACCAAACTATAACGTCACTTTAACAATTGTTTTTTTTTTTTAAGTGAGAGTGTGTGTGTGTGTGTGTATATACACATATGTATTTTGTCTTAAAATGCTTAAAATATGACTTTGTATGTGCACATACATTTCTATATGTTTATATAGATATAAATATATGCACACATAATGCATTGACATTTTAATCAAACAACATTGGTTTGTTATGAACAGTTGGACAAGTGAATGTGTTTTGCAAGGTGCAGTGTATGTTTCTCTGTATTGCCTCTTTGTACCATCTACAGCTGTGGTGGTGGAGAACACAGGGTACGGGGTGAGGGCAAGACATATAAACCTGGGGCACGGGCCCCTCTTTATAGACGCAACTAGTATGTGGGTTGTTTGAAATTAGTGAAGTACAACAGAGGAAAACCTGAAACTTTAACTCTTAATGATGATATCACACATTACATGATACAAGACCTCACAATTACACTAGTGACAACCACAGCAGTGATACCTGAGCTAGGTCCCACAAAGACGCGATTGCCTTCTAATCTGTGTATATGGCACCCAACAGAGATGAGCTTTTTATGTTTGTACTGTAGTTGTCATCATATCGTGGTTCATATCCCTAACGCGTTTCAGAAGCATATCGGCATACAGGTGTGCGGTCATGAGGCCTATTTTAGTGATATTTCATTCTCATTCAAGAGGACCTGATTGTTGGCCCTGTGTTGTTTCTGTTGCTGCGCCTTAGTATGTAGTAAATAGAAAAGAGTGAAACATTAGACACTTAGTGGGTCATTCTGACCCTGGCGGTAAAATCCGCCAGGGCCAACGACGCGGGAGCACCGCCACCAGGCTGGCGGTGCTCCCATGGGCAGTCTGACCGCGGCGGTACAGCCGCGGTCAGAAACGGAAAACCGGCGGTGTACCGCCGGTTTCCCGCTGCCCTGGGGAATCCTCCATGGCGGCGCAGCTTGCTGCGCCGCCATGGGGATTCCGACCCCCATACCGCCATCCTGTTCCTGGCGGTTTTGGCCACCAGGAACAGAATGGCGGTATGGGGTGTCGTGGGGCCCCTGGGGGCCCCTGCAGTGCCCATGCCAATGGCATGGGCACTGCAGGGGCCCCCGTAACAGGGCCCCACAAACATTTTCAGTGTCTGCCATGCAGACACTGAAAATCGCGACGGGTGCAACTGCACCTGTCGCACCCCTTCCACTCCGCCGGCTCCATTCGGAGCCGGCATCCTCATGGAAGGGTGTTTCCCGCTGGGCTGGCGGGCGGCCTTCTGGCGGTCGCCCGCCAGCCCAGCGGGAAACCCAGAATACCCGAGGCGGTCTTTTGACCGCGCAGCGGTATTCTGCCGGTTCCAGCCAGGCCGGCGGCTTCCGCCACCGGCCGGGGTCAGAATGACCCCCTTAGTATCATCAGTGTTGTTCTATACACAGAGTGGAGGTTCTTGGGTGCACTGTGCTCGTACGGTGGTTCTTAAAAGCCTTTAATAATTGCAAAAATACTGACCACGAACTGTTTACAAGATGTAGTACAGTTGTGACTGGTGGAATGAATACAGCCAAAGTGAGGATTTGGGAGGAAGAGGGGTGGTCAAAAACCCAGTGTAGATGATTCCATGCGTTTCAGGAGCAGACAATATGTTATGTTATTGACATTTTTCCAGAGTATAGTCTGCCATTGTTATGGCATTGCTGCGCTTTGGGTAGTCTAGATTTGACTTTTGAAAGGGGTCATAGTATATATGGCTTGTGAGGATGTGTTATAAGCTGGGTTTATGGGTCTATTCCTTTTTAAGTGAATGTACAATAAGCTGACACGAGAAGCAGTATCAAAGAGTATCAGATACCGTGGTAAAATAAAACAAGGTTACTCTAACTCTAAACATGAACACGCAAGGAAATTATATAATAGTAGAAATAAAAGGAGGAAAAAATCAGTTACTTGCTTCTCATGTCAGTCCCTTAGGTTACCTTGGAACCCAGCGATAACAGCAAGTGTATCAAGCACTGGAAAAGCAAAGCGGTCACGCTTTTTTTGTATTATTGGCTTTTCCAATGCCTTTTGGCGATGCTGTAGAGTATCAGCAAGACGCTGTGCGGGAGGGACAAAAACTCTATCAAAAGCAAAAAAAAGTGTGATGATGCAGCAACAAAAGCCATGTACTCTGTAGATGGCTAAATGCATAAAAACATATGCACACCTAAGGAAAAAAAGGCACTGGTGCCATTTTTTTAAATTTACTGATCCAAGATTGATCAGTAAAAAAGTAGTTTGAAATACCCTTTATAGCTGGAGCATGCAAGACCTTTAACCTGTTGTAAGTGTTGTGGACTTGTAGCCACACCACGTCATGCCGCTTTCAAACATCACTTCATGTCATTGGTAAATGCTTTACGTTTGTCCCACCTTGAACGGTTTGGTTACAGCTTTGGACACCGACCCTGGTACAGAGATAATTGCACAATTGGCAATATACTTCAGCGTGAGTGAACTACTTTTTTCTTTTGTCTGTGTGTCATGTCTGCCATTGCACTCACAGCACTCAGAGCGCGAACTTGATTGGCGGTATTGTTTTTACATTATTGTAGGAGGCTGGCCTGGTTTGTAGTGGGTACCCGAGGTACCTGCACCTCATACCAGGTCCAGTTATCCCTTATTAGTGAAATGTGGGCAGTGTTCTAGCAGCTTAGGCTGTCTAGAGGTAGCTGTAGCAGAGCAGCTTAGGCTGAACTAGGAGACATGCAAAGCTCCTGCAATAACACTATAGTTACACAGTACTTATGCACAATAAAAGACAATACTCAGTATTACCAAAAAATAAAGGTACTTTATTTTAGTGACACAAGGGCAAAAATATCTTGGCGGCAAAACTCCTTCTGAAGGTAAGTATTATACGCAATATATACACTAGAGACTAAAATCAGGTAAGTAGACACAGAATAGTGCCAACAGTAGTAAACACAATAGAATGGAATAGGATGCAATATGCCTAGCGGAAACACAAACCATACACTAAGAAAGTGGAATGTGAATCACAAATTCCCCCCTAGGCAAGTGTAGTGTGTAGAGGGGCGCTGGGAGTGTAAGAAAACCACAAAGGTGAATAAAATACCCCACTCCAGAGCCCAGAAAAGTAAAAGTAAAGTACTGCAAGTTTCCTTAAGACACATTATACGTCATGATAAGATTTATTGCAAGAACTAAGCAAGACTGCAAGCAACAAATGGTGGATTCCTGCACCTGAAGACCTGTGAAGAGAGGAGACCAAGTCCAGAAGTCGCAGAAGATTCCAGGAAGGACAGGAGCCCCTGCCAACCTAGAAGATGGTGCAAAAGAGGATTCTCCTTTTCGAAGAAGTCTGCAGAAGAGCACCAAAGAAGATGGCTGCAGGTTCCTGCATGATGCAAGAGATGTCCCATGTCGAGATGTTGGATACAGGCAAGTTGCAGTGCTGGATTCTTCCAACAAACCTTGGTTCAAGCAAGGTCGCAGTTTGCGTCAAAATGGCACTACCTGGAACCCCAATGCCCTAGGTACCTAAGTACCATATACTAGGGACTTACAAGGGGGGGTCCAATGTGCCAATTGGAATTGGAATATGAAGTCACTAAACTATAGTGACTTATTTGGAAGCAGAGAGAGCATAAGCACTGAAGTTCTGGTTAGGAGAACTTCAGTGACACAGTTAAGCACTACTGACAACACACACCTAGGCCACAAACTATGAGCACTGGGGTCCTGGCTAGCAGGATACCAGTGAGACAGGCAAAACACACTGACACACACTCACAAACAGGCCAAAAGTGGGGGTAACCATGCTAGAAAGAGGCTACTTTCTCCCATAACAACTCCCACAAACGAAGGACAATACGGCTAATCTTGGCCAGTTGAGACTTTATTGTCTAAGTGGTGATAAGTGGAGAGTAGCTCTGCAATAGAGTGGTTACTCCCTTTATCATCCGCTGTATGGTTACTTCTGTGTGGGGATGTAAACCACCCTGTTTTGAGATTTTTACCTAACCAACAGTGTGAGTGTAAATTCTCAGAGTTTCTATTATTATGTTGTAAAGTTGGGCAGTGGGATTGGTCCACTGGGTCCATGTCAAATGAAGAGAATGCTAGACAGGGATGCTGTCTCAATAAAGCCATAGCTAGGCAAAATGTTTGTCCATGTGGCTGTAAGAACAGGGTTGCTGTTTCTCTTGAGTTGGACAGGGCAGGGCTGCTGTCCTGAAAGCTCCACACTAGGACAGGGCTGCTGTCCTACATGTTCAGCGATAGTGCAGGGCAGCTGCACTAAAGTTTCTCTGGGAGGGCTGGAGGATTGCTCCATATATACTAAAATGGTGCAACTTTGCACATCTTGTCTAGTGGTTCCACAGAGAGATACTTTTACCTCTGGGAATCCAGCTGTGATAGCTGAGGGCTCCTTTGGTACAGGTCCCACCCCAGAAGAAGTTTCTCTCACCACAGGAATGGTATCCTTAGTGGCAGGGTGGGGAAGGGATACTTTGATACCCTTTTTACCTGTTGGTGGAGAGGGATCCTTTGATTACAGGTCCTTTTCTCTCCTTTGCTATTTCATTTCACCAGGAATGAGAGGAAGCAATTCCTCAGGGATACCCAGCATGGATGCATGGGTCCTAATCTGTACTTCAGCCCAACCTGAGAATTCTAGGTCATTCCCTAAGATATAATCTACAGGTAAGCTTGGTGATACCACTGCCTGCTTAGGGCTAGTAACTCCACCCCAACTAAGTTGAACTACAGCTAAGGGGAGAGGCTGAATGGAGTTATTGATATCAGTAACTTGGTACTTCTGTCCTAGGAGGCAGTGTGCAGGTGACACCAAGTTTTCAGTCACCAAAGTGATACTAGCACCTGTGTCTCTGCAGGCCTTGGCCTCAACAGCATTTACTAAAATTGACTGCCTTTACTTATCCATGTTAAGGGGACAGGCATCCAAGGTTGCAAGGCAATGCCACCAGGTGTGACAGAAACTGTCTTAAGACTGACTACCCCAGTTTCTATTATAGTCCCAAAAGTGAACCCAACTACACCCTTAGTTTGACTATTGCCAGTAGTTGCACCACTATTACCACTACTGCTAGGGGCACTAGAGTTTGATGTATTAGTGGTGGTAGGCTCAGGGGCTTTACCTGGGCCAATGCCCTTTACCTCTGCACACATAGCACCAAGGCTTTTTAGTGTGGGTAGAGTGAGAAGACGATGAAGAAGATGATTTATCCCCATCCCCAGAGGAGTGCTTTGGACCTGAAGAAGGATCTTTGTGCTTACTTTTATCCCCATGCTTGTCCTGAGATTTTTCACCATCTTTCTTTTTGCTGTCCTTGTCATCCACTGTATGAGGATTTGTGCTCACCCTTGTTCTGACCTATTTGTCTGCCTTCTCTCCCAATTCTTGGGGAGAGGTCAGATCTGAAGATACTGGTGCAACAAATCAGACACACAATTGTTCAATATATGCTATCCCAGAATTATGTTATACAGGCTTTCATAGTCAGTCACCTTACTTCCATTTAACCAGCCTTCTAGGGCCTTCACTGAACAGTCTACAGAGTCTATCCAATCCTGTGAAGACTCCTTTCTGGCCTCTCTTAACTTTATTCTATATTGCTCAGTGGTTAAGCCTAGACCATCCAAGAGGGCACTTTTGAGAATGTGGTAGTTGTCTGAGTCATCCTCCCTGACAATAAGGAGTCTGTCTCTCCCCTTGCCTGTGAAAGACAACCACAGGAGGGACCTGGGTGCCTCAACTCAGACTGAGGAGGCAGAGGGGTCTCCCAACACTGGAGGGAACCCAGAGATGACCAGGCAGCACCCACAGGAGTCCCAGGACATGGGGACAAAGAAGGTACAAATTGCAGTTGCTGCAGTACCACAAAAGAAGGTCCCACGCCGCTGGAGAGCAACTCACTGAGTTGTGCGTTGCAGAATGGAGTGCTGGGGACCTGGGCCATGCTGTGCACAAAGGATTCCTGCAAATAGTGCACAGAGGCTTCAGGAGCTAGAGATGACGCAGTGCACAGGGGTACTGTCGCAAACCAGGAAGGCAAGCTCTTACCTCCGCCAAATTTGGACAGCTGGAGTTTGGGACAGTCTGGGTTCCAGGGGTCCACCACCTGTGTTCCAGGGAGCACGTTCGTCGCCAGAAGAGAAGTCCCAGAGAACTGGTCATCATCTTAGAAGGTGCCTGCTGGAGCACGGAAGTGACTCCGTCACTCCACAGGAGATTACTTCGGTTCTTCTGGTGCAGGGTGAAGGCAGGGAGTCCTCAGGGCATGCACACCTTGGAAACTGTTGCTGGCTGGAGCTGAAGTTGCAGGGACCCAGTAGCCTTTCTGGATACTTTGTTGCAGTTAAAGCGGTCCCTGGAGCAGTCTGCAGTTGATCTGACGGTCTGAAGCTGAAGCAGAAGTTGGAGAGGATTCCTGGAGGAAACTTGCAAGCTGAATCTAAAGAGGAACCCACAGGAGAGACCCTAAATAGCCCTGAGAGGGGGATTGGCTACCTAACGAGGTATGCACTTATCAGGAGGGGTCTCTGACGTCACCTGCTGTCACTGACCACTCAGAGATCTCCAGAGTGTCCCCACACCTTGGAAAACAAGATGGTTAATGCCAGGGACACACTGGAGGAGCTCTGGGCACCACCCCTGGGGTGGTGTTGGACAGGGGAGTGGTCACTCCCCTTTCCTTTGACCAGTTTCGCGCCAGAGCAGGGGACGGGGGTCCCTGAACCAGTGTAGACTGGCTTATGCCAGGAGGGCACTATCTGTGCCCTTCAAAGAATTTCCAGAGGCTCTGGAAGGCTGCCCCTCCCAAGGATGTAACACTTATTTCCAAAGGGAGAGGTTGTAACACCCTCTTCCCAAAGAGAATGCATTGTTCTGCCTTCTTGGGACTGAGCTGCTCGGATCCCAGGAGGGCAGAAAGCTGTCTGTGAGGTGGCAGCAGTGTAGCTGCAGTGCAAGCCTCAGAGAGCTGGTCTGGCAGTGGGGGACCATGGTGGAGCCCCCAGGATGCATGGGATTGACACCCCAATACCAGATTCGGAATGGGGGGACAATTCCATGATCTTAGACACCTTACATGGCCATATTCGGAGTTACTATTGTGAAGCTACATATAGGTATTGACCTAGATGTAGTGCACATGTGTAATGGTATCCGCACACTCACGAAGTCCGAGGAATTGGCCTTGACAGGGTAGGGGCACCTTTGCTAGTGCAAGAGTGCCCTCACACTTAGTAACTTTGCACCTAGCCTTCAGTAAATGAAGGTTAGACATACAGGTAACTTATAAGTTACTTAAGTGCAGTGAAAATGGCTGAGAAATAGTGTGTTCACTATTTCACGCAGGCTGCAGTGGCAGTCCTGAAGAAGGGTTTGTCTGAGCTCCTTATGGGTGGCAAAAGAAATGCTGAAGCTTATAAGGATCTCCTGGAACACCAATGCCCTGGGTATCTAGGTACCATATTCTAGGGATTTATAAGGGGTGGGGGTCCAGTGTGCCAATTGGAATATGAAGTCACTAAATTATAGTGACTAATTTGAAAGCAGAGAGAGCATGAGCACTGAAGTTCTGGTTAGCAGAACTTCAGTGACACAGTTAAGCACTACTGACATCACACACATAGGCCACAAACTATGAGCACTGGGGTCCTAGCTAGCAGGATCCCAGTGAGACAGGCAAAACACACTGACAAATAAGGTTTTAACAATGAGCACTGGGGTCCTGGCTAGCAGGATCCCAATGAGACAGTAAAAAACACACTGACACACACTCACAAACAGGCCAAAAGTGAGGGTAACCATGCTAGAAAGAGGCTACTTTCTCACAATTATATGCACTCTGATCCGCTTAGTACATGTTCTTTGCAGCAGGCTTATTAACCCTGTGTGCTACCTTATGATGGCTCCAAGCTTCCACTGGACGAAAGTATGTTCTCTTGGCTGCCATGGAGCTCACAGCGCTCAGAGCTCAAACCCGATCGGCAGTACCGTTTTTACATTACATGCACTCTTATCTGCTTAGTCAATGTTCTTTGCAGGAGACATAATAACTCTCTGCGCTACCTAATGATGACTCCAAGCTTCCACTAGACAATAGTATGTTCTCTCTCCAGAAAGCACATAAATCACCAGTATTTTGTCATTTTTTCTTATATGCAGTTTGTGATTTGTCTAGCGCACGTTCTTTGTACCAGGCACATTAACCCTCTGTGCTAGCTTATAATAAGTCAAAGCTTCCACTAGACAAAAGTATGTTTTCTATCCAGAGAGAACATTAACCCTCTGCGCTACCTTTTAATAAGTACAAACTTCCACTTAACAAAAGTACATTCTCTCTCCAAAAAGAACATTAATCGCCAGAGTCATTTTGACATTTTTACATTATATGGACTCTGATTGGCTTAGTACAAGTTATTTGCAGCACACACATTCATTCTGGGACTTGTAGTTTTATTTTTATAACGTGGTACAAGCTGGAAACCAGCCCTTGGAGTAGTATTCATAAAGTTGTCAAGCTCCCTAGTTTGATGCGTGATTCACTCATTTAGTTTATGTTTCAGCTTTGCATTCTGAGACTTGTAGTCTTATTTTTATAACATGATACAAGCTGCAAATAGAAAGCAGAAACCTGACTAGATGAACTACATACGTTAGAGTCTGTGAAACCTGAGCTGTGTCTGTGTCTGTTTATAAAACTAACCTCGCGGAGAGCTTACAGTTGATTATGCCGTACGATGGTCAATATTTTATAACTAATAATTCAGTTCAAGATTGTCTGAGGATCATTAATATCATGTGAGGTGGCTCTCCTCAAGTGTGTGAAAAATCATGGGTGTTTTGTTCGAATCCCCAGACTGCAGTAAAGGGACAGTGATCCAGTAAGCATGCATTCTTTGAGTACAATTATTGATTCATTGCCCCGCGGGCAATGTCGCCTGCACCAACTGCCAAGTCAATATGTTTTGCACTTGGGAGTAGTTTGTGTTTTAAGGGCCTTGTTTAAAAAAATATTCCAGTAGGTCTACTAGCCCTTTAGTTAAATGCAGGGCCACTGGAATTATGTGGCAGAAAGGACTAAAATATGCAGCAGGGTTGACCAGTTAATGTAACAAAAAAGTCCAGTTAAGGATTTACAATGCCAATAGCTCCAACTCAAGGGAATTTGAGACCTATTCCATTGTAAATGCTTGTGTAAACGGCTGATGTGCCGACAGCAATGTGCTACCTGGTCCTCCCGAACAAAAACAAATTAAATTAAAAACAAAGGCAATGAGAAAGAGGGCGATGGAGGACCAGGTGCGGGGAAGCCAAGGGCAAGGGGTGAAGTGAGGGTAAAAGCAGTCCACGAAGAAAAGCAACATGAGGGGCATGTGGAGAAGCACACAACCAAGAAAGCAACATGGTACATTGAAGAGGGAGTTTGGCATAGAGAAACACACGAGGAAGAGCTTGCATCTTGAAGGAGGCAGCAACATAGAGGGCAGGTATTTAGCGGGGGAGGAGCACCGAAAGGAGAGAGCTGGAAAACCATGCTGTCTCATGGAGTGCTTAAGCAAAAGGGGAAAAGTTGTTACTTAAAAGCGTGTTGTGGAAGCATAGAAGCCAGGCAATCAGAGAGATGGTAAAGAAGCAATACCAGGGGAGGTACAAACACAAGATGGGAATGCTGGGACAAGTAAAGTCATCTAATAAGAAGCAAGCAAATGAGAGTGACTGTAAAACCAGCCAATGACTCCTGTGCGTTCTTGGTATGACAGCAATAGGTCTTTTGTAACCAGACAGATTGTGCAATCTGGTAGACTCGACCTAAAAAGTAGCACTTAAGTCACTTGTGATATTTATATCTCCCTCTTCTCCGTGGGTCCACAAACGATCTCAACTTCTGTGATATTCAGTTATTATGTTCAGCATAGAGACCATTCCATAGCCACCAAAGGCGGCCATGGCTCCTTTACCATTTGTCTTCAGCGAAGGAAACTGCCACAGAGCATTTAGTTCTCTCTATTAGATATCGAAACTCCTTCCCAATTATTCCCTTTCTCGTTTTTGTTATGCAGTTATTATACCACTCGAGTTACACAGCTTTGACAATATGAAGATAGCAACCAGTAGCCTGATTCCAAGGCGGAGCACCATATTGGACATGTCCCAATCTATTCTAACACCATATCCTGGACTCCTCACTACTGTCATTCCCGCAGTCCCTGCTCATTTGACTAAGCCTGGCACTCTAGCACCAGCAAGTAATCCTTTACGGATTACAAATCTGCTTGACATAAATTGGGTATTGTGGCACCCTCTAATTTAAAACATACTCTGGGTGTGATAAGTTCAATAACAAAATAAATTGAGGAATAAAACATCAGGTGCGCTTGATCGCTTCAGACAAATATAAAAGTTGCTGATTAGCATTCAGAATTTCAGAGCACTGAAAGCAGAATAGTTATAGCAGGCGGGGGGCAGGGTAATAGGAAACGTTTAAATACTTGAAATGAATAGGCTGTTTGAGTAGAATTGAGGATTATACCTATTTAAAAATCTCCAAGGCCAAATTGTGAAGAGTTTCTCAGTTGACGGCCTCCCTTTAAAGTGCTTTCCCTAACCCTGCGTTTTCTGCTCCTAGACCATGGCATTTGGAAAGAGCCCAAACCAGTGCCAAAGACCGTCTGGTCCATGTTGATCTTATATGTCCTCATGACATCATCAAAAGAAGATGAGTTAATGGTTCATTGATCCTGTCAACTGTACAACTAGAGGAGCAATGCAAGAGGTCCTATGTACTTCATCACAGGAGCTGGCGAGAGCAGAGGGGTGCGCAAGTAGAAATCTACTGTTAAAACTGTATTCCCACCAACCCCTCCCCCCTTGTTAAATACTTTTAATGATGGACTCTTCAAGTCCCAGTCTTCTGAGGGAGTTCTGGTGACCATGGGGTGGTAGAATGTTATGAAAAAAGTTAAATGCTGCTTTCTGCAAGTCACTAAGTTAAAACACAAGACTTACTCTTAAGGTGATGTAGGCCATAAATACATAGAGAGAATAACTTTTCTCACATTTGTCTATGTATGAAGCCTGTAGCAGGAGAAAAACTTCAGGCCTTCCCATATGGCGCTGTTTTGCTTGTATTGTATCAGAAACAACAGGTATTGCTCTGCACTGGAACATGCTGGCCGAGATGCTGAGAGATAGGAGTCCTCCTGTGTCTCACCTGTATCCGCACAAGGAGAATTCTCCCTTGGTGATATGTAGCGTCTGCATGATGCTGAGAATATAAACTGTATTTGCCTTTGGGTTTGGAGGCTGAGAGTTTGGGTCTGGGCCCATGGAGACGAAGGGGGGCGACCCAGACCTTAATAGATGGAAAGCCTGATCCTGGAACACTGAGTTGTGGAATGCAGGGGACTCCCATATTCTCAACCCGGGCTAGGAATATCCTAAAGAACAGATGTATGAGTGGAGAAAGTCTGTGAGAGGAAAGCAGGTGTGTAAATGAATTACGACTGGGAGGACCGGATGTGAAAGAGGTCAGAGGGTGTGAGAGGGCAGATACCTGAATGGACAAAGTATGTGCCAGAAGTGCAAGAATATGAGAGGACGGGATGTGAGAGGGCTGTGTGAGAAGTTAGACGGCGTGTGTTAAATGTGATATGAGTGGAGTTGCACCAGCGCGTAGACAAAACCGACATTCATAAGGTCTAGATGCTGTGTGTTCATTGCCTGGAACAATTACAAAATACAGAAATGTTGTGAGGGGCACCCTGAAATAAAAATCTGCACTGTTTAGTGCGGCTCACCTAGTACTGTGCCTTTCTTAAGCATACTTGACCTAAAACTATGCGGTTAGTGTGCCTTCCTATCACCCCCTTCAAACCTGAAGGACGTGTTTGAAGTGGAGGCCCTACCATTTGCATCCCACAGCGTGGTCAGCCACTGGTGAGTTTCTCCAATCCGATTTAGCTGTGGGTGCCTCAACCAACTGTAGTAGTAAAACATCTAATTATCCATTCAACATCCTACCCTGGTTGTATAAGTGTAATTCTTTGAAGGTCTCCTAACCATATTTAGCCTAGTATACAATGTGGGTCACCGTTTAACGTCTTTCCACTGTGTATGTTTTTCTTCTCTCCTATCGTCTTTTTTGTGTGTTCACCTCTCTTGTTAGATTTGCTGTATGTATATAGTGGACTTTATTATTACCCATTGTTTAACTCTATTTATACTTTGGTTAATCCGATTTCTTAAAGTTCTTTCTATTTGTCTATATTTGTAATTTTCGTTGGTCATCTTTCTTTTTGTGTGCATTGTTCTCTCATTATCAATCAGTTTTCTGGGTATCTGTATTAGTGCTAGTAATTTCCAGTTGCTGTAGCTCTGTCTTTTTTTGTGACCCATTCATTTTTCAGTTTTTAGTCTGTCTTGCTTTTTTATGCTTTTTGCCTGTCCATCTTTCTCGGATCTGTTTTCCTTTATATGCATCTCTTTCATCTCTGACACATCAGTAGTTGTTTGTTGCCCATTGCATTTTGGTGCTTGTTACCATAATAATTGCTCTTTCTTCTTTTCTTTCCAGGGATAGATATCGGCCCATCCCTGGTGATGGAATACCGACCCCTACCTGACTTTCAGCCTCACCTTAAGTCTTTACCCTATGGCCGGGACAGTGGACCCATGCGGACCCCAAGCATCGGAGAGACCCCAGCCAGAGGGGATGCTGGCCTCAGTACTGTACGACATCATGTTGCTGTCTACCAGCAAGACAGTGTGTCCTTTGGGGATATGTCCAATATGTGGGCAGACTACAGGGTCTATCAGTGCACTCCAGACAATCAGGCCCCTCTCTGTACCACGGGTAACAGACTTGAGACACCTGCAAGTCCGGCATTAAGACATGATCACTGGGCGTTTAACTGTCAGAGCTACGCCGACCGGCCACCCACTGGCAGGAATCAAGACTCTAGGTGCCCCAACATGAAGGACAGTGAAGGACATGACCCAAAAAGCGGCGTTGGGTGCCCAAGGACAGACGATGTTGGGTGTTCCACTCCTCAGGGGAGGCAAGTGGTGGGGAAGGCCGATAGCTGGCCTCATGATACATCCTTTGGTCCCCCTGGATCCTCCTCTTCCTCGCACAGTGACTCCTCATTGGACGGGCTGTTGGCAGGGCTCCAAAGCCCCAAGTTGCAGCGGCGCGCTTCGCAGGGATCCGACAGGGACAAGTCTGCATGTAAGTCAGTTTACAACTCTTCACGAGATGCTTACAAAAACCAAAGATAAACATGTCCAAACATTGTTTTGAATTAACACTAGAAAAAGACTTACAAAGTCTGTCCTATTCACCTCAACCACGTGGGTCCCACAATTAATAATTAGGATATGTGTCAGTCAGTCTCACTGTCTATGCAAAGATATTAAAGGTTGACATAAAGTTATGACACTGTATTCCATTGGGAGGCCCACCACAAACCCAGGTTCTAAAACAGTCATGTCGAAATATCGAATCTAGAATATCGACTATCACTATATCGTGATGGTAAGTATGTTTAGGTAAGTATAGATTAACTATTCTTAACTCCAGAATACTGATATGTATATTCTTATGTTAACAGTATATTTATAGTAATAATTTGGTTACTATATTATGGCAGGACGATATTATTTATATTAATATTGTGGTATACAACCTCCCTAGAGCAGGTGTCTTACTTTGCCTTTTCAAGAGACAGAAAGTGCATAGCAAATCAAACCTCAATCAATTACAAACAAAACCAGGGGAAGGACCTTGCTGCAATGACTGTAATGTTACAAACTTGTGCTAACCTGTGATAACTTCCTGTGTGATCAAGTATGTGTTCATTACTCACAGTTGTCTACCCATATCTAATGAAATGAGCTACAGATTAGCACAACTTCATTTGGATCCGTTTGCCACAGACAAGCTGTATAGTTATAAAATGCTGTTCCATTTATCCACTATATTTATTCATTCATTTTATGAATATCTTTTATTCATTAATCTTTTCGTCAAATCATTTTCAACAGCAAGTAGGACACAGTCTACTTGCCAGCTCGCTGTGAAGGAAAAGTGTATAGAAATATTAACAAACGCAAATATCTTGGATTTTGGGTGCAGACTAAAGTGCTCAAGTGTGAAAAGTCCTCCAACGCATCAATTGAGGGCTTTTAAAACATTAGAAAATAGTGCTTTAATTTTTTTTAGCTCACTGTGAATGGGTCATTGTGGCATGTTATCTGTTGTGCTATAGTGTATTGGTGAAAATGTATTGAGGTTTATGTATACCACCCTGTTGTAATTTAAAAAAATAACTGATGTATATCAATTAATATGTTTGAGACATTACTTTTTAAAATGTATTAATTTGCACTCATTGTGATAACATCACCCATTAAGACCTCCATTTGTTTATGTTTATCTTATTTTCATTTTAAAGTGAATAACAGTATCTGAGAAAGTAGAGTTATGTTTACTAAGTACAGAAGTATCCTGTTTGAATATGTATTCTTTCCACTTTCATTTTGTGGTGCACAAGAGTAATAGTCTGTTGTTCCTGAAGAAAGATTGCTTCTTTTTTAGTCCAACTATATAACATCAAAAAAACTTTTAATTTGGAATTTCGTTCCATAAATCAATAGTTCAAATATTAATATGTAGGTCAATACCATGCTAAAGTTCCATCATGAGTTGTGGTAGATAGACCTTCTAGCACAATTAATAGCGTCAAAGCTTTGTGCCAAAAGAATTCACTGATCCATTCTTTATCAATTCTTAAAGAGTATTATATAAAGTTTGACAATCAACAGTTCCAAACAAATCTTGGTGCTTAAAGTGAAATACTGTTCTTACTCAGTTACTAAGAAATACAGATAAACTGGCCTGTCCAAAATTAGATCATGTTTATCTCTGTACTCTGACTACCAACAAAGTCTGGGTACATGGTTTTTATATGCCTCAAAGATTGTTTTCTGTCTGTCAACAGTTCCATTATTTCAGTAGGAACGCTTCTCATTTTCTTCTGCTTGTACAGACACCTGTACAAGTGTTGCCTGTTATCTACTTGGTGGTAGAAGCACATAATGGAAAAAATGACAATAGAAATTCTTTAATTAGAGATCATTCATTGAACTTGTTGATCTAGATACATTTCCTAAATTGGCAACCCCTTATGTAACATATATTTGGTGACAAGCCCGCATCATATATGGCATTTATAATATAACGATATAGTTAGCCAAGTGCTAGAGCACAAAGTTGTGCTCAGAAGCCTGTCGCTGGAATTACTGACTGTTGGCATGCTGAATACTGAATACATAGTCTTGATTCCCTTGTTCGGCTTTTTCCTTCTTTTCTCTTCCATCTTTTTTCCCATATGTGGGGTTTTCACTCTCTTGCTCTGGGTTAAAGTCTGATGAGGAAAAATAAATGCAGATCCCCAAAAATACTGACTGTGCTCCTCATATGCAATCCCCAAATCAAATTAAGCACTGGGCCCAGCCCACACATAATACAAACCAAGCCTTAAGGAGTGTTTTGTACATGCACTATCCAGAGCAATTGCAGCCCAAATTGTCTTTCAGAACTTACTGAAAAATGACTCCTGCAGGGTTTGCTCAGACTTAGATGCAATTAAGTATGGACCTGAGCACTGCTTCTTTCCTTATGCAGTCCACCCCTTACAAATATTTAAAAATGGTCGAGTTGTTGCTGCTCTGCCAATTCAAAACCTAAATTCTTCCTTGCAGTTTGCAGTGCATACGTTTTAATCCATGTGTGGCAGGACTCTCTTGGCTAACTCCTTGGTTAAAATGTCACCTACTCCATGAATCAGAGACATTGATTGTTAAATTCCGGGGCAAATGAGATCTGATTTCTCAAAGAAAACAATTACTGTTTTGATTTGTTCTGCTAAGCAATCACAGTAGGACAGCACCCGACTTAATATTTTAATTAAATAGCACAATTCAGGGGCCCCACCATAAATTTTAATCGTAGTTAAAAAAGATTCTTAAGACCATGTTAGAACCTGGTATTTACAACTGTTCTGATAAACACGCCAAGGAAGGATCTTCTAGGTAAATTGTGCTGTCATTACAATCTTCCTGCCTTCCACTTTAACACCTTATGTATTGCTTTGGACACCATCTCCCCAACAGGAATGCAAAATTATTAAATCAAACCTCTCGCTCGTGGGCTCATGAAAGTTCGTCTCTCTTGTGCCAACAAATTGCAAAACTTCACACAGTTCTTGGAAAGGATTGTGTTTACCTCATAGCCACCTCGCACAATATAAGACAAAAAACGTTCAGGGTAGGATTGACTAGACTTGACAATTTATTCCAGTGAATCTAAAGGCGGCATAACTGATACTATCCCTGTGCCACATCAATAACGTCCCATTTTATTTGCCTTCTTTCTGCACCCACCTCAGTATTTCCTTGCCTCTCAACGGGAAAGCTATCAGTTTTATCAAACCGGCCGAGCAGGTTTACACCGTCTACAGTTACAGACAGATAAGGGTAATAATTACTCTAGGTCCTTATCTTTATTGACATAGCCAAAACTTAACCCCAGTTATCAATACTTAAAAAGATATAGGGGCTCACTTATAGGTTGAAGTGGGTGGGGAATGGCTTTCTGACTGCCTTCTTTTAAATGTAGGCCTGGATTGCATATTGCTGCTGTCTTTGAGGGAGGATTCTGACTGGTGCTCCTGTAGAACAGGGACTTCCTTTTTCCAGGCTCTTGTTAGACTCTTGGTTTCTCACATAGATGTTATTTCAGGGTTGCCATGAGCCTTGTTAGTTAGTCTGGAGCCAAGGTCTACATCCATTCAATTCACACTACGTGTTTTTCCCCTCTTTTTCCTTTTCCACCTTCTTCTTCTGTCCCTTACCTCATCATGTGGGTTAATGGATGCTTATACAAGTCTCAAGATTGTCTGGCATTAAATTGAAAATAATCTGCTTTAAAAAAAAAAAAAATCACATGATCTACATCTTTATTGCGCTTTTGACATTGCTCGATCTATGGGTTATGGTGCTCACTGTGCCACTTGGAACCAAGCTGCACCCGACTAAAGGGCTCCAACTAGAACAAAACAACTTTTAGTTTGTTTGTGTTCCGATTCACAGAAAACTTGGCTTGGAAGTTCGGGCTGGACAGTTCCTATTGGAGCAGGACCATGGCTGATTTAGATATGCTTTGGTCTAATCTGAGCTGGCATGGTGGGCAAAAAAACGATGGACTGGGAAGTAGCTCTGAGTAATTACTAGTGACTGCGATTAATTCAAGCATTCCTCGTATCCATTTTTGGTTTACAGATTGCAGACATCACCATCCAACTGCACTTTGACTGTATATTCATCTCAGAGAACATGGTTGTCAGTTAAAAAACATATGTTGGTTGGCTTGGTTCCTGGCAATTATGTTATTAGGACTTTCTGCTGACCTAAGAAAAGGGGTGAAGGAGATGCTGTAATCTTCTAAGCCACGCCACATGTTACTAACGGACCTTCTCTTCATATGAGCGCTCGTTTTCAGAATGGCCTTAGAGGGAAGTTTCTTCCTTTTGACATCTGGTGTGATGAGGCATCCATGATAAGTCCCCTGGTCTGTCACAACATATCCGCCTGGGTCAGAATAATCATTTCTATAATTTTCTAGGCAAGCAGCTCTTCCTCTGGTCAATGGCTCACATAGCCTTTTGGTGAGTGACTCAGTTGTTTTGAGAATGTAATACTGCTGTCGTTTTGTGCCCCACAGAACCAGTGTTAGGGTATAGTTTGGTGAGCTCAGCATTAGGCTACCTCTGACTATCGGTGGAAGTCTCGGGTATTAAGAAAACAGTTGTCCGGTAAAGAAAATCTATCTTGTTGGCAGAATTAATCTATTCAATAGCTAGTAATGTGAGCTACGTAGGGTAGTCCAGTGTATGATAGCACCTGCATGGGGTAGATCAGAGTTTTCCTCATTCTCAGGACCGTACGAACGTGTTGAAAGTTTCCTTCATCTCAAAAAGTCAGACTCAGGATTTACTCGGTCAGATACCTGTCAAAACTCAGGCAAAGGCAGAGAGGGACACCATCATAGGGGATTTTAACACACCTCAACTGTACTTTGATTGTTAAACACGTGAGGAGAACAAACGAAAGAGGATGTAAGCCACGTTTAAAGACAAAGGCCAAGATCTCATAATCCCCCCTTTGTGCTACTCGGGTTTGCTGTGGTTTGGAAATCAATGCAATCTGATACTACTGTGGAATTTTCTAGTTCAGTTCTCTTAAAACTCGGTTTCTTAAGTATGCTTTTGTTGCTTAAATTTATTTGGCAGCCATGAGGGTGCTTTTTCCGGATACTGTTATCCATTGCTTTGCCTATAGCAGTCAACTCTGCTACTCCTGCTTTTAGAATTTCAGTCTCCTCCAATGATACTTGCAGTGCTGTTTTCTCCCTTGCATGCATTACACATAGTAGCTAAGCTTTGCGTAGTTGCTGGTGGCCTCCTCCTTTCCTGCCTTACCCATGTTGCCTTTAACTTAAAAGTATATATTTAATAGTTGAAAGAATCTGAGATAAAAATCAAAACACCGAATCCACTTGAAAACAGTTAAGGATAAAGCAAGACTGTGTAAGAAATTATTATTTAAAAAAAGAAGTATTGGCAAAGCCAGTAGTTCTCGCCTGTGCTAGAGCTATTGCTTTGGCAAAATGTTTTAGCAGAGTTCCTGCTATTCAGCATGGCTAAAGGTTAGTGGTGTGGGGTGGAGTAGGGTAGATTGAGGAAGGCTGGATTGGGATAGGGCTGGGTAGATTGTTGTTTGATAGAGTGTGGTAGGTTAGAGTGGGGTAAATTGGAGTGGGGTAGAGTGGGTTAGATTGGAGTGGAGTAGAGTGGGGTCAATTAAAGTTGTGTGGGATTGATTGTAAAGGGAATGGAGTGGAGTGGGGTGGAGTGGGTGAGAGGGGTAGATTGTATTTGGGTGGGATGGGGTCGTTTGGAGGGGAATGGTGTAGATTGGGATAGACTGGAGTGGGTTGTGGTAGATTGGAGTGGATTGAGGTAGATTGCAATGGGGTAGAGTAGATAGTGGTAGAGTAGGGTAGATTGGGCTAGAGTGAAGTGAGGTAAATTATGGTAGATTGAGTAGAGTGAGATAGATTGGGGTACAGTGGAGTGGGTAAATTGGAGTAGGTTGGAGTGGAATGGGATAGATTGGAGTGGGGTAACTTGAAGAGGAGTGTAGTAGACTGGAGTGGAGTGGAATTGGGTAGATTAGAGTGGAGTGTGGTAGCCTGGGTGGACTGTGGTAGATTGGAGTGGATTGGGATAGATTGCAGTGGGGTAGATTGGGGGAGATTGGGCTAAAGTGAAATGGGGTAGATTATAGTAGATTGGAGTCGAGTGGGGTAGGTTGGGGTACAGTGGAGTTGGGTGGATTGGAGTAGGTTGGAGTTTGGAGTGGAATGGGGTAGATTAGAGTGGGGTAATTTAAAGTGGAGTAGGGTAGACTGGAGTGTAGTGGAGTGGGTTAGGTTGGGCTAAAGTAAAGTATTGTACAGTGGAGTGGGGCAGATTGAGCTAGAGTGCAGTGGGGTAAATTAGAGTGGGATAGCTTTGAGTGGAGTGGAGTTGGGTAGATTAGAGTGGAATCGAGTGGGGTAGACTGGAGTGCAGTGAGGTGGAGTTGGGTAGATTGAAGTGGAGTGGGGTAAATTGGGATAGAGTGGGGTTAATTGGGTGGATTGGAGTAGGAATTGTAGAGATACATTGAAGATTCGTCTCTGGATGGCAAATTCAGATCTGGCTCAGGCTTCTATTTCAAGGTTTCCAAACCACGTTTTGCAAACACTAAGTTTGCGGGTAGACTGAGGACACCATTTGAAGGCTATGGAATTCCCAAGAAATGTGTTAATTTATACTGCATTCGTGATTTGACCACGGGTGTAGTTTAGTGATTAAGATAGGTGGGGTGTGAGTTTAAGATTTTCCCAGCAATCATGCTGCACACATGCCAGCATTTCAGACCAGGAAAGCTGAGAGATTTTGATGAACAAATTCGGGCGAATGTATTTTCCCCATTAACTTCTATTGAAGCAGAAGCGATTTCAGGCGGGGGACAGCTAAAAGAAAGCAGTTTTTTGCTTAAGAAATGGGGAGTCTTGCGCCAGATTCGGTTTCTTGCTATGTTCGGAGCTGGCATATCATGTTAAAATATAATACATGAGAAGCAGGGCATGACTGGGGCATAAGATCCAGGAGAGACGGAGAGGAGTGTGGTTTGGTAGGGGTATTTAAAACACAATATTTTGCAATAGAAGCAATATTTTTAAGACCTTTAAAACGGAGGTGGGAGAGTGAGTGCATGTGTGTGTGTTTTGTTTGCCTGTGTATGTAAAAATCCCAGGTGAAATCCGACAGACATCTCACCATACCTGACTGAAGGCACCTGTACTCAACTACATGCTAGATAATACATTTATTAGGTGGGTTTACCACCTCAAACACCCCCTACCCAAAGCTACAAGCCAAATGTAGCCAATGTTATGAATTACACCATTTGTGATGATGTGTGCAATGATAAGTAGTGCACCAGAATATTATGGTTGAAGTTTTCTTAGGTATTTAATCGTTTTTAATACATGGGTTAATGACTGATCTCAATGATAATTAGCCAAAACTTAGAGCCACAGAAATTCGCTAGTTATAGTTACAGAAATAACTGTATCATCTCCTAAGTACTGCACGTGACCACTCACAAGACATCACAGATGTTATTGTGAGCAAAACACTGCATGTATTGGGCACACAGTATAGCCTTAAGCCTTGTGCTCTACTGTATTTTACTGTATTGTATTATTTATATAGCACTTCCTACTCCTATGTGGTGCGCTGAAGCGCTTGCCTGAATGGGTAGCATGCTACGCCGTGTAGGGTGTGTGGTTGGAATTGACTGTTCACCCTGTCCCATGATGCAGCTCCCAAAGGACATGGTCATGGACTGTGCACAGCAGGCACTGACCACAGTATTTTATGATACCTAGGTCACAGTACTCATACTCTCAGTAGCATGGCTTTAAGCTGTATACCTTGTGCCCAGGACCTACTCCCTGCAGTAATAACAGTGTATGGAACGTGGTAATACAGTGTCTCTACTAAGCACAGGACAAGGTATGAAGCCATGCTCTGAGCCTAGTACTCATGCTGGTGCTTCCCCCAGGGCAGGCCCAAAAGCAATGGGCAACAGATATTTGGCCATGCCTCACGCCTAGTACCTGCTGTTCCCTGAAACAATGGTCACTTGAATGAATGACTGTTGTTACAATCCACAACATGACAAGCATTGGCAAACCAAGTAGGACTGGCCTTGCCAAGCTTGTGCAGCAATTTTTTATTTGTTTTTAATTGCAAGCATATGCCATAACCATAAAAAGAAGAAAAATGAATATGCTGCCACCTAAACGTGGTGGCCAGATGCTTGCAATAATAATTCTAAATAGACTAATTAATCATTGCATGTAATGCTATTAGAACAGTAGGGAACTTGGTAGCAGAATGGTATATAGTGAGCAGGTATAGACACCCTCTTTCGTTTTTATGCATATCCTAGGAAATATGAATCTTAATGCGCAGAATAAAGGTACCGTTGGCTTTGAATAACTTTAACTTGTATACGCAGTTTGAACAACAAAAATGGTTAAACTAATAAAAAGGTTGAAGAACGGGAAAAAAGCATTGATAAGGTATTTAGCCACCAGCTTTAGCACTGAACTACAATTATTTTTAGTTGGAATAGCCTATGTGATCAGAAAAAAAACGCTATCACATATAGTGTAAGAAAGCTAGTTGCTGAGGTTGACTGACCCATGGCTTCAAGCTGTATCCTGTGGTGAGGAAGCAAAATATAAATGACCAGTGGATGAAAAGAAGTGACCCATGGCTCCTCATTATGCGTGTGTGTACCACCCCAAGCACTGTTTGTGACCTAACAGTTGACGGCTCTGGGCAATCAACGGGCAATAGATTCATACAGTTTAACACTTCACAGGCATTTTAGGTACTCATGTGCTTACCTCTCTGTGTGATGCAGTCCATGTATTTGCCTACAGCTGTCCTGCTTTTTTGGGTCGAAGGCTACTATACAGCACATCTGCTTGGTTACTGAAGACTTTTTGGAGACATTCTGAAAGCTGACCAAAGAATGCATTTCACCCATTATTTATCATTGGCTTTGTGGTTTGTAAATTACACTTGCTTGCTTTCTGTTTGTTGGCTTTGTTGCCCTTTGTGTGGGGCTTAGCTTGTTTACTGTATTCTTCCACAAATGCTTGCTTTCTGTAAACGGGCCTTTACATATTGTTCTTATCTTGTCAAATTTGCTCTGCATTCAAAGACAGAGGTCAAATGTCAGGCTCTGTTTTCTGAGGAAACCTGGTGTTTACTTTTCTTTCTCTGACTTCAAAGTGAGTGGATTTATATGACAATCTTGCTGTGAAAGGAAAGGATTGTTTCTAACATACCACAAATTTTAAATGTCTATAAATGAATTTTGACAATATTTTAGAATATATCAAAATTAGGAAAGCACAAAGGACGCACCTTTTATAATTATGAAGTGTACTAAAAACAATATTTTTAAACGATCAAACCAAATCACTGGTGATGATATTTCCACACATTATTGTTTGTGCGCTGTATCGTTTTATCCGTAACCCCATGTCTGTGCAAATGTACTGGTCATTTCAATAGAAAATGTGTTGTTTGTAATGGCAGTGCTCTACCACACAACGTATACTCCACTCCACACCACTCTGACACTGTACTCCACGCTATGTTACTCCACTCTATGACACTCTACTCACTGCACTCTACGACACTCCACTCTATGCCACTCCACGGCACATTACTCTTCTCCACTCTACGACACTCTATTCAACTCTAAACCACTCTGTGCAACTTCACCAAAGGCCATTCTACAACACTCTACTCTATCCCACTCTCCACTCAGTGACACTAAATGATATTGTATTCCACTCTGTGACACTCCACACCACTCTGACACTCCACTCTGTGGCAGTCTATGCCACTCCACTCTACGACACTACACTCTACGCCACTCTTTGTCACTCCACTCTGCGTCACTCCACTCTACGACACTTCACTCTATGACTATGCCACTTTACGCCACTCCACTGTACTCTCTCCATGCAACTTTACTGCACCATACGACACTGTATGCCACTCTACGACACTCAACTCCTCACCACTCCATAACTCTCCGCACTACGACACGCTACGATACTCAGCGGCACTCCACTTTACAACACTGTACTCCAGGATACTTCACGAACCTCCACTCTATTAAACTGTACTCCATGATACTCTGACACTCCACTCTACGACACTTCACTCTACGTCACTTCACACCCACCGCTTTACTCTGCACCTGTCGACTACACTCTATAACACTGCACTCTATAAAAACTCTACTCATCTCTTAGCCACTGCACTCCATGGCACACCACCCTGTGCCACTCTCTTCTATGCTACTAACTTTTACCCATGCTGGTGTACAACATGGCTAAAACATAATGGCAAAGCCAATAGCTCTTGTGTAGGTGAGACTCATTCGCTTTGTCAATGCTTGTTTTATCTGTACCTCAGTGCCTAGGTGTGTATTTGTATACTATGTGTGTCACACAAGCTATGTTGTGGGTGAGCCTTCGTATACCAGGATTTGAACTATGACTGATGCAGCCTGAACTCGTTGCATCTCCAATCTTAGCTGCAGGAAAACTTGTGAATGTCATGTGATATTAATATTCACAACAATCAGGTAAATACAGCAGCTTGGTGTATTTTAATACTTTGCTGGCAGTGCTGGGCTGTTCTCTTTTTGGGGAGAACTGGCGGACGGGGTGTGTGTTTATCTAAGCATCCACCTGTATTGCTATGCCTGGCATTGCATTTGTGTTCCTTGCAGTGCATGCAAAACATAGCTAACTGTACCTCTGTCCATGGCTTAACTCATGGATACTGATGTGTGTACACCAGTATTTGTGTGGCTGTTTAAATGCACATCTATGTGTGTATTGGTGTCTTTGTTTAAGGATATATATGCTTCCGTAAGCGTGCGTTTTGAAGGCAGGGTGGCTCCAGTATGCAAAAGTGAAACTGTACTCTTGCGTGTATAACTGTAGCTCTCTACGTATGTGGATGCTTGTTCTTAGACATGCACATATATTCCTGTTCGCACTGGTATTTCTGTACTTGAGGGTCAATAAATGTGTGAGAGTGCACCAACATCTTTGGCGTGAATATGGCTACACGTGTGTATCAGTCTGTTTATATGGGTGTTCATTTGTATGCCAGTGTGTACAGAAGTATTGGTATGTGGCATGTATATGCCTCTTTTAGGAGTATATCAAGAAGTATACTAGTATCCTCGTTTTTGGGTATGCATGTATATGCCTGCATGTCTACCTTTTTCGCTATCCCTTGCTTTGCACATGCTTAGCTGCGCTTACATGTGTCCCTGTACTTAAGCGTGCATGTGTATGCTTGTGTGTTTGCCTGTGGGTACCTGTACTTCTATACAAGTATACATCTAGGTGCTTAACTCTGTCTTTGTATGTGGTTTTGGGTGTGTGTCCCTGCTTGTACTTCTTCTTTGAGCCTGTACATTTGTACATAGGGGTGCATGGGTATGCTCGTATGTACCTGTGCCAGGCTGTAGTAGAGTGCTTGTGATGACCCGCAAGTGTTTTGTGTTTGTACCTCTGTGTGCTTAGGTGTGCACTGTGTAGCTGTACAAGGGTAGGTTAGAGTTATTGTGCTGACCAGCAAGTACATTTCCTTCTGTACCTGTACCTGCTTTGGTGTACTGTACCAGGGTAGTGTTGTGTGCTTGTGATGACCTGTAAGTGCTTCTCTATTTGTACCTGTATATGCTTAGTTGTGTACCTTCCCACAGTAAGGTTGTGTGCCTTTTAGGGCCACCTATTACTTCTCTATTGTAACGGTGTGTGCCTAGGTGTGCACTTTGGGGCTGTACCAGGTTAGGGTCTTTTGAGTGTGAAGGCCATCAAGTACTTCTCTAGTCGTACCTGGGTGTGCTTGCGTGTGTATTTGAGGCTTTACCAATGTAGGTGTGCATGTGATGACCAGCAATTACTTCTCCCCCTAGCTGTGTCTGCTTACGTGCGTTTCTGTCTCTGTTCATGCGAGCTCCCCAGGAGATGTCTTTCCACCTAACCTGTCAGGCAGAGTGGAAAAGAAAGCTCCATCCTAGCCCCTCCAGGTCCGGCAGGGGGGTGCTTGTGAGGGGAGGGTGTAGAACTCTTTGTACTAGTTTGAAGGCCTCTCTTTGGCATTGAACCCTCCCACCCCTCCGAGGTCGTCGGGCCTTTGTGCTGGTCCCGGCGGGTCGGCGCCCCACCCTCGCCGAGCGTGAGATTGTTGCTCCCGAGGACGCAGCGGTGGGGCGAATAGTTCATTGCTGAAAGGGAATGTCTCCTGTCGCTTCGCCAGCTCTGCTCGGGTTACAGGGAACCCTGGGGCTGCAGGGGAGCAGGTGGGAGAGAGGCTCTGTAGCTCTCTTCCACCAATGGCTGTACTTTGTGCTGTCAGCTGTGTTGTCTGGATCCTACATTTTCCACTTTCTGAGCTGGGAGGCTTGAATTACTTGTGGAGACTTGCGTGGCGCACTCTTACTTACTGGACTGATCTGCATAGTTTTTTTGGTCTGTGTGTCACCCCTCTCCTCACAGAGGAGGCTTCTGTTCAAGAATAAACAGTGAAATGCACCTCCTTCTCTTGTACCTTGGTCAGTCGTGTCAGCCACTTCTTGACCCTGTCCAGGGTTGAGCTCGGCCCAGCCCCGGTGATTTGAGGATAGCCAGGATTGCATCAAAGGTGAAAGCGCAGCGCGAGGTTGGGCGCCACAGTGTGCTAGAGTCTAGTGGCAGTTGAGGAGGCCTCCCTCTTCTGGAGCAAGTCCTAAATCTAAAGGAAAATTCACTGGGGGAATTTTCCTACGCTCGAATTTTCCTACGCTATAAGATTTCTAATACCGCATTTAAACCGCAGGACACCCAACCACATCACCTCAGCCCCAAAGCCCTGCTCGAACTCCCAGCTGATCAAACAACAGCTTTCAGAGTGCTTTTTTCACTTGTATGGAAATCCTTTCGGGGTGGGGTATTATCTATCTCTATAAAAATCCTATCCGAAATTCTACAAAACGTTTATGAAATCAAGTGAAATGCAAACCAGACATTTAACGCTTTATTTTGCGTTACCAAAGCCATTTTGGACACGAGGACACGATGAAGCGTGACTCGCTACAAAGTCTTAAATAGTATAAGCTCAGCGAATAATAGTGAATCATATTCTAGTTGTTCCCGTTCTCCAGCACTAAAATTACACCATGTGGCATATTGGCAAAAGTTCTGGAATTTCGCAAAAGCGTAATGTGAAATGACACTAGATTATGCCGATGTAACAGAAACTTTGCCTGGCCTTACTGCCTGGGGGCACCTTCTCATATGATAACACATTGTCACTGGTTCTGTCAAATACAGTAGAAGAAACTCGGGAAGAAAGGTTGACATTCATGGTGCCTCTATTTAGAACTCCTCTGATACTTTCCGGCACACAGCTTTGAACTCACCTACCCCAGGGAGTCTTCTCCCTTCTCCCCCGCCAGTCTCTTTTCTTTCCCCGCCTTGTTGCTGTTGCTAGACACTCCAGTTGCTGCTCTTAAGCTGTCAGTGAACAACCGCTCCGATCAGGCTGCCTGTTGACAGGTATATTCAGAGTTCAGCACCAGCGAAGCCATCTATTTTAACAGTGATACTTGCCCTACTATAATGTTTATTTAAAGATTCACGTGATAACATAGGCGATTAACCCTCAATACCTGCAAGAACTCTTCAGCATGAGCACTGCACTTGACACACAGGCCTTCAGATGTGATTACATCTGTCTGCAGTTGCTAGTGCTTTTTACATAAAGGTTGTTAAGTTATTCGTTAGGTTTTACTCAATGGTTACATCATTTCCCGTAAGGTTTTCCAAAGAGAGGTGGCACATAAATACATTAACCGTATTTGCTATAAATTACAAAATGTTCTCTTGCTAGGTGATTAGGAATCAAAATGCACAAGGCTATCAAGGTGGTATGTTTGTGATTTAACAAGATAGCGTTCTGTATAGAAATCAAAGGTTTAAAAGTAATATAAATGTCTACAATAAAAATAGCAGCCTTATATAAGTTTCCAATGTTATTTCCAATTTTCACCAGGAAGTAGTTTGGGTTCTGGTACAACGTACAGCATAAGTACTTCGAAGTCGCAGACTGTGGAGGTAAGGTGTTACTGGGAGACGAACCAGAGCTGGAAAGCAGGAGAGAAACAGGGAATAACAAAGGAACCGAGTGAATGAATGAGCTTGTGGAGGAGAAGAGAGCTGAGGAGAGGAAACAGCAGAAAGAGGGTAGACTTTAGAGAGAAGGAAAAGTAAATAACTGTCGGTAACAATAACAAGAAGTGAAGCGATGGAAGGACCGAGAGAAATGAAAAGGAACGTAAGAGAGAGACAAAGCAAAAGCACGAACAATCATAACGGGGGAGGGAATTGGGAGAAAGGTGGAGAGGCAGTGAGAGGACAATGATGAAGCAGGAGAGGAGAAAACATCAGTGAGTTATGGAAGCAAGAGGGGGAAAGAAACATGGAAAGAGGAGTAGATATTTTAGCAGTTACACATGTCGTGCATACATGTAAAAATATTGCCGTTGACCAATCACTGACACTACTTTAAAGTATAGATACTGTGCTGTATTCTTCACAGTTACACACGGATTTGACACCCTATCTGTGTAAAATAGCCACATCTCGCAAACGTATGTAAACAAATTACATCCCTATAAACACAAGTCATCTCTTTTCCTGTGAAGATGCTGTTTTCACAAGAATATATATGTTTTTGGAAAGATGTGCTAAGTGATGGGAAGCAGGACACAACTGTGGTCATACTTAAAACATGGATGACATGTCTTGGGGATATAGTCTTTATCTATGTCTCTTGGCCGAATGCATTACCTTCATGTGTTAATTATCTTGGGAATGGCTGCCCTCCATCTCAAGACGGTCTCTCTGTCGGTGGTTATCCTGAAAAAGTGAGGTTTACCTTGTCTGAGGGCGGTATTGGGGGTGCAATAAAAGGCCACATTATTATAATATATTTTAACTAGCCCGAGGAGCTTCCCTTAAAACGAAAAAGGGCATGGTTTGCAATTTATTAAAGACAAGAATGGTCCCACCAGATGACATTAAAGACTAAGATGTGTTATCCAGTTTGTCAATAGTAATGAATCCTATCAGTGTGCAAAAATTGCACATATTTATCATTTTACGGAGACCATGATTTTCATGATCATTCTTATGTATATAAAAGTAAATTCCCTTTGGTCCTGATGATGCCCCTGGAACTTCTTTAAGGGTCTAAATGCTGCCAACAATTTATGCCTCAGCAACTCTTTGAAACTGGGATGGCTGTTTAGGAGCCGCCTTGAACTTTCTCAAAACATTTTTTGCAGTTCACATGTGTTCCAAGAAATTACTCTATACATTGAGTGGTGCCACTTTATGTCCATCACTGTTTTTTGACTGATCACATTATTGGGCTGTTTTCACTTCACTTGCACCTTGTGATCACCGACACCACAAGGGGCAACTGTTACTGTACACATTATGTACATTTTCAGTGATTATCTGTCTTATGGTTGTTTTTAGCATACAATTAGGATTTCCCTAAACCTTGCATACTCTAAAATATAGCATAAAAGATATAGGCAAACTATGGCTCCGCCATGGAAGGTATGAAGTGCTCGAAACATGGTAAATAAATCATGTACTAAAATTGTAGGTCCTGACTGTGCTAGTTCATACCTGGATCTCTGTTCTACTCACCTGTGCGGGTGTACGGAAGCTAACTTCTTTATCTCTGTTACCCCTCATCTGCAAAGTGCTTGTAATTTTGAAGTCCTTCAGGATTTCTTTGTTTACTGTCTGAAAAATGAACTGCTTTTTCTCCATTACACGCATCCAGACAGATCACAAGGGAATCATACCAAGTCACATCAGTAAATGGTGATCTGGTCTCGTCGATTAAATGAGTGCTAAAAATATATGTTCTAAACTTTTTCAGAAACCAGACAGTTGCAAAACACCAATTTATTCCCATTTTAGGTTACAGTGAATTTATGACACACTTTTGCAGATGAGATGTACAGATCACACTAGCAAAAGTATTAAATAAATACAAACTATTGTCATCAGCCCTATAAGGGGTTAGAAGCAGTGGACGAGACAGCGGAGATGGTCTTTGAAGCAGGCAAATTAGTAAATAGTAGAGGTAGAACAAACAGAGGAGGGAAAGTATCAGTGTGTAGGAAAGATCAGTACAAAGCAATAATGAGACGAAGGGCATGGAGTACGAGGGGCAATGAAGTCAATCCTGGAGGCAAAGTGCAGAATCTGTCCAGGAGCTTACATGCTCTTAAGAAAAGAAGGTTAGAACATGGGTGGATTTAAATTATATTGGGAAGCTGATTAAGAAGACATGGCTAACATAGGAGCCAGAAGGGAGGAGATAAATGACAGTAGAAGAGTGAGAATAGACAAACAGATGAGCTACCCACTGAGTGTGTTGCGTAAGGGGAATAAACAGGACCAAAAACGAAGCAAGGAAACTTAGTGTGGTGGGATAACATGAAATTGAGGACAAGAGTTTTCACAGCTTGGAAAGTAACAAAAGGACACATTTTCAGATGTTATAGATCTGAAGTCCGCAAGGTTGTGCCACAGAGGAGGCCCTTTTGGAGAAAGAACCCAAGTTGTGGCCAGCAGGTGAAAGAATGCAGGAATGGAAAACACTCATGAGGGAGGCATTCATAAGAAGTACTGTTGTTTTTGGATGTAAGGAGATGGAAAAAATGAGAAAACACCCAAACCTGGGTAGAATATATAAATAGAACCATTAAGACTACTGTCAAAGGAGGCAAAAGAAGAAATGGTTTGAGAGTTGTCAACCTAGAAGTGGAACTCAGACCAAGAACTAGTTAAAAGCCAGCTGAGAAGGAGGGTAAAAGAGTATTTAAGTAAAGGAAGAAATATGATTACAGACTGCAAGTTAAGGGGAAAAGAGAGAAAAGGAATTTGACTGAGCATAGGAATAATGATGGCATGGTTAAATATGTGGAAAGAGAGTGACTAAATAAAGGGTCTGTATAAAACATTAAACTTAGGTATGCAGAGGAATGAGAAAGATGGAAGCAGAACAGAAGGAGCCACAGTGAGATTCACAATGAAAAGGGAGAGATAGAAAATTGATATGGAGATTGGAGACGTACACAAAGTTGATGAAGGAATAGATGGAGTGGCAAACATTTTCAAGGAAGATGGGATTCTGAGAAAAATAATGAGCAGCTTTTATAAACCTTAAAAATAAAGAAGGTTTCACAATCTGATACTGTCAGAGAGGGGGAAGGGTTCTGGTTCAGAAATGTAAGGAAGTTGTAGGAGAATAGAAAAAAGTGGCAAATGTAAGTTGGAAAGAGAGATCAAGTGATACCCAGTTCCTCTGAAGCTTCCCTCTAATGCAAGGCTCTCGGTTATCCCTTTCTTCACACAGAGGAAGCACTGCTGTTGGTCTGGTTTTAGATACATAGGTCGGAATGAAAGATGTTCCACTTAAATAGTGTCTTGCCGCCGTTCAGGTGGTTACACAAGGTGCGGTCTTCAGACCCATTAACTATGTTTTGCCTCACAATGCCATTTTGATGACCTTTTCAAACCTACACAACATGGCTATTGTACTGCACTATAAAGCATATTTATTTAAAAAGGGGGTATTGTTGCAGAGTTTTATGTATGCTTATCAAGTGTGCATTGTTTATGCCTTGCAACCTGTCATAGAGGTGGCAAGCCAGAGATCAATGGGAAGAACCAAGATAGAACTGAGCCAGGGGCACGGCTTGGCTCTAACAGCCAAACCACTAGCTGAGCCAGAAAGCAATATATGGGTTATGAAGCTTGATTATTGTTTTTGACATCACAGAATTGATGTAGGTTGTTCTAAATAGATGTAAAAATAAGCCAAGTCTCTTTACAAATGTAGAAAATAAATGTTTATTGAACTTCTACAAGAGTATGTAAGTGCTGTGTAGAACACATACCATAACCTAGGCAGTAACTACAAATTACACAGCACAACAACAGCAACATAGCAAAGCATTCAACAGCTACATACCAAAACTTAGACAGGAGCAGCACATTGCATCACATATTCAGATGCTATGTAACAGAGTAGCAGCTACACAACATACCAGACAGCAGCAACGTAGTACACAACTTAATACACAGCAGATACATAACAAGAGACGACATCTACATAACATAACATAGACAAAAGCAACTTAAGCAAGACAACAGCAACATGAAATAGCATCTACATTTTCCATAACAGACAGCAGCTAGAAACATGACATAACATACTGGGCAACTACATATTAGATAGAATAGATAGCAGATACTTATTATATAACATAACAGTACAGAAAACAACCATGTAAAATACCATAGGGAGCAGCTAGAAACGGTGGAGAAACTGAGGTCCACTTACCTTGCTGGTGGTGTGATGCTGCAGTGCTCCTCTTCCTACGGACAAGCGCAAATGGGCAGGGGTGCAAAGTTCAGAGCACCTTTAACCCAGTCCTTCCTTTACCCATTAATGCCATCCCACCCACTCCAGGGGGTCCATCAGGAGAGTAATCAATTTGAGAAAATCCAGCAGCGCTGAATGTGCAGGTCATAGTAGGGGACCAAGGGAAGAGCCTACTTGTTTCACCCTCCTTGAAATTCCTGCTGTGGCCACTGCTCAGCAAAACCCATCATTTCTTCTGTGGCCGAGTTCCTTTTAGGGAAACTAAGTAGCCCCATTGAGATCCATCTGATAATGTATACACTAACTAGGCCTTTCACCAGAACACACTCAAAAACCTGAAAAACACATTTTCCAAAAATATTTTAATCATTTATCTGCTCCTTTCCTGATGTGACCTTAAATCAGACAGTTTACTTGGAAAATAAGCTATGTGGATAGCTATGTAGTCCTAGTGGAGGGGTACGTGGCACAGCCAAATAAATTGTCCTTTGGTTAGTGCCTGTAGGAAAGTACCATCTTGCCTGGCATGTTACCCCCATTTTTCACTGTATATATGTTGTTTCAGTTGTATGTGTCACTGGGACCCTGCCAGCCAGGGCCCCAGTGCTCATCAGTGTGCCTGAAAGTGTTACCTGTGTTATGACTAACTGTCTCACTGAGGCTCTGCTAATCAGAACCTCAGTGGTTATGCTCTCTCATTTCTTTCAAATTGTCACTAACAGGCTAGTGACCAATTTTACCAATTTACATTGGCTTACTGGAACACCCTTATAATTCCCTAGTATATGGTACTGAGGTACCCAGGGTATTGGGGTTCCAGGAGATCCCTATGGGATGCAGCATTTCTATTGCCACCCATAGGGAGCTCTGACAATTCTTACACAGGCCTGCCACTGCAGCCTGAGTGAAATAACGTCCACGTTATTTCACAGCCATTTTACACTGCACTTAAGTAACTTATAAGTCACCTATATGTCTAACCTTTACCTGGTAAAGGTTGGGTGCTAAGTTACTTAGTGTGTGGGCACCCTGGCACTAGCCAAGGTGCCCCCACATTGTTCAGGGCCAATTCCCCGGACTTTGTGATTGCGGGGACACCATTACACGCGTGCACTACTTATAGGTCACTACCTATGTGTAGCTTCACAATGGTAACTCCGAATATGGCCATGTAACATGTCTAAGATCATGGAATTGCCCCCTCTATGCCATCCTGGCATTGTTGGTGCAATCCCATGATCCCACGGGTCTCTAGCACAGACCCTGGCACTGCCAAACTGCCTTTCCAGGGGTTTCACTGCAGCTGCTGCTGCTGCCAACCCCTCAGACAGGCTTGGCCCAGGATGGCAGAACAAAGGACTTCCTCTGAGAGAGGGTGTTACACCCTCTCCCTTTGCAAAATGGTGCGAAGGCAGGGGAGGAGTAGCCTCCCCCAGCCTCTGGAAATGCTTTCATGGGCACACATGGTGCCCATTTCTGCATAAGCCAGTCTACACCGGTTCAGGGACCACTCAGCCCTGCTCTGGCGCGAAACTGGACAAAGGGAAGGTGAGTGACCACTCCCCTGACCTGCACCTCCCCTGGGAGGTGCCCAGAGCTCCTCCAGTGTGCTCCAGACCGCTGGCATCTTGGAAACAGAGGTGCTGCTGGCACACTGGACTGCTCTGAGTGGCCAGTGCCAGCAGGTGACGTCAGAGACTCCTTCTGATAGGCTCCTTCAGGTGTTGCTAGCCTATCTTCTCTCCTAAGTAGCCAAACCCTCTTTTCTGGCTATTTAGGGTCTCTGCTTTGGGAATTTCCTTAGATAACGAATGCAAGAGCTCATCCGAGTTCCTCTGCATCTCTCTCTTCACCTTCTGCCAAGGAATCGACTGCTGACCGCGCTGGAAGCCTGCAAAACTGCAACAAAGTAGCGAAGACGACTACTGCCACTCTGTAACACTGATCCTGCCGCCTTCTCGACTGTTTTCCTGGTGGTGCATGCTGTGGGGGTAGTCTGCCTCCTCTCTGCACTAGAAGCTCCGAAGAAATCTCCTGTGGGTCGACAGAATCGTCCCCCTGAAACCGCAGGCACCAAAGAACTGCATCACCGGTACCCTGGGTCTCCTCTCAGCACGACGAGCGAGGTCCCTTGAATCCAGCAACTCTGTCCAAGTGACTCCCACAGTCCAGTGACTCTTCAGTCCAAGTTTGGTGGAGGTAAGTCCTTGCCTCCCCACGCCAGACTGCATTGCTGGGAACCGCAACTTTTGCAGCTACTCCGGCTTCCGTGCACTTCCGGCGGAAATCCTTTGTGCACAGTCCAGCCTGGGTCCACGGCATTCTAACCTGCATTGCACGACCTCCTAAGTTGTCCTCCGGCGGCATGGGACTCCTTTGTGCAACTTCGGGTGAGCACCGTTTCACTCTACTTCGTAGTGCCTGTTCCGGTACTTCTGCAGGTGCTGCCTGCTTCTGAGAGGGCTCCTTGTCTTGCTCGACGCCCCCTCTGTCCCCAGACGCAATTGGTGACATCCTGGTCCCTCCTGGGCCACAGCAGCATCCAAAAACCCTAACCGCACGATTTGCAGCTAGCAAGGCTTGTTGGCGGTCTTTCTTCAGGAAAACACGTCTGCACGACTCTCCACAGCGTGGGGGATCCGTCCTCCAAAGGGGAAGTTCCTAGCCCTTGTCGTTCCTGCAGAATCTTCAGCTTCTACTGTCCAGTAGCAGCTTCTTTGCACCCACAGCTGGCATTTCCTGGGCATCTGCCCATCTCCGACTTGCTTGTGACTTTTGGACTTGGTCCCCTTGTTCCACAGGTACCCTCGTTTGGAAATCCATTGTTGTTGCATTGCTGATTTGTGTCTTTCCTTCAGAATTCCCCTATCACGACTTCTATGTCCTTTGGGGAACTTTAGTGCACTTTGCACTCACTTTTCAGGGTCTTGGGGTGGGCTATTTTTCTAACCCTAACTGTTTTCTTACAGTCCCAGCGACCCTCTACAAGGTCACATAGGTTTGGGGTCCATTCGTGGTTCGCATTCCACTTTTGGAGTATATGGTTTTTGTTGCCCCTATCCCTATGTGTCCCCATTGCATCCTATTGTAACTATACATTGTTTGCACTGTTTTCTAATACTATACTGCATATTTTTGGTATTGTGTACATATATCTTGTGTATATTTGCTATCCTCATACTGAGGGTACTCACTGAGATACTTTTGGCATATTGTCATAAAAATAAAGTACCTTTATTTTTAGTATATCTGTGTATTGTGTTTTCTTATGATATTGTGCATATGACACTAGTGGTACTGTAGGAGCTTCACTCGTCTCCTAGTTCAGCCTAAGCTGCTCTGCTAAGCTACCATTATCTATCAGCCTAAGCTGCTAGACACCCTATACACTAATAAGGGATAACTGGGCCTGGTGCAAGGTGTAAGTACCCCTTGGTACTCACTACAAGCCAGTCCAGCCTCCTACATTGGTTGTGCAGCGGTGAGGATAAGTGCTCTGTAACTACTTACCACTTTTTTCATTGTACTTTTCATAAGAGAAAAATATACAAAACAAGTTCAGTGTATGTACACCTAACCAAAAAGTTTTGCATTTCTTTTCTCACTTCTTTTCTAAAGTGCTGAAAAGTACTTCTAAACTTTTAAAAAGTTCTTAAAAAGTTTAAAAAGTTTTTTTTCCCTGTCTTTCTAAAAGTCCTGACAAACTTTTTTTCCTTTTTCTGTCACTAAAACACTTTCTAAAATGTCTGGCACAGGCCAAACTGTTGATCTGTCCAAACTTGCTTATGATCACCTTAGCTGGAAAGGAGCAAGGAGTCTCTGCATAGAAAGAGGTTTAAGTGTAGGGAAGAATCCCCCCAGAGAACTATTGGTTAACATGCTTATAGAACAGGATAAGGCCAGAGGTGCCCCATCTGTTGAAAAAGTAGCTAATGGTTCACAATCTGATCCAGGGACACCCCTAGAAAAAGATTCAGGAAAGAAACTTCCTAGCCTGCCCATTACAAGACAGCCTAGCATAGTTGGTACTGATGTAGAGTCACACCATACTGATAGTGTTGTCTCACATCATAGCAAGAGTATTCCTTCACATCATAGTAGAAGTGATGTTTCTGTTAACCAAGCTGTTAGGAGGCCCTCTGTAAGGGATGGGTCTCCTTCTGTACATTCTCACCATACTTCTGTTTCAAGGAATGTCCCACCCACCCACCCTGATGACAGAGTGTTAGAAAGGGAGCTCAATAGATTGAGAGTGGAACAAACCAGACTGAAGCTCGAGAAGCAACAGCTGGATTTGGATAGACAGTCCTTAGAAGTGGAAAGGGAAAGACAGAAATTGGGTTTAGAAACCCATGGTGGCAGCAGCAGTATTCCCCATAGTCATCCTGCAAAAGAGCATGATTCTAGGAGTCTGCACAAGATAGTTCCCCCTTATAAGGAGGGGGATGACATTAACAAGTGGTTTGCTGCACTTGAGAGGGCCTGTGTTGTACAGGATGTCCCTCAAAGGCAGTGGGCTGCTATCCTATGGCTATCATTTAGTGGAAAGGGTAGGGATAGGCTCCTTACTGTGAAAGAAAGTGATGCCAATAATTTTACAGTTCTTAAGAATGCACTCCTGGATGGTTATGGCTTAACCACTGAACAGTACAGGATGAAGTTCAGAGAGACCAAAAAGGAGTCTTCACAAGACTGGGTTGATTTTGTTGACCATTCAGTGAAGGGCTTGGAGGGGTGGTTACATGGCAGTAAAGTTACTGATTATGAAAGCCTGTATAACTTGATCCTGAGAGAGCATATTCTTAATAATTGTGTGTCTGATTTGTTGTACCAGTACTTGGTGGACTCTGATCTGACCTCTCCCCAAGAATTGGGAAAGAAGGCAGACAAATGGGTCAGAACAAGGGTGAACAGAAAAGTTCATACAGGGGGTGACAAAGATGGCAACAAGAAGAAGGATGGTAAGTCTTCTGACAAGGGTGTGGACAAATCTAAAAATGAGTCTTCATCAGGCCCACAAAAACACTCTGGTGGGGGTGGTGGGCCCAAATCCTCTTCTAATCGAAACAAAGAAAAGAAACCATGGTGCTATTTATGTAAAATAAAAGGCCATTGGACAACAGATCCCAGTTGTCCAAAGAAAAGCACCAAGCCTCCTACCACTACAACCCCTACTGCTACACCTAGTGTCCCTACTAATAGCAGTGGTGGTGGGAGCAAACCTACTAATAGCCAATCCAAGGGAGTAGCTGGGCTCACTTTTGGTAACTTAGTTGGGGTTGGTCTGATTAGGGAGACCACAGAGGCTGTGTTAGTCTCTGAGGGGGCTATTGATTTAGCCACCTTGGTTGCTTGTCCCCTTAACATGGATAAGTACAAGCAACTACCCCTAATAAATGGTGTTGAGGTTCAGGCCTACAGGGACACTGGTGCCAGTGTTACTATGGTAATAGAGAAACTGGTCCACCCTGAACAACACCTACTTGGTCACCAGTACCAAGTAACCGATGCTCACAACAACACACTTAGCCACCCCATGGCTGTTGTAAATCTCAACTGGGGGAGGGGGGTTACTTGTCGAAAGAAAGTTGTGGTTGCCTCAGATTTACCTGTAGACTGTCTACTAGGAAATGATTTGGAGACATCAGCTTGGTCAGATGTGGAGTTGGAGGCCCATGCAGCAATGCTGGGCATCCCAGGGCATATGTTTGCTTTAACCAGGTCTCAGGCCAAAAAGCAAAAAGGACAGGGTGACTTGGATCCTGGAACAATGGACCAAGTGCTCCCTAAAGCTAGGGTTAGTAGAAGTAAAGCACTACCTACTATCCCTCCCTCTACAGTGGATTCTACTTCTGAGGAAGAAGAATTTCCACCCTGTGCAGAACCTACACCAGAGGAGCTGGAAGCAGACACTGCCGAGCTTTTGGGTGAAGGGGGGCCTGCCAGGGAGGAGCTGAGTGTGGCACAGCAGACCTGTCTCACACTAGAGGTTCTAAGACAGCAAGCTGTCAAACAAGCTAATGGGGATGTCAGTGACTCTCACAGAGTTTACTGGGAGGACAACCTCTTGTACACTGAAGCAAGGGATCCTAAACCTGGAACTGCCAGGAGGTTAGTGATTCCTCAGGAGTACAGAAAGTTCCTCCTAACTCTAGCCCACGACATTCCCTTAGCTGGACATTTGGGGCAAATGAAAACTTGGGACAGGCTTGTTCCCTTGTTTCATTGGCCTAGAATGTCAGAGGACACAAAGGAATTTTGTAAGTCCTGTGAAACCTGTCAAGCCAGTGGCAAGACAGGTGGCACTCCAAAGGCACCCCTTATTCCACTGCCTGTGGTTGGGGTTCCCTTTGAAAGGGTAGGGGTTGACATAGTTGGCCCCCTTGACCCTCCTACTGCTTCAGGCAATAGGTTTATCTTGGTGGTAGTGGACCATGCCACAAGATATCCTGAAGCAATTCCTCTAAGGACCACTACAGCACCTGCAGTGGCAAAGGCCCTCCTGGGAATATTTTCCAGGGTGGGCTTCCCAAAAGAGGTGGTATCAGACAGGGGAAGCATTTTCATGTCTGCTTACTTAAAGGCCATGTGGAAGGAGTGTGGTGTGACATACAAGTTCACTACACCCTATCATCCACAAACAAATGGACTGGTGGAGAGATTTAACAAAACTCTCAAAGGCATGATTATGGGACTCCCTGAAAAACTCCGCAGGAGATGGGATATCCTTTTACCATGCCTCCTTTTTGCTTACAGGGAGGTACCCCAGAAAGGAGTGGGCTTCAGCCCCTTTGAACTCCTCTTTGGACACCCAGTAAGAGGTCCTCTAACACTTGTTAAGGAGGGTTGGGAACAACCTTTAAAAGCTCCAAAGCAAGATATAGTGGACTATGTACTTGGCCTCAGATCAAGGATGGCTGAGTACATGAAAAAGGCCAGTAAAAACCTTCAGCCCAGCCAAGAGCTCCAAAAGCAATGGCATGACCAGAAGGCTGTTTTGGTTCAGTACCAACCAGGGCAGAAAGTGTGGGTCTTGGAGCCTGTGGCCCCAAGAGCACTCCAAGATAAATGGAGTGGACCCCACACAATTGTTGAGAAAAAGGGTGAAGTCACCTACTTAGTTGACTTAGGCACTGCCAGGAGTCCCCTTAGGGTGCTCCATGTCAATCGCCTGAAACCCTACTATGACAGGGCTGATCTCACCCTGCTCATGGCAACTGATGAGGGACAGGAAGAAGAGAGTGACCCTCTCCCTGATCTCTTCTCTTCCACAGAACAAGATGCTCTAGTGGAAGGTGTAGTTTTGGCTGATTGTCTTACTGCTGAGCAGAAAGACCATTGCATAAATCTCCTGGGTCAGTTTTCTGAACTCTTCTCTACTGTGCCAGGTACCACTTCTTGGTGTGAGCACACTATAGATACTGGAGACAGCTTGCCTGTGAAAAGTAAAATCTATAGGCAGCCTGACCATGTCAGAGACTGCATAAAGCAAGAGGTGCAGAAAATGTTAGAACTAGGAGTGGTTGAGCACTCTGAAAGTCCATGGGCTTCTCCTGTGGTACTTGTACCAAAACCTCATTCCAAGGATGGAAAGAAGGAAATGCGGTTTTGTGTAGACTACAGAGGTCTCAACCAGGTAACCAAAACTGATGCTCACCCTATACCCAGGGCAGATGAGCTCATAGATACACTGGCATCTGCCAAGTATCTAAGCACTTTTGACTTGACTGCAGGGTATTGGCAGATCAAATTATCAGAAGATGCAAAAGCAAAAACTGCATTTTCAACCATTGGAGGCCATTACCAATTCACAGTAATGCCTTTTGGATTGAAAAATGCACCTGCCACTTTTCAAAGGTTGGTGAAAACAGTCCTGCAAGGGCTGGAAGCTTTTAGTGCAGCATATCTGGACGATATAGCTGTCTTTAGCTCCAGTTGGGATGATCACCTGGTCCACCTATGGAAAGTTTTGGAGGCCCTGCAAAAGGCAGGCCTCACTATCAAGGCTTCAAAGTGCCAGATAGGGCAGGGGAAGGTGGTTTATCTGGGACACCTGGTTGGTGGAGACCAGATTGCACCACTTCAGGGGAAAATCCAAACTATTATAGATTGGGTTCCCCCTACTACTCAGACCCAGGTGAGAGACTTTTTAGGCCTCACTGGGTATTACAGGAGATTCATTAAGAACTATGGCTCCATTGCAGCCCCTCTTAATGACCTCACATCCAAGAAAATGCCTAAGAAGGTATTGTGGACAGCTAGCTGTCAGAAAGCTTTTGAGGAGCTGAAGCAGGCCATGTGCTCTGCACCTGTCCTGAAAAGCCCTTGTTACTCTAAAAAAAACTATGTCCAAACTGATGCATCTGAATTAGGAGTAGGGGCAGTCCTATCACAACTTAATTCTGAGGGCCAGGATCAACCTGTTGCTTTTATTAGTAGAAGGTTGACCCCTAGAGAAAAACGTTGGTCTGCCATTGAGAGGGAGGCCTTTGCTGCGGTCTGGGCACTGAAGAAGTTGAGGCCATACCTGTTTGGCACTCACTTCATTGTTCAGACAGACCACGAACCTCTACTTTGGCTAAAACAAATGAAAGGTGAAAATCCTAAATTATTGAGGTGGTCCATATCCCTACAGGGAATGGACTATACAGTGGAACATAGACCTGAGAGTACCCACTCCAATGCAGATGGACTCTCCAGATATTTCCACTTAGACAATGAAGACTCATCAGGTCATGGCTAGTCTTATTGTCCTTCGTTTGGGGGGGGGGGTTGTGTAGGAAAGTACCATCTTGCCTGGCATGTTACCCCCATTTTTCACTGTATATATGTTGTTTTAGTTGTATTTGTCACTGGGACCCTGCCAGCCAGGGCCCCAGTGCTCATAAGTGTGCCCGAAAGTGTTACCTGTGTTATGACTAACTGTCTCACTGAGGCTCTGCTAATCAGAACCTCAGTGGTTATGCTCTCTCATTTCTTTCAAATTGTCACTAACAGGCTAGTGACCAATTTTACCAATTTACATTGGCTTACTGGAACACCCTTATAATTCCCTAGTATATGGTACTGAGGTACCCAGGGTATTGGGGTTCCAGGAGATCCCTATGGGATGCAGCATTTCTTTTGCCACCCATAGGGAGCTCTGACAATTCTTACACAGGCCTGCCACTGCAGCCTGAGTGAAATAACGTCCACGTTATTTCACAGCCATTTTACACTGCACTTAAGTCACCTATATGTCTAACCTTTACCTGGTAAAGGTTGGGTGCTAAGTTACTTAGTGTGTGGGCACCCTGGCACTAGCCAAGGTGCCCCCACATTGTTCAGGGCCAATTCCCCGGACTTTGTGAGTGCGGGGACACCATTACACGCGTGCACTACATATAGGTCACTCCTATGTGTAGCTTCACAATGGTAACTCCGAATATGGCCATGTAACATGTCTAAGATCATGGAATTGCCCCCTCTTTGCCATCCTGGCATTGTTGGTGCAATCCCATGATCCCACGGGTCTCTAGCACAGACCCTTGCACTGCCAAACTGCCTTTCCCGGGGTTTCACTGCAGCTGCTGCTGCTGCCAACCCCTCAGACAGGTTTCTGCCCTCCTGGGGTCCAGCCAGGCTTGGCCCAGGATGGCAGAACAAAGGACTTCCTCTGAGAGAGGGTGTTACACCCTCTCCCTTTAGAAAATGGTGTGAAGGCAGGGGAGGAGTAGCCTCCCCCAGCCTCTGGAAATGCTTTCATGGGCACACATGGTGCCCATTTCTGCATAAGCCAGTCTACACCGGTTCAGGGACCCCTCAGCCCTGCTCTGGCGCGAAACTGGACAAAGGGAAGGGGAGTGACCACTCCCCTGACCTGCACCTCCCCTGGGAGGTGCCCAGAGCTCCTCCAGTGTGCTCCAGACCTCTGCCATCTTGGAAACAGAGGTGCTGCTGGCACACTGGACTGCTCTGAGTGGCCAGTGCCAGCAGGTGACGTCAGAGACTCCTTCTGATAGGCTCCTTCATGTGTTGCTAGCCTATCTTCTCTCCTAAGTAGCCAAACCCTCTTTTCTGGCTATTTAGGGTCTCTGCTTTGGGGATTTCCTTAGATAACGAATGCAAGAGCTCATCCGAGTTCCTCTGCATCTCTCTCTTCACCTTCTGCCAAGGAATCGACTGCTGACCACGCTGGAAGCCTGCAAAACTGCAACAAAGTAGCGAAGACGACTACTGCCACTCTGTAACGCTGATCCTGCCGCCTTCTCGACTGTTTTCCTGGTGGTGCATGCTGTGGGGGTAGTCTGCCTCCTCTCTGCACTAGAAGCTCTGAAGAAATCTCCCGTGGGTCGACGGAATCGTCCCCCTGCAACCGCAGGCACCAAAGAACTGCATCACCGGTACCCCGGGTCTCCTCTCAGCACGACGAGCGAGGTCCCTTGAATCCAGCAACTCTGTCCAAGTGACTCCCACAGTCCAGTGACTCTTCAGTCCAAGTTTGGTGGAGGTAAGTCCTTGCCTCCCCACGCCAGACTGCATTGCTGGGAACTGCGACTTTTGCAGCTACTCCGGCCTCCGTGCACTTCCGGCGGAAATCCTTTGTGCACAGTCCAGCCTGGGTCCACGGCACTCTAACCTGCATTGCACGACCTCCTAAGTTGTCCTCCGGCGGCGTGGGACTCCTTTGTGCAACTTCGGGTGAGCACCGTTTCACTCTACTTCGTAGTGCCTGTTCCGGCACTTCTGCGGGTGCTGCCTGCTTCTGAGAGGGCTCCTTGTCTTGCTCGACGCCCCCTCTGTCCCCAGACGCAATTGGCGACATCCTGGTCCCTCCTGGGCCACAGCAGCATCCAAAAACCCTAACCGCACGATTTGCAGCTAGCAAGGCTTGTTGGCGGTCTTTCTTCAGGAAAACACTTCTGCACGACTCTCCACGGCGTGGGGGATCCGTCCTCCAAAGGGGAAGTTCCTAGCCCTTGTCGTTCCTGCAGAATCATCAGCTTCTACTGTCCAGTAGCAGCTTCTTTGCACCCACAGCTGGCATTTCCTGGGCATCTGCCCATCTCCGACTTGCTTGTGACTTTTGGACTTGGTCCCCTTGTTCCACAGGTACCCTCGTTTGGAAATCCATTGTTGTTGCATTGCTGATTTGTGTCTTTCCTGCAGAATTCCCCTATCACGACTTCTATGTCCTTTGGGGAACTTTAGTGCACTTTGCACTCACTTTTCAGGGTCTTGGGGTGGGCTATTTTTCTAACCCTAACTGTTTTCTTACAGTCCCAGCGACCCTCTACAAGGTCACATAGGTTTGGGGTCCATTCGTGGTTCGCATTCCACTTTTGGAGTATATGGTTTGTGTTGCCCCTATCCCTATGTGTCCCCACTGCATCCTATTGTAACTATACATTGTTTGCACTGTTTTCTAATACTATACTGCATATTTTTGGTATTGTGTACATATATCTTGTGTATATTTGCTATCCTCATACTGAGGGTACTCACTGAGATACTTTTGGCATATTGTCATAAAAATAAAGTACCTTTATTTTTAGTATATCTGTGTATTGTGTTTTCTTATGATATTGTGCATATGACACTAGTGGTACTGTAGGAGCTTCACTCGTCTCCTAGTTCAGCCTAAGCTGCTCTGCTAAGCTACCATTATCTATCAGCCTAAGCTGCTAGACACCCTATACACTAATAAGGGATAACTGGGCCTGGTGCAAGGTGTAAGTACCCCTTGGTACTCACTACAAGCCAGTCCAGCCTCCTACATTGGTTGTGCAGCGGTGAGGATAAGTGCTCTGTAACTACTTACCACTTTTTTCATTGTACTTTTCATAAGAGAAAAATATACAAAACAAGTTCAGTGTATGTACACCTAACCAAAAAGTTTTGCATTTCTTTTCTCACTTCTTTTCTAAAGTGCTGAAAAGTACTTCTAAACTTTTAAAAAGTTCTTAAAAAGTTTAAAAAGTTTTTTTTCCCTGTCTTTCTAAAAGTCCTGACAAACTTGTTTTCCTTTTTCTGTCACTAAAACACTTTCTAAAATGTCTGGCACAGGCCAAACTGTTGATCTGTCCAAACTTGCTTATGATCACCTTAGCTGGAAAGGAGCAAGGAGTCTCTGCATAGAAAGAGGTTTAAGTGTAGGGAAGAATCCCCCCAGAGAACTATTGGTTAACATGCTTATAGAACAGGATAAGGCCAGAGGTGCCCCATCTGTTGAAAAAGTAGCTAATGGTTCACAATCTGATCCAGGGACACCCCTAGAAAAAGATTCAGGAAAGAAACTTCCTAGCCTGCCCATTACAAGACAGCCTAGCATAGTTGGTACTGATGTAGAGTCACACCATACTGATAGTGTTGTCTCACATCATAGCAAGAGTATTCCTTCACATCATAGTAGAAGTGATGTTTCTGTTAACCAAGCTGTTAGGAGGCCCTCTGTAAGGGATGGGTCTCCTTCTGTACATTCTCACCATACTTCTGTTTCAAGGAATGTCCCACCCACCCACCCTGATGACAGAGTGTTAGAAAGGGAGCTCAATAGATTGAGAGTGGAACAAACCAGACTGAAGCTCGAGAAGCAACAGCTGGATTTGGATAGACAGTCCTTAGAAGTGGAAAGGGAAAGACAGAAATTGGGTTTAGAAACCCATGGTGGCAGCAGCAGTATTCCCCATAGTCATCCTGCAAAAGAGCATGATTCTAGGAATCTGCACAAGATAGTTCCCCCTTATAAGGATGGGGATGACATTAACAAGTGGTTTGCTGCACTTGAGAGGGCCTGTGTTGTACAGGATGTCCCTCAAAGGCAGTGGGCTGCTATCCTATGGCTATCATTTAGTGGAAAGGGTAGGGATAGGCTCCTTACTGTGAAAGAAAGTGATGCCAATAATTTTACAGTTCTTAAGAATGCACTCCTGGATGGTTATGGCTTAACCACTGAACAGTACAGGATGAAGTTCAGAGAGACCAAAAAGGAGTCTTCACAAGACTGGGTTGATTTTGTTGACCATTCAGTGAAGGCCTTGGAGGGGTGGTTACATGGCAGTAAAGTTACTGATTATGAAAGCCTGTATAACTTGATCCTGAGAGAGCATATTCTTAATAATTGTGTGTCTGATTTGTTGTACCAGTACTTGGTGGACTCTGATCTGACCTCTCCCCAAGAATTGGGAAAGAAGGCAGACAAATGGGTCAGAACAAGGGTGAACAGAAAAGTTCATACAGGGGGTGACAAAGATGGCAACAAGAAGAAGGATGGTAAGTCTTCTGACAAGGGTGTGGACAAATCTAAAAATGAGTCTTCATCAGGCCCACAAAAACACTCTGGTGGGGGTGGTGGGCCCAAATCCTCTTCTAATCGAAACAAAGAAAAGAAACCATGGTGCTATTTATGTAAAATAAAAGGCCATTGGACAACAGATCCCAGTTGTCCAAAGAAAAGCACCAAGCCTCCTACCACTACAACCCCTACTGCTACACCTAGTGTCCCTACTAATAGCAGTGGTGGTGGGAGCAAACCTACTAATAGCCAATCCAAGGGAGTAGCTGGGCTCACTTTTGGTAACTTAGTTGGGGTTGGTCTGATTAGGGAGACCACAGAGGCTGTGTTAGTCTCTGAGGGGGCTATTGATTTAGCCACCTTGGTTGCTTGTCCCCTTAACATGGATAAGTACAAGCAACTACCCCTAATAAATGGTGTTGAGGTTCAGGCCTACAGGGACACTGGTGCCAGTGTTACTATGGTAATAGAGAAACTGGTCAACCCTGAACAACACCTACTTGGTCACCAGTACCAAGTAACCGATGCTCACAACAACACACTTAGCCACCCCATGGCTGTTGTAAATCTCAACTGGGGGAGGGGGGTTTCTTGTCCAAAGAAAGTTGTGGTTGCCTCAGATTTACCTGTAGACTGTCTACTAGGAAATGATTTGGAGACATCAGCTTGGTCAGATGTGGAGTTGGAGGCCCATGCAGCAATGCTGGGCATCCCAGGGCATATGTTTGCTTTAACCAGGTCTCAGGCCAAAAAGCAAAAAGGACAGGGTGACTTGGATCCTGGAACAATGGACCAAGTGCTCCCTAAAGCTAGGGTTAGTAGAAGTAAAGCACTACCTACTATCCCTCCCTCTACAGTGGATTCTACTTCTGAGGAAGAAGAATTTCCACCCTGTGCAGAACCTACACCAGAGGAGCTGGAAGCAGACACTGCCGAGCTTTTGGGTGAAGGGGGGCCTGCCAGGGAGGAGCTGAGTGTGGCACAGCAGACCTGTCTCACACTAGAGGTTCTAAGACAGCAAGCTGTCAAACAAGCTAATGGGGATGTCAGTGACTCTCACAGAGTTTACTGGGAGGACAACCTCTTGTACACTGAAGCAAGGGATCCTAAACCTGGAACTGCCAGGAGGTTAGTGATTCCTCAGGAGTACAGAAAGTTCCTCCTAACTCTAGCCCACGACATTCCCTTAGCTGGACATTTGGGGCAAATGAAAACTTGGGACAGGCTTGTTCCCTTGTTTCATTGGCCTAGAATGTCAGAGGACACAAAGGAATTTTGTAAGTCCTGTGAAACCTGTCAAGCCAGTGGCAAGACAGGTGGCACTCCAAAGGCACCCCTTATTCCACTGCCTGTGGTTGGGGTTCCCTTTGAAAGGGTAGGGGTTGACATAGTTGGCCCCCTTGACCCTCCTACTGCTTCAGGCAATAGGTTTATCTTGGTGGTAGTGGACCATGCCACAAGATATCCTGAAGCAATTCCTCTAAGGACCACTACAGCACCTGCAGTGGCAAAGGCCCTCCTGGGAATATTTTCCAGGGTGGGCTTCCCAAAAGAGGTGGTATCAGACAGGGGAAGCAATTTCATGTCTGCTTACTTAAAGGCCATGTGGAAGGAGTGTGGTGTGACATACAAGTTCACTACACCCTATCATCCACAAACAAATGGACTGGTGGAGAGATTTAACAAAACTCTCAAAGGCATGATTATGGGACTCCCTGAAAAACTCCGCAGGAGATGGGATATCCTTTTACCATGCCTCCTTTTTGCTTACAGGGAGGTACCCCAGAAAGGAGTGGGCTTCAGCCCCTTTGAACTCCTCTTTGGACACCCAGTAAGAGGTCCTCTAACACTTGTTAAGGAGGGTTGGGAACAACCTTTAAAAGCTCCAAAGCAAGATATAGTGGACTATGTACTTGGCCTCAGATCAAGGATGGCTGAGTACATGAAAAAGGCCAGTAAAAACCTTCAGGCCAGCCAAGAGCTCCAAAAGCAATGGCATGACCAGAAGGCTGTTTTGGTTCAGTACCAACCAGGGCAGAAAGTGTGGGTCTTGGAGCCTGTGGCCCCAAGAGCACTCCAAGATAAATGGAGTGGACCCCACACAATTGTTGAGAAAAAGGGTGAAGTCACCTACTTAGTTGACTTAGGCACTGCCAGGAGTCCCCTTAGGGTGCTCCATGTCAATCGCCTGAAACCCTACTATGACAGGGCTGATCTCACCCTGCTCATGGCAACTGATGAGGGACAGGAAGAAGAGAGTGACCCTCTCCCTGATCTCTTCTCTTCCACAGAACAAGATGCTCTAGTGGAAGGTGTAGTTTTGGCTGATTGTCTTACTGCTGAGCAGAAAGACCATTGCATAAATCTCCTGGGTCAGTTTTCTGAACTCTTCTCTACTGTGCCAGGTACCACTTCTTGGTGTGAGCACACTATAGATACTGGAGACAGCTTGCCTGTGAAAAGTAAAATCTATAGGCAGCCTGACCATGTCAGAGACTGCATAAAGCAAGAGGTGCAGAAAATGTTAGAACTAGGAGTGGTTGAGCACTCTGAAAGTCCATGGGCTTCTCCTGTGGTACTTGTACCAAAACCTCATTCCAAGGATGGAAAGAAGGAAATGCGGTTTTGTGTAGACTACAGAGGTCTCAACCAGGTAACCAAAACTGATGCTCACCCTATACCCAGGGCAGATGAGCTCATAGATACACTGGCATCTGCCAAGTATCTAAGCACTTTTGACTTGACTGCAGGGTATTGGCAGATCAAATTATCAGAAGATGCAAAAGCAAAAACTGCATTTTCAACCATTGGAGGCCATTACCAATTCACAGTAATGCCTTTTGGATTGAAAAATGCACCTGCCACTTTTCAAAGGTTGGTGAAAACAGTCCTGCAAGGGCTGGAAGCTTTTAGTGCAGCATATCTGGACGATATAGCTGTCTTTAGCTCCAGTTGGGATGATCACCTGGTCCACCTATGGAAAGTTTTGGAGGCCCTGCAAAAGGCAGGCCTCACTATCAAGGCTTCAAAGTGCCAGATAGGGCAGGGGAAGGTGGTTTATCTGGGACACCTGGTTGGTGGAGACCAGATTGCACCACTTCAGGGGAAAATCCAAACTATTATAGATTGGGTTCCCCCTACTACTCAGACCCAGGTGAGAGACTTTTTAGGCCTCACTGGGTATTACAGGAGATTCATTAAGAACTATGGCTCCATTGCAGCCCCTCTTAATGACCTCACATCCAAGAAAATGCCTAAGAAGGTATTGTGGACAGCTAGCTGTCAGAAAGCTTTTGAGGAGCTGAAGCAGGCCATGTGCTCTGCACCTGTCCTGAAAAGCCCTTGTTACTCTAAAAAATTCTATGTCCAAACTGATGCATCTGAATTAGGAGTAGGGGCAGTCCTATCACAACTTAATTCTGAGGGCCAGGATCAACCTGTTGCTTTTATTAGTAGAAGGTTGACCCCTAGAGAAAAACGTTGGTCTGCCATTGAGAGGGAGGCCTTTGCTGCGGTCTGGGCACTGAAGAAGTTGAGGCCATACCTGTTTGGCACTCACTTCATTGTTCAGACAGACCACAAACCTCTACTTTGGCTAAAATAAATGAAAGGTGAAAATCCTAAATTATTGAGGTGGTCCATATCCCTACAGGGAATGGACTATACAGTGGAACATAGACCTGAGAGTACCCACTCCAATGCAGATGGACTCTCCAGATATTTCCACTTAGACAATGAAGACTCATCAGGTCATGGCTAGTCTTATTGTCCTTCGTTTGGGGGGGGGGGGGGGTTGTGTAGGAAAGTACCATCTTGCCTGGCATGTTACCCCCATTTTTCACTGTATATATGTTGTTTTAGTTGTATTTGTCACTGGGACCCTGCCAGCCAGGGCCCCAGTGCTCATAAGTGTGCCCGAAAGTGTTACCTGTGTTATGACTAACTGTCTCACTGAGGCTCTGCTAATCAGAACCTCAGTGGTTATGTTCTCTCATTTCTTTCAAATTGTCACTAACAGGCTAGTGACCAATTTTACCAATTTACATTGGCTTACTGGAACACCCTTATAATTCCCTAGTATATGGTACTGAGGTACCCAGGGTATTGGGGTTCCAGGAGATCCCTATGGGATGCAGCATTTATTTTGCCACCCATAGGGAGCTCTGACAATTCTTACACAGGCCTGCCACTGCAGCCTGAGTGAAATAACGTCCACGTTATTTCACAGCCATTTTACACTGCACTTAAGTCACCTATATGTCTAACCTTTACCTGGTAAAGGTTGGGTGCTAAGTTACTTAGTGTGTGGGCACCCTGGCACTAGCCAAGGTGCCCCCACATTGTTCAGGGACAATTCCCCGGACTTTGTGAGTGCGGGGACACCATTACACGCGTGCACTACATATAGGTCACTACCTATGTGTAGCTTCACAATGGTAACTCCGAATATGGCCATGTAACATGTCTAAGATCATGGAATTGCCCCCTCTTTGCCATCCTGGCATTGTTGGTGCAATCCCATGATCCCACGGGTCTCTAGCACAGACCCTGGCACTGCCAAACTGCCTTTCCCGGGGTTTCACTGCAGCTGCTGCTGCTGCCAAACCCTCAGACAGGTTTCTGCCCTCCTGGGGTCCAGCCAGGCTTGGCCCAGGATGGCAGAACAAAGGACTTCCTCTGAGAGAGGGTGTTACACCCTCTCCCTTTAGAAAATGGTGTGAAGGCAGGGGAGGAGTAGCCTCCCCCAGCCTCTGGAAATGCTTTCATGGGCACACATGGTGCCCATTTCTGCATAAGCCAGTCTACACCGGTTCAGGGACCCCTCAGCCCTGCTCTGGCGCGAAACTGGACAAAGGGAAGGGGAGTGACCACTCCCCTGACGTGCACCTCCCCTGGGAGGTGCCCAGAGCTCCTCCAGTGTGCTCCAGACCTCTGCCATCTTGGAAACAGAGGTGCTGCTGGCACACTGGACTGCTCTGAGTGGCCAGTGCCAGCAGGTGACGTCAGAGACTCCTTCTGATAGGCTCCTTCATGTGTTGCTAGCCTATCTTCACTCCTAAGTAGCCAAACCCTCTTTTCTGGCTATTTAGGGTCTCTGCTTTGGGGATTTCCTTAGATAACGAATGCAAGAGCTCATCCGAGTTCCTCTGCATCTCTCTCTTCACCTTCTGCCAAGGAATCGACTGCTGACCACGCTGGAAGCCTGCAAAACTGCAACAAAGTAGCGAAGACGACTACTGCCACTCTGTAACGCTGATCCTGCCGCCTTCTCGACTGTTTTCCTGGTGGTGCATGCTGTGGGGGTAGTCTGCCTCCTCTCTGCACTAGAAGCTCTGAAGAAATCTCCCGTGGGTCGACGGAATCGTCCCCCTGCAACCGCAGGCACCAAAGAACTGCATCACCGGTACCCCGGGTCTCCTCTCAGCACGACGAGCGAGGTCCCTTGAATCCAGCAACTCTGTCCAAGTGACTCCCACAGTCCAGTGACTCTTCAGTCCAAGTTTGGTGGAGGTAAGTCCTTGCCTCCCCACGCCAGACTGCATTGCTGGGAACTGCGACTTTTGCAGCTACTCCGGCCTCCGTGCACTTCCGGCGGAAATCCTTTGTGCACAGTCCAGCCTGGGTCCACGGCACTCTAACCTGCATTGCACGACCTCCTAAGTTGTCCTCCGGCGGCGTGGGACTCCTTTGTGCAACTTCGGGTGAGCACCGTTTCACTCTACTTCGTAGTGCCTGTTCTGGCACTTCTGCGGGTGCTGCCTGCTTCTGAGAGGGCTCCTTGTCTTGCTCGACGCCCCCTCTGTCCCCAGACGCAATTGGCGACATCCTGGTCCCTCCTGGGCCACAGCCGCATCCAAAAACCCTAACCGCACGATTTGCAGCTAGCAAGGCTTGTTGGCGGTCTTTCTTCAGGAAAACACTTCTGCACGACTCTCCACGGCGTGGGGGATCCGTCCTCCAAAGGGGAAGTTCCTAGCCCTTGTCGTTCCTGCAGAATCATCAGCTTCTACTGTCCAGTAGCAGCTTCTTTGCACCCACAGCTGGCATTTCCTGGGCATCTGCCCATCTCCGACTTGCTTGTGACTTTTGGAATTGGTCCCCTTGTTCCACAGGTACCCTCGTTTGGAAATCCATTGTTGTTGCATTGCTGATTTGTGTCTTTCCTGCAGAATTCCCCTATCACGACTTCTATGTCCTTTGGGGAACTTTAGTGCACTTTGCACTCACTTTTCAGGGTCTTGGGGTGGGCTATTTTTCTAACCCTAACTGTTTTCTTACAGTCCCAGCGACCCTCTACAAGGTCACATAGGTTTGGGGTCCATTCGTGGTTCGCATTCCACTTTTGGAGTATATGGTTTGTGTTGCCCCTATCCCTATGTGTCCCCATTGCATCCTATTGTAACTATACATTGTTTGCACTGTTTTCTAATACTATACTGTATATTTTTGGTATTGTGTACATATATCTTGTGTATATTTGCTATCCTCATACTGAGGGTACTCACTGAGATACTTTTGGCATATTGTCATAAAAATAAAGTACCTTTATTTTTAGTATATCTGTGTATTGTGTTTTCTTATGATATTGTCCATATGACACTAGTGGTACTGTAGGAGCTTCACTCGTCACCTAGTTCAGCCTAAGCTGCTCTGCTAAGCTACCATTATCTATCAGCCTAAGCTGCTAGACACCCTATACACTAATAAGGGATAACTGGGCCTGGTGCAAGGTGTAAGTACCCCTTGGTACTCACTACAAGCCAGTCCAGCCTCCTACAGTGCCTTGTTGAGGCGTGATCCAAATGTTAAAATCACTGTCACATAAGTACCGGGTCTTTAGCACTTTAGCGACCGCATTTATCGCAGTTAGTAGCCCCCGAAAAGAGAAGGAAACTGGCTCCCTTCCACTCGGAGACCTGTTTTCATGTGGTTGCGTGCCAGGCTATACCTCTGAAACAAAGCAGTTTCAAATTGCGACTTTGAAACCGAGCATGTGGTTTCCAGTAAATCGGCGCATTTCACAGTCAGTGAACTCACAGTCTAAAGTCTATAAAATCACTGTTTAGTTAGCAACGCGTTGTGTGCAAAACGTTCACACAAGCACAGTGCTTCATTTGTAAAAGAATACGTGCAGGAGCCCAAACTTTTGTTCAGAAGCCCACGGATGGCGTTATCAAAGGTTTGTGTGGGGAATTCCAAGGCGGTGTAGTCTTAATTCCACCTCATACCTTTTGAATCCAGGACCAGAAATATTTATCTCACTATTGCAGGTTATTTTTCATCCCTGCTCGCTCCCTGTCTTCTCCCCCTTTTGTGTTTTTATCTCTCTTGGTCAAGTTGAGGAAAAGTAAGTCAATATCCTTAGAAATGAGTACAGCTCGTCCCCATCTGCAACTACCGATTAATGCACAGCTTTTGACACAAAATGAGCCGAGCCTACTCCTTCCCGACATTGTCCATCCCGTCTGTGCTTGTCAGCAAACAGGCAAGTGATATTCCGCTACCCTGCATTCCATGAAATTAGTGGAATCCAGGAGCCCACCCGTGAAACTGTTTCCACATAGTTTATCCCTCAACAATTTCTAGGTTCAAGCAAGAGGGAACCCTGCTCATACTTCAGACTTCGTGCATGTAAGCCCTCTCTCTACCTGACTAGCAGGCAGAGGACCCTAGGCAATTTGAGAGAGTTTAGCTCAAGGGACCGTCTTCAATTAACACTCCTCAAACAGTCTAGTAGTATCTCATGTGAGCATCTGCGTGTCCATTCTTTTTGCTTCAGCTGCCAAGTCCCAAGTCCAGCAACCTCACATACATGCTCCTTCCATTTTCACTCAGCACACACAGAGCAGCCAATCAAAAGCTGTCATTCCAGCCCGGCACGCACACACACACACACACACACACACCTGCCAATCAAAATGCTCTCACTCATGCTGAGCAGCTTAAGAGTTGCTCTCAGCCCAGCTTGAATAGCGTTGTGGAAAAACGCAGCATAGCCTAAAATAACTTTTGAAAAATGGACCTTGCGAAATAAACTTCGGCGAGGCCTACTATAAATTGCAGAAGGATAATCTCTGTGATCGCAGTGACACAAAATACAACCCTGGCCCCCTTTCCGAAGAAGTCCCACTGGAAAATACATGGGCATTACAACACAAAGAGAGATCATTTGCCACCTTAACCGCTTTGGTGAGGGTGTCGGCCACTGGCCGACGCCCACACACCCTCCCTGGTGCGGGTCACGACCAGTGGCCGACACCAGGAAGGGCATTAATAAATCCTCGGGTGCGTCGCACCCGAGGATTTTTTTAAATTTTTTTTACTTCCCTGGGGAGACACGGAAGCTACCGTGTCTCCCCCCGCCCCCCACCCGCCCCTTTGTGACGCTGATGTTGCAAAGGTGTTTTCCCCATCAAAGCAGGAAGCAGCCTTGCGGCCGCTTCCTGCTTTGATGGGGAAAACGGCCTTTTACACGTTCGGGAAGGCCTCGTAAGAAAGGGGAGACACTCCCCTTTCTTACGAGGCCTTCCTGAAAGTGTTTCCTGGCCCCCGGTCGCAGCACAGCTGCGATCGTGGGCCAGGAAACCCCACTAGACACCAGGGATTTCACTTTTGGGGGGCGGCCCCCCCGGAAAACGGGCCCCCCCCCCCCCCCCCCGGCATAATTTTTTTTTTTTTCAAAAGGTAGGGGCCCCCTGGGGGGGGCGCGATCTCGCTCCCCCCAGGGGATTTTTTTTTTTCTCCAAAAAATAAAAATAAAATGAAATGACAGGGGGTCGCCCGTGGGCAGGGTGACCCCCTGTGGGGGCAATTTTTTTTTTTAGATGTTGTAGGGTTTCCCTGGGGGCCATTTTGGCCCCCAAGGAAACCATACAACAACTAAAAAAAAATATATGTATATATCTATATATATCTATGTAGATAGATATATCTAGGTACATGGATATATCTATAGATATATCTATGTAGATATATATATATATATATATATATATATATATATATATATATATATATAGAGGTAGATCTGTATCAAAGAGATTTATAAAGCGCGCTACTCACCTGTGAGGGTCTCAAGGCGCTGGGGGGGGTGGGGGGCGGGGGGAGGGAAAGGGGCTGGGAGGTTCACTGTTCAAAAAGCCAGGTTTTGAGGCCCTTCCTGAAAAGAAGTAGGTTTTGGGTCTTGCGAAGGTGGGTTGTGAGTGCGTTCCAGGTTTTGGGTGCAAGGTAGGAGAAGGATCTGCCCCCGGTGGTGGTGTGTTTGATGGGGGTGACAGAGGCGAGAGAGAGGTCAGCTGAGCGGACGTTTCGTGTGGGGGTGTGGAAGTTGACTCTCGTTGAGGTAGGCAGGGCCTGTGTTGTGGAGTGATTTGTGTGCGAGGATGAGGATCTTGAAGGTGATCCTTTTGTCAATGGGGAGCCAGTGGAGGGATTTGAGGTGTGGAGAGATGTGTTCGTGTCGGCGGAGGTCGAGGATGAGTCGTGCTGCTGAGTTCTGGATGCATGTAGTTTGCGCTTGAGTTTTAGAGTGGTGCCGGCGTAGAGGGCGTTTCCGTAATCAAGCCTGCTGCTGATGAGTGCGTGAGTGACAGTTTTTCTGGTCTCTGTGGGGATCCATTTGAATGTTTTTCAGTATACGGAGTTTGTTGAAGCATGAGGAGGTAAGAGCGTTGATTTGTTGGGTCATCGAGAGGGAGGAGTCTAGGATGATGCTGAGGTTGCGTGCGTGGTTGGCGGGGGTGGGTGCAGGGCCTAGCGTGGTGGGACACCATGGGGGGTCCCAGGTGTTTTTGTGTGGGCCAAAGAGGATTATTTCGGTTTTGCTTGAGTTGAGTTTCAGGTGGTTGGCTGTCATATATATATCACTTTTGTCAATATGTGTGTGGTTTCCCTGGGTGGAAAAGGGTCCGACTTGTCTAGTGGCAGTTTTAGTGCCATAAAGAAGCGCAGAAGGTTTATATGCCTACTGCAAAGAGCACATCTGTATTTTATGTAAATAGCTGAGTACATTAGTAAAGTCTATGGAGAGATGAAGGGCACTTTTGCTGGGTGGTAATGAGGGAATCCGAGGAGGAGGGAGTGGGAGCACCAATAATGATTGTTGGACTGGGCGCAGGAGGTGCTAAAGACTGTGACGAATGGTATGTGACAAGGTGTTTTTTGAGTGTCTTGAAAGTACGTGCTGATTGAGGGAAGAAGCGCAGGTAAGGTGGCCTCTACTGTTGCACGTATCTCACACACACCATCGATTTTGTGACTGTCTACGTAGGCTAGTGTTTTAGAGCAACAGTTTAGCCAATAGCAGAGATGGCATCTTGATGGATGACTACTGCCTGCACTCGGGTTATAGAGGACCGCTCTGACATAGGATCAGAGACTGAGACATCAGATACTGAGACAGCATCTGAGGGATAGGATAATGGCGCAGACTCTGGGAGTGATTTTTCAGTCAGAGGAGTCCCATTCGAAAACTCCTCTTCCAGTACATTATGAGGAAGGTGATGAGGACAGTCCTGCTGTCCCTTCGCAAGCTGTTCGTGCAACTGGGTAATAGTGGGTTAGGCCAACCCAGAGAGCAGGTGAATGCGGCGGCAAGCAGAGAGAGAGTGCTCTCTTGGGAGCTCACCAATTTAGTTCAGCCCCAAATTCCACCACCCAAATCATATTGTGGAGACATCAAAATTGTCTATGGCAAAACAAACTGGTTTTGTAAGGTAGGCACCTGTGTTTTTGGTCCTGGATTCGGCGGCCATATAGAGAAACACACTAAACCCAAACATTTCTGGAAACTAGACATTCGGGGGAGTCCACAGAGGTGTGACTTGTGTGGATGCCCCAAAGTTTTCTTACCCAGAATACCCTGCAAAGCTGAAATGTTGAAAAAAACCTCTATTTTTCTCGAATTTCTGTCACACAAACTACAGGAATATGCTGGGATCCACAACATTCCTACCACCCAGTGACTCCTCACCTGTCCTGATAAAAACACTACCCCACTTGAGTGCCTACATCTAGTGCCTGTGTCAGGAATGGATCACCCCAGGGTCAACAGCTGCCTCACGTAAGGACCAACATTGACCGTTGTGTGATCTATTCCTGTCGCAGGCACCAGGCCTAACCACACAAGTGAGCTATCATATTTATCGGGAGACTTGGGGGAACGCTGGGTGGAAGGAAATTTGTGGCTCCTCTCAGATTCCAGAACTTTCTGTCACCGAAATGTGAGGAAAACGTGTTATTTTAGCCACATTTTGAGGTTTGCAAAGGATTCTGGGTAACAGAACCTGGTCCGAGCCCCACAAGTCACCTCATCTTGGATTCCCCTGGGTTTCTAGTTTTCAAAAATGTGCTGGTTTGCTAGGTTTCCCCAGGTGCCGACTGAGCTAGAGGCCAAAATCCACAGGTAGGCACTGTTTTCTATGAAAAAATGTGATGTGTCCACGTTCTGTTTTGGGGCATTTCCTGTCGCGGGCGCTAGGCCTACCCACACAAGTGAGGTATAATTTTTATCGGGAGACTTGGGGGAACGCCGAGTGGAAGGAAATTTGTGGCTCCTCTCAGATTCCAGAACTTTCTGTCACCGAAATGTGAGGAAAACTTGTTTTTTTAGCCACTTTTTGAGGTTTGCAAAGGATTCTGGGTAACAGAACCTGGTCCGAGCCCCGCAAGTCACCCCTCCTTGGATTCCCCTAGGTCTCTAGTTTTCAGAAATGCACAGGTTTGGTAGGTTTCCCTAGGTGCTGGCTGAGCTAGAGGCCAAAATCTACAGGTAGGCACTTCGCAAAAAACACCTCTGTTTTCTTCAAAAAATTTGGATGTGTCAACGTTGCGCTTTGGGGCGTTTCCTGTCGCGGGCGCTAGGCCTACCCACACAAGTGAGGTATAATTTTTATCGGGAGACTTGGGGGAACGCTGGGTGGAAGGAAATTTGAGGATCCTCTCAGATTCCAGAACTTTCTGTCACCGAAATGTGAGGAAAACTTGTTTTTTTAGCCACTTTTTGAGGTTTGCAAAGGATTCTGGGTAACAGAACCTGGTCCGAGCCCCGCAAGTCACCCCTCCTTGGATTCCCCTAGGTCTCTAGTTTTCAGAAATGCATAGGTTTGGTAGGTTTCCCTACGTGCCGGCTGAGCTAGAGGCCAAAATCTACAGGTAGGCACTTCTCAAAAAACACCTCTGTTTTCTTCCAAAAATTTGGATGTGTCCACGTTGCGCTTTGGGGCGTTTCCTGTCGCAGGCGCTAGGCCTACCCACACAAGTGAGGTATCATTTTTATCGGGAGACTTGGGGGAACGCCGGGTGGAAGGAAATTTGTGGCTCCTCTCAGATTCCAGAACTTTCTGTCACCGAAATGTGAGGAAAACTTGTTTTTTAGCCACTTTTTGAGGTTTGCAAAGGATTCTGGGTAACAGAACCTGGTCCGAGCCCCGCAAGTCACCCCTCCTTGGATTCCCCTAGGTCTCTAGTTTTCAGAAATTCACAGGTTTGGTAGGTTTCCCTAGGTGCCGGCTGAGCTAGAGGCCAAAATCTACAGGTAGGCACTTCGCAAAAAACACCTCTGTTTTCTTCAAAAAATGTGGATGTGTCAACGTTGCGCTTTGGGGCGTTTCCTGTCGTTGGCGCTAGGCCTACCCACACAAGTGAGGTATCATTTTTATCGGGAGACTTGGGGGAACGCTGGGTGGAAGGAAATTTGAGGATCCTCTCAGATTCCAGAACTTTCTGTCACCGAAATGTGAGGAAAACTTGTTTTTTTAGCCACTTTTTGAGGTTTGCAAAGGATTCTGGGTAACAGAACCTGGTCCGAGCCCCGCAAGTCACCCCTCCTTGGATTCCCCTAGGTCTCTAGTTTTCAGAAATGCACAGGTTTGGTAGGTTTCCCTAGGTGCCGGCTGAGCTAGAGGCCAAAATCTACAGGTAGGCACTTCGCAAAAAACACCTCTGTTTTCTTCAAAAAATTTGGATGTGTCAACGTTGCGCTTTGGGGCGTTTCCTGTCGCGGGCGCTAGGCCTACCCACACAAGTGAGGTATCATTTTTATCGGGAGACTTGGGGGAACGCTGGGTGGAAGGAAATTTGAGGATCCTCTCAGATTCCAGAACTTTCTGTCACCGAAATGTGAGGAAAACTTGTTTTTTTTGCCACTTTTTGAGGTTTGCAAAGGATTCTGGGTAACAGAACCTGGTCCGAGCCCCGCAAGTCACCCCTCCTTGGATTCCCCCAGGTCTCTAGTTTTCAGAAATGCACAGGTTTGGTAGGTTTCCCTATGTGCCGGCTGAGCTAGAGGCCAAAATCTACAGGTAGGCACTTTGGAAAAAACAGCTGTGTTTTCCATAAAAAAAATAGGATGTGTCCATGTTGTGTTTTGGGGCATTTCCTGTCGCGGACACTAGGCCTACCCACACAAGTGAGGTATCATTTTTATCGGGAGACTTGGGGGAACATAGAATAGCAAAACAAGTGTTATTGCCCCTTATCTTTCTCTACATTTTTTCCTTCCAAATATAAGAGTGTGTAAAAAAGACGTCTATTTGAGAAAAGCCCTGCAATTCACTTGCTAGTATGGGCACCTCGGAATTCAGCGATGTGCAAATAACCACTGCTCCTCAAAACCTTATCTTGATCCCATTTTGGAAATGCAAAGGTTTTCTTGATACCTCTTTTTCACTCTTCATATTTCAGCAAATGAATTGCTGTATACCCAGTATAGAATGAAAACCAACTGCAGGGTGCAGCTCATTTATTGGCTCTGGGTACCTAGGGTTCTTGATGAACCTACAAGCCCTTTATATCCCCGCAACCATAAGAGTCCAGCAGACAAAACGGTATATTGCTTTCAGAAATCTGACATCGCAGGAAAAAGTTACAGAGTAAAACATAAAGAAAAATGGCTGTTGTTTTCAGCTCAATTTCAATATTTTTTTATTTCAGCTGTTATTTTCTGTAGGAAAACCTTGTAGGATCTACACAAATGACCCCTTGCTGAATTCAGAATTTTGTCTAGTTTTCAGAAATGTTTAGCATTCCGGGATCCAGCATTGGTTTCACACCCATTCCTGTCACTAACTGGAAGGAGGCTGAAAGCACCAAATATAGTAGAAATGGGGTATGTCCCAGTAAAATGCCAAATTTGTGTTGAAAAATGTGGTTTTCTGATTCAAGTCTGCCCGTTCCTGAAAGGTGGAAAGATAGTGATTTCAGCACCAGAAACCCTTTGTTGATGGCATTTTCAGGGAAAAAACCACAAGCCTTCTTCGGCAGCCCTTTTTTCCCATTTTTTTGGAAAAAACGAAATTTTCACTGTATTTTGGCTATTTTCTTGGTCTCGTCCAGGGGAAACCACCAACTCTGGGTACCATTAGAATCCCTAGGATGTTGGAAAAAAAGGACGCAAATTTGGCGTGGTTAGCTTATGTGGACAAAAAGTTATGAAGCTCTAAGCGCGAACTACCCCAAATAGCCAAAAAAGGGCTCAGCACTGGGGGGGAAAAGGCCCAGCAGCTAAGGGGTTAAGGGTCAGGCCGAGCTTCCTTTTATTCATCGACATTTTGACGTCTTCAGATATCTTGACGTTTATTATTTTATTTCAGACGCCTTTTGGCAGCACTATGTCTACCTGTTTGCCATCTATGTTTATGATTTGCTCAGACCAAGACTCTTTTAGTAAATGAAAGACGGTCCTCGACTGTACTGGGACGAGAGAAGAGGCTTAGGTTACTCTGTGGAGGACCTACTGTGGACTGACAGGTGGAGCCCTGATTTCTCATAGGTAAAGTAGGAAACAGAAAGTAGGAAACAGATGTGCTATAGCGATGACATGAACCATCGTTTAGCTGCTTCTGATGACTTATCATTGATTTCACATTCTGGGGAAGGATTTGGTGCTCTGTAGGGATTAAAGATAGCATATGGATGTAGCAGGGCCAGCAGGATGCTCCCCGTTTGTCATGCACATTGTTTCGCTGCTATTTGTATAAACTAAGGAAGGGCACCCTACTCTAAATTGCTTTCCCAGCTTCTTGCTTCTATTATTAAGGTTTCTTACTACAAACGATGCAAAGTAAACATTTCAAAAGCAATTTTGTAGCGCTCCGATTGGCTGGTGGCCCTGGGAAAAAAGTCTGGAATAAATCGTCTCCCTGCTGGATTCATTCCCTTACCCCAAATGCCTAGTCAAGGGAAAGACAATCAGGCACACTAAATTCTGGGAACATTCTGAACGCATGCCATTTACCATTGCTGAAGCAGATATGTTGATTAAACTTATTAATTAGTGTTTATGCATTTTGAATAATAATAATATGTAGAGAAAATAATGTAGAGAAATAATGTGCACATTTGAAAATGTACCCACGAAGAGTGACTACCAAGATTCACAAATTATACTAAAATTATTAAAAATCTGTGAAAATGTTGAAAATGTGTAATAATAATGTAGTAGTATGTCATACTGAGAGATATAACCTATGGTTTGCATTATATTGTAGAGTTAATTTAGCCAAAGTTGTTGCCTAGTTTTTGCCAGTTTTCATACAGAAGCGGAATAATCATGTAATGTAAAAAAGCTGATGTGTTGAACTGACCCTGAACTACTTGTGTTAATAAAATCTGCTTAGCTAGAATTTTCTGCAATGATCCGACAGACAGGAGATGAGGGAATCAAATTTGTATTGAGGTCTGTGTAAAGCAGACGAGATGTACTTTCTCAGGACTTGAACAATAGAGACACTGACTGGAGAAGATGCAACATTTTCAATACCTGATGAGCCGGAGGATGAGGCCATCGTACAGTGAACTGGGGAATAGTCTGGGCAACTTTAATATAATGCTGTGACAGAGGGAAAAATCTTCTGAACTTATTCCGGAATTGATGCAATATTGGGGGAAAAGAGATTCGAGATTCTGTCATAGGGCTCATGCTCATGAGAGCCTGATGCGTTGCTGATCGATTGATGACCTGAAGACGAAGACTGACTTTGTTGCTGATCTATACCGTGGATAGGTAGCTATGACAATGTGACCGATTTACTTTTTTTGTGCCTTTTCTTTCTAGGTACCAACTGCGCTGTGTTATAGTTTTCTCCTAGCTAGATGATTTCCAAATTCATGTTCCAAATTGTTTTCGCATGAAGTCCCACATGCTAATGCTAATCTGTGTTAGGTAGGGTTCTGATTATGAACCTTTGACATATACGTGACAAATGATTGATGGACTGATTTGCTGAACTCTGCTACTCATGTTAACATATTCATCGCTATCAGTTTATGCTATGGCATTAGAATGTATGTTTTCTCAAGTTCTGATCATGTTATTGGTGGTCACTAATGAATTAATCTTGAGTGGATTGAATAAAGTTTGAATTAACCTTATGACTTAGTATTGTTACAAATAGGGAAATAAAATTGATAAAACGTATAATTGAGTTGTGGTTATTCATGAATTGTTGACAAATGTTTTGCTTATTGGTTTGTGTAATAATTATTGATTGCACAGTGGTTACACCGTAGCTTGGATACTCCATGCGAATCAAAAGGTTCATCGACCTATACGCGTCCCCTTGTAAGTTTACTTACTAAGGACCAGGCGCGCTAGCAGTTTTTGGAAGCAGCTTGATGGTTAGTTTCTTTGGAGAACTAGTTATGTGGTGACCGATGGTTATGGTGGTAGTTTAAATTAGGGTTAGTTATTCTTTTTATGAGGTTTGAATTTTGTTTTCTGAAATGGCAATTGTAGCAAAGCTGATGTCTCCTTAAGCCCAGAAATGACATTCCCAGATCCTGGATCCCGCTATTAGAGTTGGGTATGTTCTCGGCATCTTTGTGATAGTGCGAAAGTGGTAGGTTGCGCTTGCAAATGCTTATGCAGATCACAGGTGAATTGTGACGTATATGAGGGAAGTAGGGGGGTCTGTGTACTCCAGTTGAAGTTTAGTAGGAGTGTGCATACTCCGCAGTATGAGAGTAGGGAAGTCGTCGAACTTCATATGTGTGTGGCGCTTTGTTCTAAAAAATTGTCCACATGGTTGTTGGTGATGTACGGACCCTGTGTGGTCTAAGACTCCGGAGTATATTGACAAGTGTAGGAGACACTTGGGTTTATGTTGTAATCTGTCTGGTTTAGTAGGTTGATCGGGCGTGGTCAACAAGTCAGTGCATAAGTTAAGTGAGAAAGAGAAAATTTAGACTGAGATTTGGCACATCCTGTATGCACCAGGACAGACCCCTTGATCAGTTGAGAGTAAAATTTGCGGGTCGAATTTTACTTGCGAATGTGGGAGACTGAGAAAAAGGAATAGCTGCATGAGCAAAAGGGCCATCAGTGAAAATCCATAAGGTCTCTGAAGCAATTGTGTACTTTCCTGTAGTAAACCAGCGGTTTGTTTTTTGGTTAGTGGTTTTTGATTAGTGCTCACAATACTTTTGCATTAGTTTCGTGTGAGTCGAAGATTAGAAGGACAAGCCGCAAGACTTTGTCAGCCGCATTGTGTGAGTGTGACGTCAGAGTGAGCCGCTCTGGAATAGGCTGGTTAGTGAGAAGAGTCACGAGCGGATTGGCAGCCGTCTGTAAGAGGCAATTGGTTGAGAAAGCGGGTGAAGGGAATCTTGGGAGTAAAAGTCATTTCCTTATTGAATTGAATAAATACAACAGAGAAGATTAAGTTTTTCAAAGCATTCATGAGTGCCATGAAGGGCGATACATACATTAAGGCGACAGTGGGGGAGCCGACCCTACCGGAAAATTCTCCAGTATTTATTGTAATGGAGGAGCAAGGTGTTGCGCCACGTCTTTGGTTAAAGCAGTGGTGCAAGTTGACTGCGAAACAGGGAGCTTTAGCGTTTTCAGAGTATGGAATGAGAATTTTGGATCAGTTGCGAATTACATTATATGAGACGAAGCCACTTCCGAGACCCGCACAGTTTGAGGCATTAAGCGGTTTCGGAGCTCATAGCAAGGCAGCAGCAAGAAATGAAATTACAGAGGAGAATAAGGAAGGTAGAGAAGTCTTTAGCAGAGGCAAGATGGGATTGGGAACAGAAGAAGTGGAGAATGGCGACGTTGCAGGGTGTTAAGTTGTTTCCTGCTATTACAGATGAAGATGAGTCAGAAGAGAAAGAGGATACTGGCAAGAGTGATAAGAATTTGTCTGGGGTAAGAAGAAGAAAAAGACTTATGTAGAAAAAGAAGATTCAGATGTTGAGGATCTTATTACTAAGGTGTTGAGGGACCGACCTCCACCATATGCGATACATGAAGGGGGTCCAAGTACTAGTTCTGCTCCAACTGCCCCAGAGCAAGTGTTGGGGATGGTCGGGACCAGTACAAACAGATAATGGACAGGTACAAGGGGTAGTGCAGAGTACTCTTAATGCAGTGGCTACTTTGGTAGTCCAAGCACAGATGCACCCACCACCGGTACAGAGAATTTATCCAGCGGTACCAATTCTCAAAACAACCTCAAACCAAGTGGTTCCTACAGAGCAAGTGGTTCTGAGGCCAATGTTAGTTCAGACTGAGCCGACTCCAATGTTGTTGCCTCAGGCACAGCCACAGGGTTTGGCGAATTTCACACCGATGACAGGGACACAGATGTGACACCAGTAATGAATCAGAGTATGGGATTAGTCCTTCCACAAAATGCGGGTGTCGGAGCTGGACAAGATGTAATATCGCTGCCAACTACTGTTGGTCCAGTGGTACCATTGTTTGCACAAAAGAAACCGATTGCAGGAGAACAGGGTGAAATGTCACAAAGCTTTGTGAGGAGGGGGGGTGGGAGAGCATGTGCAGGTGGTTTCATCTATGGGTCAAACCTTTGATGGATCTAGATCATTAATGAATCTTAGTCCACTTGTTGCGTTTCCAGATGCCGGAAATGGCACATGTGTAAGTCAGAGTTTGAAGCTTTTGACACCGCAAACTCCAGGAGCAATGGTACAACAGATACCATTGCCGAACGCAAGTAAGGTTTCATTACAGGGACTGTCAGCAAAGCAGTTAAATGAGTGGTTAGATAGTCTGAATACCCCTCGAAATACATCCAAGGGTGAAGAGCAGATTAATCGTGTAAGGCTGGCTACCAAAATAACCGAACTAGTTGAAGGGTCAATGGGAGTGAACAGGTTAGAATCCTATTCCGAAGAAGAGCTGAGATACTTGTGTCCTTGAATTCCAAGAGAAGTGGGCAAGATACATCAGAAATTGGCAGATCTGGCAGATAGGCATGCCATAGAAATTGAGAAAACAAAACACTTGAAAAGGAGTTACAGACTAGATTGTGAGGCAAAATATTTTGAACACATGAGGTCAGCTGGAATGAAAGCGCAACTTAAAGAGCTGTTGCAGGGTGCTCAGATTTGGGGAGCATTAGAGAAGTGGGAAGGCAGAGGGGCAAAGAAAAAGGATAATTGGAAACGAGATTCACAAGAAGGGTCTTAAAGCATTCAGAGAGAAAAGGATCCAGTAAAAATGTTACCATGAGGGAAATTCCAGGAGGGCAGTTTGTTCATGTTTCTTGGCACAGAAGTGATATTTTGTCATTCACAAATGATTATCCAAAGCTGAGGGAGAAACAGGTCGAGTGGTACCAGCAGACAGATAGATTTGTGAAGCTTTCGAAATGTCTGTGGGAAGACTCGAATACTCTGTTGGAGATAGTAGTGCGAATTGATTTGTGGGTTGAGTGTAAGAGAGCAGTGGATTGGCCTACGAGTGAACCAGAAAGGGCCAGAGTTACAGGTGCACCATCACTTGAAGTGATGAAACATTATTATAAGGTAATTGAGTTTCTGAAAACGAGAATCTCGCCTAAAAATATCGATTGGCAGAGAATTGACAGAACAGTGCAGGAAGTAAAGGAGTCAATAAATACTTATTACGAGAGATTGCTGAAAGCGTTCAAGGAGTACAGTAGCAAGGACGCGATTGAGCCGAAAGACATGTTGCACTTTGTATTCAGGTTCATGGAAGGATTGAGAACTGAAATGATTAAGTCATTTGATTTGTTGGCAAGCAAAGCCTATTGATGAGGTGTTGCAGTATGCGAAATACTGTAGTGATGAGATTGAGTTGAAGCAGACAAAGTTGAAGGAGAAGGCGACGGTGATACAGATGAAGGCAGCTCAAACTGGAGTGCAGGGAGCTTTAGTACAACAGATACCGCAGCAGGGAACTGTTATATTCCATCCTCCGGTGAGTGGTAGAGGTTGTGGAATTAATAAGAATCGTGGTCCAGATTTGAATACAGTAGTGATTCAGAATGATGAGCAGGGGATGAAAAAGATGTTGCCGTGTCATCCTTGAAGAAACATGGGACACTGGAAAGGGAGTGTCCGATGATGGTGCAGAATGGTGCTGTTCAGCAAAGTGGTGACCTCAATACATTTCAAACTGTAAAGGTCCCTAGAATGCAAGGACTTAATCTGAATTTTCAGAATAATATGAATCAAGTGCAGAATTTTCAACCCATTCAGCAGATGCAAATGCCTTGTGCACAAATGACACAGTTGCAACCAATGCAGCATCAGGTTCCAATGGTACCTACACAGCAAATGCAGATACCTCAAGCCCCGATGGAGCAGCAACAGATGATGCTTACTCAGCAGGTCACAGGTTAGAGGCAAGACAGACGTAATGACACAGTGCACCAATTCCCATTACACAGTGAGAATTAAATAAATGGTGAGTGGGTTTGTGAGAGTTCAGATGAGGAGCCATGCATGCTTGCAGAGTCACTAGAGGTAGATCAGAGAGGACCTTTTGTGAAAGGGAAATTGATGGGTCATAGAGCCTCATTTCTGGTGGATCCAGGAGCTATGCGCTCTACAGTGAGAAGTGCCGATCTTACCTCTTTCGGTCAGAACAGTTCAGGTTGTAGGGTAGCGAATAGACAATTGATAAATCCGATCACAGAACCAGTACAGGTTGAGAATGGCAACTTCCAGGGACTGCATAAGTTTGTAGTTTGTGACTCAAGTCCAGTATCTCTACTGGGAAGGGATTTGTTGTGCAAGACCGGATATTTGATTAGTTGTTCAACTGCTGGAATAAAGGTTCAGACGAATAGTGATGATGAGGAAGAACAAGCTCCTGAAACTGAGAATGAAACCATTAATGAAGAGTACCCCGTTGATTGAGTTTTTCCCGATGTTTACTGTGAATAGAATTGCATGCAGACTTGCAGGGAACAGTACAGGAAAATGTGTGGGACCTGACAGGTAAAGAAGTGGGTTTGATCAAGGGGGCGGAGCTGATTAAGATCAGTTTGAAGCCGAATGTAGTGTTTCCGCAGCTTCCACAGTATAATATGGCACAGGATGTTCTGATGAAAGTGGCGCAGATAATTGGAGATTTCCTGAAACAAGGGGTTTTGAAGGAGGTGTTGAGCAGTCCATGTAATTCACCGATAATGGGCTTGAAGAAGCCTTGTGGGAAAGTACGAATTGTGCAAGACTTGTGAAAAGTCAATGACCTGGTGGTCAAGTGTTGTCCTCTAGTGCCGAACCCAGCAGTAATATTGTTTCAGATTCATGCAATGCAGAGTGGTTCACAGTGGTTGATTTGTCACAGGGTTTCTTTTCTGTGCCTCTCCATGAGGATAGTAAGTTTCTTTTTAGTTTCAAATTCCTAGACAGAGTCTACAGCTGGTGCAGGCTTCCTCAAGGGTGCACGGAGCCACCGTCCTTGTTCAGTCAGATTTTGAAAAAGAATCTGGAGTCATTGAAACTATTGTACCAATCGACTCTGGTGCAGTACATTGACGACTTACTGATTGCATCCAAAACGAGGGATAAGTGTAAGTACAGTTAGATTGCCCTGTTGAATCACTAGGGAAAGTTTGGACATAAAGTGTCACCTTTAAAATTGCAGTACTGTCAGAAGTCAATGAAATATCTGGGGCACCAAATTGAGAGAGGGTCAAGGAGAATTTCCAGGGAAAGGATTACAATGATACTGCAGAGAAGTCCCCGGACTTCACAGAGAGATGTCAGAATGTTCCTGGGGATAGTAGGTTATTGTCACCAGTGGATTCCGAATTTTGCTGAAATTGCCAAACCGTTGCAGCAGCTGACACATAAAGAGGTTACAGATCCCATTACTTTAGACAAGGATCAGATGAAAGAGTTTACTGAGTTGAGAGAGAGTTTATGCAGAGCTCCAGCATTGGGAATGCCTGATTACACAAAACCATTTATATTGTTTTGTCATGAACGTGATGCTTGTTCTTTGTCTGTTTTGACACAGGCCCATGGAGGTGCTTATCGCCCAGTAGCCTATTTTTCATCTACCTTGGACTCAGTCGCAGCAGTCTTACCAGGTTGTTTGCGTGCAGTTGCCGCAGTTGATCAAAGCCTTTCTCAATGTGAGAGAGTAGTGATGGGATACCCTATTACGGTAATGGTACCTCACTCTGTTGAGATCTTACTGACGAGGATAAAAACGCAGTATTTGACTGGTGCCAGACTGCCAAGGTATGAGACGAGCATTCTAGGTGCTCCAAATGTAGCATTGAATAAATGTACAGTGCTGAACCCGGAAACATTCCTTCCAAGTGATACTTTTGAAACTGAAAAGAAAGAAGACATTGTGCATGATTGTCGTGATGTAACTGAATTATGCACAAAACCTAGACCAGATATCAGAGATACGCGATTGGACGAAAATGACCAAATTGTTTTTGTTGATGGCTCGTGTCTCAGAGATGGTACAGGAACATTGAGAGCAGGATATGCTGTGTGCACGATTACAGGTACTTTAGAAGCTTCTTGGCTTTGAGGTGTATACTCTGCACAAGTAGCAGAACTGGTAGCTCTTAATAGAGCATGCCATGTATCTGCTAGACTGAGAGTTACTATCTATACGGATAGCCAGTATGGATTTGGAATTGATCATGATTTTGGTCAATTGTGGTTGCAAAGAGGTTTCCTGACCTCTTCTGGTTCACCAGTAAGAAATGGTGAAAGAATAAAGGAATTGCTGTATGCAATACAGTTACCTGAAGAAATTGCTGTGGTAAAATGCAGTGCACACCAAAAGACACAGGACTACATCTCACTAGGAAATGGATATGCGGATCAAGTCGCAAAGTTTTGCGCATTGAACTGCCTATCGTTCAAAGACAAGTGGGAACTGATGTCAGAAGAAGACAACACATGTACATGTTTTGCATTTAAAAAGATTGATACTTTGGAAGAGTTAAAAACATTGCAAAATAATGTTGACAAGGAAGAGAAACGACTTTGGTCCAAACTAATATGTGTCCAAAGACCTGATGAAATTTGGGTTTCTGAGAAGGGTCAGATGGTTCTACCAAATAGTTTACTGTCGCAAATGGCCAGATATTATCACGGACAGGCACACATTGGGAGGGATGCCATGGTTTGATTGTTCAAGATAAACTGGTTCAATCCTAAATTTAGGCAGGCAGCAGAGGCAGTATGTCATCGCCGTATAATCTGTCAGCAGCTAAACGTGGGAAAAGGGACAGTGGTGAATTTGAGCCACATTGGAAGAGCAGGAGGTCCATTCAGCAGAATGCAATTGGAATTCACTGAGATGCCTGCGTGTGGAGGTTTGAAGTACGTGTTGGTGACTGTGTGCATTTTTAGTCACTGGATTGAAGCATACTCACAAGAAGGACTGACTGTCTCACAGTAGCAAAGTGGTTGCTCAGGGAGTTGATACCATGTTTCGGGTTCCCAATCTCTTTAGAATCAGATAGGGGAACTCACTTCAATAACAAAGTGATTAAATTCTTATGTGCAACACTAAACATTGAGCAAAAGTTGCATTGTAGCTACCGTCCTGAAGCATCAGGACTAGTGGAACAGATGAATGGTACCTTGAAATCAAGGATTGCCAAGATGTGTCCAGCTACGAATCTGAAATGGCCAGATGCATTACCTTTGGTGTTGATGACGATGAGAAATAGACCTGACAGGAAGACAGGGCTGTCGCCCCATGAGATTCTCATGGGCAGAGCAATGAGATTACCAGCAGTTCCAGCCTATGCACTTGTATATATTACAGATGATATGGTGTTGGACTACTGCCAGGGTCTGGCTGATGTGGTTCGCCATTTTTCTCAGAGGTGCGGCCACCACCCTGCCGCCCATCCACGATCCAGGGCACAATCTGAGAGCCGGTGACTGGGTCGTTGTCCGAAAACATGTTCGCAAGACGTGTTTAGAGCCACGCTGGAGAGGGCCTTACCAGGTAGTCCTAACGACAACAACAGCTGTGAAGTGTGCAGGACTCCCGAACTGGATACACGCGAGTCATACGAAGAAAGTGGCATGTCCATAGGATCATGAAGAAGTGTTGTTGAGAGCACCAACAAAAGCGAAACAGGTTGCTGCACCTGAACTAGGAAAAGAACCAAGAGAGCCTGAAATTGAACAAGAGCTTGTGGAAGATGGTTCTGTTACCCCTGTAAGAGACGAAGGTGAAGAATTACAGGAGAGTGCGGAAGAATCATTCTCAACGGATACAGCAGGAGAGCCTAGTGCAGCAGGGGTTCTCCCAGAAGCAGGAGGTGTTGAGAAGGAGACAGAGCAAGTGCCAGACCAAGAGAGGGAAAAAAGTCAAGGTGATCTGACTCCTCCTGAGCCTGTTGCAGGTCCATCAAGAGAAAACACCATAAATAAGGAGAAGGAGAACAGTCCAATCTTGAGAAGAATATTGACAGAAGGATCTAGAAAAGGAGATAATTTGCCTGGAATTGGTCATAAATGAAACAATAGAGAAAGAGGTAGATACTACGAGAAAAGAAGAATTGAATGAAGGAGAAAAAAGTGGTGATCGAAAGTTGATAAGAAAGAGAATAGCAAGTCGGTGTTACGCCCATCCTGAATGGGCGTTTGCAACTACAAATGAATGCCAACACAAGTTTATGTTCTTTTGCTTTGATAGAGAGGTTCCGAGTCAATACTTTGATGTAACCTCAAGGGGAACAAGAAGCTGAATTGATCAACCAATCAAAATACCTTCAAGAGACTGTTGAAAATAAACTGAAAGAGACATTGATAACCTGATTGACATAAAACCCAGATGTGACAAACTGCTAATTGATTTTGACAAAGGAAAAGGGTTCCAAGATGTGAAACTGAACTGTGAGAGAATAATTTGTTCCTTATTCTTGATTTTTACTGCACTTTATATAAGAGTTACTTCTGCTTTCTGATTCTTTACAAATCATGGCTGAGTTAAATAATGAAGTTAGGAATGCTAGGTGCTGTAAATATATGAGCATTGGATTGGCGACTATGTGTGGGATTTTGTTTATAGTGGTGACTGTGGGAATGTCTGTTCTTGATGTGAAAGGAGCCAATCGTGCTTCTGCTCCTGAAACTACTACACTAACAGCTTTCGAAAGGTTTAAGTTAGATGAGAAGTATTTGCATGAATATACTAATGCTCCAGGAGAGCTTTCTTCTAACGTTTTCTATCGCTTTTTGAGTGAGTATGTTGAGAGGATGGATGCAAGGGATTGTCTTGTGTACTCAAATGCCTTTGTCAGTAGAAGAAGGAGTTACTTACCATTAACCTACGGAATAAGCTGTAGTCTGCTACTAGCAAGGTTCTATAATCAAGAGTATACAAAATATTTTTACTCCAACTATGATTTAGTGTTTTCGTTTCTTCCTATTGTTAGGTATCTGAGTAGAGTAGCTAAGGATCATGATCTAGTATTAGTTAGAGGATTCTTTGAGTACACTAACATTTGGAACTGCTTATGCGCATAAAAATAATCTCACATGCTTGCTTACACCTTTAGGAAAGAGCTTTATAGGGCATACTGATGATAGGAGAAAGGCATTAAAAGATAAATTAGAAAAAGGCTTAGAGATAAGGACTTACAAGAATGATGATGCTCACACTGCAATTAAAACACAAGGGAAATTAGCACTAGATACATTACACGTAGGGAAGCTTTGTATATATAGGCCAAAATCACACACTGACACTTTGTTTGTGGGAACGAGTCAATGGAGGCATGTGTTTTTGTTTCAGAGTAAATGGACTTTTATGTTGAATGGTCAGGACCCTGTGATTCCTGGTATCTATTGTATTTGTGGACTTAATGCTTATTACCATCTTCCAAGAGGATGGTATGGGACATGTTACTTGGGAATAGTTTTCCCAAAGATTTATCGGATAGATGACTTAAAGAAGTTTCTGAAAGTGACTGAATTACATCATAAGAGACGGAGGAGGGAAACCTCTTCTGCAGTTGTGGGAGATATCTTTGGTGCGGTGATTCCTTCACTGGGAGTCATCCAGAATTCAATCAAGATACGAAAGTTGTCTACTATTGTGGATAACATGTTGACAAATTTTACAGGGGCAATATTCCTGATGGATACAGAATTAGCTGCGGATAGAGCCATGACGCTTCAGAATCGCCTTGCTTTAGACATCCTTCTAGCGAAGGACGGCAGAGTCTGTAAATGACTAACTCTAGGCATTGTTGCTCACACATCCGTAACAATAGTAAAAAGATAAAAGACTTACTTACTAACCTGACTAACTCAAGTAAGGATTTGAAAGAATTGAAGGAACCAGGTATTTGGGAAAAAGTTGGAAAAGGATTTTCTTCAGTGGGAAATTGGCTCAGTAACATTTGGAATGAGGTATTATTTAAAAACATACAGGGAATATTAATTGTTATGGCTTGCATATTAGGATTATGGGGTTTATGTAAATTGTGTCAGAAGATTAAATTAAAAAGGTCTAAAAATAATCAGAGGAGGGAAGAACGACACAGGGAAAGAATTTATAGAGAAGATTTGAGAAGGAGACAAAACACTGAGGAGAGTGAATTATGAAAATAATGATGGTAAAAGTAATGTTATTAGATATTTAGTCATCAGAAGAGGGATTGCCGAAGCAGATTAGAGTAAAATTATTAATGAGTGTTTATGCATTTTGTATAATAATAATATGTAGGGAAAATAATGTAGAGAAATAATATGCACGTTTGAAAATGTGCGCACGAAGAGTGACTACCAAGATTCACGAATTATACTAAAATGACTAAAAATATGTGAAAATGTTGAAAATTCTTAATAATAATGTAGTCATTTGTCATATTGAGAGATATAACGTATTTTTTGCATTATATTGTAGAGCTACCTTAGCCAAACTTGTGGCCTAGTTTTTGCCAGGCCTCATGCAGAAGGTGAATAATCAATCAATGTAAAGAAGCTGATGTGTTGAACTGACCCCGAACTACTTGTGTTAATAAAATCTGCTTAGCTAGAATTTTCTGCAATTAACCAACGGACAGGAGATGAGGGAATCAAATTTGTATCAAGGTCTGTGTAAAGCAGACAAGATGTACTTTCTCAGGACTCGAACAATAGAGACACTGACTGGAGAAGAAGATACAACATTTTCGATACCTAATGAGCTGGATGATGAGGACATCATACAGTGAACCAATCAACACCCTGAGAACGGCGTAATATTAGAATTCATAGATTTGAATAATTGAATGTATTGGGTAGCGTCATATGTGGTGACTAATTGACCAATTAGGAATTGGAGGATAGTCTGGGCTACTTTAAGATAATGCTGTGACAGGTGGAAAAATCTTCAGAACTTATTCCGAAATTGATGCGATATTGGGGGAGAAGAGATTCGAGATTCTGTCATTGGGCTCATCCTCTTGAGAGCCTGATGCCTTGCTGATCGATTGATGACATGAAGACGAAGACTGACTTTGTTGATGATCCATACCGTGGATAGGTAGCTATGACAATGTGACTGATTGACTTTTTTTGTGCCTTTTCTTTCTAGGTACCAACTGCGCTGTGTTATAGTTTTCTCCTAGCTAGATGATTTCCAAATTCATGTTCCAAATTGTTTTCGCACGAAGTCCCACATGCTAATGCTAATCTGTGTTAGGTAGTGTTCTGATTATGAGACGTTGACATATACTGTGACAAATGATTGATTGACTGATTTGCTGAACTCTGCTACTCATGTTAACATATTCATCGTTATTAGTTTATGCTAAGGCATTAAAAAATATGTTTTCTCAAGTTCTGATTAGGTTATGTTATTGGTGGTCACTAATGAATTAATCTTGAGTGGATTGAATCAAATTTGAATTTACCTTATGACTTAATATTGTAACAGATAGGGAAATAAAATTGATAAAACTTATATTTGAGTTGTGGTTATTCATGAATTGTTGACTAATGTTTTGCTTATTGGTTATTGGTTTGTGTAATAATTATTGATTGCACATTGGTTACACTGTAGCTAGGATACTCCATGCAAATCAAAAGGTTCATCGACCTATACGCGTCCCCTTGTAAGTTTACTTACTAAGGACCAGGCGCGCAAGCACCCTCTATCAGGGAAAGCAACATACTGTGTTGAGTGACCTCCACACAACATCATTGTCACTGTCTTTCCTAATATATCAACTCGCATTTCCCAGGGCTTCTCTTTCTTTGGATTGCCGCTAGCCATTGCACATCTTTTGGAACTGAACGCACATTGAGTACTTTTTCTTCGCATAGCTGATAGCAGGTCCCCAAACACAGATATTAAGTCCAGTTGGGCAGGGCACTTTAGTAATTTTGCCTGCTTCCTTTTGCAGGCTTGGGGGTTGCAAAATGTGGATTGCCCTTATCATCACACCCACTACATCTAAGGTAATTCCTATCCCAGTTGTACAACCGTCTTCAGACAAATCACAAAGTTAATTTCTGAATAGAGTCCATCCCAAAGATTATATTTGGGACAAAACATTTTGACAAATGTGTTCCACACCATTAATTCTTACCCACGTATTCAGATATACCACAAAAAAGCCTTCTAGCCTTCACACCTTTACTCTCTATAAAACCCTTCAAACTCCAGTCATTATATCTAGCATATACACACAACAGGGCTTCTCTCAGAATACTACATGGGTAGTTGTTAGTAGCAGGTGGCTCTAAAATAGGATTTATCCCTCCCTGGGGCACGCTGTCCATTAAGGTTGCATCTCAAGTATCCTGGGGCAGAGGGCATGCTTGCTCAAAGGCATTAAGCCTCTGAACAGTACTGCCGCACAGCATATTTTATCATCTGTCCCATAAAAATGTTGGAACGAGAGCTTCCTCTATCTCTGATGATCAAATCCTTCGGACATGAGTTGCAACATGTGGGGTTCTTGCTCACCCTGACATAGATTCATGGGTCTGAATTAGAGTAATTGAATTACTTTTGCCAAAGAGAATGTGGCTATTAAAGATTTTTAGATTAAATAAAAATTAGTGAATGAGATATTTTCTTTTATCAATGACATGTAGTAAATTAAACCCTTCATTAGAATAATCTGCTGTCTGAAGTTGATTAAATGATCGTATTGGAAGTAAAAAGCAAATGAAATTCTGGAGTAAAAGGAACTGGAGAACCTGGTAACATATTGATTATTCATTTCTTTAATTAATAATAGTAACTACTTTGTAATGAGCACTAACGACGAGTGGGATTTTCTTAATGAATATGTGGGAAAGACTTGCAAACAAAGAATTTTGATTGAGATTATCTGTATTTTACTGGCTGTTCTTAAAACTCCAGATTTATTGGTTCCAAGAAGCCAAGCCTAATCAGTAAGACTGAAGACTTTCTAATGGGATCATAAGAAGAGTAAGGGCTGTTGTCTACTTTTACTCTGATGTGCCTGGTTATAGTCTGATAAAATTCCTGGTGATCTGTTGATGCACCTAAAACAAGTATGGCTTTCTGAATGTCAAACTTACGTACATATCTTCTAGCTTTGCTTCTATTAAACTGATATTTCATCCTTGTTCAGGTGACTGTGGTGAAAGCCTTCTAAGTGTACTCGTAAGACAGCTAGGGCTTTCTTGGTTTCATCTAATGGAAATAATGTCTTTCTAATGCCGCTACCTAAAATAAAGGATTTTGGATGATACTTTAATGAACCCAGATACTTTGAGATGTTACTGTAAGAAGGACAGAAACCTTTTAATTGTTGAGTAAGGGCTCTCCAATGGTGCCTAGTCTAGTACGCCCCCTGTGTGATCACCAATTAAGAGTTGCCTTGAGCAATACTTTGCATTCCAAATCATTTTAAGGGAAGGCAAAGTTAAAAAGTGCTGACCCCTAGCAGGACTCCCATCAACTGACCAGAACCATTATAGCAGAAGGGTGCTGTTGTTTTCTAAAACAACAACAGTCTTTCCCTTGATCAATTTTATGTGGCCCAGACACATGGCATTTGTTTAAGCCGGTGTATTGACAATTTTGCAAATGGCATCGATGAGAACCTTGCACCTTTGTACAGACTCAGATTAGGAGTCAACTCATTTGAGGCGGCCCCACCAACTCCCTCCATGCCTTGATTCTGGACTGGCCATGTGCACCATTGCACTTATCTCTTTACGCAGAGTAGTCAGACATTAGCTCCCCATTGACCATGTGGTACGGGGGGGCCCCAAGTTCCCCATTAGCCCCTGCAGCACCGCCTATATTGTGCACATGTGGAGGGCCCATAACCTGAGGGCTCCTGATTGGGTTGGGTGGGCACCTCCATGTAGTTTGCAGGAGGTCCCCATAGTTTTGGTTTCATTACGCCACTGTTTCTACACAAACACACCTTCATGTGTTGGACTTTCTCAGTGTATGCCCAGCCTATGAAACTATTTCTCTTTATCTTTCTCTTTCATGGCAGGAGGCTGCCTTGTCCACCAGCTCCAGCGGTTTCACGGACATGGATGTTGGAACCACACATTCAGGCCTCTGCTTCCCGATATGCGAGTAGGCAACCCCTTTGCTTCTCCCATTACACTCTGGTCAGAGACATAGCCCTCTGTCTTGTCACAAGTCACAACGTCTTGCAGTTTGTGATGTCAGAGCACGTAAATAATACCCTGATGACAGTAATAACATTCTAACGTTGCTCCACTGATAAGAATTTTTCAGTGTTGCTCTAATGAGCTTCATAATCAAAAAGACTTTATAGTATTAGTCAGATCGATGTTCAAATTGGCAGCCTTGTTTTAATATTACAACTGGTTTGATGTTGGGCTTTGACTCATTTTAACACTCTCACAGAGCCGATGGTTTGATCTGGATTTACCATTGTAATAGAGCTGTAAAAGTGCACCAACCCTTTAACATCTGAGCTCGGTTACATGATGAATGATGAAATGTGCCCAAAACATGCAGTAAATCCATTATCGATCAACACGCTCCATTTTAATCATTCAAATCAAAATCAGGAGGTAAAACAACCTTCTAACATAAAATATGTTGTGGGGACTTATCTCGAATTTCTCTCAGCGGGCTGCATGACCTTCTTTCCAGTGTTACTGTTGTGAGAGTGAGGGTCTTCTGATTTTACAGTAATTAACTTAATGAATTGAGGTGTTTGTAAAGGTACTCTTATAAGCCTATGGGCTTATTAATATTACTATAGTAAACCAGGTCCCAGGTGTATTAAAGATTTTAGTGGTTGCAAAAGTGGTTGCTAAGTCAGACGGTTTGTGGCTGATGATAGTTATTTTCTGTGTGATAAGCCCACTTTAGGAGCCGGTAGGATTTCATAGACTTTAGAAATGGTTACTCAATCGTAATTTGCAAGGTGCTTACTTCCAATTTGGTGCCATATGTTTCAGTGGTTTGTAACAGTAATTTCAGTCGCAAACCATTGATCAGTCAATCAATTAGTTCTTGTAAAGTGCAACTTATCACCCGTTAGGGTATACAGGTGATGGGCTGAGGGTCTCAGTCTAAAAGCCAAGTCTTGTGTCCATTCCTAAAGTCTGCCAGTGAGGGTGATGTAAGAAGGTGGTGGGCAAGGTGTTCCAGGATTTGACTGCAAGGTGGGAGAAGGATTGTCCTGTGGTTCGGCAAAGGTGGATGCGCAGTGTCTGTAAGAGGGCAAGGTGGGCAGAGCAGAGGTTTCTGGGTGGCTGGTGGAATTGTAGTCAGCGCTTCATGTAGATTGGTCCCTGGTCATGGAGGGCTTTGTATGTGTGGTTCAAAAGCTTAAAATTACATTTCTTCTGGACGGGGGGGGGGGCAGTGGAGGGTTCTTTTGGGTAGGTTGAGGATCAATCTGGCTACAGAGTTTTGGATCGTCTGGAATCTTTTTATGAGTTGGCCGGTGTCCTTGCATAGAGTGCGTTGCCATTGTCCAGACGGCCGGTGATGAGTGCCTGCGCCACTGTTTTTTTCAAGGGAAGTCATTTGAAAATCTTGAAGAGCACGCGGAGCGTGTGAAAGCAGGCTGAGGAGACTGTCTTGACCTGTTTTTTCATTGATAGTTCTCTGCCCTGGATGATGCTGAGGTTGCGGGCGTGTTCTGCTGGGGGGGTTTGGGTGGGTCCAAGTTCCGAAGGTCACCAGGAGTTGTTCCAAATGGAGGTGTGGCTGCAGAAGATCAGTGCTTCAGTTTTGTCTGTGCTGAGCTTAAGGCAGTTGCTCTTTGTCCAGGCTGCAACATTCCTCATGCAGTTGTGAAAGTTGGTTTTCTTGGTGATAGGGTCCGCTGAGAGTGAGAGGACTAGCTGGGTGTCATCGGCGTAGGAGATGATGTTGATGTTGTGGGCTCTGATGATGTCTCCTAGTGGCATCATGAAGATGTTTAAGAGGGTGGGACTGACAGACGAACCTTTCGGGTCTCCGCAGATGGTGTGCTTTGTTGAGAGGTGAATGGAGGGAGACAGACCTTCTGTGTGTGCCCCAAGAGGAAGGGTGCCATCCATCTAAGGGGGTCGTCTTTGATTCCATACTGATGCTGCCAGTTGATGAGTGTGGGGTGGAAGACTGTGCTGAAGGCAGCGGAGAGGTTGAGAAGGATCAGAGCTGCAGATTCTCCTTTGTCGAGTAAGGTGCGGATGTCATCTGTCACGGCGATCAGGGCTGTTTCGGTGCTATGGTTGGCTCTGAATCCTGATTGGAAGGGGTCTAGCAGCTTGTATCTTTCCAGGTGTTCAGTGAGTTTGTAGTTTTTGTATTTCTCTAGGACTTTGGCAGGGCACAGGAGCAGTGAGATTGGGCAATAGTTCTGTAGGTTTTTGGGGTCTGGGGAAGGTTTCTTGAGGAGGGGGTCAGACTTATGTGTGTTTCCAGGCATCGCCGGAAATGGCTGTGGTGGTGGATGTGTTGAGGATGGTGGTGAGTAGGTGGCTGATCTCGTTACTTGCGAGGTCGAAGAATCGATGGAGGCAGAGGTCAGTGGGTGCTCCTGCGTGGACAGAGTTAATTAGGGTTCTGGTTCCACAGTGTTGAGCTGTTCCGATGTGATAAGCAGATGGTCGGGGCTGTTTCTACAGAGTTTAGGATGCTGAGGAGGTTGGTGGCTTGGGGCTTGAAGTATCTTTAATGGTGGCTGTTAGAAATGGGGTCTCTAGTTGGCAGTTGGTTTGCACCCTGTCCAAGTAGGGACCCTCACTCTAGTCAGGATAAGGGAGATACTCGCTCAGATAACCCTTGCTCACCCCCTTGGTAGCTTGGCACGAGCAGTCAGGCTTATCTCAGAAGTAATGTGTAAAGCATTTGCACAAAACACACAGTAATAAGTGAAAACACTACAAAAGGACACCACACCAGTTTTAGAAAAATAGCCAATATTTATCTATATAAAACGAGACCAAATACGATAAGAATCCAACATACAGTAAGAAAAATATGAATTATGCAAGATTTACTCAAAACTACAGTTCCTTGAAGTCAATAGCTCCACCTGGGGCTATCACGGCGTTGTGATAAAAAAAAACAACAGTTCAGGCCGGCCGCGGCGTTGCGGGCCAGCTACGGTGTCGGAAAGACCCCAAACAGTACCTTGGATTTGCAGGGCGTCGTGATCCTCGCGGTGAGCTCCGGAGGGCGGCGTCACTGACGTCGCGGTGTCGGGTCCGGAGTCGGTGCAGGAGTCGTCGGGCCCTTGAGGTCACACTCGTTACAGATCGAACTCCAGGCTGATGAAGTCAGGTGCACCTGCGTGGATGGCTTTGGGGCTGCGGTGCGAAGTGGGACGATGCGACGTGCGGTGCCTACAGGTCACGGTGCAGTCAGTGGCTTGGTGACGACGTCCAGCGGCGTTGGTGAAACCAGGGCTGCAGTGTGAATTAGGGCGGTGCGATGTGCGGGGTCCACAGGTCACGGTGCAGGCAGCGGCATCGTCGTTGTTGCTGAAGCGCTGTCGTCGGTTGGCCCAAGCCAGCGGTGCGGGACAGGACGGTGCTTCATGACCCTCACGAGTGGTGTCCACAAGCCACAGTGCAGGCAGGATGCCTGGTGACGACACAGGAGTCGATGGTGATGGCATCGGTGGACCGGGGCTGCGGCACGGGATGGTGCTTCATGTACCTCATGAGCGGTGTCCACAGTCCACGTGCAGACAGCGGCGCCGGTGTCAGCAGGAGCGGCGTTGTCGGGGATGCCCAGGCTGCGGTGTGAGCAGGCGATGCCTGAGTGCGGGCCCACAGGTCGCGGTGCGAGCAGCGGCTCGGTGAAGTTGTCCGATGACGGCGTCAGGAAGACCAGGGTCGCGGTGCGAAGCGGGGCAATGCGACTCCGTGTGGTGTCGGCAGGTCACGGTGCAGGCCAGCGGCATCATTGGCGGCGGTGCAGTGGTTTCACCTCTTGAACAGCATAAAACACACAGGGCCAGATGTAGCAACAAACCAAATTGCGAGTTGCAATTTGCGAGTCCATCCGACTCGCAAATTGCAACCCGCAATTTGGTATGCAGTACGGTGTCTCAGACACCGACTGCGACTCGCTATGGGGTCGCAATGACCCACCTCATGAATATTCATGAGGTGGGTCGCAAATTGCGGCCCCATAGCGTGTATAGGCACTCGCAAATATGGAGGCCTGCTGTCGTCAGCAGACCTCCATTTTTGTGACTGCTTTTAAATAAAGCAGTTTTTTTTTTTTTAAGTGTAGCCCGTTTTCCTTACAGGAAAACGAGCTGCACTTAAAAAAAAACGAAACCTTTAGTTTTTTTTATTTTTATTTATTTTTTTAAATATATTTTTATTAACTGTTTGCTGTTTTACATATGTAGGTCAATTTACAGTAACATTTTGTCCTTGTTGTACATTTTTACTAACTGATCTGCACCTCTGTTCTGCTTTGCTTTCAATGTGTTTCACAATTACCTATTCGTTTCAGTAATTTTATAATATTTATACAACATTGTTTCCATCTCTTAACCACTCCGTTTTTTTGGTGCCAGTTCTTACAGTACCCTTTGTTACTATTTATATTAATGACCTTATAACAGACTTAACTCCACTACAAACTGTATATAAACTTATTGGCTTATGTGGGTGGATCTGCGTCGAATCTAAAGGGGAGAGTTGTCATGTAGTTTCATGTTATGTGGGATTGGCCTATATTCCGCTACCCCACCCTCCTCTATTCTTTTGTTAATGTATCCTATCCCCCGCAGTCTCTCTCCCTGCGTCCGGCCTGGCGGGGCGCCTAGTGTTCCTCCCGTCATGGTTCCAGAAACCTTCCCCCTACCAGCATAACTGTTGGGCCCTTCGGCTAGTTCATCCCACCCCCTCAGGTGCTATCGGCCCCTTCGTTAGGTCGTCCCAGTTTGTCACTAGGTTTTCCCACTCCGAGGCGATGGGGGTCTGGCGAACTCCCCTGGCCTCCTCAGCCTTAAGGACCTGTAGCTCAGCTCTGGACCATCTTGTGACATCGTTTCTCCATTCCGTTAGTGAGGGGGGTGCAGTAGACTTCCAACCCTTCGTAATCAGTCTTTTATAGAGGGCTAGGGACAGGTCAAGAAAAAGACCCCCAACCCTGCTCCATCTGGCGCTGGCTCTAAGGCCCAATAGGCATAAGTCAGGGGTTGGCCGGAGCTCCGTCCTGAACAGCTCCGTAAGGGTCACCATCATCGCGCCCCAACCCCTCTGGAGTGTCGTGCATCCCCACATCATATGATCAAAGTCGGGCTCACCGTCTCCACATCTGGGGCATGTCCTGGGCACCCCCCCATATATGCGGTGCAGCCTTTGAGGGGTGAGGTATGTTCTGTGTAGATAGTTGTATTGGATGTACCTCAGCCTCGTGTTGCGTGAGGTCACCCTAGGGTAAGCTAGTGCTCTGTTCCACTCTGACTCGGACATATCCCGCCCAATTGTCTTCACCCTTTTTTCTCTTAGGGATTGCAGGGGGTCTACGGCTGCCTCTATTTGGGCTCGGTATATTTTTGCAATCAAGTGGGGTTCCTCTCCCGCTGTCAGCAAGAGGTGCAACACCCCGTGGGCAGCGGGTTCTGCGTTGATCGTGTCCCAATGCCCCTTCAGGGTGTGCACCAGCCTCCCGAAGAGTAAAAATTGTCCTTGTGGCACTCCCCCACCTGCTATATCCGCAAAGCTCCTCAGCACCCCCTCCCTGAATAGCCCCCCCACTGTCACTATCCCTGCTCTCGTCCATGGTCCCAATCCCAGTCCCCCTCGCTCTCTCGCACCCGTGTCCAGAGCGACGGCCGCCAGGGGCAAAGCGGGAGAGTACGGTGGCCCCACCCCAGTCCTCCTCTCGCACTTTTTCCAGCATTTCATCGCCACATTGTACATTATGTTGTCTCTAATGGGGGCAATCTTCCTGCCCGCCATATTTGCTGCTCTCCGAGCTGTATCAATTTCACCGTGTGCTGTCCAGCCGTCCCCTACCCGCCAGCCAGCCGGCCACCCATTGTAACTGGGATGCCAGGTAATAAGCCTCAAAGTCTGGGGCACCCAGACCCCCCAACCGTGTCGGTCTGCAGATGGTCGAGAGCGCCGTTCTTCTGCGGCCCTCATCCCATATCAGTTCTCTGAGCAGGGCGTTCAACTCTCGGAACCATGCAGAGGGGACCTGTAGTGGTAAGTTAGCAAAGTAGTAGAGGAGGCGTGGAAGCATGACCATTTTTGAGAGCGCCACTCTGGCCATGATTGTTAGTTTTAATGATCTCCAGAACCCCACCGAGGAGCGCAGGGATCTGAGTGTCTTACCAAGATTACCGTCCCTAAGGTCGCTCAATTCGTGAAATATTTGTATGCCCAGGTATTTAAATGTCCGCGGGGCCCAATTTACGTCAGTTGGGCACGCATCAGGGCGCGCGCTGTCTGGCATCAAGGGGAACACATATGTCTTCCTCCGATTAAGCCGGAGTCCAGATAGGCCCCCGAAGTCTTCCAATATCCCCAGTGCCCACGTGAGTCCACTTGACCCGTCCCTCAGGTAGATAAGTATATCATCTGCATACAGAGAAATTATATGCTCAGTCGGACCCCAAACGATTCCCTTACCCATGCCTTCACACCGCAGCTGCGATGCCAGGGGCTCAATTGCCAGGGCAAACAATAGTGGGGATAAGGGGCAGCCCTGCCTAGTTCCCCTGTATACTGGGTATGCACTGGAGATCGTCCTTCCGGTTTTTACTCTTGCTAGTGGGGATGAGTACAGCAAGTCCACCCATTTCACCCACTCCTCCCCCAGCCCCATTTTAAGCATCACAGTCCTTAAATAGTCCCACCTGATTGAGTCGAAGGCCTTCTCGAAGTCCACCGCGAGTAAGGCCCCCTCTGACGACCTCAGGTTCCTGGGCATGTGCAAAATCGTGAAAACCCGTCTCAGGTTCAGGGAGGTACTACGGCCGGGGACAAAGCCGTTCTGGTCCGCGTGCACTAACTTGGTCATAAGGGGGAGTAACCGAGCAGCCATTATCTTGCTAAGAATTTTGAAGTCACTGTTTAACATTGATAAGGGCCTAAAGTCCGTCACCGAAGCTTCCCTGTCTTTTGTCTTGGGGAGCGGCACCACTAGAGCCTCCCGCATTGTGCGCGGTAGCTCTCCGTATTGCAGTGCCTCCGCATACATCCCTGTCAATTAGGGAGCCAGCAGCGATTTGTATTTTTTATAAAAATCCATGGGGAGACTGTCTGTTCCTGGGGTCTTTCCAGGTGCTAACTGCGCTATTGCTTCGTTTACTTCATCCACCGATACAGGTCCCCCCAGGCTGTCTCTCTCCTCTACGCTCAGTGTTGGTAGTGGAGTTTGCTGTAAGTACCTATCAAAAGACTCCGTCTGCAGTTCGCTGGGTTTCCCGTACAACTGCGTATAGTACTCCCTGAATGCGTCATTTATGGGGCCCGGCCTGAGCCTGCGGGATCCCTCCCCATCTATCACACATGTGATGGGCTCACCCTGCCCCCCCGGGCGGACCAGCCATGCCAGCAGTCTCCCCGATCTGCCCTCTTCCGCCTGCAGGGATGCTAAGTATTTTTGCCTATCGTGGCACCGGAGCTGCCCTTCAATGCGGGAGTGCTCTCCGCAGGCGCGGTTATATTCTTCATTCTCCTGAGCTGTCTTACCCTGTCCTAGCTCCCCCTCGTGCATGTCCTTCTCCAGGGCATTCAGTTCCTTTTCAAGTGTGCGCCTCACCCCCACCGACTGCCCCAAACAGAAGCCCCTCGTCACCACTTTGAGTGCCTCCCATTCCAAGGCCCTGGAGGGGGTGGACCCATTGTTCGTCTCAGTATATTCTGCCAGGTGACCATGTAGGGCCTCTCTGTACGCCTGGTCCTCAAGTGCTGAGGGAGAGAGTCTCCATGACGGTATGGGGGGTCTATCCTCCGACACCCTCATCGTTATTAGCAAGGGATTATGGTCAGACAAGGTGCAGGCTAAGTATTCCGAGCGTGTCATATTGTTTATCAGGCCTGCCGTGCAGACTACTCTGTCAATTCTTGTGTGCACTCGGTGGAGACCCGAGTAGTATGAGTAGTCTCTGGCAGTTGGGTGATGCATTCGCCAGACGTCCGACAACCCCCACGTGTCCAGCCATTTGCTCAACCTTTTGGCTGTTTTAATTGTCGCAGCCCCCTGTAGAGGCGGGGTGGACCTGTCCATATTAGTGTCTAGCACTGCGTTAAAATCCCCCCCTACTAATAGTTCTCCGGCACTTTGGCGTGTGAGTTGTCTCGATAGACTCGACATGAAGGGAACCTGGTCTTGGTTGGGGACATAAATGCAGCTTAAGACTATCGGTATACCCTGTAGCCTCCCTTCTAATATCACGAATCTTCCCTCACGATCTATGTTGGAAGAGGTGACTGTGAAGGGGACCCCCGCTCTGATCCATACTAATGCACCTCTGGCGTAGGCTGAGTATTCCGATGCAAACACCTGCCCCCTCCACCTGCGTCTTAGCTTCTCTCCCTCTCCAGGCGCCAAGTGAGTTAACTGCAGTAATGCCACCTGTACCCCCCTTCTCTTTACGTAAGAGAGTATTTTGTGCCTTTTAGCTGGTGTGCCCATCCCCCTAACGTTCCAGGTCAATAAGTTGTAATCAGCCATTTCATGATAACAGTCTGGTGACAATGTCCCCGCTTCTCCCAAGCCTCGGAGTTATTTTCCCACGTATTCATGTCTTTGCCGTGATCTAATTCCGCCACCCACTTTGCCATATTAACTTGTAACTGTGTATCCCAACTCCCGATCCCCAGGGCACCTCTTAACCTGTGGGCTGCCCAGAAAACTATGCAACCGTGCAACTTGTTCAATCTCTTATCAGCAGTTCTCGCCATTCTATTGAATAGGCAAGGTTCTGGTCCGGGGGGGTGGCCAAGTCAGGAGGGGCCGCTATTTCACATGACTTGTCCTGTCTCCGGCACCTTCCACAGGCCCAGGCTAGCCAAGTTCATCAGACGTTTGTGGGGTCACCTTCGGGGCTCGGGCCGAATGCTCGAGGTCTCCCGCAGAGGACACCAATGTGTCATCCGTTTCATTCCCAGAACCTTCCTGGGGGGATGCCTCACCGCCCATGCGTGCCACTGATTCCAGTGCTTCCTTCCTGCCTTTCTCTTTCTGTGTTTGCGTAGGTGCCAGTTGTCTACGATCTTTGGACTTCCTTCCCTTCAGAGCTCGGTGAGCCCTGCCCTCAGTCGGGCCCTCTCCTGTGGAACCTCCCGCTCGGGAGCTGTGTGTCTCCAGCCATTCCCATGCCTCCTCAGGGGATTGAAGGAACGTTGTTTTCCCTTCCAGCATCACTCTTAATCTGGCTGGGTAAAGTAGCGAGTACTGGATTCCTTCCTCCCTTAGGGCTCTCTTGACTGTCAGAAACGAAGATCGCTTATTTTGTACCTCCAGGGTGAAGTCCGGGAATAGTGTCACCTCCCCATTTGCGACTTTAAATGGGCCCGATTCCCTGGCCCTCTGCAGGAGAGTGTCCCTGTCTCTGTAATGTAAGAGTTTAGCTATCACGGCCCGGGGAGGCCTCCCCGGAGCAAGGGGTCTCGCCGGTACCCGGTGTGCCCGCTCCAGCGTGTAGAAGGGGGTCAGGCGCCACTGTCGTACTAAACCACTTCTCCAGAAATTCAACAATGTTCGCCCCCTCTGCCCCCTCCGGGAGGCCCACCACGCGCACGTTGTTCCTTCTGTTCCTCCCCTCCGCATCTTCAGCTCTCTTTTCGAGGCGCGTCACTCTGTCAACCAGGGAGGTCACTTCAGCCGCCAGGTCTTTCTGCTTTGGTGCAATGTCCGCCAGTACGGTTTCTGTCTCTTTGACTCTGTCTGCCAGTTTATGGTGGTCCGCTCTCAGTAGGCTCACCTCAACCGCTACCTGGCTGATCTCCCGTTGCAACGTTGTTTTGGTGTCCTCAATCGCCCCGAGTATTTTATCTAAAGTATCCTGGACATTGACCTGCGTGTGGCCCTGTGGGTCCGGTTCCCCGCTCTCAGCCAGAGCTGCAGTGTCCATGTTTCTGTTCTTGTGGCGGCTCTTGGAGGGCATCAGATCAGCAACTGGCCTCGCCCCGGAGTCCCTCGGCAACGGCCCCAGCGGTTTCTGTAGTTCCACTCCAGGACATCACTCCCCGTTCACCATAGGCCTCGCTCCTATTCCCGGTTGGTACTCAACGGGATCCCTCTACCCCATCAGGACCCACTTTTTTCTGGGCCGTGGCGCCAGGGGCTCCGCGCTGGCTCTCTCCGTTTAGGCGCTAGCCTCTTCAACTCCGGGCCCTTTAGCCCGTCATAGGCTCACAACTGTTGCACCAATTACACTACTGTGCTCGGTCCTGCTCATTTAGAGGGTCTCCAGCACTCCAATGCGCCCAGGGGAGTCCGAAGTTCAATCTACTGGGCAATCCACCCTCCGCTCACCCCCAGGGCGCGATCCGCCACTCACCAGATCCGTCAGTTGATCCTTTTGCCTCGCTGGCTTGACCCTGTCAGCTGGATCCTCCTGCCCCGGATATCAGGTCAGCACCCTGGGGTCCCGGGTCGATGCGGTCCAGGGCCACCCATCTCTGGCACCCAACTCGAGTGGACCATCTGTCCCGCAACAATCTCGCCAGTGTTTGCTGGGGTTCACCAGGGCCCGTTGTCCTCTGTTCACTCCGCTTCTTTGGTGTGTGCCAGGGCCCAGAGCCCTGCCTCAAGTCAAGCGGCCTCACCGTTTGCCCCCGGGTCAGGTCGTCACCTCGGAATCTCCCCGCTCCGTTACTCACTCATTCATGGCCTCGCACCGTCCCCAATCCTTTCTGGGGCCTCGCCCGTGTTCTATAATATCGCCTCTTTGCTGCCCAACAGAGCGCGCCTTCCGCTGGGCCACCGTGCCCCAATCGGCCTCTCCGCCACCGCAGGGATTCTCCGCCGGCGTCCCCCGCTATCTTTGGGCCTCCGAGCCGCCTCGGCCCGCAGCCCATCCCGGAGGCGCAACCTCGATCTCGGGCCCGCTCTCGTGCTCTCCCGAGGCCGTCCGCCTCCGGGGGCACCGCCTCGTCGCACCCCGACTGGGCGCAACCATACCTGGGCTCCCAGGCCCCCCTCCGGTACCTCCGCTGCCGCTGGGGAGCTCGCCCGGCGTCCCCCGCCGCTCTGAGCCGTCCGCCCTCATGCCGCTACGGATCGCGGCTCCACGCGAGGCCGCGGCTTCGGCCGCGCGCTCAGGCCTCCGGCTTCCAATTTCTCTGATGGGCCGATTCCGGCACTCTCCGGGGTCGCCGCAGGAGCCCACCCACGCTCGGTCCCCTCCGTCGGCTTCGCCCCACAGCCTGGACCTCGATCGGCCCGGGGAAGGTGCGCTTCCGGACCTTTACTCGCCGGCCCCTCCGGAGCGAGATATTCAGGCGTGCGCCATCTCCGGGTCCTTCAACAAAACCTTTAGTTTCGGTATTTTTTCAGGGCAGGGAGTGGTCCCTTGGACCACTCCCTGCCCTGAAAAAATATTTGTGGGTCCAGTCACAAACTGGAAGGGGTCCCATGGGGACCCCTTCCAATTTGCGAGTGGGTTACCATCCACTTGAAGTGGATGGTAACTGCGATGCCATTTGCGACCGCGTACGCGGTCGCAAATGGTATTGCATCCCACTGCGAGTCGCAAATAGGAAGGGAATACCCCTTCCTATTTGCGAGTCGGAAATGCATTTTGCGAGTCGGTTCCGACTCGCAAAATGCATTTCTGCATGGGAAACTGCATTTTGCGACTCGCAAACGGCAAATTTTGCCGTTTGCGAGTTGCAAACAGTTTCCTACATCTGGCCCACAGTTCCCAGTGCTGCAGGTCGAGGAAACTGAAGTCTTTGGTGTCCCTGAGACTTCCAACAGGAGGCAAGCTCTACTCCAAGCCCTTGGAGAATTTTCTCAAGCAGGACACACAGCAAAGTTCACCCTTTGCACTCTTTTCAGGCAGAAGCAGCAACTGCTGGTCAGTCCACAAAGCAACACAGCAAAGGAACAGTACTCCTCCTTCAGCTCTTCAGCTCTTCTCCTGGGCAGAGGTTCCTCTTGATTTCAGAAAGATTGTAAAAGTCTGGGGTTTTGGGTCTTCTTCTCATACCATGTTCCGCCTTTGAAGTTGGCAAACTTCAAAGCAAAGTCTCAAGTGTTTGCAAGATCCCTTCTTGTCCAGGCCAGGGCCTAGATGCACACCAGGGGGTCGGAGACTGCATTGTGTGAGGGCAGGCACAGTCCTTTCAGGTGTGAACAACCACTCCTCCCTTCCCCTCCAGCACAGATGGCTAATCAAGATATGCAGGCTACACTCCAACCCCCTTTGTGTCACTGTCTAGAGGAGAGGTGTGAACAGCCCAACTGTCAAACTGACCCAGACGGGGAATCCACAAACAGGTAGAGTCACAGAATGGTATAAGCAAGAAAATGCCTACTTTCTAAAAGTGGTATTTTCAAACAGACAATTTAAAAACCAACTTCACTAAAAGATGTATCTTTAAATTGTGAGTTCAGAGACTCTAAACCCCACATTTGTATCTACTCTAAAAGGGAATCTGCACTTCAAGGATATTTAAAGGCAGCCCCCATGTTAACCTATGGGAGGGACAGGCCTTGCAACAGTGAAAAACAAATTTAGCTGTCAGGGCATATAAAACACATTACTATATGTCCTACCTTAACCATACACTGCACCCTGCCCTTGGGGCTACCTAGGGCCTACCTTAGGGGTGCCCTACATGTAAGAAAAGGGAAGGTTTAAGCCTGGCAAGTGGGTACACTTGCCAAGTTGAAGTTACAGTCAAAACTGCACACACAGACACTGCAGTGGCAGGTCTGAGACATGATTACAGAGGTACTTATGTGGGTGGCACAACCAGTGTTGCAGGCCCACTAGTAGCATTTGATTTACAGGCCCTGGGCACCTCTAGTGCACTTTACTAGGGACATACCAGTAAATCAAATATGCCAATCATGGATAAATCAATCAACAATACAATTTCCATAGGGAGCATTTTTACTTTAGCACTGATTAGCAGTGGTAAAGTGCACAGAGACAATAAACCAGCAAAAACAGACCTAAAAAAATAGGAGGAAGAAGGCAAAAAGTTTGGGGATAACCCTGCAAGAAGGGCTATTTCCAACAGAGGCTATCTTGTTGTGGAAGTGGTCTGCAAGAGTATTGTAGAGTTGTTGTGAGGACAGGATTGTGTTTTCTCTGGCTGAAGGGCAGGTGAACTCTCTGACGATGGTGAAAAGTTTGTTGGTCTGGTTGGCGCTGGGCGCTATGTGATGTGTCAGGGCCTTCTTCACGGCTCTGAGGAGGTGGTGGTAGTTGTTGAGGGCAGACTTGAAGGTGGTTCGATCACTGTCTGTTTTGCTGGAGCACCACTTTCATTCCAGTTGATGGCATGTCCATTTAGCTGGGCTGAGTTCTGGGGTGTACCAGATGGCTCATTTGGTGAGTCTGTTCCTTCTGGCTGGTTTGATTGGGGCGACTTGGTCAGTGGCGCTGGTAATCCGGGCATTGAAATTCTCTATAGCTTGGTTGAGACTGGCAGAATGTTGGACTGGGTGAGGCTAAGGGCATCAGTCCATTGGTGTTGGTTTACCTTGGTCCAGCAGCGGAGAGGAAAGCTGAGGCGGTTGGGTGTGGTGCGGGGGAATCTAATGATGGTGAAGTGTACAATGGAGTGATCGGACCAGGTAAGTTCCGTGGTCTGGTTGTATCTGATTCTGTTTCTGGGTATAAAGATAGGGTCTAGTGTATGACCCGCTCTGTGTGTGGCATCTGAGAACAATTGTGTGAGGCTGATGATGTCCATATGTTCCATGAGGTCGGTGGAGTTGGGGTCTGTGAGGTCTCCCAGATGAAAATTGAGGTCTCCCAGGAAGATGAAATGTTAGCTTCTAAGGCGAGTGGGATGATGAATTCTATGATGGCGTCGCTGAGGCCCGACCCTGGGCGTCTGTATGTGAGGGTGCCTCTGATGGTGGTTTTGTCATCGGTGTGGAGCTGCGAGTTTAGATATTTCATGAACGGTGCAATTATGTCTTTGTGGTTGTACAGATGATTTCTTCCCTGTGTATGATGGCGATGGCACATCTGTGTCTGTTGGTGCTGTTGCAGTGCTTCATCTCGTAGATGATGGGAGTGGCAGTGACAATGTCTGTGACTGATGAGGTTGTGAGCCAGGTCTCTGTGATGACCGTCACATTGGAGGCAAAGGTGCAAATGGTGTCCCAGACTTCAGTGGCGTGTTTGCTCATCAATCTGGCATTGATCAAGAGGAATTTGACTTGATCCGGTAAGGTCTCAGCAGGCAGGAACAGCGTAGTGCGGAATCTTGCGGAGGTGGTTGTTCCAGGCGAGGAGGTGAAGTGACAGTGGATGCAGGTGAATGGTCCTGCTGTGGAGCTGGGTATGCGAGGCAACAGTTGTTGTTTTAACCACGGTCTAGAGCAGTGTTTTTCAACCACTGTTCCGCGGCACACTAGTGTGCCGCGAGATGTTGCCTGGTGTGCCGTGGGAAAAATTCGAAAGATTTAAAAAAAAAAATTAAAAATAAATTTTCGCCCACTAGGGCGGCGTGAACGGGTCGTTACGACCACGTCCACGCCAGCGCCAACCAGCTTCTCTTCAGGAAAGCCCGACGAGTCAGTTGCGAGTTCCCATGTCTCCATGGGAACGCTCCGGGCGTCGATGAGTCTACCTCGTTCTTCTTCATTGTACTCGCGTTGCTCTTAGATTTCACAAAGCGCCGGAGGAGTTGGAGTCGCTACCCACCCGGACCCCCCTCGCTCCCCTTCTTCGGGAACATTCTGCAGGCAGACGTTAAAAATGTTCCCGAATATTGCAATAAGGTGAGTCAGGAGTTAACCGATGTATGTTAACTAATAGTTATTGAATGTGAAGGTGCAGTTAAAAGAAGGCGTTCTGGTTGGGGGGCATATTTCCCGCCATATTCACACCAAGCCCTGACAGAATGGGGTAACGTGTACCATAATGCCGGTGAGAGGGCCGAATAAGACTTCCATCGGTCCGAGGTCGAGAACTCGACAACTAGTAAAACTCGGTAAAAAGAGCTGGCTCCAGAGAATGCATGTTCTGCTTTCCTACAGGTAGAAAGGCGCAATCGACATATTATATCTCGATCCATGCGAGGATGAGTGGAAAATTAAAACGTTTCAAGAAGTGTCACATGATATTAGGACGTTTATGCAACTTTTATTTTTTTCGAGAAATTAGTTAAACGAAGCAAGAAACAAAATATTTACAACTTTTTCCCGGAGCGCTACAGCGGTTTTTCAAAGTAAGGTTGCCGGACTTGAACCAGGCGTCAAAGGCCATCTGAGTCCAGGTGCCACTTCACAAAACATTTTTGCATGGCACTGTTTCATTTCTGAGCTACACAAACTTTTTCTATGGGAAAAAAAACTGTCGCACATGCGGCGCAAGGGGCTTGTAAATAAGCCCCATAGTACCCAGAATAACGACTACTCCGATATCATGAAGGTTAGTCCTTGCAGGTAAAGATATCTGTCTTCATAGATAACAATCTTCAAGGTACCTAGATGTGAAGTTAGAAACAGTACATCCATTCTTACCTATATTATCTTTTCACTACGTTGTGGTAGTCAGTTTAGGCTTACTTTCACAATAATGTGGAAGGCGAAATTTGGGATATGATATTTTTGTAGGACGATATTTTTGTCGGTAATATTTTAACATAAACTATTTGTTTCCATTTCTGCCTTTGCCTCGCATGGAAGGCGAACAGTGAGTTTCAGTAGCGTAGTAGCCAGCGTATCATAGGTCCTACTGCAAGGAAGGGAGTGCTCCCTCGTCCGCAAAGCACATGCTCTTTGAATAATTTATAAAATGCAGCGATAAGGAGCGTTCAGATGACCCTCAGGCCTCTGGGCTTCAGTGCCACTGCTCCTGCTGCACTAGTTGAAGCTACAGCCCTGAGTGTTTTTTTTTTCCACCATTCATGACTTCTGCTCTTTTGGAACAGTTTTAAACTGAAAGAATCATTTACTTGGTTGTAGATCAGAATATGTAGCAACAGCTGATATTTGGAATCCGAGCAGTGGCAGAAAGTAAATGATTATGAGGGATAGAAGGTCAGGTATATTTACGCAGGCATCTAGGAAACAGGCAAACATTCTGGCAGAGAAAAGTGGGTGAGAGATAGGCATGGACGGAGAGAGGAGGAGACAGGTTGGGCATGGACCCATATATAGGGGTCGGAGATGTAGGCTGGGGGCCATGGGCGTAGCTTCAGGGATGGGGTTGTATGGTGTTACAACCCCCCTAATAAATGTATTTTGTGATAAATAATTGGATGCAGGTACTTTCAGTTGGCTAATGTGAGACATCTGTCGGATTTCAACAGTTTTTACACACAGACAAACCCTCTGTAAAGAACGACTTCAAAAATGTTGGTTATTTCACAAAATAATGCGCTTTCTCTCATTTACTACACCTCCCAATCTGTATTCTTCTCCCTTTCCACTGCCTCTTATGTCCCTCTTGTGCACCTTACTTGTCGTGCAATGTATTTTAACATCATGTGCCAGATTTTTTTAACATTTTCTAATGGTGGTGTGCCTCGTGATTTTTTTCATGAAACAAGTGTGCCTTTGCCCAAAAAAGGTTGAAAAACACTGGTCTAGAGTACGGAGATAAGTGGTGGAGTACCTGTGGGAGTCCATGGTCCAGGCGTGGACAGACGCTGATGGGCTTGCCTTTGGCTGTGCGGCCTCCATTAAGTAAATCCTGAGAGGGGAGCTGGGGAGGCGGGAGAGTGGGAAGTGGGAGGGTGGGAAAAAACGACAGTCAAGAGAGGTGGGGCAAAGGTTCCTAGGGGTACTGGAACCCATGGGTGGCAGCAGTACCAGCTGGCAGCAGTACTTAAAGCTAGTGGCTGGAGGCCAAGAGTACGTCGCTGGTCTGGCCGGCATAAGTTACTAGCTCCTATATTGAGCTAGTAACTGATCCACTTCTTCCCCTTTGTAAACGGAGTGGCAACTTCTGGGGAAGAAGGCAGTGGCAAAGGAAATCGGTCTGTTTTTTTAACGCAGCCCGATTTCAGTTAAGAAAGTCAGTCTGGTTTAAAAAAAAAAAAAAAAAGGTTTTTAGTTCCTCACAGGGAAGATGGTTTGCTGACTCTTGCGGGCCGTCAACCCAATGATTGTAGCCTATACAAGTTGCAACCTGCCTATTTATTAGGCAGCTCTTTCTGCGACCCCCATCCGATTCAGTTTTTGGTCAGTCGCGCTGTTTGGCTTGCAAAATAGGACATTGGTTGCAAAAACTAGAGTCGCAATTAGCAGCCACTTTTTGCTCACAATGAATGTATGGGAAAATTAAGTATTACTTTGATGTAAGTAGCTTTAATCACTCACTCTTGTTCTTTCTCTTCTACATTCTCTCTCTCTCTTTCTCCCTCATTGTTTTTCTTTCTCTCTGTCCCTCTGCGCTCTCTTTCCTCCCACCAGATCGTTCCATTTTATTTTCTTCTGTTCCCTTTCTGGCGTGCTCTGAAGTTCTGGCGTTTGTGAAGCTGCCTCTTTAACATGCAGAACTGTGGATTGAACTTTACTCAGTCAATATTGACCGGCTTCGGTAGAGACTGTTACTGCTTGAAACAGAACAACACATCATTCTCCTGTTTCCCAGATGCTCAAGCTGGGAAATGACTCTAATCCGTGCTCTGAAAGCAGAGCCTGCCTTTCTGGGTAGTTTATGTAAGCAGTCACAGACTTTAGAATGAGCAATGTCTTATGAATAGGATGGACAGAGGAGGGTGGAGGTCTGACGTGTCACTTATGGGGCTTTTGCTATTACTGTCAGAAGATGACCTCCCCTTGCGTTACCTCTGAGCCATTACAGTCTCCGAGAAGGGTGAGATTGTGTACTTTAGGAGAGTGATACAATTGGAATTTATGGAGATTAAAAAATATAATGGGCAGTGCAGAAGCTTTCTGTGGCAGTTGATCATGTTCAAGTAAATGTGGAAGCATTTTGCTTGTTTGGTGGGTGAAGATGATTTCAAGAAGGGTGCCATCCTCCTAATGAAGGTGCTTTCACCCCTTCGCCTTTTCCCCCTCAGGTGCCAGGCCTTTTTTGTTTGGCTATTTGGGGCATTTGGCGCTTAGGCCCTCATAACTTTTTGACCACGTAAGCTACCCAAGCCAAATTTGCGTCCTTTTTTTCTAACATCCTAGGGATTCTAGAGGTACCCAGAGTTTGCGGGTTCCCCTGGTGGAGACGAAGAAACTAGCCAAAATATGGCGAAAATATTGTTTTTTTAAACAAAACTGGGTAAAGAGGGGCTGCAGAAGAAGACTTGTGGTTTTTTCACTGAAAATGGCATCAACAAAGGGTTTGCGGTGTCTAAGTCACCATCTTCCCAGCTTTCAGGAACAGGCAGACTTGAATCAGAAGACCTCATTTTTCAACAGAATTTTGGCTTTTTATTGGGACATACCCCATTTTTACTATTTTTTGTGCTTTCAGCCTCCTTCCAGTTAGTGACAGAAATGGGTGTGAAACATAGACAAAATTCTGAATTCAGCGAGGGGTCATTTGTGTAGACCCTACAAGGTTTTCCTACAGAAAATAACAGCTGAAATACAAAAATATTGAAATAGAGGTGAAAAAACAGCCATTTTTTTCCATGTTTTACTCTGTAACTTTTTCCTGCAATGTCAGATTTTCAAAAGTAATATACTGTTACGTCTGCTGGACTGTTCTGGTTGCGGGCATATAGTGCTTGTAGGTTCATCAAAAACCCTAGGTACCCAGAGCCAATAAAGGAGCTGCACTTTGCAGTGGGTTTTCATTCTATACTGGGTATACTTCAGTTCATTTGGTGAAATATAGAGTGAAAACTGGGTATCAAGGAAACCTTTGTATTTCCAAAATGGGCACAAGATAAGGTGTTGAGAAGCAGTGGTTATTTGCACATCTCTGAATTGTGGGGTGCCCATACTAGCATATAAATTATGGGGCATTTCTCAAATAGACGTCTTTTTTACACACTGTCTTACATTTGGAAGGAAAAAATGTGGAGAAAGACAAGGGGCAATAATACTTGTTCTTCTAGTCTGTGTTCCCCTAGGCTCCCAATAAAAATGGTACCTCACTTGTGTGGGTAGGCCTAGTGCCCGAGGCAGGAAACGCAACATGGACGCATCACATTTTTACATTGAAGTCTGGTGTGTTTTTTGGAAAGTGCCTATCTGTGGATTTTGGCCTTTAGCTTAGCTGGCACCTAGGGGCACCTACCAAATCTGTGCATTTTTTAAAACTAGACACTTAGGGGAATCCAGGATGGGGTGACTTGTGGTGGTCTCACCAGGTTCTGTTACCTAGAGTCCTTTGAAGTCCTCAAAATTTGACCAAAAAAAAACACTTTTCCTCACATTTCGGTGACAGAAAGTTCTGGAATCTAAGAGGAGCCACAAATGTTCTTCCACCCAGCATTCCCCTAAGTCTCCCGATAAAAATGGTACCTCACTTGTGTGGGTAGGCCTAGTGCCCGCAACAGTGACTGGCCCAAAACACAACATGGACACATCACATTTTCCCAAAGAAAACTGACCTGTTTTTTTAAAAGTGCTAGCTGTGGATTTTGGCCTCTAGCTCAGCGAGCACCTAAGAAAACCTAGCAAACCTATACATTTCTGAAAACTAGACACCTCGGGGAATTAATTCAGAATGGGGTGACTTGTGGGGCTCTCACTAGGTTCTGTTACTCAGAATCCTTTGCATATCTCAAAATTTGGCAAAAAAATACTTTTCTTCACATTTCAGTGACAGAAAGTTCTGGAATCTGAGAGGAGCCACAAATTTCCTTCCACCCAGCATTCCTCCAAGTCTCCCATTAAAATTAGTACCCACTTGTGTGGGTAGGCCTAGTGCCCGCGACAGGGAATTCCCCAATATACAACATGGACACATCACATTTTCCCACGGAAAACTAACCTGTTTTTTGCAAAGTGCCTAGCTGTGGATTTTTGCCTCTAGCTCATCTAGCACCAAGGAAAACATAGCAAACCTGGGTATTTCTGAAAACTAGACACCTATGGGAATCCAGGATGAGGTAAATTGTGGTGCTCTCACCAGGTTCTGTTACCCAGAATCCTTAGCAAACCTTAAAAGTTGGCAAAAAGACACTTTTTCCTCACATTTAGGTGCTGCGAAGTTCTGGAATCTGAGGGGAGCCACAAACTTCCTTCTACCCAGCGTTCCCCCTGGTGTCCTGATAAAAATGGTACCTCACTTGTGTGGATAGGCCTAGTGCCCGAGACAGGAAATGCCCCAAAACACTACGTGGACACATCAAAATGATCAAATACAAAACTACCTGTTTTTGTGGAGGGAGGCACCTGCGTTTTTGGTCCTGGGCTCAGCAGCCATCTAGGGAAACCTACCAAACCCAGACATGTCTGAAAACTAGACACCTTAGGGAGTCCAGGGAGGTGTGACTTGCATGGATCCCCCAGTGTTTTTTACACAGAGTCCTCAGCAAACCTCAAATTTAGCTAAAAAATCACATTTTCCCACATTTCTGTGTGTGATCACCACACTGGTGCAAATAACCTACCACCCATCGTTCCCCTCAGTCTCCTGATAAAAATGATACCTCACTTGTGGGCCAAGTGCCTGTGGCAGGGAAGAGCCAAAAACATGTCGAAATTGAGGGGAACCAAAGTGGGTCCAAAAGGACAGTTTGGAAAAAAATGTTTTTAGGCTGATAAGTGGGGCAGAATTTTTATCGGTATAGATGTGACAATGCGGGTTGTTAGGAATTTTGTGGATTGCTGCAGATTCCGGAAGGTCCCATCACAAAAATGTGGGGAAAATGTGTGATTTCAAGCAAACTTGGAGGTTTGCAGGGCATTGTGGGTAGGAAAATGGTGCATGGTGCATGTGAGGCACACCACCCTGGACTCACCCAGATATTTAGTTTTCAGATGTGCCTAGGTCTCGTAGATTTTTCTACATGGAAACATCCCAAAGTCCAAAAAGTGCAGCCCTCACAATTCGAAGTGGGACAATTTTGAGAGTTAGACAAGCTCTAATGGCCAAAATGTATAACCAAAACCCGAAATACTCAAATGTCCTCTTGCTTGCTTCCGTGGGATAAGTGTTTTAGTGTGCGGGGGGAGAGCTGAAAGGCAGTTACCCCCTTCAGTTGGGATGGGGGCAAAACCCATACTTGTTGGTAGCCACCACCCCACTATTTTATTTTTTACATTCCCTGGCATCTAGTAGTGGGAAGAACAACGTTGGCTACATTTATTTGGGGTGGGGGTATGGCCATACCCCAACCTTCTTTTTTTAAAAACAGATCTTTCCTGGTGGGCTTTCTGCCCCCCCCCTTTCCCCCCCCCCCGGGAGCAGATAGGTCTTACAGAAATAGGCCGATGTCCAACAGTAATGAGCCTCCATGGGGCACGACTGTTGCGCAAGGAACTGCCCTCCCAAAACAAAACGCACACACGCCAATCCTTGGTGCTTAAGTGGTTTCTACCCCCCCTGGGGGCACATCGCCTAACAGAAAAGGGCCGATCTGCCCCCAAGGGAGGCAGAAGTGGCCTAAAATAAATTTGCCCCTCAGGGGAGCGACCCTTGCTTAAGGGGTCGCTCACCTTGTGTGAAACTGACGTAAACAAAATAATCCCTGGTGTCTAGTGGTTTCTGCTCCTCTTGGGGCAGATTGGCTTAAATAAAATAGGCCGATCTGCCCCCGGGGCCAGAAAAGACATAATAATAAATTGCCCCCCAGGGGAGCGACCTTGCTCAAGGGGTCGCTCTCCCCTTCATTCATAGTATAAAAAAAAACCTCCCTGGCATCTAGTGGTTTCTGCTCTCCCCTGGGGCAGATCGGCCTAATTAAAATAGGCTGATCTGCCACCAGGGGGGCTGAAAAGGCTTAATAATAAATTGTCCCCCAGGGGAGCGACCCTTGCTCAAGGTGTCACTCCCCTTCATTCATAGCATAAAAAAAACCAACTCCCTGGCGTCTAGTGGCTTCTGCCCTCCCCCGGAGCAGATTGGCCTAATTAAAATAGGCCAGACTGCCCCCGGGGGAGCAGAAAAGGCCTAGTCATATATTGCCCCCCGGGAAGCTGCCCTTGCCAAAGGGGCCACTCCCTTCATACATAAATAGTAAAAAAACAAACAAAAAACAAAGATCCCTGGTGCCTAGTGGGCATTTCTGATGCCTGATCGCTTCACGATTGGGCTGAAGAAATGCTTACAGAGGCATTAAAGGAAAAGAAAGGCCTTTTCTTTCATGCCTCTGCCTGCCCCCACCTCCGGGTCGGAAGAGAAATGCGTTGCATGTTTCTTCCAATCACGCTGGAAGCTCGGAGGCGACCTCTGATGAGGTCATCAGACGTCACTGGGAGGGCAGGGGTGGAAGGGGAAACAATTCCCCTTCCATCCCTGACAGGGGATGTAGGTGGGAGACCCACGGTGGGAGCACTAAGGCTAACACTCCCCCGGTGGGCCGGGTGCAGGACAGGCTGGTCTCATCCTCGACACACAGGAACCTTGGCTGAGGACGAGACCAGCTTGGACCGGGCACCCAGGGTTTTAAGAAGGAGGTCTTTAAAAAAGATGACAGAGTTGGGTGACATATTATAGTCTCACTCAAACGGATAGAGTTCTGTGAGGAAAAAATAATTTGCCCCCATCCATAGAAACATATTTTATACATAAACTATGAGGAAAAACTGCAACACTCAGCATAGCATGATAATTGACAGCACATTTTAGACAAATCAGGAATTGAATTGTCACAATAAAGCTTATAATACTAGCATGCATCTAAGAAGTATCACGAATCTTTCATTACCTTCCACAGCTACAAAAAACCAGGGATTCAAAATACAATGTGAAACAGTTTCTAATTACCACTAATGCACTAATGTACCAGCAGGCTGCCAACTGAACTTCCAGCCAGAGTGTCCTTCAAAAAGTTACATCAGGAACATAATGGAAAGTTTCATTCACATACATGCTCTATAAAGGGACAGTTATGTCACATTGCTCTGTGTTCCATGGAAAGTGTAGTGAGATAAGGCTGAAAGACATTGATTGAGAGTGGGAAACAGCAGGAGCAGAGGGAACAAACATTAGCATCTGCATCCACTTCAACAAAATGGTGTCTTCACAAAAATGTGGCTAACTAAACTACATCATTTACCACACTTCTAAACCTTATTAATAATTTGTTTTAATTAAAAAAATAGTATTTTGCGCACATAATTACTCACAATTGCACATTAAAAAAAAACGTAAACAGCTCCTCACACATTTTAGCAGCCAGTAGTACATGCTTTGATTGGGCAGAAGTTGGGCGCTTCCACAGAACAAACATTCTTCACCTCCACACAGCTGTGATTATTTTATTTAGTTATCCAGCTGCCTGAGCTTGAGCATTGACAGGCACATATTATACTGGTAAAGCATCTAAGATAACTAGACAATTATTGGTGTTTGTTTGTTTTCTGGCACCAGCACCAATGCAAAGAAAGCAGTCCCGGCATTGTCCTTTTCCATCATTAACTATAGAGTTCAGAGTGCAGTTTTGTGTTTGAGGGCAGTATGGGATGGCAGACACAAATTTACATAGCCTTTAGGTCTGGCTTGACAGTGCAGTTGTTGCTGATCTTATGTGATGAAAAATATTTTTCAGAGTAATTCTGAGAGGGGCTTAAGATCCACCCACATGTTGGTCCCTTAAAGTACAAGATTTGATTGAGTTGAATTTGTGTGCTTCCACTGAAACATTTGTTTGTATTGCACTTTTTGTCTGGTGGAAAAGCTTATGTTCAATACACCAGAACTGAGTTGGTTATTTTGACAAGCCAATGATCATGGCTATATATATATACTTTGTTGCAAGGAGACTCACAGATAACCATAGCAGAGAAGGGTTTTGGTGTTAGTTACCCCTTCTGACAAACCATGGGTATAGAAGATTTGCACTGTCAGAATCTTTGTGTGGCCCTCTTAGGAGAAATAGTATTTTGCTTTGCTCACTGTAATTCTGTGTTCTGTCATTTTATCATTGTAAGTCTGATGTATGCCGTGTGGGAATGCTTATTCTCAGTACGTACAGAGGCCTCAGCTTGTTATGGTGAGAAGCCAATGATAACAGCTAGAGGGCTGAATAGTGCAATAGGAAGGAATATTTCCATTGCCTTAGGTCTGATCTATTTATTATGAAAAGTAATGATAAACACACTATGCCTGACTTGTTTATTGTGAAAAGCATATGTTAAGTCAGTAGGCATTTAAGAGTGGTTTGTTTTTTCTCTGTATTAAAGCACACAGATAGGTATTCGGTTACATGAACTTATACAGATTACTTTTGTAGGGAAGAATTTTGGTATTGGTGGCTGTCTGACAATCCCTGTGGGGAGAAGATTTGTACTGTAATAACTCTTGCTAGAATCTCCTCTTAGCTGCCAGGATCTTGTAAAAGAAAATCATACAATACATACAATGTTCAAAAATGGTTCAGGTCACATCAGTCATTGACTTGATTGTCCTGTAAATGACAGTATTTTGTGTGTACATCCACCTGAAAATGCGTGTGCTTCAGTGTCAGCGCTGGCTGGTCATTCCTTTAGTTTGCATTTTTCTTCTTTTATAGTTCCCCTTTATTTATTTTTTCCTCCTGTCTTAGGTCTCGTCTATACAGCGCATGTGCTGTCTCTGAGACATATTGTTAGCTTTTAGTTGGCTTAGAGCCCACCCATTAGTTATCATTGGTTGGTGTCTTTCTCACCCTCATTTCTTTCACCCTCCCATTACTTACCATTGGTTGGCGTCATTCTCATTCTCATTTCTTTTCTTTTTGTTAGTTAACTGCTGCAGGCTGGTTGTATGCTGGAACAACGCATCCCGGTGCAATGTATGCCTTTACCACGCATGCGCTGCAGCGCAAATGCCATTACCCCACATAACCTCAGCCATGCATATCTAACAACGAATATGCATTTACGAAGCATGCTTTTACAATGCATTTAGTTGTAAAAGCATGGTTGTAAAATGTATATACGTAGTTAAGGTTTTCCCTGGCCCCTGCCCTAAACACAAAAAATTGACCTCTGCGCCCCCCCACCACCAGCCCATTTAAAAAACATTGCGACTCCTGCCCTGAACCTTAAAACTGCCACTCAAGTCCTAAAACCGAATCCCCCCTGCCCTGAGCCCTAAAACCCGATCCCAGCACGACCCCCTCCCCCGACCTCCAACCCTTTAAAGAAAATTAAAAAAATATTCCCCCCGCACTGAGCCCTAACACTGCCCCCTGCTCCAACACTAAACTTATACCTCCCTGCCCCAAGCCCTAAAATAGGACCCCAGCCCGCCACTTTCCCCCTGACTTCCAATGCTTTAAAAAAAAAAACACCCAACCTGAGCCTTAACACCGCCCCCATTTCAAGCCCTAAAGCTATATACCCGCCAAGCCCTAAAACCATCCCCCACTGCCCTGTGACCCCAACCCTTTTAACCCCCCCCCGCCCTGAGCCCTAACACCGCCTGTGCCCCAATACTAAAGTCTAACCTCCCCAAGCCCTAAAACTGTCCCCCCGTTCCCCTTACCTCACTCTCCTCACAGCAAGGCAGCTCTCCAGGCAAGCAGGTCGCAAAGAGGAAATGGAAAGATATTTCCATTTCCTCTAACGATGCTGATAGCCTTTTCCACGCCTTTACCACACACATGCCCTAACCATCACAACCACACATATGCCCTTACCATGCGTGCCTTTACAACTTAATTCATTGTAAAGGCATGCTTGGTAAAGGCATATCTATTGTAAAAAAATGCGTTGTTAAGGCTATGCGTGGTAATGATGCATGCGTTGTAATGCTCTGTGTAGTTACATCCGCATGGTAATGGTTTTTTCCCTTGTAGGCCTCCTTCCTCTATGCCTGTTTATCCCTCCCCAGGAGCATGGATGCATTACTTGTGTTCCCTCCACTGCTAATTGTTTCTTGGTCTTGAAGCATTCTACCAGAGTGCGTCTTTTTCAACAGGATCCATGGTGTACTTCCCCACCTCCCTGTACCTACACCTGCCCCTCTTCTGTTGTCTTTGGTGTTGCTACCTCCCACACATCCTCCCTCCTTCTTTTGTTTTTTCGTGCTGTTGGCCTTGATCACCAACTGCCCTTTTTACCTTCCATTGTTGCTCACTTCTGTGCACCCACCCTCTTTTACTTTCTTTATTAGTTTTGTTGGTCTATTTCACCCTACTTCCCTTCTGGCAGCAGTTATGGGCTCTGGGGGACAGCAGTGCTAAAAGTACCAGCGCTTGAGAGCCGGCTGGTTCTGGGTAGAGGGCTACCAGCGGAATCTCCAAAGATCATCAGATCTTTGAAATGGATACATGTGATGGTGGTTTTTCACAGGTGTTATTCAACTGCACTTAGCACTGACAGACCTTTGCTTCTCAACGATGTGAAAGGGGCAGAGAGCTGAACTTTATCCCTACTCTCGCATTACGCTATGAAGAAACAACAGCCCTTGGGTCAACCTGCGATTTCAGTGGTCTTCTTCTGCTACATATGTACTCAGTGGGCTTCTTGGCGCTACGTCTCAGATGGTGTTTACAGCTGCACAGATTCTACGATGTCTCTCCCCCCGACAACTCACAGAGTTAGTGACAAGATATCGGATTTAGCAGTTGGACCAAGTCCGGATCCTCCCCCGACTACTGCTATTATGAGAGATGGGCACCTAGAGGCCAATGGGTACCTTTGGCAAGAAAGAGCATTGTGTGTGTGTGTGTGGGTGGGTGATAAAAGACCACCCCTGGTGTTCCTGAGGGGTCATCCAGCCGTGCAGATGGTAGTTATGTCTGCTAAAGGGGCGTGGGCCACCTTGGAGAAAGGACCTTGAGTGTGCATGGGTTTTTGAAGGACACCTCTGAAGGGGGCATCCAGCTCTGCGGCTGATATTCACAGGCACCACGAAGACAGGGAACGGCTGTTCTTTACAGTAGACAGTGTAAGGAGTAAGTGTCTAAGGCTGACTGACAATGAAACGCCATTTATCGATCAAACAATGTATCTGACAACGTTCAAATTGAAACCTTTAGGAGCTTTATCTTGTGTTGCACAGGCTTTTTATCAAGTGTGCAGCTAAAGTTACCCCAGATTATTACAAGGCATTGCAGCAGGCTTGAATCTTTACTGAAGAAGTTTTATATATATATCTGGATTATTATGCCTCAGATAAAAAGTGTTAAAAGTACTAGCCCTCGGAAGCCGACTGACTACAGGTAGAGAGCTGCAGCAGGAGCTGCAGGTGACTGTTTAAGCACTGCTGTCACCAAAGCAGGGCATAGCCATGATGTGGTGTGCCACCCTTACTCTCAGTGTCACCCTAAAAGTGCTATTTAAGGAAGATATTTTCCCATATTCATCGGTCTTGCATATATTGGACATCAGCTGTGTGCTAGGCAGAAGCTGGTATCCAGTCTATGAATTTTCAGTGTGGATCGCACCCCAGTCAACCTCACCCGACCTTCCAATTCATTAACAAATCCACATGGTGAATTGCTATGCTTCTGGGCAAACGTCCAGAATTTAATTCAGAGCATCGTTCACTGCAGGCTTTCGGCCAGTGCTCCAACTTCTGCTCTCCTCCTCATTCTGACCCTAGATCACAACATGACAACATTTAATCCTGACAGTACCTCCACTGTAACCACTGGCAATCAGAACAAAATGCCTCTAATGTAAGAATTGAAGATCCTGGCAATGCCTTCGCTCTAGGCACTGCAGAGAGAACCCAGCAGTGCCTCTACTGTAAGGGATGCAGACATATCTAGTAGTGCCTTCATTGCATTAGTTGCACATCCTAACAGTACCTTAAATATAAGTATGTGAACAAAAGCCATGTCATCACTGTAAGCAATGTGGATTCCAGCTGTGCCTCCGATGTAAGAATCAAAGTTCAGTTCTTCACCTGTAAGCACTGATTATCTGAATAGAGTGCTTCTAATGTAAGCATTGCAGATCCCAGCAGTGCCTTTGCAGTGAGCATTGCAATACTCCAGTTACTCCATAGTGAACAGTGCTGATTCAAACAATGCCTCCACAGTAAACTTTGCAGATCACAGAAGTGTATCCAGCAGATCGCAGCACTGCATCCACTTTAGGTACTGCAGACAAAACTCACCAGTACCACCACTGTATGCAATGACAATCCCTTATATAAGTACTGCGGACAGATCTAGTGGTGTTTCCACTCTATGCAGGGCACACCACATCACTGTCCTGTCTGTAAACACTGCTGATACAAGTCTCAGGAGTGCCTCCACTGTAAGCACTACAGACAGATCCAAGGTCGGACCGGCCTATAATGCAATCAGTCTGGCAGTGCCAGTAGGAGTTGTGTGACTGGACAACATGTGAGATGCTTTTTTTGGGAGGGAGGGGATGTTGCAGGCCTGTTCTGTGGTTTGATGTGGTGGTATTTACTGTTAATTTCTCTTCTTTTACCAGAAACACTGCATGCAGGAAGCACAAATGTATTCAGAGTCCCATAATTTCCTCGTATACATCCCCAACTCCCTGTTTCCCCACCAGCCCTCCTTCCATTGTCAGTGGGGTTGTCACCTCCCAACAACCCGCCCTCTTTCCCTTTTGTTGTCCATGGTGTTGACCACGCCCTCCCTCCTTCCCTTTCTTTGTGGTGTTGGTCTCTCCCATCCTCCTTCCCTTCCGTCGTCCATGGTGCCACCCACCCATCTTTCCCTTAACCTTATGTACTACTCCCCCTACCCCTCCCCCCTCACAACCCAATGCCTGCATACTTATCTTCTGTGGTTGCCAGCTCTGTTTCCAATTCCACATAATTAACAACTTTTGTCAAAGGTGTGATCCTGAGTAAGCTGCGTTGCCTTATGTGCCTCAGGCCCCTGATCTTCCAAAAGTGAAATTTCTTAGCACTCATACAAAAACAGTGATAGGTACTATACAAACATTGACATATAAGCAGATGTTGATATGGCTGGGACAGAATCAGGCAGATGCCAATTATTACTGCATGAACCATCTAACTCAGAGTAGAACCTTTGATTTGCAGTTTGTGTACATTGGCTGTATGTGTGTCAAACCTTAGAGCTATCAGGGAGTGTGTGACCTGAAAATTCAGCTGCATTACAAACATGCTATAAAAACTGCTGTGTTGGAGGGAATGACAGCCTGATGTTACTTTCTTGCAGGTGCTTGCCCGCGGCAATTGGCAACTGGGTTGGTGTGCTAGACCAGCACTGTTGCGCATCCCATTGTAATATAACCAGAACTGTGTCATCCAGATGTAATCTGTATTTAAAGTAGGCCTGGGTGGATTTTCAGTTTGTGGAATTCTGCTGAGTTACTGAAAAACTCTGCCTGCGAGCTTCCACGGAGTTTGGCGAGCAGTCAGAGTTTTGTTGGTCATTTCGGACAGTTAGCGGTTCATGCTCTGGACCTCTGAAATGGCCACATTAGAGTTTACGGTGCACGCCACGATCCCCAGGGGGGTGTAGAGGACCCCTTGCAGTCCAATTCGTGGTTCAAGCCACTCACTACCAGGCACTTGTCCTCCATGACTATGCGCTCAAAGTCATTCTGTGCCCAGACATGAAAGGAAATGTGAGGGCCATCAACACTATGGGTGCCACGGACATTACCCTGCATGAGTCCATGGCAACGCAATAGGGCAGGTGCTTCACAGCCTGGAAATCTCCCTCCACAAGGAGCTGCTGTCAAGAGCGCTCCAGGCAGCCGCTGAGGCAAACAGGCTCGCATGAACAAGGTATTCGTCTCCTTTTCCCTCCAAAGTCAACGATCTGTGTCCTCTCCCTTCCCAAAACATCCAAATGCCTCAACTAAATTACTGTGGGGGGTGGCCCAACAAAAAATTAAATACTAGGCGTGCTGGCGCACTCACAGAGGTCTTCTTCCCGCCTCAGGTTCAGAAACCACAAACTCTCTGGTGAGACACCATACCTTATTCCACCACTTGAAGTCGAATGGATCTTTGGACTATGTGAGGAGTGTAGTAGTCAGATTCATTCAGTCACAATAACATAAAAACCATAAACAATTCTGGACACCATGAAAAATGTGAACACTAAAACTCCAAACCAAATAAAGTTTAAAAGCTTTCTTACAATCCCCAAATCAATGTAACACATATGGTGCACAAAACTAAGTTATAAACATACATGAAGACTATAGGTGGACCAAAACGTTTAAAGAGATTTAGCCTACTAAACATCAATAATGTTATCTCCAAAAGGATAACATAAATCAGCAAGACTACAATATGCACATTAATTTCAAATTTCAAAACAGATGATGGTGACATTAGTAATCATCGAAGCTCAATTTAACAATACTCAGTATTCAGGGCTAGGTAATCCTTATCTCTAACCCAAATTCGGACTTGCATGTGTGAGAACGGGGTAACACATGCGGGCAAAAAGGAAAAGAGAAAAATAATTTGGAAAAACTATCTAACTAGGGTAGCTCACTGTACAAATATGCTGTTGTTATTATCTCAGCTTAAAAAAGAAACAAGAAACCATATTTAGTTATACTCTACTTATGGGACAGCAGAAAGAACAGTTTCATCAGAAGAGCATTCACCTTCTCACAACAGCAATAGACAGCAGCATCAGGACAGTGCAGAACATGGGCTGCACATTGTACAGGTCAGCAGTTCAGAATTAGTTTGGGCATTTTAATACTGAACAGCATACTAAAGTGGCCCACTTAGGAAACTCATCAGAAGACTTGGAGAGGGACATGAGGTGACAGCAGCAGACTCAAGGCAGGGGTAGACTAGACTGGACAGACTTCCAAAAGTCTTTCACTAATTAGAAATATCCATGGGCCTTTTGATTGTTCCTGAAGGTGGGCTTATCTTATGCACAAGATTCCGCGTCCAATGGTAGCCGCCGACACCACCAAGGTTGCAAGTATTCTCTCAGAGAAAATACATTTAGTCATCTTGATGAATTCATACAGTTCCTCAAAATATTAATTTTTTTAGTTGTTTGTTACTTTGGGACCCTTTCTCACAGTACACAGGATGAGCTAAACAATTTTCACAGTATATTAATAAAATTCCTGTCTTGGTCGACGGCTAGAACAAATATTATTACTTGGTTAACACTGAAACATGTTCTTCGTCTTCAACACAGTAGGACATTCAACATCACGTCAACTACCTAGGAAATAATTCAGGTCAGAGGGAACAGAATAAGCAAGTATTTTTCCTTTACTGCTTCAAAAAAGAATCTTCAGGCCTAATCGAGCTAAGAAAGCTTAAATACACATTAATACAACTTATAGACATAAATCATATTGTGCACCTTACAATCAAAATCATATATGCAAAGCAAACTATTTTACTACAAAAATTATTTCTGACACTTTAAAACATAATTTTAAACGCGCATTTATTTTCTGCACACATGTAACTCACGATAAGTGAATTTATTTCAATATAAGTACAATTAATTCATAATCATTTAATACTCATAAAATACTTCATTTCTGCTGTAAATGTAAGTGCACAATATCTTTCATGTTTAAAACGTGAAGTCAAATACGAATGAAGGCTACATTGTCTGCCATAATTCAAACGTGCACATATTACATTTCCATGTTAATTTCTCTGGTAGGCTCTTAAATGAAAGTTTGTAAGTCACCGTATGCTAACTTCTGTACCTCTAGTGTATTAGTAAAATTTGATCTCTATCAGTCCCTCTTATGATGACAATTTAGCTGTCATAAAACAAGTTTTCTCATTTACAATGAGATAAATCAAAATCTTTTAGTCTGATAATGCATGGGTCTAGGCCTGTGATAATTGTCAATTCTCTTCATAGTCTGGTAATATCTGTTTCTCATATTCTCCATTTCCATTTCTTCCCTCCTCTGTATATTCTGTACTCTTTGTCTTTTTCAGAAATTGTAAAACTTGTAAAATCCAAGTGCACACATTATGCACACTGTCACAATCATTAGAGGTTTCAGGGTCATTCTCACAAATCCATTTCTCAGATCTCCAACCCAAGATCCTACCTTAGAGAACCCTTCACCTATTGCTTCCCACACATTTGTTTGCTTCGGGTCATGAAAGTCATTTTTCAGACTTGTCAGATTAGAAAAGTATTTTCTTATCTCTTTACTGTTATTTGGTATGTAAGTGCAGAGGTGTTGCGCTTTTAAAACTCTACAGACTCCGCCTTCTTTTGCTTAAAGGATGTCTAAGGCAAGGCGATTCTGCAAAACCATTGATCTTACTGAAACCATTTCCATATCCATTAGCAGCATTCCACCTGTAAAATCAGAAGACATCTTATCTACAATTGTTGATCATTTTGTTATCTTTACGTCATTCAAGATCACACTGACTGAAGGAATAAAAGCTCCAAAAATATCTCCAGTAATCTGAACTACTCACTCCCCTTTAAATTTCATTTTAAGTCTCTCAATCCCTACTGGATTGTCAGTATTGTCTCCTTAGCTGTTTTTCGAAAAAACACTCCTAAATAGCATGTGCCATACCAATCTTATGGTAACTTGTAATTAGCATTCTTTCCACAGATGTAATACACACCAAGCACAGCGGGCTCTTGTCCATTTAGCATAAAATCCCATACATTCTTAAACAAAAACATGTCTGCATTCACTCGTTCCGTCAAACCTATTGTCAGTTTTCGATTGTGGCTTATGTATACAATGCTTCCCTACCTGTTGCCAATCTAAAGCTAAGCGTCCTTGTGTCTCAAGTGTATAGTGAAAATATTTCTTTCTTGAAACTATACCCGTATCTATCTTTTCTTTCACTGCTTTTCTTCTGTCGTCAGCTTGATTAATGAACTCTTTCTCTACTTGAGTGAGAAGACATGTTAAATTATTCTGGTGTGCATATGCTGTACCAAAGGTTAGTCAAAGAACCCACCTACCCTACCTATGTTCTTAGCCTTTGCAATGCTGCCCAAGTGCTGATTAATGGGAACAAAAGAGAAAACTAAATCAAAATTAGAATTAAAATACTGAGGGGGTCATTCCGACCCCGGCGGGCGGAGACCGCCAAAAGACTGCACCGCGGTCAAATGACCGCGGCGGTCATTATAACTTTCCCGCTGGGCCGGCAGGCGATCTCCAAAAGATCGCCCGCCGGCCCAGCGGGAAAGCCCCTGCAAAGAGGAAGCCGGCTCCGAATGGAGCCGGCGGATTTGCAGGGGTGCGACGGGTGCAGTGGCACCCGTCGCGATTTTCGGTGTCTGCAAAGCAGACACTGAAAATCTTTGTGGGGCCCTGTTAGGGGGCCCCTGCACTGCCCATGCCAGTAGCATGGGCAGTGCAGGGGCCCCCAGGGGCCCCACGACACCTGTTCCCGCCATCCTGTTCCTGGCGGTAAAAACCGTCAGGAACAGGATGGCGGGAAGGGGGTCGGAATCCCCATGGCGGCGCTGCAAGCAGCGCCGCCATGGAGGATTCCCTGGGCCAGGGGTAAACCGGCGGGAAACCGCTGGGTCCCCTTTTCTGACCGCGGCTTTACCGCCGCGGTCAGAATGGCCCAGGAAGCACCGCCAGCCTGTTGGCGGTGCTTCCGTGGTCGTTGGCAGGGTCAGAATGACCCCCTGAATGTATTCTTGATTATACGAACATGTTAATAGTAAGCCTCAACTAATGCCATAAGCCACTGGTAAGCTTTGATAGGTGATTCCCTGTTGTAGTGACAAAGGAATTTGTGTACACACATAACAGTCACACACTTTCATTGTGTCCACATATTCATACAGCAAGCTTTAATAATCATTGGAGGATAAACATCCCTTTGTGTCTCTGTATTGGAGTTGCTGTGCTCTGGATATCTCTTTTTATTGAAACACTTATTCCTGCAGTAAATAAAATGCACACAATCATACATACTATAACTAAACCCATCCAAAGATCTTTACATTTATTGAGTTTACCCTGTCCTGGGTTCATGGCTTCTGTAGAATCTGAGAAAAAAACAAAAAGGAAAAAGATTTCAAAAGCAAAACAAGCAAAAATCAAATTCAAAGCAGCTTTTCAAAGTCTTTTTGCACTGTGTATAACAATTCTCTATCTTTAAGAAAGTTCATCAACTTTCAACTAAAGGTTTCTCAAAACAGTTCAGATGTTAATTTTCAATAAAACACAGTTTGATTATCACTTATGGTCACTTCCAGAGTGTAATATCTTTGTTGATCAATTGGTAAAGTTGTTTTAAAATTCATTTCAAATGCGATTTCAAGTTCCAGAATGTTTAACTGAATTCTCACGGACAAAACAAAAGGCCAAAAACTTGTTCTCCAATTCATTTGTGACAATATATATCCAATCAGGTGAAGAGTATTTGTGGCTTGGCACTTTTTTCCTTTTTGCTCTCACAGCACCACCTTTGTCTTTACTTTGGGTTGACTCTTCAGCTGCTTCTGTTATAGCCAGGAGTTTATCAGCAACCTTTTGATGTGTGGCTGCTCGCCATTGATCTCCTTTTATAGTTATCTTTCCAGGTGCAACTGAGTTGCAACGTTTGCTGTGTTGACAGGATTCAGTTGGCTTTTACTTTGTTCTCCTGCATCTTTGTCTGCTTTTGGAATACTTTTTATTTCACCATTTTGCATGAGCTCTGTTCCAGCCACTTGTTCAGTCCTCACAGCTTGATTAATCTGAACCCCTTCTTCTTCTGCATTCACTTTCAGGAAATCAGACTCTGTGTTTTCTAGACGATACAGAACTTTGCATGTGTGACTTGCATTAATCCAGTTGAAGACCAGCACTTTTCACAGCTGTTGTTGTCACCAAGATAATCCTTTCCACCTTGGCTCTAGGCAAGTCTTCCTTACGTGCTTTTTAATAAGAACCCAATCTCCAGCACTGTTCTTGAGCCGTTTGAATTGTTGATACCTCAACCTGATGAGATAAAGAGCAAACCACATCAGCCAGTCCTTAGCAATAATCCAGTACTAAGTCATCTGTTTTGTTCATAAGTGCATTTCAGGTACTGCTGGTAATCTCATTGCACACTGCATAAGGATCTCACGCGATGATAGTCCTGTCTTCCTCTAAGGGGTGCCATGCATGCTCATCAGGACAAGTGGCAATGTATCAGGCCATTTCAGCATAAACATTTGCCAATCAAGCTTTCAGTGTCCCATTCATTTGTTCCTCCAATACAGATGCCTCTGGTGTGTAACTGCAGTGCAATTCTTGCTCAATGTTTAGGGCTGCACACAACAATTTTATGATCTCATTATTAAAAAGAGTTTCTCAATCTGATTCCAGTGATGTTGGGAAGCCAAATCTTGGTATTAGTTCCTAAGCAGCAGCTAAGCCAGTAAGGCTGTCATTCCTAAGTGTTGGATAGGCCTCTATCCAGTGGGAAAACATACACACACAACAACCAACACATACTTCAATCCATTTCAAGCAGGCATCTCAATAAAATCAAGCTGCAGTCTGTTAAATGGACCTCCGGATCTGCCTGTGGCTCAAATTAACTACTGTTCATTTCCTTTCATTAATTTGTTGACATGTAACACATCTGTGACATAATATTTCTGCATTCAACCTAAATCTGGGGTTGTACCATGTCTGTTTGAATGTCCAAACCATTGCATCTCTGGCAAGATGAACCTGACCATGATAATATCTTGCCATATAAGTCATCAAACAATCTGGCAGCACAGCTTTCCTTTCACTTGAAATCCAGCAACACCTTTCTCTCTCTGTACACAGTCTAATCGACTCCAACCTCTGAGTTCTTCCTCTGTTGCTTCCTCCTGTAATCCTTTAATTTCATCCCAGGTATCAACCACTGACATCAGAAAAGTTTGATTTGTCTTACCGGTGTCACTTCCACCACCCCACTCTTCATTGAAGGTGAAACAATAGAGTGCACAATATCTGGCAGTTTGGTCAGGATAGGCATTGCTCAGTGATATATAATCATTTGACTTTTGATGGGCTGTGCACTCTACAACCGCAAATGTCTCAGATAAATGCAAAACATTTAATAAACTTTTCAAATGAGTAATCCTGAAGACGTCATAAAACCTCGCTGGTGCCTAAACTGCCCGAAATCGTGTACCACACCAAATCCATATTGACTATCCATGAATATTGTCACTTTAAGCTGCTCAGATATGCAGCATGCTCTTGTATTGACAACCAATGCAGCTACTTGGGCATAAATGACTCCTGAAAGGAATGAAGCTTTGACTACTCCTGAGAGAGTGAAAACTGCATAACCAGCTCTTAGAGTTGATATGTTGTCTCTCAAACACGAGCCATCAACAAATACAACCTGTCCATACTCCTCTAAAGGAGTTTCCTGACTATCAGGCCTAGGTTTAGTGCACAGTTCAGTGACACTGAGGCAGTCATGTTCCATTTCATTAACATAATTTGATCAATTGACATTAACAGGTAACAGTTTAGCTGAGTTTAGCACAGAACACCTTTTGATTGTCACATTTGCAGATCCAAGAATCAATAACTCATAAAGGGTGAAACGGGCACTGGTCAAATATTGGGTCTTAGTTCGGGTAAAAGAACCTCAACAGAATGTGGGACATAATCAGTTAAAGGGTGTCCCATCACAATGCCTTCAAATTGACCTATGCTTACACGAGCAGAAGCCACAGCTTTTAAACAGCTGGACAAAGCCGCAGCCACAGGATCCAATGTGGCATAAAAATATGTCACAGTCCTGTTCGTTTCTCCATGCAACTGTGCCAAAACAGAAAGAGCACAATCATCACGCTCACGACAAAACAGAGAAAAGCTTTTTGTAATATCAGGCCTTCCCAAGACTGGAGCTCTAGACAAACTGTTTTGGAGCCCTTTTAGTGATGTCTCTGGGCATGTTATTTTAGCAACTAGGCCTGCTGCTTGTGACCGTTAGCCTAGTAACATTTTATTCTGCTTCATTTTATTATTTTAGAATCTGCCACATTTGTGGTCGTGTTTTATTTTCTTTATCTAGTTGTAATTTTGCTTAGGAAAGCATTACATTTTTAGCACAATATCCTTTTGACTCTGTGCCTTCCTCAAGGCTGCAGGAAGATAGGATTGTCTTCATAAGTGGTACACTGCGTTTCTAACATTAACAGAAACATTGGTATCTTCACATAGGGACATCTTCTCAGAACATCAGTTGTTTTATTATAAAAACACTTCCCTGTCCCATGCTTGCTAGAGGGAGGTTCCAGCCAGAAGACCACGACTGCATGCTGTCTGATTTTGTTACAGCTGCTTCCTGAGACCACCGGTTCCTTCGCCCGCATGAAGATGGTGTCTCTATAGATAACAGCCATCTTCACCACAGTCATATTCAGGTATGGGGGATGATGTCTTTCTAGGGGGGGAATCCTGAAGGGCGGATTTGGGCTTATCCTACTGTGCTCTACCATAGCTTAGGCAGGAGTTGCATATATTGTGCATAAGTGACAGTATGGTGGGACTTTTCTTGTGTTTCACTTTCCTTGTCACCATTTTGCTTATAGTGTGTTTCATCATTCTAATTATTGCATTTCATGCCATTTTATCTAAAACGCAGCTGATTCAATAAATCTTATTGAGCCATTTCCAGCTTCTGTTTTTCTTTGCATGTGTGAGACTAATGTAACTGAGAAAAAAGTATGAGATCTGATCCACCATGATTTTCCTGAGAAGTCAGCATGTCATGCGCCCGGTTGCCACAAATCATAGCTGCTCTTGGGAGGAGGTGAGGTGCTGCTAGCTATCATAAAAAACGGATTAGGCCGACAGTTGTCGCATGGTGTGGGATTAGACTCAGTTCTCCACAATTCAGGTGATGCTGCCACCCAAGTCCTCTGAGCAATGATGGTCCTACCTGGATTTTATTGGCCTCATATACTCTGCACCCTTATGCAGCCACCTTGGCCTGTAGCTGAGGTTCACCGCCTGTAAACTGAACTTTCCGCAATTTATAGACTGTTAGTACAGTTTGTAATGCAAACATTGAAATACCAACCCAGTACGAGGTGCCCTGGCGCAGCCACTTGCAGTCACATCAGGCATTAATCCTGGGACTGTGCATTTGAATATGGGTAAGGTACCCGCCAAAAGGGAAGAAATTCTGTTTTGGTTGGCTCAAAAAATAAATGCGTTGGAAGCATACGGAACCTCAAGATAAACATAGAATTCTCACTATGTGCTTGCCTTTTGGGATGGTTCCCACAGTAGATAACTGCAAAACTTGGGGCACTGTATTTGCCATGCTCCATATTACCGCACACAGTACACCAACACTTGCCAATCTTCCGGAAAAGTTAAAACAAATTCAAGATGAACACGGGGCTGCCCCAGCCCTGGATTTGGGGATGCAATTAATTGGCAATTTTGCCACTGCATTTTCAATAATATTAAGCAGTCTTAAATGGGAAGCAGTTACACTAGCAGTGTGGATGCGGCTGCAGGATGTTCCTGTACAGGATCAAGAACGTGAGCTGCCAAAGATTATTGCTGAGACCTACTTAGTATTGGTTGGGATAGTCTGGGAGCCAGACCTAGTGATCTACAATTACAGGGTAAACCCAATAAGGACTCTACCAAGCAAGTACCCAAGGGTTCTAAAAAACGCTGAAATAAACAAAAAGAAACACCTAAAAAATAAAAGGGGAGAATATACGCAATCGGAGACCCCTCAAAATAAAATCGTTATAATTTTAGAAATAGAGATAATATAAAAACTCCTAATATCAATATACTGATACATGACAATCTCGTTCCTTTCAGGACTCACTGGTTAAACGCAGTGGGGGGGGGGCGCAGGGAGGGAAGTGGTGGTCAGAACAACAAACTGACTATGTGAGACCAAGAAAGGAGTCACTGCTCTCATCAGAAGTTTCTGTTAAGAAAGAAGAGAAACTTTCCCAACAAAAACCTCAATAAAAAAAAAGCTGCAGCAATTTCTATACGAAATGCTACTCAGGATGAGAGCCTTACAGAAGAACAGGAAGCGGGCACTAGCCTTGCTCAGCAGAGGTCACAATAGTTCGCTGGAATCTTCAAGAGCATCTGGAGGTGAAAGTAACTGATGACTTTTTACAAGTCAAGACCACCGATATGAATTAAATACACAACTAGAATGAGACATTGCACGCACAATAGACACTATCTTTTGGGATCACGTAGTTACCATTTATGATATTTCATCTCCGAAAAAGATTGGCCGCCAGATTTTGTCTGAAATCTCCCATATGGGGAAGAGGTAATTGAGCCCTCTTTCTATCCCCTTGTTCCGAGAGAGCTCAGAGAAGCTTGCGCCATTGATTGGGCATTGGCACAGGCACCTTCATTATTTCGCAAACATGTAGGGTGGTATAAAGGTTCTCCCTACCATATAATACCAACTAGATCCCAACCACAACCTCAGCCCCAATATCCATTAAAGCATGAAGCTAGAGCACCCATGAGGGAAATCTTCACACAGCTAGAGTACCAGGACGTAATTTAACCCTGTGTCTCACCGATGAACAGCCCGTTATTCCCCGTAGCTAAACTGGACCATTCATATAGAATACTCTTAGACTACAGACATGTAAATAGTCACACATGCACTTTTCCCATTGAAAATGCACACAGCACTGCACTTGAGAATACAGTGCACACAAAATCCAAAACAACCTTGGATATTTCCAATGGTTTCTTTTGCCAATTATAGCACCTGTCGGTAGGGATTTAACAAGTTTTAGCACGTTAGGCTCACAGAAAAAATGTACAGACTCCCACAAAGGTACAAAAACAGTCCAGGATGGTTTTCAGATCGTGTTACTTCAATTTTACACAACATCTACCTTACGGACGTTGAGCACGTTCATCATGTAAGACAGGTGGACGGCATTGTTGTGGGATTAGCCAAATTAAGCTACAAATTTAATTTTAAAAGAATAGCCTTCCTTAGTGTCCTATTTTTGGGATATGAACTATCAGATAAAGGCAAGAGCCTAGTGCCCTAATTTTGGAGAAAAATGCGCACAATTGCAACCACCAAACACCATCAAAAAGCTCTAGTCATTGTTGGGCTTTTTAAACTTTGGCAGAACTTACATTTCAGATTATGCACAACACATTAAACCATTATATGACTTAATACATCCTGACTGTTCAAGTAAATATTGGACAGTCTAACACACACGCATTCTTAGAGTATTGCAACAAGACATGCTTGCAGCTAAACACTTACTCACAAGAGACAACTAAACACATTTGGTCATCAGAGTAATTGCCAGTGCCATTGGTTTAATCTGTGTAACGTTCAAGGAGGATGATACCGTCCCTATTCCGTACAAATCACATTTGTATTCCACAGCTGAACAATGCTTTGCTTCCACAGAACTGACTGCTGTTCAGATGGCGGTCATGCATAATTGTCATATCTCCAGCAACCACATTGCCTGTTGAACCATATCAAACAATTATGTACACTGATGGCTCAGTCTGACCAGTAGTAGGCACTAAACATCAATACTCCGCTGCCTGTGTGGTTGTGAGTGCTACAGGAGGGAGGGTTAATTCCACCCAAAACACACTTACACGCAGACCTTAGGGGACTGAGCTCAAAGCTCTGTTGATGGCACTGGAACACACGGATCAAGGAGAGTTAACATTAATTGTCAGTGATTCACATTATGGTGTCCAGTCCTTCAATGAATACCTGAATTACTGGATTCAGAGATTAAAAAGACAGCATCATCAAAAACAAAATACTGTGGGATCTGAAAGGAACGCTACCCAATGTCCATGTAGTTCATACATTGGGACACAATGTGCTGGAATACACGTCATTGGCAATACCTTGGCTGATGAAAACAGCCAAATCAGCAGTAGCTATGGCTTCTGTTGCCGCAATAACTCATTCACGGATGAGACTGGATGATGAAACACTGGCTGCTGTGAAAGCTTCAACTGAAGGCAAGCCCATGTCAAGGGCATATCCTGCCAAATATTCCTACTGCATATCTGGCCTCAATACTGACCTAGTAAGGGTACCAGGGGTGGGTGATCGTGTGATCCCCAGCAAAGATCAAACGGCTGGGTTGTTTAAAGCAGCGCATGAGGGAGTTGCTTTTGCCCATGCTGGTGTAGCGGCTACTATTTCACTGCTACAAGCATGTTATTGGTGGCCAGGTCTACACAAACAGACAAATCATTTTGTCCTTTGCTGTTACATCTGTCAGCAAATAAAAGGGTCCACTGTCAAACTCCTACCTCAGACACCGTTCTTAATTTCCAACAAACCTTGACAGTGTGTGTACCTGGACCACTGTGGTCCTTTGACACCTGATGGTGGATGCAAATACATCTTAGTCGCTGTTTACCTTTGCTCCAGATTACTATTGGTATGGCCACAATGCTCGGCTGATGCTCAAACTGTTATTAAAGATTTTCATGTTTTTATTGGGACATATGCTGCTTTCCACTCAGGCCAGGGCCCTGCTTTCGCCTCAAGGGCATTCAGGTACACCATGGCTTCAATAGGGGTCCAACCGTATTATTCATCTCCATATCATCCCAAGGGAAACAGTGTTGTGGAGTGAAGAAACCGGGACTTAAAGTAATCCTTAACAGCTAGAGTATTAGGCATGGGTCGTAGTTGGCTTAATTACCCGTCCGTATGGAGTCCAGAGAGCACTTAATAATCTGCTCAGATGGTCCTTGGAAGGGCGTACGCCATATGAGTGCCTGTTTGGAATACAAATGTATGTTGCAGATCTTGATGGTCCTGGCGTGGAGGCGGCAGATATACCTTTTGATATAAATGTATGTGTCACTGTCTTGCGGGACTTGCAAAAGTTCCATGATGACAACGCCTTTGCTAGTGCCTTCGCCTTGGGAGTAAGGGATGCACCAACCCGCTGGATTCCAATAGTTGGGGATCTAGTGTGTGAAAAGATTGCTGTGAAAAAGGACTTTTGTCCTTCTTTTCGTGCACTGTTTCCAGCCCTCGGAATACACGTTACCAAAACTGTTATTCTATCACAGCTGCCTGGTTCTAAAGAAAATCATTTTATCTCCATCGACAATGTCAAGCTACACCATATTCCCAATCCTGTACAGCTTGCCTAGAGCACTCATGGGTAGTCTCTGACTCCCTCCCACTACAGACCAGGGTGTTCTTCTACAGGTTTTAAGCAGCAATTCTGACACCACTCCGAGCTTGGGGAGGGTGGAAAATGATCTTTCATCAATCTCACTAACTTTTTCTGCAAGAAGCAATGTCAGCAGTCTTGGGAGATTTTACTCAAATCAACTCAAACGGATGGAATAGTCTACTATGAACCACCACAGGAGACTTCTGCCAGCTCTCCTCTTCCAAACATGGCTTCACAAACTGCTTCTGGATATTTTGCCAATATCAATGACACTTTTTCCCACTCATGTACCTCTTCTGCAACAAGACTGTCAAGAACACATAAGCAGATAAATTGGCTCAAAATTAACTATCTAATTCTTGAAATGAACTATCTTGAGCTCTTATTAACTGTACTTTCCTTCCTTGATTGGATTGGGTTTGTCATCGCCTTTTTCTATTAATACATAGTCATTACCTTCCAGAGCTTTACAGTTGAATTGGTGGATGCGGTCCTAAAACCACATTTTTCCTCCCATAAGGTCCGCAGAAACTTGTCCCTAGTGAACCCTTCAGCTATACCAATTTCTGATGGGTTTTTTGGGGGGATAAAGTATCCAAATTCCAAATGTATTTAAACATTCAATGACTTATTTAATAACACCTAGAGTTGTTTCTGATGATTGGGATGTAAAAACAGTCATTTCTATGCTATCTGAATTAGAATATTTGACTGTATTTCAAAGTAAAGATGTTTGTCAATCGTAAGAAAATTCTGTAGATATGTTCCGTTATAATTATTATGGACATCATTACATTCACAGAGCTAGTACCCCAAAGACTATTTTTAATTGTACACAATGGGAACATTGTCCAATTCCGCCAATGGGTAGTTCAAAAACATACTCCTAAAAGTTTGCATTTTTTTCTAGGCACAATGTTAATAATGCTGCGTCGTATTATTTTACATTTCCATTATCGGAAATGCAACATATTTTATTAACTGATACAAAATGTATTTATTCTGATTCCTTTGTTTCCCTGTTGGCTACAGAAGGCTATGAATATTGTCTGAAGTTGATTGCTTTAAAAAGTGTATGGGGAACTCAAAATTGGCAAATAAGGGCAAAAGAAGCTTTATTTGGAGCATGCCTGATACCTGTTCAAATAATATTTTAAATGAAACTGTAAAACTTACAAGTTGTTTAGGCTTGGTAAAAATTAAGGATTTGAATACACCCAGTATCCCTGCCCCTGCTACGTTTTATAAATGGCAAAAATCATAAATGCAACTGAAGATCAGCTGAAGATCAGCTCGATGCGTGGGTGGAACATTTAACACATCACTTTCACGCCCTGGCGAGTGCTTATTGTGGCCAGTGGACGCAAATGGTTGTCAAGCATGTTTTATTAACTGCACAGGGGTTTTAAGAACAAATAGACCAGACCCTCGCTATGTGTCATCAGAACATTCGGTTATAGTAACAGCACACAGTGTAGGGAAATTATGCCAGCAGTGGTTAAAACGTTCCTCGACATGCTGTTAAATAACACCTCAGTCTCCTGTCTGATAACACAGACTTGCATGATTTCCTGGTTGGCCCCAGAAGACAACATAAAAAGCACTTCTTATATGCAGTTTATGATGAAAATTGAAAACGTTCTCAACAAGAAGCTTCTGCCTGGTTAAGGCAATTACATCAGGAAAACTTACAGAAAGCTTTGGCCGTTGCAGATAATGGGATTAACACCTTGTCCAACTGCATATACACCTTTCACTACATAGTTTCATCTTCAATTGGCATTGTACAAAGTGATGTCATTTTTACAACATGGACAAAGCCAGCTTAGGTCCGTTATGTAGCTGGGTTGGACACTACAATCACTGAAATCCGGTCATGTTCCCTAGCAACATGTCTGTGCGAGGGATATATTTTGTGCATTTAATTTGACACGACAACAACAAATAAGGCTAAGAAGGAAGCGACTTATGTTAAACATCGAGAAGTTAGAAAGTTGCCTTTTACTGTGGCTGAAATACCATCGGCTGAATGGGTAATACACTGGGTATTAACCTGCCTATTTCAACACTGCAATTCACGTCCTGTTTGAAACAAATTCCAGTAGGCAGATATGAAAGGCTAGGAGATAGTTACATTCATGTGGTGTGGGAGCTTCCCTTCTCACACAAATGTCTCAATGGCATGAAAAAGGACCTTTCTTAGCGGCAGGGAATGCAAGACTTCTGTGAGCCATTCAACGGTTTGTATGCAGCTGTCCTTGCACGTGGCGTGTAACTTTTTTGCAGTTAATTTAGCTTGCTATCTGAAGAGAGTTCCATTCCCTTTGATTATACCTGCATTCCAGGTGCTCTCTAATGGAAAGCTCTTTGCTTCTTAACAATGAGAGCTGTAGTGGAATGTGAGCTGGATTTGCCTACGTCGTTTAAGTCTCCCAAATTGTCACCTGTTGCATTAATGTTTTTTTCCCCCCTACACTACAGACGAAAGTAGCAGATATTTGGTCTCACACTGCAACTTTGAATGTGAATTTTGACAAGCTGAGCAGACTAAAGGCCTTATTGTTTCAAAAACATGTGGTGCCGACATCGGCACGTGAGACCTATGCGCTTCAACTTGCAAAGTCATCTGCAGAAATTTGGTGAACTCCTGGTACGATTTTTGTACTTGTCTAGTACTACTGGGATTGTACATTTCTTTAAGGCTGTTGGTTCTAGTTTCATTAACACCTTCTCCTCTATATTTGGCTTAATACCTTCAGCCATACACTTGATATTTGCAAGTATTTTTGGTGGATTGACGATTATTTTGGCTATAATAGGTGGCATCTTGCCAATGCTGTTTTTTATTCGCAATGGCTGTCCCATCGCAACAAGGTGGACTGAAAGTGCTTCCACCAGTGCAACTGTGTCATGAACGTGTGTAGCAGTATACATTACTTGTTGCTGGGCCATTGGAGCATGTGGAATTTGAATTTGGCTGTAGAGCCTGGATTTGTTGTTGGGGAAATTGTATTTATTGTTGGGGAACTTGTATTTGGACTGCTCCAGTAGGAACATTTATGTTTTGATTCTGGGGTCTTTGAATTCTCCTTGATTTGACTGTTGTCAACCGTCTGCGCAACACCACCACTTTGCATCAAATTATTTACAGTATTATAGGGGCACTTCCATTTCTGATCTCCAATGTTGCCACACGCATCACAAGGAAGCATTAACTTCTTGTTTTGAACATCAGCCACATTAGCATTTGGATCAACTCGAATTCCACGACCCCTACCTCTGAACTGAGGCACCATATTGCACTCCTCTTTGTGTTCCCAGCACTCCTCCTGCGTTCACCATTCCTTGAGATCCCTGCATACCTGCTGCCTGGGCAGATTTTATTTGCATCACCATTGCCTTATCACTTAGGGCCTGATTACAACTTTGGAGGACGGTGTTAATCCGTCTCAAATGTGACGGATATCCTGCCCACCGTGTTACGAGTTCCATAGGATATAATGGACTCGTAATATGGTAGGTGGTATATCCGTCACATTTGGGATGGATTAACACCGTCCTCCAAAGTTGTAATCAGGCCCTTAGGCCCTCATTCTGACCCTGGCGGTCTTTGACCGCCAGGGCGGAGGACCGCGGGAGCACCGCCGACAAGCCGGCGGTGCTTCAATGGGGATTCCGACCGCGGCGGTAAAGCCGCGGTCGGACCGGCACCACTGGCGGGGTCCCGCCAGTGTACCGCGGCCCCATTGAATCCTCCGCGGCGGCGCAGCTTGCTGCACCGCCGCGGGGATTCTGACCCCCCCTACCGCCATCCAGATCCCGGCGGTCGGACCGCCGAGATCCGGATGGCGGTAGGGGGGGTCGCGGGGCCCCTGGGGGCCCCTGCAGTGCCCATGCCACTGGCATGGGCATTGCAGGGGCCCCCGTAAGAGGGCCCCTAAATGTATTTCACTGTCTGCTGCGCAGACAGTGAAATACGCGACGGGTGCAACTGCACCCGTCGCACAGCTTCCACTCCGCCGGCTCGATTCCGAGCCGGCTTCATCGTGGAAGCCTCTTTCCCGCTGGGCTGGCTGGCGGTCTGAAGGAGACCGCCCGCCAGCCCAGCGGGAAAGTCAGAATTACCGCCGCGGTCTTTCGACCGCGGAACGGTAACCTGACGGCGGGACTTTGGCGGGCGGCCTCCGCCGCCCGCCAAGGTCAGAATGAGGGCCTTAGTCTTTTCTGCTTCAGCTCAATTTTGTCACTGCAGTATTTTGCGTAATGCAATACTTCATTAATCGGCTTTCCCTCCCAGTAAATCAAATGATTTCAAATAATGTTGCTAATTTCAGGCTTCAATCCTTGAACAAATCTGAACACAAAATGAATCATATCTTTTGGTTCAATAATCTCAGTGCCACTGTATTGTTTGAATGCTTGTAACCATCTCTTATAATAAGCATAAACAGACTCCTTCGTCACTTGTGCTGCCCTGTCAATTCTTTGTCAATCAACATCTTTTGGGGAACTTTAGTTTTCAAAAACCTAATCACCATGTTGTAGCTTTTCATCACTTCTTCAGATGGTGCACCTGTCACTGCATTCCTTAGAGGCTCGTGCATTGGCCAATCAACACCCAATTTATGCTTACCCCACAAATCTGCTGGAACCACAATCTCAAAAAAAGTTTTACATCTTCCCACAGACACTTTGCAAGCTTAACTGTTCACTGGCTTCTCCCTCAACTTTGAGTAATCATAAGTAACTGCCAGTATGTCACTTCAGCTCTGTGGAACATGGACAAAATTCCCTCATGCAATTTCTCTTGTTTGGCATCATTTTTACAGCTCTGTCAGCCTGCTGTACACCATTTGAAGATGCAGTCGGTTTTCTCTTTTGTTCTCTTTTCATTGACCATACGCCTTCCCATTTATCTAATGCTTCCTATGTTTAAATGCTCTGAATCAATTCCTTAAGATGAATTTTCATTCTATTCAATTCTATTCATGTTTTCAGTGTCTCTTGAATCAAATTTAAATCTGTAACTTCTCTTTAACTGTTTGGATTTATTAATCTCAATTTCATATTTTTCAGCTAAATCAGATAATTTATCATAAATCTGTCTTGTACAAAGAGTAACGTCCTTGCACATAAAGTGCAACTCTTTTCACTATAAGAATCCAACCTGTCCAATTCAAGTGTTCCCTCAATCATGTCATTTAATTCAAATTTTAGCTAGCCATATTCAATGTCTTTTCTCCCTCTGGGGTGTTTTTCAAACCTGACCCTTCATTTAGACTGCCTAACTATTCGGTTAATTGTTGTGCTGTTAACCCTTGCAGACTAATGTTATTACTTCGAGATATGGGCTGTGGATGAACACAGATTGTTCTCATACTCTGCTCTTGAGCTAATACCGATGAGCCTGAGCATCGGGGACATCACATCAATCAGTGGACCTACTGTATCACATGTCTGGTTAAGACCAAAGGAATTCATAGGTGTCATGGCTGGCACCTAAGTGCTCAGTCTCTCCATTTCTGCATTAGTTCCAAAAGGACCATTCATTGCTGATACCGGATTTGGAATCTGTGAACCACTCTCGCTATTACCCTGGGCATACAAAGGGACAACTGGGCCTATTGTCACAGGAACTGTCAATACATCTCGCCCAACAAATTTGCTTGACTTTGCAGGAACATTAATCCTTTACCTTGACCAGTTAATACTCCACCAAGAGACTGATTCAAAGCAACATTCTGAGGTGTCGTCACTGGGGAATACATAGACATTGTCTGTCACTGGTTCACAACTTGTGCAGGTGTCTGTACATTAGGTGTTGACTCATATTGAGTCATTCCTGCATCCTGAATTGATTGTGGCATAATTGGAACTGTGACATTCTGAACTGTATTGCCAATCGTAACTGTAGGGTAAACCGCTGGTACCTGTGCAACATTAGCAGTAGGTACGTTTGGAGTTATTTGAACCTGGCTTTGTGCGAATGTGCTGTGGCAATATTCAGGACTACATTCTGGTTTACCAATTCAACTGCATTATACGGGATTATAATTATAAATTCATCCTCTCAATCACTTTCAATGTCCCCTGCTTTCACCTAATATCTGTTTTGGATCTTTTCAGATTTCTTTTTGGTTTTAGGTTTAATACTTCTATCACCTTCCTTCTCTTCTTCGACAGCTAGAACAAATATTGTTACTTAGTTAACACGGAAACATTTTCTTTGTTTTCAATACAATAGGACATTCAACTCACATCAACAACCTAGAAAATAATTCAGGTTAGAGGGAACAGAATAAGCATGTAATTTTCCTCTACCGCTGCAGAGATGAATCTACAAGCCTAATCCAGCTAAGAAAGTCTAAATGCACATTAATACAATTAATAGACATAAATCCTATTGCACACTTTACAATCGAAATCATTTATGCACAGCAAATAATTTTACTGAAAAGATTATTTACGACATTATAGAACACAATTTAAAATGTGCATTTATTTTCTGCTCACATGCAACACCTTAAAAAAATCATTTAATTCAATATAAGTTCAATTAATTCATGATCATTCAATACTCATAATGTACTTCATTTCCGTTTCTCTTAAAGATAATACTTTCAATGTTCTTATCAATAATCAAATCAAATATAAATGCACAATATCTTTCATGTTTGAAACGTGATGTCAAATACGAATGGAGGCCACCTTGTCCACCATACTTCAAACGTGTACATATTACATTTACAGGTTAATTTCTCTGTTAGGCTTTTAAATGAAGGTTTGTAAATCATCATAATCTACATTCTATGCCACTAATGTATTAGTAAAATTCGACGTCTCTCAGGCGCTGCCATGACTCCCTGGAACAGACTGCTTCTTGCGAGCTGGAGTGTGGGGAAGCTCTGTAATGAGCACTGAGGTAGCTGAAGTCTGAAAAGTGCTGGAAGCCTGTGCTGCTGAGTAGAAACAAATCATACCTCCTCACCAAAATTCCCTGATGATTGGTGACTTAGCCAAGGAATGCAGCCTCAGATGACCTATGCACATAATGCTAATAGGCGATTATGGTATAAGGACAGGGATACGTATTTCAACAAGAATATTTTTACAAGACAGAGATTAAGAGCATACTTCAAAGAAGACGTGTGCATGCAAATCTGAATTAAATTCATGAATATATTGTCATATTTCTAAACAGTCCAGTGAGGGATATTTATATTTAATTACTACCAAACAGAAGCAGAAATCTAGCATTTACATGTTGACATTTCCAGAAACTGATAAATGATGGCAGATGCGCTTTGCATATTCACAAACTCAGTTCATATTTCACTCATGGTGTAGGTGAGGTAAGTGTGATGTTTATTGGCCATATATTGAATAGGTTTTCATAAACAAATAGAAGATTGGCTTCAAAAAAAGTTTGAATAACAGGTAAAACTGAAACCTTCCCAAAGAATAACACTCTGTGTGCTTTTCTACAGAGCACTGCCTAGTAAAACTTCTTAGTAATGCCTTTTCAAAGGGTTTCTGTAGCAAGCACACTCATATTTGGTTGGCACCTGGAGATTAAGTGATTTGCCCAGAAACACAGCAAGTTGAGCCGACAGTTCCAAAATAGACAACTCTGTCCGTTAGCCACATCCTCTATGCCACATTCTTATGTCTGTAAAACTATTCAACCTGCCAACATCACAGAGCCCTAAAAGATGAATGTCTCTTTCAGCCCTGCTGAAATGCCAGGTTGGCACCAAAAACATAAGACGTGAATTAGTGTGGCTGGGCTTTGAGCTTGTGGCAAAGCGGGTGGGTGACTCATACTGGATCGAACTGTGCTAAGAAAGAGTAACAACATGGTATGTGATTGTGTTTTAAAACAGAAGGAGCAAACCAATAGAACAGAACTGTTCAGACAGTTGAGCTAAAAGGCTTTAAAAGCAAATCAATTTAATTACTTGAGTGTTATTAACATTGTTAAGCCAAAAGTCCCTGCCTCTAAAATTTAGCGATCCACATTTACAGTGTAGCTTTATTACAGTAATACTTAGATTTCATAACACGTGATCTTTTGCTGATGTGTGTATAGCATTGGCCTTGGTTGCGAGGGCTACGTATAAAAGCACAGCTGCCCTTTCACAGATAGATGATTTCAATCTGGCAGGACGGTCACTTAATGTGCCGTATCCTTCTTAAAAAAAGGCATTTCAGACAGGTGTAAGATTGAGGAAGGTGTGAGAGGCAAGCACAAGGCAACATGACATTTAGTAGATACCCAGAGCAAAGTGGATAATACCAGTGGGCAGAGCTCAGGCGAGGAACAATTTCGGACGCCTTTCACTCATTGCCACTCCTAAACCACCATTGTGTAAACCAAGTACTACCGTTCGTACTCTGGAACACTCAAGATTCTGACGCCATAGCTGTGGAACTGCGTTCACACAGTTGTGTTCTGGATTGTTAGACTTTTTGAAGTTAGCTTAACCCCTTCGCTGCCAGGCCTTTTCCCCCTCCTGTGCCGAGCCTTTTTTTTTTGCTATTTGGGGCAGTTCGCGCTCAGGCCCTCATAACTTTTTGTTCACATAAGCTACCCATGCCAAATTTGCGTCCTTTTTTTCCAACTTCCTAGGGATTCTAGAGGTACCCAGACTTTGTGGGTTCCCCTGAAGGAGACCAAGAAATTAGCCAAAATACAGTGAAATATTTTTGTTTTGTTTTTTAAATGGGAAAAAGGGCTGCAGAAGGCAGCTCGTGGTTTTTTCCCTGAAAATGGCACCAACAACGGGTTTGTGGTGGCAAGATCACCATCTTCCCAGCTTTCAGGAAGGGGCAGACTTAAATTGGAAAACCCAATTTTTCAATACAATTTTGACATTTTACTGGGACGTACCCCATTTTTACTATTTTTTGTGCTTTCAGCCTCCTTCAGTTAGTGACCAAAATGGGTGAGAAACCAAAGCTGGATCCCAGAAAGCTAACCATTTCTGAAAAGTAGAAAATAACAGCTGAAATAAAAAAATATTGAACTTGAGGTGAAAAAAACAGCCATTTTTCTCCACGTTTTACTCTGTAACCTTTTCCTGCGATGTCAGATTTTTTAAAGCAATATGCCGTTACGTCAGCTGGACTCTTCTGGTTGCGGGGATATATAGGGCTTGTAGGTTCATCAAAAACTCTAGGTACCCATTTACCTGTCACTTCTTCAGTCAGGTCTAAGTTCAACTGTTTCATCATGTGACATTGCCACAACATATGGTAAAACTCGTTTGGTGACCCTGTTGCAAGGACCCTATTATATCGAGGTTGGGCTACCTTAGCTTAGTTTAGCTTAGCTTAGGTTAGTTATCCGGTTTGGGCCTTTTACAACATACATGTTTTTATTTACGTTTTATTCATACTTTTTTAGCAAGCCTGCTTTTAGCAATTGTTTTACATATTTTATCAGCTGAATCTTCTTGGAAGACAGAGTTCACGGTGCACATTTTATTGGCCATTGTACAACTTGTAGGGGTACATTTACAAACCCATAGCGCCTCCTTGTGCCACATTAGTGTAATTTGTTTTACGCTTATGTGATGTTAAGGAGGCGTTTCTGTCGCACCCTATTTACAAAGTGGCGCAGTGCATGCATTGCGCACTTTACGACTCCTTGCGCCACATTATGCCTGCTCCAGGCAAAATGTATGCAAGGGGTCGTTCCGGTGCCGGGGTGCCCGCAAAAATGGCACAGTGAAATTTACAAGATTTCACAGTTCCATTTTTGGCATAATTTGTAACGCCTGCTCAAAGCATATGTTAAAATTACGCACCCATAGTAACCTATGGGCCTCCTTGCACTTTGCTGCACTAGCATCAAACTTTTTGATGCTACTGCAACAAAGCACCACAATAGTGTAAAAAATTCTGATGCTGTTGACCAAATGACCGCTGTGGCACTGTATCATAAATATGGTGCTACCATAGTGTCATTAGGTGCTGGTAGGGGGGATGCAAGAAAAGTGGTGCATCATTTATGATGCTCCACTTTCTTGTAAATATGCCTTGTAATCTGTACCTTTGCTTTGCCCTAGGCTGCTATGTACAGTACATGATATGCCAACTTGTATTGCCAGCCAGGAGCTAGTTTCTATCCTTGAGACACATTATTACATCAGGCCTGTTCTCAGGACACTGTATGGGTGATTATCTAAACAACATATAGGCCTAAGGAGGGTAGAGGGCATTCTGGTCATGACCGACCTGGGAAGTGTACCACACTGCAGACAGCTTTGCCGATCCTGGTGCTAACTCTTCAGCTTCACAAGATGATTGCCATCCAGACAACAGACCCTTGTTATTTGATTCAGGTATGGGGGTGGTGGTACTCCCCTAGGTCGGGACTGGCAGAATGGTTACAACCCCTATGCTGTCAGAGTTAGGTAGGAAACTCTAGAATCACCAGGCTTCATAGAATCACACAACATGGTGGGGTTGTTCATTGTCTTTACTTTAGTTGTAATGATGATTATCTCATATACTGTCTTGACATGCATGAGTAAATGAGTGAAAGAGGTATAATCTGTTTCCACGACTTTCATTAGGAGTCAGAGTGTCCAGTTTGGGTTGCCAAGAATCACCTCTTCCCTGATAGGGTTGGGTGAGGCACTGCGAGCTAGCCAGGAGTTAGGCCGACAGCTACCAAGTGGTGTGGGATTGACTCTGTTTCCCACAGTCGGTGGTGCTGCCGCCCTAAACACACAGTCGTATTACCAAAGTAGGATCTGCACAACAACCCCTGACACCTTGGGCAGGTGTCAGATGCGCCCAGGTACATTTGTGTTATTTTGCTGAGAGGCATTTACATCTGGTGCAAATAATTGGATTGCATATAGGGGGTTCCTAATTGATGCATTGGTATACCCTAAGGGTTTCTCCAATTGTCTGTCAGTGAGCACTTTACCTGTTGTTTCCTGCCATTGCTCCTTCTCCGGCTAGTTATTTGTGTGCACAGTTGGGGTCAGTTCGAGTATAGTTATTGTGACTACATGCCTACATGCTCAGTATATTAAAAGGACTGTGCGTAGCATAGAGCTTGGGGGGTTCATTATGTTCTTCTCTTCATGTCAATTTTGGCGCCTTTACCAACAAGGAATTGTCCTATTTAAAGCTCATACTGTCCTAAGGGATTCAAATTTGTGTAGAGTTCCTTCAGCACATGTATCACCAACAGTGTCTGTGCCCACATCCATCTATAGGGATTTGTTATGTTTTTGACATGTTTAAACGTAGACAGGCAAAATAACGTTAGTTCAGGGTTATAGTGGGTCTAGTGTTACCCACTCTCTGTAAATACCCGATCCAATAGTGATGCACTATTCAAAATGCTTTTGATCGTAAGACTATCGTTTTTGACATCCTGAAACAGACCTCTTGTAGAGAGATGCCACCCACAGCAGCTTATAGTTCCTTTAGTTTGTAATCAGATTCGTCCTCCGTCCAGGGCATTTGCCACAACAGTTGGGCAGCTAAGTAATATCCCTGGTACTTGGGTAACTCTGGGCTGTTCCCATGCAGTGGGAGCATTGTTTTTCCCAGCGAAAGGCATTTTCGTCCAGTCTCTCAAAACGAGCACAATCTGGTTATTCTAATGTTCCCTAAACATCTGACCAGTTATTACTGGGATAGTTTTGAAGGGGTAAAATAATTGAGGAAGAATCAACATCTTCATCATTGCTACCCGCTTTAATAGTAAGAGGAGGAGTTTGCATTAAACTGAACAGACTGTCTTGTGGCCTACCCACCCTGTCAGTATTGCCTCAAAATGTTGGGCCTCCGAGTGATAAATCTGAGTGCCAAGGTACCTAAATGTCCCTGGCACCCGTTGTGGCAAAGATCTGTGTGGTTCTAGGTTGGTATAGCCAACCTCTGGATAAAATGAATGCTATAAACCTGTCAGTAATTTCTGTAAATGATCACCTTTGCTATGTTGCCTAGCCATATATTCTTTCTAATCTATACCTTTTAACTTCTTTTAATTTTGGCCTATAATTCAAGTCATCTTAGTTGTGTCTCTAAGTCTTTTATACATAGTTTTCAGACATACCCCGTGATTGACTACCTTTAAGACGTCCTATTTGTTTGCTTCATTTTGTGCCATTCCTTAATTTAGCGATTAATTATCTATCTGTTCCTCTACAGTGGTCCGAAATTATGTGTCTTCCAGTGTATCCACTGGGATTTTCTAGGTCGGTATTTCTGGAAGTCGTCTAACCTATTGCATTTTCATCCAAAGTGGGTTGTGGTTTGAAGTCCAAATATTTAATAAGTCCCACTCTGTGTGCCAATCCCCTCCCTATTAGGAACATATCCAACTGAGTTGGGGGCACATGAACAAAAGATTAAAGTATTATGTGTAGGAAAGTACCATCTTGCCTGGCATGTTACCCCCATTTTTCACTGTATATATGTTGTTTTAGTTGTATGTGTCACTGGGACCCTGCTAGTCAGGGCCCCAGTGCTCATACGTGTGCCTGAATGTGTTACCTGTGTTATGACTAACTGTCCCAGACTAATCAGAACCTCAGTGATTATGCTCTCTCATTTCTTTCAAATTGTCACTAACAGGCTAGTGACCAATTTTACCAATTTACATTGGCTTACTGGAACACCCTTATAATTCCCTAGTATATGGTACTGAGGTACCCAGGGTATTGGGGTTCCAGGAGATCCCTATGGGCTGCAGCATTTCTTTTGCCACCCATAGGGAGCTCTGACAATTCTTACACAGGCCTGCCACTGCAGCCTGAGTAAAATAACGTCCACGTTATTTCACAGCCATTTTACACTGCACTTAAGTAACTTATAAGTCACCTATATGTCTAACCTTTACCAGGTAAAGGTTGGGTGCTAAGTTACTTAGTGTGAGGGCACCCTGGCACTAGCCAAGGTGCCCCCACATTGTTCAGGGCCAATTCCCCGGACTTTGTGACACCATTACACGCGTGCACTACATATAGGTCACTACCTATATGTAGCTTCACAATGGTAACTCCGAATATGGCCATGTAATATGTCTATGATCATGGAATTGCCCCCTCTATGCCATCCTGGCATAGTTGGCACAATCCCATGATCCCAGTGGTCTGTAGCACAGACCCTGGTACTGCCAAACTGCCTTTTGGCTGCTGCTGCTGCCAACCCCTCAGACAGGCTTCTGCCCTCCTGGGGTCCAGCCAGGCCTGGCCCAGGATGGCAGAACAAAGGACTTCCTCTGAGAGAGGGTGTTACACCCTCTCCCTTTAGAAAATGGTGTGAAGGCAGGGGAGGAGTAGCCTCCCCCAGCCTCTGGAAATGCTTTCATGGGCACACATGGTGCCCATTTCTGCATAAACCAGTCTACACCGGTTCAGGGACCCCTTAGCCCTGCTTTAGCGCGAAACTGGACAAAGGAAAGGGGAGTGACCACTCCCCTGACCTGTACCTCCCCTGGGAGGTGCCCAGAGCTCCTCCAGTGTGCTCCAGACCTCTGCCATCTTGGAAACAGAGGTGCTGCTGGCACACTGGACTGCTCTGAGTGGCCAGTGCCAGCAGGTGACGTCAGAGACTCCTTCTGATAGGCTCCTTCAGGTGTTGCTAGCCTATCTTCTCTCCTAAGTAGCCAAACCCTCTTTTATGGCTATTTAGGGTCTCTGTCTTTGGGGATTCTTTACATAACAAATGCAAGAGCTCATCCGAGTTCCTCTGCATCTCTCTCTTCACCTTCTGCCAAGGAATCGACTGCTGACCGCGCTGGAAGCCTGCAAAACTGCAACATAGTAGCGAAGACGACTACTGCAATTCTGTAACGCTGATCCTGCTGCCTTCTCGACTGTTTTCCTGGTGGTGCATGCTGTGGGGGTAGTCTGCCTCCTCTCTGCACTAGAAGCTCTGAAGAAATCTCCCGTGGGTCGACGGAATCGTCCCCCTGCAACCGCAGCCACCAAAGAACTGCATCACCGGTACCTTGGGTCTCCTCTCAGCACGACGAGCGAGGTCCCTTGAATCCAGCAACTCTGTCCAAGTGACTCCCACAGTCCAGTGACTCTTCAGTCCAAGTTTGGTGGAGGTAAGTCCTTACCTCCCCACGCCAGACTGCATTGCTGGGAACTGCGACTTTTGCAGCTACTCCGGCCTCCGTGCACTTCCGGCGGAAATCCTTTGTGCACAGTCCAGCCTGGGTCCACGGCACTCTAACCTGCATTGCACGACCTCCTAAGTTGTTCTCCGGCGACGTGGGACTCCTTTGTGCGACTTCGGTTGAGCACCGTTTCACGCATCCTCGTAGTGCCTGTTTCTGGCACTTCGGCGGGTGCTGCCTGCTGCTGAGAGGGCTCCTTGTCTTGCTCGATGCCCCCTCTGTCCCCTGACGCAATTGGCGACATCCTGGCCCCTCCTGGGCCACAGCAGCATCCAAAAACACTAACCGCACGATTTGCAGCTAGCAAGGTTGTTGGCGGTCTTTCGGCGGGAAAACACTTCTGCACGACTATCCACGGCGTGAGGGATCCGTCCTCCAAAGGGGAAGTCTCTAGCCCTTGTCGTTCCTGCAGAAACCTCAGCTTCTACTGTCCAGTAGCAGCTTCGTTGCACCCACAGCTGGCATTTCCTGGGCATCTGCCCATCTCCGACTTGCTTGTGACTTTTGGACTTGGTCCCCTTGTTCCACAGGTACCCTCGACTGGAAATTCATCGTTGTTGCATTGTTGGTTTGTGTCTTTCCTGCAGTATTCCCCTATCACGACTTCTATGTCCTTTGGGGAACTTTAGTGCACTTTGCACTCACTTTTCAGGGTCTTGGGGTGGGCTATTTTTCTAACCCTTACTATTTTCTAATAGTCCCAGCGACCCTCTACAAGGTCACATAGGTTTGGGGTCCATTCGTGGTTTGCATTCCACTTTTGGAGTATTTGGTTTGTGTTGCCCCTATCCCTATGTGTCCCCATTACATCCTATTGTAACTATACATTGTTTGCACTGTTTTCTAATACTATTACTGCATATTTTGGTATTGTGTACATATATCTTGTGTATATTTGCTATCCTCATACTGAGGGTACTCACTGAGATACTTTTGGCATATTGTCATAAAAATAAAGAACCTTTATTTTTAGTATATCTGTGTATTGTTTTCTTATGATATTGTGCATATGACACTAGGTGTACTGTAGGAGCTTCACTCGTCTCCTAGTTCAGCCTAAGCTGCTCTACTAAGCTACCATTATCTATCAGCCTATGCTGCTAGACACCCTATACACTAATAAGGGATAACTGGGCCTGGTGCAAGGTGCAAGTACCCCTAGGTACTCACTACAAGCCAGTCCAGCCTCCTACATTATGTTGTTCTCTTCAGATATCTAATAGGTGTCAGTGTTACCATCTTAGCAGCAGCTTCCTGCTATGGTGGGATCGATTTAACCATGCATATATATATATTACTCTATTGTAGTCACCTCCGCATATACTTAGAAAATATGGGCGTTGTAACACTTTCGGGACTAGGAGTCATAGAGCTGTACATGATTGATATTGGGTGCAGGTAAAGAAATGCCTCTTTTTGTTTGGTCACCCCCAAGTTTTTTGACTTATTTTACTGATTTTCCAATTCTGAGAGTGCACTGAGACCTGCTAAACAGACATCAGTGCCAGTGCACTGACCCTAATGTGTACGTTGAATTGGCTATAATTATTCAGAAACCTGTAAGTCCGTAGTAAATGGTACCCTGGTACCCAGGGCATGTAGGTTAGAGGGTTACCCCAGGGCTTGCAGCACCTGATGTGCCACCCTGGAGGTCCTCCTAGTAAATTCAGTCTTCTAATCCACCACTGTAGACTGGTAGAGTAGTCGTACACTGCTAATGGGACTTTGCCTTTGAAAGCAATGGGAAAGCCACCACTTCCCCAGGACCTGTGTGTAAGTCACCCCTCTCGCAGGCTTACCGAGCTTGTAAGGCTCGGTAGGCCTGCAAGATTTTACTGTAGAAAGACTTGGTTGCCCATTTGGCGAATACAGGGTTACACACTGACCTCTCAGCTGTGCTAACTCCTGAACAGTGCAACCAAAGTGGGCACTTCAGGGAATCAAACAACTCATTACATCAAGCCCAACTTGTGTCTCAAGTCGAAATTAATATAACCTGTTGTATTGTGCAGATTTATCAAAGCTGCCACTTTGTTGCCTTTAAAACTCCTGTGCCTTTCCGGGCACACATGTACCCTGCTCCATGAGATAGCTTTCTGCCCTTCTGGAGAGATGTGCAAATAACCCTTAGGAAGGAGAACAGGGATTGCAGGACAGGGAAGCATTACCTCCTTCTCGCAGGAAGACACTTAGGTGTTGTCTCCAAAAAGGCAGTCTTTAAAGGCAAAGACGCCTTTGAAGAGCAGGTGTTGGACCCCAGGGGTGAGGGCTGCCTCATTGTCTAGGTAGAGAGGCTGGCATGGAGAGCAGAGAGGGGAAACCAGTTGCCAAACCTGTTTCCTCACGGGCCCTTAGGCAGCCACTCCCAAAGGGTGGGCTAGTGAGGTCTATACACCAGGACAGGGGTCCCGCCATTTTGGCAGTGGGCAGAATGGTGCATCCTGGGATTACCAGATGTCTCATTCTACAGGAAGTGGCCACCAGGTGGGAGGGAACTTGGTAGCCCTTTTGCTACCAACCACATTCTGCCGTGAGGGTACTATGAGCATAAAGAGGGCATCCCTGGCACTCAGATCTTGACCAACTCGGAAAAGAACCGAAGAAAGACTGCTCTGCTGCAGCGCGGGATCAGCAAATAGATGCTTCACCAATGAGGACTGCACTTGCTAGCTAGTGAAGACAGAGACTTTGCCTGTTGTGTCCTACTCAAGGAGAAGCCGACCCCAGAGCCAGGTCAAGCCAAGAAAAGTTCAAGGGCCAGCTGACAGGCTTTTTGCTCATAGCAGGGGGACACAACAGCTGAAGAAGCCTGCTGGGGCAAGTTGGTATCCCAAAGTCTTCAAGCCGGTACCACCACCACCTTGCAGCACCGAGGTCCAAGACCCAGTGCCCCTAGTTCACCGAGCCAGGAGTGCTGTCAGAGTGTTGCTGGCACCCTCAGGAGGACCGTTTCCCGCCCAGGAAGGCTTGGCTTGGGACCATGACAACAGACAACTGGTAGTCAATTGGTTACTGGACATCGGCCAGACCAGAGAGGACTTTTTGAGATGTCGACCCTACAACTAGGAGCCCCTCACCATCTTAATGGTCTGAAGAATCTCTGCAGAAAGATTCCCGTCAGCTGCATTGCATCTACAGCATCCTTAGATCTTCTTGGGCAGTCTTCATCCTTTGATTCAGGACCACTCCACAGGACTCCATTGCAGCGTATATAAAGTGCTTGCAACTGCTGGTCTGTTTCTTCTGTGAACATAACTGTTCTTGAGAACCATGTCTAAATTATTATAAAAAACAACCTATTTTTATAAATTGGTGTCAGATTTGCTGAGGGTCATGTTGATTTCTTGTTCACTTATTTTGGTGCTGCTGAAACGCTTAACACGTTCCACTGTATAAGCCTTGCTGCTCAGTGCCACAGCAACCCAGGGTTGATCTGAGGGTTTCCAGATGAAACCTTCTGGCCTACAGGGGATGGTAAGTGTATTATAGTGTGAGGTAGCCCAATTACATCATATAATACACCCCATTTCCTCACAATGCATAGATATCAGTATAAGGTCCCCCCCTTGTTTAAACTACCCTTCAAAATCCTATACCTTCCCTTCTAATCGTCATTGATACTTCTGGTGTGTGTAAATTAAGGCATTCCTGGGGTAAACCATGTCAGTTTGCCACTTGCATATGCAGAGTATGATCTGGCCTCCACTTGTCCCCTCCATCTCTTCCTTAGTGTGCACATATCTCCATGTGTCAAATGAGTTTCCTGCAAGCATGCTATCTGTATCTCACTGCGCCTTAAATACTGATGTACATTCAAGCCAAGGACATGCACATCCTAGGTAAAACAGTTGTAGTCAGCATGCTTCTTCACCAAATAATAACACTATCTCAAGCTCCGTACATAATTAGGGGCTGCCAAGCATTTCGGCTCTGCCCACGTGGCACATGCTCCTCGTGGTCATGACACTTACTGGATTGTGATCTCGTTCTAAAGCTACGTTTAATATATCACAGGGGATGGTGGTGTTGCCGATTTATTGTCCCTCTGCCCGTCTAAAGCTTGAGTAACTGCCTTGTCAATAAAACACAACAATAACAGTAACCAAACAGCGATTGCCTCTATCCAGACATTTAGTGGTGTGTCTAGATCAGACGTATGCATTGACGTCACAAGGCAACCCCTGTGAGACTCCACACCAAGTTCGTTCAGCGTGCAGAGCGCATGGGTTCAATATTCCGTCATAGCGCCCCTCCCCACCACCAACCACCAATCTGTTCCTCCACATTGAGGTAGAACAATTTTAAGGTTCATTCTGAAGCAGCAGTGCTTAGCTTAAGTGGTCAGCAGTCATCTGGGTCATCACAGGACCACCACCTAGTATCTCATAGTTCAGCATCGTCTTTGACTTATTGTCATCACTGATTGTCTCTGGAAAATCACCCATGGCAGTTGCATGTGTCTCTGTAGTTGATTCTATCTTGTACCAGACGTGTTTGTGCTTGGACAATCTTGTTAATTTCATGGTTTGTGATTGCTGGGATGGACGATCCATCAGGACATTGCTTTTCATGGGTTGGTACTGTTTTCATTAGGTATTGGTTATTGGAAATCAAGCAGTATGTTTGTTAGACTGTAGATGCAACATGAGATGTAGTTTGTAATTGCGATTAAATGTGCGTTCTTTGACGTTAAGTGACACCACTACATTTTAATAGCTGGTTTCTTGCATTTTTTGTTTAGGGCGAGCGTACCATATCCTATTGTAAAGACAGTGTTATTCGCTATTGTGTGTTCATTTATTTTACTTTGCAGGCCGATAACTTGTGAAATATACAGCGATATCTGTTCACAAAGCAAAGGCTTGTGCATGTACATACTTTCTTAAAGATGCAGCAAGAATGCCAGTTTTTTTTATAGTTTCTGATATTACATATTTGCCTGTTTAGTTTTTAAGTTCACCACTTACGATGTGAATGTCATCCTTCTGACTCCACTCATAGCACTCTTCTTTGTGGTAATTGCTAATGCATTCTGTTGAGCAAAAGGGCCCTGCTTCCAGCTTCCATGTTCCCTTTGGGAATGCTCACAAAATTATTTTTTCAAAAAAAACGAAACAAAAAGGTTTCGGTATTTTTTTCTATTTGCAGCTCGTTTTCCTTTAAGGAAAACGTGCTGCAAAGAGAAAAAAAAAACTGCTTTATTTCAAAGCAGTCACGGATATGGTGGTCTGCTGTCTCCAGCAGGCCACCATCCCCGTGAGTGCCTAGACTCGCTATGGGGTCGCAAACTGCGACCCACCTCATAAATATTTATGAGGTGGTTCTTTGCGACCCCATAGCGAGTCGCAGAAGGTGTCTGAGACACCTTTCTGCCTTTCCTTTTGCGAGTTGCAAATTGCGAATCGCTGGGACTCGCAATTTGCAACTCGCAAAAGGAACCCTACCTACATCTGGCCCTTAGTGCCTTGAACATATTTAATTATCTGCCAGTTTTTTAAAGTGAATGTAGATAAGGGCAGCTAGGGCCACTAAAGTAAAGATGGTGGGTAGAAAATATGGATTTAGAATATGACAACAGATACTGTCTACAAAATCTAACCTGATTGATAGAAAGTACAGACATGAAGTATGGACACACATAAGGCCTGTCTGGCCCTTTCAGTGTGCCCAACTTGCATGCGTACTCTCTCTTTCACATAGAAAATATGGATTTAGAATATGACAACAGATACTGTCTACAAAATCTAACCTGATTGATAGAAAGTACAGACATGAAGTATGGACACACATAAGGCCTGTCTGGCCCTTTCAGTGTGCCCAACTTGCATGCGTACTCCCTCCTTCAAGTTCTAGAACCTCATTGTTCCTGTCTTGCTTCTTTAATATCCCTGTTTCTGACCCAGTCCTTTTTTAGGGCCGAGCCTGCGAGTGCATGCATGAGACACAACGCTGTTGTTTACAAAAAAAGCTGGAGCTCACCTAAGGGGCCAAGCACAGATTAATTAAACTTAATCAGTGCCAGTCCGCTGCTCCCTATGTGATGGTACTATTTCTCCCCCCTCCCAATCGCCCTACCTTTTGCTCCTTCCATAATATTTTTTTTAAAGCAAGAGTGAGCAAGCTGTGAACACTTTAATATTCCCTTATAATTATATTTGTATGCCTACCCCTCATGATAGACTATATCCATACCCTCCCCCACTTTACCCTACCCCAATTTACCCACTCCACTCTACCTTAATCTACCCCACCTACCCTCATGCTACCCCACGCCAATCTACCCCATGGCAATCTGCCTCAGCCTACTCTAACCCCCAATCTACCCCACTATAACCCACTGCACTGTACCCCGATCTACACCTCTCCAGTCTACCCCATTCCAATCTACTCCACCCTAAATATATCCCTCGCCAATCTACCCCTTCTACACACTCCAATCTACCCCATTAGATCCCACCCCTCTAACCCACTCTACCCTACTTCACGGTAGTCCACTAGACCCCACTCTAACTCACTCGCCTCTTACCCAATTTATTCCACTCCATTCTACCCCACTTGACTCCACTACAGTCTGAAATATTCTACCCCACTCCACTCTACCCCAAACTAGCCCACTCCACCACAATCTACTGCACTAAACTCTACCATAATATAACCTATTCCACTGTAATCTACCCCACTCTGTCCCACTGCAATCTACCCCAATACATACTACCCCTCTTCAGTCTACCCCACTACAATCTACTACAATTTACCAAATCTACCCTGCCCTACTCCACTCCACTGTACCCCAAACTACCCCACCCAACCCTACTCTGCCCCATTCCACTCTACCCCAATCTACACTGCCCTATGCTACTTCAATCTACCCCTCTCCACTCCACTCCAATCCACCCCACTCTTCTCCAATCTACCACACTCAACTCTGTCCCAATATACACCACTCAAATCTACCCCATTTTACCCTACTTCACTCTACCCCAATCTTCCCCACTCAGATCTACTTCACTCCACCCAGATGTACCCCACTCCACTGTACCCCAGTATACCTCACTCCAGTCTCCTCCAATCTCCCCCACTCCATCTGTACCCCAATCTACCCCATGAACGTCTGCCACACCCTGCTCTATCCCACCCTACCACACCCAACTCTACCCCTGTCTATCGTACTCCACTCTACCACAATCTTTGCCACTCTAATCCACCCCACTCCAATCCACTCCACCCTAATCTACTTCCTTCAATCCACCCCACTCTACCCACTCCAATCTACCCCACTCACTTCTACTACAATATACCAAAATCTACCCAGCTGTACCCAACTCCACTCTACCCCAATCCACCCCACCCCAGCCAACCTTACTCTACACCACTCCACTCTACCCTGATCTTTCCCACTCCACTTTACCCCAGTCATCCCTACTCCAGTCTACTCCGCCCCACCTGCATCTACCATGTTCCACTCATCCACAGTCTCCCCCACTCCACTCAACCCCAATCTGTGCCACTCCAGTCAGTCCACCCTAATCTACTCCTTGACTCTACCCCACTCTCCCCCCTCCAGTGTACTCCTCGCAACCCCACTGTTTCCCTATCCTTCTTCTCCAGACTACTCCACCTCACTCTACCCTACTAGACCCCACTCTAACTCAATTATTGCTATCCCAATTTACCCCACTCCACTGTACCCCACTTCACTACAATCTACACCACTCCACTCTACCCTAATCTAACCCATTCCACTCTACCCCAGTCAACCACATCACTGGCTACCTCCACCTATCCCAACCCACTCTACCCCACTGTACCTCAATGTACCCCACTCCGCTCTCTGCCCCACTTCACTCTACCATAATCTACCCTACTCAGATCTACCACAATCTTACCACTCCACTCCACTCCAATCTGCCCAACTCTGTCCCACTCCAGTCTACACAACTCTACCCCAATTGATCCAAATCCAATCTGCCTCATTCCACTCCCGTCTACCCTACTCCCCTCCAATCTACCCCACTCAGTTACACTACAATTTACCCCAAATCTAACCAGCAATACCCCAACCCAGTCAACTCCACTCTACCCCAATCTACCCCATGCTACTCCAATCTAGCCATCTCCCCTCTATCCACTCCACTCTACCCCCGTCTGCCCCACTCCACTCTACTCCAATCTACCCCACTCCACTCTACCCCACTGCATTCTACCACACTCCACTCCAATGTGCTCTACTCCTCTCCACCCCATTGTACCCAACTCCACTCTCCCCATTCTACTCCACTCCATCTCTACCCCAACCTACTGCACTCCATCTCTTCCCCACTCTACACCACTCTTATCCAATCTACTCCACCCTATCCCAATCTAATCCACTCAACTTCACCCCAATCTACCTCACCCCAATCTACCCACTCTACTCCAATCTACTCCACCCTATGCTACCCCACTCTACCAAACTCCAGTCTACCCCACTCAGCTCTACCACAATCTACCCCACTCAGCTCTACCACAATCTACCCCACTCTACCCCATCCCAATCTATCGCACCCCAATCTACCCCAATATACCATACTCCAATCTACCCCACTCCACTCCAGTCTATCCCACTCCAATCTACCCCAATCTACACCACTACATTCTACCAAATCTATCCTGCTGTACCCCATTGCACTCTACCCCAATCTACCCCACTCTACTCTACTCCAATCTACCTCGCTCCACTCCACCTCAATATATCCCACACTCCACCTCAATATATCCCACTTAGCTGTACCCCAGTCTATCTCACTTCACTCTACTCCAATCAACCCCACTCCAGCAGTAGTACTGCACTCCAGTCGACCCCAACGTACTTCACTCCACTTTACTACAATCTACTCCACCCCATCTCTACCCCAATCTTCCCCACACCATCTCTACCGGAATCTCCCCACTACACCCCAACCTAACACACTCCACTCTACCCCAAATCTACACCACGCCAATCTCACTCAATCTACCTCACTTGTCCCCCAATCTAACCCACTCCACTCTCATCCTAACCTACACCACCCCAATATAGCCCAATCTACCCAACCCTACCACTCTCCGCCCGCTCCACCTCACTCCCCCCCTATCCTAATCTACCCCTCTAAATTCTACCCAGTCCTCCCTCTCCACTCTTCCCCAACCTACCCCATTACAATCTACCCCACTCCAATACAGTCTATCCTAACCTACCCCGCGCCAAGCTACCAGTCTACCCCACTCCACTCTACTCCAGTTTATACTACACCATTGTTCCCCAATCTACCCCACTCCATTGTACCCCAATCTACTCTACCCCAATTTACCCCACTCCACCCAACCTCAGTCTACCCCAATCGAGTCTATCCCAATCTACCCTACTCCACTATAGTCTACCCTAATCTACTCCACTCCACTACAATCTACCCCACTTTACCAAACTGTGCTCTACCTCAGTTTACCCCATCTTAGTCTGCCCCATTCCACCCTTTCCCAATCTATTCCACTCCCCAATCTATCCCACTTCACTTTACCCCAATCTACCTCATTCCAGTCTACACCACTTCATCCAACTTCACTGTACCCCAGTCTAAACCACTGCAAACTACCCAGTTCCACCTCACCCCCTACTCAATCTACCCCTCCACTCTACCACACTCCCCTTTACCCCAATCAACCTCACTCCAGTCTACCACACAGCAGTCTAAACCAATCTACCCCACTACAATTAACGTCACTCCACTACAATCTACCCCACTCTACCACAATCTACCTCACCCCACTCTACCACACACCACTCTCCCACAATCTATCCCACTCCACTGTACCCCAATGTAACCCATTCCACTCTACTTCAATCTACCCACTCAAATCTACCCCACTCCTGCCTGCCCCAAACTGCACTGCTCTATCCCAATATAGCCCACTCCACTCTACCCCAATCTACCTCAGTCCACCCCACTCCAATACACTTCAGTCTACCCTAATGTACTCTACCCCACCCCACTGTGTCCCACTCCACTCTACCCAAATCAACCCCACTAGACTCTATCCCAATCTACTCCACTCCAGCCTACCCCACTCAAGTCTGCCTCACGGAGCCCCCCTCCACTCTACCCCAGTCTACCCCACTCCTCTCTACCCCAGTCTACCCCATTCCAATCTGCCCCAGTCTGCACCACCCCACCCCGACTTACCCTACCCCACTAACTTTTAGACATGCTGAAGGGCAGCCACACTGGTGTACAACATGGGTAAAACATACGACCAAAGCCAATAGCTGTCACATAGGCGAGAACTATTGGATTTGCGGCTGGTTGTTTTATTTTTTAACACTGCTTTACCCACCCCCTCTTGAGCCTGAAGCCATTCCATGCATTTATTACTCTTCCTGTAAAAAACATTTTTCTGCGAAAAATATGGAACCTTTTGCATGAATGCTTAGTAATATGATGTTAATATATACAAATCATGAGTTGAAACATTTGATGCTCAGTAACTTAATTTTAATCAAACACCATACTTCAGTTTTGCATGAAACTGTAAAAAAATTAACTAAGGGCCTGATTTAGAGTTTGGCGGACAGGGTTACTCCGTCACAAACATGATGGATATTCCGTCTGCAGTATAAAAATTCCACTATAGCCTATGGAACTTGTGATGTGGTGGACGGGATATCCGTCGCTTTTGTGATGGAGTAACTCATCCGCCACACTCTAAATCAGGATCTAAGTATGCTTTCAATGAACTCTTATCAAATGAAACCCACCAGCCCAGACCATTACTTTTTGAGATTAACAAAGTGCACTTAAAATGTTTTTTGTTGCATACAGGGAGGAAGATTCGTGTGTATTCACCGGAGACCATTTTCCCAGACGGCCCACACCCTGGATCCCGCCTGGAAGATGATTCCGTCTTTTCTGGGACCTTGCTTCACCAAGATGGTGCCCATAGGCGATTCCCCTTGGAGGAGACAGAGTTGCTGGCAGCGGGTGCACCAGAAATGTTGGAACTTTCACTGTCACCTGTGCCCACAGGGAAACCCACGGAGCAGGAGCGTAGACGGTTCTCGGCCTCTGAACTCATCAGTAAGCTACAGCTCAGCCAACGCCGTGCCACCTTTTCCTTAAAGCTTGGCAAGTCACTTTCTGCCAAGGTCATCTCCAGGACAGGATCTGGCCAGGAAGGTATGTGGGATCTCTTTAGTACAGCAGGTTTTACTGACCTATATTGAAATGGGACAATCCTTCAAAGGTGTATATGGCACAGGACCGAGTCTTCCTGTGCCTTCATGCCCTCCATAGTCACAAGCCTATCCATAAATGTTTTAATTTCTTTGTAGATCAGTCTATCTCTGCACTGTACCTCAGAAAGGTAATGAGTCCATGATTCTTACATTAGTTCCAGATAAGCCATTGAATATCGATTTGAATATGCTACTTACTGTATATATATTTTTCGAATTTTTGTCTCCTTTGTTGTGATTAACCTAGGGAATGTGCGGTGTTTGGAAGCCCCAGAATACTTGGAGCAACACCGCACTCCTTTTTTTTACTCTTCTCTGCCTCCAGTTGATGTTGCCGCCTGCCCACATGCATGACACATGCCTGACTCTGCTTCCTGCAGATGCAACACCCTGAAGAAACTTTGGATGGCCTCCAGTTTGACACTGAAATCAGAAAATGTGCTGAGCATATCCTCTGACTATGTCTGAGGTTTCCTGCTCTTAAGAGTTGATCCTTTTCAAACAATCTATTATTTATCTCCCTCCACTCAATATACGGTCTTATTCATGTGGGTTTTACTGGCTCCTACTTTAGTCCACTATTATTTATCCATAAATATATGTACTCTAATTCCATATTATATCACAGCTCATTTCACAGATATTTCAATAGGCATATTTAGATTTATTTTTGTAAAACGATTACGCAAAACGGTTTTGGATTGGCTACGCGCTCCGACAGTGCCTACTCTATTCATTTCACATCAACTCAGGTTAAGCCTTGCAAGTTATGTTGTATATTCTGCGCATATATTACTTGTCTGTCTGGCACCATTCCTGAATTGTCTCTGTTTCAGTCTGGGACAGCTTGTCGCCAGCTTAAACCACTGCTGTTTATTGTAAATGTTACTTTGGGACTTGGATATATGTAATTAATACCGAATCAGGCTTTTTTGTGCCTCTTTTAATAATGTTTGATTTGTGCCCTGTCACGGCCTAACATCTTCATCTATAAAAGTCGAATAAAAATAAATAGAACCTTAAAAACGCCAAAGTCTCCTTATTATAGACGTCTTGCTCATTAAACGTGTGTAGCAGATGGGTACAAATTAGTTTCTATCTTTTATTACAAGTAATGCAGTTCTCTCTGTACCCTGACAGCTATGTCCTGCAGCGTACATTTGGGTGGTCTGTACCGTAATGCAGCAAATAGTGGTTATTTAATTGCCACTTATAAAGGACACTTTTTTGTCTCTCTGCCTAATAGTCATTCCTCACCGGTGAACTTTCGTACTGGTTTGGCAGATCAGTAGTAACGGCTCTTTTACCTGATAATTCTCAGTGTGTTCTTGCAAAATGTATGGACAAAGTCAGCACTGTATTTTATGAATTTCTTTTATTCTGATCCTGTTCGTGTGGCATACTGTGCCCAAACAGAGTTATTCGTTTGAAAGCATGCCTTTGTAGTCCCTCTAACCTGTTTTCAATTGCTCTCCTGAAGGTTGCTAAGCACTACAAAAATAGAGAACGTGTTATCAAGTACAATGTTTTGCTCTTAGTAACGGAGCGTGTTAGCGCGTCTGACCTTAATAAGTAAACTTACACGGGGACGCAAATAAGGTTGATGTACCTTTTGACTCACATTTAAGACGTTCCCACCATAGCTCCAATACACGTAGATCAATAATCAATAACAATAACAATCAGTGACAATCAATAGCACTAGTAATCAATTGCAGTCAGTAATTGTCACACACCATGACTTTTTCAGTCATGAATAACCACACCTTTTAGTAAAAGAATATTTATTTCCCTATATTGACAATGCTAATGTCACGTAAGATAATCTCAACATCAAATGATAAACATACAGAAAAAACACTGGCTGTCCAAAGCGACGAAAGAAGAGTAATCTAATCAAAGTTTGAACCATACACATTCTAGAGTTACAGTTCAAATTAATAATAAGAACAGTTGCGCCAACGATATCACATACATTTAGATTCAGCAAAGAAAAGACATAAAAAGTTACTCCCTATAGCAGACTTTCATTAGTAAGGATCCCTTAACTAACATCGCGTTAGCATCAGTATGTTGGGCTTCATGCAAAACAATTTAGTAAACACAAATTTGGAAAACATCTAACTATGGCTCTATCAAAATAGTGCGGTTGGTACCTAGAAAGAAAAGCAAACAGTCTTAAGAAACACATCAGTAATAATATACCTCTCCTCAGATTGACCGGCAAGCTAAGATAGTCTTCGTCATCAGGACATCAGTTTGGTCAGCAAGGCATCAGGATTCAGCATCAAAGTTCAGAAAGTCTTTAAGCAGTTCGGAAGAATAGAGGTAAACCCTCAAGAAGAATGGGGAGAGTGGTGAATGGCAAATGCACAATGGCAACTTCTTCTCAGTGCAGTTCGGCTAAGTTAGATTTACTAAAACTACTTCCAAGTCCCTTTTGTTCAAGGGATCGCATGTTCACACTTTGTCCAATAAAACTAGAACTTCAAATCTATAATTTCTACTAATACTCGGTTAACATGTCGCTGATTGGCTCCTCTTGTAATGCCCTCTTCAATCAGCTCGTCAGGTACAATATTGTTGCAGCTTGTACTCCAGTCAGTATCTTCATTGTTCTCCTCTTGAGAAAGACAGTCTTACACACATTACACTTATAATGTTGCATTTAGCAAGAACAGCATCTTCTAGCAAGCGGTTCTCATGAGAAAGACTTTTAGCTATGAGCACATTTGGTCAGCACAGTGGAAAATCACAGTTTAATTCTCTGTTAAACCATTTTATTAAACGTTTAAGAAATGCAGCTTCACATGAGGTCGTGCAACTAGGCCAGACCTCCACTATGTTAAGGCCTACAATTAATAAAGCTAATACAAATTGCATAACCCCCAATATGGTATATTACTCCATTAATCAAACAAATGCTCCATATTTCAATATTAATAAGCCATTAATAAGTATACTTCGTGAACATCGGTGGCCACTCACATGGACACATTTTCAAATGCGTACAATATTTTTTCTTTATATTAATACATTTTCCACGCAAATCCTTTTCTCAGAATACATGAATAATCATTAATATGTTTATTAAAGCACCTGCTTTAGCAATCCCTCCTCTGTTGACTAAATATGTCATCACTCTAAATTATGACTCACAAATATTTGCATCAGCTAAAATTCTGTCATTTCAATCGCTTCATACCTTGGTTCCCTTTTCGAATTTTCCCTAAACAATTTTTCCCTTTTCTTTTCTTCCCTCCTATGATTATTCTTTGACCTTTTCAATTGTATTCTTTTAAACAATTTACATATTCTCCATATTCCAATTAGGCAAACCATGACAATCAATATCCCCTGTATAATTTTCAATAAGATCCCTTTCCCAATGTTGCTGAGCCAATTTCCCACTGAAGCAAAACCTTACCAACTTTCTCCCAAACACCTGGTTCTTTCAATTCTTTTAAATCAGCACTTTCATTAGTCATGTAAGTAAGTAAGCCTCTAATTTCTTTAATATTATCAGGAATGAATAAACAACAATGCCTAGAATTAAACATTCTCCAAACTCCGCCATCCTTTGCTAAAAGAATGTCTAAAGCAAGGCGATTCTGAAGAGTCATAGCTCTTTCAGCAGCTAATTCAGTATCTATCAAGAGTATGGCTTCTGAAAAATTTGTCAGCATGTTATCCACAGTAGTAGACAACTTTCAAATCTTTATTGAATTCTTAACAACTCTCCCGAAGGAATCATTGCTCCAAATATATCTCCCACTATACCTGAAAGAGACTCTCTCCTCTGTCTCATATGATGTAATTCATTCTCTTTTGGAAACTTCTTTAAGTCATCCATTTGAAAAATCTTTGGGAAAACTATTCCCAAATAACATGTCCCATACCATCCTCTTGGAAGACGGTTATAAGCATTAGGACCACAGATCCCAGGAATAGCTGGATCCTGACCATTCAACATAAATGTCCATTTACTCTGAAACAAAAACACATGTCTACATTCACTCATTCCCACAAATAAAGTGTCAGTGCATGATTTAGGCCTATATATACAAAGTTTCCCTATTTGTTGAAAATCTAGAGCTAATTTCCCTTGTGTTTTAATTACACAATAAGCATAATCATTCTTCTAAGTCCTTTTCTCAAAGCCTTTTTCTAACTTCTCTTTCAATGCCTTTCTCTTGTCATCTGTGTGATCTAAGAAGCTCTTCTCTAAAGGTGTAAGCAAGCATGTCAGTTTATTGTGCATAAGCTGTGCCAAATGTCAATGTAAGTTCAAAGAAACCCCTAACTAATACTTTGCCATTATCCCTAGCTACTCTACTCAAATACCTAATAATAGGGACAAACGAAAACACAACATCATAGTTTGAGTAAAGTTCTGGATGTACTCCTAGTTATAGAATCTTGTTAGTAACAAACTACAACGCATCCCATACGTTAATGACAAACTATGATAAGTGACTCCTTCAACTGAAGAAGGAATCTGCATACACACATAACAATTCTTTGCATCCATCGTCTCAACATACTCATTCAACAAGCGATAGAAGACATTAGAAGAAAGTTCCCCTTGGGCATTAGTAACCTCATGCAAATACTTCTCATCTAACCTAAACTTCTCTATTGCTGTTAGTACAGTAGTTGTTTTAAAAACTGAAGTATGGTTGGCTTTGCTCTTATCAAGAACAGTCATTCCCACAATCAATACCACAAACAATATCCCACATACAATCGCCAAACCAATACTAATATATTTACAGCATCTATTTTTCCTACCCTGCTGGCTAATGTCACTCATGATCCGTAAAGATTCAGAAAGCTGAAGAGAAATTTAGAAAAAGCAACAAAAATCAAAAAACAAAAACAAATTCTTCTTTCAGAAGTTATTTAAAGCTTTCAGTCTTTCTTCCAGGATCCCTTGTCAAAAATCGGTAAGCAGCTTGTCAAAATCAGGTTTCCGGTTACTTTCAACAGTCTCTTTCTCAAAAATGTTCTCAGATTATTTCAACAGTTCAGTTCATCAGCTTCCTTCAAGTGCCAAAATATCGACCTCGAATGTCTCTATCAAACCAAAAAGACAAAAATTATTTCTGCCATTTACTTGTAGTTGCATACACCCATTCAGGACCCGCGTACCTTTGATTTGCTATTCTCTTTCTCTTCAACTTTCGATCGCCATTCAATTCTCCTTCACTTAGATCTTCTCTCCTTTTTGTGTCTACTTCTTCTTCAATTGTTGTTTCAACAACTACTTCCTTTCTCTTGGCTTCTTATTCCGGCCACTTATCTCCTTTCAGTGGACCCTTTAGTCTATGTTCTTTTCAGTGTTGAACTTGTAACTTCTCCTTGCTCTGTGGTGTTTTCTCTTGACGGACCTTCAGCTTGTTCAGGAGGAGTCAGATGACAGTGACTTTGATCTGCCTCAACTCCTTCCCCCTCGGGTTCTGGCAATTGCTCTGTTTGTCTCTCAAAATCGTGTGCTTCTGTGAGAGCCCTCCTCTGACTAGGCTCTCCTACTGCCTCAATTGAGATAGGCTCTCCGTCACCCTCTTGGAGGTCTTCTTCTTTGTCTCTCATAGCAGTCACTGAACCGTCCTCAACAGGCTCAGATCAGGTCTCATCCCCTTCCAGCCCTGTGACTTGTTTTGCTGTTGTTGGTACTTTCAACAACTCTGCTTTTTCATCAGTCTGAGTCTTTGTGTTACTGGCATGGATCCAGTTTCGAACTCTAGCGCACTTTACATCTGTGGTAGTTGTCAGAACTACCTGGAGAGGTCCTTTCCAACGAAGCTCCAAACGCATTTTCCTCACGTTTTTCCAGACCACAAGCCAGTCACCGGCCCTCAGATTGTGTCCTGGGTCATGGATCAGTGACAGTGTGGTGGCTTCCACCTGCTGAGAGAAAGATCGAACCACATCAGCCTGTCCTTTGCAGTAGTCCAACACCATATCATCTTTAATGTTTACAAGTGCATTTTCAGGCACCGCTGGAAACCTTATGGCTCGGCCCATAAGGATCTCATGCGGCGACAATCCTGTCTTCCTGGCGGGAGTGTTTCTCATTGTCATCAGAACTAAAGGCAGTGTGTCAGGCCATTTCAGATTCCTGGATGCACACATCTTTGCAGCCCTTGACTTCAAGGTACCATTCATCTGTTCCACTAGTCCTGATGCTTCGGGCGGTAACTACAATGCAACGTCTGCTTAATGTTCAATTCTGCACACAGTAATTTAATTACTTCATTGTTGAAGTGACTTCCCCTATCTGATTCTAAAGAGATCCGAAACGTGGTATCAGTTCCCTAAGCAGTAGTTTCGGTACTGTGAGGCTGGCATTTCTTCGTGTAGGGCAAGCTTCAATCCAGTGACTGAAAATGCAAACAATCACCAACACATATCTCAAACCTCCACACACAGTCATCTCAATAAAATCCATCTGCTTTCTGCTGAATGGACCTCCTGCTCTTCCAATGTGACTTAAATTAACCACTGCCCCTTTCCCCACGTTCATTTGCTGGCAAATGATGCAACAATGGCAAACTGCTTCTGTAACCTGTCTAAAGCTTGGGTTTAACCAATCATGCTTGAACAACCGAATCATGGAATCCCTCCCAACATGTGCTTGACCATGATAATACCTAGCCATTTGAGACAAAATACTATTAGGCAAAACTAATTGACTCCCTTCTCAAACCCACAATTGTTCTTGTCGCTGTACACATTTCATTTAGCTCAACGATAGTTTCCCCTCCCTGTCAACATCATTCTGCAACATTTTCAATTCCTCCGATGTATCAATTATTTTCAATGCAAAACTTGGACATGTTTCGTCTTCTTCGGGTAACAGTTCCCACTTATCTTTGAACGATATACAGTTCAATGCGCAAAACCTTGCTACTTGATCTGCATATCCATTTCTCAATGACACAAAGTCCTGAGACTTCAGATGTGCGCTGCATTTCACCACTGCAATCTTTTCAGGCATTTGGATAGCATGCAGCAGTTCTCTGATTCTCTCATCATTTCTCACTAGTGAACCAGATGGGGTCATGAAACCTCTCCTCTCTGTGACCACAACCGGCCAAAATCATAGACTATTCCAAATCCATACTGGCTATCCGTATGGAGGGTAACCTTCAGTTGAGCAGAAACATGGCACGCTCTAGTAAGGGCTACCAGTTCCGCTACTTGGTTTGAATACACTCCTTGAAGCCAAGAAGCTTCCAGGATACCAGTTATTGTGCACACGGTATATCCTGCTCTCAGTGTCCCTGTATTGTCTCTTAAACAAGAACCACGAACAAAGATAATTTGATCATTCTCTTTCAATCGAGTGTCTCTAATGTCAGGTCTTGGTTTTGTGCACAGGTCAGTTACTTCAAGACAATCACGCTCAACATCTTCCAATTTTGCAATTTCAACATTTTCATTAGGAAGTAAGGTTGCCGGGTTCAGCACTGTACATCTTTTCAATGACACATTTGGTGACCCTAGGATACTAGCTTCATATCTGGTCAATCTTGCACCTGTTAAAAGTTGGGTTTTCGTCTTTGTAAGTAGGATCTCAATAGAGTGAGGGACCATTATAGTCAAGGGATATCCCATCACAATGCCTTCACACTGTGTAAGGCTTTATCCAACCGCTGCAACTGTACGCAAACAACCTGGTAAAGCTGCTGCAACGGGGTCCAAAGTAGCTGAAAAATATGCTATTGGGCGGTTTACACCTCCATGTACCTGTGTCAAGACAGATAAAGAACACGCATCACGGTCATGACAAAACAACGTGAAAGGTTTTGTGTAGTCAGACATACCAAAAGCAGGAGCTTTGCACAGACTCTCTCTCAATTCAGTAAAAGCTTTCATTCCAGCCTGGTCTAACACTATGGGATCAGTGACTTCCTTGTGAGTCAGCTTCTGCAATGGTCTTGAAATGACTGAAAAATTGGGAATCCATTGGTGACAATAGCCTACCATCCCAAGAAACATCCTGACATCTCTCTCTGTGGTCAGGGGATTCATCTGCAATACGGTTGTAACCCTTTCTCTGGATATCTTTCTTGATACTTTCTCAATCTGGTGACCCAAGTATTTCACTTCTTTCTGACAGTATTGCAATTTCAGTGGGGACACTTTATGACCATTTTTTCCCAAATGGTTCAGCAAAGCAATCGTGTTATACTTGCATTTGTCCCTTCTTTTGGACGCAATCAGCAAGTCATCAATGTACCATACCAAGGTCGATTGGAAAGGCAATTCCAACGACTCTAAATTCTTTTTCAAGATCTGATTGAATATGGAAGTTGACTCTGAAAACCCTTGAGGAATTCAACACCAACAGTAAACTCGGTCCAAACATTTGAAACAGAAGAGAAATTGGCTGCCCCTATGAAGAGGCACAGAAAAGAAGGCTTGCGACAAATCAATGACAGTGAACCAATCAGCATCACGTGGAATCTGAAACACTATCACAGCTGGATTTGGCACCACGGGACAACATTTGAACAAAATGTCATTTACTTTTCTCAAATCTTGGACAATTTGAACTTTCCCACAGGGCTTTTTCAGACCCATTATCAGTGAATTACATGGGCTGCTCAATACTTCCTTCAAAACCCCTTGTTTTACAAAGTCTGCAATTATTTGGGCAACCTTCATAAGGACACCTTGTGGCATGTGGTACTTTGTAAGTAGGATCTCAATAGAGTGAGGGACCTTTATAGTCAAGGGATATCCCATCACAATGCCTTCACACTGTGTAAGGCTTTGTCCAACCGCTGCAACTGTACGCAAACAACCTGGTAAAGCCCCTGCAACGGGGTCCAAAGTAGCTGAAAAATATGCTATTGGGCGGTTTACACCTCCATGTACCTGTGTCAAGACAGATAAAGAACACGCATCACGGTCATGACAAAACAACGTGAAAGGTTTCGTGTAGTCAGACATACCAAAAGCAGGAGCTTTGTACAGACTCTCTCTCAATTCAGTAAAAGCTTTCATTCCAGCCTGGTCTAACACTATGGGATCAGTGACTTCCTTGTGAGTCAGCTTCTGCAATGGTCTTGAAATGACTGAAAAATTGGGAATCCATTGGTGACAATAGCCTACCATCCCAAGAAACATCCTGACATCTCTCTCTGTGGTCAGGGGATTCATCTGCAATACGGTTGTAACCCTTTCTCTGGATATCTTTCTTGATACTTTCTCAATCTGGTGACCCAAGTATTTCACTTCTTTCCGACAGTATTGCAATTTCAGTGGGGACACTTTATGACCATTTTTTCCCAAATGGTTCAGCAAAGCAATCGTGTTATACTTGCATTTGTCCCTTCTTTTGGACGCAATCAGCAAGTCATCAATGTACCATACCAAGGTCGATTGGAAAGGCAATTCCAACGACTCTAAATTCTTTTTCAAGATCTGATTGAATATGGAAGTTGACTCTGAAAACCCTTGAGGAATTCAACACCAACAGTAAACTCGGTCCAAACATTTGAAACAGAAGAGAAATTGGCTGCCCCTATGAAGAGGCACAGAAAAGAAGGCTTGCGACAAATCAATGACAGTGAACCAATCAGCATCACGTGGAATCTGAAACACTATCACAGCTGGATTTGGCACCACGGGACAACATTTGAACAAAATGTCATTTACTTTTCTCAAATCTTGGACAATTTGAACTTTCCCACAGGGCTTTTTCAGACCCATTATCAGTGAATTACATGGGCTGCTCAATACTTCCTTCAAAACCCCTTGTTTTACAAAGTCTGCAATTATTTGGGCAACCTTCATAAGGACACCTTGTGGCATGTGGTACTTTGTAAGTAGGATCTCAATAGAGTGAGGGACCATTATAGTCAAGGGATATCCCATCACAATGCCTTCACACTGTGTAAGGCTTTGTCCAACCGCTGCAACTGTACGCAAACAACCTGGTAAAGCTGCTGCAACGGGGTCCAAAGTAGCTGAAAAATATGCTATTGGGCGGTTTACACCTCCATGTACCTGTGTCAAGACAGATAAAGAACACGCATCACGGTCATGACAAAACAACGTGAAAGGTTTCGTGTAGTCAGACATACCAAAAGCAGGAGCTTTGCACAGACTCTCTCTCAATTCAGTAAAAGCTTTCATTCCAGCCTGGTCTAACACTATGGGATCAGTGACTTCCTTGTGAGTCAGCTTCTGCAATGGTCTTGAAATGACTGAAAAATTGGGAATCCATTGGTGACAATAGCCTACCATCCCAAGAAACATCCTGACATCTCTCTCTGTGGTCAGGGGATTCATCTGCAATACGGTTGTAACCCTTTCTCTGGATATCTTTCTTGATACTTTCTCAATCTGGTGACCCAAGTATTTCACTTCTTTCTGACAGTATTGCAATTTCAGTGGGGACACTTTATGACCATTTTTTCCCAAATGGTTCAGCAAAGCAATCGTGTTATACTTGCATTTGTCCCTTCTTTTGGACGCAATCAGCAAGTCATCAATGTACCATACCAAGGTCGATTGGAAAGGCAATTCCAACGACTCTAAATTCTTTTTCAAGATCTGATTGAATATGGAAGTTGACTCTGAAAACCCTTGAGGAATTCAACACCAACAGTAAACTCGGTCCAAACATTTGAAACAGAAGAGAAATTGGCTGCCCCTATGAAGAGGCACAGAAAAGAAGGCTTGCAACAAATCAATGACAGTGAACCAATCAGCATCACGTGGAATCTGAAACACTATCATAGCTGGATTTGGCACCACAGGACAACATTTGACCAAAATGTCATTTACTTTTCTCAAATCTTGGACAATTTGAACTTTCCCACAGTGCTTTTTCGGACCCATTATCAGTGAATTACATGGGCTGCTCAATACTTCCTTCAAAACCCCTTGTTTTACAAAGTCTGCAATTATTTGGGCAACCTTCATAAGGACACCTTGTGGCATGTGGTACTGGGGAATTTAAGGAAAAATAGCATTTGGCTCTACAGTAACTTTGACTGGCTCAACTCCCATTATCAGATCTATCTCTTTTCCCTGTCAGATCTCACACCTTCTCCTTAACCGTTCCCTGCAAATCAGGATGAAGATCCTACACCGTGAACACTGCAAAAAATTCAGTCAGAGGGTATTCCTCATTTGTAGTCTCACATTCTATCTCTGGGGCTTGGTCATCTTCGTCATCGCTATTCATCTGAATCTCAGTTCCATCATTTGAACAAGTAATCAAGCTTCTTCTTTTACACAGCAAGTCTCTTCCCAGTAGGGACACAGGACTTGAATCACAGACTCCAAATTTGTGCAATCCCTGGAAGTTGCTAATTTTAACCCAAATTAGTTCTGTAATCGGGTTAATCAAATACTGATTCGCTACCCGTACAATCTTAACTGTTTTGCCTGAAAGGGGCAACTTTGGGACTTCAACTGATCTTACTGTAGAGCGTGTAGCTCCAGTGTCAACCAAGAATGAAACTCTGTGACCCATGACTTTTTCCTTCACATAGGGACCTCTCTGATCTACTTCTAAGTAGGTTGCAAGCGCACATGGCTCCTCATCTGAACTTTTGCTCACCCAATCATTGTTTATTCCATTCCCACTGTGTAACAGGAATTGGTGTACTTTATTACTATGGTTAAGCTTCTGACGTGTGACCTGTTGAGAAAGCATCATGTGCTTCTGTTCCATTGGAGCTTGAGTATTTGAATTTGCTGTCTAGGTACCATTGGAACCTGCTGCTGCACTGGCTGCAACTGTGTCATTTGTACACATGGCATTTGCACCTGCTGCATGGGTTGAAAATTCTGCACTTGATTCACATTATTTTGAAAATTTGGATTAGGACCTCTCATTCTCGGTCCTCTTATCTTCTGGAATGAATTGACATCATTAGTTTTGCTGAACAATACCTTCCTGCACCAACATCGGACACTCCCGTTTCCAATGTCCGATGGCTCTGCAAGAGTGACAAGGCAACAGTTTTTTAAATTCTCTGCACATCGTTCTGAACCACTACAGTACCCAAGTCTGGACTACGATTCATATAACCTCCGCGACCTCACCTCTCATCTGGGGCTGAAACACAATATTTCCTTGCTGCTGCTGTGGTAGCTGCTGTGGAAAATTCCCTTGCATGCCTGTCTGATCAGCTTTAATCTGCATCACCATTGCCTTTTCTTTCCGCTTTCTCTGCTTCAGTTCAATCTCATCGTTACAGTATTTTGCATACTGCAACACCTCATCAATCTGCTTGGCTTGCCAACAAATCAAGTGATTCTTAATCATCTGGTTAATTTCAGGTCTCAATCCTCCACAAATCTGAACACAAAATGAATCATGTCCTTTGCCTCAATTGTCTCTGTACCACTGTAATGCTTGAACGCCTGTAACAATCTCTCATAATACGCATGTATCGACTCCTTTGCTTCCTGAGCTGTCCTGCCAATTTTCTGCCAATCAATATTCTTGGGCAAAATTCAGTCACCTTAAAGTAATATTTCATTACCGCGGGAGACGGTACGCCTGTAATTTTATCTCTCTCTGGTTCTCTAGTTGGCCAAGCTGCACTCCTTTTACACTCTGCCCACAAATCAGCTGGGACCACTATGTCTAATAAGGTGTTCAAGTCCTCCCACATGCACTTGACAAGTTTTGCAAACCTATCTGTCTGCTGGTACCACTCTACTGACTTCTCCCTCAATTTAGGATAATCATTTGTAAATGATAGAATATCACTTCTGCTGCAAGGGACATGAACAAAATTCCCTCCTGGAATCTCTCTCAATGGTAAAATCTTCACTGGATCTTGGCCTTGCTCACACTTGCAATCAGCTCCACAGAATCCCCTTTCCTTTTGTCTCTTTTATTTACCCATCTGCCTTCCCATTTATCTAATGCTCCCCAGGTCTGGGCACTTTGAAGTAATTCCCTAAGGTGTGCCTTCATTCCGGCAGATCTCATGTGTTCAAAATCTTTAGTCTTGAAATCTAATCTGTAACTCCTTTTCAAATGCTTTGTTTTCTCTATTTCTATGCCGTACTTCTCTGCCAAGTCTGCTAGCTACTGATGCACCTTGCTCACTTCCCTTGTAATCTTCGGGCACAGATATTTCAACTCTGCTTCCGTGTAGGATTCTAACCTGTTCACACCCATAGTTCCCTCAATGAGCTCCCCCGCTTCCATGCTTAGCCTAGCATAGTTCGAACACTCCTCTCCCTTAGCAGCACTCTGCGGGGTATTCAGTTTGTGTAACAATTCAGTCAACTGCTGAGCAGTTAAACCTTGCAACGAGATGTTGCTGGCTCGGACAGGTGTCGCCTGCTGTGCAACTGCATTCGAGTTCTGAGCTCTGGCTAACGTTTGACCCTATCATAGTATCTGGAAGTACTCCGAATGTACTAAGGTCTAGCAGTGATCTTGATCAGTCAAAAGTCTGTCCCACAGGAGAAACCACTCAAGTATTTTTGTTATGTCCTCCCCTCTTTGCATTCTGTGTCATGATACCCTGTTCACTTCCACTGGGTTTCTTCAGTGCAAATAAAGGTACGGCTGGACCAACGGTAATAGATAGAGATATAAGCATCTGGCGTTGGTCTAGTACTTAAGTTCTGTGGGAGACTATTTCCCATTTTCTGATTAATCATTAAAGACATATCTGACTGTGTCCCTGTTACTGGAGTGTATCTCTGCATAACTTGAGGGTGTACTTGGGGCAGTAAAAGCAGAGTTTGTTCTGTCTGAACCAACATCGGTGTTGGAAAAATCTGTTCCGTAGGCAACATTAAGTTTGTAGCTGTTTTCATAATTGGCATCAGGGTAAATTCTCTGGACCTGTGGTGGTTGTCCCTGATTTTGTACTACTGGTGTAGTAGGCGCGTTAAGACAACCCTGCATTGTACTCTGTGTCAGGCTAGTATTAACCTGCACCGGACTCGCTGTCCCATTAACCTGTGTCGGAGCTGAAGGATCAGCACTGGTGCTCAGATCACTCTCGGGTGCTGCATATGGTGGTGGAAGATTTCTCAATAACTGTAAAATAAATTCATCATCATCTGATTCCTCCTCCACTGTTGAAGACGCTCTAACCTCCCTACTTTCTGACAGGCTTCTGTTAGTCTTTCTAGTAGGTTTCCTTCCTTCCTTCTCATGTCCTGCGTATTCTCTGGAAACAACTTAATTCCGTGCAGAGTCTCATTTCTTTCCTTCCTTCCTTCTCATGTCCTGCGTATTCGCTGGAAACAATTTAATTCCGCACAGAGTCTCATTTCTTTCCTTCCTTTCTTCCCATGTCCTGCGTATTCACTGGAAACAACTTAATTCCGTGCAGAGCCTCATTTCTCCAGATTCTCTGAACACTGTCCTACCTAGCCTCTGTTAATGTATTTTCTACCTTTCTCATTCTCCTCTTGAATTTCTGTTGCTGTTGCTGTCTGTCCACTAGCTTCCAGATCGCTAGTGCCTCAAATTGTGCTGGTCTTAGAGGGGCGTCAGATCATACAGTACCCTCCTCAAATGCTCTAAAACCCTCAAATTGAATGTTCTGTTAGCTGGAAACGCTAAACTCCCATCTTTCTCTCCTGCTCGCAGTAATGTATGTATCTCCCCTTAAAGCACTCTTTAAAGCCTTGAAAATTGTAATATTTTCGACTTTTATGTTATTCAAAATCAAATCAGGAAGTGACTTTTAATCCCAGAATTCTCTTCACCCACCTTCTCAACCAATTGCGCCTCACGGACGGCTGCTAATCCGTGCACGACCCTTCTCACTAACCGGCCTATCGCAGCACGGCTCCAATGACGTCACACTCACACATACTGCTGCTGACAAAAGTCTTGCTGCTTGTCCTCGCAAACTCTGATTCACACAAAACGAATGCAAAAATTTGCGAGCACTAAACTGAAAATCAAAACCAGATCTGCTGGTTTACTACAGGAAAGGTAATACAATTGCTTCAGAAACTTTACAGATTTTTCACTGACTGCTCTTCCCGCATTTACAGCTTCTCCTTCTTTCTTAGTCTCCTAGATTCGCAAGCAAAATTCAACCCATACATTTTACTCTCAACTGATCAGTGGGTCTATCCTGGTGTACATAGGACTCGCCAGATCTTAGCTGAAATTCTCTTTCACTCACTTTGACTCCCACTCCCACTCTGACTTGTCGACCATGCCCGATCGACCTATTAAACCAGATAAATTACAACATAAAACCAAGTGTCTCATACACTTAAATATACTCCGGAGTCTTAGACCACGCATGGTCCGTACATCAACAACCACGGGAAAATTTTTGAGCACAAAGCACCAGACACATGTGACGTTTGACGACTTCCCTACTCTCACACTACGGAGTACGTACACTCCTTCTACAACTTCATGTGGAGTACTCAAATCCCCTAAACCCTCACAAACATCACAATTCACCTGAGATTTGCATAAGCTGTGCAAGCTCAAAACCTACTTCATTCACTCTATCACTAGAACACCAGAACATCCTCAAACAACCGTTGGCAGGCTCCAAGATTCTGGGAAAGTCATTTAAGGACTTAGGGAAACATTTTCTAGCCAATTTTTGTGATTGAAAAATAAATCCAAATCTCAGTAATAATGAACTCTCAAAGACCAAATCATCAAGCTACTACCATTTCCGTTGATCTTTATGCCTTTCTACTACCGTCTCTGTGAACACTTGTGATTGAGTGTATTAAGGAGACAGACCATCAAGCTGTTGCTTTCTCTGTGAACCTCTTAAGGAAATGTATCTGTACTGGACATCTATCATGGGCTCTTAAGGAAACAAACCTGTACCGGACATCTATGATGGGCTCTTAAGGAGACGAACCATCAGTCTGCTACCATTTCTGTTAGCGCGTTTACCTTAATAAGTGAATTTACAAGGGGATGCGAATAGGTCGCATTTAAGACGTTCCCACCATATCTCCAGTACACGTAGATCAATAATCAATAACCAATCAACAATAACAATCAATGATAATCAATAGCACTAGTAATCAATTGAAGTTAGTAATAGTCACACACCATGACTTTTTCAGTCATGAATAACCACACCTTTTAGTAAAAGTTAGAATACTTATTTCCCTATATTAACAATGCTAATGTCACGTAAATGAATCTCAAAATCAAATGATAAACATACAGAAACAACACTGGCTGTCCAAAGCAACGTAAGAAGCGTAATTTAATCAAAGCTTGAACCACTACACATTCTAGAGTTACAGTACAAATTAACAATAAGAACAGCTGCTTAAACAATATCACATACATTTAGATTCAGCAAAGCAAACACATCAAACGTTACACTCTATAGCAGACTTTCATTACTAATGATCCCTTAACTAACATCAGATTAGCATCAGCATGTTGGGCTTCATGCAAAACAATTTAGTAAACACAAATTTGGAAAACATCTAACTATGGCTCTATCAAAAAAGTGCAGTTGGTACCTAGAAAGAAAAGCAAACAGTCTTAAGAAACACATCAGTAATAATATACCTCTCCACAAATGGATTGGCAAGCTAAGATAGTCTTTGTCATCAGGACATCAGTTCGGTCAGCAAGGCATCAGGATTCAGCATCAAAGTTCAGAAAACCCAAAGTCTTTAGGCAGTTCGAAAGTATAGAGGTAAACCCTCAAGAAGAATGGGGAGAATGGTGAATGGCAAATGCACAATGGCAACTTCTTCTCAGTGCTGTCTTGCTAAGTTAGATTTCCTAAAACTACTTCCCAAGTCCCTATTGGTCAAGGGAGCGCATGTTCAAACTTTGTCCAATAAAACTAGAACTTCAAATGTATAATTTCTACTAATACTCGTTCACATGTCGCTGATTGGCTCCTCTTGTAATGTCCTCATCATCTGGCTCTTCAGGTAATAATATTGTTGCAGCTTGTACTCCAGTTAGTGTCTTCATTGTACTCCTCCTGAGAAAGTCAGTCTTATACACATTACACTTATAATTTTACATTTAGCAATAACAGCGTCTTCTAGCAAGTGGTTCTCATGAGAAAGACTTTGCTACGAGCACATTTGGTCAGCACAGTGGAAGATCACAGTTTAATTCTCTGAAAAGCCATTTTATTAAACGTTTAAGAAATGCAGCTTGACATGAGGCCGTGCAACTAGTCTAGACCTCCGCTAAGTTTAAGGCCTACAATTAATAAAGCTAATACATACTGCATAACACCCAATATGATGTACTACTACATTAATCAAACAAAAGCTCCATATTTCAATATTAAAAAGCCATTAATAAGTACACTTCGTGAGCATTAGCGGCTACTCACGTGGACACATTTTCAAATGCGTGCAGTATTTTTTCTCTATATTAATATATTTTCTACACAAACCCATTGCTCAGAATACATGAACACTCATTAATATTTTTATTAAAACACCTGCTTTAGCAAATGTTTTGATATACAGACTCTTTACCTTGTAGAATTGTGGGAGCAAGCACACCTCTGTAATCTCGAAGTGGTACGCTGCCATTGTGATTCTCGCCATACCACCCAACCTTTGGTTCTCCAGGTAGAGTAAGTGTTACAATGCAAAGCACTTTGAGAATAATAACTTTATTGAGTACACTCTACGAGCACATCCATACATAAAATGGCACTGAAACCGTGACTCTCCATATTACTTCAGACACCAACGTCCCTTGCGATACACCATTTCTCCTGGACAGCTGGGGTTGGGTTTATAGAGAGAAAAGAAGATGGGATCAAGTAATACAATAATAAATGTTGTATAGTGTGCAATATGTTATAAAAAAACATAACAGATGTAACATTTCTTCCTTATCCTTGCAGTGCCTTCCATGTGCGGGTTATTGACCTTGATGATGTTTTATCCCTGTCAGCTGTGGAGCTTTCTCCAACACTGGATTGTTCAGTATGGTAGTCACGAACAACACTTTCATCTACACTAGCTTGTACCTGAACAACTTGGTCAATGACATTGTTAGTAGTAACAAGCTCAGAAGAATGCAGCACATATTTAGGGTCATATTATGCATACTTGACATCATATTTTTCCACCTTCCTTCCTATGTTGGTGTGCCACAACCTTTCTGGACATGTTGCAATTCTCTTCACACTCCAACATTTACCGTCCTGTGTGATAACACTCCTTTTGTTCACCCTTACAATTTTTAACAGTTTTGAAAACGTAGACAAGCCCTTTTCCACTCTTACTGGTAATCTGATGCTCAGAATGCCTCCCACATGCAGATCTTGACACTCAGCTCTGTGCGATGCATCGTACCTCTGCTTAGATCTCCACTGCTTTCTCAGCACTACATATTTGCCACTAGTTTGGCCCTCGGGGCATTTTTTGAGAAAGAACCATTGACACATGTCAGACGGTGGGGTTCTACCCCATAGCAATTTAAAAGGGCAGATCTCGATGGTTGGATGAGGACTGAAGTAGTATGCCCATATCCTCTCTCTTAACCAGATTGTAAACAGGAATCCTATTTGCAGAGCTATGTGTACATGGTCCTTGAGGTAACAGTAAAACCATTCAAACAGGCCATTGGTTTGTGGAACACAAACAGCTGTTTAGATGTGTTTTATGTTATGATAATTCAAGAATTGCAACACAGAATTAGATGTAAACTGGATGCCATTGTCAGTGAGAACAAATTTAGGGAAACATTCTCTACTGAACACCTCCCACATGAAATTCAACACCTTCTCAGTAGACACACTCTTAACAAACTTAACTTCAGGCCAATTGGAGAAATAATCAACCATTACAATGGCATGCTGCATGTGGGCTGGTAATCCTTTAAAAGAACCAGATACGTTAAGAGCCAATTTTTGCCATGGTGATTGGGGCCATGTAACTGGATGCTTGGGGAGAACAATATATTTGAGAGTTTTGTCACAGTTGTCAGACTTCACAGTTTTTAACAAAGTGGTCGGCTTTTTGATCCATACCTGTCCACCAAAATTGAATTCTCAAAGTATTTTTCAAAGCTCACAAGCACATGTGCCCCTGGCTGACTAGCTTTCAAAATGTCCTCTCTTATTGCCTAAGGTGGTACGCACATATCCTTTCTAAACAGAATATTATTAGCTACGCTCAGTTCATCGGCTACTAGAGCAAAAGAGTTCAGTTCTCCATGCGACTGTCTAATTGATGGCCAACGTGCTTGAGTGTACTCTTTCACCTTGCACAGCACCTTATCAACCACATCCTGTCTGAACCATGCTTCTTCTATCAGGGGCACAATCTGCAACGCATAAATCTCATTCAAGTTAGCAACCACATCTAGTTTGCCCTCATCTTCCGTATCATCACTCTGGTGTGGGTATGGGGATTGGGACAAAAAGTATGCATATTTGTTACTTTTCCTTAAACAGTGTTTATATTCAAACAGTATTCCTGCAATTTCGATCATAACCTGGCGGTGCGAGCTGTGGAGTTCAAATCATTGCCCGGTGACAAGATATGTACTATTGGCTTATGCTCATGTTGCATATTGAGGTTTGACCCCCATATGAAATGACAAATGATTTATAGCCCACCCACACACATACAGTTCTCTTTCTATAACTGCATACCGTCTTTCATCTGGACTGAGAGTCTTGGCAGCATAGCCCATCACCTATTCGTCATGGCCATGTTTTTGTGAAAGCACTTCTCCCAACCCATATGCACTAGCATCAACAGTGATGGTGTACTCCTTGCCACTAGTAAATGGTCTCAGTGTGGGAGCATTTCATATCTTTTTGCATTATCAACTTAAATGCTTCTTTTTGTTTGTCACCCCACACAAATTGTTGGTCATTACAGAGAAGTCTTAGATATTCCATGAGTGATGCAACTTTTTTTATGAAACATGAATAGTACTCACACAAGCCACAAAAGGATAGCAATTGACCTCTACTGGTGAGTCAGGAAGCCACGTTAATTGCATTAGCCAAAGACTCTTTGGGAATCACACCTTGCGCTGTCAAACTGTGGCCTAGATAGTCGACTTGCTCCTTGAACAGTTTACACTTATCAGGTGAAAGAGTTAACCCAGTGGCTTGTAACCTAGAGCAGACCTTAATTTGCACTTCAAAATGTTTTCAAATGTCCTTTGAAAAGACCACGATGTTGTCTTGGAAGCAACTTACCTGGTCTTCCATGTACCTAAAAATATGGTATATGGTCAGCTGGGCCCTGACGCTAGACAAATTGTTTTTGTTTATATTGGAAGAGACCAAACAGAGTAATGAAAGCAGTCAGTGGTATAGAATCTTCTGTCATTTATGTTTGATGGTGTGCTTGTCATAGATCCAACGTCAAGAACACAGCTCCACCCAGTATAAATATAAGTTAATTCACCTTCCTCAATGATTTTATGTGAAAGTAGATCTTGCAACAGATTCTGTAGATCCTTCCTTATGCTTAAAGGTACACCTCTTACCTTCTGCTTGACTGGCTCAATTCCCTCTTTCAGCTTGATATCATGAACAAAGCCTACCATCTTTCCTAGACTGTCCCTGAAGGTTCATGCACATTCCTCCATTTGTTACTTTCCTTATTTTCCTGTGTCTTAACAAAACTGGATCAGAATTGTTAGGATTCAACATAATTTTCAAAAGTCTCTGGTCTTTGTAGCCCAGAACGTATACAGCTATCGTTGTCACACATATTTTGATACATGCGCTTCTTCTTTTGAACTCTGCAACAGTGAAAAAATAACCAATGAATTCAATTGACCAGTGGCGGAGGCAGAGATTTCCTCCAGCATGAGAGTGGTTTATACAGAAGCTATATGGGAGTGACGCGGTCGTACTGACACATCGTCCAATGTGACGGAGAAATCTCAAAGGAGATGGCAGCTTCCACTTTCACTGATCTCACTCAGCAGATAGCCAATATCTGAAGAACGCTCAGTACGTCGATCGAGCTTTGCGCAACTGTTGTCAGCATGGATGGCGACACCGCTCACAACTGCTGAAGGTACCTGAAGAATTCAATGGTGTGGATTTGCATCCTGTTCATCATTGCCAATTTGAGCGTGTTACAACACCATGCAATTTGAGAATAATACTTTTACTGAGTACGTTCTGAAAGCACATCCATACATAAAATGACACCGGAACCATTACTTGCATTATCACTTCAACCACCAATGTTCCATGGGACATACAATTTTGTGGGACAGCAAGGAGCAGGGTTTACAGAGAGAAAAGAGAGAGGGAAAAACCAATACAATAATAAATGTTTTATAGTGCACAGTATGTTATGAAACACATAACAGATGTAACATGTAGTAAAGATTTTAGTGGTACCTGATGATCATGTGGAATTTACCGGAAAATAGCAGTTTCTTTGGAAATTGAGGAAAGTTTGCAGGCCAGATGTCATCACCCATGTGTACACCTCTCTGTAAGTAGCTGCACTCTTCACCCCCTTAGACAAGTTGAAATCAACACTCACAGTTGCATTAGGCAAGCTAAGAAAGGGAAGAACCTAAGCTTGGCAGGAACACATATACACTGGAGAGCTAATGTCATTGCCTCTTTGTTGTGTAGCTCCACAGCAGTAAAACTGTGGCGACAAGGCAGACCAGATTCTGCCTGCTACTGTGAGGCAAGTGAGGTCTATTCTGTTGCACTGGCAATAGAGGGCTGATCACTGGCTTCAGCGGCCTTGCTCAAGCGTGCTAAAGGACCCCCAAAAGGAGCACCATCCTAAGGCCCGCTTCAGGCGCAGTTTATTGGGTCCCCATGTTTACAGCACCCAATAAGTGGACCTGTTTCCACTGTACTTCACAGGCCAGGTGGACAAATAGTAAGTGCTAAAGGACAGGATGCCACTGCATCACCCAGCCCTAATGAGAAAAGAAAGTGGAAAGTACTGGGGATACCATGCCAGTCAGTCACCTTGACCAAGCATCACCTGGGCAGATGAGCCACCTAATGAGCGATGTAAAAGGTATCAAGATTGGTGATCCAGGTTCCAACTGAAAATCCCTATCTGTGACATATTAATTCACTTCCCAAAGTCATGGAGTAACAGCTTTCTTTGTCTGAACTACAAAAAAGTATAATAAAACAGTACAAATGCCTTTAGGCATATTGGCCTTAGCCTAACAAAAGTTATATCGGGCGTTGTATTTTGATCTCTCACAATATCATACATCATTTGGTCATGAAATTTACTGATAAGCGACAAGCAGAGTCAAATGTAGTCTTCTTTGATTTATCCCAGATGATCGAAACAGCCAAAGAACATCTATTGTGGTTAAAAACAGCAACTATTTCAATCAACTCTTCTTTGGCTTCCATCATGAAAGTGCTTCATGAGTAAACTAAAAGGCAGGTGCGCTGCAGTCCTGGTAGCACTGTGGTCCTGTTAACGATTGTTAGCATCCTGTTGCCCATGAAGCACCTGGCCATTAATTCACCAAAATTGGAGTGGTACCGGAAGTGACATTACACGTCCTATGATCTTCACTTTCCCTCACACATTCGTTCACTCATACATACTTGCCCATTCACACATACACGCACTCTCTCTCACATAAACACATCCTCACTCACAAGCACACATACAATACATTTAAAATATTTTTTACTTACTTCAGCTGACAGAGAAGGTCAGATTCCATCTAATTGTACTCCATTTCTTATTACACTAATAGCGAATAATGTAACATTGTTCACTTAGTGTAATAAAAAAAATATAGACAATAGGAAGAGTGGAGCCCCAGCCAATGTCCATAAGGATGAGCCGCCACTGTGTTCCTGGTATTGATTTTGCAACCTTTGAGGCCAGGTGTCACAAAGACAATGTAAGGTGTTTCATGGGGCAAGTTAGGGGTCACAGCTGCAATAGCTGGTGACCCCTAAATGATGTTCATGATAAAGCACTATCTGATGAATCCTAGGCCACAACTGAGGCTTGTCATCAAACCAATACATTTAAATACCATGAAGCACATTAGGCTCTACAAGGAAGACAAAGAGTGCATGCTTTTTTAACCAATGAAGCATGAGGAGCCCGACTGCCAGAGGCTGAGACAGCAGAGGCAGTGCCGCCATGCAGCAGTGATTGAATGGCATGGCCCACACTGTGCACCGTGGATTGTCTTTTCTGAGCAGCATGGCAGTGCTACAAGGAAACTGTCTGTTTAATCAAATTTATATCAGTCACTCTGATCGTGGTGGTGTCCTTCCCGTGATTTTGATGATCGGCTCATCCGACAGCCAATCTTGTGATGAGGCCCAAAGGTTTTCTGAATAAATATTGGCTCTAACCTATTGTGTTTGAAACATTGAACTTTAAATGCAATATCACTTTATTTAATAATTTAAAATATATTTTTTCATATATATATATATATATATATATATATATATATATATATATATATATATATATATATATATATATATATATATATATATATATATATATATATATATATATATATATATATATATGTTCAATGGCATGTGTAGCTGCAGATACACATGCTATGCATAGGCCCTGCCATCTAGTGTTGGGCTCGGAGTGTTACAAGTTGTTTTTCTTCGAAGAAGTGTTTTCGAGTCACGGAATCGGGTGACTCCTCCTCTTCGGCTCCATTGCGCATGGGCATCGACTCCATCTTAGATTGTTTTCTTTACGCCATCAGGTTCGGACGTGTTTCTTTTCGCTCCGGTAGTTTGAGTCGGAAAGGTCCTGAAAACTCTCTGATTCATCTGTATTGTTTTGATCGTGTATCATCTATCATCGACACATCAGTACCGGCAGATACAACTTCTTTACTAGCTCTTCGAGAAGCACAGAACGTCTCGATGTGGAGGAAGAGGAGATTATGCACACCGCAGTCTCCGTTCGAGGGTCCGACTCCGAGCACGAGTCCGAGGAGGACAGACTGGTCACAGCAGGACAGCACATGAGTACGCCTGCCCCTGTCCAACCCAAGCCCAAACAGAAGGCCACGGGAACACCACTGCCGGAAGGCCATGGCTCTACCCGCAAAAAGACTTCTGGTGACCAAGCAACAACTTCTGCACAGAGAAAGACCACGCCACCGAAGCCTTCGGATTCGAGACAAAGCACAGGCTCCGAAACAGGCAAACACCGACCATTGAGTCAAAGCCACGAAAATCCCTGTCGGAGCCGAGGCCAAAATCCACTCCAGGCCTTTCGATCCCGAGAAAACTGGCTTCGGAGCCGAGTAGACCCATCTACACAGAGGAGTATGGACTTTCAAAACAACTTAAAGAAAGCCATAGATTATCGGAGGAACTCACACAAATGGAGGAATTTGATGTAAGGCAGGCCAAAATGTATATTCATAAAGACACTGGCAAGATCCTAACTGCACCTCCTCTAAAAACTAAGAGGAAGCTAGCCTTTCAAGGACAATTTGACACCAGCTAAAGTGCCAAGGCCCAAACAAAAAACTCCGCCTCCTCAATGCTCACCTCATCAGTCTCCTCCTCATTCCCCTCACCTCACTGTCTCTCCACCTACTACCCCTACACCTGCACAGTTTCCAGTACACTCTGCAGGTTCACAACAAGACAATGTCGACCCATAGGATCTCTACGATGATCCCATTTCTGATATCAGCCCAGACTGCTATCCTTCAAAACCATCGCCACCAGAAGATAGAACTTCATACACTCAGGTTTTGGCTAGGGCAGCGTCATACCACAACATAGCCATGCACACTGAGCCTCTTGAGGATCACTTTCTCTTTAATACATTATCCTCCACTCTTACTACTTACTATTCCCTTCCCACGTTTCCAGGTATGTTGAAACACGCACATCAAATTTTTCAAGAGCCAGTTAAAGCCAGAGTCATCACTCCCAGAGTGGAGAAAAAAATATAAGCCGCCTCCCTCTGATCCGGCATTCATTACCCAACAGCTACCTCCTGATTCCGTAGTTGTCAGTGTGGCAAGGAAGAGGGCCAACTTCCAGTCATCTGGTGATGCACCACCACCAGACAAAGAAAGCAGGAAATTTGATGCTGCTGGTAAAATAGTGGTATTGCAAGCAGCTAATCAATGGAGAATATCCAACTCCCAAGCACTACTGGCTAGGTATGACAGGGCCCACTGGGACGAGATGAAAGATATCATCCAGCATCTCCCAAAAGACCAACAAAAGAGGGCACAGCAAATAGTCGAGGAAGGGCAGGCTATTACTAATAACCAGATTAGGTCAGCTCTAGACTCAGCAGATACAGCAGCTAGGACAATCAATACTGCTGTCACCATTCTGAGACACGCATGGCTTTGGTCGTCAGGGTTTAAACCAGAAATCCAGCAGGCTGTTCTTAACATGCCATTTAATGAGAAACAGCTTTTTGGCGCTGAGGTTGATACGGCCATCAAAAAAATGAAAAAGGACTCAGACACTGCTAAAGCCATGGGTGCTCTGTATACTACACAGTACAGAGGTTCATTTCCAAAGCCTCAATACAGGGGTGGGTTTAGAGCCAAAACATCTGAGGCATCCACCTCACAATCAAAACCATCTTACCAGCCTTGGTACCAACAAGGTGGGTTTAGAGGAACTTACAAAGGCCAATTCCCAGAGGTAGGGGAAAATATCAGCCAACAAAACAAACCTCACACACAAAACACAAAACTCCTGTGGGAGGAAGACTGCAAATGTTCCACAAAAATTGGTTACCCATTACAACAGACAATTGGGTATTATCCATTATCCACAATGGTTACTGCATAGAATTCACAAAAAATCCTCCAGATATACCTCCAAAACCACACAAACTCTCCTCCCAACACATCTCCATGTTGCAAACAGAAGTACAGTCACTATTACTCAAACATGCCATACAGCTTGTACCACAACATCAAATAGGAACAGGGGTTTACACCCTGTATTTCCTTATTCCCAAAAAAGATGGAACCTTGAGACCAATACTAGATCTCAGAACTCTCAATCTTTAGAACCTATCAGAACACTTTCACATGGTAACACTACAGGATGTAGTCCCACTATTACAACAACAAGAGTTTATGGCAACATTAGACCTCAAGGATGCGTATTTTCACATACCCATCCATCCAGCGCACAGAAAATATCTCAGGTTTGTGATAGAAGGAAAACATTACCAGTTCAAAGTGTTACCCTTAGGGATAACAGCTCCCAGAGTATTTACAAAATGCCTTGCCGTAGTGGCAGCCTACCTAAGAAGGCAACACATCCATGTCTTTCCATATCTCAACGACTGGCTAATAAAATCCAACAGCCACACACAGTGTCAAAACCATACACATTATGTAATACAAACCCTACACATTCTATGGTTCTCAATAAATTACCAAAAATCCCACTTGCAACCAGCTCAAATTCAACAGTATTTAGGAGCCACACTAAATATGCAAACAGCACTTGCAAGCCCAAGTCCACAAAGGATACAATCATTCCACAATGTATTGGCACATATTCAGTCAGACCAACAGTACACAGTCAAATTTGTCATGAAACTGTTGGGCATGATGGCATCATGCATCGCCATTGTCCCGAATGCAAGACTAAACATGCGGCCCTTACAACAGTGCCTTGCAAAACAATGGTCACAAGCACATGGTCAACTTCAAGATCTAGTGTTGATAGACCGCCAAACACACATATCGCTTCAGTGGAGGAATTCCACAAATTTAAACAAAGGGCGGCCCTTTCAAGACCCTGTGCCTCAAGCCACACTTACAACAGATGCATCAATGATTGCATTGGGAGCACACCTCAACAATCACAACATTCAAGGACAATGGGACAACAAACACAAACAACTTTACATAAATCACCTAGAATTGCTAGCCGTATTCCTAGCAATCAAAGCCTTTCAACCTCTTCTCGTTCACAAACACATTTTGGTCAAGACAGACAACATGACTACAATGTATACCCTAAACAAGCAAGGAGGGACCCACTCATCGCAACTGTCCCTTCTAGCACAAAAGAATTGGCATTGGGCAAAACACAACAACATTCATCCTGTAGCACAATATATTCCAGGGATACACAACCAATTAGCAGATGTTCTCAGCTGAGATCATCAGCAAACACTTGAGTGGGAAATTCATCCCCAAGTACTTCAAACATGCTTTCATCACTGGGCAACACCAGACATAGACCTATTCACCACCAGCGAAAACTCAAAATGCCAAAATTTCGCATCCAGGTTCCCACACCCTCTATCCAAGGGCAATGCTCTATGGATCAACTGGTCAGGGATATTTGCTTACGCTTTTCCCCCTCGCCTGCTCATTCAATTTCTAGTCAACAAACTGAGTCAAAACAGACTTAAACTCATACTTATAGCACCAACGTGGGCACATCAACCATGGTACACGCTATTGTTAGACCTGTCAGTAGTAGCACACATCAAACTGCCCAACAGACCAGAGCTGTTAACACAAAACAGACAACTGATCAGGCATCCAAATCCAGCAATACTCAATCTAGCGATTTGACTCCTGAAGTCTTAGAGTTTGGATATCTTCCAACAGAATGTATGGAAGTAAATAAACAAGCTAGAAAACCCACTACCTGGCAGTGTTATGCAAACAAATGGAAAATGTTTGTGTTTTACTGTCAATCCAAACAGATTACCCCTCTTTCAGCATCACTACAAGACATTGTAGGCTACTTGCTTCATCTGCAAAAGGCAAATTTAGCCTTTTCATCCATCAAAATATATCTCACTGCTATTTCAGCGTATTTGCAAAATATACAACACACCTCTCTATTTAGAGTCCCTGTTATCAAAGCCTTCATGGAAGGGCTAAAACATATCATACCACCAAGAACACCCCCAGTGCCTTCATGGAATCTAAACATTTTACTCACACGACTCATGGGTCCACCATTTGAACCTATACCTTTGTGTCAGATTCAATACCTAACATGGAAAGTAGCATTCCTCGTTGCAATCACTTCATTAAGGAGAGTTAGTGAAATACAATCTTTCACTATTGAGCAACCCTTCATACAGGTACACAAACATAAAGTAGTACTTCGGACAAACTCAAAATTCCTACCTAAGGTAATTCCACCATTTCATATCAATCAAACAGTGGAACTTCCAGTCTTCTTCCCATAGCCAGACTCAGTAGCAGAAAGAGCTCTGCATACATTAGACATTAAAAGAGCTATAATGTATTACATTGATAGAACTAAATCATTTACGAAAACTAAACAGTTATTTGTGGCGTTCTAAAAACCACATACTGGGAATCCAATCTCAAAAAAAGGACTAGCTAGATGGATAGTAAAATGCATCCAAACGTGTTACCTAAAGGCCAAAAGGTAGCTATTAGTAAAATCAAAAGCACATTACACCAGAAAAAAGGAGCAACAATGGCCTTTTTAGGAAATATACCAATGACAGAAATCTGTAAAGCAGCCACTTGGTCAACACCCCATACATTTACCAAGCATTACTGTGTAGATGTGTTAGCAACACAACAAGCAACAGTAGGACAGGCTGTACTAAGAACACTATTTCAAACAACTTCAACTCCTGCAGGCTAACCACCGCTTATGGGAGGAAAACTGCATTGTAGTCTATGCATAGCATGTGTATCTGCAGCTACACATGCCATCGAACGGAAAATGTCACTTACCCAGTGTACATCTGTTCGTGGCATGTTCCGCTGCAGATTCACATGCGCCGTCCCGCCTCCCCGGGATCCTGTAGCAGTTTAAGTTAAAACAAGCATTTGTACATATGTATAAATATTTCTATTCCATTAGCTTGGACATCTCTTTTCTTTATACTCTATCACTCCTACCTTACCCTCTGCGGGACAACTATCTAAGATGGAGTCAATGCCAATGCGCAATAGAGCTGAAGAGGAGGAGTCACTCGATCCCGTGACTCGAAAACACTTCTTCGAAGAAACACTAGATGGCAGGGCTTATGCGTAGCATGTGAATCTGCAGCTGAACATGCCACCAACAGATGTACACTGGGTTAGTGACATTTTCCATATATATATATATATATATATATATATATATATATATATATATATATATATATTTTTTTTTTTTTTTTACATAGATAAACCACTGTCGTCCCAATAAATCCAGGACAAACAAAATGCAGCACACCAACACAGGTATTTCTGTCCTTAACTAATGCTCAGTACCGAAAAGTTTCGACTTCTATGAAGGGTGTAAATACCTATGTTGGTGTGCCGCATTCTCTCACCGGCATCGCTGGGGGCTTTCCAGTGGAACTACGACTTTTCTGTGCGAGTGTTTAAATATATATAAGTAAACTATAAACAAAACATGTTCAATGGCATGTGTAACTGTAGGTACACATGTTATGCATAATTCCGCCATCTAGTGTTGAGCTGAGGATGTTGTAAGTTGTTTTTGTTGGAAGAATCTTTTTGAGTCACGAGATCGAGTGACTCCTCCTCTCAGTGATACTGTGCACAGGCATCGAGTCCTTCATTAGATTGTTTTCTCTCGGAACTCTTCCCTTCCATCTATCTTTTTTTCAACAACGGTAATTATGGGCAGTGGAATGCGTGACGGAAACCGCCACATTGCTGCCGGCTCGAATACGAGCCGGCTGCAATGTAAAGGCCCTGTTCACTGCAGAACTTGGCAGGCGGGACGAGTTTGGCAGGCAGCTGAGGCCATACGCCAAACTCATAATGAGGGCCCTACTGTGTAACTTGTGCTTGTCCCCTGAACATAAAGAAGAAAAAATGATGCCTGACGTTCTTTTCGATCTAAAAAAAGTCTCCGGGACCGAAGAGCCCGTCAGTTTGACAATGGGGTCAAAGACACCAGACGATACTACTGATATTTTCTTAGAGGAGCATGCACAGGAGGAGATTGGACATCAGGCAGCCCTCTTTATTCCAGATTCCGAGTTGGATATGAATCTGACATCGAAAGTCAGCCGCTCACCTCAGCACAACATGTGAGTACAGCAGCCCCGACCTTCCATACAAAGTCTCTGAAAAAAACATCCAAATTGGTCATCGGTCCACCACTGTTTTTGGGCCATGTTCAGATCTGAAAATTTCATTTGGATGCCCTGCCCTCTGGCTCGGCACTATAAATTGCCAAGGCTAAGATGTCTTCGGCATTGACCTCCGACTCTACAGCATCCCACACAGTCTCCGGATCGGGCAAACTCTTCAATCTGAGCATTTCAGGTCTGAGAAAGAACCCTTCCACATCAGCTTCGGAGCTGACGCCTTCCGATCGACACAAGGCTTCCACTCTGGAAACTTCTGAACCGAGGACGCTGTTTTCGAAACAATTTAATCAGTAGAGCCAATTCTGGGAGTAATGGGCGCTTGTCAGGGCCAGCTCGACATAAAAAAGGGAACTAGGAAAATAATTTCTTCTCCCCTGTCCCAATCAAGAGGAGCCTTGCTTTTTTAGAGACATTGGACACTGCTCCTCCTCCTAAAAAGGTCGCCAAGGACAAAGACAAAACCCTAGTTTGATCTCAGCGTTCTCCTCCTCACTCTACTATACATATTCTTAATCCTCCACCACCTCCACAATCTCCTACATCTATTAAAGAGCCTCAGTTTTCTCCAGAAGGCTCACCACCACCTCACGGAGATGATTTGGGTGAAAGTCTAAAGGATTTCGATCCATGGGCTTCATTTGATCCAGATTCCATACTCCCTAATGACCCTGATTTGTACCTGACATGCCCTTCACCTCCTGAAGATGCAACATCATACCAGCAGGTTATTGCACGGGCAGCTACATACCATAACGTAAACATGCACACTGACCCTATCGAAGAGGATTTCCTGTTTGATTCACTAACTACCACCCACAAACAAAGTCAGTTCCTGCCCATGTTGCCAGTTATGCTTAGACACACCACAGATATCTTTTAAGAACCTGTTAGTTTAAGAATTATTAACCAAATGGTTGATAAAAAATATAAGGCAGCTCCATCACACCCTATATTTATTAGATCAAAGATACCTCCTGACTCTACAGTTGTTTGCACAGCACGGAAACGTGCTAATAGTCAATCAACAAGTGATGCTCCTCCCCCTGATAAAGAGAGCAAAAATCTTGATGCAGTAAGAAAAAGAGTGGCTGCACAAGCTGCTAATCATTGGTGGATTGCCGGACCACAAGCACTTCTCGCACAATATGATAGAGCCCACTGGGACGAGATGGAAGATCTTATTCAGTACCTCCCATGGGAACAACGGAAAAAAGGACAGGAGATAGCTTCAGAAGGGCAAGCCATCTCAAACAACTCCATTAGGTGTACTACTAATGCAGCAGATACCACAGCTCATGGTATAAATACCAGTATTATAAGAAGGCATGCTTGGCTCAGATGCTCAGGTTTCATTCCAGAAGTACAGCAGGTAGTTCTTAACATGCCTTTCGACAGAGATCACTTGTTTGGCCCAAAAGTGGATGCCACCATAGACAAGCTCAAAATGGATTCAGAAACAGCAAAATCTATGGGGCCCCTACTCACCACACCACATAGAGGTAATATTCACAATTTAGGGGAGGCTTCAAAACATCATCTAGCGAGCCTTCCACCTCCCAAACCAAACAAGGAACACACTTCTACAATGGAAGTTCCTTTAGAGGTTCCTGCAGAGATGGAAATAATAGAGGCAGAGGTAAGGCGTCCACCCCTACAGGTTCTGCCTCAAATAAACACTAGTGACTGCTTACACCTTCCACCAGCACACATATCTCCAGCAGGGTATGCATTTCTATCCCCAGTGGTCCAATATCACCACAAACCAATGGGTTCTATCGATTATCCAAAATGGTTAATGCCTAGAACTCATCTCCACTCCACCAAGTGTTCCACCTCACACTCAGAAACTTTCACACAGCCATCTCATTCTTTTAAAAGAAGAGGTACAATCCCTTCTTCTCAAATGGGCTATAGAACTATTTCCCCTATCTCAGCAAGGGTTAAGAGTATATTCCCTATACTTCCTTATACCAAAGAAAGATGGGTCACTAAGGCCAATTCTAGATCTCAGACCTCTCAACCTATACTTTCTCTCAGAGCATTTCCATATGGTCACTCTTCAAGATGTTATTTCCCTCTTACAGCAAGGCAACTCCATTGCAGCTTTAGATCTCAAAGATGCTTGCTCTTGCATTCCCATTCATCCAGCGCATCACAAACACTTCAGATTTGTCATTGTATTGTGGGGGAGAACACTGTCTCTTCAAGGTTTTACTTTTCAGAGTAACAACCGCTCCCAGGTTATTCACAAAATTTCTAGCAGTAGTTGCCGCATTTCTCTAAAGACAGCACATTCATGTCTTCCCCTACTTGGACGACTATCTCATTAAAGCCAACACTATCCAACAATGTCAGAGTTATACTCAGTACACAGTAGACCTTCTACACACGCTGGGATTCACAATCAACTTTCTCAAATCCCGTCTGCAACCTTCACAGATACAGCCTTATCTGGGAGGAGTTCTCAGTGCTCACTCAGGGTCGGTATATCCGAGTCTAGCTCAGATTTAAGCTTTCTAAACTCTTCTTTCTCAATTACAGGAAAACAACACTTACACAGTGAGAATAGTGATGAAGCTACTAGGGGTGATGGCCTCTTACATTGCCATTATTCCCCATGCCAGACTACACATGCATCCCTTACAGTAGTGTCTGTCCCATCAGTGGTCACAGTCACAAGGTAATCACCAGGATCTAGTGTTGTTGGGCCACCTGACTCACCGCTCTCTGCAGTGGTAGAATCCCACCAACCTTTCCAAGGGGTGGCCCTTTCAGGGCCCTGTGCCTCAGATCACTCTCAATACTGATGCGTCACAGATAGGTTGGGGAGCTCACCTCAACAACTTCACAATACAAGTCAGATGGGATCCCATTCATCAAACTTCTCACATCAACTACTTGGAGTTACACACAGTTTTTCTAGCGCTCAAAGCCTTTCTACCACAACTCTCACACAAAGTAGTTCTAGTTCTTACAGACAACATGACAGCCATGTATTATCTGTAGAAACAGGGGGGGACCCACTGGTCTCAGTTGTCCCTTCTTGCTCAGACAATTTGGAAATGGGTAATTCACCATCACATTCACTTACTGGCAGACTATTTCTCAGGAATGGACAACCAGTTTGCAGACCTCCTCAGCAGGATGCAGCAACAAGTCCACGAATGGGAATCCCACCCACAAGAACTTCACCAGTACTTTCACCGGTGGGGAACACCAGAAATAGGCCTCTTCGCCACTCAAGAAAATTCAAAATGCCAAAACATTGTGTCAGAATACCCCACCCTCAGTTCAAGGGCAATGCTCTATGGATGAATTGGCCAGGGATATTTGCTTAATCTTTTCCACCTCTCCCACTCATTCCATTTCTAGTTTGCAAAATGAGACAAACATCACTCACCATGATCCTTGTAGGTCCCACTTGGGCACGTCAACCTTGGGTCACAACACTATTGGATCTGTTGGTGGTTCTGCATCAGAAACTCCCCAATAGGCCAGACCTTATGACTCAAACTTGAGATCAAATCAGACATCCAGACCCCTAAACAATCAATCTGGTGATATGGCTCCGGAAGTCATAGAGTTTGGTTATTTACATCTCCCCTCAGAACGTATGGACATTCTTAGAGAGGCATGTAAAACTACAACTTTACAGTGTTATGCTGCAAAATGGAAACATTTTGTTTGCTACTGTCAACCTAAACACATTGATCCACTCAAAGCCACAGTTCAAGACATTGCTTGTTACCTGCTACATTTACAAAGAGCAAACTTAGCATACTCATCCATTAAATTTCATTTAGCGGCTATAGCTGCTTACCTACAAAATAGACAACATATTTCTTTATTCAGAATTCCAGTAATCAGATCCTTTGTGGAAAGCCTCAAAAGAATCATTCCACCAGTGGTCCCTCCAGGCCTAATCTGGAAGCTTAATGTTGTCTTTACTAGACTCATGGGTCCACCTTTTGAACAATGCATTCCTGCTCTTTGCAATTTCTTTCATGGAATGTAGCCTTTTTAGTGGCTATCACTTTCCTAAGACGTGGTAGTGAAATACAAGTTCTAACTTTAGAAGAAACTGTCTACCAGGTGCACAAAGATAGGGTAGTTCTTAGGACAGACCCTAAATTCCATCCGAAAGTAGTTTCACACTTTCACATTAACCAATCAATTGAGTTACCTATTTCTTTCCCACAACCAAACTCAGTCGCTGAAAGAGCTCTTCACACATTAGATGTTAAAAGGGCCCTTATGTATTACATTGATAGGACTAAAGGTTTTAGAAAATATAAACAGCTTTTTGTAGCATTTCCAATGCCTCACAAAGGCAATCCAATTTTAAAAACTGGTATAGCTAGATAGATAGTGAGTGTATTCAAGCTTACTATCTTAAAGCCAAAAGAAAATTACCTATAGCTCCCAGAGCAGATTCTACTAGAGTAAAATGTGCTTCTATGGCTTTTTTAGGAAACATTCCGATAGCAGATATTTGTAAAGCTGCTACATGGTCTACACCACATACATTTACTAAGCATTATTGTGTAGATATTTTAGCACGGCAACAAGCTAATGTTTGGCCAAGTGGTGTTCAGGACACTTTTTCAAGCTACTCCAGCTCCTACAGGTTAGCCACTGCTCACTTGGAGGGGACTGCTTTACAGTCTATGCAAAGCATGTGTATCTACAGCTACACATGCCATCGAACAGAAAATGTTACTTACCCAGTAGACATCTGTTCGTGGCATGTAGTGCTGTAGATTCACATGCGCCCTCCCTCCCTCCTCCTGGAAGCCTGTGGACTTTGTAATGGCAATATTTTACAAATATTGTACATATGTTTATACATTGCTTGGATATCCTTTCTCTTTGCTATATATAAAAATAAAGATACATATATATATATATATTTATATATATATATGTGTATATATATATATATATGTAATATATATATATATATAATAATATATACACACACAAAGGAATCGATGTCCGTGCGCAGTATCACCGAGAGGAGGAGTAACTCGATCTCGTGAACTGAAAAGATTCTTTGAACAAAAGCAACTTCCAACACTTCCAGCCCAACACTAGATGGAGGTTTTATGCAAAACATGTGAATCAACAGCACTACATGCCACGAACGGATGTCTACTGGTTAAGTAACATTTTCCTTTTAAAATATTCTAATTTTCAGTATTAACAGTAAATTAATTTAAAAGTTAACAAACATTGCACCACTTTGTAAATATGGCAAGGGTGAATCGCCTCCTTAATGCCACATTAGCATAAACAAAAAGGACGCCACTGTGGCGCTTAGAGGCGCTAGGGCCTTGTAAATCTGGCCCTATATATCTAAAACGTTAGGGCTAGATGATCAAAGCTATTTTGCCGTCGCGATCAGCAAAATTTTCCTTTTGCAACTGCAAAATGGCCTTGTAGCATGTATCATCTCTATTTTGCAAGTCAGTAACCATTTACCGAATTGCAAAATTGGGATTGTGACTCCCAATAAAGAATGCGCATTCCAAGGGCGTCCCTTCCTAATTGTGACTTGCAAGCCCATGTATGGTTGTTTTGTGAGTGTGAATGCGGTTGCAAAACAATCGCTGTTACCACCAATTTCAAAATAGTGGTAAATCATTTGCAAACCGAAAGGTGTCCCCAATGAACCCTTCCACCTTGTGAATGAGGGCGCCAACATTTTTTCAGAGCAGGCAGTGGTCCCGAGGACCACTGCCTGCTCTGAAAAAATGAAACTGAAACATTTCATTTTTATTTTTGAAATGCATCCCATTTTCCTTTAGGGAAAATGAACTGCATTAAAAAAACAGCTTTATTTAAAAAGCAGTCACAGACATGGAGGTCTGCTGACCCCAGCAGGCCACCACCCCTATGAGTGCGACTATTCCCAAATGGGTCACAAATTGCAACCTGCCTCATGAATATCAATGAGGCATGTCCCTTGCAATCCATTAGGGAATGTCTCAGACACTGTTGTACATTTTGTTTTGCGACTCACAGTTTATGATTCGCCAAAAATCACAAATTGCGAATCGCAAAAAAAAAATGGTTGTACATCTGGCCCTTATTAACTAAAGATATATATTTTCTGTACGAATAACATAATCATTTCTAAACACAAAAAATAAAAATAAACCACAGTATAATAAAATTAAAATCAACTGTAAACAACAGTAGGGGGAAAGTTAGACTTCATAGAGTTTAGATTTGCTTTTCACACTCCATTATAAGCAACAGTAGAAAAAGTGGTGGACTTGGAAGGAGTTAGATTCACAATTTCCATTCCAGTCTAAGAGCCTCATTACGAGTTTGGCGAAGGGGATTACTCTGTCACAAACCTGATGGATATCCCGCCCAACATATTGCAAGTTCCATAGGATATAATGGAAATTGTAATACAGCTGGCAGGATATCCATCACGTTCGTGACAGAGTAATCACCTCTGCCAAATTCGTAATGAGGGCCTAAGTTACAGTAGGGAAAGGGCATATTTCAGAGGGGTTATAATTACTATTCCCACTCCATTAAAAACCAAGAACAAGGAAAGTGTTGACTTTATAAGCATTGCATATAACACTATTTACTAGAACTATTTTAATACATAAGAAAGCATACTAAATTATATTATATAACAAATATTAATACTATGTTAATTTAAATATATATATATAATTTGAAAATGTATACAAATTATTAATGAAAAACAAAAAAATACTTTAAAATTAGCAAATTAAACTAAAAATATAATGTCACAAACAATTGACAGATTAATAATCAAATAATTAAATTACAATTAAAAAGGACTTATCATTAAATCTAAATTAATTATAAATGAACTTCCCACCTACACCCCTACAAACCCAATACACCACTAATAAAATATAACATACTAATATTAATATTAAAATTAAAATATATATTAAAATTACCAAAATGTATAAAAACATATAAAGTAACGACTAGGTGAATAACATAAATAATAATCAATTAAATAATTAATTAAAAGTTCTTACCATTACATTGCACTTATTTTAATTTAGTTAACTTTCCACTCTATTCCCCTACAAACCCAACAACCTGCTACTAAAATTAAAATTAGTACTTACATTAAAAATAAATACTTAAAATTACAGACTATTTTATTTTTAAATAAACAACAGTTATGCTAATAACATTACCACCTAAAACTAACATAGTAAATAAAACACATTAAATTATTTATAAAACTATATTTCTTACTACTATATTAATGAAAACAAGATTAAACAATATTTTTTTAAACAGTATTTCTTACGAAAAAAACAATTTTTAAGAATGATATTCCGTGTCACAATATTTATTTTATAATACCATAAAAAACTCTCATGTTAGTTGCAGAGAATTTCTTGGTTATGCAGGCCTCTTATCACAATATACCTTTTGTCAGGATAATTTGTCTAATCTCTGTCGCATAGTTTGGAAAAACTTGTAATAATGTTTGTTCTATTTCTAAAGATATTAGGGCCAGATGTATCAAGGTTTTTTGCATTCGCAAACTGTGCGAATGCCCGTTTGCGAATGCAAAATGCCAGTTCAGAATGTATGAAAGACATTCTGAATGCAATTTTAAGGAATCGCAAAAATAGCGATTCCTTAAAATTGCGACCCTGTTTAGAGAGTCGCAAATTGCGACTCTCTAAGTAAGAAATCGCAAATAAGGGTTCCTTATTTGCGATTTCTTAACACATGTATGAAGCCATTCCTAAATGCCATTTGGGCATTTAGGAATCGCTATGTGGTAACCATGTGCAAAATTTAAAAATGCATTTAAAATGTATTGTTTAAATGTACATGTAAAGCACACATGCCCTTTTGGCATGTATGCACCTTACATGTCCCCCAAAAAAAATTGGGGTGCAGCAGAGGGGGCCTTAGGCACCCAGCACCCTGGGGTTTTGCATTTCCAAAATTGCGATTTCTGGTGAACTGTAGGGTGTGTTTAGTGATGAGAAGAAGGTGAAAGGTGTAGGGGCAAGGATGCAACAAAAAGAGTTAGGGCCATTATTCATAATTTGTTTCCTTTTCTTTATTCTCATTCTGTAGGGAAACCAATAGTCATTCAGCGCAGGTGTAACAGTACCGGAGGCGATAGTCCCCAAAACCAGTCTGCACTGCTACCTGGCGAGGACGAGAGAAGCGAGCACAGGTAAGGACTGCGGAACGATGAAAAGGAAGTGGAGCTTGCAGAAGGTAGAACAGAACTTTGCACTGCACAAATGCTGCGCCTGCTGGGAATATAGTGAAGGGGCCACAGTGTCATTTCCGGGCCAGTTCTCTTGGTCCTAGGGAACTTGTGAGCAACTGGGGAAAATTTGGAACAAGTATCGCCTATTTCTCCAGGAATACCATGAACTAGGTAGTTCATCAAGATCTTGTCATTGCCTAAGCTTGTGCTGTTAATTGGTACTGGTAGTGGGCTTGTAAAGCTCGCACATCACAGGTTTGGAAACTCAGATATATTTAACAGATAAACAGCTCACAATAGATACAGTGTCCATTCAGTGCTAATACTTTTATTTACTTAACAATGTCAGTAGTTCAATAAAATGCAGCAGCTTCGAGTTATGTCTGTGCAGCAATACAGCTCAAGTCTAGCACAACGTTCATACTTTGCTGTTCATCCTAAGTGTTGCATGCCTTCCTAAGACCCTCATTACAAACTGATGACATTTGTTGTGGGTATATCGGGGGACGGAATCTTTGATTCCGGATGGTATCCATGCACCAAAATCTGGACATGTTTTACTCCAGGCATAGGGATATCTGTTCAGTACCAGAGATACCGGATATTTTTCCGGGTAGTTTTCCTTTTTCGGCATTTAGAAGGTGTCAGAGGGAGGGTCCTGGGGTGGGCTGGGCAGCCTTGGCCAGCCTCTGGGGAGTACTGTATGCTGCATCCGTGCCACCGTAGGTGTCGTGCAGGGACTATGCTGTACCGATGCCCGCTGCTACTGCAGAAGCAAAGTCATGTCCAGTATTATCGCATCTGGAGTTTACAAACCTGACATTTCTGGGGTGGAGAGATTTCTTGAGTTTCGGAATTTCGGCCGATGTTACTTCTCCTGTTCAAATACCCTAACTTGTAAAAAGGGCCTTTGTTGGCTTGCTGGCAACACAGTTTGTTTGCGACCCATCAGCCATGCTGTTCAGTGTCCAGAAACTTGCTGTCATGGAACCAGATGGGTGTTTCAGAATCCGTGGTTATGACTCATGCACAAGGTACAACTCATTCATGCTGGGTACAGACACTTCTCACTCGAGGAAAACTGACACATCCCAGTCAAGACAGCTAAACCTGGCATGCAGGTAGAAAGGCCTAGGCCCCATGTCTAACAATTTCCTGACTCTACTCTCTGTGGGAGTTCACACTGAGTGAGTCATAAGCCAGCCCTCTGGAGAGGGACAGACAAAGAGTAGAGCTATCAATTTCCCGGCAAACATCAATGCCAATGTATCCAGGAGTTCGAAGAGGGCACCCCATAGTTTGTCCCATTCCCTGTTTCGCAATAAAGTGAATGCAGACAGAGGGCTGGAAAGAGACTTTGGTTTCAGTTTGTTAGGAAATGTTTCAAATTTTTCACCCAAACCCTGACCCTGTACCCAGTTTAAGATGCACTTTAGATGAAAAAAGTGAAGCATCTGCTGCCGTTGCAATGTCTGCCACCTTAGTCAAGTGTAGTTTTGTGATCCTGTTCTTCTACCAATGCTGCCATATTTGTTGTTTTAAGCAGCTGCAGGGTGTCTGCTACTGTGATGCCCTACACAACTCACAGTAGGTTCGTGCATTAGAATTAGCCCTGGGGAACAAACCTGACAATTAGATTTAGATACGTTGTACTTCAGCCCCTCTTAATTTCCACAGTGATAGTAAGAACATAGTGCTATTTGCTTAACTAGTATTTTAAACACGGGGTCCCCTCCCATCGCAGCAGCCACACAATCCCTTCAACTTTACAATAATTTGAATTGTATACCTGCTTCCTCCCTAGAACCACTCCTATGGCACTACCCCTCCCTGGCATACAGTTTCATCCTGTGCAACTTCGACTGGTCTCTACAATAAAGCAGTGTTCTGCTGTAGATGAGCATAGACATGTACAGAAAAAGAGTATGCTAAACTCATGGTAAGTGAGTGGCCTTCTCCGTGAGACAGATTTCATACTGTTGAACACACTGTTCTGTGGTTTTGACAGACAGATAAGACCTACCAGTGGCAGAGCTCTTGAGCCAGCGGGAATGGGTTAGGAGCTGAATGTTATAACTTGGTGGAGAAAATCTGTATTGCATAGGGAAGGTACCAAAGGTATAATACACTTCTAGAGGCAATGAAGTATATCAGTGTGGCAGAAGTGTCCTACCATGAAACTTACTTATATAACTTTTTAAGCCACCTTCCCATTCACTAGAATATGAAAATGTGCAGCATTGAGGTCCACTGCTACTTAGAAGTCTTATGATGTTGTCAACATTTTGACTCTGAAGAGTTTTCATTTTGAAGTGAATAGTTTTTACCAAGTGCCTAACTTGTAATGTAATGAGTGTCAGTTCCCAAAGCTCTGCTCAGAAACCAGTGGCCATTGCTTTTAAATGCCCATGCACTGAATACCAAGGCTGCGTAGTCTTGAATCAACCTGATGGCTCTTCCGTCTACTATCAGACACTCACTGCCCCTTTAGCTCACTAGTTCAGGTTCCTAATTTCTCCCTTTGCGACTGTTTTTCTGGCCATCACTCCCTGCTTATTTGCTCTTTGTACGTTCTTACCTCTCTTGCTTGCGGTTAATGTCTGATGAGGAAAAATAAGTGATGGCCCACAAAAATGAGTAACCACCTAAAGTTAAGCACGTTTTTACCAAGCAATTGAGGAGTTTCATGTCTGCAGCTATATTGAATGCACCCAACATCTTGGGGAGAAGGATGCAATTTAAGTACACTTCTGATACCAGAACTGACTGGATTGTTTATTGCTTTACAAGGGACTGTATCGCCCAGAGAGTGCTATTCTCTTGGTGGTGCAAGGTGGTCATGGTATTGTTCTGAGTCCAGAGTCTGAAGAAAAAATGAAGAACTTGATGATGTATCGTGTTCTGATCACTTGGAAAACCTAAATGTCTGTAGTAGATTCCTTCCAGGTTGTTATGAAGTGTTGAAGGTGTCGCCCTGCTGGAAACTAGTGGCCACCCTTAGCTATACAGGACCACTTTTGCTTCCCAGAAGACGGTTTCTGGTTCTTAGGACACCGACCATTGAATCCTTTTAATTTAAATGCCAGAGACAGGAATTGAGATTGTTGTCTCCAAGAGGTTGATGGGAACAAAACGATTTTCCATTGCTAGCAGTAGAGAAGCAAAACTGACGCTGCCTTAAAGAGAAAGAATATTTTTCTCCTTAAACAGTTTAAACATTTTACCTTCCAGTTCTGCTCTGAAGGAATGTGCCCTCCTCAAAAGGCAGGTGAAAAACTATTGACGTTAGTGCTGCATCTGTATGCCAGTTTATTAGAGTAGATTAGATTGTGCAGCAATGCATGTTCTACTAGCTAGGCCTGAGGCTCGAAATACATCAAAAGATATGTCTGAAAGAGTTCAGTGTGACATTCCACCCCTTTTAATAGACCCCCTACAGCCTTGAAAAATCCCTTGATCTTTGAGATGTGCAATTAAGCTGTTCATGCTGCATAAATACCAACTCATAAAGCCAAATAAAATCTGAAATACACCTTCATTAAAGCAGAGTCCCTCTTTTTGTCTGTTGGATCTTTCAAAATTGCACCTTGAGACATAGATCTATGGCCGACCAGGTTGGGCACCAAAGTTTCTAAAGGTAATGAGTCATACACTTTAGTACTCATATCCATCAGTGGGTGTAGGTGTCTGTGGGCGGGTCATGAAGCAACACAATTCTCCTAGGATTACAACTAGCACATGCAAATAAATGGGAAAGCTCAGCTGAGGAGAGTGTTGGATGTGACATAACTGAGGAAGGGTGTCAAATGACGTTACGGCCACAACCAGATCTAGAAAACTCATATTCCCTCTTATAAGCGATAAGCTCCCAGGCAGATAATACTTCCCAATGTACTTCTCCTGTTGTTTTTCTACTGTCAAATTTGTACTCCTGATTAGAATCAGAAGAAATTCAAGAGCATCATCTCTAAGGAATGGGTTCTTCATCACCATGGGTAATAGACTACTGTCTACTCCTGAGCCTGCCCTCTGACTCTTCAGCATGAACTGTGGCTCTTTCTCTTAAAGGAGAAGGAGACCTGGCACAGGATGAAGAAGGCGACTCCACATGAATCCTCATCCTTGAATTCTTGCCCATTTTCAGCCTAATATTAGTTTTACCCCCAATCATCTGTGAGTTCCCACAATGCAATCCTTGGAACATCTTACCTGTTTGCTGCAAGATCTTAAAGACTCTGAACCAGCATGTTCTCCGTGCTGAGGTCTAAGTGAAAGTTTGAGGTGTTGCACTGCATTGTCCTCTTCCCTGCCATAATGCACATGTGCAAGGACACCTCAAAGACTTCAGAAGACATACACAAGCCCCTAGCTATCTTTACACTACCAAGGGATCGAAGAATACTGCTACAAGAAATTAACTAGTTTGTGATAACGACAGACACCACCCACTTTGAGATCCAGGATGGCCCTATCTACCAGTTCGCCCGCTGGTTGTTGCAGGGATCAAGTCGCCCGCATACACTAATCCCTCAGTGTACCATCCCCTCAAACCAAGCCTAGCAAAAAAATGCAGGCCAAGCTCAGTGAGGACACTTTCCACACAGCATTTCCAAATCCTCGAGACAGGAAAAACCGAGAGGATGCTGGGAAGGAGAACCCGTTTTTGGTGTCCAGGTAGGGGTGGGGTAGAGCTTCATTCTCAGCTTTTTTCTGTCTCGAGGTCGGATTCACCTCATACGAAATAACTAGGACGTTGTGGATTGTGATGTGGTGAGAGGGAGATGAGGGGAGGAGAAAGGTAGAGAAAGAGGGAGAGTGGAGAGGAAATAGGCAGATACTCTGCCAGGGGATCTTAGAGTGGTGAAAAATTAGGTTATGTGATACATCCATTATCATGTTGCTAGTCACTGCATTCCGTATCACTGGAAAACTCTATACTGTGGAACTGAACCTAGGCACGTGTCCATGTATTACTGAGAAACTAATGACCGGCAATTCTTTCTTGCAGAAATGACTGTGCAGGGGAGAGGGAGCCGGGACGACGGCCTTTGCAATGCTTACGGCGACAGTCCAGGTTTCTGCTGAACTGTAAGCTGGTGACAACCCCTCCCCCCACCACCTTCCTCCCTTCTCTCTCTCTCTCTGGCTCTTTCTTTCATTTCGCGGGGGTGTTTTTTTGGGGGTGGGGGTAATGAGTGTGTTTTCCTGACTTTGTTCGTGAATGTTCTTCGATATGGTGTTGTACTTGTATGCACGTGTGCTTTTGTACGTATTTGTATTTTCCTTTGAACTTATTAGGAGTTTTGTTGAGCACAGACCAGGCCGGTACTGATTTCGCAGGCGGAGCGCTGTATATGTTTGTGGAATCACCGTGTGATTCCGGCAAGTGTACTTTCCTAGTTATACTTCGCATCAGGCTCAACAAGACTTCTGTATTGGCCGCTCAAGCGCCACACTATGTAGGGGAAGGCGAGGCATGAACATTTAGCGCTTCGTGCTTGAAATGAAAATGTCGACGTGCAGGTACTCGCACTTCTGAGTACCTGTTTGCTTATGAGAAATGCAGGTTCAATTAAATACTTTGCAGCTGTACTGAGAAGTGTAGGTACTTACCTTTTAAAATAAAAGTACACGTACTCCGTACCGGACAGTTGCTGACTATTTAAAGCATTGGCTGTGTCGCTGCTGGAGGCAAAGGGCCTCGGGTCTCAAATTCCCCTCATGCTGGTGGTCTCCTATAGGACTACATTTAGAAAGCCATATGAGCAGCTTTCAGGCAGGCTTCCAGTCTCGGTAGGATTCCAAACCTTGTATTTACACCTTGAGGTAGTTGGCGGGAATTCACTCAGTGAGTGAGCCACTGCTCAGAGGCACCGAGTGAGGCAGGATTCTGGGGTTATGACACTGACCTTCATCAGGCACTGTCGAGCGCTGCTCAGGTGCAATGGCGTTCAGGTGCCGACTGGACACGTCTTTTGAGTCTGCTTATACTTAAACGTGTATGCTTCAGGTGTGAGGTCGCGTTTGTTTATGTAGTTTACAATACTCAAACCCGTCTCACTCTGTCTCTTTCTTTCTCTCCCTGTCTCTTTCTTTCTCTCCCTGTCTCTTTCTTTCTGTGGTCAAGGGCAGCCCCAGGCCTTCCGGTGAGGCACTGGTCTGTCTGAATCTCTGCTTGAATGTGAACTCCCTCATAGGTCATTATGAAGGAATGTAATTTATCTTCTCCCAGAGCTCTGCCAGACGCCTGGAGGTAAACATAAAATAAGTAATTTTTCCCCCTGAACTCCCCACAATTATTAGAAGACATTGATTGGCCTCCTCAGAGATTGATTTCATTACAAGATTCCAGCTCCACCTGAAGCGTTGACTGTTGTCTGTCTCTGGCTGCCTACTAGACACTGTTACCCGAAGGCATCACCCGTGGCCGCAGCCTGATTACAAACACATTTTGAAATTCCCAGGCACTCTGTTCTCTTTCACGTTAGTTTTGGCTAGCTGTTTTTACAACTTTGGTCAGTTTTTGTGAATCAATAGTGGCTCAATCCTAGCCAGCCATCATTTGCCGATTTAACTATGACAGTCAGAATTTCCTGGAAGGCCTAGAGTTAGCATGTGTCTGTTTAAAGGGCAACGCAGCCTTGGCCAGCTGTTAGGGGCCCCTTAATGCTATTTGCCATTTGGGGTAAAACACAAATGCTCCCTGTGATATGTCAAGTGAGATCCTACCCGCTCTGGGATGTTTCTAAACTCGTGTGCTCAAACGGTTTATGAAGAGCCGGATGCAGCCAAGTGCATTTTACAGTTCGGTCTCGACACCATGAACTGTGTTGACCGTGCTTTGGAACCCAGTATGGTGGTCCTGTTCCACGCCTAGATGCATGTCACAGGTTGCCCTGTAGATGTGCAAGCATCTCTGATGGATATGGCCTTTGATGGTTACAGGATGATGGTTTCAGAGAAACAGCAACCTTGGCCTTGCAAAGTTGGAACGATAGCCAGGACTTTGGCTCGCACCTTGGGCTTATTGCCTTTTTAAAAATGTATTTATTGAGTAGATAGTGCTACATTTTGAAAAGCAAGGCACAGTATTGAAAACTGTTTCACAGCATGAGAAAGATTAAAACGCATTAGTTACCAGCCTATATTAATTAATAAATTTGATCTGTAACATACAATCAAATATAATGTAATAGAACAAGTGCAAGAAACACATTAAAGTTAAAGTGCATATAGTACAAGGCCCTTAAGAGCTACCTTAGGACACATAAAATACACGTGCTTTCTTTTCCTTATTTCAACATCTAGGAGCAGCTACACTAAACGATGCCATGTACAATCATTCTGGGGGCCCAATTCTTAATATCTACATAATGCACATTTGAGCACTAAGTCCTCCAAAGAAGTTCACCCTCCACCCTAATAATTGTAGGAAAGATATAGCAGCATGAGATCCAGTAAAGTGCAGAAGGGCTGAAGTGAAAAAAACCTTGACAGCCACTTTTAGACAAGTAAAGTGCAAAAGTGCTAAGTAGACCTAAAAGTCCGTACATTATTAGACAATAGCATGACAGTTATTTCATAAGACAACTGCAACAACTAACTCGCAAATTGGGCTGCCAGTGATTTGAATCCTAATAAATGTGGAGCCTACATACAAACAAACACAGAAAAGATTCCAATATATAAAGGTCAAATATAAGATGAAAGTACAGAACATGCAATTCAAATTACGGAGCCTAGCATGTAAACACTGGGATCGTTTAATAGGTATAACCATCTCCTGCATAATTAATTCAAAAGGTGCATATCTAAATCATGTTATTGCCCAAAGCAGCTGAGCTGTATACCTTTTGATTTCACCAATCCTCCGAGCATAGGCCTCCTCAAAGGTTCTAGTCATTTTTAGTTTATCAAGCCAGATCTTCACAGTCGGAACATTAAATGAGCACCAATATTGTAATATCGGAGATCGGGCTACAGATAGGGTTGGTGATATGAAAAACTGCATACATTTGTTTAGTTTCCGAGTTGCACTGGATGCCCTGAATAAAACTACAGTTGCTTCCAGAATAATTGTGATCCGTGAGCAATCACTCAAAATTTGAAATACATCCCTCCAGAATTGGAACAGCTTGGGGCACAAAGAGAAAATTGGGTAACCAATCCCCTTTGTCATCTTGTACATGCCTAAACACTGGATTGGTAGAGCTGGAAACATTTTATGTATTGCCTGCGGAGTGTAGTATGCCATACACCTTGGAGGGAATCCCATTCTTTTAAAGTTGGTCACTCTGAGGGATTTATAACCTAACCTGGAGATATACTTCCATTTTCCAGTGGTTACCCAACACCCAGTAGCCCCCTCTATTTTATTTAGATAGTCATAAATCAGGGTGATTTTGGAAAACTTCCTCAGAGCCCTAAACCAATTACCTAACCCTGTCAGTTCAGTTTTTGTAACTAACTTCATAAGAGACTGAGGGCCTAATTACGACTTTGGCGGAGTGGATTACTCCAGCCCAAATGTGACAGATATTCCGCCTGCCGAATTACGAGTCCATTATATCCTATGGAACTCGTAATACGGCAGGCGGACTAACCGTCACATTTGTTCATTTCTTGATAGTTACTTGTCAAGAATCCTGAAATCTCCTAAAAGCTGAACCAATAGCTATAGCACCCTGTCCCTAGGCGCTGTTTCATTTCCTCCCAAGTTAACCTATTTCCCACATAAAAGTCGCTCCATGCTCTATATCCTTGGGAGCTCTAGAAACTACATAATAGTTTTGGAACCAATAGACCTAAGACTTGACAATCCTGTAACCGCACAAATCTATGGCAGATTGGCACTTGACTCGCTTTAAAAAAACACCTTAGGCGTTGTTCTGTTTCAACCAGCACCTTGTACTTCGTCCTTTTTGGCAAACTAGCCATCTTTAAAAATGAAGGTAAGTCAGTTTTTGCTTCTTGCGCCATTTTTGCTAGTAAAAAAATATCCAGTGTTTCCAAAACCTTGCCCCTGCGTACTACAATATCCAGCCATGTGGCCAAACCACCCTGGTTCCTATCTAGCTGAAGAATTGAATATCTTACCCTCGAGCTTTTACCATTCCATATAAACTTAATAATTGTAAGGGAATATAATTCCTTAAAAAATACCCCGTTGTCTTTAATGAGGGGTCTGGGGGGGGTGATTAATGAACAAAAATAGAAATAAGGTCAAAAGAGTTTTGTCCTTTTCTAGCATGCTTTTATAATTCAACTGGAACAGTTTGGAATATCACTTTGTTACCTACAACCCCAAGATAACAAATTAGGCGTTGCCTATTATACTTCCTCTGTAGATCTAAGGACAATACCATAGACTGGGCATTGAATAAATAAAAGGGACTCGGCTTTACTTTGGTCTTATATCCCTTTACTCGCATATAATCCTGCATAGCATTCATAGCTCCTTCAATATTTGCCCTATCAGCTTTCAGATCGAGGATCATATTGTCTGCGAACAGTTTGACCTTGAGCATTCCTTCTATTGGTGGGAGGAGGGCAAGAGATACTTCACTGCAAATTCTGGCAGCCAGGGGCTCAGTAAACAGGGCGAAGAGAATAGGCGACATCGGGTACTCCTGACGGGTGCCTCTATTGATTTTAATAGTTCCAGCTTCTTTGGCGTTTATAATGATTCATGACTCTGCTCCCTGATATGAATTCCAAAGCATTTTAACAACTAGTTCTCTGAACCCAAACCTGCCCAAAGCGAAAAATAAGGCATCCCGATTGACCAGGTCGAATACCATTTCAGCATTGAACATTATAATTGCAGCTTCTTCTTGGCGGTTAGAATAAAAATCAGTTGCCTGTATCAAATAATGAGTATTTGCTGCCATCAATCTATTAGGCAGAAAACTGTTCTGGTCGCATTGGACCAAGGTTTGCCCTATGGTGACAATATCCAATGCCCATATCTTTGTAAACAGCTTGCAATCTGCATTAGGCAGACTTATTGAGTAATAAAAGTTCACATTCAGAGGTGATTTATCCTTTTTTAAGAAACTTACTACTACTGACTCTTCGAACATTTATAGTATAGCTGCTGTTTCCCTAATTACGTTCAATAATCCAGACAAAATTGGGAGTCATTTTTTCAAGAATACCTTATATACCTCAGTTGGTATTCCATCGCTGCCACAGGCTTTGGACATTTTTTGCAAAGCTGCTGCCGTCTCTTGTGCTGCGATACCTTTTACTAGCCTTCCTTTCTGATAAGTCAACAAATATGGGAGCCTAATTGAACTCAAAAACTCCTCGAGGCTCGATGTGGAGACTGCATAAGATCTTTTATATGCATTCTTGTAGTTTTGGAGTAACAGTTCTGCAATTTTTTTTATCATCTAGCTGAACTGCATTAGAGACCAGATATTCAATTTTTAAAATGTGCCGAGAGTGATGCTTGAGCCATGCAGATCGAGCAAGGATCCCACCTGTTGCTTTTTCGAGAAGTATTTAAACATTGCAGTTAAATAACTGTTACCTTTTTAAAAATGCAATAACGTGTTTCTGCTAAAAACAAAACACTGTTATCTTTGTAATGCTTCTTTTGGCCAGACCCTGGAGTCTCCTCCCTCCCCCCTACCCAAGGTCACTTGAGGCTCCCCTAGGGGGTCCTGCCCCCCCAGTTTAAAGACCCCTGTGGTAGGCCAGTGCAAGCTTCTCTTTTATCCTAGCTGTTCCACCCATCCTTGTCCTAACAAGTGCGTTTTGAGCAGCTTCAAATGCTGATTGCAGCTCGCATATTCAAGCGCTGTGCACTTTGTTTTGTTTTGTTAAACACAATCACCTGACCGCAAAATGTTGCCTTATCGGCCTCCCTTACTGCGAAGGCTGGGGCAGATTTTTGGTTAACTTCAAAGAACTCTCTGATAAATATAAGCATTTCAGACAGAAAATCCTGATCTACCAGAAGAGTTCTATCAAACTGCCTCCCTGATTTGACAGTGCTTAATTCTTCACATTCCAGATTGATACATACCACTGAGTGATCTGAGAAGGCTTTAGCCAGTATATCCATACTCCTCCAGCCAAAAGTCTTTGGGCCAGATGTAGCAACCCTTTTGCGAGTCGCAAACGGCGAAAATCGCCGTTTGCGACTCGCAAACGTGGGTTTGCAATGCACAAATGCATATTGCGAGTCGTTACCGACTCGCAATATGCATGTGCGACTCGCAAATAGGAAGGGGTGTTCCCTTCCTATTTGCGACTCGCAATGGCATCGCAGTTACCATCCACTTCAAGTGGATGGTAACACAATCGCAAATTGGAAGGGGTCCCCATGGGACCCCTTCCAGTTTGTGATTGCACCCAAAAATAGTTTTTCAGGGCAGGGAGTGGTCCAAGGGACCACTCCCTGCCCTGAAAAAACCGAAACAAAAGGTTTCGGATTTTTTGAAAATGCAGCTCGTTTTCCCTTAGGGAAAACGGGCTACATTAAAAAAAAAAAAAACCTGCTTTATTGAGCAGCAGGTCGCTAACATGGAGGCCTGCTGACGTCAGCAGGCCTCCATGTTAGCGAGTGCCCATAGTCGCTATGGGGCCGCAATTTGCGACCCACCTCATTAATATTAATGAGATGGGTCTTTGCGACCCCATAGCGACTTGCAGAAGGTGTCTGAGACACCTTTCTGCATCCCAAATTGCGACTTGCAATTTGCGAGTCGCAGAGACTCGCAAATTGCAAATCGCAATTTGGTTTTTTCGTACATCTGGCCCTTTGTCACTAAAATATAAATCAAGTCATAATGTAGTATTAAATTGACAACATGAAAATTGTGCCCTACCTGGATGATCCATTTGCCAAGGATCGCCCAGGTTGAAGTCCTGCTTAATTGAATCAAGAACCGAGGCAGTTATGGGGTTTAGTTGCTGAAGGGCTAGTTTAAGATGTTCTTAATTGTTTTTCCTTTCTTTTTCTTCAGCTCTCACCTTTGATTTCTCTGTTCTGTTTCCAGGTAGTGGGGGCTGGGGAGGATTTATCCTCATGGAGTGTTGCCTTGTGCAGTACGGGGCACCTAATAGTAGGGGATGGCAGTGGGTATGGTGGACGATTCTACCTCTAGGGCTGGTGGGTCACCTAGTGTTTGTGGTTTACTCATGACTAGAGAGTGTCGAGGTGGGGAAGAGGTCACAGGGGGTTGCAATATGGGACGGTGTGGTGGGGCAGCGTAGGGCACGGGGTGGCATTTGCATAAAGAAGAGCAGATATATCAAAAAGAGATTGGTCTTGGACATGTGCAAGGCAGAAAGGCAGTGCTAGTGAGCCTGGATGCAGAGGTGGAGTTAAGGCAATGAAAAATAGCGATAATGTAGTGGTCAGCAATAATAGGATAACATCTGATAGAGACTTCTGGTTGCAGATTCCTTACCTTAGAATTTTCCCCTAGGCGTCAGACTGGACCTGGAGATTTTTTCTTCGAGCAGTACCCTTATGAGTCGGTAGGTGGCGTTGGTCGACTCTGTGGGCATCGTTGGCATCGTATTGGCCGTGATGACGTCGGAGTAGTACAAAGACACTGCCTCAGCGCAGTGGCATCAGTTCTTTTCTTTCCGCACCACGCGCTGATCTGGAGAGAGCTACCCTGGTCTCTTTTTGACTAACTTCCTCTCTTTTGCTGACTTTTTGTGAAGTTTTGGTGCATTGAGGGATGTCCCTGAAGACCCACTTCAAAACATGCAAGGATTGTCACCACGTGATGTCAGTGACGGATCTGCATCAGGTCTGTTTGTGGTGCCTGGAGCGCGAACACGACCCAAAGTCGTGCTCCGAGTGCAGGGCCATGCACCCAAAGGCCTTGAGGGAGTGGTCCCTCAAGCTTATGGCAGCCCGGTGCTGGACTCCACATAGGTCCTGGTCTCGCTCGAGGGGAAAGTCCTGAGACCGGTTGCGGCGCCACCACCACTCATCTTCTTTGAAGTCTTCGGGTCAAGGTAAGAAGAATAAGTCAAAGAAATCCCGTTATCCTTCGACTTCACCCTGTCGCTCGGCTGATGCAACGTGGGAGGATCGGCAACGCTCGAGGCCTCCATCTTCGTAGCCTGCTTTTGGGTTCACTCCGTGTCTCCCTAAATTTCTTTGAGCCAAGGCGACCCCTGCCCAATTAAATGAATTTTATGAGGCTATGCCCCTCATTTTTGAGCAGTCCAACCCCGCTACGATGCCTTCGGGCCCAAAGGGTTCACTTGGGGGGCCTTCGGGTTCCGCGCCGGCGGCTCTGGCCACCAAAGTCCCTTCTGGATCCTCTCTCGGATTCGCACTGCTATACCATCAAGACCTTCCCCGGCGCCAGTCTGATTATCGACGCTCCCGACGTTGGTGGTGCCCACCATTGACATTGACCCGATCCTGTTCCCTGACGACTCGGAGTCGGACAGCCGTCGGGCGCTGCCGCCGCCATCTTTGATGGGACCTGTTGACCCCAAGTTGGATTCTGACCCGTATTCTTATGGGTTTGAATTTGGGGAAAGATTGCAGTGGTCCCTGGACCCCTATGAGTACCAGGATGACCCTAACTTGGACTGGGCACAGGAGTTGGGTGAGGCTAGTAGTCCAGATACCTCTCCAGACACTGGCATGCTGTCCCCTTGTACCGTGGCTATGGCGGAGGGAGCAACTTATTCCATGGTGGTAAGTAGGGCGGCTGAGGTCCTCGGCCTTGAACTGCCTACTTTTCAAGTCAGGTCTAATCTCCTGACAGTGGTGCTTCAACTAGGGGCCTCCACATCTGAGCCCCTGCTTCCATTTAATGAAGCCCTCACCAATGTCCTTTTGGGTACGTGGTCCAGACCCAACACAGGGGTTCCTGTGAACAGAACAATCACACGCCGCCATCAGCCCACCCCAAATGACCCTAAATTCCTGTCCCAACACCCCATGCCTGAAAGCCTTGTCATCCAGGCATTCTCATCTTCGGGCGCATTCCCTTCTGCACCCCTGGATCGGTAATCAAAAAGGCTAGAACACTTTGGGAAGATGTTTTCTTCCTCCAGTCTTGCGCTGCGGTCAGTGAATACCGCATGCCTTTTGGGCCATTATACTCACTCTCTGTGGGATACGGTCGCGCAGGTTCTGCCGCAGGAACCGGAGGAGGCCAGTGCTATGGTCTCCCAAGCTGTCACCGATGGGAGAGATGCAGCAAAGTTCACTATCCGATGAGGGCTGGACACGACCGACTCTCTATGTGAATCAGTTGCGACTACGGTGGCCTTGAGGCGGTACGCTTGGTTACGTACATCTGGTTTTTCAGATGTTCAACAGACTCTTATGGACAAGCCCTTTAATGGCTCCCTTCTCTTTGAAGACAAGGCGACTCGGTGCTGGAGAGGTTCAAAGACTCCCAGGCTACCACTCGGTCCCTCGGCCTTTCCACTACCCCTCATCACAAACCGTCCACCTTTCGCCCCTTTCGTGTCCACGGAAGGAGCTCCCTGTTGCATCCCTTTCTCAGCCTTCGTTCCACCCATGCTGTTCAGCCGCTGCGTGGCTGGGACGTGGAATTCCACACGGTCATGGGAGATGTCTGCCCAGTCCACCCCTCCCCTGCTGTAGCCTCCAAACCCTCCTAGTCCGTCCCCTCACTCTGGTCCAGTTGGCGGCAGGATTCCCCAACACCTGCCCCACTGGGAATCCATTGCTACAGACAGGTGAATTTTGCAGATCTTTCAAAGGAGCTACTTCCTCCACTTCAAATCTGCCCAACCAGCCATGCCTCCATCATTCAGCCCTTACTCGGAGGATCATTTGGCACTTCTCTGTCAGGAAGTCTCATCTCTCTTGGCTAAGGGAGACATAGGCCCTGCGCCAGAAGTAGGTTGTGGTTGTTATTCCCGCTACTTTCTGGTGCCCAAAAACGACAAGGGCTTACATCCTATCCTAGACCTTCGGGCCCTCAATCTCTTCCTCAAGAAGGAGAAATACAAAATGCTCACCCTGGCTCGGGTCCTATCTGCCTAGGACCCAGGAGACTGGATGGTAGCGTTGGACTTGCAGGACGCTCATTTCCATTTTCCGATCCTGCCTGCCCACAGACGTTACCTTTGATTCGTGTAGGGTCAGGAGCAGTTTCAATTTGCCATGCTTCCCTTCGGCCTTACCAGCGCCCCTCGGGTGTTCACGAATGTGATGGTGGTGGTTGCAGCTCATCTGCGCAGGTTTGGGGTTTCAGTCTTTCCCTACCTTGACTACTGGCTGTTGAAGGCGGGCATGCCCCAGATAGTCGTCTCCCACCTTCAGACTACGGTGAACCTCCTGCGCACGCAGGGGTTCACTAAAACCTATGGAAATCACTCCTGACTCCCTCTCAGACGCTCCCTTTCATTGGAGCTGTTCTGGACACAGTGCCGTTTCGGGCCTATCCTCCCGAAAAGTGAGTCCAGGATATTCAGGCTATGATTCTGATCTTTCAGCCTCTATCTTGGGTTCCTGTGAGACTGACTCTGAGGCTACTTGGCCTCATGGCCCTCCTGCATCCTGCCAGTGACACTTGCCAGATGGCATATGTGGGCTCTGTAGTGGGACCCAAAGTTCCAGTGGGGGCAGCATCAGGGAAATCTCTCCGACATGGTCCAGCTCTCGTAGGGGACTGCGAAACACCTGCAGTGGTGGCTTTCAAATCGCATTGGGTCAACGGCAGATCCCTCTCCTTTCCTCAACCAGATCTACCCATAGTGACGGACGCGTCACTTCAGGGATGGGGCACCCATATGGGAGAGGCGGAGATCAGAGGCCCCTTCCCTCTCTCACAGAGAAAGTAGTGCAAGTGTTAACAGCCAACACTACTGTCATGTGGTACTGCAACAAATAGGGCCGAGTAGGGTCCTGTACGCTTTGTCAGGAGTCGCTATGCCTCTCGACATGGCTGGCACATCAGGGCATTATCCTGGTGGTTCAACATCTGGACGGCTCTCTGAACGCCAGAGCAGACAAACTCAGCTGGAGATGTCAAACGGTCTCTTTCAGCAGTGGGGAGAGCCTTGGTTAGATCTGTTCGCCTCCGCAGAGAATATGCAATGTCAGTGTTAGAGTTTCCAAGGTGGCACTCGTGAGTGGAGCTTTGACCTCCTTTCTGCCTATACCACTTCTGTCCAGAGTTCTCAAGAAGATCAAGAACGACCGGGCCCAAGTTATCTTGTTGGCTCCGGAGTTGGTGGCATGGAGAGTATGGTATTCAGAGCTATTGAGCATGGCCACTGCTCCTTCGGGAGGATCTTCTGTCACAGCAGCAGGGGTCGGTTTGTCACCCGAACCTGTTCAATCTCCACCGTCATGCATGGAGATTGAGGGGCAGCAGTAGACGGCTTAAGACCTTCCACAAGAAGTCTGTGATGTAATCTTGGCAGCAAGGCATCCCCCCACCAAAACGGTATACGCCTGTCTTTGGCATACGTTTGTGGCATGGTGTACCAACAAATCTGTTGAGCCTATCTGTGCTCCTCTTTCTGAGGGTCTTTTGTTGATTCTTTCTTTGGCCCAGTAGGGCTCTGCTTTGGGCACACTTAAGGGCTATTTATCGGCTATGTCAGCCTTTCTTAGGTTGCCTGATCAGCCTTCACTCCTTGGTCTCCTATTGTTAGTAGATTCCTTAAGGGTCTCATCCATTTGTTTCCTCCCACTCTGTTTATCATGCCTCAGCGGGACCACAATCTTGTTCTTACTTACTTAATGTGTACTCCCTTTTAGCCAATGCACAATTGTTCCTTACGGCTCCTTACTTTCAAAACAGTTTTTCTTGGTGCCATCACTTCTGCTCGCAGAGTCAGTGAACTTAAAGCTCTATCTTCAAAACCCCCATTTTTATCTGTGCACCCCGACAAAGTGGTGTTAAGTACTAAGGCTTCCTTCCTTCCCATAGTTGTTACACCTTTTCATGTAGGCCAGTTCATCACTTTGCCTACATTTTACTCACCTACACATCCTTCTCATGAGGAGAGACTCCACCGCCTGGATCCAAAAAGAAAGTTGGCGTTCTATCTCAGTCGTACTAAAGAATTCCGGGTGGATGATCAACTCTTTGTTGGGTATGTAAGTGCGAAGAAAGGGAAGGCGGTGCAAAAACGTACAATCTCAAAATGTACTACACTTGGCAAAGAAGCAACCCTCTGAGGGCTTGCCCGCTCATTCAACCAGAGCAACTGTCAGACAACCCCGTGGGCATCCCTGCACCGGTTTGCTAAACATTACTGCCTGGGTAGTCAAGTCCATAGGGACGGCAACTTTGGTCGTTGGGTCCTGCAGGATTTTCTAGTATGATCTTGGTTCGCAGCCCATTTCTGAGGATGGCACTGCTTGGGTATCTATTTTAAGGTAAGGAATCTGCAACTAGAAGTCTCTATCAGATGTACAAGTTACTTACCTTCGGTATTGATATATCTGGTAGAGATTGAGACTTCTAGTTGCAGATCCCTTACCGACTCACCCATGACAGGACTTCCCCATTCAGGGGCTTAGCTCTGGCATAGCAATTTCAGTGTTCTTTGCGGCGCTACGCTTTGGCGTGAAAAGTCGTGAAATGAAACTGATGTCTCTGCGCTGAGGCGGCATCCATGTACTACTCCCGATGTCATCACAGCGACTACGATGCCAGCTGAGTTGACCGTCACCACCTACCGACGTGCAAGGGTATCCCTCAAAGAAAAAATCTCAGCTTCCAGTTTTAACCTTATGTGATCTAAAACAGAGCTCCACGGTGTTGGAACTAGTGATGAGAATGGTCGTTTTGTTATTTTAAAAAAATAAAAATTTGGGGGGATTTCAAGAATTAGTCGGTTTCTTCACCTTTTTTTATCCATTATTGAGCCTTAAATTCTTTGTTCTAATATGGTGGTAGGATGGTGTGAATTGACTTACATGCAAGGCAAACAATCTTTATGCCAACGTTTTCTTCCTCGGGGAGCCAATGAAGGTGCTTTAGCTTTAGCAAGTTGCTCCTCCAACTTGCTGAGTAGACATATGCAGTACAGGTCAAAGACGTGCGGTGATAAAATTGGAAGGCAAAGGAGGCTGACATTTCCTCCATCTAATTGAGTGAGTACAAGAACCGGCACAGTGGATCTGCAGTTTGAAGGAGATATTGTGATCGAGTTGGTAGGATGCTGATTTATCAACTTGAGGATGTGATCATTTGGAGAGGTTTTGGTCTAAGACAAAGGTGAGTGGCTTTCCATATGGTGTCAGAGATGGGCAGATGGCAGGAGTTGTAGAGCAGCTAGCTATTTATGGACAGATGCATGCTTGACAGTAGAGAATAGTAGGAGGAATTCTGTCTTCAGGACTTTCAGTTTCAGATACATTGCACCCAGTTTGCTAGATTATCAAGGAAAGTATTCGGTTATTGATGACACTCAAGTTATCCTCCTATTCATTAGCCTCAATGACACCACGACATCAAATGGGCACCCTGCCTGATAGCAGTGAAAGAGTGGATGGCTGCTAACCTCCTTAAACTCAACCCATACAAAAATGAAATACTTAGATGTCGAAATTGGCCTCATGCACAAGAGAGCTTGGGCTGACCTGCATACCTACGAGAAGCACCTAGCCAAACAAATACAACAAAAGGCGTCAACCTAGATGCAGATTTTACTGTTTAACTGCAAATAGACTCAGCGATGAAACACTCAACAAGGATGCTCAGAATATTAAGACAGATTTTGCCCTACCTAGGCTTCGCTCCTAAACAAATTACAGCATGTGCAAAATGTAGTGGACCGCCTGGCGACATCACCCCAGTTCTTGTGACCTTTCAGTAGCTTCCGGTGTCTCACTGGATCGCATTCAAAGCACTAAGCATAACACAAAGTGTGCTGTATGGAACTAAACCAACTTTTATAAGGCAAATATTGCATATGCAACCACTTATACAGGCCTATGAACCAACATACAACTGCAGCTGAAAATGCCAAGATTAAAAAAAACGGACTTGTAGGGCATGCTTTCTTAGTCCAAGACACCTAGCTGTAGAACCCCCTTTCTAATCAGATAAGGAAACTAGAAAACCACCATGCCTTTCAAAAAGCTTTAAGAACATGATTCTTTAAATTATTGTGCACTAATCCCAATCTACTCCTAGAATACACACATCAACCCCAAAACTAATGACCCACAATACAAGAGGATTGAACACTGTACCGACAAGACCCTTTCAACATGAACATGTTCACCATAACACACTTGGATCACGAGTCTCAAACACCTATACACCCTTGCCACATGGGTTATACTACAATCTCGTTTCTACAACTAAACATGTCCCCTCGTAGTGGCTCAGGGCAATTACTCCCCATGCTGCACAAGTGGTAGTCGGTCATTGTACAAGTACCCAGGGTCGGACTGCGACAGGTAATAGGCTTAGACACCAAAATAAAAGCGCCTACACGTGATGAATTAGAAAGCTAAAAAAGTGGTCCATATTTGCCAAATGGTGCAGTTTTGAGGGCAAGCATCAGTAACATAAAACCGGCTCAGAAGACCATAAAACAGACCCACCAATAGCCAGAAACAGCCTACACACTGATCTGTCACACCAGCCCATCGGGCACTGCCTATTTGTGGTATCGGCCAGTCTGACCATGTAAGTACCAAACAGCACATCATCCTTTGGGTGCTCAGGCCCTAAAGTATTTTCCTCTAGATACCTTTTCTTTATCTTTGGTTTGATTTAGTAGACATGACTGATATCTGGGCCCCTCTGTTTGAGAACCTTAAACGAGGACACTTGAGGATGATCGACGGCTCCATGCAGCGAAATTACAGTATCTTCTCTTGCTCATCAAGTCATTCGTGACTCGAGCGCAGTATAACAACGCCCTCTAGCGTTCAATGATAAAATAACATTATGTCTGTAGAAAGTTATCAACTCTGAGTTAACAATAGATACTGGCTTAATGTTAGTTTGAGCCTTTTATTAACTATTTTCTATCCCCTATAGCGCACACATAGACTACATGTTTTGGCACTTATATCATTTTTACCATAGCTTAAAATACTTAGATCAAAATAACAAATGTTGTTATTGACTTCGGAAAGATGTGCGCTGGCAGGATTCTGATTTGTTTTCCACATTTTGCACCCAGACATCAGCAGAGGGCACAATAGTTCACAAACATGCACAATGCGGCCAGAGTGCACGGCAGCGCAAGTGCCGTCACTCATTCACACAGACCCTATGGCCCTCATTACGACTTCGGCTCTCTTTTGGAAAGACCGCTGAAGTCGGGGGTGCCCCGAAGACCGCCATATTTGGTCTCACCCAAGGATTTTCACTCATTTAAGGGCGAAAATCCAATACCGTCGGCCTGACCGAAGGTGTTGAGAGGCGGTTCCACTGCCAGCACTGCTACACCAAAAGGACCCTGCCTGCCGTATTACGAGACGTAATATGGCATGGCGGTTCCTGCATGGCGGTGCGGTGCTGGCGGTGGAAACGCCGACATCCACCCCCTCCCGGACGCCCACCTCGCCCAGAGAGGTAGGTGGACTGACTAAAAGTTTGTTGCGTGCATGTGTGTGGTGTGTGCGTGTATGTGTAGAGATATGGGTGTGCGTGAGTGTGTGTGTAAATGTATGTGTGCATGGAGGGTGTGTGTGTGTGCTTCTGAATAGAAGCTGAGGGGAGAGGAGTGTGTTGGGGTACGAGTGAGTAGGTGTGTGTATTGGGATGCATGCGAGTAGGGGTGTTTGTGTGGGTGCGTGCATGCGAGCGAGTGGGGGTGTATGTCAGGGAGTGTGTTGATGAGTTGGGGTGCATGTATGAAGGTGTGCGGATGAGTAGGGGTGTGTGTATGAAGGTGTGTGGATGAGTGGGGGTGTGTGTATGAAGGTGTGCGGATGAGTGGGGGTGCGTGTATGAAGGTGTGCTTGATGAGTGAGGGTGCGTGTATGAAGGTGTGCGTATGAGTTGGGGGTGTCAGTATGAGAGCGAGGGTGGGTGTTTGTATGTCAGTGTGAAAGCGAGTGGTGGTGCCTGTATGTCAGTGTGAGAGCGAGTGGGGTTGCGTTTATGTCAGTGTGAGAGCGAGTGGGGTGTGTGTATGTCAGTGTGAGAGCGTGTGTGGGTGTTTGTATATCAGTGTGAGAGTGAGTGGGGTGCATGTATGTCAGTGTGAGAGCGAGGGGTGTTTGTACATCAGTATGAGAGCGAATGTGGGTGCGTGTATGTCAGTGTGAGAGCAAGTGGGGTGTTTGTATACCAGTATGAGAGCGAGTGTGGGTACGTGTATGTCAGTGTGAGAGAGAGTGGGGGTGTTTATATGTATGGGTGCGGTCGGGTAGGGGTGTTTGTATGTAGGCATGCGGTCTGGTGGGGGTGTTTGTAGGTATGTGTGCGGTTGGGTAGGGGTGTTTGTATGTATGCATTCGGTTGGGTGGGGGGATGTTTGCAAGTGTGTGAACTTGTGGTGGTGTGTGTGCTGGCGACAGGAATGGGCCATTACCACCTGATGCGTTACCGCCAGGGTTTTAGTGGAAGAATGACTGCTGCGAAAAGCCTTGCGGTTTGCTGTGGCCAGCGGTCTTAGGCCTGCTGCTAGCCCGGAGGAGCTCACTGACGGTCCGACCAGACCGGCGGGACTTGAGGTGTTGTGGCGGTTTGGCTTCAGCCATACCGCCAGACTCGTAATGCGGAGGTCTTTACCGCCAAGACCGCGGCAGTAAGAACGCCACCACAAGTGTGACGTCTTAAGACCACCACAATCGTAATAAGGGCCTATGTGGATTATAAACATTCACCCCTGTCCGACTGCCACTGGACAGCATCTTGCCAAGGATCTAACTGGTTGGGGGTAATGCTCTACTCCACAGCCTCCCTCATTACACTCTGGCAACCCATAGCCTTATATTACATGCCGTAGTACGTCTCATCCAGGGCATGAACCAATATGATCACATCACCCCTACCATGATGGAATTATGTTGGCTTGCTCTACCAGCCAGCACCATCTTCAAAATGCAGTCGCAGTCAGGACCCAGCTTATCTTGCAGACAAGCTCACCATCTCTGGTGGTTCTCCGAACACCTACAACCAGGATACCATCAGACTGCAGAAGAAGTGTAAAAAATGTATTTGTTTGGCATCTGAAAATGAACTAAGTAGAACAGTAACCCCCATTCTCCATCTTTAACCTGCAATTTGAAATCATCTGTCCATTTTGATTTCATTTTTCAAGAATTCATTATCTCAAAAAAAGAACATGTTGCCAGACTGCTTCAGGATGCCTTACTTGATCCTGCCAACAAAGTTTCAGACATCAGTCTGTTCTCGCTAGCAGAAATGTATCTCAAGCAATTTACTAGGGATGCATGAGTCTAGTTTCCCTTGGATGCAGCATATAAACAGCCCCAGTATGAGTAATCAATAGTATGCTTTGCAAACTGGACATATGGCGAGGACCACTGTTCTTGTTGTGCTCCTCACTGGTTTGTCTTGTTTTCCAAGTTGATTAACCTCCACTATGACCTTGTCAAGGAATTTATTGACAGCTTGGACATCACCGGCTCTCCTAGGTTCTACCTGAAATTGCATTCAATCTGTGACATCACCATCAGCAGCTTGGACACCACTATGTACTATATGTCCCTTTGCTGCACACCTCAGGTCACAGAAATGGAGTCTATCCTTTTTTCCAATTTCTGCCAACTCACACTCCAGGTTTGTAGTACTGGCAGTTGATTGGTGAGCCCTCTTTTAATCTGCTAAAGCATGGCACTGAACTTGTCACTTAACTTAAAGCTTCGCCTAGCATGTAACATCAAAATGCACACATGCCACAGGATCACACCTTTGCAGTTATGTCTGTAGGGCTATTTAGGTTCAACTTTGGTAATGTCACAGTATCCTTCCTGACTACTTCAAGGGGCCACCGGCTTGTCTGCTGACTTCTTACGATCAGTCTAGACCAGCAGAAGTTCAGTAGCTCTTCAGTGACTCCCTGTGGAAGCCATAGCTTACTACCTGCCATTCCCTAAGAAACTTGGTGAAAAGCTGATTGCTCCAGAAACACCTTTTCTCTAAAAAAGGCAACTCACACCTGCCGGGCTCACAATTTTAAAGAAAATAGATGATATCCCAAACTTCCGAGAGATTCTTTACCTCAAGCCAGACGCTGATCCAAAAGAGACAGAAAATGCATCTATTTCAGTCTGTGCTAGGTACCGCAGTTAGGAAACAAGGGTACTTGCTAAATCCTAGGAAGAGATTTCCTGTCCCACCTGGTAAGTGCACCCTTGATTGATATAATTAGTCTCACTGTGAAGGTAATTTTGTGTAACTGCATGATGCTTTGATGCCGGTTTGGCCAGATTTCTGCTAAATAAAATTATCAAATAACTAATTAAATATTGCAGATATTAATTCCGGCATCAGATAGTCGATTCTAACAAAATGTCTTTGGCCAGTTAAGTCTGGAGTATTGCCCTAAGTGAGGAATGATGTCTGATACTTTTCCTGCAGCAATCCTTTACCAGGAATACAGTGACGTAGCCATCAATCGTGAGATCCAGCGGCAGCAGCGTGAGGACACACCATTGGAGGAGGAGGACGATGGCGATACTCCACCCAGGGCTAACCTCTCCCCTACCAGCTCCTTCCGCTCACAGCGCTCTTCCCGTGGCTCCACTTTCTCACTCTGGCAGGACATCCCTGATGTCAGGGGAAGTGGGGTGCTCGCCACCTTGACCATGGCGGAGCGGAAGCTCCGGGAGGTGAGCTGGTAGAGCAGGACAGAAATTCTAGTGCCTTCATTATCTCTTGATCTCTCCTGCCTCTCGGTCCTTCTTTATAATTATATCTCCCTCCTTTTTTTCTATGTTGATCTCTCTTCCCGTACTCTTTTTCCCCTTTTCTTCCATTTATATCTTTTTTCTCCTTTCTCTCACTCCTCATTATTCTTTGTCTCCTCTCCCTTCTCCTGACTCAAATTATCGCCCTAAAATCTCTCTGTGCCCTGCTTATCAACCAACACCTTTTCTATTTTCACTTTATTATTTTCTGTCCCTTATGACTTACATTTATCATTTCAGCACCCGTCTACCTTGATTCACACTCATTGCTCCTTTTCAACATCCTCCTCTTCCTAGTCCCTAAGTTTGAGATGATCCCCTATCCTACAGAGAGAATAACTACGCCCCATAAGCGAACGTCTTATAATGGACATTAATTTAATCTTTATCACCTCCAATAAATGATCCCCCCATCCATCCACCACTTCTTGTATTTCCCTCGGTCCTTTGACGGATGAGGGTGAGTCAATCCATTTTACATTCATTTAAACATTTATTTTTAATTTAATTACATGTCTCTGTTACCTGATGTTACCGATGTAGGTGGGCACATGGGTTTAATTTGTGTGGCACTCTCCCGTCTTATGTACTGGGCTGAGGTGGGGAGTAGTGTTTAACATTTAGAAGCTGCATGGCAGTTATCTAGACCATGAGTACTCTAAAACATTTTCCGAGGGGCCACAAAGTTTGGTCTGGTGTGACTAAGGGCCGCATACATGGCAGCTGAGTGGTGGTTTGTGGGGGGGGGTTGATTGTAGGGGAAGGGAACATATACATCTAGTGGCTAAATTACACAATGTGAAACCAGTAAACCTGTTCTCAGTCCCTGTTTCCCCACTTGACCAAATTGTGTGATCCTAGGCAAGTGCTTTATTTCACTCAACCCTCCTTTTTCTTCATTATCACATATAGAAGACCTCGAAATACATTCCTTCAAGATGAGCGCCATAGAAAACTTTCTCCTGGATTTGATTTAATTAATTATATTGTTGATCCTGTATAATAGAAACCCTGGCCACCCAAAGGGTAAACATAACAACTGATTTGCCTCTTAGTTCCCTATTGCCGTTGTTTTTAGGGTTGGGGGGCCATAAATGTTTCTAAATACATGTTTGAAAACTATCACTTTAAAAAAAAATACTTCTGAATACAACCCACTGATATAATCTGATGTATTAAGGTGAAAAGGTCCTGTGTTTTGAATTTTTAATTATGAAGAGATTTTACCACATTTTTACAACTTTTCTTCAAGATGTCTTTAAAAACTGTAGGTGTTCCTAAAGTTAAGTTGTGCAGAACACCCCAGATACTTACTTTGTTTAACATCAATTCACTTTTAGCTCAATGTTTGCCAGTTTATTTAATCTATTTTTATATTAGTGTTGAGTCGAGTAAACAGCAGCTCAGTGGCGCATGTAAAGGTCAGGAGCGCTGCATGTTGCCCCTGGGCTGTACTTTGAGTATCACTGATCTAGGGTTACCAGTGCAGGAGTGTGCATGTGGTAGGTAGCAGAAGGCAACACCGTTTCTTAGCAGAGACGTATCGCGAGATCTTGTTACTAAGTAACCACTAAGTAGGAAGGATGCTGCTCTGCCACGTCTCCTTCCTGTCTTCAGCATGAATGACAAAATGGCACAGTCCAAACAGCGTAACGTAAAGCTGCAGCTAGATGAGGTGCATATTCTTCAGATTTGCTGAGTCTTAATAGATAAACCCTTGGTTTAAAAGGAAAACCCCCTACAAGAGGAAAGCTTCTGTTTTGCAACATTAATCTTCTCTGGATTGACATGCTTTGCATTGTTCCACCATCTGGTAGTTTGGAGCCAGAATTTCTTGTGTTTAGTTGTAGTCCTTTTTAGGGTCGAGCTCGCAAGCGCTCTAGCCTGCTGTAATCTCTCTCTGGGTTTTTAACCACGCCCACCTCACGCCCATCAGTTTGGTTGGTTTGTGGGCTTGCCTTGCAAAAACTGCTTGATTTCATTTGTGAAAGGCATGCATAGGTCATGCCTTTTACGGTGTTTAGCCTTCCTCGAGAGCACCGGCCAACTGCTGAAAACATAGTAGGCTCCATGTTTTCCTCATGGCTTCTGGACTACTTTTTATTTTTATTTCCTACGCAGCACGATCTTGCTGAGCAGTAGCGGAGCGCTTTGCATGACATCGACCCTGTTACATGGATAATTGCATAACTGCCGATACTTTTGACTGCAAGCGAACTTCTGGCTCCTTTTGTGTGCTCCTTCCCACTCATGCTCATGGCGTGGCGCTTTAAATTGGCTCGCTTATGTAAAACTGTATGATTTAACATTTTCAATTTATGTGGCAATAAAAGTCTGATTAAGAATTTTCAACGCTACTAGCTCTAAGTCGAGCAAATACGAGGCCCATTGCATTGCAAATGCTTGTTTTGTTGTTGTTGGGTGTTGATGGTCTCTACAATTTGTTGTTTGGACCTTCCTCCTGTGACATCATATGCCTTCCCTGGAGACTCTGTTGTTAGTCGCCATCTTCAGATTCTTTTTTTCCGCCATGGGGTCTCCAAGCTTCGGGAGAGTCTCCAAGCTGAGGAGGATTTAAAGAAGTAAACGAACCTCTGATGAAGATCTACTGAGAGCGAAGGCTAAAAGCTGTTAAGAGGAGCAGATAATCGATAAAATGTCGGTGTTGCTAAGACCCATTATATGAATGAAGAAGTGGATGCTCTTCCTCTCCATGAGGTTTAAAGGACATTTCTTGTAAAGAGCGGAACGACCTGGATAAAGCTAAAATTATGTGGTTCTTGAGCCAAATTTATATCATTAAAGATTTTGAAAAAGATTTTCCATGAGCCCAAAAGTTAACACCATTGTGTAAACAAAGATTGCTGTATTATTTTGGCAAATATACAACTGGTATCCAAATTTCTGTAGATGTCACATTTGATAGGCTCTGGGTAGTGACAGCCTCACTGGGTGCTGCAATAGCAGATCGTAAACTTCTATGGATGAAGTCCAGGAAACTAGAGTTCAGTCAATTAATTCTGATTCAAAAATTACCTTTCTTGGGGCTGAAGGTGTGTGGTAATAAACTGGATGAAATGGTACATAAGACAGCAGAAAGAAAAGAAAGATTCTCAGACCATTCAGATTAGGGTCTGGAAAGACGTTGTATTTGTTTAAACATTCCTCCCAAAACCTCCGTGACCAACAACCATTTCTTGGCCGGGTCCATGGTTGGGGAACATATTTGGAAACAAAACCCAAACTAACAGTCCTAGAAATGACTATCCCGAAGTTGGGGCAAGGTTAAGACTTCTCTATCATCACTGAGAAAATTGTATCACAGACGAGTGGGTACTCCAAGTTTGCTCTGAGTCCACCCCAAGGACACATCAAACTGACCCTTTGGACGA